>NC_086454.1:351255501-352490501 GCF_028390025.1 Pseudophryne corroboree | reverse complement strand
ACACAGCCTGTACCCCCTCAGATAACCCCTCCACACACAGCCTGTACCACCTCAGATAACCCCTCCACACACAGCCTGTACCTCCTCAGATAACCCCCCCCCCACACACACACACACACCCTGTGCCCCCTCAGATAACCCCTCCACACACAGCCTGTGTCCCCTCAGATAACCCCCACACACACACAGCCTGTACCCCCTCAGATAACCCCTCCCCACACACAGCCTGTACCCCTTCAGATAACCCCTCCACACAGCCATTGCCCCCTCAGATAGACCCCCACCACACAGCCTGTGCCCCCTCAGATAACCCCTCCACACACAGCCTGTGTCCCCTCAGATAACCCCCACACACACAGCCTGTACCCCCTCAGATAACCCCTCCACACACACAGCCTGTACCCCTTCAGATAACCCCTCCACACAGCCATTGCCCCCTCAGATAGACCCCCACCACACAGCCTGTGCCCCCTCAGATAACCCCTCCACACACAGCCTGTGTCCCCTCAGATAACCCCCACACACACAGCCTGTACCCCCTCAGATAACCCCTCCACACACACAGCCTGTACCCCTTCAGATAACCCCTCCACACAGCCATTGCCCCCTCAGATAGACCCCCACCACACAGCCTGTGTCCCCTCAGATAACCCCCCACCACACAGCCTATGCCTACTCAGATAAGCCCCCACCACACAGCCTGTGCCCGCTCAGATAAGCCCCCACCACACAGCCTATGCCCCTTCAGATAACCATCCCACCACACAGCCTGTGCCCGCTCAGATAACCCCTCCACCACACAGCCTGTACGCCCTCAGATAACCCCTCCACACACAGCCTGTACCCCCTCACACTAGCCCCACCAGCCATGTACATCCTGTGCCCTCTCACACTAGCCCCACCAGCCATGTACAGCCTGTGCCCCCTCAGATAACCCCTCCACACACACACAGCCTGTACTCCCTCAGATAACCCCTCCAGTGGCCTCCACACACAACCTGTGCCTCCTCACACAAGCCCCACCAGTCATGTATAGCCTGTGCCCCCTCACACAAGCCCCACCACCCATGTACAGCCTGTGTCCCCTCACACAAGCCCCACCACCCATGTACAGCCTGTGCCCCCTCACACAAGCCCCACCAGCCATGTGCAGCCTGTGCCCCCTGAGACACTGTATTGGGATTCACTGTTCCCAGAACCAGGACATGTCTGGAACCACAGAAACCGCTGTGGCATGAGGCACTGTGCTCCATCAATGTCAGAGCGGCTCCTACTGCTCCATTCCTCTGCAGTGTTCCTGGTTACTGATGTGCAGTGTGGTCTCCTGAATGGATAAATCAGGCGAGAAGCTGGCAGCTTCCTTCCGCTCTTTATAGGCCAGGGGTGGGCACGCTGGTGGAGGCATTGATGTAGAAGAGGATGGATTCAGAATCTGTGCTAAACGAGCAGTTGGTAAATTAGGAAGTAAAAATACCACAAATGTATACACCCCCCCCCCCCCCCTTCCCCCTACAATGGCGGCAGGGTGTCCCCACCTCTGTTATGTTTCACCTTTCTCTTTCCTCTTAGAATGCTGTTGTGCCGGAACCATTTATGCTTCCACGAGAGTGGGCAGCCATCAGGGCTGAGATCGTGATTCAGAGGTGCTTGCAGCTGTATGCGCAGCTACCATCTCGCTCGCAGTGTGCAAAAATATGCTAATGACTCAGCCGCCATCTTGTGCTGGGAGACACCCACTGCCGATGTCTCACATGCGCCGCTCGCATACATGAACAGGAACATCGGGAGCACATCAGTTGCACCACCGGCCCTCAGAACAGCCCTATGCTGTCTCAGGCTGGGCGCCTCGCCTAAGATGCTGGGACCTCTCCAGTTGCAAACACTAGGGAGCACCCATAAAATGGTCCTGACACGCATGCGTTTTTCTAGCTATCCCCTTTACCTCTCCCAAATGCTGGTTACCTGTCACTGTGCGAATACGTCCTCTGTGTGCACTATTGCTATTAATCGCTGTGTGTGCAGTGCAACTTCGGCGCATGTGTAGTGGCACAAAAAAAAAACGTTCCAATATTGATATTGCGAGCACCACTGAATCAGGCCCTGTCTTCCTTATTTGTCTCACTTGTGTGCCTTATGTCTTTGTTACCTTAGTGTAAGTGTGCTTGGGAATGTGTACCTCAGCACTAGTGCAACTGTGTACCTCGGTATTAGTGAAACTGCGTACCTCAGCACTAGAGCAACTGTGTACCTCGGTATTAGTGAAACTGCGTACCTCAGCACTAGAGCAACTGTGTACCTCGGTATTAGTGAAACTGCGTACCTCAGCACTAGAGCAACTGCGTACCTCAACACTAATGCAACTGTGTACCTCAGCATTAGTGCAACTGCATACCTCAGTATTGGTGCAACTGCGTACCTCAGTATTAGTGCAACTTCATACCCCAGCATTAGTGCAACGGCATACCTCAGCATTAGTGCAACAGCGTACCTCGGCATTAGTGCAACAGCATACCTCGGTATTAGTGCAACTGCGTACCTTGGTATTAGTGCAACTGTGTACCTCAGCATTAGTGCAATAATGTTACTGCGTACCTCAGTATTAGTGCAACTGCGTACCTCAGCATTAGTGCAATAATGTAACTGTGTACCTCAGTATTAGTGCAACTGCGTACCTCGGCATTAGTGCAACGGCATACCTTGGCAATAGTACAACTGCGTACCTCGGCATTAGTGTAACTGTGTACCTCAGCATTAGTGCAATAATGCAACTGTGTACCTCAGTATTAGTGCAACTGCGTACCTCAGTATTAGTGCAACTGCATGCCTCAGTATTAGTGCAATAATGTAACTGTGTGCCTCAGTATTAGTGCAACTGCGTACCTCAGCATTAGTGCAACTGTGTACTTCGGCATTAGTGCAACGGCATACCTTGGCATTAGTGTAACTGTGTACCTCAGCATTAGTGCAACTGCGTACCTCAGCATTAGTGCAACTGCGTACCTCAGCATTAGTGCAATAATGCAACTGTGTACCTCAGTATTAGTGTAACTGTGTTCATCAGCATTAGTGCAACTGCGTACCTCAGTATTAGTGCAACTGTGTACCTTGGCATTAGTGCAATAATGCAACTGTGTACCTCAGTATTAGTGTAACTGTGTACCTCAGCATTAGTGCAACTGTGTATCTTGGCATTAGTGCAATAATGCAACTGTGTACCTCAGCATTAGTGCAACTGTGTACCTTGGCATTAGTGCAATAATGCAACTGTGTACCTCAGTATTAGTGTAACTGTGTACCTCAGCATTAGTGCAATAATGCAACTGCATACCTCAGTATTAGTGTAACTGTGTACCTCAGCATTAGTGCAACTGCGTACCTCAGCATTAGTGCAACTGCGTACCTCAGCATTATGCAATAATGCAACTGTGTACCTCAGTATTAGTGTAACTGTGTACCTCAGCATTAGTGCAATAATGCAACTGTGTACCTCAGTATTAGTGTAACTGTGTACCTCAGCATTAGTGCAACTGCGTACCTCAGCATTAGTGCAACTGCGTACCTCAGCATTAGTGCAATAATGCAACTGTGTACCTCAGTATTAGTGTAACTGTGTACCTCAGCATTAGTGCAACTGCGTACCTCAGCATTAGTGCAACTGCATACCTCAGCATTAGTGCAACTGTGTACCTCAGCATTAGTGCAATAATGCAACTGCATATCTCAGTATTAGTGCAACTGCGTACCTCAGCATTAGTGCAATAATGCAACTGTGTACCTCAGCATTAGTGCAACTGCGTACCTCAGCATTAGTGCAATAATGCAACTGTGTACCTCAGTATTAGTGTAACTGTTTACCTCAGTATTAGTGCAACTGCGTACCTCAGCATTAGTGCAACTGTGTACCTTGGCATTAGTGCAACGGCATACCTTGGCATTAGTGTAACTGTGTACCTCAGCATTAGTGCAACAATGCAACTGCATACCTCAGTATTAGTGCAACTGCGTACCTCAGCATTAGTGCAATAATGCAACTGTGTACATCAGTATTAGTGCAACTGTGTTCATCAGCATTAGTGCAACTGCGTACCTCAGTATTAGTGCAATAATGTAACTGTGTACCTCAGTATTAGTGCAATAATGTAACTGCATACCTCAGTATTAGTGCAACTGCGTACCTCAGCATTAGTGCAACTGTGTACTTCGGCATTAGTGCAACAATGCAACTGCATACCTCAGTATTGGGCCTAATTCTGAGTTGATCGCAGCAGGAAGTTTGTTAGCAGTTGGGCAAAACCATGTGTACTGCAGGGGGGACAGATGTAACATGTGCAGAGAGAGTTAGATTTGGGTGGGGTGTGTTCAATCTGCATTCTAAATTGCAGTGTAAAAATAAAGCAGCCATTATTTAACCTGCACAGAAACAAAATAACCCACCCAAATCTAACTCTCTCTGCACATGTTATATCTGCCCCACCTGCAGTGCACATGGTTTTGCCCAACTGCTAACAAACTTCCTGCTGCGATCAACTCAGAATTACCCCCATTAGTGCAACTACGTACCTCAGCATTAGTGCAACTGCGTACCTCGGCATTAGTGCAACTGCGTACCTCGGCATTAGTGCAACTGCGTACCTCGGCATTAGTGCAACTGCGTACCTCGGCATTAGTGCAACTGCGTACCTCGGCATTAGTGCAACTGCGTACCTCGGCATTAGTGCAACTGCGTACCTCGGCATTAGTGCAATTGTGTACTTCGGCATTAGTGCAACTGTGTACCTCGGCATTAGTGCAACTGTGTACCTCGGCATTAGTGCAACTGCGTACCTCAGCATTAGTGCAACTGTGTACCTCGGCATTAGTGCAACTGTGTACCTCAGCATTAGTGCAACTGCGTACCTTAATATTTGTGCAACTGGGTACCTCAGGATTAGATCGTAATGTGTCCAATTATAATACAGGATGAGCCCTGATCTGAAGACATTTCATTTTGCGTTGCAGAGAGCATCACAGGTGTGTGTCATCTGGTAGCACAGGTGGCTGCAGCCGCTGATCAATGCACAGTCCCCTGTGAGGAAGTTTGGAGAGTGCACTGCTGGGGCCTCCCAATACTGCTGTAAGTACGTTATCACTCATATACATAGTCTTACCTCATCTATCTGGGGGAGGTTGTCTGCAGGATTATAAATGATCCAAGCCTTTGTTTCATTTATTTTATATTTAAGTATTTATTTAAGAAAAATTGTGCTGTGGTGATTCGGTCCTAAAGTGTCCTATGGTGCACCCAGGGGGAGCTCGGTGCTGTTTTATGTGACAATTCTTTGTATAAAAGTTACTTTTGCCCTTTCAGTTGTGCAATTATACAGTAACATGTATGTAGTTATAATCCGCTTTCAGTTATTCATCTCTATAATGGTTAATGGATTTATTTTAGTGCTGTATTTACTGAACAGAGGAGAGATCTGTAAGCCTTGTGGGTCACACACCGTATGTAGGAGTATATCTGTATGTACAGTACTGGAGGCGTGTGTAACATATCCCTGAGGCACTGGTGAGTAGGAGCAAACATGAAAAATGTTTATAATTTGTCAGGCAACACTCCCTAAGGAAACCACGCACGTACAGTAGGCGTGGCCTCAACATTATTACATTATTGCTCGGTTTATTTATAACCAGCGGTTTATATTCAACGTATAGATTTCAGAATACAAACCGCTCAGACTGGAGAAAATGCTGAGGCCAGTGGTTCCCAAATGCAGTTCTCAAAGCACCCCAACAGTCCATGTTTTAAGTATATCCCTCAGCCTCTGCTCACTCACTCTCAAAGCGTGGAACGTCCCGGCTGTACAGCTCCGCTCCTCCCCACCGCGCCTCCTGCAGTGATGCATAGTCTGCCATGTCATCGGCTACCGGGCGTATAAACGGAGCAACCATTGAATTGCTTAGTTTGGCTTCCCGTCTCGTCAGGGCTGCCATCAGGGGAGTGCTGGGGGCACAGCTGTCCCGGGCCCAGCTTCTCTGACAGAGAGAGGAGGGCCCGGGATGCTCATGCAGCCACCTGCCCGCCCGCCGCCGTCCACGCAGTTCTGCGGTCGTCTCCGCTGTTCTGCCGCTGTCCTCCGACCCTCCAGCAGCTCTGTATTGAAATCTTCCCTCTCAAAATGGCCGCCGTCACAGAGGAGACAGTTATTTAAGATACTAGAGGAGCCCTCTAGTATCTTGAATAACTGTCTCCTCTGAGGCGGCGGCCATCTTGGGAGGGACGTTGGGAGCCACGCCTCTATTGGGCTGTGTGCTAATTGTAGTGCGGAAAATTCGCTAGTAATTGTTCAGTCTTAACAGGATATGTTCAAACCTTATAACGTTTAAAGGTGGAGGAGTTGCCTATAGCAACCTCTGGTCATCATTTATCTAGAATGGTCTATAAAACAGGTAAAATCTGGTTGCTATGGGCAACACCACCTCTTATCCTCTTTTGAAAGTTTGATACATCTCCTCCTTATGTGCTTTACTCCTGCTGCCTAAGGCTCAGTATGAACTAAGGGACCCAGATTACCCTGACCCTTTTCTATGTGATTTCTTTTATCCCCATGACTAATTGGGAGGGATGGGGGCCCAAACTGGTACGTTCCCTAGGGCCCCCGTGTGTTCATCCGGCTCTTTCTCCAAGCGCACAAGCCAGTTCTGGGAAAAGAAGTCAACATCAAGCCGGTGTTCTCACAAACACCCACAATTTAGGGGAAAACTGAAAGGTGACTGTAAAGGGGGAATTCAATTGCTTTGTGGGTGCCCAAACGCAATGGGCACACATCGTAGCAATTCAATTGTGTCCACTACCCAATTTAAAAAATAATATTATGGACAAAATAGGGGGCACTATTGTATTGGGATCTTTAACCTGGGTTTTGAGATCCGTGCAGCATTGCAATATTTTCTGGGCCGTTCTGCAGCTTACAGCAGGCGAATATCCGTATATTGTACTTACACAAACGAGCAGGGCTGGCACTGGGGTGCAGTATTTAAAATGGATCATAGCCAGTAAGCTGGGCAAGTGGCCTTCTCGGGCTCCAGAGAAGCATAACCTGTGGAAAGAGGCAGCACATGGGTTAACGCTCGTTTACACGTACTGGCCAAAGACGCACTCTACTCAAAATGGAGATTGCCCACTCCGAGCCCTTGCCATTCAGCCGCCGATTGGTGCTTGTCAGATAGCACTAAGCAATGACGGAGGGGCCGCAATGGAGAAAGTCCACCTTGAGTGAGTGTAGTAGTTCTTTCATATTTCTGTACTTTGGAGTTAATTCTAGGCTAATGCAATGATTACATGGCATCTGCTTGTCGTAAAGCATTATTAAGGAGAGAGGTGATTGCAGGAAAGAAGACATTGCAGTTCCATTAAGTAGTTAATAAAATGTTTTATGAAAGGATCTTAATCTGGACGGTGTCGTGATTAAGTAACAGCGCTATATAATTTACAGAGAGTACAAATTAGTGCAGTGTTTTCCCAACGCCAGTCCTTTCATGCCCCCTGCAGGCCATGTTTTAAGAATTTCCATCTGAGAAGAGGGGGGATAATTGGTGACCCAACCAAATAGATTTAACTCAAGGACATCCTCAAATTATGATTTCTTGTGGGTACTATATGACTGGATGGAGCAAACATTTAGGGGCCTTATTCAGGTTTGTTGGCAAACCCAAAAAGTTAGCAATTAGGCAAAACCATGATGCACTGCAGGCGGGGAAGATGTAACATGTGCAGAGAGAGTTAGATTTGGGGGGTGGGGGTGTTGAAACTGAAATCTAAATTGCAGTGTAAAAGTAAAGCAGCCAGTATTTACCCTGCACAGAAACAATATAACCCACCCAAATCTAACTCTCTCTGCACATGTTACATCTGCCCCACCTGCAGTGCACATGGTTTTGCTCAATTGATAACTTTTTTGGGTTTGCTAACAAACCTGAATAACCCCCTAGATAAGTGGATATAACGTCCAGTTGATTAGGTACGGGTCACTGTAAAGCAAATCCATACAGTACTTTTGCATATTTTATCTTTTTTTTTTTTTCCCCCATTTAATTCATCAAATAAAATTACTAGGGGATAAATCTGTACTATTTTGTGTGTTTTCTTGTTGTATGGTTTTATCAAGAGATGGTAGTAGTAAGTGTACCTGTACAGATCACAGTACAGTACAGTAGTCATTGTTTTTCTTCTCTTCCCCATAACTTTCTTTTGTCCTCACCAGAAATCTCCTTTTAATCTTAACAAGAGGTGATAACCCTCTCACAATATCATATCTTGGGAATGGCTCCATAGAGGGAATATATATGATATCAGATGAGGGTGGAGAAGTAAGGGGGGGGGGGGGTGTCTAGTGAGGAATAAATATGACAATGCAAGGAGGTTGCAAAATAACCCTGGACATTGTGCTGACATAAAACCATGTCCAGCGTATACAGTCCCTGGAGCTAGGCCCAGCGTATACATTCCCTGGAGCTAGGCACAGTTAATCGATGTAAAAGTAAAAAAAAATATTTTAATAAAAATTTGCTAGAGAGGATATATAAGAAGCCAAGAAACAGACGTCTGCACATAGAATATGCCCACTAAAACTTTCCCAGGGGCGAATCCTCCACAGTCTCCTATTCCTTTGTTGTATGAGCTGATTTGTCCCCACGATGTTCCCTATTAATAAAATATTAATATGATTCAGATTTACTTGGGCTCCCTGACGCCCACTGATAGCCTATATGTGCACTTGTGTCAAACTTTTTTCACGTTGACCTATTTAAGGTGTCGACCTACTCACTGTCGAGCAATAATGGTTGACCAAATGACTGTCGATTTAGTTAGGGTCGATCCAATGAACCACACCCTGAAAAGTGACCCATTGGGCACCCAAATGGCACTATTCGTGTTGCGTCCAGCACTATGGTCCGGTTTAGCGGTTTTACATGGCTACATCCTGCCTGTCTGGGCTTGATCAGCGCCATAAAACCCCCCCAAAAAAACTATTGACTATTGTCCCCCTGATCTCCCACCTTTTAGATGGGAGATTGGGAGCGATAAACAATTGAATTCCGCCCATAGGGGCCGATTCAATTGTTTTACCCCGGGCTACCATTAGGGGGCGCAAAATGGAGAAATTCAATTGTTCCTCTGTTTAGATGCCTGGTAGCCGCAGGGGGTGACATTTCCTGTTGCAGCCTCCTGAGGTGCTAGAAGACTTAAGTCGGCACTTTGGGGGACTGAGTGGGAGTTTGGACGCCCAAAGCATGACTGTAGATGGATTTAGCCTTTTTCCACAGCTAAATCCTGTCTGTTTAGGTACGACATGCGTTATATACTGTATGCATGTGCGCCCAAACAGCAATTGAATTGTGACAGTTGTTTGGGTGTCTATACAGTCCCATTTAGACGGGGAAATTAGACTCACAAAACTATTGAATCGGCCCCTATAGTGTCTCCGCATTTGCTGGCGTGTGTGTTAGTGTCGCGTTTGCATTCTGGTTTTCAGACTGTGTCTAGTGCTATTTATTGCGTGTATAAAGAAACACCAGTGGGTACATAGCCTAAACCAGTGGTTCTCAACCTCAACCAAAGAAATCCATAAAACATGACCTGTCGGTGATACTTGAAGACTGGAGTTGAGAACCCTTGGCCTAAAGGTTAATATCTGCATTCTGCAATTCTTCAGTTACACGGCATGAACTACCTAATGTGCACCAGTAGGGGGCAATATTCTATTTTACAAGGAGCTCACAACTGTTCCTTGGCCCCACACTTCATAGGACATTTGCAAAGCGTGTTACACTAGTGTCACGTGTTTTGTTTTCCCGCTTCTGTCTAATCCTATTTATTTCCTGTTGCTGTCCCACAAGTGCTGACCCCAGACATTGGGGGTCATTACGAGTTGATCGCTAGCTGCCGTTGTTCGCTGCGTAGCAATCAGGCTAAAAATCGGCATTTCTGCGCATGCGTATGCACCGCAATGCGCACGCGCGACGTACGGGTACAAAGTCCTTTGTGGTTTTGCACAGGTTCTAGCGAAGCTGTCAGTCGCACGGCCGAACGCAGAAAGATTGACATGAAGTGGGCGTTTCTGGGTGTCAACCGACCGTTTTTAGGGAGTGCCTAGAAAAACACAGGCGTGTCGGAGAAAACGCAGGCGTGGCTGGGCGAACGCTGGGCGGGTGTGTGACGTCAAAAGCCGTCCCTCCGTCGTTAGAATCAACGCACACGAAGAGTAACTAGAGGGCTGGTCTTGTTTTGCACAAATAGATTTTGCAGGCGCTCTGCTGCACAAGCATTCGCACTTCTGCAAAGCGAAAATACACTCCCCAGTGGGCAGCGACAATGCGTTTGCACGGCTGCTAAAATAAGAATTTACTTACCGATAATTCTATTTCTCATAGTCCGTAGTGGATGCTGGGGACTCCGTAAGGACCATGGGGAATAGCGGCTCCGCAGGAGACTGGGCACAAAGTAAAAAGCTTTAGGACTACCTGGTGTGCACTGGCTCCTCCCCCTATGACCCTCCTCCAAGCCTCAGTTAGGATACTGTGCCCGGACGAGCGTACACAATAAGGAAGGATTTTGAATCCCGGGTAAGACTCAAACCAGCCACACCAATCACACCGTACAACCTGTGATCTGAACCCAGTTAACAGCATGATAACAGAGGAGCTTCTGAAAGATGGCTCACAACAATAATAACCCGATTTTTGTAACAATAACTATGTACAAGTATTGCAGACAATCCGCACTTGGGATGGGCGCCCAGCATCCACTACGGACTATGAGAAATAGAATTATCGGTAAGTAAATTCTTATTTTCTCTAACGTCCTAAGTGGATGCTGGGGACTCCGTAAGGACCATGGGGATTATACCAAAGCTCCCAAACGGGCGGGAGAGTGCGGATGACTCTGCAGCACCGAATGAGAGAACTCCAGGTCCTTCTCAGCCAGGGTATCAAATTTGTAGAATTTAGCAAACGTGTTTGCCCCTGACCAAGTAGCTGCTCGGCAAAGTTGTAAAGCCGAGACCCCTCGGGCAGCCGCCCAAGATGAGCCCACTTTCCGTGTGGAATGGGCTTTTACAGATTTTGGCTGTGGCAGGCCTGCCACAGAATGTGCAAGCTGAATTGTACTACAAATCCAACGAGCAATCGTCTGCTTAGAAGCAGGAGCACCCAGCTTGTTGGGTGCATACAGGATAAACAGCGAGTCAGATTTTCTGACTCCAGCCGTCCTGGAAACATATATTTTAAGGGCCCTGACTACGTCTAGCAACTTGGAATCCTCCAAGTCCCTAGTAGCCGCAGGCACCACAATAGGCTGGTTTAAGTGAAATGCTGAAACCACCTTAGGAAGAAATTGAGGCCGAGTCCTCAATTCTGCCCTATCCGTATGAAAAATTAGGTAAGGGCTTTTATAGGATAAAGCCGCCAATTCTGATACACGCCTGGCTGAAGCCAGGGCTAACATCATTACCACTTTCCATGTGAGATATTTTAAGTCCACAGTGGTGAGTGGTTCAAACCAATGTGATTTTAGGAATCCCAAAACTACATTGAGATCCCAAGGTGCCACTGGAGGCACAAAAGGAGGCTGTATATGCAGTACCCCCTTGACAAACGTCTGAACTTCAGGAACTGAAGCTAGTTCTTTTTGGAAGAATATTGACAGGGCCGAAATTTGAACCTTAATGGACCCTAATTTTAGGCCCATAGACAGTCCTGTTTGCAGGAAATGCAGGAAACGACCCAGTTGAAATTCCTCTGTAGGGGCCTTCCTGGCCTCACACCACGCAACATATTTACGCCAAATACGGTGATAATGTTGCACAGTTACATCCTTCCTGGCTTTGATCAGGGTAGGGATGACTTCATCCGGAATGCCTTTTTCCTTCAGGATCCGGCGTTCAACCGCCATGCCGTCAAACGCAGCCGCGGTAAGTCTTGAAACAGACATGGTCCCTGCTGGAGCAGGTCCTTTCTTAGAGGTAGAGGCCACGGGTCTTCCGTGAGCATCTCTTGAAGTTCCGGGTACCAAGTCCTTCTTGGCCAATCCGGAGCCACGAGTATAGTCTTTACTCCTCTCCTTCTTATGATTCTCAATACCTTGGGTATGAGAGGCAGAGGAGGGAACACATACACTGATCGGTACACCCACGGTGTTACCAGAGCGTCCACAGCTATTGCCTGAGGGTCCCTTGACCTGGCGCAATATCTGTCCAGTTTTTTGTTGAGGCGGGACGCCATCATGTCCACCTTTGGTTTTTCCCAACGGTTCACAATCATGTGGAAGACTTCTGGGTGAAGTCCCCACTCCCCCGGGTGGAGATCGTGTCTGCCGAGGAAGTCTGCTTCCCAGTTGTCCACTCCCGGAATGAACACTGCTGACAGTGCTATCACATGATTTTCCGCCCAGCGAAGAATCCTTGCAACTTCCGTCATTGCCCTCCTGCTTCTTGTGCCGCCCTGTCTGTTTACGTGGGCGACTGCCGTGATGTTGTCCGACTGGATCAACACCGACTGACCCTGAAGCAGAGGCCTTGCCTGACTTAGGGCATTGTAAATGGCCCTTAGTTCCAGGATATTTATGTGAAGTGACGTTTCCATGCTTGACCACAAGCCCTGGAAATTTCTTCCCTGTGTGACTGCTCCCCAGCCTCTCAGGCTGGCATCCGTGGTCACTAGGACCCAATCCTGAATGCCGAATCTGCGGCCCTCTAGGAGATGAGCACTCTGTAACCACCACAGGAGAGACACCCTTGTCCTTGGAGACAGGGTTATCCGCTGATGCATTTGAAGATGCGATCCGGACCATTTGTCCAGCAGATCCCACTGAAAAGTGGAATCTGCCGAATGGAATCGCTTCGTAAGAAGCCACCATCTTTCCCAGGACCTTTGTGCATTGATGCACTGACACCTGGCCTGGTCTTAGGAGGTTCCTGACTAGGTCGGATAACTCCCTGGCTTTCTCCTCCGGGAGAAACACCTTTTTCTGTACTGTGTCCAGAATCATCCCTAGGAACAGCAGACGTGTCGTCGGAATCAGCTGCGATTTTGGAATATTTAGAATCCAACCGTGCTGTCGTAGTACTATTTGAGATAGTGCTACTCCGACCTCTAACTGTTCTCTGGACCTTGCCCTTATCAGGAGATCGTCCAAGTAAGGGATAATTAAGACGCCTTTTCTTCGAAGAAGAATCATCATTTCGGCCATTACCTTGGTAAAGACCCGGGGTGCCGTGGACAATCCAAACGGCAGCGTCTGAAACTGATAATGACAGTTCTGTACCACAAACCTGAGGTACCCTTGGTGAGAAGGGCAAATTGGGACATGGAGGTAAGCATCCTTGATGTTGTCACGATCCGGGTATCTGGACGCCATTTCTTACCTATCAGATGCCTCCTAAGGCTGGCTCAGCGCTCCAGGACCGGATCCCATCTGTTATCCTGATGTGCACATTCCCGCATCCTCTCCTGTCTCTCTGGACGCAGTCACAGTAACGCCTTATACATCTGGCATGGCGTCTCCCGCGGCCTCCGCCGCCGTCCCTGAGCTTCTGCATTCAGAGTGGCGATTACGTCAGCCGCGGCCTCCGCTGTGTCCGCGTGGTCGGATGTGCATCTGTCAGCCTGGCCTGTCTCCGGTGGCCGGCGCCGCCATTACTGTTTTCCAGACCACATGGATTACAATCCAAACTTCCCTCCAAGTGTCTGCATGGGCGCAGCCATCTTGGATTCTGTCAGCTGATCATTCCTACCAATCCGTTGTCAGTATTATTAATTTGCATAATTGCCTAGCCAATGCCTTCCTTGCTGCAGGTATAAATAGGTTGTGCCTGAGCAAGGAAGGCGTCAGTGCTTTGGTTGTCAAACCTAGTTCCAGTTTGTCTCTCTTCTGTGAATGTCTTCCAGGTTCCAGCTCCTGTCTCCAGACTTCTGCTATAGAGACCCGCACCAGCATTCCATCTGCGGTGTAGCCTGACTCTCCGATCCATTCTGGACTCACCTGTTTCCAGCTACAACATCACCTGCTTCCAGCTTAGCTTCCAGCAGTGTACAGCTTCTCTTAAAGGGCCGGTGTCCTTTCTGCAGTTTACCACTCTCCACCGGTATTATTATTTCTCCGCTCTCAAATTCTACATTTCATCTACATTGCATCGCTCTCAAGCTTTATTATTTAACTGGTTCCAGCCAGTATCCACTCCGTGCCAACACCTGTCTGGTTCTAACCAGTACCCACAGCAGCATTTTATCTACAGCAGTCCAGCTTTCCCTGGAACACCAGCTGGTACGACCCTGGGCTTTCCTCATTGCTACAGTTGAGCCTGGTAAGGACTTTCCAACTTGCAGATAATAAGAACTGTCTCATACCACCAGAGCTCTGTGGCCCCTGCCACCCTGTAGTACCCAGGAACTGTATTATTATTTCTCTGCTGATTTTTATGTTACTTTTTACTGCTTCTGTGATGCATGGAGTTTGTCATAAATAAATATCATTGACTTTTACTCAAGTTGTCGTGGTCACGCCTTTGGGCGGTTTCTCTTCATGTTACTTACATGTCCAGGGGTCTGATACAACCTCCCAGGTTCCGGTACATCTCAGCCCCTACAACTGAGGCTGCCTTCCGTCAGCTCAGGCCCTCAGTTGTGACAGTAAGCACTGACCTAATGAATCCAGCCGGAGACCAGGATCAAGCGACCAGGCCGATGCAAGAACTGGCAGCCCGACTAGAACATCAGGAGGCTGCACAGGGCCACATCATCCGCTGTCTCCAGGATCTCTCTACTCGGCTGGATGGGATTCAGACAACTCTCCGTGGATCAGGCGCTTCTGGTGCGTCAACCACAGTGACTCCAGTTATAACCCCACCCACCTTACCCATTTCTGCTCCACGTCTTCATCTTCCAACGCCAGCAAAATTTGACGGATCTCCAAGATTCTGCAGGGGATTTCTCAACCAGGGTGAGATTCAGTTTGAGCTACAACCTGGCAATTTTCCCAGTGACCGTACAAAAATTGCCTACATCATCTCACTTCTCAGTGGCTCAGCCCTTGACTGGGCATCACCGTTATGGGAGAGGTCCGACACCCTGCTATCTTCTTACACTGCATTCGTGTCAACATTCAGGCGCATCTTCGACGAGCCAGGCCGGGTAACTTCAGCTTCGTCTGAGATTCTCCGTTTACGCCAGGGATCACATACTGTAGGACAATATCTTATACAGTTCCAGATCCTGGCATCTGAACTGGCATGGAACGACGAGGCCCTGTATGCTGCATTCTGGCATGGTTTATCCGAGCGTATTAAAGATGAGTTAGCTACCAGAGACTTACCCTCCAAGTTAGATGATCTAATCTCACTTTGTACAAAAGTTGACTTACGTTTCAGAGAGAGAGCAACTGAGCGTGGAAGATCATCTGCTCCAAAATCTTCTGCTCCTCCTCCTCGCCAACTGTCACCAACTAAAGATGAACCCATGCAAATTGGCCGTTCCCGTTTAACTCCTGCTGAGCGCCGAAGACGTCTCTCCGAGTCTCTCTGTCTTTATTGTGCAGCTCCGTCTCACACCATTAATGCCTGTCCCAAACGTCCGGGACTCCAAGTCCTAGCTCGTCAAGGAGAGGGCCGGCTAGGAGTAATGATCTCCTCTCCATCTCCTCAAGATTGTAATCTCCCAGTCTCGCTTCAAGTTGCTCAACGTTATCAGAACGTCATTGCCCTCCTGGATTCCGGAGCAGCTGGGAACTTTATTACCGAAGCCTATGTTAAACGGTGGTCCCTACCCACCGAGAGACTTCCTTCCTCCTTTTCCTTAACTGCCGTGGATGGCAGTAAAATTTTTGATACAGTTATTGCTCTAAGGACTCTACCAGTTCGTCTGAGAGTGGGAGTTCTTCATTCCGAACTTATTTCACTTTTAGTGATTCCAAGAGCCACACATCCTGTGGTCCTGGGCCTTCCATGGCTCCGTCTTCACAATCCTACAATTGATTGGACGACTACGCAAATCCTGGCATGGGGTCCCTCCTGTGCTGAGACATGTTTGTTTAAAGTGTTGCCTGTCTGTTCTTCCTCCCCCAGGTCGTCTGATGTTCCACCTCCTCCATATCAAGATTTCACGGATGTGTTCAGTAAAGCTTCTGCTGATATCCTTCCTCCTCATAGAGAATGGGACTGCCCGATTGATCTCGTTCCAGGGAAGGTTCCACCTCGAGGCCGAACTTATCCGTTGTCTCTGCCCGAGACGCATTCTATGGAGGAATACATTAAAGAGAACCTAGCAAAGGGGTTCATTCGACCTTCTTCTTCTCCAGCCGGCGCAGGCTTCTTTTTGTAAAAAAGAAAGATGGTGGTCTGCGGCCGTGCATCGACTACAGAGGTTTGAACGACATTACCATTAAGAACCGCTATCCTTTACCCCTGATTACTGAGCTCTTTGACAGAGTTAGCGGAGCTACCATCTTTACAAAGCTGGACTTGAGAGGTGCATACAATCTCATCCGGATCCGTGAGGGTGATGAGTGGAAGACCGCATTTAACACCCGTGACGGTCATTATGAGTACCTCGTCATGCCCTTCGGATTGAGCAATGCTCCAGCTGTCTTCCAGCATTTCGTCAATGAGATCTTCAGAGACATTCTATACCGTCATGTCGTGGTCTATCTAGACGATATCCTCATTTTTGCCAACAATTTAGAGGAACATCGTTTTTGGGTAAAGGAGGTTCTGTCCCGTCTCCGTGTCAATCATCTCTATTGCAAATTAGAGAAATGCGTCTTTGAAGTCAAGTCCATTCCGTTTCTAGGGTACATTGTGTCCGGTTCCGGACTAGAGATGGATCCTGAGAAACTACAAGCAATCCAGAATTGGCCGGTACCCTTAACCCTCAAAGGGGTCCAGAGGTTCTTAGGGTTCGCCAATTATTACCGAAAGTTTATACGAGACTTTTCCACCATTGTGGCGCCTATTACTGCTTTCACCAAGAAGGGTGCTAACCCGTCCAAGTGGTCTGAGGAAGCCATGCAAGCTTTTCATCTTTTAAAACAGAGGTTCATCTCTGCGCCTGTCCTGAAACAGCCTGACATCGACTCTCCTTTCATCCTAGAGGTGGATGCCTCCTCCGTTGGAGTAGGAGCGGTGTTATCTCAGAGGGCTAAAGATGGCCATTTACATCCTTGCAGTTTCTTCTCACGGAAGTTCTCCCCAGCGGAGCGCAACTATGCCATTGGCGACCAGGAGTTGCTAGCCATCAAGCTCGCTCTAGAGGAGTAGAGATATCTGTTGGAGGGAGCTTCTCATTCAATCACCATCCTGACAGACCACAAGAACCTTCTATATCTGAAAGGCGCACAATGTCTCAACCCTCGTCAGGCCAGATGGGCACTTTTTTTTCCAGGTTCGACTTTAAACTCCAGTTCTGTCCGGGCTCTCAGAATCGCAAGGCCGATGCCCTTTCCCGCTCATGGGAGCAAGAAAATGAGTCAGAGTCTTCAGACAAGCATCCTATTATAAATCCGTTGGCATTCTCCACGGTAGGGATGGACTCTACGCCCCCATCAGGGAAAAGTTTTGTGAAACCGACACTAAGGAAGAAGCCCATGCATTGGGCCCATGCTTCCCGCTTTGCCGGACATACAGGTATCCAAAAAACCCTGGAGTTTATCTCTAGGTCTTATTGGTGGCCAACTCTGAAAAAGGACGTTTTGGAGTTTATTGCATCTTGCCCAAAGTGTGCTCAACATAAAGTATCCCGCCAGTCGCCTGCGGGGCAACTGGTTCCACTATCTGTTCCCCGTCGACCATGGACCCATTTGTCGATGGATTTTATTACAGATTTGCCCATGTGCAACAAGTTTAATACCATCTGGGTGGTAGTTGACCGGTTCACCAAGATGGCACACTTCATTCCTCTCACCGGTCTTCCGTCAGCTTCCAAGTTGGCTCAAGTATTCATACAAGAGATCTTTCGACTCCACGGTCTTCCAGAAGAAATTATCTCAGATCGAGGAGTTCAATTCACAGCCAAATTCTGGCGAAGTTTATGTCAAGCCCTCCAAGTCAAGCTAAAGTTTTCCACGGCTTACCATCCTCAGACCAATGGTCAAACTGAGAGGGTGAATCAGGACTTGGAGTCCTTCCTCCGCATCTATGTGTCCTCCTCTCAAGATGACTGGGTTCAATTACTTCCCTGGGCCGAGTTCTGTCATAACAACCAGTATCATTCTTCATCTTCTTCAACACCATTCTTCACCAACTTTGGATTCCACCCTAAAGTCCCTGAGTTCCAACCGCTTCCAGCAACTTCTGTTCCCTCAGTGGATATCACCTTGCATCAGTTTGCCAATATCTGGAAGAGCGTACGATCAGCTCTGCTCAAGGCATCGTTCAGGTACAAGAAGTTTGCGGATAAGAAGCGTCGAGCAGTTCCTGCTCTCAAGGTGGGTGATCGGGTATGGTTATCCACGAAGAATTTGAGGTTAAGAGTTCCCAGTATGAAGTTTGCACCTCGCTACATCGGTCCTTTTAAAATTGATCAAGTCATCAATCCTGTTGCTTACAGACTCCAGTTGCCTCCCTTCTTAAAGATACCCAGGACATTCCATGTTTCCCTGTTGAAACCGCTAATCTTGAATCGGTTTCATTCCTCACTTCCTCCAACTCCGAAAGTCCAAACTCAACGAGGCATTGAGTATGAAGTAGCCAAGATCCTGGACTCACGTCACCGTTACGGTCAACTTCAGTATCTTATTGACTGGAAGGGTTATGGCCCTGAGGAACGTTCATGGACCAATGCTTCTGATGTCCATGCTCCTGCCTTGGTCCGGAGATTCCATTCCAAGTTTCCTCAAAAGCCAAAGAAGTGTCCTGGGGCCACTCCTAAAGGGGGGGGTGCTGTCACGATCCGGGTATCTGGACGCCATTTCTTACCTATCAGATGCCTCCTAAGGCTGGCTCAGCGCTCCAGGACCGGATCCCATCTGTTATCCTGATGTGCACATTCCCGCATCCTCTCCTGTCTCTCTGGACGCAGTCACAGTAACGCCTTATACATCTGGCATGGCGTCTCCCGCGGCCTCCGCCGCCGTCCCTGAGCTTCTGCATTCAGAGTGGCGATTACGTCAGCCGCGGCCTCCGCTGTGTCCGCGTGGTCGGATGTGCATCTGTCAGCCTGGCGTCTCCTGTCTCCGGTGGCCGGCGCCGCCATTACTGTTTTCCAGACCACATGTATTACAATCCAAACTTCCCTCCAAGTGTCTGCATGGGCGCAGCCATCTTGGATTCTGTCAGCTGATCATTCCTACCAATCCGTTGTCAGTATTATTAATTTGCATAATTGCCTAGCCAATGCCTTCCTTGCTGCAGGTATAAATAGGTTGTGCCTGAGCAAGGAAGGCGTCAGTGCTTTGGTTGTCAAACCTAGTTCCAGTTTGTCTCTCTTCTGTGAATGTCTTCCAGGTTCCAGCTCCTGTCTCCAGACTTCTGCTATAGAGACCCGCACCAGCATTCCATCTGCGGTGTAGCCTGACTCTCCGATCCATTCTGGACTCACCTGTTTCCAGCTACAACATCACCTGCTTCCAGCTTAGCTTCCAGCAGTGTACAGCTTCTCTTAAAGGGCCGGTGTCCTTTCTGCAGTTTACCACTCTCCACCGGTATTATTATTTCTCCGCTCTCAAATTCTACATTTCATCTACATTGCATCGCTCTCAAGCTTTATTTATTATTTAACTGGTTCCAGCCAGTATCCACTCCGTGCCAACACCTGTCTGGTTCTAACCAGTACCCACAGCAGCATTTTATCTACAGCAGTCCAGCTTTCCCTGGAACACCAGCTGGTACGACCCTGGGCTTTCCTCATTGCTACAGTTGAGCCTGGTAAGGACTTTCCAACTTGCAGATAATAAGAACTGTCTCATACCACCAGAGCTCTGTGGCCCCTGCCACCCTGTAGTACCCAGGAACTGTATTATTATTTCTCTGCTGATTTTTATGTTACTTTTTACTGCTTCTGTGATGCATGGAGTTTGTCATAAATAAATATCATTGACTTTTACTCAAGTTGTCGTGGTCACGCCTTCGGGCGGTTTCTCTTCATGTTACTTACATGTCCAGGGGTCTGATACAACCTCCCAAGTTCCGGTACATCTCAGCCCCTACAACTGAGGCTGCCTTCCGTCAGCTCAGGCCCTCAGTTGTGACAGATGTCCAGAGACACCATATAGTCCCCTTCTTCCAGGTTCGCTATCACTGCTCTGAGTGACTCCATCTTGAACTTGAACCTTCTTATGTAAGTGTTCAAGGATTTCAGATTTAAAATGGGTCTCACCGAGCCGTCCGGCTTCGGTACCACAAACAGCGTGGAATAATACCCCTTTCCCTGTTGTAGGAGGGGTACCTTGATTATCACCTGCTGGGAATACAGCTTGTGAATGGCTTCCAATATCGCCTCCCTGTCGGGGGGAGACGTTGGTAAAGCAGACTTCAGGAACCGGCGAGGGGGAGACGTCTCGAATTCCAATTTGTACCCCTGAGATACTACCTGCAGGATCCAGGGGTCCACTTGCGAGTGAGCCCACTGCGCGCTGAAAATCTTGAGACGGGCCCCCACCGTGCCTGAGTCCGCTTGTAAGGCCCCAGCGTCATGCTGAGGACTTGGCAGAAGCGGGGGAGGGCTTCTGTTCGTGGGAAGAGGCTGTCTGCTGCAGTCTTTTTCCCCTTCCTCTGGCCCGGGGCAGATATGAGTGGCCTTTTGCCCGCTTGCCCTTATGGGGACGAAAGGACTGAGCCTGAAAAGACGGTATCTTTTTCTGCTGCGAGGTGACTTGGGGTAAAAAGGTGGATTTCCCGGCCGTTGCCGTGGTCACCAAGTCCGATAGACCGACCCCAAATAACTCCTCCCCTTTATACGGCAATACTTCCATATGCCGTTTGGAATCCGCATCCCCTGACCACTGTCGCGTCCATAATCCTCTTCTGGCAGAAATGGACATCGCACTTACTCTTGATGCCAGAGTGCAAATATCCCTCTGTGCATCTCGCATATATAGAAACGCATCTTTTAAACGCTCTATAGTCAATAATATATTGTCCCTGTCCAGGGTATCAATATTTTCAGTCAGGGAATCCGACCAAGCCACCCCAGCACTGCACATCCAGGCTGAGGCGATTGCTGGTCGCAGTATAATACCAGTATGTGTGTGTATATACTTTTTAGGACATTTTCCAGCTTCCTATCAGCTGGTTCCTTGAGGGCGGCCGTATCAGGAGACGGTAACGCCACTTGTTTTGATAAGCGTGTGAGCGCCTTATCCACCCTAGGGGGTGTTTCCCAGCGCGCCCTAACCTCTGGCGGGAAAGGGTATAATGCCAATAATTTTTTAGAAATTAGCAGTTTTTTATCGGGGGAAACCCACGCTTCATCACACACCTCATTTAATTCATCTGATTCAGGAAAAACTACGGGTAGTTTTTTTCACACCCCACATAATACCCTTTTTTGTGGTACTTGTAGTATCAGAAATGTTCAAAACCTCCTTCATTGCCGTGATCATGTAACGTGTGGCCCTACTGGAAAATACGTTTGTTTCTTCACCGTCGACACTGGAGTCAGTGTCCGTGTCTGTATCGACCTGATGTAACGGGCGCTTTTGAGCCCCTGACGGTGTTTGAGACGCCTGTATTAACTGATTATCCGGCTGTCTCATGTCGTCAACAGACTTTTGTAAAGTGCTGACACTATCACGTAATTCTTTCCATAAGATCATCCAGTCAGGTGTCGACTCCCTAGAGGGTGACATCACTAACACAGGCAATTGCTCCGCCTCCACACCATTTTCCTCCTCATACATGTCGACACAACGTACCGACACACCGCACACACACAGGGAATGCTCTGATAGAGGACAGGACCCCACTAGCCCTTTGGGGAGACAGAGGGAGAGTTTGCCAGCACACACCAGAGCGCTATATATATACAGGGATAACCTTATATAAGTGTTTTTCCCTAATATAGCTGCTGTATATCTTTATATGCCAATTTTATGCCCCCCCTCTCTTGTTTTACCCTGTTTCTGTAGTGCAGGACTGCAGGGGAGAGTCAGGGAGCCTTCCTCCAACGGAGCTGTGAGGAAAAAATGGCGCCAGTGTGCTGAGGAGATAGGCTCCGCCCCCTTTTCGGCGGCCTTTCTCCCGCTTTTTTATTGTAATTTAGGCAGGGGTTAAATACATCCATATAGCCCAGGAGCTATATGTGATGTATTTTTAGCCAAAAAAAGGTATTTCTATTGCGTCTCAGGGCGCCCCCCCCCAGCGCCCTGCACCCTCAGTGACCGGAGTGTGAAGTGTGCTGAGAGCAATGGCGCACAGCTGCGGTGCTGTGCGCTACCTTAATGAAGACAGGACGTCTTCTGCCGCCGATTTTCCGGACTCTTCAGTCTTCTGGCTCTGTAAGGGGGACGGCGGCGCAGCTCCGGGACCCATCCATGGCTGGGCCTGTGATCGTCCCTCTGGAGCTAATGTCCAGTAGCCTAAGAAGCCCAATCCACTCTGCACGCTGGTGAGTTCGCTTCTTCTCCCCTTAGTCCCTCGATGCAGTGAGCCTGTTGCCAGCAGGTCTCACTGAAAGTAAAAAACCTACTTTAAACTTTTTCTCTAAGCAGCTCAGGAGAGCCACCTAGATTGCACCCTTCTCGTTCGGGCACAAAATCTTAACTGAGGCTTGGAGGAGGGTCATAGGGGGAGGAGCCAGTGCACACCAGGTAGTCCTAAAGCTTTTTACTTTGTGCCCAGTCTCCTGCGGAGCCGCTATTCCCCATGGTCCTTACGGAGTCCCCAGCATCCACTTAGGACGTTAGAGAAAAGTAGCTAGCGAGCGATCAACTCGGAATAACCCCTAATGTCCACACTCCTGCGAGTATATATATATATAACCCAGCACAAGTCGCCCCTCTGAAATCACAAGTCGTAGAGTAGTTATGCTGATTGCAGGGTTACTATTGATTGCACAGGAAGAGATGTTAGATGCTAAATCTACAATGTTAGAGCCATACTCCCCCGAACCTGGATGAGGTAAAGAGATATCCATTAATCCCTCCGAATGTGGACAGTGCTACTGAGACTGGCATGATCCAGGAAAAATAGCCCAGTAGCTTTTCACCAAATGTCTAAAGTAACAGAAGGGGGGAAAGAGGCTGAAATATATATATATATATGAGGTGGGGCACAGCACAGAATGTCCGACACCTGGGTGGCGAAACGCGTCTACTTACAACTGCCACGGCATTGGAGGACATCAGCTCTTCAGGAGTCATGGCTGTGAAGTAAGCGATGTTGGTGAACGTATAGACGAACGTCACCAGCGGAATGGAGATGTATATGGCACGAGGTAGATTCCTAAACGGAAAATAGAGAATGATCGTAACCGAAGCAGTGCCTGATCACAAGGTAAAAAGTAATAATGCTGTATATTTTATCAATGGGCGTAAGTCACAGCTGTACGCTATTGCAATTGCGATTTTCTATGCTACGCCACTGCTAATTTAGCAAGTGAAGCTGCCGCACATAGAAATTAAAATAGATGTCCACCGGAGCCAACGCAACAATTTGCGTTTACATACGCAGCCTATACGCAAGAACGTTAAACATTGACTGCACGAGTAAGTCTACGGCTATGCAGACTAGACGCAGCGGTAGTCACGCAGGCACCATGTTTTTGCATGCAGGAGCACGCAGCTGGCATTGCATGCACGCCCCGTAAACGGCCATGACACCGCCTGCATTTTTACAAAAACTCGTCGCTAACGCCATGTTACCACCCCCAAACGGTCACTTCCTGTCAATCACTTTGCGACTGAATCCTCATTGCGAACGCAATCGCAAACTCTGAATTAGGCCCAATATTAGTAATTCCATGCATACCGCCACAGCGCTTTGTTAGCGAGTCTGCGTCTTATTCGCATCACCAATGTGACAACTGTACAATGCATCCTGGGCACTGACATTGCATGCAGCAGCGATGTGCGACTCGGGCGCTAACCTGGGTAAAAAGGCAAAAGACTGAGGACCATTACAAGTGAGCTGTGCCATGTAGTGCACCACGCAGCGTTGTGCTTAATCTGCCACTTTATGCCAAATGCATTGAGACAAAAATATTAATCATAAGTGCCAAGTACACTATGGGATCAATTCAATTCAGCGCCATATGAATAGCGGAATAGGAAGGAGGTCCTGAAGCTATTCAATTGAGCGCACTGTTATGCCTGACCAGAGGATTTCTGCTTGCATCCCCTCCTGGTGCGACGCTGTTTTCTGCCTTTAGCGCGGCGCAAACAGCGTCACGCCACACACTTAAGTAGGAGAACGCCCGTTCTCGCGACCAAACTCCTGGTTTAATTGAATTGAGCCCTATAAGTGACTTTGACTGCAGCTATGATTCTACATTCAGCAATTAGTCCTAACGTAAGGGTATCGCTACCGGGCACAGAAGCATCTAATTCATGCCATGCCACGTGTTTTGCACAATAAAAGGATGGGTGTATCAGGACAATATCCAGAACAATATAAGACTGTCAGCTCAGAGTATTCGTTTTGACCGTACAGGTGAGCCGCAATCGAAGATAATTCCTCAGATGTTTTTTTTTGTTAACCAAAGACTTATAACTTTCCCGGCATAATTCATAATACTATGGGGTCGATTAAATTCGGCAACAGATGAATAGCGCCGGGAATTAGCTCCCGACGTTATTCAATTTAGCTACTAGTTACCCACAATTGTCGGGAATTCTTCTCTCACCCCCAGGGGGTGAGAGAAGAAAACCGACAAAAGTGCTGCCGCACGGCCAGCGCGAGGATGATTCTGTCGGCAATCAGCATCGCCGCGGGTAGTTAAGTCAGAGAATGTCCGTTCTCCCGACAAAACTACCTGTTAAGTCGGAGATAACGGGCATTCGCCAACTTAACTTGAGTTGAATTGAATAGCGTCGGGAGCTAATTCCCGGCACTATTCATCTGTTGCCGAATTGAATCGACCCCAATATAATTAACTGGTAAGAAATAAGTCATAAGGGAAGTTAGTGTAAGGGAGCCTGAATCGTCTTAGCGACTAGCCCGCAGTATAGTAATAGAATTTCTCTGTATACAGACGTAACGTTCCAAGTTTCGTCATGAAGAACGTTGCAGTGCGCACTTGCAGAAGCTTGTCAGCAGTCTGAGAGTCACTGACTGTTACCGGTAGGATACGTTGGATTACGAAAGAGAAAGACTAAACTTTTGCATAAACTCATTTCAAAGCTGCAGGAAGATTGATGTGGAAGTTGACCTCCGTGTTGTACACAATTCCCTCATTTTACGCCGCCACCTCACCGTGACTTCAAATGAAATTAATATAATTTAAAAAAATATGAGCGGCGGAATGCATAAGGAGCACTTTATATAAAATATTCATTCTATAGATCCAGTTTTCTTCTGAATAGTTAATGTAAAAATGAAAACTTCATCAGTTAGGGGCTGGAGTGGGGGTCTCCGGTGACTTGCGCCTGTGCGCCACTTAAAAAGCAATGAATATAGAATGAGGGGTATGTTCTACTCACCGTCGGGGATCAACTAGTTCTTCTGTGACATAATTCAGGAAGTTCCAACCGCTGAATGCAAAAGATCCTTGCAAGAAGGCTAGGGCTAGCTGCCCCACCGTGGGGGTCATCCAGAAATTGAATGCATTACTCGGTTTTAACTCTTCGTAGTTTCCTGTAGAAAAAGTTATATTTGCATTACTTTTTATGATATGGTATACAGCAGTGGTCTCCCACCTTAATTGGGGTGTAAGCTACTTTTGGAAAATAAAACCCCTGAAGGAGCTACCCCCTCCCACCAATGCGTGTTTCGTTCCTGCGAAAGTTGGTGTGGCCTCACAAAAGTGGGTGTGGCCTCATAACTGCAAGTAATGCTACCCCCGCGTAGTGCCAGATACGCAAATAATGCCCCTCAGCAGTGCCAGATACACAAATAATGCCCCCCAGCAGTGCCAGATACAATGCTCCCACCAGTGTCAGATACAATGCCCCCAGCAGTGTCAGATACAATGCCCCCCGCAGTGCCAGATACAATTCCCCCTGCAGTGCCATTTAAAATGCCCCCCCCCCCCCCCCTCGCAGTGTCCGATACAGTGCCCCACACAGTGCTAACCCTTGCTGGCTTCTTCTACAGCCGCCGGTGCTGCTCCTCCTGTATGAGGGACGGAAGGGGAGGAGAGTGCAGCGTGCGTCTCTCCTGTGAAGTCCGGAGAGCGGTGAGGGTGACAGTGTCACCGGCAGGGGCGGGCATTTAAAATATGGTGCCGGTAAGTGAGCCAATCAAAACTCACGGTCCAGCAGCCAATCAGGTGCCGCCACTGCCGGTCCACGAGCACTGATTGGCTGACGGCAGGCACCATATTGAAAATGAAGGGAGGAGGAGTGCCAGTGACTGCCCAAGCCCGTGCGCCCTGTGAGCTCCCGAAAATACTACGGCGAGCTACCGGTAGCTCGTGAGCTACAGGTTGGAGATCACTGGTATACAGGTAGATCCACTTTAAGTGTGGTGGGTTGTTGTTTTTTTTTTTCACGTTTTGTGGAATTGAAAATTATTATGAAATAGAAAATGAAGTCACTTTTTAAGCACGCATCTGATAGTGGATTTTCTTATTTATCCAGAGCCGGCCCTGACCAATTTGGTGCCCTAGACACAATTTTGATGACTGCCCCATCGCATGTTTGTTTGTCTTTTTCCCGGATAGCTACCCCAATGGCTGATGATGTCATCCCTGCTGTGTACATTCTCTGCGCATGCGGAAACTTCAGCTGCCCACTGCGCAAGTGCACCAACATATCGTTGGGAGTAAAACCATCAACTAATTACTATGCAATAGCTTCATGCCGTCACAAGGCATATCCAATGGTAATAGGAGTGATTTCTGTGGTAGGTGGTATTAGTGGTGATAGGGCAGAATATAGTGCCTCCCAGTGGCCGGCACTTATGGACTGAAGGGTGTCTATACAATAATTTACATGGTTATTATGATGTGACAACATGAAAGAGGGAAAATAGGAATATCGGGCCGGATTCTGATTTGGAAGTAAAGCAAACAAAAAGCAATTAACTGAGCACTTGGGCAAAACCATGCTGCACTGTGCACTGCAGGTGGGGCAGATGTAACGTGCAGAGATTTGGGTGGGATATGTCCAAACCTAAATCTAAATTGCAGTGTAAAAATACAGCTGTCTAACGTGTGGGCTACATGCAAAAGTAGACAGTATTTACCATGCACAGAAAAAATATAAAAGTATTTGATCCCCTTGCATTGCAACGTGGTTTGTTCCAGTAATTTGCTTTTTCTGCTTTTCTTCCAAATCAGAATCGGACGGGTCCACAGCAGTGTCCATAGGATGGATATTGCAGATTCTGAGCGATCAGCATTTCTCCCAAGCTGTAGCCAGAGAACACTCACATTCTGGAACCATATTATTGATGAGACCACAGAAACTACACGTTTGGTACCTTTAAATATCTGCATGAACCCAATCACTATAATGAGCCCCAGCGCCAGGAGCTTTCCAGCGGTGAATATGTCCTGAATCCGCGTCGCCCACCGGACACTGGAGCTGTTCACCCAGGTGAGGAGCACTGCAAGAAAAGAGACTGTTCAGGCCAGGGGCGGAAGTGTCAGGGCTAAGCGTCAGACTTTACTGTAGCTGGTGTATCACAGCCGGGGGTATAACTGAGCAGGAACGGTCATAGAGGCGGGTGTAGTATGGTATGCCGGTGGTCGGGCTCCCGGCGACCAGCATACCGGCGCCGGGAGCCCGACCGCCGGCATACAGACAGTGTGGTGAGCGCAAATGAGCCCCTTGCGGGCTCGCTGCGCTTGCCACGCTGCGGGCACACTATTTTATTCTCCCTCCAGGGGGGTCGTGGACCCCCACGAGGGAGAATAAGTGTCGGCATGCCGGCTGTCGGGATCCCGGCGCCGGTATACTGTGCGCCGGGATCCCGACAGCCGGCATACTGAAGACCACCCATAGAGGCACACCCAGGATCCTGAGATACCTATGCATTGGCTTACTGTATCATGCTATCCCTTTAAACCGGGGCACTCATGTGTTACACAGGTTCTGTGGCAGCTTAAAACCAGGTGAAATGCCGGCTTGAAGTCAGCCAGCCCCAGAACCTGTGTAATTCATGAGTGTCCTGGTTTAAAGGTATAGTATGGTAAGCCTAGCTATGCATGATTAGTCATATACAGACACACACAAGTAGGTGGAATGTTTTTCAGCTTTGCATTTGTTTCCTGTGGCTGCCACCTTGTGGTGAATATTGGAATCACAGGTAAAGGACAGTCACTGTTGCGTGTTCTCCCTCCAAACGGGATCCGGTCTCTAGGTCGACACTAACTAGGTCAACCACCTTTGGTCGACACTAACTAGGTCGACAGGGTCTCTAGGTCGGCATGTTCTAGGTCGACAGGTCAAAAGGTCGACATGAGTTTTTCACGATTTTTTTTATATTTTTTTAACCTTTTCATACTTAACGATCCACGTGGACTACAATTGGGAACCGTTACCTGCTCGAGCGAAGCGAGCCATGCGAGGGGACGCGGTGCACTAATTGGGGTTCCCGATCAGTCTACGAAGAAAACGACACAAACCCCCCCATAAAAAACTCATGTCGACCTTTTGACCTGTCAACCTAGAACATATCAACCTAGAGACCCTGTCAACCTAGCATCCCTGTCGACCTAGTTACTGTCGACCAATAGTGGTCGACCTAGTTACTATCTAGCTTCCATACCACACCCCCTGCGCCTGCTGAGTGTAGTGATGCAGAATACATGCACTGTGTGCGAGGCCTGATAGTGTCTTAGGGCGCAGATGCTAAGGTGCAGACTTTGCAAATAAGTTTCTCTTTGCCGGGGTAACAAGACTATAAAGAGATGAAAAAGAAAAGGTATTCCCAAAATTATGCATACAGGTATGGTGTCTTTTTTTTTGTGTGCGTGGGAGGTGTTATATCCATATACATTACGTGTAATATTCATGTCTTCTTGAATGAGTGCGTGGCATTCATAGAAAATGCGTCGGGGTCACGGCTTGTGGGAGACAACATTTTAAAGCGGCTGGTGGGGAGTGGGGATTATTGTAAATGTAATAGTTTTTATAGACAGCATAGGCTCATTATTATTAAGAAGCACTTATTTATATTATGTAGCATAATATACAGAGACTATGGGCGATATTCAAATGTTTTGCGCCCCCCCATCTCCTGCCTAAAGTAACGGGAGATCGCGGGGCACAATTCAATTGTTTGTTTTTCTTTTTCGTTTTTTTTTATGCCCTGATCGTCACCATAAAGGTCAGGTTTAGCCACATAAAGCCGCTAAACCCGACCAAAGTGCTGGGCGCGATAGCGAAAAGTGCCGTTTGAGCGCCCAAATGGGGCACTTTTCACGCATTACAGCGGTGGATGTGAGCTAAAATGCAGACGCCGGCTGCCATTCGCGCCCGAATGGAGCTACAATTGAATAGCTCCGTTGGGCATCATCTGATTCCGGTGGAAATTACACAGGGGGAGAACTCACAAGGAATGATAGAGAGTTGAACACAGTCAGTCACGTTAGGGCCGAAAGTAGGATTTCTGTCACCCGCTGCAAGGCAGTAATTTGGCGCTTGGCTGATGCCCTGTGGGGGGGGGGGGGAGTCTGGCGGGGATCACTGGAGGGGGGAATCGTCACTTCGGCATCCGATATGTTCATACATCTCATCACTACCACTCCCTGCTTTGTCTCGGTAAAGAGGCAACGCAGGAGGCATTATACCAGCATGAAATGTGCGGGTATAATACATCTACCCCAAGCTCACACTGAATATACACAGTCTGTGATGCAGTAGGGCCATGGACTTCGGGGCATTGCAGCAGTAAGTGGATGGAGCTGCCAGTATGGATTGGCGCAAGGCAGGAAACAGTTAACAGCGTCTGCTGGCTGTCCGGTGCTGTTGCTGAAATGATCTCCAATACTGCAGGGAAACGCCAGGGGACAATAACCTTTACCACTCCTTGTTTAGTGCTGCAAGAACTCCCGGAGCTTCTAGCTGGCTTATAGTGTGGTGTGGGCGCCAAAGCTCCTGTGTTGCCTCAGTGCACAAGGGGGAACTTCCATAATCATTACAAGGGGGTGGCACTGCTGCTGCTGTTGTTGCCAGTGCTAGACTCTCAGAACAGCAGAGGTATGTGGGGACAGACAGCAGACAGAGAGAGAAGGGGGGTGCTCCTCCCCCCCCCCCCCCCCCCCCGGGTATCCCCCCAGCACACTAAAATCGAATTTCAGAGAATTGGTCACACGTGTTCGCAAAGACATGTTTAGCTGCTGAGCCGCGCCAAGGCTTCTCCGATATCAGCAGTCCTAACACTACATAATAGGAAAAAGCACCCCCCCTTTCTGTCTGCTGTTTGTCTGTGACCCCTCCCCCTTTCTAGCACCTGATATATAAATATCTCCAGGTATGATTGAGCAACTGCCACTGTTTGTCTGCTTGTGTGAGAAAGGCATTGAATGGGAGCAGTATTTGTAAGGCATGCTGTTCTTTGTAGTGCTAATGGGAGATCCTGGGGGTGGCTCCCAGGTAAGTTAGTTCTCTGTCTGGATGCGTTTTAGTATGAGCCTTTATCATGAGGCCTTACTGTAGACAAATCACATGGCCCTATGTGGGCACTGCCATTGTGTAGTGTTAGGACTGCTGATATCGGTGAAGCCTTGGCAGGGCTCAGCAGCTAAACATGTCTTTGCAAACACGTGTTGCCCTGGTCACATCTCCACTTGGCATAAAGGGGTGGTTATGGGGGGTTAGCATGCAGGCTAACTCTAGTGATGAAGCGTCAATGCAACCACGGGCTATGCACAGACGCATCTTTGGCACCGAGGATAGGGCTGGTGAAAGTGCCTACTATTGCTGCAGAGAGACGGGAACATCTGAATTGTCTCCTCCTGTCCTATGTCCACCTCCCTGCCGACCGGCATCAGGCCATACCTTCAGATATCACAATGACGTCAGCAGTCTCTGTACAGCACCCCACATTGGGTGACGGAACGCTCATCATGAACATGGGGACAAAATATGACAGAAGTCTGTTCTTGCTTTCGGTAAAACAAAGAGAGAGCGGTAAGCTGAACATATACAGTATGTGAGCACTGTACAATGACTGAACTAGTTCCACCTCCCCTCTGCCGCACAGGGGTGGGGCTTTCACATGGCAGTGTGCCACGAAAGGACTTTTTGAGTAAATAAATCTGCTCCGTGTATCCAGGCCACAAATAAGTGGCACATTTGGTTTCAAAGCAACTTAATTAAACATCCACGTGCATATTACAATGATAAATATAATAATAATCCATGATCTGAAATGAGGCACATTTGGATTTCCCGCATCACGCCATTGGCCAGGCATACTCACATAAACAGACCAGGGAGAGCGCCCTTGTGGCGTCGTATGGTGGGATACAGTCCGGGAAGACCGGCTGCAGGACGTAGTTGGAGAATGTCAGTGCGATGACTGCCAGGCTGGTGGGGTACATAATGAGAACTGCACTCCACAGGAGAAGGAATCTGTAAGAGATGGAGACACGTCAGGGGGTGCACCATGGAAGAGATGCCTCTATAGCAGGAGCAATGTACATGTACCTAGGTGCCCCTACAGTTATACCCCTTTTCCACTGCCTTATAAACCCGGGTTATTGCTGTGCCAACCCGGGTCTTGGCTCAGTGGAAACGGCTCCCTCAAAAAATATCGCAGATCGAGTGACCTGGCATTCCTTCCCGGGTCTCGAACAGGGTTCTACATGGGTACGGCCCAGTAATGCTGCAGTGGAAACAGGTGCGACCAGGATTATCTGACCCAGGTAACCACAAAAAGCCGCTGATTGGAGCTTCCTGGGCACTGGCTGATGATGTCATCTTTGTGAGCCTGAAAAGGCCATTTTTAATGACATCCATAGGTTTTGCAGGGCTGACCCGGGTTCAGTATAAACGGGGTCAACCCAGGTCGAGGGTGTAGTGGAAATCGGGTTGAACCCAGGATTTTGATGGAAAAGGGGTATAACTGGGAAGGTTCAGAATGTCGACATGGGTATTAAGTCAACAACCAATGTGTTGATATACAATCAGATCAACATGATTAAAATGTCAACGCATTCAGAATGTCAGCATCTAACCTGCTGACGGCTTTTTTGTTGGTTTCTAGGCTTAGGAATAGAATTAACCTAAAATAAGCAAAAAACATTCGGGCCGATGACATTTTGGTGTCAACTTTCTGAATGACGGCTAGTCATACCGCACCCTTTATGCCAAACAAAGGGCGTTTACAACAGTGTGAAATGCATTAGTAGTGTGCTAGCAGCCCGTCGGCATTGTGACTGGCGACATGGGGGGGGTGCATCCCACCAGTGCACTGTAAAGTAGAACTAGTGTGATGAGGGTAGGGGGGGCTGCTTCTATCCCCTTTCAGTACATTAATAAAATGAGCTCTGACACCTGCTTGGGCAATAGACCCTTCTGTATGCGTGTCCTCCTAATCCTATAGCTGTAATTCCACCCAACAGTGTGATAAATCTATAGAGGTTCAGATATGACTATTATGCCATTGTACAGATGGAGCAGAGGTTAGTGTAGCGTGGCTCTGACCAGCGCTATAATAACATTCTATAATACACGCTCTGACTAGGGACCATTCAGAGTAATAATCTTTACAACGTCTGCATTATATTGGTTATGAAAGTTGTTGCTGTCTAGGAAGGTATCCGTTCAGATGGTCGACAGTCATTAGGTCGACCACTATTGATCGACATTGACATGGTCGACGTGGACACGTGGTTGACACATGAAAATGGTCGACACATGAAAAGGTCGACATGTTTTTTTTTTTTTTTTTCTTTTGGGGAACTTTTCCATACTTTACGATCCACGTGGACTACGATTGGAACGGTAATCTGTGACGAGCGAAGCAGTAGTGGAGCGAAGGCACCATGCCCGAAGCATGACTTGCGAAGCGAGCCATGCAAGGGGACGCGGGGCACTAATTGGGGTTCCCAATCACTTTACGCAAAAAACGACACCAAAAAAAGGTAAAAAAACTCATGTCGACCTTTTCATGTGTCGACCATTTTCATGTGTCGACCAAGTGTCCATGTCGACTATGTCAATGTCGACAAATAGTGGTCGACCTAATGACTGTCGACCATAACATGGTCGACCATTCATACCGGAACTGTCTAGGAATGGCTGGGAAGTAAATGTGAATAGTACAAGGGGGAATTTGTCTGTGTGCCACTCGTTTCCTGTATTACCTGTGACCTGAGTATAATATCAGCACCACGGCCAGGGACAGCACAGCCTTCCCTATTGTATAGCCATGTGTGTAATGGCTCAGCAGTGACTTCCCATCACTTATACCCTGCTCTCCCTATGATTTAGTATCTATCTGCAGTAACCACACTCTCAGCTGCTCTGTGTACTGTATACAGTATATCCAACAAACTCAACTGCAGATCTCTACAAGCTGTCTCTGACGGGATTTCTAGGTGTATCTGCAGTAACCACACTCTCAGCTGCTCTGTGTACTGTATACAGTATATACAACAAACTCACCTGCAGATCTCTACAAGCTGTCTCTGACGGGATTTCTAGGTGTATCTGCAGTAACCACACTCTCAGCTGCTCTGTGTACTGTATACAGTATATCCAACAAACTCAACTGCAGATCTCTACAAGCTGTCTCTGACGGGATTTCTAGGTGTATCTGCAGTAACCACACTCTCAGCTGCTCTGTGTACTGTATACAGTATATCCAACAAACTCAACTGCAGATCTCTACAAGCTGTCTCTGACGGGATTTCTAGGTGTATCTGCAGTAACCACACTCTCAGCTGCTCTGTGTACTGTATACAGTATATCCAACAAACTCAACTGCAGATCTCTACAAGCTGTCTCTGACGGGATTTCTAGGTGTATCTGCAGTAACCACACTCTCAGCTGCTCTGTGTACTGTATACAGTATATACAACAAACTCAACTGCAGATCTCTACAAGCTGTCTCTGACGGGATTTCTAGGTGTATCTGCAGTAACCACACTCTCAGCTGCTCTGTGTACTGTATACAGTATATACAACAAACTCACCTGCAGATCTCTACAAGCTGTCTCTGACGGGATTTCTAGGTGTATCTGCAGTAACCACACTCTCAGTTGCTCTGTGTACTCTATACAGTATATACAACAAACTCAACTGCAGATCTCTACAAGCTGTCTCTGACGGGATTTCTAGGTGTATCTGCAGTAACCACACTCTCATCTGCTCTGTGTACTGTATACAGTATATCCAACAAACTCAACTGCAGATCTCTACAAGCTGTCTCTGACGGGATTTCTAGGTGTATCTGCAGTAACCACACTCTCAGCTGCTCTGTGTACTGTATACAGTATATACAACAAACTCAACTGCAGATCTCTACAAGCTGTCTCTGACGGGATTTCTAGGTGTATCTGCAGTAACCACACTCTCAGCTGCTCTGTGTACTGTATACAGTATATCCAACAAACTCAACTGCAGATCTCTACAAGCTGTCTCTGACGGGATTTCTAGGTGTATCTGCAGTAACCACACTCTCAGCTGCTCTGTGTACTGTATACAGTATATCCAACAAACTCAACTGCAGATCTCTACAAGCTGTCTCTGACGGGATTTCTAGGTGTATCTGCAGTAACCACACTCTCAGCTGCTCTGTGTACTGTATACAGTATATCCAACAAACTCAACTGCAGATCTCTACAAGCTGTCTCTGACGGGATTTCTAGGTGTATCTGCAGTAACCACACTCTCAGCTGCTCTGTGTACTGTATACAGTATATACAACAAACTCAACTGCAGATCTCTACAAGCTGTCTCTGACGGGATTTCTAGGTGTATCTGCAGTAACCACACTCTCAGCTGCTCTGTGTACTGTATACAGTATATCCAACAAACTCATCTGCAGATCTCTACAAGCTGTCTCTGACGGGATTTCTAGGTGTATCTGCAGTAACCACACTCTCAGCTGCTCTGTGTACTGTATACAGTATATCCAACAAACTCAACTGCAGATCTCTACAAGCTGTCTCTGACGGGATTTCTAGGTGTATCTGCAGTAACCACACTCTCAGCTGCTCTGTGTACTGTATACAGTATATCCAACAAACTCAACTGCAGATCTCTACAAGCTGTCTCTGACGGGATTTCTAGGTGTATCTGCAGTAACCACACTCTCAGCTGCTCTGTGTACTGTATACAGTATATCCAACAAACTCAACTGCAGATCTCTACAAGCTGTCTCTGACGGGATTTCTAGGTGTATCTGCAGTAACCACACTCTCAGCTGCTCTGTGTACTGTATACAGTATATACAACAAACTCAACTGCAGATCTCTACAAGCTGTCTCTGACGGGATTTCTAGGTGTATCTGCAGTAACCACACTCTCAGCTGCTCTGTGTACTGTATACAGTATATCCAACAAACTCATCTGCAGATCTCTACAAGCTGTCTCTGACGGGATTTCTAGGTGTATCTGCAGTAACCACACTCTCAGCTGCTCTGTGTACTGTATACAGTATATCCAACAAACTCAACTGCAGATCTCTACAAGCTGTCTCTGACGGGATTTCTAGGTGTATCTGCAGTAAATACACTCTCAGCTGCTCTGTGTACTGTATACAGTATATCCAACAAACTCATCTGCAGATCTCTACAAGCTGTCTCTGACGGGATTTCTAGGTGTATCTGCAGTAACCACACTCTCAGCTGCTCTGTGTACTGTATACAGTATATCCAACAAACTCAACTGCAGATCTCTACAAGCTGTCTCTGACGGGATTTCTAGGTGTATCTGCAGTAAATACACTCTCAGCTGCTCTGTGTACTGTATACAGTATATACAACAAACTCAACTGCAGATCTCTACAAGCTGTCTCTGACGGGATTTCTAGGTTTATAGATTTACACCGCTTGGCCTTCTTGCAAGTTAAGTGCTGCTCTGCTTGTTATATTGGATGCTAGTGTTACATCTGAATGTGTCATTGACATTTTATACTGATTGGAATTCTTTCATCGTGAAGTATTCTATAATCACTTATAAGCAGTGGCGTAACTACTGCCCCCGCAGTCCTCGCTGTGGCTTGGGGGCGAGGGGCTGCGGGGGCGCCACTGATTTAGAACAGATTGACATGCGGACGAGCGTCCGCATGTCAATCTGCGATCTCCTCTCCCTCCCTGCGGTGCCTGCTCCCCCGGCCCCCCCCCCCCTATGTGTTGGAGGGACACGAGCGCGTCGCGCGTCTCTCCTGTGTCCCTCCTGGCTCTCCCCCGGCCGGTCCTGCCGTTCGTGAGCTCTGATTGGCTCACGAACGGCACTTCCTTTATTAGACCAGCCGGGGGGAGAGCCAGGAGGGACACAGGAGAGACGCGCGATGCGCTCGTGTCCCTCCAACACATAGGGGGGGGGGAGCCGGGGGAGCCGGCACTGGGGCATATACCCGGCACTGGGGACATATACCTGGCACTGGGGGGGCAGATCTGGCACTGGGGACATATACCTGGCACTGGGGGGGCAGATCTGGCACTGGGAACATATACCTGGCACTGGGGGAGCATATACCCGGCACTGAGGGCATGTACCTGGCACTGGGGGCATATACCTGGCACTGGGGGGGCATATACCCGGCACTGGGGGCATGTACCTGGCACTGGGGGCATATACCCGGCACTGGGGGGGCATATACCTGGCACTGGGGGGGCATATACCCGGCACTGGAGGCATATACCTGGCACTGGAGGGGAAGCAGGCACTGGGGGGGAATATCTGGCACTGGGGGCATGTACCTGGCACTGGGGGCATATACCCGGCACTGGGGGGGCATATACCCGGCACTGGAGGCATATACCTGGCACTGGAGGGGAAGCAGGCACTGGAGGGGAATATCTGGCACTGGGGGCATGTACCTGGCACTGGGGGCATATACCCGGCACTGGGGGGGCATATACCCGGCACTGGTGGCATATACCTGGCACTGGGGGGGCATATACCCGGCACTGGGGGCATATACCTGGCACTGGGGGGGAAGCAGGCACTGGGGGGGAATATCTGGCACTGGGGGCATATACCTGGCACTGGGGGCATATAACTGGCAATGGGGGGGCATGTACCTGGCACTGGGGGCATATACCTGGCACTGGGGGCATATACCTGGCACTGGGGGGGGAATATCTGGCACTGCGGGAGAATATCTGGCACTGGGGGGGCATATACCTGGCACTGTGGGCATATACCTGGCACTGGGGGGGCATATACCTGGCACTGGGGGAATATACCTGGCACTGGGGGGGCATATACCCGGCACTGGGGGCATATACCCGGGGCTGGGGGGGCATATACCTGGCACTGGGGGGGGGAAGAATGAAACCCCTGGCAACGAGCAGGTAATTTAAAAGTAATTGGAAGCCTTACTGTAGAACTTAATGTGTAATGGGCATTACGGTGTGTGGCATAATGTATCACGGACATTGCAGTGTGTGTCATAATGTATCTGGCATTACGGTGTGTTGTATACTATGTCACGGGCATTGTGGTATGTGGTATAATGTCTCAGGATCATTGTGGTGTGTGTCATACTGTGTCACAGACATTGTATGTGCTATAATGTATCAGGGGCATTGCAGTGTGTAGCATAATGTATAACGGGCATTGCGATTCCTGTCATAATGTGTCACAGGCATTACGGTGTGTGGCATAATGTGTCGGGGGCATTACGGTGTGTGGCATAATGTGTCGGGGGCATTACGGTGTGTGGCATAATGTGTAGGGGGCATTACGGTGTGTGGCATAATGTGTAGGGGGCATTACGGTGTGTGCATATTGTGCATTATTGTCAGTGATCGCAAAAACGCGCTATGGCGCGTATTTTACCCAGAAACAGCCGCCCGGGACTCACATTTAGAAGATGAGCGGGTCCCACAGGACGCGCTCATCTGAATATGTGTTTGCATGTGTTAAGCCTGTCAGCGGAATGCAGGAGGTGACTGGCTGTTTCCTCGGCCAATCACCTCCTGTAGTCTCCATCCAATCACAGCCTGCAGCATCTTCCGCTTTGAATCCTGCTCCCCGCCAGCACATGAATCTGTGCTGCAGGGCTGACAGACTGGCCCCGCTCATCCGGCTCCACTGCCGCTCTGCCGCCAGCACCCTCCTCTGCGACTGGGAGTACAGCTCCGGATCTGCCCGCCGCCACCCCCCTACGCGGGACCCGCTCAACGCCCCACCGAGACCCGACAACTACCTTTCAGCAGGAGCCGGCCGGGCTGCGCAGCTCCCGCTGTAGGTAAGCAGTAGACAGTGCTGCATCGCCCCGCTTCACCTGGAGTAGCTGGTGCAGATGCGGGATGTCCGGGGGCTGCAAGCTCCGTGTGTGCAATGTGAGGCCGCTCAGAGTGTCAGGGCCTCACTGACACCATTTTTCTGACAGCACAGTGCAGTGAGTGCACTGGCACAAGTAGCCAGCCGGCGCCGCAGCATGAAGGAGCTATCTGTGAAATCGCAAGCAGAGGCTGGCAAGAAGGAGCTCCTCCGATCGCTTCCCCTGACGGGCTGGCCACTGCTAAATATACCAGTATATCAGTACAACTGTGCAGTGACACTGACTTTCCCATTGCACCTGGGGCTCCACTACTTTGACACAGTTGGAACTGATTATCGGTATATTTAGCAGTGGCCAGCCCGTCAGGGGAAGCGATTGGACGAGCTCCTTCTTGCCAGAGAACAGCCTCTGCTTGCGATTTCACATAGAGCTCCTCCAGGCTGCGGCTACTGCAGGCGCAGGCTGGCTACTTGTGCCAGTGCACTCACTGCACTGTGCTGTCAGAAAAAATGGTGAGTGTCAGTGATTTGCTGCTGGGGGCGGAACCACTTGTGTCAAACGGCCCCTTCGTGCAACTGGAGGTGATAAGTGAGTGGTTACTGCAATGTGCCTCAGTGCTCTACCAGGCGCATTGTGTATAATAACGTATTCTACCAGGCGCATTGTGTATAATAACGTGCTCTACCAGGCACATTGTGTATAATAACGTGTTCTACCTGGCGCAATGTGTATAATAACGTGTTCTACCTGGCGCAATGTGTATGATAACGTGCTCTACCTGGCGCAATGTGTATGATAACGTGTTCTACCTAGCGCAATGTGTATGATAACGTGTTCTACCTGGCGCAATGTGTATGATAACGTGCTCTACCTGGTGCAATGTGTATAATAACGTGCTCTACCTAGTGCAATGTGTATAATAACGTGCTCTACCAGGCGCAATGTGTATAATAACGTGTTCTACCTGGCGCAATGTGTATGATAACGTGTTCTACCTGGTGCAATGTGTATAATAACGTGCTCTACCAGGCGCATTGTGTATAATAACGTGTTCTACCTAGTGCAATGTGTATTATAACGTGCTCTACCAGGCGCATTGTGTATAATAACGTGTTCTACCTGGCGCAATGTGTATGATAATGTGCTCTACCAGGCGCATTGTGTATAATAACGTGTTCTACCTGGCGCAATGTGGCTGATAACGTGCTCTACCAGGCGCATTGTGTATAATAACGTGTTCTACCAGGCGCATTGTGTATAATAACGTGCTCTACCAGGCGCATTGTGTATAATAACGTGTTCTACCTGACGCAATGTGTATGATAACTTGCTCTACCTAGCGGCAATGTGTATGATAACTTGCTCTACCTAGCGGCAATGTGTATGATAACATGCTCTACCTGATGCAATGTGTATGATAACTTGCTCTACCTAGCGGCAATGTGTATGATAACTTGCTCTACCTAGCGGCAATGTGTATGATAACATGCTCTACCTGATGCAATGTGTATGATAACTTGCTCTACCTAGCGGCAATGTGTATGATAACATGCTCTACCTGGCGCAATGTGTATGATAACGTGCTCTACCTGGCGCAGTGTGTATAACGTGTTCTACCTGGCGCACTGTGTATGATAACGTGCTCTACCTGGTGCAAAGTGTATGACGTGCTGTACCTGGTGCAAAGTGTATGACGTGCTGTACCTGGTGCAAAGTGTATGACGTGCTGTACCTGGTGCAAAGTGTATGACGTGCTGTACCTGGAGCAAAGGGTATGACGTGCTGTACCTGGTGCAAAGTGTATGACGTGATCTACCTGGATCAGTGTGCATAGGAGGTTCTACCTGGTGCAATGTGTATAAGCGCCACTACTGTGTGGTGTAATGTGAATTGACACTATTATGTGGTCACGCCCCTTCCCTATGAAGCCACGCCCCTAAAATTTTGCAACGCGCCTACGGCGCGCACTACCTGTTCTTTATGGTCTAAGTGGTCTAACACCAATTCACTTTCTGCCTAAGGGCACCAAAATGTCTAGTTACACCTCTGGTGCAGGGTGTCCTGCATGCTACACAGCCCAGCAGCATTGTCACCCCATCCCCCCATCTTGCAACACTTTTGTAGTGTCCAAACAAGATTAAAATTAATAAGAACCTTCATTCCGATGGGACCCAGAAAAAGACCGGTAGGACCCCAATTTTTAAAAGTGAAGGGTCCCTGGGACCCACTTTTTTTTTGGCTCAGCGCGATCACTGATTGTGTGTGGAATAATGTCTAAGGGCCATTGCAGTATGTGGAATAATGTATACTGGGCATTACTATAAGGAGGAAAAATGACAAATAATGTAAGGGGCATGAATCAGGATTATTTTTCTTTCCTGTGGTGGCCAACGTCTGGGCGTGCAGGTTGCAAAACTGGGGTATAAGGTAGTCTTTTCCTGCAATGCCACGCCCTCCACGCAAAGCCACGCCCATTTCGACAAAGCCACACACCCTTTTTGCCAGCGCGCGCCTGCGGCGCGCGCATTTTTCTACCTTTGCTAGTGCCAATTACGGGGTGGAAATGGGAAGGGGGGGGGGGGGGCGCCGAAGGATTTTTTGGCTTGGGGGAGAAAAATCTCTAGTTACGCCACTGCTTATAAGACTGGAAACTTCAGAGAATTGTGCTTTAATTGGATGTGTATGTGTGTGTGTGTGTGTGTGTGTGTGTGTGTGTGTGTGTGTGTGTGTGTGTGTGTGTGTGTCAAACCATAATATATAGATATACTGTATATAGAATAATCAAATATTGTAAATAGGAAATATTTCCTGATAAAACCAATGTATCACAAAGCACCAGAAACTGACATTATTGTCATCTGATCCGTCTCAGCCCTAGCGTACCCAACTGATGCTGGTTTGGTTCTTACTTGTGTGTTTATAGTGTGATATCTTGTAGAAGGAAATTAACTGCTCTATAAAAGAATTGCCCTAATCATTAAGATATTACTTCATGCTGCCATATTTCTATGAATGTCTGCTCAATATTTTTTATCATAGCATAGAAGGTACTTTTCTCTCAGTATATACAGCACAGTGCCGTCCAGGCTGAGTGAGTTAATGATAACTGACTGTCTACCTAGGGTTGCCATAATAACCCTTTAATCTGGGTCGCCTATGATTTACACAGGCTCTATCTATCTATCTATCTATCTATCTATCTATCTATCTATCTATCTATCTATCTATCTATCTATCTATCTATCTATCTATCTATCTATCTATCTATCTATCTTCTCCATAGTACAGTCCCAATCAGATCTTACACCAGAGGTGATTGTAAGGGGGTTGCCAGTACTCATTTTTTTGGCGTATAGCAGCAGGATACATATGTATATTTGTATATGTCTTGTTACATTAAAAGTGTATGTGTTTAGATAGTATATCGTGGTACATTAAAATGCCTCTATTGTGATTTAGAATTGTTTATATGCAAGTAGTAAAAATATGGGTATAAAAAACAGTTGTGACTTCCACCGATAAGCTCAAAAACCCCGTCCCATCAATACAGCCCCTCGTTGTACGTGTCCCACATCATTTAACTCATTTTCATTTTTATTTTTGTGTGGAAAACAATATATATCAATAATGACATGCATTTATTGTCCATATTTTACTCCGTGCACCTATGGTAGCTACGCCCTGTATATAACACATGTAACTGTGACAGGGAGGGTGGCCCCTCTCAGCTCTGGCCCCATAGCAGCTGCTCTCTCTGCACCTATGGTAGCTACACCCCTGTATATAACACATGTAACTGTGACAGGGAAGGTGGCCCCTCTCAGCTCTGGCCCCATAGCAGCAGCACTCCCTGCACCTATGGTAGATACACCCTGTATATAACACATGTAACTGTGACAGGGAAGGTGGCTCCTCTCAGCTCTGGGCCCCATAGCAGCTGCACTCCCTGCACCTATGGTAGCTACACCCTGTATATAACACATGTAACTGTGACAGGGAAGGTGGCTCCTCTCAGCTCTGGGCCCCATAGCAGCTGCACTCCCTGCACCTATGGTAGCTACACCCTGTATATAACACATGTAACTGTGACAGGGAAGGTGGCCCCTCTCAGCTCTGGGCCCCATAGCAGCTGCACTGCCTGCACCTATGGTAGCTACACCCTGTATATAACACATGTAACTGTGACAGGGGAGGTGTGCCCTCTCATCTCTGGGCCCCATAGCAGCTGCACTCCCTGCACCTATGGTAGCTACACCTTGTATATAACACATGTAACGGTAACAGGGAAGGTGGCCCCTCTCAGCTCTGGGCCCCATAGCAGCTGCACTCCCTGCACCTATGGTAACTACACCCTGTATATAACACATGTAACTGTGACAGGGAAGGTGGCCCCTCTCAGCTCTGGGCCCCATAGCAGCTGCACTCCCTGCACCTATGGTAACTACACCCTGTATATAACACATGTAACTGTGACAGGGAAGGTGGCCCCTCTCAGCTCTGGGCCCCATAGCAGCTGTACTCCCTGCACCTATGGTAGCTACACCCTGTATATAACACATGTAACTGTGACAGGGAAGGTGGCCCCTCTCAGCTCTGGGCCCCATAGCAGCTGCACTCCCTGCACCTATGGTAGCTACACCCTGTATATAACACATGTAACTGTGACAGGGAAGGTGGCCCCTCTCAGCTCTAGGCCCCATAGCAGCTGCACTGCCTGCACCTATGGTAGCTACACCCTGTATATAACACATGTAACTGTGACAGGGAAGGTGGCCCTCTCAGCTCTAGGCCCCATAGCAGCTGCACTCCCTGCACCTATGGTAGCTACACCCCTGTATATAACACGTGTAACTGTGACAGGGAAGGTGGCCCCTCTCGGCTCTGGGCCCCATAGCAGCTGCACTGCTAGCTACACCCTTGGGTAGGGGTGTTCCAGAAGTACTGATATATGGCCTGACATTTTTACATTACAATAAGAACTTTTTCATAGTTATCACCTACTCTGGAAACGCAAACTAAAACCTGTGAATTCTTCAACTGGAATCCGCATTAACTAAATGCAGATTTCTAATTGAATAGCAAAAAGTTGCAGATGCTTTTTTTACTCTGGTGGTAAAACGTTGCAAAGATCTGGGACCTAGGGGGTGATTCCGAGTTGTTCGCTCGCTAGCTGCTTTTAGCAGCATTGCACACGCCAGGCCGCCGCCCTCTGGGAGTGTATCTTCGCTTAGCAGAATTGCGAATGAAAGAGTAGCAGAATTGCGAATAGAAAATTCTTAGCAGTTTCTGAGTAGCTCGAGACTTACTCCTACACTGCGATCAGCTCAGCCCGTTTCGTTCCTGGTTTGACGTCACAAACACGCCCTGCGTTCGGACAGCCACTCCCCCGTTTCTCCAGACACTCCCACGTTTTTTCCTGGCACGCCTGCGTTTTTCCGCACACTCCCTGAAAACGGTCAGTTTCCTCCCAGAAACACCCACTTCCTGTCAATCACACTCCGATCACTTCAACGATGGAAATTCTTAGTTCTCCCATGAGTAAATCTACTAAGTTTTGAGCTAAAATACTTAGCGCATGCGCACTGCGTACCATGCGCATAGTCGCCTTAATCGCTCCGTTGCGAAAATCGGCAACGAGCGAACAACTCGGAATGACCTCCCTAATCAGGATTAGCATTTCTTATTTTTGGAACATAACAGGATACAAGTATTTTTGGTTTGTGGTCATTATGTTATATTGAGAAGAATTGTCATGTAAACCACCTTTCAATACTCTAGCTAGAGTACATTTCCTTCACACTGTTACCGTAGCTCGTATCCATTCATTTATCTTAAAATGGAATCTCCTTGTCCCCTGGAGTTAGGTATGCCTCTTACTTAGGGGGTCATTCTGAGTTGATTGCTCGCTAGCTACTTTTAGCAGCCTTGCAAACGCATAGTCGCCGCTCACGGAGGAGTGTATTTTTGCTTTGCAAGTGCACAAACGCGTGTGCAGCCAAGCGGGACGAAAATGTTTTTTGCAGTGTCTGAGTAAGTCTGGACTTACTCAACCCTTGTGATCACTTCAGTCTTTTTGGTCCCGGAATTGACGTCAGACACTCGCCCTGCAAACGCTTGGACACGCCTGCGTTTCTCCAAACACTCCCTGAAATCGGTAATTTGCCACCCACAAACGCCCTCTTCCTGTCAATCTCCTTGCGATCGGCTGTGCGAATGGATTCTTCGTTAAATCCATCGCCCAGCAACGATCCGCTTTGTACCCGTACGACGCGCCTGCGCATTGCGGTGCATACGCAGTAGTAACCTGTTCACTGCGCTGCGAAAAACGTCAGCGAGCGATCAACTCAGAATGACCCCCTTAGTCTCTCCCAGACACAAACATTAATTATTCATTGCTTGAGTGTTTCTAGCCGGGTCTAGACCTCAGTGCACAGAGTGAGTGGGTTGGAGAGGGGCAGAAATATGCTTTGCGGCAGGCAACGTGATTGCACCCTGGTGGCAATTTTTCTGGACTTCTTTTTCTTTCTATGAACAACTGCATAATGCCAGTACTATAATACTTAAATGTTATGTGGTAACAACAGTTGTTAAATTCTTGGTTAACACAGCGTGGTAATGCCAATCAGTTAGCACAATATTTTACCTAAATGTTAAAGGGACAAATTGTGTGAAATCCAGAGAAATGGCTGATTAGAGTAGTTTGCTGTAACCCACAGCAACCAATCACATCCTAGCTGTTATTTCTAGCAGTGTTCCGAAAAATAAATTTCTGGTTGCTACGGGTTACAAAACCTCTTTTGTTGTGATGGGTTTTTTAAATAAATAAATCTCCACCAATTAGTATTGGGATATAAATACATTGTACAAATAAGGCAACAGAAGTTCATACTGTCATTCCTCTAGTACTTACCCTGTTAACCCACCAAAAATCTCAGTGACATATGAATAATCACCTCCTGATTTCGGAATTGCGACTCCGAGTTCTGCATAGCACATAGACCCGAGGGCGGCGACACCGCCACCAAGAACCCAGATTATTAACGCCAACCCCACAGACCCGCTGTGTTCCAGGACACCCTTCGGGGAAATGAAGATACCGGAACCTATAATGTTACCTGCAAGAGACACATAGACATTCAGAATTCAGATACAATGTACAACTCTGTAACACGTCATCAATGAACATTTGCAGATAAACAATTTAGATACAGCGTTTAGCACCGGTTAATGTCATTACAGCTGACGTCAGAGTGTTGCAATCCACGGTGTAGAGTATTACATAACATACATAGTAACATAGTAACTAAGGATGAAAAAAGACAATTGTCCATCAAGTTCAACCTATTTGTGGTCTCCTATGCAGTCTTATTATAGGACTAGTTATTTTTATGTTAGGACTAGTTATAGTAACTAGAATGCGTGCCTACGCACCATAACCCTGAATATCTTTATCCAATAGGAATTTATCTAACCCATTCTTAAAGGTGTTGACTGAGTCCGCAGTTACTACTCTCTCAGGCAGGGAATTCCAAACACGTATTGTCCTTACTGTGAAAAAACCTTTTCGCCTCAATGTACGGAAACTCCTCTCCTCTAACCTAAGCGAGTGACCACGTGTCCTCTGTGCTGATCTTATAGAAAACAGGTCTCTCCCGAGCTCTGTGAATTGACCCCTTATATATTTGTAGATGTTGATCATGTCCCCTCTTAGTCTCCTCTTTTCCAATGTAAACATGCCTAGCCTTGCAAGCCTTACCTCGTATTCCAGCGTCTCCATGCCCTTGATTAGGTTTGTCGCCCGCCTCTGAACCTTTTCTAGCTCCAGCACTCTAGCATTTTCTAGCTCCACTATTAGTGAAGGGGTAAATTTAATAGGGGGCGAGAAGACGGACGTGCGGGAGTTAGTGCGAGAATGCCCGTATTTTTAAATCGCCGATCATTTACAAGGCAAAACCAACCGCACCTTCGTCTTCTCGCCCCCTGTTACATTTACCCCAAGTCACAACTTCACAGCAGCACAGTGTCAAAACTGATGCTTGGGTGTGGTGGGCAATATAGATTTTATGGGGGCAGGGACTGATGCGATTGAGTAAATATTTTCTCTAAAGTTCTGCCCCCCCCCCCATAGATATATTTTATTTTATTATGAATATGAAAGTTAATATTTGCACAGATAGTATACTACATATATATATATATATATATATATATATAAAAAATGTAGTATACTATGATTTTTTATTACTAAATGATCCTTCTCAGTAATGCAATAGATATAATGTATACTCATTACTCACTGATATTGTGCATAAAAATAACAATGCATTGTATAACATCATATTACAGTATATATATATATATATATATGTCAGTTGCTTTTATATTATTCTTCTCTTACTAATAACATATACGCTAAATAAAAATTGTAACCTGTTCATAGAATAAGGAGAGAATAAAAATGGTCAGTAAATACATATTAAAAAAACAACAACAGAAACCTTTCGGGAACAAAGCTTCCAATCTAATCTTCCTGTGCTCTTGGTTTCCCTCTGCAAAGGCAGCTTTGTTAAATTTTCCCACTTACTAAAAACATTTTAAAACACCCGAAACTGGAAAACATTATGAAGCGCTTTAAATAAATGCGGTTTGTGATTAATATGCCCCATAGAATTAGTTCAGCTACAGTATCTCCACATTGCAATCACTAATTCATATCGAGTGTTCTGTTCTCTCACGTCACATGGACATTATAAAATAATAATGATTATTATTATTATTAATCTTTATGTGGCGCCACCAGGGGTCTGCAGTACCATGCAAAGAACATTAACAGAAATAGTATACAACATGAAAGAAATGTGCCACAGACTTACACTACAAAGCATTGCCGACATTGGATTGTATGTAGTCATTATGCTGTCACACTGCCTACTGTTAGGGTTATGCTGCGATTAGGATTAGGGCTTTAACGCTGTAAAAACGTTATGTTGACGTGCTGACTGTCAACATTTACAGTGTAAAAATGACCATATCAACATAAGCTTTGTGTCGACAACCTGAATGACGACATTACATACCACACTCCATGGGATGCAACATGTAAGTGTAACCCCACCCCCAAGTAGCTCCCTAGGGTGTCTGGGGTCACTACTTCTACCCAAGTATTGGTTAATCTAAGGACTTCTTGGTAAAGCCTGATTGTGCCATAGTTGCCGACTTTATGGCTGCTGTCTCCGGGAGAGAGTAGCCAGCTCGGCTAAGCAGGGGGCGGGGCAGTGACGTGACATACAGAGGGCGGCGGACCAGAGGTGGATCGGGGGCGTGGCAGAGGTGGAACGGGGGAATGGTTGATGGATTGCATCATGTAAGCCACGCCCCCCGCTGTGTAATGCCGCTATTACCGGCATTATACTGCAGGGGGCGTGGCTATGATGACGCGTCATCGACTGTCCGGACCGCCCACTTTACTCGCTAAGTGGGCGGCCAGGCAGGGGGGACACCAAAAACCGGGAGACTTGTCTGCTCTTCCAGGGGGGCCGAGAGGGTCAGCAGATTTTCGGGAGCCTCCCGGCCATTCCGGGAGAGTAGGTAAGTATGGGTTGTACATGTATGTGATGTGTGTGCTGTCAGACAACATGTTACTGCTGACCATGAGTGCACCTATTTCCTCTCTTCAGGATCTTCCGTTCTCTCCGAATAGAAGAAATCTCTCGCCAGGTAAGTAATAATACTTTACCAATAAGATAATATTATATCGTCACATAAAATGTGTGTTTATATTCCGCAGTATTAAGTTAACATACCATTTGCTAATAACAGAACACCTTACAGCAAGAGCAACATTTCCTAAAAATATAAAATATAATGGTGGTCAATCCAAGTTGAGCGCTAGCTGCTTTCGTTCGCTGTGCAGCGATGAGGCAAAAAAATGGCATTTCTGCACATGCGTAAACGGCGCAATGCGCATGCGCGACGTACTATTACAACGAACGATGTCGTTTCACACAGGGTCTAGCGATGCTTTCCAGTCGCACTGCTGGCCGCAGAGTGACTGACATGAAGTGGACGTTTCTGGGTGGCAACTGACCGTTTTCAGGGAGTGGTCAGAAAAACGCGGGCGCGCCAGGAAAAACGCAGGCGTGGCTGGGCAAACGCAGGGGGTGTTCATGACATCAAAACAGGAACTGAACAGTCTGAAGTCATCGCAAGCGCTGAGTAGGTTTTGAGCTACTCTAAAACTGCACAAAAAAACTTTGTAGCCACTCTGCGATCCTTTCGTTCGCACTTCTGCTAAGCTAAAATACACTCCCAGTGGCGGCATAGCATTTGCACGGCTGCTAAAAACAGCTAGCGAGCGAACAACTCGGAATGACCACCATAGTGCTTAGTCCTGAACTGGTATCCGTTTGGCAGTTCGACCCTACTTAGGTCAACAGTCACTAGGTCGACCACTATTGGTCGACATTGAAATGTTCGACACATGACAAGGTCGACATGGCTTTTTAAAAAAAAATATTGATTTTTTTACTTTTACTTACTTTACCATCCACGTGGACTACGATCGGGAATAGTAACCTATGCTGAGCGCAGCGTGGCACCTTTCCCGGAGCATGGCGAGCGCAGCGGTATACTAATTGTGGTTCTTCGTCATGTTACGGAAAAAATGACACACACAAAAAAAACCAGTTCAAAAACCCATGTCGACATTTTCATGTGTCGACCTGTCACGTGCCGACCATTTGTGCACGTTCCTTTTGTCCACGTTGACCATGTCAGTGTTGACCAACAGTGGTCGACCTAATGACTGTCGACCTTAACACGTCGACCATTCATACCGGAACCTCGTGAACTTGCCTGTCTGTCCGTTAATGCCCCATTATGTTATTCTTCAGATAACGAAGTAATATGAAATTGCGTCTCTAATTTTATTTGCACAAGCTATACACATATATATATATATATATATATATATATATATATATATATATATATACATACATACATACTATGTCGGAATTTTTCAATATTTGTAATTGCTGTGGGGGTCAATATGTGTCAATAGTGTGGGGGCCAATATGTGTCATTAGTGTGGGGGCCAGTGCATTTGTTTTATTAATGTGGGGGCACAATGTGTAATTACTGTGGGGACAGTGTGTTTAAATGCTGTGGGGGAAAATGTGTTTTATTACTGTAAGGGGGCCAGTGTATTTGTTTTATTACATTGGGGGCCAGTGCATGTAATACATGTTGATATTTGTTATTGTTTTATTATATGTTTCTGATGGTGTGCCTCGGCATTTTGAAATCTTGTTTAGTGTGCCGCGAGTTTAAAAAGGTTGAAAATCACTGTCCTATGTAGACAAGTGATTGAGGACCCAGCCCCCCACCCCACCCCCCTGCACCAGACACCTGTTGATGAAGGTGTAAAACAGAAAGAGGGGCACTGATGACATCAATTGCTAATGAATTGGAATTGCCGGAAGGCGCTAGCCGAGTTTGAAAAGGGGATCATCGTAGGCTACGCAATGTCCTGTTTCCAGGGCGACACTGGACTGATATACAGAGAAGTCACTAACCCGCAGAGCTGGCCCTAACCAATATGATGCCCTAGGCAAAATTTTGGCTGGTGCCCCCTAGCACCACCGCTGGTTCCGCCTCTGACCTTGCACCTCTTTCCCACCACCATCACCCCTCACCCATAGCAGTCCTTATTTTGGTGTTTGTACCCCCTATATTTTAAATAGGAACAGTTCGCACATTTGGCACACAGCCCAAAAAGGGGTGTGTTTTTGCTGGCAAGGGGCATGGCCACACAATAGTAACCCCAATTCCAATTACGCCACACAGTACTGCAACTTTATTCACATTTGATAATGCGAGTGTCCATAATTCATATTACATCCCACAGTAGTATCACTTTACCTTATAAACATTACTCCTCACAGTAGAGCCCCTTATTCACATTACACCACACCCTATTGCTCTTTATTCATATTAGACGACACCGTAGTGCCCTTTCTATACGCAACGCCACATAGTAGAGCACCTTATACACATAATTCCACACAGTAATGCCCCTTTATTTATTAATGCTCTTTTACACATAATGTCCCTTACATATATGCTGCACATTATTAATTCCCTTATACACATAATGACACACACAGTGCCCCCTACACATTTGCTGCACATTATTAGTGCCCCTATACACATAATGACACACATACAGTAGTACCCGGTTACACATATGCCGCACATTATTAATACCCTTATACACATAATGACACACATAGTGCCCCTTACACATATGTTGCACATTATTAATGCATTTTTACATGACACACATAATGCTCCTTACACATATTCTGAACACTACTGCACAACCAACCCACTCACATGCACACAGCACTCACACCGCCACTAACACTGTGACCTCTGCCTCTGCTTGGATAAAGATGTGTCCTCATAAATCTTGCATCAATGCTAACATCGGGCACATTTTTTTTTATGAAAATGCATCTTATTTGCATTGCTATGTGGCTAGGATGCACAAGCAGCTTCTGCTGATTAAAATGATATGCAGCATGCCTATAAACTGTGTGAGACTGTGGCTGTATCTGCATAAGAAATGCTACACACAAAATATAGGCATGCCGCATATCATTTTAATCAGCAGAAGCTGCTGATGCCCCTGGGCATATCAAATGCCCTAGGCAATTGCCTAGTTGCCTATACCTATGGCCGGCTCTGCTAACCCGGATAAATGGGACAGCTCAGAATCGTCTAGATCCAGGTTCTCAAACTCTGTCCTCAGGACCCCACACACTGTATGTTTTGCAGGTCTCCTCACAGAATCACAAGTGACATATTAGCTCCACCTGTGGACCTTTTAAAATGTGTCTGTGAGTAATTAATACACCTGTGCACCTGCTGGGTTACATGCAAAACATGCACTGTGTGGGGTCCTGAGGACCGAGTTTGAGAACCTCTGGTCTAGATCTTAACCCCATTGAGAACCTCTGTGGTGAATTGGAATGACAGGTGCGTTCTAGACCGACTCAACCTTCAGTGTCGCAGTCGGTCACTGGCAGAATGGCAAAACACACCACCCACTGTTGACCAGGAACTTGTGGGCAGTTTGCCAGGAAGGGTGTCTGCTGTAATCACTGCACATGGTGGTCTACACAGTACTGACGTCAGTAACATCTCGCTGATCTATTTGCCGGCAGTGTCCAATCACTTTTTTCTGCTTAGAGTAAAAATACTAATTCTACCTCTATATGTATGAATGGCGCTGGGACATGTTGTAGCTCTTTTACGGATGTTGACTGAAATAACTTCTGATAGAACATTATCATGACAGCTGTGGAAATGGCCGGTTGCTGATCTGCTACCATTATGTAAAGGGCTACAGGTTGTAAATGCCGTCCTGGGTTTGTTAGGAAAATTGTTCTCCAGGAATTGAATAATTTTTTTATATGAATCCGTTACGATTCATATAATTCAGTACTTTTTATGTTTAACGTTCTATGTTGGAACGTTCTGTCTTGTTTATTTTTTGTTGCATTGCAATAAACCAGATATAATATTCATATGTTTTACTGATTCATAAGCGTGTTCCAGTCGACAAACAATGGTAAATGCTCGATCATTCCTAGAGATAATTATGTATCAGGTGCCGGGGAGGTGTCACAGACAAACAGACAGGGGGGGGGGGGGGGGGGTTTGCAAATCCCACCCCTACATTTCCCTTCAGCACACTATAAATGACCTGTAACCATACCTGAACCTATCTGGTGATAGAAATTCAGAGAATTAGTTTACACATGTTTAGCTGCTGAGCCACTTCAAGGCTTCTCCGATGTCAGCAGTCCTAGCACTACATAATAGCAGTGCCCACATAGGGCCATGTAATTTGTCACAGTAGGCCTCATGATAAAGGCTATTACTAAAACACATCCAGACAGAGAGCTAACTTACCCAGGAGCCACCCCCAGGATCTCCCATTGGCACTACAAGGAACAGCATGCCATCCAAATACTGCTCCCATTCAATGCCTCTCGCACACAAGCAGACAAACAATGGTAAAAGTTCTGCATTTCCCTGGATGAAGGGGTTAAATCCCTTTTGATTAAGGGTTTTTATTTAATACCCACTCATCATTTCATTAGACGCGGTCAGAGAATTTGCTCCTTTAATAGATTTGTGGATTGAATCTTCTGAAAGAGATACTGAAACCAAACTATTTTCTTCCACAAGGACCGGCTATGTCCTGAGCTCTCCCTGTACTTCTCTGATGCTTGCAGGTGCTGACGGCCCTTTCTATGCCAATTACACCAGGTAGTCAGGGAATTATCTGGACTCATATATTCATTTGTTGGATCTCTTTCTAAGATGGTTGTTTTGAAAAGACTAACGTTGTCATCAGCACTCCTATTGGGGTCAATTCAACGCGAATTGAATAGCGCCGGGAGGGAGCTCCCGGAGCTATTCAATTCAGCATGACATTACACTGGAATGAGGATTTCTTATCGTACCCCTCCGGGGGTGCGAGTGACAATCCGAGAAAAGTGCTGGTGCAATGCTGTTATCTGCCCTTAGCACGCCAGAAACAGCATTGCGTCTGGCATTTAAGTCGGAGAATGACTGTTTTCGCGACTAAACACCATGTTTAAGGCACGAGAACCGGCATTCTCCGACTTGACATCATGCTGAATTGAATAGCTGTGGGAGCTCACTCCTGGTGCTATTCAATTTGCAGTGAATTGCACTGACCTCATTGTATTTGTTGTATCATGGTTGTTCTCACAATCACAATGTATATGATTGTAAGATTCCTTGTTGCAGTATTTATTGCTAAAACAGATTATTTTTTTTACTGTGCAGTAAGTTTTTTTGAAACTATAAATTTGTGAATCTATAAATCCACAAAGCGTCGCTATACACTTTATAACAAATGATTACAAGTAGGAAAATGGTTTTACATTTGGGGGCGGGTTGAATCTTTATTCCCAATCTTTCATTAAATCTTGTACAATGATTCATTCATTTACAAAACAGAGAATAAACGATACAAAAATAAAGTGTAGTATTTGGCATGAAACCAATACAAAGGTGAATACAGAAATCGCTGCAGATAGGCCCTTACAGATAACAGCTCACATGTACCATAGGATCCCCCTTCGGTTATATTGCTTACTAAACCATCATCTACACCAGGGCTGGCCAAACCGGTCTTCGAGATCTACCAACAGTTCATGTTTTCCAGGCCTCCTGGAGAGCTGTAGAATTGTCAGTTAGGAATGAATGCAGCACATCTTAATTAGTAATGACTACACCTGTGCACCAGCTAGGTGGTCTGGAAAATGTGACCTGTTGGTAGATCTCAAGGATTGGTTTGGCCAGCCCTGATCTACACTATATGGGTCTGTTTTATTAAATCTTTCTGCCAAACTCCGTAAAACAGTATCTGGGTCAGATTTCCGTGTGCTCAGTCACCAGCTCAGAAACGCCAGCCATAGTAGTCTTATAAAATTCCACTAACACTGTAAATTCAAAAAGCCAACTTACAGAGCTTCATACACTGAGCTTCTGAACGCCATATGGCGTGAGACTCACAACATGACGGATATGCTTCGAGAAGAGTAATGCACCATTATTTTCATTACATTTTCTTAGTCCCATCAAACACGCAGTGAAAAGTCACGAATAGTGACTCTAACTGCATAGGAATTATTTTTAATCAAGTACAAAGGGCAGAATTCAATTGTTTTTCCGCCGGCAGCCACTAGATGGTGCCCAAACAGAGCTATTCAATTGTAACTCCGTTCAGGCGCGATGTCTGTCGGCGTCTGCATTTCAGCTTGCATCCCCCAGTGGTGGCGAGCTGAAATGCGCGAAAAATGACTCGATTGGGGCGCCGATTGCACCTGGCACTTTGGTCGGATTTAGCTGCTTTTCCCGGCTAAACCCAACCTCTATGGGCGCAATCAGCACAAAAACTACATACAATTGAATATAGACCTTGCGATCTTCGGTCACTTTAGACGGGAGATTGGGCGTGAAAATTGAATACAGCACAAAGTCTCAGTTGAAGCACAGAAACAGTCTCAGACGTGACAGCGCAGCACTACTTATGCAGATTCAGACTCGGGCACACACATTAGTTAGTGTAATCTAGCAATGTAGGTTTGTCACTTCCGGCTGTTTTATTTATGTGAATAAGACACATATTTAGATCGAGAAAGTCAGTCGGCACAGCCTAGTTGCCCGGGGCCTGGCGCACCGAGAGGGTCTATTTGGCTGACTGAAGCCACTGTGTATGAGGGCACATCTCTATGCAGTAAATATGATTGGTGATATGCACATCTTACCGTATGAACAGCATTTTATCGGAGCAGGAAAAAAAAACCTGATAAGAATTAAAGCCTTTATCCATTCTAACAAGTACCAGTAGGTGGTTGCTGCTCTCTCTCTGTTCTGGTAAAGTCTGCCAGGTGCGTTCTTCTTCCAAGGTGATGGTCAGGTGTTTCTACTACATCTGCCTCTAGCCTTCAAGCGTTCCCTGAAACCTTACCTCTTCAATCAGCCACCCACATAACTGCCGTAAGCCACTCTATGCAATTACCTCTCCTCTACACAGTTCACACAAAACTTACATGTGTTCTCGTTCTACGTTGACACAAAACACTGACTCCAGGCCAGCACTGCTGTGTGACTGGAAGGGAGGTGCATCAAACCGTTCATCTAGCACCATTTATAAAATGACAGAAGCTGATTAATTGCTTTGGGCAATTTCTCTGCTTTATCTCTCTCAAAGTTTTTTTTTTTTACATATGTAATAACCCACTATCGGGGAGATGTACTAAACAGTGAAAAGAGTGGAGAAGTGAGTCAGTGGAGAAGTTGCCCGTGGCAACCAATCAGCTGCTCTGTATAATTCTATAGTATGCAAATTATAACTGATACTTCAATGCTGATTGGTTGCCATGGGAAACTTCTCCACTAGCTCACTTCTCCACTCTTTTTACTGCGTAGTACATCTCCCCCTATGTGACTTATTACAGTACGTCAGACAGTGCCAGATTAAGGTCCAAATGGGCCTGGAGCTGAAATTTCCAAAGGGCCTATTATGCACTGCTGCTGGGGGTGTGACTTATGATGTGGCGGCATGACCAGTGGTGTGGGGGAGTGGTCTGCGTCAATGGGCTGTGGCACGTGCCTTCCTTCAATCACCTTAATTGCCCTCTGTGCATCCATTAACCCATCTCTAACCAATTCATTATCAATCCCTTCTCACAGTAGCCATTAGCACATTCATCCACCCTATAAACTCTCCACACACAGCAGCATCCATTACTACCACACTGCAGAAGCCATTACTACACACACCGCAGAACCCCAAACTACACACACCGCAGAACCCCAAACTATGCACACTGCAGCACCCCTTACTACATACACCGCAGAACCCCTTACTACACACACAGCAGCATCCCTTACTACACACACAGCAGCATCCCTTACTACACACACAGCAGCATCCCTTACTACACGCACAGCAGCACCTGTTAACTACCCCCACCTAGAAATTGATTAACCATTCATTAATCAATTTCAACATCCCAGTGCCCACATATATACAGGTTGTGTATCCCTTATCCAAAATGCTTGGGACCAGAAGTATTTTGGATATGGGATTTTCTGTATTTTGGAATAATTGCATACCATAATGAGATATCATGGTGATGGGGCCCAAGTCTAAGCACAGAATGCATTTATGTTTCATATACACCTTATACAGACAGCCTGAAGGTCATTTAATACAATATTTTTAATAACTTTATGTATAAAACAAAGTTTGTGTACATTGAGCCATCAGAAAACAAAGGTTTCACTATCTCATTGTCACTCAAAAAATTCCGTATTTCGGAAGATTTGGATATGGGATACTCAACCTATATATATATATATATATATATATATATATATATATATATATATGTATGTATATATATATATATATATATATATAGCAAGGTGACAGCACTCTATGTCTAAAGTCAAAAGATAGTTGGTGCAAGGTCCTAATAATCAATATACACACTCACTTTTCCCATAGCTGAAAAAAGAATTAGACCAGCACTCACGTTTTAGTTGAAGAAAAAAAGGGGTTTTTTAATCCTGAAAAGACATCAAGGATACATCAAGGATACACCCCACTGTTTACAGTACGCCCAACAGCCGTTTCAACACATGGTGGTCTTCATCAGGGGCAGCTGTCACTCTGTCAGGAGCTATCTTAAATAGCGGAGAAGGCGCCAGAATATCCGAACGGGACGGCCGGAAGCAGCGCGTCATAGCTACACGCATCACGTGCGGGCAGGAGCCAATCAGATAGCAGCTATGACGCGCTGCTTCCGGCCGTCCCGTTCGGATATTCTGGCGCCTTCTCCGCTATTTAAGATAGCTCCTGACAGAGTGACAGCTGCCCCTGATGAAGACCACCATGTGTTGAAACGGCTGTTGGGCGTACTGTAAACAGTGGGGTGTATCCTTGATGTATCCTTGATGTCTTTTCAGGATTAAAAAACCCCTTTTTTTCTTCAACTAAAACGTGAGTGCTGGTCTAATTCTTTTTTCAGCTATGGGAAAAGTGAGTGTGTATATATATATATATATATATATATATATATATATATATATATATGGGTGGTCTTCAGTATGCCGGATCCCGCATGCCGACACATTTTCTCCCTCTTGGGGGGATACTCGACCCCCCTGGAGGGAGAATAAATAGTGTGGCGCGCCTAGCGCATCACCGTGCCCGCAGCGCTTGCCACCTGGTTCTTAGGAGGAGGGAAGCGACAGCCCCACTCCAGAGGACCTTTTGCATTTGTGTATATATATATATATATATATATATATATACATACACGCACACGCACAAATAAAGTACACACACTCACCCACCACCACATACACACACACATACAGTACATACACCACACATATAGTACACACACGCACACAGTATACACACATACAGTAGACACAGTGGCGGTTCTTGCCACGGGCAAGCGGTACTTTTGCCCGGGGCGCCGCCATCCGGAGGGCGCCGCACCAGGGCAAGATCCGCCACTGTGCCCCCCGCAGTGCCCTGCTGTGCCCCCCCGCTTTGAAGGGAACCAGACGCGTAGCGTCTAGTTTCCCTTCATTGAGAAGACCTTAGTTGTGCGGTGCGCGATGACGTCATCGCGCACCGCACAGCAAAGGTCCTCTCCATGAAGGGAAACTAGACGCTACGGTCTAGTTTCCCTTCATGTAGAGGACCTTTGCTGTGCGATGCGCGATGACGTCATCGCGCACCGCACAGCATAGTGGCACAGACACTAGGGGTCATAATTGACCTCTAGTGTCTATGCTGTTCTATGGGAGAGACGTAATAACTAGAGATGTGCACTTGAAATTTTTCGGGTTTTGTGTTTTGGTTTTGGGTTCGGTTCCGCGGCCGTGTTTTGGGTTCGACCGCGTTTTGGCAAAACCTCACCGAATTTTTTTTGTCGGATTCGGGTGTGTTTTGGATTCGGGTGTTTTTTTCAAAAAACCCTAAAAAACAGCTTAAATCATAGAATTTGGGGGTCATTTTGATCCCAAAGTATTATTAACCTCAAAAACCATAATTTCCACTCATTTTCAGTCTATTCTGAATACCTCACACCTCACAATATTATTTTTAGTCCTAAAATTTGCACCGAGGTAGCTGTGTGAGTAAGATAAGCGACCCTAGTGGCCGACACAAACACCGGGCCCATCTAGGAGTGGCACTGCAGTGTCACGCAGGATGGCCCTTCCAAAAAACACTCCCCAAACAGCACATGACGCAAAGAAAAAAAGAGGCGCAATGAGGTAGCTGTGTGAGTAAGATAAGCGACCCAAGTGGCCGACACAAACACCTGGCCCATCTAGGAGTGGCACTGCAGTGTCACGCAGGATGGCCCTTCCAAAAAACACTCCCCAAACAGCACATGACGCAAAGAAAAAAAGAGGCGCAATGAGGTAGCTGTGTGAGTAAGATAAGCGACCCTAGTGGCCGACACAAACACCGGGCCCATCTAGGAGTGGCACTGCAGTGTCACGCAGGATGGCCCTTCCAAAAAACACTCCCCAAACAGCACATGACGCAAAGAAAAAAAGAGGCGCAATGAGGTAGCTGTGTGAGTAAGATAAGCGACCCTAGTGGCCGACACAAACACCGGGCCCATCTAGGAGTGGCACTGCAGTGTCACGCAGGATGGCCCTTCCAAAAAACACTCCCCAAACAGCACATGACGCAAAGAAAAAAAGAGGCGCAATGAGGTAGCTGTGTGAGTAAGATAAGCGACCCTAGTGGCCGACACAAACACCTGGCCCATCTAGGAGTGGCACTGCAGTGTCACGCAGGATGGCCCTTCCAAAAAACACTCCCCAAACAGCACATGACGCAAAGAAAAATTAAAGAAAAAAGAGGTGCAAGATGGAATTGTCCTTGGGCCCTCCCACCCACCCTTATGTTGTATAAACAGGACATGCACACTTTAACCAACCCATCATTTCAGTGACAGGGTCTGCCACACGACTGTGACTGAAATGACGGGTTGGTTTGGACCCCCACCGAAAAAGAAGCAATTAATCTCTCCTTGCACAAACTGGCTCTACAGAGGCAAGATGTCCACCTCATCATCATCCTCCGATATATCACCGTGTACATCCCCCTCCTCACAGATTATCAATTCGTCCCCACTGGAATCCACCATCTCAGCTCCCTGTGTACTTTGTGGAGGCAATTGCTGCTGGTCAATGTCTCCACGGAGGAATTGATTATAATTCATTTTAATGAACATCATCTTCTCCACATTTTCTGGAAGTAACCTCGTACGCCAATTGCTGACAAGGTGAGCGGCGGCACTAAACACTCTTTCGGAGTACACACTTGTGGGAGGGCAACTTAGGTAGAATAAAGCCAGTTTGTGCAAGGGCCTCCAAATTGCCTCTTTTTCCTGCCAGTATAAGTACGGACTGTGTGACGTGCCTACTTGGATGCGGTCACTCATATAATCCTCCACCATTCTTTCAATGGGGAGAGAATCATATGCAGTGACAGTAGACGACATGTCCGTAATCGTTGACAGGTCCTTCAGTCCGGACCAGATGTCAGCATCAGCAGTCGCTCCAGACTGCCCTGCATCACCGCCAGCGGGTGGGCTCGGAATTCTGAGCCTTTTCCTCGCACCCCCAGTTGCGGGAGAATGTGAAGGAGGAGATGTTGACAGGTCGCGTTCCGCTTGACTTGACAATTTTCTCACCAGCAGGTCTTTGAACCCCAGCAGACTTGTGTCTGCCGGAAAGAGAGATCCAAGGTAGGTTTTAAATCTAGGATCGAGCACGGTGGCCAAAATGTAGTGCTCTGATTTCAACAGATTGACCACCCGTGAATCCTTGTTAAGCGAATTAAGGGCTCCATCCACAAGTCCCACATGCCTAGCGGAATCGCTCCGTGTTAGCTCCTCCTTCAATGTCTCCAGCTTCTTCTGCAAAAGCCTGATGAGGGGAATGACCTGACTCAGGCTGGCAGTGTCTGAACTGACTTCACGTGTGGCAAGTTCAAAGGGCAGCAGAACCTTGCACAACGTTGAAATCATTCTCCACTGCGCTTGAGACAGGTGCATTCCACCTTCTATATCGTGCTGAATTGTATAGGCTTGAATGGCCTTTTGCTGCTCCTCCAACCTCTGAAGCATATATAGGGTTGAATTCCACCTCGTTACCACTTCTTGCTTCAGATGATGGCAGGGCAGGTTCAGGCGTTTTTGGTGTTGCTCCAGTCTTCTGTACGTGGTGCCTGTACGCCGAAAGTGTCCCGCAATTCTTCTGGCCACCGACAGCATCTCTTGCACGCCCCTGTCGTTTTTTAAAAAATTCTGCACCACCAAATTCAAGGTATGTGCAAAACATGGGACGTGCTGGAATTTGCCCAGATTTAATGCACACACAATATTGTTGGCGTTGTCCGATGCCACAAATCCACAGGAGAGTCCAATTGGGGTAAGCCATTCCGCGATGATCTTCCTCAGTTGCCGTAAGAGGTTTTCAGCTGTGTGCGTATTCTGGAAACCGGTGATACAAATCGTAGCCTGCCTAGGAAAGAGTTGGCGTTTGCGAGATGCTGCTACTGGTGCCGCCGCTGCTGTTCTTGCGGCGGGAGTCCATACATCTACCCAGTGGGCTGTCACAGTCATATAGTCCTGACCCTGCCCTGCTCCACTTGTCCACATGTCCGTGGTTAAGTGGACATTGGGTACAGCTGCATTTTTTAGGACACTGGTGACTCTTTTTCTGAGGTCTGTGTACATTTTCGGTATCGCCTGCCTAGAGAAATGGAACCTAGATGGTATTTGGTACCGGGGACACAGTACCTCCAACAAGTCTCTAGTTGGCTCTGCAGTAATGATGGATACCGGAACCACGTTTCTCACCACCCAGGATGCCAAGGCCTCAGTTATCCGCTTTGCAGCAGGATGACTGCTGTGATATTTCATCTTCCTCGCAAAGGACTGTTGGACAGTCAATTGCTTGGTGGAAGTAGTAAAAGTGGTCTTACGATTTCCCCTCTGGGATGACCATCGACTCCCAGCAGCAACAACAGCAGCGCCAGCAGCAGTAGGCGTTACACGCAAGGATGCATCGGAGGAATCCCAGGCAGGAGAGGAATCGTCAGAATTGCCAGTGACATGGCCTGCAGGACTATTGGCATTCCTGGGGAAGGAGGAAATTGACACTGAGGGAGTTGGTGGGGTGGTTTGCGTGAGCTTGGTTACAAGAGGAAGGGATTTACTGGTCAGTGGACTGCTTCCGCTGTCGCCCAAAGTTTTTGAACTTGTCACTGACTTATTATGAATGCGCTGCAGGTGACGTATAAGGGAGGATGTTCCGAGGTGGTTAACGTCCTTACCCCTACTTATTACAGCTTGACAAAGGCAACACACGGCTTGACAAATGTTGTCCGCATTTCTGGTGAAATACTTCCACACCGAAGAGCTGATTTTTTTGGTATTTTCACCAGGCATGTCAACGGCCCTATTCCTCCCACGGACAACAGGTGTCTCCCCGGGTGCCTGACTTAAACAAACCACCTCACCATCAGAATCCTCCTTGTCAATTTCCTCCCCAGCGCCAGCAACACCCATATCCTCCTCATCCTGGTGTACTTCAACACTGACATCTTCAATCTGACTATCAGGAACTGGACTGCGGGTGCTCCTTCCAGCACTTGCAGGGGGCGTGCAAATGGTGGAAGGCGCATGCTCTTCACGTCCAGTGTTGGGAAGGTCAGGCATCGCAACCGACACAATTGGACTCTCCTTGTGGATTTGGGATTTCGAAGAACGCACAGTTCTTTGCGGTGCTTTTGCCAGCTTGAGTCTTTTCATTTTTCTAGCGAGAGGCTGAGTGCTTCCATCCTCATGTGAAGCTGAACCACTAGCCATGAACATAGGCCAGGGCCTCAGCCGTTCCTTGCCACTCCGTGTGGTAAATGGCATATTGGCAAGTTTACGCTTCTCCTCCGACAATTTTATTTTAGATTTTGGAGTCCTTTTTTTACTGATATTTGGTGTTTTGGATTTTACATGCTCTGTACTATGACATTGGGCATCGGCCTTGGCAGACGACGTTGCTGGCATTTCATCGTCTCGGCCATGACTAGTGGCAGCAGCTTCAGCACGAGGTGGAAGTGGATCTTGATCTTTCCCTAATTTTGGAACCTCAACATTTTTGTTCTCCATATTTTAATAGGCACAACTAAAAGACACAGAGGTAGCTACAGCCGTGGACTACCGTACTGTGTCTGCTGCTAATATAGACTGGATGATAATGAGATGAAATCAATATATATTATATCACACTAGTACTGCAGCCGGACAGGTAGATATATTTATTATGTAATGACTGATGACGGACCTGCTGGACACTGTCAGCTCAGCAGCACCGCAGACTGCTACAGTAAGCTACTATAGTAGTATGTATAAAGAAGAAAGAAAAAAAAACCACGGGTAGGTGGTATACAATTATGGATGGACGAGCGACTGCCGACACAGAGGTAGCTACAGCCGTGGACTACCGTACTGTGTCTGCTGCTAATATAGACTGGATGATAATGAGATGAAATCAATATATATATATATAATATCACTAGTACTGCAGCCGGACAGGTAGATATATTTATTATGTAATGACTGATGACGGACCTGCTGGACACTGTCAGCTCAGCAGCACCGCAGACTGCTACAGTAAGCTACTATAGTAGTATGTATAAGGAAGAAAGAAAAGAAAAAACCACGGGTAGGTGGTATACAATTATGGATGGACGAGCGACTGCCGACACAGAGGTAGCTATAGCCGTGGACTACCGTACTGTGTCTGCTGCTAATATAGACTGGATGATAATGAGATGAAATCAATATATATTATATCACACTAGTACTGCAGCCGGACAGGTAGATATATTTATTATGTAATGACTGATGACGGACCTGCTGGACACTGTCAGCTCAGCAGCACCGCAGACTGCTACAGTAAGCTACTATAGTAGTATGTATAAAGAAGAAAGAAAAAAAAAAACCACGGGTAGGTGGTATACAATTATGGATGGACGAGCGACTGCCGACACAGAAGTAGCTACAGCCGTGGACTACCGTACTGTGTCTGCTGCTAATATAGACTGGATGATAATGAGATGAAATCAATATATATATATATATATATATAATATCACTAGTACTGCAGCCGGACAGGTAGATATATTTATTATGTAATGACTGATGACGGACCTGCTGGACACTGTCAGCTCAGCAGCACCGCAGACTGCTACAGTAAGCTACTATAGTAGTATGTATAAAGAAGAAAAAAAAGAAAAAAACCACGGGTAGGTGGTATACAATTATGGATGGACGAGCGACTGCCGACACAGAGGTAGCTACAGCCGTGGACTACCGTACTGTGTCTGCTGCTAATATAGACTGGATGATAATGAGATGAAATAAATATATATATATATAATATCACTAGTACTGCAGCCGGACAGGTAGATATATTTATTATGTAATGACTGATGACGGACCTGCTGGACACTGTCAGCTCAGCAGCACCGCAGACTGCTACAGTAAGCTACTATAGTAGTATGTATAAAGAAGAAAGAAAAAAAAAACCACGGGTAGGTGGTATACAATTATGGATGGACGAGCGACTGCCGACACAGAAGTAGCTACAGCCGTGGACTACCGTACTGTGTCTGCTGCTAATATAGACTGGATGATAATGAGATGAAATCAATATATATATATATATAATATCACTAGTACTGCAGCCGGACAGGTAGATATATTTATTATGTAATGACTGATGACGGACCTGCTGGACACTGTCAGCTCAGCAGCACCGCAGACTGCTACAGTAAGCTACTATAGTAGTATGTATAAAGAAGAAAGAAAAGAAAAAAACACGGGTAGGTGGTATACAATTATGGATGGACGAGCGACTGCCGACACAGAGGTAGCTACAGCCGTTGACTACCGTACTGTGTCTGCTGCTAATATAGACTGGATGATAATGAGATGAAATCAATATATATATATATATATATAATATCACTAGTACTGCAGCCGGACAGGTAGATATATTTATTATGTAATGACTGATGACGGACCTGCTGGACACTGTCAGCTCAGCAGCACCGCAGACTGCTACAGTAAGCTACTATAGTAGTATGTATAAAGAAGAAAGAAAAAAAAAAAACCACGGGTAGGTGGTATACAATTATGGATGGACGAGCGACTGCCGACACAGAGGTAGCTACAGCCGTGGACTACCGTACTGTGTCTGCTGCTAATATAGACTGGATGATAATGAGATGAAATCAATATATATATATATATATAATATCACTAGTACTGCAGCCGGACAGGTAGATATATTTATTATGTAATGACTGATGACGGACCTGCTGGACACTGTCAGCTCAGCAGCACCGCAGACTGCTACAGTAAGCTACTATAGTAGTATGTATAAAGAAGAAAGAAAAAAAAAAAAACACGGGTAGGTGGTATACAATATTATATATATATTATATACAATTATATATATATATATATATATATATATATTAAACTCACTGGTGGTGATTATTAAACTGGTGGTCAGGTCACTGGTCACACTATCAGCAACTTGCAAGTAGTACTCCTAAGCAGACAATCACAATATATATTATACTGGTGGTCAGTGTGGTCACAATGGCAGTGTGGCACTCTGGCAGCAAAAGTGTGCACTGTACGTTATATGTACTCCTGAGTCCTGCTCTCAGACTCTAACTGCTCCCCACTGTCAGTGTCTCCCCCACAAGTCAGATAATACAGTCACACTATCTATCACTTCAGCAAGTAACTACTAGTACTCCTCCTAATGCTCCCCAAAATTACTTCTGTGTCTCTCTCTACTGTCTCACTCTCTTCTCTATAAACGGAGAGGACGCCAGCCACGTCCTCTCCCTATGAATCTCAATGCACGTGTGAAAATGGCGGCGACGCGCGGCTCCTTATATAGAATCCGAGTCTCGCGATAGAATCCGAGCCTCGCGAGAATCCGACAGCGGGATGATGACGTTCGGGCGCGCTCGGGTTAACCGAGCAAGGCGGGAAGATCCGAGTCGCTCGGCCCCGTGTAAAAAAAACTGAAGTTCGGGCGGGTTCGGATTCCGAGGAACCGAACCCGCTCATCCCTACTGGAGCTGCAGCTCCATCCGCCCCATTGTTAATCCGGCCATGACGTCAGACACTGTTCACCACGCTACAGCACATATATACAGTATTTATTTATTTATTATTAGCAGTTTCTTAGCATATTCCGTTGCGCTTTACAATTAGAACAACAATTATAGAACAAAACTGGGCAAAGACAGACATAGCGGTAGGAAGGCCCTGCTCGCAAGCTTACACTCTATAGGGAAATAGGCATTGATACACAAGGATAGATGCTACTTGTCACATAATGGTTCCCCAGGTTGCTAGGTTCTTAATGGGTTGTATGATATGATCACCCAGCAATGTTGGAAGACAAAATGTGAGGTTATGTGGACTGTACAGAGGGGATGTAACTGGATAGGGAAGCTGTGAAGGTTATGTGTGTGGGTCAGGAATTTGGTAGGCTTGTCTGAAGAGATGAGTTTTCAGGGAACGTTTAAAGGTTTGGAGACTAGAGGAGAGTCTTATTGTGCGTGGGAGGGCATTCCACAGAGTGGGTGAAGCCCGGGTAAAGTCCTGTAATTTTGAGTGGGAACAGGTAATACATGTGGATGAGAGACGCAGATCTTGTGCAGAGCGGAGGGGTCTGGTAGGGAGATATTTTGAGATGAGTGAGGAGATGTATGATGGTGCAGTTTGGTTAATAGCCTTGTATGTCAGTAAAAGTATTTTATATTTGACACGGTAGAATACCGGTAACCAATGGAGGGACTGACAGAGCGGATCAGCAGATGAAGAACGTCTGGCGAGGAAGATTAGCCTCGCAGCTGCATTCAGAATGGATTGTAGTGGTGATAGCCTATGTTTGGGAAGACCAGTAAGGAGACTATTACAATAATCAATGCGGGAGATGATGAGTGCATGGATTAGAGTTTTTGCAGTGTCTTGTGTAAGATAAGGGCGTATTTTGGATATGTTTTTAAGGTGCATATAACATGATTTAGAGACAGATTGAATGTGTGGAACAAAGGACAGTTCAGAGTCAAGAATGACACCTAGGCAGCGAGCTTGTGGGGTAGGGTGGATAGTTGCATTGTCAACAGTTATGGCAATATCAGGTTGGTAACTACCCTTAGCTGGTGGGAAAATAATTAATTCTGTTTTGGAAATGTTGAGTTTGAGATGGCGTTACACAGATGGACCACAGTTCCCAGCAGCCTCTGCAGCTGCGCAGGATATCCGGTGCACCGGTGTCAGGTGGTACAGCAAGTGACAGTTGGTAGTGCGCAGCAGTTGGGCGGGGCAGTCCTGAGGTAACCGTCGGGAGAGACTGACTGTGCTGTGAGGGGATGGTGGCGGCAGCGCCTGTGTGTGAGAGCCGCATCTAGCTGAAAATAATTTCCATGGGGCCCTCCGCATTGTGCCTGTCAGTGAAAGAGACAGACGACTTGGAGGCGCGACTGTAACAGAAGAGAGCCCCTGACACTATATTATGTCCCACACAATAATTATGCAGTGCCAGTACCTGCTCATTGTCAGGGGCTTATGCTTGTTGTCAGGGGGCTTTCCCACCCCCTCGGCCGCCGCCACAACCGCCTGTTTGCGCCAGCCTGCTTCCATCACTTTAGAACTATTGAAAATATCCCTCCCAAAATGGCCACCGCCGCAGAGGAGACATGTATTGAAGATACAGCATTTCAATTGTTACTACCCTCGGGCGCAATGGCTGCTGGTGCCGGCATTTCAGCTCGCACTCCCCGGGGGTGGCTAGCTAAAGTGCGCAAAATATGAGTGGCTTTAAGCGGCGAAATCCGACCTCTATGGGAGCAAATTGAATATCGTCCTGCAATCTCCCTTCCCTTTAGCCTGAATATGGGGTGTGAAATAACAATTGAATATCACCGTTAGAACAATGGGGAACATGCTATGCTTTCTTCTGGTTTATTAATGGGTGTCCTCTCCACGCTTTGGTTTATTGCTGCCGACGGAAAACTGAAAAAAAAAACCCACCCTCCGTAGCTGCAGTGACTAAGTGCTTGTGGGCTGAGGGGCTTCGGTGCCATGCATGTTTGGGTGGGGTGATGGTCATTATAAGGGGCATGTGGAGAGGTGTGAGCACATTTGAGTAGGTGGCACCTGTGCATTATATAGAGGATGTAATCCTCATTATATCATGGCCTGATGGGGCACCTATTTATCCCTCTTTGCCCCCCCCCTCATGTGACAAGCCGGCACCAGTACACCGCCAGAGACCTACAGATGCGGCTGGCCAGTGACGGTCGCTTGACTGTGCAAAACGTGACCGACAAACATAAATTGTCCCAAATAGTCCCAGTGTACTGGCCACACATCCAGGCCTCCCGGTGTGAGTGCAGCTTCATGTCATTGATTCAGCATCACCGTCGTCTAATTAGCTGATAATACAGTTACTTATTCTTTGCAGAGCGGTTACAAAGGCGACAGGAAAACTCCACGAGGCGGTGACATTTACTCGAGCAGTACAAGCCACAAACATTGAGAACTTTTTGGGTGCTTTGCAATTTTTTATTTATGTTTTTGTTTTCTGCGATTACGCTGCTTCCAACTCTTATCGGGGCCCGTTTTCCGGCAAGAACAGAATGGTAAATTTGCTTGAAAATATTTATTTTCACTGTGCGAATTTAGGCAGAAAATATTTATCACATCCGTATTCAAAAATGTGGATTGTGATAATTATACCCCCACACGAGCGTTTAGTTGTTAGCGGCGCCCTTCACATGTGCTTTCCCTTCTTTTCATGACCTCCCTCGTACGGTATCCAGTCTTGACAGCACTTAGGTCGACACTTATTACGTCAACCACTATTGGTCGACATCGCAAATGTCAACACAGGGGGGTCATTCCGAGTTGATGCGTATGCGGCGCAGTGCGCACGCACGACGTACTTTCACAACGGCCGATGTAGTTTCACACATGGTCTAGCGAAGCTTTTCAGTCGCACTGCTGGCCGCAGAGTGATTGACATGAAGTGGGCGTTTCTGGGTGTCAACTGACCGTTTTCAGGGAGTGTTCGGAAAAACGCAGGCATGCCAGGGAAAACGCAGGCGTGGCTTGGCGAACGCAGAGCGTGTTTGTGATGTCAAAACAGGAACTGAACAGTCTGAAGTCATCGCAAGCGCTGAGTAGGTTTTAAGCTACTCTAAAACTGCACAAAAAAACTTTGCCGCCGCTCTGCGATCCTTTCATTCGCACTTCTGCTAAGCTAAAATACACTCCCAGTGGGAGGCGGCATAGCGTTTGCACGGCTGCTAAAAACAGCTAGCGAGCGATCAACTCGGAATGACCACCATGAAAAGGTCGACATGACTTTTTTTTTTTAATCATTTTAAAAAAAAACTTTTTCATACTTTACGATCCACGTGGGCTATGATTGGGAACGGTAACCTGCCCGAAACATGGCGAGCAAACACGGTGCACTAATCGGGGTTCCCGGTCACTTTTCAAAGAAACAACAAATTTTTTTCTTTTAAACTCATGTCGACCTTTTTTCACGTCGACCTATTTCAGGTGTCAACCTAGTCACTGTCGACCAATAGTGGTCAACCCAATGAATGTCGACCTAGTTACTGTTGACCCAATGATCCACACCCGCCACGTACACCAGTATAGCTGTAAAAATAATTGACTTGTAAAAACCACAAGACAAAATGCAAAAAAAAATAAAAAAATTCCTAAGCATCCCCCCAAACCATTCTGCCTTTAGGCTTGAGCCTATATAGGTTTATTAGCAACCTAATCACAGTCCTCTCTATACTTAGCAAACGCTGAGAATATAAATTCTAATTAGAATAATAATAGTGAAACCTGGGAGACGACGTGAATTTAGATTTACAATCTTAATCTGCCCATAATAAATAAACCATAAACATGACATGACGCTGGTAACGCTATCCTGTCCTAAGTATATAAACCGTTTGTGTCTATGGATAATGGGGGTAATTCAGACTGGATCGCTCGTAGTCTGAATCCCCCGGGAGCCCAGTGAAATGCTAAAAGCATCTCAGGGCTGCGATCGCCTCCGCCTGATTGACAGGCAGAGGCTGTCGCGTGGCGGGAGGGGGAATGCCAATGGAGTTAATACGTCGTTGGCGGGGCGCGGTCCGGACAACGGAGGCGTGTCCGGACCATTGCAGGGGCGGGCCGCGCCGCGGCGGCATGACGTCACACGCAGCTGCTGTGACTCAGGACACTGCGAGTAGCGGCCTGCCAGTGCGCAGGAGCTGCGCTGGCAGGGAGCTACTCAGCGGGTGTAAAAGCATTGTCGCCGTGCGATGCTTTTGCACCCTTGTTGGGGGCCAGAGCCAGACATGCGGGGCGGACTAGCCCTGTGCTGGGTGTCCCCCCGCATGTCTGAGAAACCGATCGCAGATCTGCGTTCAGATCTGAATTAGGCCCTATGGGGGTCATTCCGAGTTCATTGTAGCTGTGCTAAATTTAGCACAGCTACGATCATTCACACTGACATGCGGGGGGACGCTCAGCACAGGGCTAGTCCACCCCACATGTCAGTGCTGCCCCTCCCCCACAGAAGTGCAAAGGCATCGCACAGCGGCAATGCCTTTGCACTTCAAGAGTAGCTCCCGGCCAGCACAGCTTTAGCGTCCTGGCCGGGAGCTACTCGTCGCTCCCCGGCCCGCAGTGGCTGCGTGTGACGTCACGCAGCCACTGCGGCCCGCCCTCTGATCAGTCACGCCTGCGTTGGCCGGACCGCGCCCACGAAACAGCGGCCAAACACCACCGTTCTGCCCCCTCCCGCCCGGCGACCACCTCGGCCTGTCAATCAGGCAGAGGCGATCGCAGCCCTGCTACGGCCTTCGGCCGTCTGGCATGCGCCGGTGTATGTGCAGTGGGGACCCGTTCGCTCGGCTGCGATAAAAAGCAGCGAGCGAATGTGTCAGTATGACCCCCTATGTTCTAGATCTTCTGTGTTTTTAGGTCAGTAAATCACAGATGGTAGCGTGAGAAAATACCGGTGATATATATGTTTTTGTCCTCCCCGCTGATGAGGGGGGGTGGGGGTTAGTTGACCTTTCGGCCATGTGAGGATCCCCCTGCTCCTTTAATAGACGATTGTAGTGCCAGTGTCACTGAGGCTCCTATGGACACTTCAAGTGTGACTGGCGTTGTACAATGAACGTCTGTATTCAGGCGGGGGGCTGCTTTGCATGCAGAAAAAACTCGCTTTAAACTCCACAATTTACTCTGATCAAGTGTCGGCGATGTTGTCTAATGAGTCGGCACTAGCTAGATCCACTGGAGAACAAGGGGCCTGCAAACCCTCTCCGATGATGGGGACGGACCCCAGAATGGGCACATTCTCTTGCTAGAACATTACCCATGCAAATGACTTACACGGAAAGGCCAGCTTGTACACACAGGCACAACGTGAATTTGTCAAACTGTTTCCACCGCACACGGAACAAAGGCGGGCTATCTCCCATTGCAGCTGAATTGTGTCATCTGCTCTAAGGTTCCCGGCTTGAAGGAAATCTCATTCGTACTTAGCAGAACCTCTTTATTATCTAGCAAAAGCCTTTTAGCTCCGTGGCACGGGGTCAACCTAACACCCCTGCCACGTTCAGTCCCTTCTCTTTTCCCCACGGCAACCACCTTGAGAAGTTATGTCCCTTTTTTTCCGAAGTGCTTCCTGCTTGGCATTCACAATCACAGCCAGACATTCACACTTGTGTTAGGGGAAAGTCAGCCAGGACCGGGAGACGTAGCACCGCGGGCGGTTAACTCCTTAACGTCTGCCGATAAAGGGGCCTGTGGGCCTCTGGCGTTGGTGGCAACTTAGCAGCAATTAATAAATGTCACATTTAAACTTCTTACACGGCTAGTAACATTTCTAGGAAACACAAGGTAATCTTATTAGAGCAGCAGTATCGGACTGGGGCATGTAGGGCCCACCGGGGGAATGTAGTGGTAGGGGGCCCACATTTAGGGGTGGGGCCAGTCTCTAGAGGGGGTGTGGCCAGCCGCCACATTGGTTTGCCTAACCATTTTGCAAGTGTTGGTCCCCTAGATAAATATATACAGTAAATACTGTAGTGCATGCAAGATAATGTACTAGATTAGTAACAGCACAGTCTGGAACCTGATCCCTAGAGGAGGGGGTGGGCCCCCAGGCAGTAGGGCCCATCGGTGGTTTTCCATGTACCCCTGTGGGCCAGTCCGACCCTGAAGAGCAGTAATCTGAAAATACCAGTTGAATATTCTGGCGCTTTATAAATAAATGTTAACAAATACCCCCTGACGTAGATAAAAGGGCAACTAATAACATTTACAAAGAAAAGCTATACAGGCTGTAATATGGTCTATGCAGCTGATCACAAGCTATTGCTCTCTGTTATCATCCGATAAAATACAAGGTGATTTGTATAACAGAGCTGCGAATACCGTTCCCTAATATGTTCCTGTACAAATCAGACTTCCTATCAGTAAGTGTGTCGCAGCACACCGCCTCAGTAAAGGGAACCAGCACAAATATAGGACAATAAACCAGGGCCGTCACTAGGCGTGGCTAAACTGTGCCGTCGCGCAGGTGCTAGGGGGTTGCACCGTAGCTGGCACCTGTTTTTGGCATGCAAGGTGCCTAGAAGGCCGCATTCAATAACTCCAGGTACTTGACTTCTCCTTGGTCCTGGCAGCCATGGGCCTAGGTACAGTGGGTGTAAGAGGTGCTGTTGCTATGGGGGCGCAGAGGCTTAGGGGGCCTGGACCCAGGTTATGAAGTTGCATACTAATTGCCCAGAATTGCCTGCTAATCAGTTGGGTCTGATCCATTGCCCAGCCTGGACTGTGTGACAGTACATTGTCAGTGACAGGAGTATGTAGTGGCTGTTATACTGGTAAGGGGGCACTATATGAAGTGGAGGGCACTGTAATGTGGCAGAATATGAACTGGAGGGCACTGTAATGTGGCACAATAAGAACTGGAGGGCACTGTAATGTGGCACAATATGAACTGGAGGGCACTGTAATGTGGCACAATATGAAGTGGAGGGCACTGTAATGTGGCAGAATATGAACTGGGGGGCACTGTAATGTGGCACAATATGAACTGGAGGGCACTGTAATGTGGCACAATAAGAACTGGAGGGCACTGTAATGTGGCACAATATGAACTGGAGGGTACTGTAATGTGGCACAATATGAACTGGAGGGCACTGTAATGTGGCAGAATATGAACTGGAGGGCACTGTAATGTGGCACAATATGCAGTGGAGGGCACTGTAATGTGGCACAATATGCAGTGGAGGGCACTGTAATGTGGCACAATATGCAGTGGAGGGCACTGTAATGTGGCAGAATATGAACTGGGGGGCACTGTAATGTGGCACAATATGAAGCGGAGGGCACTGTAATGTGGAACAATATGAAGTGGAGGGCACTGTAATGTGGCACAATATGAAGTGGAGGGCACTGTAATGTGGCACAATATGAACTGGAGGGCACTGTAATGTGGCACAATATGCAGTGGAGGGCACTGTAGTGTGGCACAATATGAAGTGGAGGGCACTGTAATGTGGCACAATATGCAGTGGAGGGCACTGTAATGTGGCACAATATGAAGTGGAGGGCACTGTAATGTGGCACAATATGAAGCAGAGGGCACTGTAATGTGGCACAATATGAAGTGGAGGGCACTGTAATGTGGCACAATATGAAGTGGAGGGCACTGTAATGTGGCACAATATGAAGTGGAGGCACTGTAATGTGGCACAATATGAACTGGAGGGCACTGTAATGTGGCACAATATGAACTGGAGGGCACTGTAATGTGGCACAATATGAACTGGAGGGCACTGTAATGTGGCACAATATGAAGTGGAGGGCACTGTAATGTGGCACAATATGAAGTGGAGGGCGCTGTAATGTGGCACAATATGAAGTGGAGGGCGCTGTAATGTGGCACAATATGAAGTGGAGGGCACTGTAATGTGGCACAATATGAACTGGAGGGCACTGTAATGTGGCACAATATGAACTGGAGGGCACTGTAATGTGGCACAATATGAAGTGGAGGGCACTGTAATGTGGCACAATATGAACTGGAGGGCACTGTAATGTGGCACAATATGAACTGGAGGGCACTGTAATGTGGCACAATATGATCTGGAGGGCACTGTAATGTGGCACAATATGAAGTGGAGGGCACTGTAATGTGGCACAATATGAAGTGGAGGGCACTGTAATGTGGCACAATATGAACTGGAGGGCACTGTAATGTGGCACAATATGAACTGGAGGGCACTCTGTGGCACAATATGAACTGGAGGGCACTGTAATGTGGCACAATATGAACTGGAGGGCACTGTAATGTGGCACAATATGAACTGGAGGGCACTGTAATGTGGCACAATATGAAGTGGAGGGCACTGTAATGTGGCACAATATGAAGTGGAGGGCACTGTAATGTGGCACAATATGAAGTGGAGGGCACTGTAATGTCGCACAATATGAAGTGGAGGGCACTGTAATGTGGCACAATATGAACTGGAGGGCACTGTAATGTGGCACAATATGAACTGGAGGGCACTGTAATGTGGCACAATATGAACTGGAGGGAACTGTAATATGGCACAATATGAAGTGGAGGGCACTGTAATGTGGCACAATATGAAGTGGAGGGCGCTGTAATATGGCACAATATGAAGTAGGAACACTGGATGTCGTATTGTGAATCGGGGGTACTGTGTGGCATAATGTGTACTGGAACCATCATAGTTTGACAGTATGTAAACTAGGGCACTATTATGGGGCATGAAATAAATAACTGCTTTGGGGGTGTCTGTGAAGAAGCACTGGGGCAGGGGCCGCTTCAATATGCTGCTATTGGGGCCACAAAGTTATGGTTACGCTCCTGCTGGCAGTCCTGCCGCCTTGTTGGGTAAGTAATAACACGTGTAGGGGGCGGGGCTGGAACAAGGCGCATTTTCTCCCTGTTATGTCCCAACTATAAGATAGTATATATGTAATAGGATGCAGTTAATTTCCGGAACGGTCGATATACGGACGCCGGAATCCCAACAGCAGGGGAACTGCTGGCAGTCAGAATCCCGACCGAAGCCCAGTATTCCCACTCAGGTGGTGGGTCCACGCCACCACCCGATGGCGAATATAAAAGTATGGTAAGCGAAGCTGGCCACCGGCCCAAAAGCACGGTGAGCGCAGAGAGGCCACGTGGGGTTTTGCTACCTCGATGGTGGGATTCTGGCGTCGGTCTCCTGACCACCGGGATTTCATACCAGAATCATATGTCATAACATCATTAAGCGGGGGTAGAAAGGATTTTATATTGCCACAATTTATGGTGACTTTTCTGGGGCAGCTGAACGTCAGCAATACTGACCGGCCATGATACTAGAACTCTTACCGCTTCGCCATCCAGATCAGGGACCTTCTGCGCCGTGGAACTGGAATCCTCAACTTCCAGTTCCACTTTTGTGTAAAATGAACTAATAGTTTAAATTCAAATAATATCAAATTTTCCAAAGTATAATGACAAAATAAAACTGACGCTATTGCCTTTGAAAAAAATAATTATTTGAATAGTAAAACCTTTTTATCCGTGCTCCCGGCATCCCAGTCTAGTGACCAGATCATTGCGGTGACCTAATGACTGTCGACCTGAGGGGTCATTCTGAGTTGATCATAGCTGTGCTAAAACGATCATGTTCCCTGTCATGCGGGGGGACGCCCAACACAGGGCTATCCCGCCACGCTTGTCAGTGCCGGTCCCCCCCCCCCCCCTGTAGAAGTGCAAAGGCATCACGCAGCGGCGATGCCTTTGCACTTCAAGAGTAGCTCCCGACCAGCGCACCTTTAGCGTGCTGGCCGGGAGCTACTCATCGCACCCCGGCCCGCAGCGGCCGTTGGCCGGACCAGACCCACGAAACAGCGGCCAAAAGCCGCTGTTCCGCCCCCTCCTGCCCAGGGAACGTCTCTGCCTGTCAATCAGGCAGAGGCAATCGCATCCCTGCTATGGCCTTAGGCCGTCTGGCATGCGCTGGCGCACTACGGCGCCAGCGCATGCGCAGCAGGGACCTGTTCGCTCTGCTGCGTTAACACGCAGCGAGCGAATGAGTCAGAATGACCCCCTAAGTGCTGTCAACCTAATTACCATATTCCCCGACACAGGAGGGCCTCCAGCTATAATGTCATTAAAGCTTTGCCCAGAAATGAGGTTAGTGTAAAAAAAATCGGGATAGCATCGATGTGTAAAATGCATAGTAAAAGAAATGAATGCTGGGATGTGAGTACAGTAGTCAGAGCAGAAATACCAGTGTTTAGTGACTTCAGCACACACAGGTTTAATAGCTAAGGCACAGAAAAGATAGGCACTGAGGAGAACAGGCATAGCGACAGGCACACAATCTGGCAACGCAACGTCCACGGCGCCGGCTTAATATAGTGTCAGAAGCATGTCGGCATCTTTTGATGCCAGCACAAAAATTCCGAAAGGGCCTTGCTTGCACCTAAGTGCTATGTGGATGTAGAAGTCAGACAAGGGAATGGCGCCAGGATCCAGCTTCTTGTACCCGCGTCTCTAGCCCCTCCCCACGGCACCCGCACCCTAGTCCACAAGCCAGACTCCACAATGTAGCCGGCCTATATGTAATGTTAATATGTTTACAGGATGGTCTTTGATGGAAAATCTCACGCAGCTACATCTGCCTGGAGATTGCACCTGGGTTGCTGCGGTTTATTGAAGCCAATGGTAACTGAACAGTCATAATACATACTGTAGCATAATACACACAGTAACATACTTGTGTAATGATGCATCAAATGTTAAATCACAAGTGTATCATAAACTGGGGAGACTGGATGGGAACTTTAAGGGCGTCAGACGATACCAACTTTGTCACTCATTAAGTTGGAAGTTGGATGGAGTACAGGGCCCTACACACCGGGCGATTTTAACGACCAACGATATAATCGTTGGTCGTTGTTTTTTTTCATCACCGATGTTTGCCTACACACTGGACCATATCGATGGCCAATTTGGACGATATGACGGTACATATATCTATAAGGTCCAAATTGACTAAGCCTAGATCAACGATGAACGACTGGGAGGCGCATCGTTCATCGTTGATGCATACACACTGGAAGATATGAATGATTTATCGTTCATATCGACCATCGTAATCGCTGTGTGTGTAGGTCCGTTAAGAACTGACGAAGGAATTTGTGGTGGCGGTGGGGGGGTTAGATGGACAGGGGAAAGTGGATTTGCTCAGGTGAGGGCTCAAAACTAGTAAAGCTAATTAGCTCTCATTATTAGTGTTGACCATCGATGGACTTTAAATCATCGTACAGAAGCCATTAATGGTTTGTTTTGCATGTGGGAAGTCGGCGCATGCAGAGAACACATCTGTGACTCACAATCAGGCTCAGACATCGATATTATACCATCAGTGGCTGACCTTTGTGCAAAAAGTGCACACACTCCCCATCGGCCTCATATTGATGGTTGCTAAACAATCGATGATCAACCTTACTCACTCTGTATACTTACTTGTATTTAATGTCTAGTGGTCCTCACAGAGATATTGAACTGTATGTGGGATAACGTAATTGTTTCTGTCCATTCTGATTATTTTCACGGATAAACGCTGTGACTATAAATAATGCTCTCTGACGCAGGCTGTCGCTGCTTGTACAGATACCTACAGAGGTAACGCGCACATCTGGAATTGATTTTGTAACTTTTTGCATCCGCTGATGTAACTTTATACTCCGGCTTATGTAAATGGACACCGTAAATAAGTACTGAGGTATTACAAGGTGCCTGGAGCGTAGTTTTACTCGACAGAGGCTAAATATATGCAGCCGATCACACTTAGTTATAATATACATAGATTCATAGTTGTACGCTATGCCAATGTTTTTAGCAATTGAGCAATTATCGGTGGACTGCGCTGGTGTCAGTCCTGCAATGCGCGATGGAATTGTGATTACACTCTCGCTGTGAGGATTCATTTGCAAGTGACAGGAAGCGGCTGTTCTGTGGGAGGTAACGCGAGTGGCGGCAAAAACGCATGTGTGTCAGGATCATTTTGGGAGTGTGTACCAGCCACCGACTGCTATCCTGTATGCAGAATCCGCTTCTACGGTGTCTCTGTTGCAGCGCGGCATTCTAAGTGATCATAGAATCAGTGTCTGTGTTTCCCGGACTTGCGTCGATGCTGCGAATGGTGCGGGCAGCTGCAAAGCCTCCGGTGGGCGTCTCTATACAGATCCCAGCGGCTGTTACAGTAGCATATTTCCCAGCTTCCTCTGAGTCAGAAATGGCATCTGCGGCAACGCTAGTGTACAACTGTGTATCAGGCCCAAGGTCATTTATTGTGTAATATGTATTTCTACAAATCTATACTGAGAATACAATGCAGGTGTAAGTGACGTAACCATCCCAAATCTTTTCCACCTTTAAACGTGACCTCCTGATAGTGCCTAACCCTCCCCTCCCGTTACCTAACCCTAACCATCGCCCTAGTACACACCCTAAGCCTCCCCTTAGTGCCTAACCCTTCCCTCCCGTTACCTAACCTTAACCATCGCCCTAGTACATACCCTAACCCTCCCCTTAGTGCCTAACCCTCCCCTCCCGTTACCTAACCCTAACCATCGCCCTAGTACACACCCTAAGCCTCCCCTTAGTGCCTAACCCTTCCCTCCCGTTACCTAACCTTAACCATCGCCCTAGTACACACCCTAAGCCTCCCCTTAGTGCCTAACCCTTCCCTCCCGTTACCTAACCCTAACCATCGCCCTAGTACACACCCTAAGCCTTCCCTTAGTGCCTAACCCTCCCCTCCCGTTACCTAACCCTAACTATCGCCCTACTACATACCCTAACCCTCCCCTTAGTGCCTAACCCTCCCCTCCCGTTACATAAGCCTAAACATCGCCCTAGTACATACCCTAACCCTCCCCTTAGTGCCTAACCCTCCCCTCCCGTTACATAAGCCTAAACATCGCCCTAGTACATACCCTAACCCTCCCCTTAGTGCCTAACCCTCTCCTCCTGTTACCTAACCCTAACCATCACCCTAGTACACACCCTAACCCTCCCCTTAGTGCCTAACCCTCTCCTCCCGTTACCTAACCCTAACCATCGCCCTAGTACATACCCTAACCCTCCCCTCCCATTACCTAAGCCTAAACATCGCCCTAGTACATACCCTAACCCTCCCCTTAGTGCCTAACCCTCTCCTCCTGTTTCCTAACCCTAACCATCACCCTAGTACATACCCTAACCCTCCCCTTAGTGCCTAACCCTCCCCTCCCGTTAACTAACCCTAACCATCGCCCTAGTACATACCCTAACCCTCCCCTCCCGTTACCTAACCATCACCCTAGTACATACCCTAACCCTCCCCTTAGTGCCTAACCCTCTCCTCCTGTTACCTAACCCTAACCATCACCCTAGTACACACCCTAACCCTCCCCTTAGTGCCTAACCCTCCCCTCCCATTACCTAACCCTAACCATCGCTCTAGTACATACCCTAACCCTCCCCTCCCATTACCTAAGCCTAAACATCGCCCTAGTACATACCCTAACCCTTCCCTTAGTGCCTAACCCTCTCCTCCTGTTACCTAACCCTAACCATCACCCTAGTACACACCCTAACCCTCCCCTTAGTTCCTAACCCTCCCCTCCCGTTACATAAGCCTAAACATCGCCCTAGTACATACCCTAACCCTCCCCTTAGTGCCTAACCCTCTCCTCCTGTTACCTAACCCTAACCATCACCCTAGTACACACCCTAACCCTCCCCTTAGTGCCTAACCCTCTCCTCCCATTACCTAACCCTAACCATCGCCCTAGTACATAGCCTAACCCTCCCCTCCCATTACCTAAGCCTAAACATCGCCCTAGTACATACCCTAACCCTCCCCTTAGTGCCTAACCCTCTCCTCCTGTTACCTAACCCTAACCATCACCCTAGTACACACCCTAACCCTCCATTTAGTGCCTAACCCTCCCCTCCCGTTACCTAACCCTAACCATCGCCCCAGTACATACCCTAACCCTCCCCTCCCGTTACCTAACCCTAACCATCGCCCTAGAAAATACCCTAACCCTCCCCTTAGTGCCTAACCCTCTCCTCCTGTTACCTAACCCTAACCATCACCCTAGTACACACCCTAACCCTCCCCTTAGTGCCTAACCCTCCCCTCCTGTTACCTAACCCTAACCATCACCCTAGTACATACCCTAACCCTCCCCTCCCATTAGCTAACCCTAACCATCGCCCTAGTACACACCCTAACCCTCCCCTCCCGTTACCTAACCCTAACCATCGCCCTAGTACATACCCTAACCCTCCCCTCCCGTTACCTAACCCTAACCATCACCCTAGTACATACCCTAACCCTCCCCTTAGTGCCTAACCCTCCCCTTCTGTTAGCTAACCCTAACCATCGCTCTAGTACATACCCTAACCTTCCCCCAGTGCCTAACCCTCCCCTCCCGTTACCTACCCCTAACCATCGCCCTAGTACATACCCTAACCTTCCCCTCCCGTTACCTAACCCTAACCATCGCCCTAGTACATACCCTAACCCTCCCCTCCCGTTACCTAACCCTAACCATCGCCTAGTACATACCCTAACCCTCCCCTTAGTGCCTAACCCTCCCATTACCTAACCCGGACCATCGCCCTAGTACACACCCTAACCCTCCCCACTCATTACCTAACCATCGCCTAGTACACACCCTAACCCTCCCCTTAGTGCCTAACACTCCCCTCCCATTACATAACCCTAACCATCACCCTAGTACATACCCTAACCCTCCCCTTAGTGCCTAACCCTCCCCTCCCGTTACCTAACCCTAACCATCGCCCTAGTACACACCCTAACCCTCCCCACTCATTACCTAACCATCGCCTAGTACACACCCTAACCCTCCCCTTAGTGCCTAACCCTCCCCTCCCATTACATAACCCTAACCATCACCCTAGTACATACCCTAACCCTCCCCTTAGTGCCTAACCCTCCCCTCCCGTTACCTAACCCTAACCATCGCCCTAGTACACACCCTAACCCTCCCCTTAGTGCCTAACCCTCCCCTCCCATTACATAACCCTAACCATCACCCTAGTACATACCCTAACCCTCCCCTTAGTGCCTAACCCTCCCCTCCCGTTACCTAACCCTAACCATCGCCCTAGTACATACCCTAACCCTCCCCTCCAGTTACAGGGTATCCGTTTGATAGACAGTGTCTAGTTAGACAGTCAATAGATAGACACCATATGTTAGACAGACATTAGGTCAAAAGGTCGACAGGGTCAAAAGGTCGACATGAAAAAGGTAGACAGTACAAAATGTCGACAGGTCAAAAGGTCGACATGGTCAAAAGGTCGATGTGAAAATGGTCGACATAAAAAAGATAGACAAATGTTGTTTTTTTAATGTAACATGTTTTTGGACTATTTCATACTTTCTCTATCCATATCGGCATAGAGTTGGTTATAAACCTTGTGGTGAGCGCAGCGAGCCACCGTGCCCGAAGCGTGGCAAGCGAAGCGAGCCCCGCGACGGTATGCCTTTTCTACAATTGGGGGTCCCAGATGACAAAACTATCCACCCAAACCACAAAAATGCAAAAAACATGGTATCTACCTTTTTCATGTCGACCATTTTCATGTCGACCTTTTGACCCTGTCAACCTTTTGACCTATCGACCTTTTTCATGTCGACCTTTTGACCCTGTCGTCCTTCTGACCCTGTCGACCTAATGTCTGTCTAACATATGGTGTCTATCTATTAACTGTCTAACTAGACACTATCTATCTTTTATACCGGTATCCCGTTACATAACCCTAACCATTGCTCTAGAACATACCCTAACCCTCCCCTTAGTGCCTAACCCTCCCCTCCCATTACCTAACCCTAACCATCGCCCTAGTACATACACTAACCCTCCTCTTAGTGCCTAACCCTCCCCTCCTGTTACCTAACCCTAACTATCGCCCTAGTACATACCCTAACCCTCCCCTCCCGTTACCTAACCCTAACCATCGCCCTAGTACGTACCCTAACCCTCCCCTTAGTGCTTAACCCTCCCCTCCCATTACCTAACCCTAACCATTGCTCTAGAACATACCCTAACCCTCCCCTTAGTGCCTAACCCTCTCCTCCTGTTACCTAACCCTAACCATCACCCTAGTACACACCCTAACCCTCCCCTTAGTGCCTAACCCTCTCCTCCTGTTACCTAACCCTAACCATCACCCTAGTACACACCCTAACCCTCCCCTTAGTGCCTAACCCTCCCCTCCCGTTACCTAACCCTAACCATCGCCCTAGTACATACCCTAACCCTCCCCTCCCGTTACCTAACCCTAACCATCGCCATAGTACATACCCTAACCCTCCCCTTAGTGCCTAACCCTCCCCTCCCGTTTCCTAACCCTAACCATCGCCCTACTACATACTGTACCCTAACCCTCCCCATAGTGCCTAACCCTCCCCTCCCGTTAACTAACCCTAACCATCGCCCTAGTACATACCCTAACCCTCCCCTCCCGTTACCTAACCCTAACCATCACCCTAGTACATACCCTAACCCTCCCCTTAGTGCCTAACCCTCCCCTCCCGTTACCTAAGCCTAACCATCGCCCTAGAACATACCCTAACCCTCCCCTTAGTGCCTAACCCTCTCCTCCTGTTACCTAACCCTAACCATCACCCTAGTACACACCCTAACCCTCCCCTTAGTGCCTAACCCTCCCCTCCCGTTACCTAACCCTAACCATCGCCCTAGAAAATACCCTAACCCTCCCCTTAGTGCCTAACCCTCTCCTCCTGTTACCTAACCCTAACCATCACCCAAGTACACACCCTAACTCTCCCCTTAGTGCCTAACCCTCCCCTCCTGTTACCTAACCCTAACCATCGCCCTAGAAAATACCCTAACCCTCCCCTTAGTGCCTAACCCTCTCCTCCTGTTACCTAACCCTAACCATCACCCTAGTACACACCCTAACTCTCCCCTTAGTACCTAACCCTCCCCTCCTGTTACCTAACCCTAACCATCGCCCTAGTACATACCCTAACCCTCCCCTCCTGTTAGCTAACCCTAAACATCGCCCTAGTACACACCCTAACCCTCCCCTCCCAATACCTAACCCTAACCATCGCCCTAGTACATACCCTAACCCTCCCCTCCCGTTACCTAACCCTAACCATCACCCTAGTACACACCCTAACCCTCCCCTTAGTGCCTAACCCTCCCCTCCTGTTAGCTAACCCTAACCATCGCCCTAGTACATACCCTAACCTTCCCCCAGTGCCTAACCCTCCCCTCCCGTTACCTAACCCTAACCATTGCTCTAGAACATACCCTAACCCTCCCCTTAGTGCCTAACCCTCTCCTCCTGTTACCTAACCCTAACCATCACCCTAGTACACACCCTAACCCTCCCCTTAGTGCCTAACCCTCTCCTCCTGTTACCTAACCCCATCGCCCTAGTACATTGTCACGATCCGGGTATCTGGACGCCATTACTTACCCTTCAGATGCCTCCTAAGGCGGGCTCAGCGTTCCAGGACCAGATTCCGCTGTTCCTGAGTTTCCACATGCATAGTGTCAGAGTGGTGTTTTCATCAGCCGCGGCCTCCGCTGTGCCCGCGTGGTTAAATGTGCATCTATCAGCCTGGCGTCTCCTGTCTCCGGTGGCCGGCGCCGCCATTACTGTTTCCCAGACCACATGGATTACAAACCAAACTTCCCTCCAAGTGTCTGCATGGGCGCAGCCATCTTGGATTCTGTCATCTGATCATTTCCACCAATCTGCTGTTTGTATTGTTGATTTGCATAATTGCCTAGCCAACCCCTTCCTTGCTGCAGGTATAAGTAAGCTGTGCCTGAGCAAGGAAGACGTCAGTGCTTTGGTTGTCAAACCTAGTTCCTGTTTGTCTCTCTTCTATGATTGTCTTCCAGGTTCCAGCTCCTGTCTCAAGACTTCCACCATAGAGACCCGCACCAGCATTCCACCTGCGGTGTAGCCTGACTCTCCAATCCATTGTGGATTCATCTGTTTCCAGCTACAACACTACCTGCTTCCAGCCTCAGCTTCCAGCAGAATACAGCTTCCCTTAAAGGGCCGGTGTCCTTTCTACACTTTACCACTCTCCACCGGAATTATTATTTCTCCGCTCTCAAGTTCTACATTTCAGTTCACATTTCATCGCTCCCAAAGTTCATTTATTATTTAACTGGTTCCAGCCAGTATCCACTCCGTGCTAACAACAGTCTGGTTCCAGCCAGTATCCACAGCAGCTGTTTTACCTTCAGCAACCCAGCTCTTCCTGGAACACCAGCTGGTACAATCCTGGGTTATCTCCATTGCTACAGCCGGGCCTGGTAAGGACTTTCCATCTAGAAGATCATAAGAACTATCTCACACTACCAGTGCCTTGTGGCTCCTGCCATGCTGTAGTACTCAGGAACTGTATTTATTCTTTGCTGACTTTTACGTTTTCCTTTATTGCTGCTGTGATGCGGAGTTGTCATAATAAACATCATTGACTTTTATCTAAGTTGTCGTGGTCACGCCTTCGGGCAGTTATTATTCATGTTACTTACATGTCCAGGGGTCTGATACAACCTCCCAGGTTCCGGTACATCTCAGCCCCTACAACTGAGGCTGCCTCCCGTCAGCTCAGGCCCTCAGTTGTGACAGTAAGCACTGACCTAATGAATCCAGCCGGAGACCAGGATCAAGCGGCCAGGCCGATGCAAGAACTGGCAGCCCGACTAGAACATCAGGAGGCTGCACAGGGCCACATCATCCGCTGTCTCCAGGATCTCTCTACTCGGCTGGATGGGATTCAGACCACTCTCCGTGGATCAGGCGCGTCTGGTGCGTCAACCACAGTGACTCCAGCTATAACCCCACCCACCTTACCCATTCCTGCTCCACGTCTTCATCTTCCAACGCCAGCAAAATTTGACGGATCTCCAAGATTCTGCAGGGGATTTCTCAACCAGTGTGAGATTCAGTTTGAGCTACAACCTGGCAATTTCCCCAGTGACCGTACAAAAATTGCCTACATTATTTCTCTTCTCAGTGGCTCAGCCCTCGATTGGGCATCACCGTTATGGGAGAGGTCCGACACCCTGCTATCTTCTTACACTGCATTCGTGTCAACATTCAGGCGCATCTTCGACGAGCCAGGCCGGGTAACTTCAGCTTCGTCTGAGATTCTCCGTTTACGCCAGGGATCACGTACTGTAGGACAATATCTTATACAGTTCCAGATCCTGGCATCCGAACTGGCATGGAACGACGAGGCCCTGTATGCTGCATTCTGGCATGGTTTATCCGAGCGTATTAAAGATGAGTTAGCTACCAGAGACTTACCCTCCAAGTTAGATGAGTTAATCTCACTTTGTACGAAAGTTGACTTACGTTTCAGAGAGAGAGCAACTGAGCGTGGAAGATCATCTGCTCCAAAATCTTCTGCTCCTCCTCCTCGCCAACTGTCACCAACTAAAGATGAACCCATGCAAATTGGCCGTTCCCGTTTAACTCCTGCTGAGCGCCGAAGACGTCTCTCCGAGTTTCTCTGTTTGTACTGTGCAGCTCCGTCTCACACCATTAATGCCTGTCCCAAACGTCCGGGAAACTCCAAATCCTAGCTCGCCAAGGAGAGGGCCGGCTAGGAGTAATGATTTCCTCTCCATCTCCTCAAGATTGTAACCTCCCAGTCTCGCTTCAAGTTGCTCAACGTTATCAGAACGTCATTGCCCTCCTGGATTCCGGAGCAGCTGGGAACTTTATTACCGAAGCCTATGTTAAACGGTGGTCCCTACCCACCGAGAGACTTCCTTCGTCCTTTTCCTTAACTGCTGTGGATGGCAGTAAAATTTTTGATACAGTTATTTCTCTAAGGACTCTACCAGTTCGTCTGAGAGTGGGAGTTCTTCATTCCGAACTTATTTCACTTTTAGTGATTCCAAGAGCCACACATCCTGTGGTCCTGGGCCTTCCATGGCTCCGTCTTCACAATCCTACAATTGATTGGACGACTACGCAAATCCTGGCATGGGGTTCCTCCTGTACTAAGACATGTTTGTTTAAAGTGTTGCCTGTCTGTTCCTCCTCCCCCAGGTCGTCTGATGTTCCACCTCCTCCATATCAAGATTTCACGGATGTGTTCAGTAAAGCTTCTGCTGATATCCTTCCCCCTCATAGAGAATGGGACTGCCCGATTGATCTCGTTCCAGGGAAGGTTCCACCTCGAGGCCGAACTTATCCGTTGTCTCTCCCTGAGACGCATTCTATGGAGGAATACATAAAAGAGAACCTAGCAAAGGGGTTCATTCGACCTTCTTCTTCTCCAGCCGGCGCAGGCTTCTTTTTTGTAAAGAAGAAAGATGGTGGTCTGCGGCCGTGCATCGACTACAGAGGTTTGAACGACATTACCATCAAGAACCGCTATCCTTTACCCCTGATTACTGAGCTCTTTGACAGAGTTAGCGGAGCTACCATCTTTACAAAGCTGGACCTGAGAGGTGCATACAATCTCATCCGGATCCGTGAGGGTGACGAGTGGAAGACCGCATTTAACACCCGTGACGGACATTATGAGTACCTCGTCATGCCCTTCGGATTGAGCAATGCTCCAGCTGTCTTCCAGCATTTCGTCAATGAGATCTTCAGAGACATTCTATACCGTCATGTCGTGGTCTATCTAGATGATATCCTCATTTTTGCCAACAATTTAGAGGAACATCGTTTCTGGGTAAAGGAGGTTCTGTCCCGTCTCCGTGTCAATCATCTCTACTGCAAATTAGAGAAATGCGTCTTTGAAGTCAAGTCCATTCCGTTTCTAGGGTACATTGTGTCCGGTTCCGGACTAGAGATGGATCCTGAGAAACTACAAGCAATCCAGAATTGGCCAGTACCCTTAACCCTCAAAGGGGTCCAGAGGTTCTTAGGGTTCGCCAATTATTACCGAAAGTTTATACGAGACTTTTCCACCATTGTGGCGCCTATTACTGCTTTCACCAAGAAGGGTGCTAACCCGTCCAAGTGGTCTGAAGAAGCAATGCAAGCTTTTCATCTTTTAAAACAGAGGTTCATCTCTGCACCTGTCCTGAAACAGCCTGACGTCGACTCTCCTTTCATCTTAGAGGTGGATGCCTCCTCCGTTGGAGTAGGAGCGGTGTTATCTCAGAGGGCTAAAGATGGTCATTTACATCCTTGCAGTTTCTTCTCACGGAAGTTCTCCCCAGCGGAGCGCAACTATGCCATTGGCGACCAGGAGTTGCTAGCCATCAAGCTCGCTCTAGAGGAGTGGAGATATCTGTTGGAGGGAGCTTCTCATTCAATCACCATCCTTACAGACCACAAGAACCTTCTATATCTAAAAGGCGCACAATGTCTCAACCCTCGTCAGGCCAGATGGGCACTTTTCTTTTCCAGGTTCGACTTTAAACTCCAGTTCTGTCCGGGCTCTCAGAATCGCAAGGCCGATGCCCTTTCCCGCTCATGGGAGCAAGAAAATGAGTCAGAGTCTTCAGACAAGCATCCTATTATAAATCCGTTGGCATTCTCCACGGTAGGGATGGACTCTACGCCCCCATCAGGGAAAAGTTTTGTGAAGCCGACACTAAGGAAGAAGCTCATGCATTGGGCCCATGCTTCCCGTTTTGCCGGACATACAGGTATCCAAAAAACCCTGGAGTTTATCTCTAGGTCCTATTGGTGGCCAACTCTGAAAAAGGACGTTTTGGAGTTTATTGCATCTTGCCCAAAGTGTGCTCAACATAAAGTATCCCGCCAGTCGCCTGCGGGGCAACTGGTTCCACTATCTGTTCCCCGTCGACCATGGACCCATTTGTCGATGGATTTTATTACAGATTTGCCCATGTGCAACAAGTTCAATACCATCTGGGTGGTAGTTGACCGGTTCACCAAGATGGCACACTTCATTCCTCTCACCGGTCTTCCGTCAGCTTCCAAGTTGGCTCAAGTATTCATACAAGAGATCTTCCGACTCCACGGTCTTCCAGAAGAAATTATCTCAGATCGAGGAGTTCAATTCACAGCCAAATTCTGGCGAAGTTTATGTCAAGTCCTCCAAGTCAAGTTAAAGTTTTCCACGGCTTACCATCCTCAGACCAATGGTCAAACTGAGAGGGTGAATCAGGACTTGGAGGCCTTCCTCCGCATCTATGTGTCCTCCTCTCAAGATGACTGGGTTCAATTACTTCCCTGGGCCGAGTTCTGTCATAACAACCAGTATCATTCTTCATCTTCTTCAACACCATTCTTCACCAACTTTGGATTCCACCCTAAAGTCCCTGAGTTCCAACCGCTTCCAGCAACTTCTGTTCCCGCAGTGGATATCACCTTGCATCAGTTTGCCAATATCTGGAAGAGCGTACGATCAGCTCTGCTCAAGGCATCGTTCAGGTACAAGAAGTTTGCGGATAAGAAGCGTCGAGCAGTTCCTGCTCTCAAGGTGGGTGATCGGGTATGGTTATCCACGAAGAATTTGAGGTTAAGAGTTCCCAGTATGAAGTTTGCACCTCGCTACATCGGTCCTTTTAAAATTGATCAAGTCATCAATCCTGTTGCTTACAGACTCCAGTTACCTCCCTTCTTAAAAATACCCAGGACATTCCATGTTTCCCTGTTGAAACCGCTAATCTTGAATCGGTTTCATTCCTCACTTCCACCAACTCCGAAAGTCCAAACTCAACGAGGCGTTGAGTATGAAGTGGCCAAGATCCTGGACTCACGTCACCGTTACGGTCAACTTCAGTATCTCATTGACTGGAAGGGCTATGGTCCTGAAGAACGCTCTTGGACCAATGCCTCTGACGTCCATGCTCCTGCCTTGGTCCGAAATTTCCACGCAAAGTTTCCTTTAAAGCCTAAGAAGTGTCCTGGGGCCACTCCTAAAGGGGGGGGTGCTGTCACGATCCGGGTATCTGGACGCCATTACTTACCCTTCAGATGCCTCCTAAGGCGGGCTCAGCGTTCCAGGACCAGATTCCGCTGTTCCTGAGTTTCCACATGCATAGTGTCAGAGTGGTGTTTTCATCAGCCGCGGCCTCCGCTGTGCCCGCGTGGTTAAATGTGCATCTATCAGCCTGGCGTCTCCTGTCTCCGGTGGCCGGCGCCGCCATTACTGTTTCCCAGACCACATGGATTACAAACCAAACTTCCCTCCAAGTGTCTGCATGGGCGCAGCCATCTTGGATTCTGTCATCTGATCATTTCCACCAATCTGCTGTTTGTATTGTTGATTTGCATAATTGCCTAGCCAACCCCTTCCTTGCTGCAGGTATAAGTAAGCTGTGCCTGAGCAAGGAAGACGTCAGTGCTTTGGTTGTCAAACCTAGTTCCTGTTTGTCTCTCTTCTATGATTGTCTTCCAGGTTCCAGCTCCTGTCTCAAGACTTCCACCATAGAGACCCGCACCAGCATTCCACCTGCGGTGTAGCCTGACTCTCCAATCCATTGTGGATTCATCTGTTTCCAGCTACAACACTACCTGCTTCCAGCCTCAGCTTCCAGCAGAATACAGCTTCCCTTAAAGGGCCGGTGTCCTTTCTACACTTTACCACTCTCCACCGGAATTATTATTTCTCCGCTCTCAAGTTCTACATTTCAGTTCACATTTCATCGCTCCCAAAGTTCATTTATTATTTAACTGGTTCCAGCCAGTATCCACTCCGTGCTAACAACAGTCTGGTTCCAGCCAGTATCCACAGCAGCTGTTTTACCTTCAGCAACCCAGCTCTTCCTGGAACACCAGCTGGTACAATCCTGGGTTATCTCCATTGCTACAGCCGGGCCTGGTAAGGACTTTCCATCTAGAAGATCATAAGAACTATCTCACACTACCAGTGCCTTGTGGCTCCTGCCATGCTGTAGTACTCAGGAACTGTATTTATTCTTTGCTGACTTTTACGTTTTCCTTTATTGCTGCTGTGATGCGGAGTTGTCATAATAAACATCATTGACTTTTATCTAAGTTGTCGTGGTCACGCCTTCGGGCAGTTATTATTCATGTTACTTACATGTCCAGGGGTCTGATACAACCTCCCAGGTTCCGGTACATCTCAGCCCCTACAACTGAGGCTGCCTCCCGTCAGCTCAGGCCCTCAGTTGTGACATACATACCCTAACCTTCCCCCAGTGCCTAACCCTCCCCTCCCGTTACCTACCCCCAACCATCGCCCTAGTACATACCCTAACCTTCCCCTCCCGTTACCTAACCCTAACCATCGCCCTAGTACATACCCTAACCCTCCCCTCCCGTTACCTAATCCTAACCATCGCCTAGTACATACCCTAACCCTCCCCTTAGTGCCTAACCCTCCCCTCCCATTACCTAACCCTAACCATTGCTCTAGAACATACCCTAACCCTCCCCTTAGTGCCTAACCCTCTCCTCCTGTTACCTAACCCTAACCATCACCCTAGTACACACCCTAACCCTCCCCTTAGTGCCTAACCCTCTCCTCCTGTTACCTAACCCTAACCATCACCCTAGTACACACCCTAACCCTCCCCTTAGTGCCTAACCCTCCCCTCCCGTTACCTAACCCTAACCATCGCCCTAGTACATACCCTAACCCTCCCCTCCCGTTACCTACCCCCAACCATCGCCCTAGTACATACCCTAACCTTACCCTCCCGTTACCTAACCCTAACCATCGCCCTAGTACACACACTAACCCTCCCCACTCATTACCTAACCCTAACCATCGCCTAGTACACAGCCTAACCCTCCCCTTAGTGCCTAACCCTCCCCTCCCATTACCTAACCCTAACCATCACCCTAGTACATACCCTAACCCTCCCCTTAGTGCCTAACCCTCCCCTCCCGTTACCTAACCCTAACCATTGCTCTAGTACACACCCTAACCCTCCCCTAGGTGCCTAACCCTCCCCTCCCGTTACCTAACCCTAACCATCGCCCTAGTACATACCCTAACCCTCCCCTTAGTGCCTAACCCTCCCCTCCTGTTACCTAACCCTAACCATCGCCATAGTACATACCCTAACCCTCCCCTCCAGTTACAGGGTATCCGTTTGATAGATAGACAGTGTCTAGTTAGACAGTCAATAGATAGACACCATATGTTAGACAGACATTAGGTCAACAGGGTCAAAAGGTCGACAGGGTAAAAAGGTCGACATGGTCAAAAGGTCGACGTGAAAATGGTCGACATAAAAAAGATAGACAAATGTTGTTGTTTTAATGTAACATGTTTTTGGACTATTTCATACTTTCTCTATCCATATCGGCATAGAGTTGGTTATAAACCTTGTGGTGAGCGCAGCGAGCCACCGTGCCCGAAGCGTGGCAAGCGAAGCGAGCCCCGCGAGGGTATGCCTTTCTACAATTGGGGGTCCCAGATGACAAAACTATCCACACAAACCACAAAAATGCAAAAAACATGGTATCTACCTTTTTCATGTTGACCATTTTCATGTTGACCTTTTGACCCTGTCAACCTTTTGACCTATCGACCTTTTTCATGTCGACCTTTTGACCCTGTCGACCTTCTGATCCTGTCGACCTAATGTCTGTCTAACATATGGTGTCTATCTATTAACTGTCTAACTAGACACTATCTATCTTTTATACCGGTACCCCGTTACATAACCCTAACCATTGCTCTAGAACATACCCTAACCCTCCCCTTAGTGCCTAACCCTCCCCTCCCATTACCTAACCCTAACCATCGCCCTAGTACATACACTAACCCTCCTCTTAGTGCCTAACCCTCCCCTCCTGTTACCTAACCCTAACTATCGCCCTAGTACATACCCTAACCCCCCCTCCCGTTACCTAACCCTAACCATCGCCCTAGTACGTACCCTAACCCTCCCCTTAGTGCTTAACCCTCCCCTCCCATTACCTAACCCTAACCATTGCTCTAGAATATACCCTAACCCTCCCCTTAGTGCCTAACCCTCCCCTCCCATTACCTAACCCGGACCATCGCCCTAGTACACACCCTAACCCTCCCCACCCATTACCTAACCCTAACCATCGCCTAGTACACAGCCTAACCCTCCCCTTTGTGCCTAACCCTCCCCTCCCGTTACCTAACCATCGCCCTAGTACAAACTCTAACCCTCCCCTTAGTACCTAACCCTCCCGTTACCTAATCCTAACCATGGCCCTAGTACACACCTTAACCCTCCCCTTGGTGCCTAACCCTCCCCTCCTGTTACCTAACCCTAACCATCGCCCTAGTACATACCCTAACCCTCCCCTCCCGTTACCTAACCCTAACCATCGCCCTAGTACATACCCTAACCCTCCCCTCCCGTTACCTAACCCTAACCATCGCCCTAGTACATACCCTAACCCTCCCCTCCCGTTACATAACCCTAACCATCGCCTAGTACACACCCTAACCCTCCCCTTAGTGCCTAACCCTCCCCTCCCATTTCCTAACCCGGACCATTGCCCTAGTACACACAGTAACCCTCCCCACCCATTACCTAACCATCGCCCTAGTACATACCCTAACCCTCCCCTTAGTGCCTAACCCTCCCCTCCCGTTACCTAACTCTAACCATCACCCTAGTACACACCCTAACCCTCCCCTTAGTGCCTAACCCTCCCATCCCGATACCTAACCCTACCCATCACCCTAGTACATACCCTAACCCTCCCCTTAGTGCCTAACCCTCCCCTCCTGTTACCTAACCCTTTCCATCGCCCTAGTACACACCCTAACCCTCCCCTTAGTGCCTAACCCTCCCCTCCTGTTACCTAACCCTAACCATGTACTAGTCCTAGTGCATACATACCCTAACCTTCCCGCAGTGCCTAACCCTCTACTCCCATTACCTAACCATCGCCCTAGTACATACCCTAACCCTACCCTTAGTGCCTAACCCTCCCCTCCCGTTACCTAACCCTAACCATCACCCTAGTACACACCCTAACCCTCCCCTTAGTGCCTAACCCTCCCCTCCCGTTACCTAACCCTACCCATCACCCTAGTACATACCCTAACCCTCCCCTTAGTGCCTAACCCTCCCCTCCTGTTACCTAACCCTTTCCATCGCCCTAGTACACACCCTAACCCTCCCCTTAGTGCCTAACCCTCCCCTCCCGTTACCTAACCCTAACCATTGTCCTAGTACACACCCTAACTCTCCCCACCCATTACCTAACCCTAACCGTCGCCTAGTACACACCCTAACCCTCCCCTTAGTGCCTAACCCTCCCCTCCCGTTACCTAACCCTAACCATTGTATTAGTACACACCCTAACCCTCCCCCAGTGCCTAACCCTCCCCTCCCGTTACCTAACCCTAACCATCGCCCTGGTACACACCCTAACCCTCCCCTTAGTGCCTAATCCTCCCCTCCCGTTACCTAACCCTAACCATCACCCTAGTACATACCCTAACCCTCCCCTTAGTGCCTAACCCTCCCCTCCCGTTACCTAACCATCGCCCTAGTGCATTCCCCAACCCTCCCCTTAGTGCCTAACCCTCCCATTGCCTAACCCTATCTGTCCCTTTAGTGTCTAACCCTAATAGGCCCTACACACATGCCGATTTGTTTGAAAGATATGAATGATCTCGTTTATAAATGAACGAGAACTCATTCATATCTTTCAGTGTGGAGGCTCCAGCGATGAACGATGCGCGGCCCCACGCTCTTTCATCGCTGGTCCCCCGTCGGCTGTACATGCAGGCCAATATGGACGATCTCGTCCATATTTGCCTGCACTTCAATGGAGCCGCGTGACGGGGGGAGTGAAGAAACTTCACTCCCCCCGTCACTGCCTCCCCGCCGCCGGGTCGCCCGTCGGCCGTATACAAACCTCCATAATGGATACAAACCTAACCTCCCCTCCGGCAGCCTAACCCTCCCCCTAGCGCCTAACCCTAACCTCCCCTCCTGCAGCCTATCCCTCCCCCTAGTGCCTAACCCTAACCTCCCCTCCCGCAGCCTAACCTTCCCCCAGTGCCTAACCCTATCCTCCCATCCCGTAGCCTAACCCTCCACCTAGTGCCTAACCCTAACCTCCCATCCCGTAGCCTCCCCCTCCCCCTAGTGCCTAACCCTATCCTCCCCTCCCGCAGCCTAACCCTCCCCCTAGTGCCTAACCCTAACCTCCCCTCCCGCAGCCTATCCCTCCCCCTAGTGCCTAACCCTAACCTCCCCTCCCGCAGCAGATCCTTCCACCTAGTGCCTAACCCTAACCTCCACTTCCCCCAGCAGATCCCTCCACCTAGTGCCTAACCCTAACATCCCCTCCCGCAGCCTAACCCTCCCCCTAGTGCCTAACCCTAACCTCCCCTCCCGCAGCCTATCCCTCCCCCTATTGCCTAGCCCTAACCTCCCCTCCCTCCCGCAGCCTATCCCTCCCCCTATTGCCTAGCCCTAACCTCCCCTCCCTCCCACAGCCTATCCCTCCACCTAGTGCCTAACCCTAACCTCCCCTTCCCCCAGCAGATCCCTTCGTATCCCTAACCTGTGCACCTACTGGGTGACCTGGGAAATGTGTCAGTGAGTAATGGGTACACCTGTGCACCTGCTGGGTTACCTGGGAAATGTAAGTGAGTAATGAGTTCACCTGTGCACCTGCTGGATGACCTGGAAATGTGTCAGTGAGTAATGAGTACACCTGTGCACCTGCTGGGTAACCTGGGAAATGTCAGTGAGTAATGAGTACACCGATGCTTTGGCTGGGTGACCTAGGAAATGTGTCAGTGAGTAATGAATACACCTGTGCTCCTGCTGGATGACATGGAAATGTGTCAGTGAGTAATGAGTACACCGGCGCTTCTGCTGTGTGACCTAGGAAATGTGTCAGTGAGTAATGAGTACACCTGTGTACCTACTGGGTGACTTGGAAATGTATCAGTGAGTAATGATTACACCTGTGTACCTTCTGGGTGACCTGGGAAATGTGTCAGTGAGTAATGAGTACACCTGTGCACCTGCTGGGTGACCTGGACATGTGTTAGTGAGAATTGAATACACCTGTGCACCTGCTGGGTGACTTGGGAAATGTGTCAGTGAGTAATGAGTACACCTGTGCACCTGCTGGGTGACCTGGAAATGTATCAGTGAGTAATGAGTACACCTGTGCCCCTGCTGGGTCACCTGGAAATGTGTCAGTGAGTAATGATTACACCTGTGCACCTGCTGGGTGACCTGGGAAATGTGTCAGTGAGTAAGGAGTACACCTGTGCACCTGCTGGGTGACCTGGACATGTATTAGTGAGTATTGAATACACCTGTGCACCTGCTGGGTGACTTGGGCAATGTGTCAGTGAGTAATGAGTACACCTGTGCACCTGCTGGGTGACCTGGAAATGTATTAGTGAGTAATGAGTACACCTGTGCCCCTGCTGGGTCACCTGGAAATGTGTCAGTGAGTAATGAGTACACCTGTGCCCCTGCTGGGTTACCTGGGAAATGTCAGTGAATAATGAGTACACCTGTGCACCTGCTGGGTGACCTGGACACGTGTTAGTGAGTATTGAATACACCTGTGCACCTGCTGGGTGACTTGGGAAATGTGTCAGTGAGTAATGAGTACACCTGTGCACCTGCTGGGTGACCTGGACACGTGTTAGTGAGTATTGAATACACCTGTGCACCTGCTGGGTCACCTGGAAATGTGTCAGTGAGTAATGAGTACACCTGTGCCCCTGCTGGGTGACCTGGGAAATGTCAGTGAGTAATGAGTACACCTGTGCCCCTGCTGGGTCACCTGGAAATGTGTCAGTGAGTATTGAATACACCTGTGCACCTGCTGGGTGACTTGGGAAATGTGTCAGTGAGTAATGAGTACACCTGTGCACCTGCTGGGTGACCTGGAAATGTATCAGTGAGTAATGAGTACACCTGTGCCCCTGCTGGGTCACCTGGAAATGTGTCAGTGAGTAATGAGTACACCTGTGCACCTGCTGGGTGACCTGGGAAATGTATCAGTGAGTAATGAATACACCTGTGCACCTGCTGGGTGACCTGGGAAATGTGTCAGTGAGTAATGAATACACCTGTGCACCTGCTGGGTGACCTGGAAATGTATCAGTGAGTAATGAGTACACCTGTGCACCTGCTGGGTGATGTGGAAAACGTGAGCTGTGTGGGGCACTGAGGACCGAGTTTGAGAACCAGTGGACTAGATCAGTGTTTCCCAACTGCGGTCCTCAAGGCACACTAACAGTCCCGGTTTTAGTGATATCCAGGCTTGAACACAGGTGACTTAATTAGTACCTCAGTTATTTTGATTTAACCATCTGTGCTGAAGCCTGGATATCACTAAAACCTGCACTGTTGGTGTGCCTTGAGGACCGCGGTTGGGAATGCCTGGACTAGATGGATGGAAATGGAAAATAACCTAATGAGGTCCTTGCACATTTGAACCAATATTTCTGCAGACTGAAGCTTCGCAGGCATTATTGTATAGTAGCTCTGCTCAATCTCCTTATTATATGCCACCTAAGTATGGAAAAATGAAGCAATGTAATAATTAGAAAGGCTTGCAATTCAGCACATGACCTAGGTAAGTAATCTCTATAGTACTGTCCAGGGCCCCTTGCAAAGGCAATGAATGCATCAGCAGTTTTCCGAGGGATTAGCCGTATTGATGATATAAGCTGTGACTTGATTCCTGAAGTGACCTGGTGCGTATGTTGTAGAATGCGTTTCTCCTGGACGCTGACTTCTGCATGTAACAACTTGAACAATCGCGCTGTGACATAAATCTAACATTCCTAAAGGACTTTTCCCGGGATTAGGAGCAATAAGCGGATTATGCAATGTACAACGTTATCGAATCTGACGGTCACTCGTTCTTCAGGGCTGTGTAGTATGATGCCATAAATGGCAGGAGGCGTGCGCGATAATAACAGACATCCAACCCAGAAGTCATGTATGATCGCACACACGCCAGCCAGCCTGCCACAGGGGCAGATTTACTAAGCCCGGTGAAGTGATAAAGTGGAAGGTGATAACGCACCAGCCAATCAGCTCCTTACTGCCATGTTACAGGATGGGTTTGAAAAATGACAGGAGCTGATTGGCTGGTGCGTTATCACCTTCCACTTTATCACTTTACCAGGCTTCATAAATCTGCCCCATAGTATGGTACCTGAGCAATGAAATGTAGTGCGCAGGCTAAGCGTTAAATTATTGCACTGTGCAAAATATGCTGCATGGAATATACAGCAAAAACAGTGTACATAGGGGGTCATTCCGAGTTGATCGCTCGCTAGCTAGTTTTAGCAGCCGTGCAAACGCTATGCCGCCGCCCACTGGGGAGTCTATTTTAGCTTAGCAGAAGTGCGAACGAAAGGGTCGCAGAGCGGCGGCCAAGTTTTTTTGTGCAGTTTTAGAGTAGCTCAAAACCTACTCAGCGCTTGCGATCACTTCAGCCTATTCGTGTCCGGATTTGACGTCATACACCCGTCCAGCAAACGCCCAGCCACGCCTGCGTTTTTTCAGACACGCCTGCGTTTTTGCAAACATTCCCTGAAAACGGTCAGTTGACACCCAGAAACGCCCCCTTCCTGTCAATCTTTTTGCAGCCGTCAGTGCGAATAAAAACTTCGCTAGAACCTGTGCACAACCACAACGGGCTTTGTACCCGTATGACGCACGTGCGCATTGCGTCCCATACGCATGCACATAAATGCCATTTTTTCACCTGTTCGCTGCGCAGCGAAAATCGGCAGCGAGCGATCAACTCGGAATGACCCCCATAGAGCACCATGCACTAATATATATATATATATATATATATATATATATAATTATTATTTTTTTTACATACTATTATTATTTATTAATGAGTAAAAAGGAAAATGTATTGTTTTAATGATTTCCTATATCTGTTGATATCAGAGACCCGCAGCCTTTTGCTGTTTGGCATGTGGGAAGCTATAACTATAAATACATTGTGTGCACGTCAGACACCGCACAACTATCCCATAGGGTTGCAGTTAATTTACCGGCGGTAAGGATCACGACGCCGGAATCCCGACAGCCAGGGGAAATGCTGCCGGTCGCAATCCTGACCGAAGCCCCGTATTTCCACTCGGGTGGTGGGTCCACGCCACCACCCAAGGGGGAATTTAACAGTGTTGTAAGTGAAGCTCGCCACCGGGCCCAAAGTGAGGCGAGCCCGCTATTATATGCACTGCACCTAGACTTTAACGCCTGGTGGCGTTAAAATGTTGGAATATGCTTGCATTTTTTTCAAAACTCCGATGAGTGGCGCCTGGTTCCTTATCAATACGGAGAAGACATATACAGTCACCTTAGGGAACCTTGCTCTCTCTCTCTCTCTCTCTCTCTCTCTCTCTCTCTCTCTCTCTCTCTCTCTATATATCTATATATATATATATATATATATATATATATATACCACTTGGTGTATCTTTGTTATTTCCGTGAGTGCCGCTTCCACGATCGAAATATACACTGCTCAAAAAAAATAAAGGGCACACTAAAATAACACATCCTAGATCTGAATGAATGAAATATTCTTATTCAATACTTTGTTCTTTACATAGTTGAATGTGCTGACAACAAAATCACACAAATATTATCAATGGAAATCAAATTTATTAACCCATGGAGGTCTGGATTTGGAGTCACCCTCAAAATTAAAGTGGAAAAACACACTACAGGCTGATCCAACTTTGATGTAATGTCCTTAAAACAAGTCAAAATGAGGCTCAGTAGTGTGTGTGGCCTCCACGTGCCTGTATGACCTCCCTACAACCCACACAAGTGGCTCAGGTTGTGCAGCTCATCCAGGATGGCACATCAATGCGAGCTGTGGCAAGAAGGTTTGCTGTGTCTGTCAGCGTAGTGTCCAGAGCATGGAGGCGCTACCAGGAGACAGGCCAGTACATCAGGAGACGTGGAGGAGGCCGTAGGAGGGCAACAACCCAGCAGCAGGACCGCTACCTCCGCCTTTGTGCAAGGAGGAACAGGAGGAGCACTGCCAGAGCCCTGCAAAATGACCTCCAGCAAGCCACAAATGTGCATGTGTCTACTCAAACGATCAGAAACAGACTCCATGAGGGTGGTATGAGGGCCCGACGTCCACAGGTGGGGGTTGTGCTTACAGCCCAACACCGTGCAGGACGTTTGACATTTGCTAGAGAACACCAGGATTGGCAAATTCGCCACTGGCACCCTGTGCTCTTCACAGATGAAAGCAGGTTCTCACTGAGCACATGTGACAGACGTGACAGAGTCTGGAGATGCCAAGGAGAACGTTCTGCTGCTTGCAACATCCTCCAGCATGACCGGTTTGGCAGTGGGTCAGTAATGGTGTGGGGTGGCATTTCTTTGGGGGGCCGCACAGCCCTCCATGTGCTCGCCAGAGGTAGCCTGACTGCCATTAGGTACCGAGATGAGATCCTCAGACCCCTTGTGAGACCATATGCTGGTGCGGTTAGCCCTGGGTTCCTCCTAATGCAAGACAATGCTAGACCTCATGTGGCTGGAGTGTGTCAGCAGTTCCTGCAAGACGAAGGCATTGATGCTATGGACTGGCCCGCCCGTTCCCCAGACCTGAATCCAATTGAGCACATCTGAGACATCATGTCTCTCTCCATCCACCAATGGATGGTGGATGCACCACAGACTGTCCAGGAGTTGGCGGATGCTTTAGTCCAGGTCTGGGAGGAGATACCTCGGGAGACCATCCGCCACCTCATCAGGAGCATGCCCAGGCGTTGTAGGGAGGTCATACAGGCACGTGGAGGCCACACACACTACTGAGCCTCATTTTGACTTGTTTTAAGGACATTACATCAAGTTTCATTCATATCAGATCTAGGATGTGTTATTTTAGTGTTCCCTTTATTTTTTTGAGCAGTGTATATATATATATATATATATATATATATATATATATATATATATATTTATACAAATTGTAACAGCAAAGTCTATTTTTCTAAACTAAAACCTGTTAGAAACAGGCTGATAACCACCGTGACTGGTGGCATGTAAGCCCCTCCCCCGGGGTTGCGGTTACCATTTCACACTGGAAATTACTGGAAATGAATGTTTTTGATGTTGATAATACTGTAGGAAAAGTAAAAAAATTACCTGTTTTTAGCAGTTTTTATCAAGTAATCCAAAAACCAAACCGGAAACCGAAGCAGAACACTTGAGGGTGATTTTACCAAAGCCAAACCCAGAACAAAACTCTGTGGTCCGCACACACTTCTACGTAAGACACAACATCTGATTAGCTACTCCATGTTACCCCCTGTCGCCGTCCAGGAACGCCCCATTTAATGCAAACATCCTGCCTCCAAACCTGCGTCTCTGGGCCTCAATCATGTATGTATGTACGTACGTACGTACGTACGTACGTACGTACGCAGTGCCGATGTTTATGTAACTGAGCGTTTACCAGCAGACTGCGCATGCGCCGCGATCGCTCTGCCGGTACCTCTGCGAAGCCGCTCGGAGCGAGGATTTATGCGCAGAGTGAGAGATGGGAAGGGACCGTTGTGATGGGGGGGGGGGGGGGGGGGGGAGACCGGGGAGTGGCAGCGGAAACGCTTGTATGTCTCAGCCATTTTCAGGACAAGTACCTGCCTTCAGCTGCGGTTATGAATGCAGAGAAACATGGCGCCAACGTCGCCGCGACCAGTCTGCGTGACCATAGACTCACTTGGGGAGTCGATGTTCCTCATTATTGCGACGGTGCAGCGTATGTGTATGTAGTAGCTGAGGACTTGGCCAGGCCCCCTGTACGGACCCCACTGGGACTAGTGATGTGCACCGGACATTTTTCGGGTTTTGTGTTTTGGTTTTGGATTCGGTTCCGCGGCCGTGTTTTGGATTCGGACGCGTTTTGGCAAAACCTCCCTGAAATTTTTTTGGGCGGATTCGGGTGTGTTTTGGATTCGGGTGTTTTTTTACAAAAACCCCTAAAAAAACAGCTTAAATCATAGAATTTGGGGTCATTTTGATCCCATAGTATTATTAACCTCAATAACCATGATTTCCACTAATTTCCAGTCTATTCTGAACACCTCACACCTCACAATATTATTTTTAGTCCTAAAATTTGCACCGAGGTCGCTGTGTGACTAAGCTAAGCGACACAAGTGGCCGACACAAACACCTGGCCCATCTAGGAGTGGCACTGCAGTGTCAGACAGGATGGCAGATTTAAAAAATAGTCCCCAAACAGCACATGATGCAAAGAAAAAAAGAGGTGCACCAAGGTCGCTGTGTGACTAAGCTAAGCGACCCAAGTGGCCGACACAAACACCTGGCCCATCTAGGAGTGTCACTGCAGTGTCAGACAGGATGGCAGATTTATAAAAATAGTCCCCAAACAGCATAGTATAGTACTGCGCACAACTGAAATGCACCACAGGTATGGATGGATAATATACTTGACGACACAGAGGTAGAGCAGTGACCTACTGTACCGTACTGCTATATATTATATACTGGTGGTCAGCAAAATTATGCACTGTACTCCTACTATATATACTGCGCACAACTTAAATGCACCACAGGTATGGATGGATAGTATAATTGACGACACAGAGGTAGGTAGAGCAGTGGCCTACTGTACCGTACTGCTATATATTATATACTGGTGGTCAGCAAAATTATGCACTGTACTCCTACTATATATACTACAATGCAGCACAGATATGGAGCGTTTTTCAGGCAGAGACTGTATAATACTGGTGGTCACTGGTCAGCAAAACTCTGCACTGTACTCCTCCTATATAATACTGCTGGTCCCCAGTCCCCACAATAAAGCAGTGTGAGCACAGATATATGATAATGCAGCACACTGAGCACAGATATGGAGTGTTTTTCAGGCAGACAACGTATACTAGTGGTCACTGGTCAGCAAAACTCTGCACTGTACTCCTCCTATATAATACAGCTGCTCCCCAGTCCCCACAATTAAGCAGTGTGAGCACAGATATATGCAGCACACTGAGCACAGATATGGAGTGTTTTTCAGGCAGACAACGTATACTGGTGGTCACTGGTCAGCAAAACTCTGCACTGTACTCCTCCTATATAATACTGCTGGTCCCCAGTCCCCACAATAAAGCAGTGTGAGCACAGATATATGCAGCACACTGAGCACAGATATGGAGTGTTTTTCAGGCAGAGAACGTAGATATTTGCAGCACACTGAGCACAGATATTTGCAGCACACTGAGCACAGATATTTGCAGCCCCCTGAACATAGAAACTGAGAGGACGCCAGCCACGTCCTCTCACGATCATCTCCAATGCACGAGTGAAAAATGGCAGCGACGCGCGGCTCCTTATATAGAATACGAATCTCGCGAGAATCTGACCGCGGGATGACGACGTTCGAGCGCGCTCGGGTTAACCGAGCAAGACGGGAGGATCCGAGTTGCTCGGACCCGTGCAAAAAAAGGTGAACTTCGGGCGGGTTCGGATTCCGACGAACCGAACCCGCTCATCACTAACTGGGACACATGTACAAATATATATCTGCATGGCGAAATCAGTCTGGGCCCTAGGGAGCATTTCTCTACTTCCTAATCTGTTGCAATGCTCTGCGGTTGTTTTATGCATCAGTCTGGTCAGCGGGTGTTGCAGTTGTGCAGTATGAAATATGGGCCTAATTCAGACCTGGTCGCTGTTGTGCGAAATCGCACGGCGGATGGTTATCGAATGTCTGCGCATGCGTACGGATCATGATGCGCAGGCGCGAGGCCAAACTGCAAAAGAATCCAGCGTCTTTTTTGATCACTAGGTAAACGCATGTTGATTGACAAGAAGCGGGCATTTGGGGGTGGTAACTGCCCGTTTTCTGGGAGCGTCAGGAAAAACGCAGGTGTGCCCAAGCGTTTTCAGGGCGGGTGTGTGACGTCCGCTCCGGCCCTGATCAGCCTGTTTGTATCGCACTGTAGGAGTAAGTCCTGGGTTACGCACATACTGGAAAAATCATTTGATAGTGAGTGAGTTGTGAACGGATTTGCAGCTGACCGGCGTTTGTAAAGCTTTTCACACGGCGCACGCAGACTTGCACGAGGGGGGATTTTCACTCTGTCTGCGCGGCGACTATCCAATCGCAGACCTCTGCAAATCCGCTGAATTAGGGCCTATGTCCTTTGCTGCCTCTAACCTCCGTTAGTCGCAGGACATAGGCGCTCAGTAAGTAATACACTAAAAATAACTGGTCAGTGTCCGGGTTAGAAATGGGCGATGAAGACCTTTGGCCTAAATGAGGTTTAGTAACTTCCATTGCAGCACTGTGTGAGGACCTTTGTTCTGATCCCGAGCGTGAATACTTCACACTGACATAATTAACATTCTTCTTGTAGTAAATCGGGATATGCCGCAGTCCCGCTACAACTTCCCCCAGCCCCTAGTTTCATTTACACTTGATCCTCTATAATCTCTCGTTCACTTTGTGTTGCAAAACTTGTGTGGAAGAAAAAAAAACAGCTTGGAGTAGATGTGTAATTTTGCATAAAAGGATTTTACGTTAAAGTTTCATCCCTATAGCGCCCCCTTTCTATTTAATGAGTATATTCCCCGGTATTTGATTGGCCGTGGCATGTTAGCCATCCGGTGAGCTGCTATGTATAGACGGTCTACGCTGGTTCATTTTCTAAATTCTCCAGGCGTTGTGCGGATATTAATGACAAGGCATTGACATACATAAGGGACGTGTGCTCCGAAATTTCACCCGGACAACGGGAGGCTAAATCAGGCTGGAGTTACTGGGAGGAACTGCAGGGCATGCAGCACAAGTAGAGATCTTGTAAAGTAAAGGAATGAGGGGGTATTCAGACCTGAGCGCTCGCTAGCGTTTTTTGCAGCGCTGTCATCAGATCAGAACTGCGCATGCGTATGCACCGCAATGCGCAGGCGCGTCTTCCAGGTACAAAGCGGATCGCCGCTCAGCGATGGGTTTGTGCGAAGGATCCATTTACACAGGTGATCGTAAGGAGATTGACAGGAAGAGGGCGTTTGTGGGTGGCAACTGACCGTTTTCTGGGAGTCCTATACAAGCTAGATTTGCTGACTTTGATATATACTAACAGTACAAAGTTATCTGCACATCTAAAGGTGGGTACACACTAGTAGATATATCTGCAGATCAATTGATCTGCAGATATATCTATGTACGGATCGGACAGTGTGCTGTGCATACACACTGCCCGATCCGTCGGGGGACTGACGTCATGAACTAGGCGAGCGGGCGGGCGCCCGCCCAGTTCACCTGTCAATCACCGCCGGCCGCCGCAGCATGTGTACGGGCGGTCGGACGACCGCCCCGTACACACAGAGCGACGCGCCAATATATCGTTAGATATATTGGCCGTCGGCTGTGCTGCGCAGCCGACGCGATACATCTTTGAACGACGGAGTTCACAGACGTATCGGCCGTACACACTGGCCGACGGTCCCGCGATATATCGGCCGTTCAGGAGAACGGCCGATATATCAACCAGTGTGTATGTGTACGGGCCTTAACTCCTGGGACTCAGGGTTTAATTCAGACCTGATTGCTAGCAGATGATTTTTGCAGCCCTGCGATCAGATAGTCGTCGCCTACAGGGGGAGTGTATTTTAGCTGTGCAAGTGTGCAATCGCATGTGTAGCGGAGCTGTGCGATCAGATCTTGTGCAGTCTCTGCGCAGCCCAGGACTTACTCAGCCGCTGCGATCACTTCAGCCTGTTCAGGACCGGAATTGACGTCAGGAACCCTCCCTGCAAATGCTTGGACACGCCTGTGTTTTTCTAACCACTCCCTGAAAACGGTCAGTTGACACCCACAAACGCCCTCTTCCTGTCAATCTCCTTGCGATCGCCCGTGCGATCGGATCTGTCGCACAAACCCATCGCTGAGCGGTGATCCGCTATGTACTCATGCGACGCGCCTGCGCATTGCGGTGCATAAGCATGCGTAGTTTGGACCTGATCGCCCGCTGTGCGAAAACGCTGCCTAACGTTCAGGTCTGAATTATCCCCATAGACCGTTGCAGTGCTGAATTCCTAACGGGAAATGTGCTGTGTAATTTTAGGAACCTACCTTCTGTATTAGCTCTGATTTGTAAACACTCGCAAGGGTAGTTTTGGGGGGGGAAAGGGTGCATTAATCATGTGACCGTCCCCTCTGTATACATGGCCCCTGCAGTTACTGGTGTACAGGAAAATAATGTATTGCTTGCTGTATACATGGATGCAAGTCATTCATCAGTGGCAGATTAAATCCAGAATGTACCCTCACCTTATGTAGTTTAACATGTGATCCCCTCCTGTACACCCATGGTCACAGTCTGCGCTGTTCTAAGGTGGTTACTCAGAGTGGTTAGCAAACCAAAAAAGCACACTAATGGGCAAAACCATGTGCACTGCAGGTGGGGCAGATGTAACATGTGCAGAGAGACTTAGATTTGGGTGGGTGATATTGTTTCTGTGCAGGGTAAATACTGGTTGCTTTATTTTTACACTGCAATTTAGATTTCAGTTTGAACACCCCCCACCCAAATCTAACTCTCTCTGCACATGTTACATCTGCCCCAACTGCAGTGCACATGGGCCCTCATTCCGAGTTGATCGGTCGCAAGGCGAATTTAGCAGAGTTACACACGCTAAGCCGCCGCCTACTGGGAGTGAATCTTAGCTTCTTAAAATTGCGACCGATGTATTCGCAATATTGCGATTACTAACTACTTAGCAGTTTCAGAGTAGCTCCAGACTTACTCTGCCTGTGCGATCAGTTCAGTGCTTGTCGTTCCTGGTTGACGTCACAAACACACCCAGCGTTCGCCCAGGCACTCCCACCGTTTCCCCGGCCACTCCTGCGTTTTTTCCGGAAACGGTAGCGTTTTCAGCCACACGCCCCTGAAACGCCGTGTTTCCGCCCAGTAACACCCATTTCCTGTCAATCACATTACGATCGCCGGAGCGAAGAAAAAGCCGTGAGTAAAAATACTTTCTTCATAGTAAAGTTACTTGGCGCAGTCGCAGTGCGAACATTGCGCATGCGTACTAAGCGGATTTTCACTGCGATGCGATGAAAAAGAACGAGCGAACAACTCGGAATGAGGGCCATGGTTTTGCCCATTAATGTGTTTTTTGTTTTTGTTTGCGAACAACTCTGAATAAGTCTCTGAAACACTTCAAACAGCTAAATGAGCTTTGGGTCCAGGAAAGTCTGTTATGTTTGTAAAGCGTCTCCTGAGGGATCGCTGTGTGTGCAGCACAGGCGGGCACTAAAATTGTGGGCATTGCCCCTAAAAGAATCAAACCCCATTATTGGTGGCCAAATATATCTTCAGGCAGTAATGGGCCACCTGTATGTATGTATAAGACTTTGCTTTGGCTGCTTATGAGCCCTTTTCCAGCTGTATATATACAAATATGTTTCCTGACTCACCGGCGCGCAGTAACAAGCCACGCCTACTTTTCTGCTTTAATGCAAACTACGTTCTATAACGTGATGCACCACTTACCAGTGACGGCTAAATGCGCTGAGCTATTCACACCAGTTACTATAACAATTTTAGAAATTTGGAGGTAAAGGAAACCAATTCAATATTACACCAATTTCCATGCATTCTGCACATATTCCCTGCATTGTTCCTCTGCACAATGTTACCAAGTTCCTACAGCTGCGAAATAGGACACATGTCTCCCTGCTGTATTCTGCAGATGATTGCCATCTATTTCTGCAGTAATGTACTACGGCGAGCATCCCGTTATTCCCTGACACTGTATAATGGAGTGCGCACGCTCTGTAGTATGTATTATGTGTTTGCATTTAATCCTCTCATCGCCCTTTCGTTGTGTATTTAATTACTCGGAAATATTGACGCTATAGAACCAGCAACAATATTATTTTTATTTATTTGCATTTACTGTATTAATATTTGATGCAGAACTATATATGTTACCGTGCATATTTGTGTATATACAGGAAACACCGATGTAAAGACACTCATAGGGCGTTGAGATACCAACGGCGACCAATACGGCCATATGGTGGTATTCTATCTACCAGCGCCTGGGACTGTGGACGGGGGATGCAGGAAAGTCACCCCAATAACGCCCGGTGGGGAGAAAGCTGCCTCAGGGGTCAGCCTTGAATGTCCCATAAAAGATTTTTTTTGCCTCAGATCTGGTATACAGTATATATACCACTGGGTGACGGTATGTTGCATTTTTCCGTCCTGATTCTAGTCTGGGGAAGCAGGCAGGTGTGTGGCAGGGTGTAGTATGGTATGCTGGCGGCCGGGCTCCTGGCGACCAGCATACCGGCACCGGGAGCCCGACCGCCGGCATACCGACAGCGTGGCGAGCGTAAATGAGCCCCTTGCGGGCTGGCTGCGCTCGCCATGCTGCGGGCACGGTGGCGCGCTACGCGCGCCACGCTATTTATTCTCCCTCCAGGGGGACCGTGGACCCCCACGAGGGAGAATATTTGTCGGTATGCCGGGTGTCGGGATCCCGGTGCCGGTATACTGTGCGCCGGGATCCTGACATTCTGAAGACCACCCGTGTGGCAGTGCCAGAAAGGACAGTATATGGGCAGGCTTGGCGTGGCCCACAGAGGTACTGGGGAAACCACCGGTGGGCCCTACTGCCTGGGGCCCCACCTCCTGCTCTAAGGATCAGGTTCCAGGCTGCACTTGAATTATACATTATACATATGTTACCTTATACTGGACTATAGTGTATTTTCTACAGTGCATTGCTGTTATTACTCTGGTACATTATCATGCATGCAGCAGCTGAGTTCACTGTATATATTTATGAAGGGGCCCAGACGTTGCTCTCTCTAATGGTTGGTCAAACTAATGAGGTATCAGGCCACACCCCCTCTGCAGACTGGTCACACCCCTAACATGGGCCTCTACCACTGCATTCCCCCGGTGGGCCCTACATGCCCCAGTCCGACACTGTATATGGGTAATACATGTGCAGTCTAGGCTCAGCAATGGCATGCCTCCCAACTGTCCCGATTTTCGCGGGACAGTCCCGTTTTTTGGGGACTGTCCCGCTGTCCCACCCGTGGGCCACAGTGTCCCGCGGTGGGGGGGGGGGGGCAGTTGGGAGGCTCTGTCTCTCGCTGCTCTGCTTAGAAGAGCAGTGGTGAATAGACGCTGTGCGCATGCGCACAGCGTCTATTCAGTGGAGTCAGAGGGAGAGGGAGCATGCCAGCGGCTCACAGAGCGCTGGGCATGCCCCCTCAGTGACGAAAACGGGGCGTGGCTCGCGATCGCGGGTCCTCCCGCGAAGCCACACCCCTTTTCATAGGCCACACCCCCTTTTCGGGAGCGGCTTTGCCGCGCGAGTGTCCCGCTCCACAAGAAAAGAAAGTTGGGAGGTATGCAATGGCATTCTATGATTTGTCCAGACCTGATGCTGAGAATTGCATGCAGAGCGAGGAAAGTGATGCTGTGCGTTGGGTCAGAGTTCCCCCTATAGTACAATGAACCAAAATAATCTTTAGGGCTCCAGCCTTGAGGTGTTGCCAATGCACAAATGAAGTAGCCACAGTATATGTCTACTGTAGGCACCAAGGGGCATATTTACCTCACACTGCATATAAGCTGTGGGCCTGTGTGTTGTGGCATGACAACGTGGTAATGAAGATATTTGCTTGGGGCACTGGGGCAGATTTTCGGACAGAGCTCTGTCCCGGTGATGGGCTAGAAGCATCGCAGTAGCTGCCGCTACCACTTTGTGTGCCAGTACGAGTACTGCGCGGCTCCATCTGGTTACGGTGTGTGAGTATTAGCTGTCTGCGATACCGCTCTCCCAGCACCCTGCATCCTGCATACAGTCACCGGCTGGTGAGCCTGTCAGGACCCCTCTTCACTACCAGCTCCGCTTCATCCCCCCCTTCCTACAGCTGTACCATCACTCATCAATAAACCACACTGCCTGGTTAACCCTTAGTATACCAAGGGGGGTCTTCTGAGGACCCCAGAATGGTATTTTTTGTGATCCTGCCGTATCTATAATAACTATTTTACTCCTGATTTTTCTATGTGTCCGGCATCGGATTACGGTAAATACTGTGTAATTAGTCTAATAAAATGTTCTTTCAAAAAAACGTAAATAATAAAAAACACTAAAACTACGTTACACATGCAGAACGTTTTATATGTGAGAAACACAGGAGAACAACCACTGTGACATGGGGATCTGGTCTGAAGATCGACACTGTGTAGGTCGATAATGTTTAGGTCGACCACTATAGGTCGACAGTCACTAGGTCTACAGGGTTGGAAGGTCTACAGGGTTTCTAGGTCGACATGTGCTAGGTCGACAGGTCAAAAGGTCGATATGAGTTTTTCACATTTTCTTTCTTTTTTTGAACTTTTTCATACTTAACGATCCACGTGGACTACAACTGGAACGGTAATCTGTGCCTGGCGAAGCGAGGCACCGTGTCCGAAACATGGCGAGGTGACACGGTGCACTAATTCAGCTTCCCGGTCACTGTAGGCAGAAAACGACCCCCCCCCCAAAAAAAAAAAACAACAACAACAATGTCGACCTTTTGACCTGTCGACCTAGAAACCCTGTCGACCTTCCAACCCTGTCAACCTAGTGACTGTCGACCTGTAGTGGTTGACCTAGACACTGTCGATTTGATGATCCATATCCGTGACACGTGCAAAGGACTGTATCGATGGCGACACAGGAATAGTGACGTATTGTCACCGTAGTAAGAAGAATATACAGTAACCGATCGGATGTAAAAATGTACACACTGTAATGAAGAAGAATAAATGGCTTTTATTGGATAACTACTCTTGAAATAAATAGAATATTTTATGCTGTCGCACCCTTACTAGAACGTATCCCTTCAGAAACCCAGAAACATCATTTTAGTAATTTACCGCATCAGACAGTTGAGAATTTAGACAAAAAAACGTGGGGTCCCCTGAAGACCCCAGCTTGGTAACGTACGTTGACGAGGTAGGCTTGGTATATTAAGGGTTAAACTACATTACAGTTCTGCTGATATTTACGTTACTCTGCCAAACCACCAGCTGTACTCACATTTCCAATAGTGACGGCGGCAGATATCTGAGATTCCCAGATTTCCCTAAAAACATCTTTGGTAAATGTGCCCCTGTGAGTATGGGTTCTATTTACTAAGCCTTGGATGGAGATAAAGTCGCTGGAGGTAAAGTACCAGCCAATCAGCTCCTAACTGTCAGTTTTCAAACACATGGGGTATATTCAATAAGAGTCTGATCCATTCCGACATGCATTTGTCGGAATGGATCCGACAACCCCTGTTCAAAGAGTGGCCAAATCGGACTGTCGGATTTGGCCGCTGCTGCTGATGCTCACCCCGGCGCCGCTCCTGTCACCCCGGCGCCGCTCCCCTCACCCCAGCGCTGCTCCCCTCACCCCAGCGCTGCTCCTCTCACCATGGAGCGCGAGATTATCAGATCGGCAGGGTGGATGGAGGAGGCGACGACAATGTCAATCCAACTTTTCACAAAGTCGGTTTGACATTGTCGGAAACAGGACCAAAACCTGTCGGATTTGGTCCCCTTTCTGACAGAAGCACGCGGATCTGTGGCTATTCCGACGATCCACGTGCATTCCGACAGCTCTCCGACTTGTCAGAAAAAACGGGGCCGCATTGAATAGGTCGGAACCCCTTCCGACCTAAACCTGTCGGAAACTGCTGTCTTTTCGACAAGACGGCAGTTTCCGACAGGTTTTGAGTACACCCCACAGCCTGTGTCATAGCAGTTAGGAGCCGATTGGCTGGTACTTTGGTGGTCATTCCGAGTTGTTCGCTCGCAAGCTGCTTTTAGCAGCATTGCACACGCTAAGCCGCCGCCTACTGGGAGTGAATCTTAGCTTCTTAAAATTGCGAACGAAAGATTTGCATTATTGCGAAAATACATCTCTGTGCAGTTTCTGAGTAGCTCGAGACTTACTCGTCATCTGCGATCAGTTCAGTGCTTGTCGTTCCTGGTTTGACGTCACAAACACACCCAGCGTTCGCCCAGACACTCCTCCGTTTCTCCAGCCACTCCCGCGTTTTTCCCAGAAACGGTAGCGTTTTTTCACACACACCCATAAAACGGCCAGTTTCCGCCCAGAAACACCCACTTCCTGTCAATCACATTACGATCACCAGAACGAGGAAAAAAACGTGAGTAAAATTCCTAACTGCATAGCAAATTTACTTGGCGCAGTCGCAGTGCGGACATTGCGCATGCGCACTAAGCTGAAAATCGCTGCGATGCGAAGAAATTTACCGAGCGAACAACTCGGAATGACCCCCTTTATCTCCATCGACTTTTTATCCTTCCAAGGCTTAGTAAATAGGCCCCTTAGTCATGGGTATGAAACAGCCGATTGTTATTAGATACTGGAGACAGATCAGTGGATATCTAGCTACCTGGTGCAGAGGATCCAGGCCCTGTAACTCACAGCAGGCCTTTCCTATCTTTTCCTAAGCCGCCTATCAAATGATCAGAATGCGATTAGTTCCTATGTGTTATTGGATGTTACACCAGGGATACCGGTGCTCATCACAGCGCCCGGATGACGCCGAGAGGCAGTATTGGGGAAACACATGACGTAAATAGCATTGTTATGTCTGTGTCTGTCTTCTACTACTACTACTGATAATGATACTTTTGTGTGTTGGTCTGAACGGAAAGCGTTTGCCTTCCTGGCGGTTGGGATGCCGGTGGTCATGTGACCGACGCTGGAGACCGGCGCCAGGACACCGACAGCTGACATCCTGAAGGTAAGTATCTGTGTGAGTATTAGTGTTAGGTCTTAGGGGGACGTGTACTAAGCAGTGATAAAAGTGGAAAAGTTGCCCATGGCAACCAATCAGCATTGACGTAACATTTATAATTTGCATACTATAAAAGTATACAGAGCAGCTAATTGGTTGCCATGGGCTACTTCTCCACTGGCTCACTTCTCCACTTTTATCACTGCTTAGTACATCTCCGCCTCATTCATTATCCATTCATTTCTGCAAAAGTAGCTGAAAATGAACATTTGTAGAAATTAGCTATTGGGGCCATTTATTATAAAGGTAACGCAAGAGATACAGGGGCCTATTTACTAAGCCTGGGACGCAGATAAAGTGGACGGAGATAAAGTACCAGCCAATCAGCTCCTACTGTAACCAGAGCCGGCCTTAGGCATAGGCAAACTAGGCAATTGCCTAGGGCATTTGGTATGCTTAGGGTCACCAGCAGCTTCTGCTGATTAAAATGATATGCGACATGCCTATATTCTGTGTGTGACTGCGGCTGTATCTGCATACAAAATGCTACGTTGCAGTGTAGTCGTGGAAATCACTGTAATGTAGCATTTCATATGCAGATATAGCCGCAGTCACACACATAATATAGGCATGCCGCATATTATTTTAATCAGCAGAAGCTGCTTGTGCATCTTAGCCACATAGTAATGCAAATAAGACGCATTTTTATAAACAAAAGGCGCCTGACATTAGCAGAGCTGCCACTGACTCATGCCAGGCATCTCCTGCAGAATGAGCGGCGGTGCTAGGGGGCACCAGCCAAAATCTTGCCTAGGGCATCATATTGGTTAGGGCCGGCTCTGACTGTAACGGTCATTTTTGAAGCACAGCCTGTGACATGGCAGTTAGGAGCTGATTTTAACTCCATCCAAGGCTTAGTAAATAGACCCCACAGTACCATGGATATCTCTTGCTTACCTATCGGTAGCGATCTGGCTTGCTTGACGGCAAGAACCTTCACTATCTCCAGAGGGCGCTGATTCCTGGACTCCGCTCAGGAGTGGCGGGGTTTTCAGATTCCTCCATCCCAGTTCGGCTCCCTCTGCCTGACCCCAGGCACTAGGTACACACGCATGAACCCTCATTCACACACATGTGCACTGACACTGCCAAGTGAATGTTGAATTGCTGGCCCACCTATGTTACTTGCAGCAGGCCGGACACTTAATTATCGGGGGTCATCCAGCCTCCAATACGGAATAGGCCCCTCAACCCTTACTTAAATGCCTTAATGAAGTAGAACACAGGTTCTCAAACTCGGTCCTCAGGACCCCACACGGTGCATGTTTTGCAGGTCTCCTCACAGAATTGCAAGTGAAATAATTAGCTCCACCTGTGGACCTTTTAAAATGTGTCTGTGAGTAATTAATACACCTGTGCACCTGCTGGGTGACCTGCAAAACATGCACTGTGTGGGGTCCTGGTATCCGTTCACATGGTCGACCATGTTATGGTCGACAGTCATTAGGTCGACCACTATTGGTCGACATTGACATGGTCGACATGGACACATAGTCGACACATGAAAATGGTCGACACATGAAAGGTCGACACGTGAAAAGGTCGACGTGAGTTTTTTTACTTTTTTTTCTTTTGGGGAACTTTTCCATACTTTATGATCCACGTGGACTACGATTGGAACGGTAATCTGTGCCGAGCGAAGCAGTAGCGGAGCGAAGGCACCATGCCCGAAGCATGGCGAGCGAAGCGTGCCATGCGAGGGGACGCGGTGTACTAATTGGGGTTCCCGGTCACTTTACGCAAAAAACGACACCCAAAAAAGTAAAAAAAAAACTCATGTCGACCTTTTCATGTGTCGACCAGTTTCATGTGTCGACCAGTTTCATGTGTCGACCATGTGTCCATGTCGACCATGTCAATGTCGACCAATAGTGGTCGACCTAATGACTGTCGACCATAACATGGTCGACCATTCATACCGGAGCCTGGGGTCCTGAGGACCGAGTTTGAGAACCCCTGAAGTAGAACATGTAATTGCAATGTGTTCAGATGATTCTCGGTTGGAGGATAAGAATGTAAAATAAGAAAATAATTAATATGGAAATGCACTTTAATAATGGGGGTCATTCCGAGTTGATCGCTAGCAGTTTTTAGCAGCCGTGCAAACGCATTGTTGCCGCCCACCGGGGAGTGTATTTTTGCGTTGCAGAAGTGCGAACGCCTGTGCAGCAGAGCGCCTGCAAAAACATTTTGTACAAAACAAGACCAGCCCTGTAGTTACTCTTCGTGTGCGTTGATTCTAACGACGGAGGGACGGCTTTTGATGTCACACACCCGCCCAGCGTTCGCCCAGCCACGCCTGCGTTTTCCCTGGCACGCCTACGTTTTTCCAAACACTCCCTGAGAACGGTCAGTTGACACCCAGAAACACCCCCTTCCTGTCAATCTTCTTGCGTTGTGCCGTGCGACCTAAAGCTTCGCTAGAACCTGTGCAAAACCACAAAGGTCTTTGTACCCGTACGTCGCGCGTGCACTTTGCAGTGCATATAAACATGTGCAGAAATGCCGATTTTTAGCCTGATCGCTGCACTGCGAACAACAGCAGCTAGCGATCAACTCGGAATGACCCCCTATATGCAAATAGTAATCCGCAGTATCCCAGTTATGGGGAGTTATCCTATAAATGGCTGGGCTCGCGGTGATATCACCAGCAGCGCTGTGTTCTGTGTGCACGGAACAAGCCGCACACAGCGACACCAAGGCTCTGCCAGCGAAGCCTCCAGCTCGAGATTTATGTGATACTCCGGGAAGAATGCAGCTCGGAACGTGATGTCCGAATTCACATCCGCCAATTGTTCCCCAGACATCTGTATTCTGGTGCGGACGGAGAGGGCTGGTACCTGGTCACCACCAGCAAATGACTCAATGAGTTATTAATGAGGGTCCTTCCTGCATTCATCGTCACCCATTCATCCACAGGTAATTAAACAGACTAAAAAGAGAGCACATCAATCTGCCCACACCACTGTAAATGTCCCTCTGCCTATAGCGTTATACTTCCACTACCTCTATGGGCTATAGAACAAGACAATTCTGCAAAACATCAGCACTTGCATAACACAGCGTCCGATGGTTACATGCACTTATATCGCTGGGGATTCCTTACGTTGTATATCACACTAGCATATTATACAGCAGTGTACGATCGGAGAACTATGATAAGACAATCAGACCCTGTCACATTGGATGTCACACACCAGTCTCACCTCTCCTCCCCTGGTCACTAGTAACTGGTGAGATCCCGGCTGCTGTGTGTCCTGTCCTGGCTACTGACACAGTGCAGGGAGAACATAGATCTGTACAGAGCACACACCACTCTCACCTCTCCTTCCCTGGTCACTAGTAACTGGTGATATCCCGGCTGCTGTGTGTCCTGTCCTGGCTACTGACACAGTGCAGGGCGAACATAGATCTGTACAGAGCACACACCAGTCTTACCTCTCCTTCCCTGGGCACTAGTAACTGGTGGACACCAGTCTCCCCTCGTCTTCCCTGGTCACTAGTAACTGGTGGACACCAGTCTTACCTCTCCTTCCCAGGTCACTAGTAACTGGTGGACACCAGTCTTACCTCTCCTTCCCTGGTCACTAGTAACTGGTGGACACCAGTCTTACCTCTCCTTCCCTGGGCACTAGTAACTGGTGGACACCAGTCTCACCTCTCCTCCCCTGGGCACTAGTAACTGGTGGACACCAGTCTCACCTCTCCTCCCCTGGGCACTAGTAACTGGTGAACACCAGTCTCACCTCTCCTCCCCTGGTCACTAGTACCTGGTGAACACCAGTCTCACCTCTCCTCCCCTGGTCACTAGTAACTGGTGATATCCCGGCTGCTGTGTGACCTGTCCTGGCTACTGACACAGTGCAGGAGAACATAGATCTGTACAGAGCACACACCAGTCTCACCTCTCCTCCCCTGGGCACTAGTAACTGGTGAATACCAGTCTCACCTCTCCTCCCCTGGGCACTAGTAACTGGTGAACACCAGTCTCACCTCTCCTCCCCTGGGCACTAGTAACTGGTGAATACCAGTCTCACCTCTCCTCCCCTGGGCACTAGTAACTGGTGAACACCAGTCTCACCTCTCCTCCCCTGGGCACTAGTAACTGGTGAACACCAGTCTCACCTCTCCTCCCCTGGTCACTAGTACCTGGTGAACACCAGTCTCACCTCTCCTCCCCTGGTCACTAGTAACTGGTGATATCCCGGCTGCTGTGTGACCTGTCCTGGCTACTGACACAGTGCAGGAGAACATAGATCTGTACAGAGCACACACCAGTCTCACCTCTCCTCCCCTGGGCACTAGTAACTGGTGAATACCAGTCTCACCTCTCCTCCCCTGGGCACTAGTAACTGGTGAACACCAGTCTCACCTCTCCTCCCCTGGGCACTAGTAACTGGTGAACACCAGTCTCACCTCTCCTCCCCTGGTCACTAGTAACTGGTGAATACCAGTCTCACCTCTCCTCCCCTGGGCACTAGTAACTGGTGAACACCAGTCTCACCTCTCCTCCCCTGGGCACTAGTAACTGGTGAACACCAGTCTCACCTCTCCTCCCCTGGGCACTAGTAACTGGTGAACACCAGTCTCACCTCTCCTCCCCTGGGCACTAGTAACTGGTGAATACCAGTCTCACCTCTCCTCCCCTGGGCACTAGTAACTGGTGAACACCAGTCTCACCTCTCCTCCCCTGGGCACTAGTAACTGGTGAACACCAGTCTCACCTCTCCTCCCCTGGTCACTAGTAACTGGTGAACACCAGTCTCACCTCTCCTCCCCTGGTCACTAGTAACTGGTGAACACCAGTCTCACCTCTCCTCCCCTGGTCACTAGTAACTGGTGAACACCAGTCTCACCTCTCCTCCCCTGGGCACTAGTAACTGGTGAACACCAGTCTCACCTCTCCTCCCCTGGTCACTAGTAACTGGTGAACACCAGTCTCACCTCTCCTCCCCTGGTCACTAGTAACTGGTGGACACCAGTCTCACCTCTCCTTCCCTGGTCACTAGTAACTGGTGAGATCCCGGCTGCTGTGTGTCCGTCCTGTCCTGGCTACTGACACAGACATGTTTCCCGGAACCCTTTTACACTAATATAGATGCTGTATGGCTAAGTGACTCCGTACTGGGCCGCGTGGTGCACAATATAACACCTGAATATCAGTCTATGAATAACATAACAATGTAGCAAAGACAATGCTGCGTTAGCAAACGACCAAACCCTGAGCTCTTGCACGTGGACACAGATGCCTGTGTTTTGCAGTTATGCGCGCTGTCAGCCCTCCACGCATCTGTATAGCAGGTAAACAACGGCACGTGCCGGTGATCTATGCACAGATAGCTCTGACTGTGCGTCTTATCCCAGTCACAGAGGTACAGAGGGCAAAATACATGTTTCTCATGGGTGTGTGAAGAGCCCACGGTTTCTCCTGCCTCCGGCTGAGGCAACTCACCAGCTGTTTTGGACCTACAGGTACCGGACTGTCCTGTGGGGCTGCAACAGCCCACCAGACTTTACAAAAACGCATTGGCATAAATGAAAGATAATAATAATTGAAATGGTAGAAATCACAGTAATGTGGATCTTACCTATAATGATGGCACAAGCGCTCACTAGGCCTATTTCTTTCTTTAAAGTCACATTCTCCGTGGCGGTGTCCTGGCCTGGCGTGGCGTTGGGTAGGTGCGGTGTCGGTGCCGTAGGACCGTGCCCCAGGCCGCTGCTGCTGTTGGAGTTTTTGATGGGGTTGTCTCCTGCCATTTCTCCAGCGTCTTGTATTTCCTTCAGCCCAGCTCAGCCGCCTTCTGCTCACTGCGGGCTCTCCTTGGACAGGACCCTGTGTCTTCGCCAGGTATCGCGCTCTCTCTCTCTGCTGCACCTGCAGAGCACACAGTGACACCGGCGCGCACACTCACACACTCACACACACACACAGACTGTCTCACAGAGTACCCCTCACATGCTGCCTTCCACAGCCAGTGTGCACTCTCCACAGTCACGGCCAGGAGGAGTGTCCACACACTGGGCTCTTAAAGACACAGAGCTCGCGTCCATTGCCTCCCCCCCCCCCCCCCCTGCATCACCCCTGCCCCCTTCTCAATACAGAGTTCATTATAATCTTTCAGCAGCAAACGCAAATATTTTCTGCACTTAAGTATTTAACTGCACCACAGGGTTGTTCTTTGAAAATCCTTTGCTAATCTTCCTTATATTGGCCAGCTGTAATTTTTCCAGCGTCATGTGAGCCTTCTGCAGCCGTGACCACAGTAGCACGCTCTATCGTTCTTTATGGTAATGCGGTCGGCAGGTAGTGGTGCCTTTCAGTTGACTGGATCTCCAATCTTATACAGTGTTTGCAATGCATTCACTTTCAAAATTGCAGATACAGAAAATTTCCGTTCGTCACAGGACCTCAATATGCGAGTGGGGCGTATGCCAGGGCCTGATCGGAAGCAGGGGCAATTGCTGATTGTTTGGGGGTCACACCCTGAGCATCCTTAGGGCAGTTGTGGGTGAAGACGCAAATTAGCCAGCCAAGGGGGTCATTCCGACCCGATCGCTCGCTGCAGTTGTTCGCGGCTCAGCGATCGGGTCGGAAATGCGCATGCGCCCGAAGGCCGTCGTTCCCTAGCGATCGCCCCTGCCTGATTGACTGGCAGAGGTGGTCGCTGGCGGGAGGAGGCGGCGCGGCGGCGTTTGGCCGCCGTTTTGGGGGCGCGGTCCGTGGCCAGACCGAGCGAGGGGGGGCGGACCGCATCGGCTGCGTGACGTCACACGCTGCCGCTGCGACCAGGGGCAGTGATGGGTAACAGGCGGACAGACACATGGGGCGGGCGTACCCCCCCCCCCCCCCCCCCAGCATGTCTCGGAATGATCCCCTAAATCATGGCTGAAGGGTAGAATTATCAAACCTTCTAAAGGCCTCTATCAACCAATCAGATTGCAGCTATCATTTACCAAGTGCTCTGTATATATATATATATATATATATATATATTAGGAGCAGATGTACTAAGCTGTGAAGAGAGATAAACTACCAACCAGTCAGCACCTAACTGTCATTTTTCAAACGCAGCGTGTAACATGGCAGTCAGGAGCTGATTGGTTGGTGCTCAATGTCTTTCCTTTTTATCTCTTTCTAAGCTTTGATAAATCTCTCCCAACCTCTTTTTCTTCTCTTGTGTTGTCTGTAGTTCCTACCAGCTGAGAATTGTTTAACCCTGCCCAGTGCTACATATTAACTCTTGGAGATGTTACCGCGTTATTTTACTAGAACACTGCAGAAACGATAAGGAAAACTTTCACATTACGTCCATTTTCTGGGTTTGGTTACTAAAATGTGAAAACGCAACAGGTGAACACCTTAATATTGGGGGTCATTCCGAGTTGATCGCTCGCTAGCTACTTTTAGCAGCCGTGCAAACGCATAGTCGCCGCCCACGGGGGAGTGTATTTTCGCTTTGCAGGAGTGCGAACGCCTGTGCAGCCGAGCGGTACAAAAACATTTTGCGCAGAACAAGACTAGCCCTGTAGTTACTTATTCTGTGCGATGATTGCAGCGACGAAGGTCCAGGAATTGACGTCAGACACCCGCCCTGCAAACGCCTGGACACGCCTGCGTTTTTCCAAACACTCCCAGAAAACGGTCAGTTGACACCCACAAACGCCCTCTTCCTGTCAATCTCCTTGCGATCGGCTGTGCGATTGAAATCGTCGCTAGAAGCAGTGTAAAACAACTATGCTCTTTGTACCCGTACGCCGCCCGTGCACATTGTGCCCCATACACATGCGTAGTTTTGCCATTTTTTTAAATGATCGCTACGCAGCGAACAACGGCAGCTAGCAATCAACTCAGAATGACCCCCGCTATACAGCGAGAGCGTTGTAAATACCAGTGCAGATGACACGTATGGGTTTCATGCTATTGAATGTTTTAATCTACATTTTGTATTTTTGGCGGGTCTATAAGTGGAGGGGTGGACTCGTGACTGACATCAAGCAGCCGTATCCATTGTTTCTCTGTAAGCGTCGGTACAGTAATATGATGACTTGCAAATAGTGTTTAGCAGAGACAGCAAAGGGATGGATAATAAATGACCCGGAAGCCATTGTGTGTGACGTATATAAGGCAGGAGGTGTTTGTTGCGGCTGTACTGTATACACAACATCTTCTAGTCATAGGATTCGGACAGGAAAGCAAACGTCTGATCCTCAGAACAGTTCCTTCATAGAAAAACTTCCATAATGTAAGATGCCAAACTCAGTGCTGCTTATTATATGTAGTTATTAAACATGTATGTATCCACACACCACGGTGCTTCACTTGCTGCCATATAGGGAAAATACTATAGATTAGGCCCATTCATCAATTATCTGGTGTTAGACCCAATAATTACAATTTCTTAAATTGTACACTGCTGGCACGTATTAAAAAAATATAAGTGCATTGAAGGGACTCTGGTGGTCATTCCGAGTTGATCGCTAGCTGCATTCGTTCGCTATGCAGCGATGAGGCAAAAAAACTGCATATGCAGCGCAATGTGCACGCGCGTCGTACTATTACAACGAACAATGTAGTTTCACACAGGGTCTAGCGAAGCTTTTCAGTCGCACTGCTGGCCGCAGAGTGATTGACATGAAGTGGGCGTTTCTGGGTGTCAGCTGACCGTTTTCAGGGAGTGTTTGAAAAAACGCAGGCATGCCAGGAAAAACGCAGGTGTGGCTGGGCGAACGCAGGGCGTGTTTGTGACGTCAAATCAGGAACTGAACAGTCTGAAGTCATCGCAAGCGCTGAGTAGGTCTGGAGCTACTCTGAAACTGCACAAAAAAACTTTGCCGCCACTCTGCGATCCTTTAGTTCGCACTTCTGCTAAGCTAAAATACACTCCCAGTGGGAGGCGGCATAGCGTTTGCACGGCTGCTAAAAATTGCTAGCGAGCGAACAACTCGGAATGACCACCTCTGATAGCATTTCACACTTGTGTCAAAGTACAATGATCGATTTTATTTTGCGGGCCCGACCGCGCTTCCTCTGACCTCACATGAGTGGCATCCATTGAGAAGCAAAGGGTTAACCGTCCCCTCTCCCTGGTTCAGAAACAGCACAATTCTCTCTCTGACCCCCCCAAACCAAAAAATTAAACAAAAAAGAAAACAAAAATCTAAACAAGAAAGCAAACAAAACGTACAGGATGAATGGACGCTATTCTCCGTCCACATTGCCCCTCCCTGATCTGAAGACACTCTTGGAATCAGTACAGTTATTCCTTTGTTTCGTGGTCGTGTGTTCTCGATGACGGATCACTTTCACCAGAGACTACGCTACCTTGATCAAACAGAAGACGGGAAAACAGAAACGTCCTTTCTGGAGACGGAAGAGAATTTGCAGAGAGAGAGAGGGAGTAGTGGATACATGGAGCCGTGTCTCGGTAATGTTGGTGTACTCTCCTTTTTTGTTGTTGTTGTATATAACATTGTGAAAACCGCTCATATCAACTGGAAACGGTAACTACCAATCAGATGTTTAATCCACTGGTTCCACTGGCTCTAGATTCTGATTGGCTGCTAGAGTTTATCGTACTTTTGTACCCAGCATTATTCTGAAGTGATTTCCGGGACATTAGTTACATAATGGGTGTTTTTAGATCACGCTTGCTACGTCTGTATGTAAACGGGTGTTTATGTGCTCCTTACACTAACTAAACGTTCCTGGGCTAGAAATAGGGCTATAGGGGGTCATTCCGAGTTGATAGCTAGCTGAAAATGTTCGCTGCGCTGCGATTAAATAAAAAAAAGGCACTTCAGCGTATGCAACGCAGTGCGCACGCGCGACGTACTTTCACAACGGCCGATGTAGTTTCACACAAGGACTAGCGAAGCTTTTCAGTCGCAATGGCCGCCGCAGAGTGATTGACATGAAGAGGGCGTTTCTGGGTGTCAACTGACCGTTTTCAGGGAGTGCTCGAAAAAAACGCAGGCGTGCCAGGAAAAACGCAGGCGTGGCTGGGCGAACGCAGGGCGTGTTTGTGACGTCAAAACAGGAACTGAATAGTCTGAAGTGATCGCAAGCGCTGAGTAGGTCTGGAGCTACTCTGAAACTGCACAAAATTATTTTGTAGCCGCTCTGCGATCCTTTCGTTCGCACTTCTGCTAAGCTAAAATACACTCACAGTGGGCGGCGGCTTAGCGTTTGCACGGCTGCTAAAAACAGCTAGCGAGTGATCAACTCGGAATGACCCCCATAGGCATGGGAGGGAACGTTAGAGACATACAATTGCTTTTTTTATTGTTCTTATATTTAATTTTTCTATATATCTTATTATTAATAAAAGCAATATCCTGTGCTTCTTGCTAACATTTTAACTTGAGAACTGATGCTGAGGTTTTATTCTACTCTCTGAATGAACAGGGCTGTGCAGTAAATAGAAGGGGGCGCTCCTCGTAACTTACAATGGGGGTCATTCCGAGTTGATCGCACGCTGCCGATTTTCGCAGCGCAGCGTTCAGGTCACTACTGCGCATGCGTATGCACCACAATGCGCACGCGCGTCGTACGGGTACAAACTAGAGATGAGCGCCTGAAATTTTTCGGGTTTTGTGTTTTGGTTTTGGGTTCGGTTCCGCGGCCGTGTTTTGGGTTCGAACGCGTTTTGGCAAAACCTCACCGAATTTTTTTTGTCGGATTCGGGTGTGTTTTGGATTCGGGTGTTTTTTTCCAAAAACACTAAAAAACAGCTTAAATCATAGAATTTGGGGGTCATTTTGATCCCAAAGTATTATTAACCTCAAAAACCATAATTTACACTCATTTTCAGTCTATTCTGAATACCTCACACCTCACAATATTATTTTTAGTCCTAAAATTTGCACCGAGGTCGCTGTGTGAGTAAGATAAGCGACCCTAGTGGCCGACACAAACACCGGGCCCATCTAGGAGTGGCACTGCAGTGTCACGCAGGATGTCCCTTCCAAAAAACCCTCCCCAAACAGCACATGACGCAAAGAAAAAAAGAGGCGCAATGAGGTAGCTGTGTGAGTAAGATTAGCGACCCTAGTGGCCGACACAAACACCGGGCCCATCTAGGAGTGGCACTGCAGTGTCACGCAGGATGGCCCTTCCAAAAAACCCTCCCCAAACAGCACATGACGCAAAGAAAAAAAGAGGCGCAATGAGGTAGCTGTGTGAGTAAGATTAGCGACCCTAGTGGCTGACACAAACACCGGGCCCATCTAGGAGTGGCACTGCAGTGTCACGCAGGATGGCCCTTCCAAAAAACCCTCCCCAAACAGCACATGACGCAAAGAAAAAAAGAGGCGCAATGAGGTAGCTGACTGTGTGAGTAAGATTAGCGACCCTAGTGGCCGACACAAACACCGGGCCCATCTAGGAGTGGCACTGCAGTGTCACGCAGGATGTCCCTTCCAAAAAACCCTCCCCAAACAGCACATGACGCAAAGAAAAAAAGAGGCGCAATGAGGTAGCTGACTGTGTGAGTAAGATTAGCGACCCTAGTGGCCGACACAAACACCGGGCCCATCTAGGAGTGGCACTGCAGTGTCACGCAGGATGTCCCTTCCAAAAAACCCTCCCCAAACAGCACATGACGCAAAGAAAAAAAGAGGCGCAATGAGGTAGCTGACTGTGTGAGTAAGATTAGCGACCCTAGTGGCCGACACAAACACCGGGCCCATCTAGGAGTGGCACTGCAGTGTCACGCAGGATGTCCCTTCCAAAAAACCCTCCCCAATCAGCACATGATGCAAAGAAAAAGAAAAGAAAAAAGAGGTGCAAGATGGAATTGTCCTTGGGCCCTCCCACCCACCCTTATGTTGTATAAACAAAACAGGACATGCACACTTTAACCAACCCATCATTTCAGTGACAGGGTCTGCCACACGACTGTGACTGATATGACGGGTTGGTTTGGACCCCCCCCAAAAAAGAAGCAATTAATCTCTCCTTGCACAAACTGGCTCTACAGAGGCAAGATGTCCACCTCATCTTCACCCTCCGATATATCACCGTGTACATCCCCCTCCTCACAGATTATCAATTCGTCCCCACTGGAATCCACCATCTCAGCTCCCTGTGTACTTTGTGGAGGCAATTGCTGCTGGTCAATGTCTCCGCGGAGGAATTGATTATAATTCATTTTAATGAACATCATCTTCTCCACATTTTCTGGATGTAACCTCGTACGCCGATTGCTGACAATTCTCCATATTCTCCATATTTTAATAGGCACAACTAAAAGGCACCTCAGGTAAACAATGGAGATGGATGGATTGGATACTAGTATACAATTATGGACGGGCTGCCGAGTGCCGACACAGAGGTAGCCACAGCCGTGAACTACCGCACTGTACTGTGTCTGCTGCTAATATATAGACTGGTTGATAAAGAGATAGTATACTCGTAACTAGTATGTATAAAGAAAGAAAAAAAAACCACGGTTAGGTGGTATATACAATTATGGACGGGCTGCCGAGTGCCGACACAGAGGTAGCCACAGCCGTGAACTACCGCACTGTACTGTGTCTGCTGCTAATATATAGACTGGTTGATAAAGAGATAGTATACTCGTAACTAGTATGTATGTATAAAGAAAGAAAAAAAAACCACGGTTAGGTGGTATATACAATTATGGACGGGCTGCCGAGTGCCGACACAGAGGTAGCCACAGCCGTGAACTACCGCACTGTACTGTGTCTGCTGCTAATATATAGACTGGTTGATAAAGAGATAGTATACTCGTAACTAGTATGTATGTATAAAGAAAGAAAAAAAAACCACGGTTAGGTCACTGGTATATACAATTATGGACGGGCTGCCGAGTGCCGACACAGAGGTAGCCACAGCCGTGAACTACCGCACTGTACTGTGTCTGCTGCTAATATATAGACTGGTTGATAAAGAGATAGTATACTCGTAACTAGTATGTATGTATAAAGAAAGAAAAAAAAACCACGGTTAGGTGGTATATACAATTATGGACGGGCTGCCGAGTGCCGACACAGAGGTAGCCACAGCCGTGAACTACCGCACTGTACTGTGTCTGCTGCTAATATATAGCCTGGTTGATAAAGAGATAGTATACTCGTAACTAGTATGTATGTATAAAGAAAGAAAAAAAAACCACGGTTAGGTGGTATATACAATTATGGACGGGCTGCCGAGTGCCGACACAGAGGTAGCCACAGCCGTGAACTACCGCACTGTACTGTGTCTGCTGCTAATATATAGACTGGTTGATAAAGAGATAGTATACTCGTAACTAGTATGTATGTATAAAGAAAGAAAAAAAAACCACGGTTAGGTCACTGGTATATACAATTATGGACGGGCTGCCGAGTGCCGACACAGAGGTAGCCACAGCCGTGAACTACCGCACTGTACTGTGTCTGCTGCTAATATAGACTGGTTGATAAAGAGATAGTATACTACTAATATTATATACTGGTGGTCAGGTCACTGGTCACTAGTCACACTGGCAGTGGCACTCCTGCAGCAAAAGTGTGCACTGTTTAATTTTAATATAATATTATGTACTCCTGGCTCCTGCTATAACCTATAACTGGCACTGCAGTAGTGCTCCCCAGTCTCCCCCACAATTATAAGCTGTGTGAGCTGAGCAGTCAGACAGATATATAATATATATAGATGATGCAGCACACTGGCCTGAGCCTGAGCAGTGCACACAGATATGGTATGTGACTGAGTCACTGTGTGTATCGCTTTTTTCAGGCAGAGAACGGATATATTAAATAAACTGCAGTGTGTGTCTGGTGGTCACTCACTATATAATATATTATGTACTCCTGGCTCCTGCTATAACCTATAACTGGCACTGCAGTAGTGCTCCCCAGTCTCCCCCACAATTATAAGCTGTGTGAGCTGAGCAGTCAGACAGATATATATAATATTATATATAGATAGATAATAGATGATGCAGCACACTGGCCTGAGCCTGAGCAGTGCACACAGATATGGTATGTGACTGAGTCACTGTGTGCTGTGTATCGCTTTTTTCAGGCAGAGAACGGATTATAAATAAAAGTGGTGGTCACTGGTCACTATCAGCAAAACTCTGCACTGTACACTACTGAGTACTCCTAATGCTCCCCAAAATTAGTAAATCAAGTGTCTCTCTAATCTATTCTAATTCTAAACGGAGAGGACGCCAGCCACGTCCTCTCCCTATCAATCTCAATGCACGTGTGAAAATGGCGGCGACGCGCGGCTCCTTATATAGAATCCGAGTCTCGCGATAGAATCCGAGCCTCGCGAGAATCCGACAGCGTCATGATGACGTTCGGGCGCGCTCGGGTTAACCGAGCAAGGCGGGAAGATCCGAGTCGCTCGGACCCGTGAAAAAAAACATGAAGTTCTGGCGGGTTCGGATTCAGAGAAACCGAACCCGCTCATCTCTAGTACAAACAGCACCGTTGCTGTGCAATGCTTCTAGCGACGAATCTATTTGCACAACCGATCGCAAGGAGATTGACAGGAAGAGGGCGTTTGTGGGTGTCAACTGACCGTTTTCAGGGAGTGGTTGGAAAAACGCAGGCGTGTCCAGGCGTTTGCAGGGCGGGTGTCTGACGTCAATTCCGGGACCGGACAGGCTGAAGTGATCGCAGCGGCTGAGTAAGTTCTGAGCTACTCAGAAACTGCAAAAAACTTTTTCGTCCCACTCGGCTGCACATGTGATCGCACACTTGCAAAGCGAAAATACACTCCTCCGTGGGCGGCGACTATGCGTTTGTATGGCTAGCGAGCGATCAACTCGGAATGAGGGCCAATGTGTGTAATATTTTCATGTACGCAGCAATATGTAACAAATACTGCCACCGCCAGTATTAATTACTCCTAGATTTGCCCTAAGGAAAAACTATTTTAGAACATTGATCAAAGAAATTATTTATATACATTATTTTATACTTTATGGGGGGAATTCAATTAGCCGTGAAAAGATTTTACTAGTGCAAAAGGGAAGTAGTCTTGGGCTTTAATGCCCCTGGCTATTCAGTTATCTGGGATTTTATTTTGGACCCGCCGAGGCTGGTGAAGAAAAAAAATTCCTGACAATTCCTGGCTTCAGGGCTAATTTGATAGCGCCGGTGGATCAATTAGCCTGCGTTAATCTGCTGCGGTTAATTGAATCCCCCCTACGTTTTTTATTTACCTGAGACAGGGGCTACTAAAAGGAGGCGCTTGGGCCCAATCTTCTGTAGGGGCCCCACAATACCACAATCATGCCTCCTACCTCCCACGTGCGTTGCTTCTGCTGCGATCTGTCACCATTTTTTTTATCGGAGCGGCTGCGTGTGACGTGTGTGTATGTATGTATGTATGTGGGTGGGTGTGTGTGTATATACATATATATATATATATATATATATATTTTCACAGTTTCCGGTTCTGACTAGTTAATAATGTTGGCTATATCTTTGTTACATTGTGTTTGTATATAATGCATATTCCTAGCGTATCATTATATATTATAGAAAAAAATAATATTTTGTAAAAAATCAAAAAAGTTAAATAAATGAAAATCGTTCTATAGATAAAAGTATTTATTCCGTAGGACGCTCGGAAATCTGCCTCATAATACATTTTCTGTGAACCATTAATTGTGATGATCAGATTCCGGCTACACAAGTAGAATGATCGCGTCTTCCAGGGACGGAGGGGAAGGCTGGATGAATGTGTCAGCAGCGGACAGGAAAGCCAGCGTTCTTTGCCAATTAATGGCCGCTGCATAGCAACTAGACACAGGATGCAATCAAGCTTATACCGTTTAACTTCTCAGGTCTGCTTTGCCCAGTTTTTCTGAATGAGTTCAAACACGCCACCATAATTGCGTGTTTCCAAACAGACTACCGCTTTAAGAGAGACATTCTTATCCCGACGTGTGAGGTAAGCACTTGTCAGGGAGTACCCAGATGCCGCGGCCTGTTTGTGTCTCTGTTTGCTGGACGGAAGTCGCTGACCCTGTCCGCTGACACAGAAATTCTACCAAAGGAGATTACTTGCCACGTTCTTATTCCCTCTACTGGTCACCCCCTATTCATTGTCACTGTTGTCATATTCCAGTTCTTCCATACCCTATCTCCCTGAGGGGCCGCCTTATAATGTTCGCAACGGATCCGGTATGTAATATCGGCTAACTGGATGCCAGCTGTCAGTAACCCGACAGCAACAACACATACCTGATCACCTCAAATAGCCCCCGGCCCCCTCCCGAGGCAGATCGGTGTATGCCAAATCCCCCCCCCAAGTCAGTGTATCATCACGCTCAGTAGGGTGCAGCTAAAAGGCTCCCCAAATACTACCAGCATAAAGGTTCCTGGCACAGCGGTGTTTGCATTTAGAAGTTTGATCGTACTGTTGGACCTCTGCTGAAGATATTAAATGTATTAACACTCCCTGTAGACCGTCAAATAACAATTTTATGCCAACAGGGGGCGGGGCTTCGTTCGTGCGCCACGGCTAGTGCAAAACTGGAGACAGAGCGTTCACAGCAGTGCATCACTATGTTCCGATAGGCAGGAGATATATACGTATTATCACCTGAGTCAGAGGCCTAATAAACTGAATTGAGCGTTTCTGCGAGATTGCTGGGGCAAAGACAAAATACACAAAGGCACAATCTATATAAGAGATAATCTAGTAGGGCCGCCAAATGGGCGGGGGGGGGGACTCTCCTGATCCTATGTGTTATTGCGGCTCCGGCAACTGCTTATCACGGTTTTATTCTTTGGGTGCCTGAGGCGATACAATTACCTGTGGTCACCGACCGCGGGTAATTGGATACCCCCTTAGTAGGACCTATCAAGGATAAATATAAATATACACTTATATACAGTATAATGCCAATATCTGCCCATATGCCTAGTTGTGCGCACTTGCACGATTCCTATCCTTGCAAGAGTGCGCAAAACTCAACCTAACAAGCAGTTCCAGAGACACTCAGTGGTGGATTTCCCACTGGCCACATGAGGCTCCAGCCTAGGGGCGACACTTGCTGGGGGGGGTGCAGCACTGCTTGCTCACTTGCATGGGAGCCTTGCTAGGTCCATGGCCAGATGAGGCCAGGGGGCATATTCATCATGAAAAATGGTGCAATGAGAATGTTTAGTTTTTAATTCTCATTGAATCCTCTCACAGTTTTTTCAGTATTCAAAATGCCCCAATGAGAAAATGATCACTTTCCGAAAAACTGTGCTTTTGGAGAAGACCGTTTTTGAAAGGTGATTAATTTCTCCCCCTCCTTCCCCCGCCACCGGGACTGCCCGCAGGGGGCAGGCCACCACAGTGATGAAAATGAGGGGGGGGGAGGCTCGTGATCGCTACATTTCCCATGAGGCCACCCCCCCTAGCCATGAAGCCACCCCCCACTAATTTTGAGCGTGCGCATATGTTCCTCAAGAGGCTTTAAGGTTTGGAGGTACGCCTAGGGGCAGCTTGACTCCTAAATTTGCCCCTGACTAACTTTGTATAAAAGTAACTGGGAAAGGAGAACCTACTTGCAGACAACGTTCTGTGGATTGTTTCATTACATCAAAATAAAGAGTAAAATACTATTTGCTGAACAATGCTGCGTAATAACAATAATGCAATAATGCTCAACAGAAAATTTTTTCATTTCCCCTTAAATTCTCCGTGTAAGTAAATCTGGAGCGGCGCATCGGCTGTGTACAGACGCTGACACTGAGAGTAACCAAATTCTTGTTCTGCTGCCAGTAAGCATGTCTCCCCTTCCAGGTGACGGCACCTGTCACTGTTCAATGCTAAGTAGCTGTCAGTCTGAAAGGACAGGATGTCCGTGTTGGCTCAGATGGGACTATTCTGGCCGTCTGTCGTCAGCTAAAGTCCTTGTAGCTTCTACTGTCCTCTGACCTGCTCCGTAACGGTGCGCTGTGTCTCCCAGTGGCTGTTGCGTTGTCGGGTCTTCTCATCTATAGTACAGTAATAGGCACACATTCATAACAATGCGTTTCGTCCTTTTTGTTTTGTTTCCACAATGAAATTGTTTTTATCTTTTTTGATTGGCATGTGGTCAGTCAGTATAAGGTACAGCATAGGGCAAGGCCGGCCAACATTTGTGATGGGCCGCCTACCGATACATTGCAGACGCATCAATTTAAGGTTGACCCCTGGCAGCGCAGCCTGGCTGCATTGTCAGGCGGTTCGCCGACATTTTGTTAAATCGGAGCACCTGCGTGTGACCAAGGCCGTCTTTTAATATGGGCTCAATGGGCTCTTGCCCAAGGGCTCCAGAAGTATAAGGGTCATAGGCTAATAGCTGAGGGTTCCCTCTTTCCAGGGATACCAGATTTATGAAAATCGGCCTTCGGGAACCGGAGATATCTGACTTTGAAGCAGTTGTCCCCAGCCGAGCCTGTTAATTGCTCTTCCCAGCCAGATATCTCGGGTTCTGTCTGACTTAGAGTTTTTCTGAGGGGACTTTCCAAAAGATGGGACTCTCCGCTTTCAGTGGACACTGGCAGCTTGTCTCTACTATGCCCAGAACCAGAGATATCAGCCTTCCAGCAGCTGGTCCCTGCTCCAGCTCCACACATCTGGTTTGCAGTTTTATATTTTTGCCGGTGGATTGCTCTGGCTCCTGAACTCTGATCCCCAAGTCCCCAGTACCTCCTGAAAGGTGTCCCCAGTACCTTCTGAAAGGTGTCCCCAGTACCTTCTGAAAGGTGTCCCCAGTACCTTCTGAAAGGTGTCCCCAGTACCTCCTGAAATGTGTCCCCAGTACCTCCTGCATCTGTGCAGTGAAGGAGTAAAATTAGCAGAAATTACTGCTCCAGGTCCTACATGCTGAGCAGAAGATAGAACACCCCCCCAGGGTATTCACAATTGGGCTTACATTGTGCCTGGAAAAGCACCCTGGAGCCACTTGCGCTACTGGAGAACCACCTGCAAAGCCCTTAGGATTCTGCAAGCAGTGCTCTACGTACTTATATATTTTTTTCTTTACACAGTAATCAGTCTGTGTGTCCATCAGACACACACAGCTGATCACAGGGGCATACATGCCGACATCCTGGCTGCTCTCTCCGGAGAGAGCAGCCAGGTCGGCTCAGCAGGGGGGCGGGGCGGGGTAATGACTCGGATAGGGGGCGGGGCGGAGGCAAAACAGGGCGGGCGGAGGCGGAACAGGGGAGGGGTTATAGCGGCACTTCATTTAAGCCACGCCCCCTGCGATGTAATGCCGCGATTACCGGCATTATACAGCAGGGGGCGTTGCTATGATGACGCGATTCAGCAAGAATCGCGTCATCGACTGCCCGGACCGCCCACTTTACTCACTAAGTGGGCGGCCGGGCAGGGGGGCCCCTAAAAAATCGGGAGACTTGCCTGCTCTTCCGGGGGGGCGGGAGGGTCACCCGATTTTCGGGAGCCTCCCGCCCATTCCGGGAGAGTAGGCAAGTATGCACAGGGGCCGGATCTGAGCACAGGCTTTAACACTATCTCAACATAGCATTATTATCACAGGGTTCCCTCCGGTATTTTTTTTTTTTTTACAACTTTTTTTTTTAAAGTAAATTTGCACAGATCCCATTTACAAGTATGGAAAATGCAAACTGCATACTTAAAAATGTGAATTTAAGGGCTTGGAAGACAATATTGAGAATTAGCATCCAATTGCCTTTTAGTACATTCAGGTGATACTAAAATAATGTGAAAAGCAGTGCCGTAACTAGGCATTTTAGCGCTGTGTGCAAGAAATGACATTGGCGCCCCCCCCCCCCCATGTAAGATAGGGGCAGTGCGCGCCGCAGACGCGCAAAAATATATATAGGGGCGTGGCTTCATGGGGAAGGGGCGTGGCCGCAAAATAATAGCAATTCATACTACGGTGCACAGTAGTCTTCATTATTCAAATGACGCTGCACAGTAGCGCCACTACACCAGGTAGAGACCCTTTTATACATTACAGCAGCCAGGCCCCCTTTTTACACATTGCGGCAGCCAGGCCCCCTTTTTACACATTGCGGCAGCCAGTCCCCCTTTTTACACATTGCGGCAGCCAGTCCCCCTTTTTACACATTGCGGCAGGCAGTCCCCCTTTTTACACATTGCGGCAGCCAGGCCGCCTTTTTTACACATTATGGCAGACGGTGCCCCCCTGAGAGAGAGAGAGACATACTTACCATCTCCCCGCTGGCAGTCAGGCTCCTCGTGCAGCTCCCTCGGTGCAGGCATCGGAGAAGGAGGAGGAGGGAGCGGGACTGGAGCCGCAGCAGCGCTATGTCATTGGTAGTAAGCACCGCTGCAGCAGCCCCCTCTCCTTCCGTATTGGCTGCCCGGCGCTGCTGTGGATGCTGGGATGGAGGAACCGCATCCCAGCATCCACAGCAGCGCCGGGCAGCCAATACGGAAGGAGAGGGGGCTGCTGCAGCGGCGCTTACTACCAATGAAATAGCGCTGCTGCGGCTCCAGTCCCCCTCCCTCCTCCTCCTTCTCCGCTGCCCAGCGCTGCTCTCCTCCCCAGTGCGGCGGCAGCGCACGGCGCAGACTTCAGAGGCATGTAATGAGTCAATTTGACTCATTACATGCCGCTGGCCGTGCGCCCTCAGGGCAACTGCGCTGTGTGCCAAGCCCACTTGGCAGTTGGCACACACGTAGTTACGGCCCTGGTGAAAAGCTTCTTCTTCCTCTTCTTCTTCCTCTTCTTCTTTTTCTCTTTCCTATTTTCTTTTTTATACGGGTTTACTTGTCTGTATATCTTTCCGTCCTTGTTAAATTCGGTTTATAGAAAATTAATGTCGAACTATGTGCAGTTGATGTGCCTCTCTTTTGGTATCCCATGTGATACCCTGAGCGCTATTTTGAAATGTTCTGTATCCTTTTGTCTGTATTGGTTCTTGCGACATTTTTCCAATAAAAATATTTCTTTAAAAAAAACAATAATAATGTGGAAAGGGTGTTAAAGCTCCATTTTCACATTATTTTAATAAAAATTATTTTGATAAAGTTCTCTATGAGTCCCAGTTTAACGCACAGCTGTGGTAACGGGATCTTGCTCGGCCCCCCCTGTTGAACTGTAACAGATATTTTACTCTTGGATCTAGTGATTGCCTTGAAGGCCAAACTTTTCTTGTCTTGTGCAGAAAACAAAGGAAACTAAACAGAACACACTGTGTAAGTGATATGTACTGTATCATGACACAACAGCTAATAAATCCATTATAACTGTTATGTTCTTCTTATTGACCATATTTATAATATACATAATTGACTGATTTCATTGCCAAAACATGTTGGCTGTTGACCAGTGTAATGGGACCATTTATTATCAGTCTCACCATTCCTTGCCAGATACAGTATGTAACTTGCAAAAGGCAACGTAATGTCACCGCTGGAGATGGCTGGGATTGTGGTGTTTATCAAACTTCCAGTAGGTGGCGCACTTTCACCACAGTTAACAAGCATTATACAGCATCATGTTACGAATTCAGCTGCGCACATTTTTTTCTCCTATGAAATATAGCAGTCTGATGTAAAAGCGTTGCATTTAAGAAGGTAATTGTAGTACGACTCTTTGGCTTTATGAGTTGCAAACTACAGTAGATCTGATGTTGTTGTGGAACGTATTTATCACAACCGATTGTGAGTAGATAATTACGACTAAGAGCCTGATTACGAGTAGTAAGCAAATCCAATGGTTTGTGTACTACTCTGGTGTTAGAAGATTGGTGCATGATAGAAGGGTCGGACTGGCCCACAGGGGAACAAGGGAAACCACCGGTGGGCCCCACTGCCTGTGGGACCTCATCCTTTTCTAGGGATCAGGTTCCAGACTCTAGCCTAGTGTGTCAGGCTTCCGGAGCCTTACCTCCGGCAGGTGCTCCCGTGGGTTACCGTCCCGCTGGTTGGCGCGGCTGCGGCGGCAAGGAGCTGCTGGTGGCAGGTCCTCCTGGACGGATGTGCGGCTGCCAATGGCCGAGGGTCTGGGTCATAAAACACAGTCTTCGGTTCTTCTTTACCGGAGTTCTTCAGCTTCACTCTTCAAGTCATTTAACCATAGACTCTAATTCTTCCAGTTTCTTCTATTTCCCCAATATTCGTGTACAGCCTGATTATTCATTAAAACTACAGTTATCTTCCTACGAAGTCCTCCTTTTCTTTACGCCCTCCGGCCAACGTTAACACTTAGTTTGGCTTCCACCCCATGAGGAGGAATTACATTCAGCCACCTCGTTTACTCTCCTCACAGGTAGCGGTCCCTTCAGCCAAAACTCGGTTGTCGGAACACCAACTTACGCCGAGCGTGACATAGTGCACTTGAATTATGCATTATACATTTGTTACATATTTCACAAGAATATGGTTTATTATATATTTAACAAGGGGAACAGAACATGTACTCTGTAATGGTTAGCCAAACCTCTATAACCCATCCAAATCTAACTCTCTCTGCACATGTTACATCTGCCCCACCTGCAGTGCACATGGTTTTGGCCAACTGCTAACAAATTTGCTGCTGCGATCATCTTTGTATTACCCCCTATGTCTCTCCAGGATTTGGTACATTTCTCCCTTTCTCTTAAATAGATTCATTTCCGTGGGTTGCGATGGCTGCGGCATGTAAATTTGGAGAGTACTTTGTAGGGGAAATAGATTAAATCCAGAGTTATTACTGAGGACTTGGAGAAGAAGAAGAGCGCACTTAGATGAATAGGGAAAGTAATAAGGAATCATTGAACGGCTCCGGAGGATTTATAAACCTTGCATTGGAGGAAAAGCAACAAGATTATAAAATGATGAAACTTCTGCAGAGTCAGAACAGATTCTCAAATCTATCCGGAACAAAAAGATGAAAAGAAAGGAGTTTAGGAGATAAAACCTGAATGCGTGGGATGGGAAATCTGATTGATGTCATTTATAAACTGCGGGGAGGAACCAGTATATTGGCAGTAAATTAACAGGACAGATTTGCTTTCAGAACTACAGTATAGTATGTGCGGCTACTGCAAGTTGGTATGATGTGACGTCAGGGCCGATTCTACACCTTGTGGCGCCCAGTGTGAAAGTTTCCACTGGTGCCCCCCACGGCAAAACAGTGCGCTTCATAGGGGAGGGGCGTGGCCACAGTTATGCCCCAGATTTGCCCCAAGTAGTTGTGCCTCCCAGTTGATTTGCCCCCTGTAGCTATGCCCCCAGTAGGAGTAGCTGTGCCCCTGTTGCTTCGCCCCCAGTAGTTGTGCCCTCTGTTGCTGTGCCTCCTGTTGCTTTGCCCCCAGTAGATTTGCCCCAGTAGTTGTGCCCTCTGTTGCTGTGCCCCCTGTCGCTGTGCCCCCAGTAGTTGTGCCCTCTGTTGCTGTGCCCCGTTACTTTGCCCCCAGTAGATTTGCCCCAGTAGTTGTGCCCCGTCGCTGTGCCCCCAGTAGTTGTGCCCCCTGTCGCTGTGCCCCCAGTAGTTGTGCCCTCTGCTGCTGTGTCCCCAGTAGTTGTGCCCTCTGCTGCTGTGCCCCCAGTAGTTGTGCCCTCTGCTGCTGTGCCCCCAGTAGTTGTGCCCTCTGCTGCTGTGCCCCCAGTAGTTGTGCCCCCTGCGCTGTCAAACACACACAAAAAAAACAAACCAATACTTACCACTGCCCCGCTCCTGCTTCCCGACCGCTGCTGCTCTGTCTGGCCTCCCGCGACTCCTCTCTATTGGAGAGACGTCATGACAACTCTCCCATAGCAGCGCCGCACAGACACTAGAGGTCAATAATGACCTGTAGTGTCTGTCACTGGAGCCGGCTGCAGCGGACGCCCACACAGCCCACGGCGTCTGCTGCAGCCGGGATGCGGGGTGCAGGTAGGCGGCGGTGCCTGCGGTGTGACTGCGGCCGCGCCCCCAAGCGCTTGCCCGCACCAATAACCGCTCCTGCGCGACGTGAAAGGGCAGGAGGGCAAAACAGTGGAGCAGAGTAAGTGTAACCCCTTTAACCAGGAACCCCCACTCTTTTCTTATCCATCGATTGATAATAGAATGATTTGTGAACTATTACATTTTATGCCATTTTTCTTGCGGGAAAATAGTTTTTTTGTGACCTATCTACTTGTGAGTTGAAGAGTTCAGTTGGCAAGTCAGTTTGAAATGATAATAGTCTGACCTCTACCATCGACACCCCCTCCTTTTGCTATTTATTAAAGTGCTGTTAGGTTTTGCTTTAAAATAATGTTGCATCTCTCAGACAAAGCGGCCAATCATATAAGCAACGAGTCGCCTTGCGGCATGATTAAGTGCGGCTATAGGCTATACTTATGGTACAGGATCTCCAGACTCACCGATTTTGAGAGCATCCCCATAGGGCAGTCAAAACAAATCTGCTAGCCAGACAAGATTGGGCCACTAGAGGGGAGGGGATGTATTTAATTTACCGGCCGTCGGGATACCCGAGAGGAGTTGTGGTGTTTTTACTGCAACTCTCCCGCTTGCACCTAATAAAATTGACCCCAAACTGTTCATCCTAAATGCTGCAGAAAAGCTGATAAATTCACTTCTTGCTTCACAACCAAAAGACGGTCAAATACATCAGAAGAACGGATTCATTGAATAAGAGCGGAGTGGGTTCAACTTGGACTTTGAAGAAATAAGGACTGTGGTTTGTGATTGAAAGACGAGGCTGAAGAACTTGGACTTTGAAGAAATGAGGACTGTGGTTTGTGATTGAAAAAGGAGGCTGAAGAACTTGGACTTTGAAGAAATGAAGACTGTGGAATGTGATTGAAAGACGAGGCTGAAGAACTTGGACTTCGAAGAAATTAAGACGTCTGTGGGAACCGCTGTTAGCACCTGGAGCTCCTCTGCGACCTGGGACCCCGTGAGCGCTTCCACGAGTGGCAACGGACTTAGACAGCAGGACTGCAGCAGCGTTTAGGTAACCGATGGATGAGAGCAACCAGGACCAGGGAACCAGAAGTAACCTGGGAGCACAGAGCTGGAAAACCCTTCACAAGGAGGTAACATGAAGCACTGGCACTCTCCCTCTGAGACAGCCCCCTTTTGTAAGGGGAGAACACGCAGGATTGGCTGGACACAGATTGGGAACTTTATTGGTAATACTCTGGTCTCCAACATGGCTGCCCCCAGCACAGGAGACATACTTAGCTGTTAGCACACAGCTTTAGCCAGCTTCTGTCTCTGACACACTATACTGTGTCACCACTAGAGGACCTTACCGCAGCGATCCCCGCCGCAGCGCCCGTCTCTCTCCAGACCGTCTGCCCCCGACCCTAGGCAGCCGCGCCAACCAGCGGGATGGTAACCCACGGGAGCACCCGCCGAAGGTAAGGCTCCGGAGCCTGACACAAGACTGGATATGTATGCAACAATACACAGGATGATATTTGTAACCCAAAAACTATATATAAATGAAACAATGCACAGGGTGGTAATAATAATGAAATTAATGCGCTAAGCAAGAGTCTGTGTGGAGGTTCCACACAAAACCTGAAATCTTTGGCAAGCTGGATCGGACCAGAACAATGTTTAGGCAAAGTGTCCAAATCTCTGTCGTTCAGAGGGCTCACAAGTTCTCACAGGAAAATAATAATTTACTTACCGATAATTCTATTTCTCGTAGTCCGTAGTGGATGCTGGGAACTCCGTAAGGACCATGGGGAACAGCGGCTCCGCAGGAGACTGGGCACAAAAGTAAAAGCTTTAGGACTACCTGGTGTGCACTGGCTCCTCCCCCTATGACCCTCCTCCAAGCCTCAGTTAGGATACTGTGCCCGGACGAGCGTACACAATAAGGAAGGATTTTGAATCCCGGGTAAGACTCATACCAGCCACACCAATCACACCGTACAACCTGTGATCTGAACCCAGTTAACAGCATGATAACAGAGGAGCCTCTGAAAAGATGGCTCACAACAATAATAACCCGATTTTTGTAACAATAACTATGTACAACTATTGCAGACAATCCGCACTTGGGATGGGCGCCCAGCATCCACTACGGACTACGAGAAATAGAATTATCGGTAAGTAAATTCTTATTTTCTCTGACGTCCTAGTGGATGCTGGGAACTCCGTAAGGACCATGGGGATTATACCAAAGCTCCCAAACGGGCGGGAGAGTGCGGATGACTCTGCAGCACCGAATGAGAGAACTCCAGGTCCTCCTCAGCCAGGGTATCAAATTTGTAGAATTTAGCAAACGTGTTTGCCCCTGACCAAGTAGCTGCTCGGCAAAGTTGTAAAGCCGAGACCCTTCGGGCAGCCGCCCAAGATGAGCCCACCTTCCTTGTGGAATGGGCTTTTACAGATTTTGGCTGTGGCAGGCCTGCCACAGAATGTGCAAGCTGAATTGTACTACAAATCCAACGAGCAATAGTCTGCTTAGAAGCAGGAGCACCCAGCTTGTTGGGTGCATACAGGATAAACAGCGAGTCAGATTTTCTGACTCCAGCCGTCCTGGAAACATATATTTTCAGGGCCCTGACTACGTCCAGCAACTTGGAGTCCTCCAAGTCCCTAGTAGCCGCAGGTACCACAATAGGCTGGTTCAAGTGAAACGCTGAAACCACCTTAGGGAGAAATTGAGGACGAGTCCTCAATTCTGCCCTGTCCGTATGAAAAATTAGGTAAGGGCTTTTATAGGATAAAGCCGCCAATTCTGAGACACGCCTGGCTGAAGCCAGGGCTAACAGCATTACCACTTTCCATGTGAGATATTTTAAGTCCACAGTGGTGAGTGGTTCAAACCAATGTGATTTTAGGAACCCCAAAACTACATTGAGATCCCAAGGTGCCACTGGAGGCACAAAAGGAGGCTGTATATGCAGTACCCCCTTGACAAACGTCTGAACTTCAGGAACTGAAGCCAGTTCTTTCTGGAAGAAAATCGACAGGGCCGAAATTTGAACCTTAATGGACCCTAATTTTAGGCCCATAGACAGTCCTGTTTGCAGGAAATGCAGGAAACGACCCAGTTGAAATTCCTCTGTAGGGGCCTTCCTGGCCTCACACCACGCAACATATTTACGCCAAATACGGTGATAATGTTGCACGGTTACATCCTTCCTGGCTTTGATCAGGGTAGGGATGACTTCATCCGGAATGCCTTTTTCCATCAGGATCCGGCGTTCAACCGCCATGCCGTCAAACGCAGCCGCAGTAAGTCTTGGAACAGACAGGGTCCCTGCTGGAGCAGGTCCTTTCTTAGAGGTAGAGGCCACGGGTCCTCCGTGAGCATCTCTTGAAGTTCCGGGTACCAAGTCCTTCTTGGCCAATCCGGAGCCACGAGTATAGTCCTTACTCCTCTCCTTCTTATGATTCTCAGTACCTTGGGTATGAGAGGCAGAGGAGGGAACACATACACTGACTGGTACACCCACGGTGTTACCAGAGCGTCCACAGCTATTGCCTGAGGGTCCCTTGACCTGGCGCAATATCTGTCTAGTTTTTTGTTGAGGCGGGACGCCATCATGTCCACCTTTGGTTTTTCCCAACGGTTCACAATCATGTGGAAGACTTCTGGGTGAAGTCCCCACTCCCCCGGGTGGAGGTCGTGTCTGCTGAGGAAGTCTGCTTCCCAGTTGTCCACTCCCGGAATGAACACTGCTGACAGTGCTATCACATGATTTTCCGCCCAGCGAAGAATCCTTGCAACTTCTGCCATTGCCCTCCTGCTTCTTGTGCCGCCCTGTCTGTTTACGTGGGCGACTGCCGTGATGTTGTCCGACTGGATCAACACCGGCTGACCCTGAAGCAGAGGCCTTGCTTGACTTAGGGCATTGTAAATGGCCCTTAGTTCCAGGATATTTATGTGAAATGACGTTTCCATGCTTGACCACAAGCCCTGGAAATTTCTTCCCTGTGTGACTGCTCCCCAGCCTCTCAGGCTGGCATCCGTGGTCACCAGGACCCAGTCCTGAATGCCGAATCTGCGGCCCTCTAGAAGATGAGCACTCTGCAACCACCACAGGAGAGACACCCTTGTCCTTGGAGACAGGGTTATCCGCTGATGCATCTGAAGATGCGATCCGGACCATTTGTCCAGCAGATCCCACTGAAAAGTTCTTGCGTGGAATCTGCCGAATGAAATCGCTTCGTAAGAAGCCACCATTTTTCCCAGGACCCTTGTGCATTGATGCACTGACACTTGGCCTGGTTTTAGGAGGTTCCTGACTAGCTCGGATAACTCCCTGGCTTTCTCCTCCGGGAGAAACACCTTTTTCTGGACTGTGTCCAGAATCATCCCTAGGAACAGCAGACGTGTCGTCGGAATCAGCTGCGATTTTGGAATATTTAGAATCCACCCGTGCTGTCGTAGTACTACTTGAGATAGTGCTACTCCGACCTCTAACTATTCCCTGGACCTTGCCCTTATCAGGAGATCGTCCAAGTAAGGGATAATTAAGACGCCCTTTCTTCGAAGAAGAATCATCATTTCGGCCATTACCTTGGTAAAGACCCGGGGTGCCGTGGACAATCCAAACGGCAGCGTCTGAAACTGATAGTGACAGTTCTGTACCACAAACCTGAGGTACCCTTGGTGAGAAGGGCAAATTGGGACATGGAGGTAAGCATCCTTGATGTCCAGAGACACCATATAGTCCCCTTCTTCCAGGTTCGCTATCACTGCTCTGAGTGACTCCATCTTGAATTTGAACCTTTGTATGTAAGTGTTCAAGGATTTCAGATTTAAAATAGGTCTCACCGAGCCGTCCGGCTTCGGTACCACAAACAGCGTGGAATAATACCCCTTTCCCTGTTGTAGGAGGGGTACCTTGATTATCACCTGCTGGGAATACAGCTTGTGAATGGCTTCCAATACCGCCTCCCTGTCGGAGGGAGACGTTGGTAAAGCAGACTTCAGGAACCGGCGAGGGGGAGACGTCTCGAATTCCAATTTGTACCCCTGAGATACTACCTGTAGGATCCAGGGGTCCACTTGCGAGTGAGCCCACTGCGCGCTGAAATTCTTGAGACGACCCCCCACCGTACCTGAGTCCGCTTGTAAGGCCCCAGCGTCATGCTGAGGACTTGGCAGAAGCGGGGGAGGGCTTCTGTTCCTGGGAAGAGGCTGACTGCTGCAGTCTTTTTCCCCTTCCTCTGCCCCGGGGCAGAAATGAGTGGCCTTTTGCCCGCTTGCCCTTATGGGGACGAAAGGACTGAGCCTGAAAAGACGGTGTCTTTTTCTGCTGAGAGGTGACCTGGGGTAAAAAGGTGGATTTCCCAGCCGTTGCCGTGGCCACCAGGTCCGATAGACCGACCCCAAATAACTCCTCCCCTTTATACGGCAATACTTCCATATGCCGTTTGGAATCCGCATCACCTGACCACTGTCGCGTCCATAACCCTCTTCTGGCAGAAATGGACAGCGCACTTACTCTTGATGCCAGAGTGCAAATATCACTCTGTGCATCTCGCATATATAGAAATGCATCCTTTAAATGCTCTATAGTCAATAATATACTGTCCCTGTCCAGGGTATCAATATTTTCAGTCAGGGAATCCGACCAAGCCACCCCAGCACTGCACATCCAGGCTGAGGCGATTGCTGGTCGCAGTATAACACCAGTATGTGTGTATATACTTTTTAGGATATTTTCCAGCTTCCTATCAGCTGGCTCCTTGAGGGCGGCCGTATCAGGAGACGGTAACGCCACTTGTTTTGATAAGCGTGTGAGCGCCTTATCTACCCTAGGGGGTGTTTCCCAACGCGCCCTAACCTCTGGCGGGAAAGGGTATAATGCCAATAATTTTTTAGAAATTAGCAGTTTTTTATCGGGGGAAACCCACGCTTCATCACACACCTCATTTAATTCATCTGATTCAGGAAAAACTACGGGTAGTTTTTTCACACCCCACATAATACCCTTTTTTGTGGTACTTGTAGTATCAGAAATGTTTAAAACCTCCTTCATTGCCGTGATCATGTAACGTGTGGCCCTACTGGAAATCACGTTTGTTTCCTCACCGTCGACACTGGAGTCAGTGTCCGTGTCTGGGTCTGTGTCGACCATCTGAGGTAACGGGCGCTTTAGAGCCCCTGACGGTGTTTGAGACGCCTGGACAGGTACTAACTGATTTGCCGGCTGTCTCATGTCGTCAACAGTCTTTTGTAAAGTGCTGACGCTATCACGTAATTCCTTCCATAAGACCATCCAGTCAGGTGTCGACTCCCTAGGGGGTGACATCACTATTACAGGCAATTGCTCCGCCTCCATACCATTTTCCTCCTCATACATGTCGACACAAACGTACCGACACACAGCACACACACAGGGAATGCTCTGATAGAGGACAGGACCCCACTAGCCCTTTGGGGAGACAGAGGGAGAGTTTGCCAGCACACACCAGAGCGCTATATATATACAGGGATAACCTTATATAAGTGTTTTTCCCTTATATAGCTGCTGTATTGATTAATCTGCCAAATTAGTGCCCCCCCTCTCTTGTTTTACCCTGTTTCTGTAGTGCAGGACTGCAGGGGAGAGTCAGGGAGACGTCCTTCCAGCGGAACTGTGAGGGAAAATGGCGCTTGTGTGCTGAGGAGATAGGCTCCGCCCCCTTCTCGGCGGCCTTTCTACCGCTTTTTTAAGGAAAACTGGCAGGGGTTAAATGCATCCATATAGCCCAGGAGCTATATGTGATGTATTTTTCGCCATCTAAGGTGTTTTTATTGCGTCTCAGGGCGCCCCCCCCCCAGCGCCCTGCACCCTCAGTGACCGGAGTGTGAAGTGTGCTGAGAGCAATGGCGCACAGCTGCGGTGCTGTGCGCTACCTTATTGAAGACAGGACGTCTTCTGCCGCCGATTTCCCGGACCTCTTCTGTCTTCTGGCTCTGTAAGGGGGCCGGCGGCGCGGCTCTGGGACCCATCCATGGCTGGGCCTGTGATCGTCCCTCTGGAGCTAATGTCCAGTAGCCTAAGAAGCCCAATCCACTCTGCACGCAGGTGAGTTCGCTTCTTCTCCCCTTAGTCCCTCGGTGCAGTGAACCTGTTGCCAGCAGGACTCACTGAAAATAAAAAACCTATACTTAAACTTTTTCACTAAGCAGCTCAGGAGAGCCACCTAGTGTGCACCCTTCTCGTTCGGGCACAAAAATCTAACTGAGGCTTGGAGTAGGGTCATAGGGGGAGGAGCCAGTGCACACCAGGTAGTCCTAAAGCTTTTACTTTTGTGCCCAGTCTCCTGCGGAGCCGCTGTTCCCCATGGTCCTTACGGAGTTCCCAGCATCCACTAGGACGTCAGAGAAACAGGAATTAGCACCAGCGATTTGGGAGTGAACTGGGAAAGAATATAAATGGGCTATGCCCAATCACAGACCTGATTAATAATTAAGTGCAGCTGTCCTGCTGCACGTACCAACAGAAACTAAGCAACGGGGAATGCAGTCTGCTTCTGGCGTACCCGTTGCCTAGGAGTGTGGCGGCTCCCAGCGCCCGGTGTCAGCCTGTTGCTAGGCGCCGGGTGGGGACCAGAAGGCTTTGCGCTTGGCGTCCACTTGTTGCTAGGCGCTGGGCAAGGGTCAGCGGGAGGCGCAGTGTCCGGCTCCTAGGCAACGGGCGGGACACGCGCTTCCCGGCGCTAACCCCTTTCTTATTTAGTGCGTTTTTGGTTTGGACCTGGTCATCCTTTCTTTGCAACCATTCTTTATTTAATTTAAGTCTATCGGAATATTCTTATACGTTTTCCAGTAAATCGGTAACAAGTTTTATTCTGCCAAATAGGTCTCCAGGGGTGGGTTGGCCATAAGGCCCACCGGGAATTTCCCCTACGGGTCGATGGATAGGTCGGGGGCCGCGGCTGGCCTGCCTTGCTGATTTAAAACTGGCTGTGCTTAGCAGTCCGCCATGCCCCGCCACCTTTCTCTATTTTTATAGATGGACTGTGGGAGTGTGGATTTCATAGTATCAATGCAAAGCACACAGATGGCTATCCCTAATGTACAGCATCAATCTGTAATGCCTCGCATCAGTGTATATACAGCATCTGTCAGTTCTCTCACCTAACTTCAATTTTACCCACTCACTGTCACTGCAAGAACCTCATTTCTAGGCTGATATATTTATGAATCATAATCTTCTTATATACTAAGTTATATCATACACAGTTAGGATTAGGAAGATTACGGGGCCTATTTATCACCATCTGCATCCTTGGATGCGGATGTCATGTGATAAATTCGCCCAAACTCTCACTGCGATAATTAATTACATCGCAGGGATGTATCATTTATCAAATCGCCACTACCGCCACTGCCTGGTCTACTCCTCCCAGTCATGACTACCCCACGCGCCGCAGCCCGCACCCCCCCAGCAGGAAAATATACTTAATAGTCCAGGGAGCCGGTCCACGCTGCTCCTGCTGGCCGCTGGATCCCGTGCGCTGCTGTGACTCCGGTGCTGTAAAGTGCACTGCCGCTTTTCAGCGTCACTTTACTGCACTGGGGTCACAGTGCAGCATATGGGGGACCCGGCGCCCAGCAGCGCTCACCGGAGCAACGGACACCGGCTCCCTGCACAGGTGAGTATGGTTTGGGGTTTTTTTATTTTACCTTTTTTATTTTTTATTTATACACTGTGATCAGCTTGTGCGCCCATCGGACACACACAGCTGATCACTGGAGTCTGGTCCCGCTCAGCTTTCTCTGCCAGGGGCAGAGAGAGCTGGGCAAAAGGCTGCAGATCGCAGTGCTGCCCTGTGAACTCGCCAGCCTGAGCTAGCGCTAATATCACAGGGCACACTGAGGTATTTTTTCACATTTTTTGTTGTTGTTGTTAATTTGGCCACATCCCATTGTAAGTATGGGGAATGCGATGTGGGTCACTAAACAAAAGTGAATTAAAGGGTTTGGAGCAGTTTTCATGAAAGGTGATAATAAAATCAGGGCCGTAGCTAGGTGTGGGCGAGCGGTGCGTTGCACACAGCGCATCTGCACTGAGGGCGCATCCGCTAGCACACACGTGGGGCAACTAAGGCGCCAGGGTCCGGGAACTTCCTGCAGCAGCCACGTAGTGAAGCCGCCGCAGACTTAGTAGAGAGGACCCAAGGGCTGCCCTCCACTGTGCCTGACGTGCTGTGAGTGTATCTGTAAAAGGCGGCTGCATTGTTACATCCAGTAAAAAACTGGTGCGCAGAGCCGGGGATTCGCTGTGTGTGGGAAGCGGTACAGCTCTCCTGGTGCCGGTAGACAAATTACTTAAGAGAAACAGGGCATCTGATCAGCTGCCAACGTACAGGAGAGGGCCCGCGTGGGACGCCAGCAGCAGTGAGAGGCGAGTGTGACACAGGAGGAGGAGGACTGTTCAGCAATCCAACTTTCCTTGTACTTCAGGCTGCGTCATCCCCAGTATCCCAGTACCGCTTCCCGTGTGTGCCAGTGGTGTCCCAGCCCTGCTCCTCCAGGTACCAGCTAAGGCTGTGATTCTGGCTGACCACCAATCAACCCGATATCGGGTGGTGGACAGTAGATCAGTGGAGAAAGCAGTGATTATGGAGCCTTCCAGAGCCCTCTCCTCTCTGGAGCTGGCTAATAGGGAACATGATCTACTTATGGAGCCTACCCATACTCCCCACTGCAGGTATAGGTGGATGGGTGATGTGTTCAGAACTACAGAACTTGTCTGCACACCCTGTACTGTTACCTACTGGAGATGTGTAAAAGGGACTCTGTCTGCCGTAATGTGTAAAAGGGGGACGCTGGCTGCCGTAATGTGTAAAAGGGGGACGCTGGCTGCCGTAATGTGTAAAAAGGGGACGCTGTCTGCCGTAATGTGTAAAAAGGGGACTCTGTCTACTGTAATGTGTAAAAGGGGACTCTGTCTGCCGTAATGTGTAAAAAGGGGGACGCTGTCTGCCGTAATGTGTAAAAGGGGGACGCTGGCTGCCGTAATGTGTAAAAGGGACTCTGTCTGCCGTAATGTGTAAAAAGGGGGACTGTCTGCCGTAATGTGTAAAAAGGGGAAGCTGTCTGCTGTAATGTGTAAAAAGGGGACTCTGTCTACTGTAATGTGTAAAAAGGGGTCTCTGTCTGCCGTAATGTGTAAAAAGGGGGACGCTGTCTGCCGTAATGTGTAAAAGGAGGACGCTGGCTGCCATAATGTGTAAAAGGGACTCTGTCTGCCGTAATGTGTAAAAAGGGGAAGCTGTCTGCCGTAATGTGTAAAAAGGGGACTCTGTCTACTGTAATGTGTAAAAAGGGGACTCTGTCTGCCGTAATGTGTAAAAAGGGGGATGCTGTCTGCCGTAATGTGTAAAAGGGGGACGCTGGCTGCCGTAATGTGTAAAAGGGACTCTGTCTGCCGTAATGTGTAAAAAGGGGACGCTGTCTGCCGTAATGTGTAAAAAGGGGGACGCTGTCTGCCGTAAAGCGTAAAAAGGGGGCGCTGTCTGCCGTAATGTATAAAAAGGGTCTATACCTGGTGTAGTGGCGCTACAGTGCACCGTAATATGAATTGTTAATTTGTTGTGGCCACACCCCTTCTCCATGAAGCCACGCCCCTATATTTTGACGCACGCCTACAGCGTGCACTGCCCCTATTTTACATAAGGGGGAGTGGGGGCGCCGATGCCGTTTCTTGCACACAGCACTAAAATGTCTAGTTACAGCACTGACTAAAATAATGTGAAAAAGGTGTGAAAACAGAAAACTCCCTTTTTCCCAATATTTTAGTAAAAATAATGTTAATAAATAGGCCCCTTAGCCTTTGTGATTGTGGATGATCTGGTGTTTGCACTGTCTACTTGCTTAGCTGAAATATAGGACTGAGTGAATGGTGATTGGCAGACAGTATTATAAGCGGAAAGAATTATATAGTCTCCCCAATCCTTGATATATATTATAATCTGCCCCTTGTATGATATAATAACTTCCTCCTTGATGCTGGACATGCCCACTGTCTGGTAAGTCTTGGAGGAGGGCGGGATAGCAGACTACGTAATGGACCATTGATGTTTCATCAACTGATAGCCATCCCTGCTGTTTCACTCACTGGTCCAATGGCTGATCAAAACCTGGTGGCAGGGCTTCCAGGGCATGGAGCTAGGCTTTGTGTCCTGGCAACAACTATCGGGGAAGAGGAAGCATCGGGAGTGGTCTTTACCATAGATGGTGGAAAGCATTGATTCTCTGCCAGCGATGGCTAAACTATCTAATATTGGTATTGTACCATCAATGGCCAATGGCCAACCGTAGGAGGAGGGAGTGCTGGTGCCATGGCTACACACTACATGTTACACCACTAGTGCTGCCCGTGTGAGGCCACGTCTACACATTTTTCTGGCGCCAGTTCAGTTCCCAATCTGCCCTTGACTCAGAGTCTTTATTTCTATTATGGTTTATTTATGATTGTGTGGATTATATGTTGTATACACGGGACACCCCTCAGACGATTGAAGGTTCAGTATCAAAGTTTCATCTTACCACTTGGAGAATATAAATAAAGAATAAAAATGAATGACTTTTTGCAATCTTACCTCAACAAATTATTTCCAGTAATGGGCCAATCATTTTATTTCCCCCCTATGACTGTGTACAGTGTCTGATAAACATTTTATAGATGTAGTTGATAGAAATTTGACATGTCCAGCTGCACTTGAGACTGCGTCATGATCACAAGCTGACATGACATTGACATGAATGGAAAAGGGCTTAAAATAAATCATAAAAAAATGTTGCTAGTGTGACCACCGCCAAGTGCTAAACAACCTGATTATTCCCACTCTTTGCAGGGAGACCACAATTGAGGGGTACCCCTGTCATGGTGGAAACCAGTCCCAGGCTAGTAATTGTGCGATGAAATGTAACAATGCTGTGGAACTTAATTTATGTCAATTGCCCATTAATTTCAATGGCCTATTTATTTCCATGGGTTTTCTGAATGTATCGAACAGTACCAATGAAATGAATGTGATATTGACATGAACAATAAAAAATAAAAAAATCCCACAACGCTGGTGTCACTATGATGCAAGAAACAATGAATACCTAGGGCTCAACCAGATCTATGTCAATTCAGTATCTATGATGAGTGGTAAAATGGGCAATGCCTGCAACAATTGTCCTTGCCCTACCAAAGTTCGGAGACTTTAAAAAAAAAAAGAAAAAAAAATTGTGAAGTTTTCAATTGCACCATTATATATAGTGGCAGCTCGTTACCTGTCTGGTCGGGGGGGGAGGGGTCGGGGGAGTTTGCAGCCCTCTCCTTCCTGCTCTCCCAATGATTAATGGCTGACTTCACAGGGAGGCGGGATATAGGTCCAGTTTCAATGGGGGCGGAGCATAACCCCTGGCGCTGCTAAACAGGCTGGCTTCTAGGGTCTGCATCAGCTGCAGGACATAGAAGCCAGATGGGCTGATGTTATAATAGGGAAGTAGCTTCCCATGGGAAGCACTCTCTCTGCTATGGCAGGCGGACTGGCAGTCCCAGGGGAAGAAAACACAAGTACCTGGGACTGCCTGTCTGGCTGTGATTAGCAGGGAGTCACACCTAGGCAGTCCCTGTGGGTGGCAGATTTCACTGGTGGGTGGGGGCTGCAGTTCTGTAAAGGTAAAAACCGCCATTGGCTTTGTGGCTTCTGGAAATCTGAAATAAAATGAGTTTTACTCTCTAGTGGATTGCCTGTCCCTAAATAGCACGGCTCATATAATGCCAGCAGCTAAATATGGACAGTGTGGACGACAAAACCAAAATGACAGCGGATATGTGTTTTAAGAGGCAAAAATCTCATTGCAAATGTCTAGCCTAGACCATTATCAGAAACGATGGCGCCAATTAAGGCTTCAACCAAAATAGTTACAGCAGAACAGATGACACCGTGTCATCATTTAAACGCACCTCAGATTGCGGCCCGTCTCGCTGGATTCCATCAGTGTTTTATATCCTTCATAAAATATTATAGGTTTATCGTCATCCTACATCATTTTGCACATCTACGGTTTCTTGAAAGGCCTTTGATATATACTTACCGCCTGCTAACTGCGAATCCATTGTCCTATAAAAAAGATGTGTGATTTAAAACAGCTAAAATGCCATTATCATATGTTCTCAAAGGTCTCGCAGCCATTCTACATATCAGAGCAGGAACACCGCAGTATTGTAATTGCTGCAAGAGCTTTCCTCCGTTCTGCTGGAGATTCATGCAAGTATCATATTATTTAGGACCTGGGGTAGGTAAGTGAGGAGATATATAACATCAGGGCCTAATGGGAAAATATAATATACAGTAAGACTCAACCCCATGCATTATACTTTGTAGATATAGAGGGAACTCTAAATTCACAAGTCTGAAGCCCCCTCCATAGCTTCCACCTTCAGATAACTTTTATAGATCTGCATTATATTTATACACACACTTTGGAGAAATGGTGCGGTGGCAATTTCTGTACTGTGCGTGCGCAAAACGCCGGGGGAAATGTCCGCCACGCAATTTTCCAGGTGATTTGCGCTGTGTTGCTGGTGTTGACATGGACTTTGGACAGGCAAGTATTAAAGACATGGGTGCAGTGTGTGTTGTCTTTTCCAAAATGATGTAATCGGGAACGGCGAAGGGGCGTGCGGCCATTTAAAATGTGGCTCTGGCCATCAGTCAATTAGAGCTCGCAGACCGGCAGCGGGGGCTCCTGAATGGCTGTCGGCCGGCGAACTTTGATTGGCTCACAAGCCAGCGCCATATTTCAAATGGCCGCCGGAGACGGAATACAGTGAGGGGGCACATGTATAACTTCTTTAGTTGTATAGTTTAAAAAAAAAAAGAAAGTGTTTTTATAAGCGCTGAAGAGTAATAAAATAAAAATAAAAATCTTGTATTACATTATCATAATTCATGCATGCTCTCTTTAATTCAAGGGGTTGAGCAAAAATATTGTATGAAAGTAACGTTTAGGAATTGCAGACATTTATATACAGAGTCCCATGTTTTCAGGGGGTAATTCCAAGTTGATCGCAGCAGGAATTTTGTTAGCAGTTGGGCAAAACCATGTGCACTGCAGGGGGGCAGATGTAACATGTGCAGAGAGAGTTAGATTTGGGTGGGTTATTTTGTTTCTGTGCAGGGTAAATACTGGCTGCTTTATTTTTACACTGCAAATTAGATTGCAGATTGAACTCACCACACCCAAATCTAACTCTCTCTGCACATGTTACACATGCCTCCCCTGCAGTGCACATTGGCCCTCATTCCGAGTTGTTCGCTCGCAAGCTGCTTTTAGCAGCTTTGCACGCGCTAAGCCGCCGCCTACTGGGAGTGAATCTTAGCATAGTAAAATTGCGAACGAAAGATTAGTAGATTTGCGAATAGATACTTCTTAGCAGTTTCTGAGTAGCTCCACACTTACTCGGCAACTGCGATCAGTTCAGTCAGTTTCGTTCCTGGTTTGACGTCAGAAACACACCCAGCGTTCGCCCAGACACTCCCCCGTTTCTTCAGACACTCCCGCGTTTTTCCCAGAAACGGCAGCGTTTTTTCACACACACCCATAAAACGGCCAGTTTCCGCCCAGAAACACCCACTTCCTGTCAATCACATTACGATCACCAGAACGAAGAAAAAACCTCGTAATGCCGTGAGTAAAATACCTAACTGCATAGCAAATTTACTTGGCGCAGTCGCAGTGCGAACATTGCGCATGCGCAATTAGCGGAAAATCGCTGCGATGCGAAGAAAATTACCGAGCGAACAACTCGGAATGACCACCATGGTTTTGCCCAACTGCTAACAAAATTCCTGCTGCGATCAACTTGGAATTACCCCCTCAGTGTCCAATTTTTAATACTTTGAGGAGAATCCTTTGCAGGCAATGACTGTCTGAAGTCTGGAATCCACGGACTATATTTTCTCTAACGTCCTAGTGGATGCTGGGGACTCCGAAAGGACCATGGGAACAGCGGCTCCGCAGGAGACTGGGCACAAAAGTAAAAAGCTTTAGGACTACCTGGTGTGCACTGGCTCCTCCCCCTATGACCCTCCTCCAAGCCTCAGTTAGATTTTTGTGCCCGAACGAGACGGGTGCAGGCTAAGGGGCTCTCCTGAGCTGCTTAGTGTAAAAGTTTAAAGTAGGTTTTTTATTTTCAGTGAGACCTGCTGGCAACAGGCTCACTGCACCGAGGGACTAAGGGGAGAAGAAGCGAACTCACCTGCGTGCAGAGTGGATTGGGCTTCTTAGGCTACTGGACATTAGCTCCAGAGGGACGATCACAGGCCCAGCCATGGATGGGTCCCAGAGCCGCGCCGCCGGCCCCCTTACAGAGCCAGAAGACTGAAGAGGTCCGGAAAATCGGCGGCAGAAGACGTCCTGTCTTCAATAAGGTAGCGCACAGCACCGCAGCTGTGCGCCATTGCTCTCAGCACACTTCACACTCCGGTCACTGAGGGTGCAGGGCGCTGGGGGGGGGGGGCGCCCTGAGACGCAATAAAAACACCTTTTTTGGCAAAAAATACATCACATATAGCTCCTGGGCTATATGGATGCATTTAACCCCTGCCAATTTTTCCATAAAAAAGCGGGAGAAAGGCCGCCGAGAAGGGGGCGGAGCCTATCTCCTCAGCACACTGGCGCCATTTTTTCCTCACAGCTCCGTTGGAGGAAGGCTCCCTGACTCTCCCCTGCAGTCCTGCACTACAGAAACAGGGTAAAACAAGAGAGGGGGGGCACTAAATTGGCATATAAATATATACAGCAGCTATATTAGGGAAAAACACTTATATAAGGTTATCCCTATATATATATATATAGCGCTCTGGTGTGTGCTGGCAAACTCTCCCTCTGTCTCCCCAAAGGGCTAGTGGGGTCCTGTCCTCTATCAGAGCATTCCCTGTGTGTGTGCTGTGTGTCGGTACGTTGTGTCGACATGTATGAGGAGGAAAATGGTGTGGAGGCGGAGCAATTGCCTGTGTTAGTGATGTCACCCCCTAGGGAGTCGACACCTGACTGGATGGTCTTATGGAAAGAATTACGTGATAGTGTCAGCACTTTACAAAAGACTGTTGACGACATGAGACAGCCGGCAAATCAGTTAATACCTGTACAGGCGTCTCAAACACCGTCAGGGGCTCTAAAGCGCCCGTTACCTCAGGTCGATACAGACACAGACACGGACACTGACTCCAGTGTCGACGGTGAGGAAACAAACGTATTTTCCAGTAGGGCCACACGTTACATGATCACGGCAATGAAGGAGGTTTTGAACATTTCTGATACTACAAGTACCACAAGAAAGGGTATTATGTGGGGTGTGAAAAAACTACCCGTAGTTTTTCCCGAATCAGATGAATTAAATGAGGTGTGTGATGAAGCGTGGGTTTCCCCCGATAAAAAACTGCTAATTTCTAAAAAGTTATTGGCATTATACCCTTTCCCGCCAGAGGTTAGGGCACGTTGGGAAACACCCCCTAGGGTAGATAAGGCGCTCACACGCTTAACAAAACAAGTGGCGTTACCGTCTCCTGATACGGCCGCCCTCAAGGAACCAGCTGATAGGAAGCTGGAAAATATCCTAAAAAGTATATACACACATACTGGTATTATAATGCGACCAGCAATCGCCTCAGCCTGGATGTGCAGTGCTGGGGTGGCTTGGTCGGATTCCCTGACTGAAAATATTGATACCCTGGACAGGGACAATATATTATTGACTATAGAGCATTTAAAGGATGCATTTCTATATATGCGAGATGCACAGAGGGATATTTGCACTCTGGCATCAAGAGTAAGTGCGATGTCCATTTCTGCCAGAAGAGGATTATGGACGCGACAGTGGTCAGGGGATGCGGATTCCAAACGGCATATGGAAGTATTGCCGTATAAAGGGGAGGAGTTATTTGGGGTCGGTCTATCGGACCTGGTGGCCACGGCAATGGCTGGGAAATCCACCTTTTTACCCCAAGTCACCTCGCAGCAGAAAAAGATACCGTCTTTTCAGGCTCAGTCCTTTCGTCCCCATAAGGGCAAGCGGGCAAAAGGCCACTCATATCTGCCCCGGGGCAGAGGAAGGGGAAAAAGACTGCAGCAGACAGCCTCTTCCCACGAGCAGAAGCCCTCCCCCGCTTCTGCCAAGTCCTCAGCATGACGCTGGGGCCTTACAAGCGGACTCAGGCACGGTGGGGGCCCGTCTCAAGAATTTCAGCGCGCAGTGGGCTCACTCGCAAGTGGACCCCTGGATCCTGCAGGTAGTATCTCAGGGGTACAAATTGGAATTCGAGACGTCTCCCCCTCGCCGGTTCCTGAAGTCTGCTTTACCAACGTCTCCCCCCGACAAGGAGGCGGTATTGGAAGCCATTCACAAGCTGTATTCCCAGCAGGTGATAATCAAGGTACCCCTCCTACAACAGGGAAAGGGGTATTATTCCACGCTGTTTGTGGTACCGAAGCCGGACGGCTCGGTGAGACCTATTTTAAATCTGAAATCCTTGAACACTTACATAAAAAGGTTCAAGTTCAAGATGGAGTCACTCAGAGCAGTGATAGCGAACCTGGAAGAAGGGGACTATATGGTGTCGCTGGACATCAAGGATGCTTACCTCCATGTCCCAATTTGCCCTTCTCACCAAGGGTACCTCAGGTTTGTGGTACAGAACTGTCACTATCAGTTTCAGACGCTGCCGTTTGGATTGTCCACGGCACCCCGGGTCTTTACCAAGGTAATGGCCGAAATGATGATTCTTCTTCGAAGAAAAGGCGTCTTAATTATCCCTTACTTGGACGATCTCCTGATAAGGGCAAGGTCCAGAGAACAGTTAGAGGTCGGAGTAGCACTATCTCAAGTAGTACTATGACAGCACGGATGGATTCTAAATATTCCAAAATCGCAGCTGATTCCGACGACACGTCTGCTGTTCCTAGGGATGATTCTGGACACAGTACAGAAAAAGGTGTTTCTCCCGGAAGAGAAAGCCAGGGAGTTATCCGACCTAGTCAGGAACCTCCTAAGACGAGGCCAAGTGTCAGTACATCAATGCACAAGGGTCCTGGGAAAGATGGTGGCTTCTTACGAAGCGATTCCATTCGGCAGATTCCACGCAAGAACTTTTCAGTGGGATCTGCTGGACAAATGGTCCGGATCGCATCTTCAAATGCATCAGCGGATAACCCTGTCTCCAAGGACAAGGGTGTCTCTCCTGTGGTGGTTACAGAGTGCTCATCTCCTAGAGGGCCGCAGATTCGGCATTCAGGATTGGGTCCTGGTGACCACGGATGCCAGCCTGAGAGGCTGGGGAGCAGTCACTCAGGGAAGAAATTTCCAGGGCTTGTGGTCAAGCATGGAAACGTCACTTCACATAAATATCCTGGAACTAAGGGCCATTTACAATGCCCTAAGTCAGGCAAGACCTCTGCTTCAGGGTCAGCCGGTGTTGATCCAGTCGGACAACATCACGGCAGTCGCCCACGTAAACAGACAGGGCGGCACAAGAAGCAGGAGGGCAATGATGGAAGTGGCAAGGATTCTTCGCTGGGCGGAAAATCATGTGATAGCACTGTCAGCAGTGTTCATTCCGGGAGTGGACAACTGGGAAGCAGACTTCCTCAGCAGACACGATCTTCACCCGGGGGAGTGGGGACTTCACCCAGAAGTCTTCCACATGATTGTGAACCGTTGGGAAAAACCAAAGGTGGACATGATGGCGTCCCGCCTCAACAAAAAACTGGACAGATATTGCGCCAGGTCAAGGGACCCTCAGGCAATAGCTGTGGACGCTCTGGTAACACCGTGGGTGTACCAGTCGGTGTATGTGTTCCCTCCTCTTCCTCTCATACCAAAAGTACTGAGAATCATAAGAAGGAGAGGAGTAAAGACTATACTCGTGGCTCCGGATTGGCCAAGAAGGACTTGGTACCCGGAAATTCAAGAGATGCTCACGGAAGACCCGTGGCCTCTACCTCTAAGAAAGGACCTGCTCCAGCAGGGACCACGTCTGTTCCAAGACTTACCGCGGCTGCGTTTGACGGCATGGCGGTTGAACGCCGGATCCTGAAGGAAAAAGGCATTCCGGATGAAGTCATCCCTACCCTGATCAAAGCCAGGAAGGATGTAACCATACAACATTATCACCGTATTTGGCGTAAATATGTTGCGTGGTGCGAGGCCAGGAAGGCCCCTACAGAGGAATTTCAACTGGGTCGATTCCTGCATTTCCTGCAAACAGGACTGTCTATGGGCCTCAAATTAGGGTCCATTAAGGTTCAAATTTCGGCCCTGTCAATATTCTTCCAAAAAGAACTAGCTTCTGTTCCTGAAGTTCAGACGTTTGTCAAGGGAGTACTGCATATACAGCCTCCTTTTGTGCCTCCAGTGGCACCTTGGGATCTCAATGTAGTTTTGGGATTCCTAAAATCACATTGGTTTGAACCACTCACCACTGTGGACTTAAAATATCTCACATGGAAAGTGGTAATGCTGTTAGCCCTGGCTTCAGCCAGGCGTGTATCAGAATTGGCGGCTTTATCCTGTAAAAGCCCTTACCTAATTTTTCATACGGACAGGGCAGAATTGAGGACTCGTCCTCAATTTCTCCCTAAGGTGGTTTCAGCATTTCACTTAAACCAGCCTATTGTGGTGCCTGCGGCTACTAGGGACTTGGAGGATTCCAAGTTGCTGGACGTAGTCAGGGCCCTGAAAATATATGTTTCCAGGACGGCTGGAGTCAGAAAATCTGACTCGCTGTTTATCCTGTATGCACCCAACAAGCTGGGTGCTCCTGCTTCTAAGCAGACGATTGCTCGTTGGATTTGTAGTACAATTCAGCTTGCACATTCTGTGGCAGGCCTGCCACAGCCAAAATCTGTAAAAGCCCATTCCACACGGAAAGTGGGCTCATCTTGAGCGGCTGCCCGAGGGGTCTCGGCTTTACAACTTTGCCGAGCAGCTACTTGGTCAGGGGCAAACACGTTTGCTAAATTCTACAAATTTGATACCCTGGCTGAGGAGGACCTGGAGTTCTCTCATTCGGTGCTGCAGAGTCATCCGCACTCTCCCGCCCGTTTGGGAGCTTTGGTATAATCCCCATGGTCCTTTCGGAGTCCCCAGCACCCACTAGGACGTTAGAGAAAATAAGAATTTACTTACCGATAATTCTATTTCTCATAGTCCGTAGTGGATGCTGGGCGCCCATCCCAAGTGTGGATTGTCTGCATTACTTGTACATAGTTATTGTTACAAAAATCGGGTTATTGTTGTTGTGAGCCATCTTTTCAGAGGCTCCTTCTGTTATCATGCTGTTAACTGGGTTCAGATCACAAGTTGTACGGTGTGATTGGTGTGGCTGGTATGAGTCTTACCCGGGATTCAAAATCCTTCCTTATTGTGTACGCTCGTCCGGGCACAGTATCCTAACTGAGGCTTGGAGGAGGGTCATAGGGGGAGGAGCCACTGCACACCAGGTAGTCCTAAAGCTTTTTACTTTTGTGCCCAGTCTCCTGCGGAGCCGCTGTTCCCATGGTCCTTTCGAAGTCCCCAGCATCCACTACGGACTATGAGAAATAGAATTATCGGTAAGTAAATTCTTATTTTATTCCTGCTGCGGTGCATGCATGCGGCCCCCACAGTTTTCAGGGGTTCTGACGTAGGGGCCCATTTATCATTTAATATTTGCGGCATATTCCTGAACACACCTGTTTCTGGAAGATATCAGCAAATATTAAGTATCACCCCAAATGTATTAAAGAGGGACGGCAGCAGTTCCTCCATTTCCGACCGCAGCCCCCATAGGTTTCTACCGGGGGTTGCGAAGCTGTCAGATTTACAGAGTTTGGCCCCTGTGGCTAATGGTACTTTAGCCTATGGGCTACACTTTGTAAAATGGACTGGCCCAGCAATGGCCGCCGCATGTGTGTGGTCAGTGGACTGCGCATGCAGGAGTCCCAATAGATTAGTGAATTGACCACTGATGCAGCCACTTCACTCTGTACACATCGCTGGGATGTGCGGGATTATTGCATACTGCAATGAGACTGATATCGCCCCCAGATCGCACTGCAGATGTGACTATTGATATAGGTGACTGTGGATATGAGAGGTCTCTTCTGACATGTGATACGTCTCTGATGAAAATGGTGGACACACTACTACTATCTTGGCCACGAAAGGAGTCTGAGAATCTAAAACATAAAATAGTGGCATCCCTACAATGTGTGATTGGCAGTACTGAAAAATAGGGACAATTCAGGGGCAGATTTTTCAACTGGAAATTGGATGTTTTGGTTCAATCACTACTGACCTGTGTCATGTATGTTGTAGTAGCCCTGTGTCATGTATGTTGTAGCCCTGTGTCATGCATGTTGTAGCCCTGCTTCATGTATCTTGTAGCCCTGCGTCATGTATGTTGTAGCTCTGTCATGTATGTTGTAGTCATGCATGTTGTAGTCATGCATGTTGTAGCCCTGTGTCATGTATGTAGCCCTGTGTCATGTATGTTGTAGTCATGTATGCTGTAGTCATGTATGTTGTAGTCATGCATGATGTAGCCCTGCTTCATGTATCTTGTAGCCCTGCGTCATGTATGTTGTAGCCCCGTGTCATGTATGTTGTAGCCCTGCGTCATGTATGTTGTAGCCCTGCGTCATGTATGTTGTAGTCATGCATGATGTAGTCCTGCTTCATGTATCTTGTAGCCCTGCGTCATGTATGTTGTAGCCCTGCATCATGTATGTTGTAGCCCTGTGTCATGTATGTTGTAGCCCTGTGTCATGCATGTTGTAGCCCTTTGTCATGTATGTTGTAGCCCTGTGTCATGTATGTTGTAGTCATGCATGTTGTAGTCATGTATGTTGTAGTCATGCATGATGTAGCCCTGCTTCATGTATCTTGTAGCCCTGCGTCATGTATGTTGTAGCCCTGTGTCATGTATGTTGTAGCCATGTGTCATGTATGTTGTAGCCCTGCATCATGTATGTTGTAGCCCTGCGTCATGTATGTTGTAGCCCTGTGTCATGTATGTTATAGCCCTGTGTCATGCATGCTGTAGCCCTGTGTCATGTATGTTGTAGTCATGTATGTTGTAGTCATGCATGTTGTAGCCCTTTGTCATGTATGTTGTAGCCCTGTGTCATGTATGTTGTAGTCATGTATGTTGTAGTCGTGCATGTTGTAGTCATGCATGTTGTAGCCCTGCTTAATGTATCTTGTAGCCCTGCTTCATGTATCTTGTAGCCCTGAGTCATGTATGTTGTAGCTCTGTGTCATGTATGTTGTAGCCCTGCGTCATGTATGTTGTAGCAAACAGAGCATCTATCTACAACAGATCACAAGTATGTGACACATTTCCCCAGCCTGTATGACACACACTCAGGTGTCTGTGACTGGTATCAGGGTCGTGATTAATTCTCCTATATTCTGTCTGATTTAATTAGTCACTATGATAATTTTCAATGTGCATGGAGCAATACCTGCAATACATATTTTCTGACACTAGGTGGCAGCTGTGTCCCTTGTATTTGGCATCTGACATGTCTGTGATTGCAACACAAATGGATATTTATCATATAAAACTCAAAACCAAGGTGCTTTAGAAAGTGGATTGAATTCTGCTGTCTCGTCTAAATGTGTCGCTAGTTTCTGGGGGACAATACGTATACTGATTTATGTTGCTAGCTAAGGTACCGTGTGTATAGTACGGGGCTGTGACCACTCCGGATTGGCATTGCACAAGTGTAAGGGGCCTATTTATCACCATCCGCATCCAGGATGCAGATGACAGGTGATAAAATTGCCCCAACTCGCACTGCGATAATTGATTACATCGCGGGGATGTATTAATTATCGCATGCAGAGACAGAGCTTGCGGTCAAGCTCTGTCCCTGCGATGCCTCTTCGCAGCATCATTGGGGTATTTTTCGTAAAAAATACCCCGATGTCCTGCTGCGCATGCACCGCCCCCACTGCCGTTTTGCAGTGTCACTTTACCGCACCAGGGTCACAGCGCAGCATGTGGGGGACTCGGCACACGGCAGCGCTCACCGGAGCAGCGGACACCGGCTTCCTGGACAGGTGAGTATGGCTTTTTTTTTTTTACTTTATTTATTTATTTTCTCTGACGTCCTAGTGGATGCTGGGGACTCCGTCAGGACCATGGGGGATTAGCGGCTCCGCAGGAGACAGGGCACAAAAATAAAGCTTTAGGATCAGGTGGCGTGCACTGGCTCCTCCCCCTATGACCCTCCTCCAAGCCTCAGTTAGGTTTTTGTGCCCGTCCGAGCAGGGTGCAATCTAGGTGGCTCTCCTAAAGAGCTGCTTAGAAAAAGTTTTTAGGTTTTTTATTTTACAGTGAGTCCTGCTGGCAACAGGCTCACTGCAACGAGGGACTTAGGGGAGAAGAAGTGAACTCACCTGCGTGCAGGATGGATTGGCTTCTTAGGCTACTGGACACCATTAGCTCCAGAGGGATCGAACAGAGGCCCAGCCATGGAGTCCGGTCCCGGAGCCGCGCCGCCGACCCCCTTGCAGATGCCGAAAAGTGAAGAGGTCCAGAAACCGGCGGCAGAAGACTTTTCAGTCTTCATGAGGTAGCGCACAGCACTGCAGCTGTGCGCCATTGTTGTCACACACTTCACACCAGCGGTCACGGAGGGTGCAGGGCGCTGCAGGGGGCACCCTGGGCAGCAATGAGAATACCTTGTTCTGGCTAAAAAATACATCACATATAGCCCCTGGGGCTATATGGATGTATTTAACCCCTGCCAGGTCTCAGAAAAACGGGAGAAGAAGCCCGCCGAAAAGGGGGCGGGGCCTATTCTCAGCACACAGCGCCATTTTCCCTCACAGAAATGCTGGTGGGAAGGCTCCCAGGCTCTCCCCTGCACTGCACTACAGAAACAGGGTTAAAACAGAGAGGGGGGGCACTTATTTGGCGATATGATTATATATATTAAGATGCTATAAGGGAAAAACACTTATATAAAGGTTGTCCCTGTATAATTATAGCGTTTTGGTGTGTGCTGGCAAACTCTCCCTCTGTCTCTCCAAAGGGCTAGTGGGGTCCTGTCCTCTATCAGAGCATTCCCTGTGTGTGTGCTGTGTGTCGGTACGTGTGTGTCGACATGTATGAGGACGATGTTGGTGAGGAGGCGGAGCAATTGCCTGTAATGGTGATGTCACTCTCTAGGGAGTCGACACCGGAATGGATGGCTTATTTAAGGAATTACGTGATAATGTCAACACGCTGCAAGGTCGGTTGACGACATGAGACGGCCGGCAAACCAATTAGTACCTGTCCAGGCGTCTCAAACACCGTCAGGGGCGTTAAAACGTCCTTTTACCTCAGTCGGTCGACACAGACACAGACACGGACACTGACTCCAGTGTCGACGGTGAAGAAACAAACGTATTTTCCTTTAGGGCCACACGTTACTTGTTAAGGGCAATGAAGGAGGTGTTACATATTTCTGATACTACAAGTACCACAAAAAAGGGTATTATGTGGAGTGTGAAAAAACTACCTGTAGTTTTTCCTGAATCAGATAAATTAAATGAAGTGTGTGATGATGCGTGGGTTTCCCCCGATAGAAAATTATTGGCGGTATACCCTTTCCCGCCAGAAGTTAGGGCGCGTTGGGAAACACCCCTTAGGGTGGATAAGGCGCTCACACGCTTATCAAAACAAGTGGCGGTACCGTCTCCAGATAGGGCCGCCCTCAAGGAGCCAGCTGATAGGAGGCTGGAAAATATCCTAAAAAGTATATACACACATACTGGTGTTATACTGCGACCAGCGATCGCCTCAGCCTGGATGTGCAGCGCTGGGGTGGCTTGGTCGGATTCCCTGACTGAAAATATTGATACCCTTGACAGGGACAGTATTTTATTGACTATAGAGCATTTAAAGGATGCATTTCTATATATGCGAGATGCACAGAGGGATATTTGCACTCTGGCATCAAGAGTAAGTGCGATGTCCATATCTGCCAGAAGTTGTTTATGGACACGACAGTGGTCAGGTGATGCAGATTCCAAACGGCACATGGAAGTATTGCCGTATAAAGGAGAAAAAGACAACGTCTTTTCAGCCTCAGTCCTTTCGTCCCCATAAGGGCAAGCGGGCAAAAGGCCAGTCATATCTGCCATGGGATAGAGGAAAGGGAAGAAGACTGCAGCAGGCAGCCCATTCCCAGGAACAGAAGCCCTCCACCGCTTCTGCCAAGTCCTCAGCATGACGCTGGGGCCGTACAAGCGGACTCAGGTGCGGTGGGGGGGTCGTCTCAAGAGTTTCAGCACGCAGTGGGCTCACTCGCAAGTGGACCCCTGGATCCTACAAGTAGTATCTCAGGGGTACAGATTGGAAATTCGAGACGTCTCCCCCTCGCAGGTTCCTGAAGTCTGCTTTACCAACGTCTCCCTCCGACAGGGAGGCAGTAGTGGAAACAATTCACAAGCTGTATTCCAAGCAGGTGATAATCAAAGTACCCCTCCTACAACAAGGAAAGGGGTATTATTCCACACTATATTGTGGTACTGAAGCCAGACGGCTCGGTGAGACCTATTCTAAATCTGAAATATTTGAACACTTACATACAAAGGTTCAAATCAAGATGGAGTCACTCAGAGCAGTGATAGCGAACCAGGAAGAAGGGGACTATATGGTGTCCCGGGACATCAGGGATGCTTACCTCCATGTCCCAATTTGCCCTTCTCACCAAGGGTACCTCAGGTTCGTGGTACAGAACTGTCACTATCAGTTTCAGACGCTGCCGGTTGGATTGTCCACGGCACCCCGGGTCCTTACCAAGGTAATGGCCGAAATGATGATTCTTCTTCAAAGAAAATGGACGATCTCCTGATAAGGGCAAGGTCCAGAGAATAGTTGGAGGTCGGAGTAGCACTATCTCAAGTAGTTCTACGACAGCACGGGTGGATTCTAAATATTCCAAAACCGCAGCTGTTTCCGACGACACGTCTGCTGTTCCTAGGGATGATTCTGGACACAGTCCAGAAAAAGGTGTTTCTCCCGGAGAAGAAAGCCAGGGAGTTATCCGAGCTAGTCAGGAACCTCCTAAAACCAGGAAAAGTGTCAGTGCATCATTGCACAAGGGTCCTGGGAAAAATGGTGGCTTCTTACGAAGCGATTCCATTCGGCAGATTTCACGCAAGAACTTTTCAGTGGGATCTGCTGGAAAAATGGTCCGGATCGCATCTTCAGATGCATCAGCGGATAACCCTGTCTCCAAGGACAAGGGTGTTTCTTCTGCGGTGGCTGCAGAGTGCTCATCTACTAAAGGGCCGCAGATTCGGCATTCAGGACTGGGTCCTGGTGACCACGGATGCCAGCCTGAGAGGCTGGGGAGCAGTCACACAGGGAAAAAATTTCCAGGGAGTGTGATCAAGTCTGGAGACTTCTCTCCACATAAATATACTGGAGCTAAGGGCAATTTACAATGTTCTAAGCTTAGCAAGACCTCTGCTTCAAGGTCAGCCGGTATTGATCCAGTGGGACAACATCACGGCAGTCGCCCACGTAAACAGACAGGGCGGCACTAGAAGCAGGAGGGCAATGGCAGAAACTGCAAGGATTCTTCGCTGGGCGAAAAATCATGTGATAGCACTGTCAGCAGTGTTCATTCCGGGAGTGGACAACTGGGAAGCAGACTTCCTCAGCAGGCACGACCTCCACCCGGGAGAGTGGGGACTTCATCGGGAAGTATTCCACATGATTGTGAACCGTTGGGAAAGACCAAAGGTGGACATGATGGCGTCCCGCCTGAACAAAAAACTGGACAGGTATTGCGCCAGGTCAAGAGACCCTCAAGCAATAGCTGTGGACGTTCTGGTAACACCGTGGGTGTACCAGTCGGTGTATGTGTTCCCTCCTCTGCTTCTCATACCCAAGGTACTGAGAATTATAAGACGTAGAGGAGTAAGAACTATACTCGTGGCTCCGGATTGGCCAAGAAGGACGTGGCACCCGGAACTTCAAGAAATGCTCACAGAGGACTCATGGCCTCTGCCACTAAGAAGGGACTTGCTTCAGCAAGTACCAGGTCTGTTCCAAGACTTACCGCGGCTGCGTTTGACGGCATGGCGGTGGAACGCCAGATCCTAAGGGAAAAAGGCATTCCGGAAGAGGTCATTCCTACCCTGGTCAAAGCCAGGAAGGAGGTGACCGCACAACATTATCACCACATGTGGCGAAAATATGTTGCGTGGTGTGAGGCCAGGAAGGCCCCACGAAGAAATTTCAACTCGGTCGATTCCTGCCTTTCCTGCAAACAGGAGTGTCTATGGGCCTCAAATTGGGGTCCATTTAAGGTTCAAATTTCGGCCCTGTCGATTTTCTTCCAGAAAGAAGTGGCTTCAGTTCCTGAAGTCCAGAAGTTTGTCAAGGGAGTATTGCATATACAACCCCCTTTTTGTGCCTCCAGTGGCACTGTGGGATCTCAACGTAGTTCTGGGATTCCTCAAATCACATTTTAAACCGCTCAAATCTGTGGATTTGAAATATCTCACATGAAAAGTGACCATGCTGTTGGCCCTGGCCTCGGCCAGGCGAGTGTCAGAATTGGCGGCTATGTCTCACAAAAGCCATATCTGATTGTCCATTCGGACAGGGCAGAGCTGCGGACTCGTCCCCAGTTTCTTCCTAAGGTGGTGTCAGCGTTTCACCTGAACCAGCTTATTGTGGTACCTGCGGCTACTAGGGACTTGGAGGACTCCAAGTTGCTAGATGTTGTCAGGGCCCTGAAAATATAGGTTTCCAGGACGGCTGGAGTCAGGAAAACTGACTTGCTGTTATCCTGTATGCACCCAACAAACTGGGTGCTCTTGCTTCTAAGCAGACGATTGCTCGTTGGATTTGTAGCACATTTCAACTTGCACATTCTGTGGCAGGCCTGCCACAGCCTAAATCTGTCAAGGCCCATTCCACAAGGAAGGTGGGCTCATCCTGGGCGGCTGCCCGAGGGGTCTCGGCATTACAACTCTGCCGAGCAGCTACGTGGTCGGGGGAGAACACGTTTGTAAAATTCTACAAATTTGATACCCTGGCTAAAGAGAACCTGGAGTTCTCTCATTCGGTGCTGCAGAGTCATCCGCACTCTCCCGCCCGTTTGGTAGCTTTGGTATAATCCCCATGGTCCTGACGGAGTCCCCAGCATCCACTAGGACGTCAGAGAAAATAAGATTTTACTTACCGATAAATCTATTTCTCGTAGTCCGTAGTGGATGCTGGGCGCCCATCCCAAGTGCGGATTGTCTGCAATACTTGTACATAGTTATTGTTACAAAAAAAATCGGGTTGTTATTGTTGTGAGCCGTCTGTTCAGAGGCTCCTACGTTTGTCATACTGTTAACTGGGTTCAGATCACAAGTTGTACGGTGTGATTGGTGTGGCTGGTATGAGTCTTACCCGGGATTCAAAATCCTTCCTTATTGTGTACGCTCGTCCGGGCACAGTATCCTAACTGAGGCTTGGAGGAGGGTCATAGGGGGAGGAGCCAGTGCACACCACCTGATCCTAAAGCTTTATTTTTGTGCCCTGTCTCCTGCGGAGCCGCTAATCCCCCATGGTCCTGACGGAGTCCCCAGCATCCACTACGGACTACGAGAAATAGATTTATCGGTAAGTAAAATCTTATTTTTTACACTGTGATCAGCTTGTGTGTCCATCGGACACACAAGCTGATCACTGGAGTCTGGTCACTAGCCAGGGGCAGAGAGAGCTGGGCAAAAGGGTGCACATCGCAGTACTGCCCTGTGATCTCTCCAGCCTGAGCTAGCGCTAATATCACAAGGCATACTGCGGTATTTTTTTCACATTTTTTTTTAGTAAATTCGCCACATCACATTTCCCATTATAAGTATGGGGAATGCGATGTGGGCTACTAAAAAAAAGTGAATTAAAGGGTTTGGAGCAGTTTTACATGAAAATTGCTCCAAATGCCCTTTATACATTTAGGTGATACTAAAATAATGTGAAAAAGGTCAGCAAAATATTTCCCTGTAGTAACTTTTCCCGCTCGAGTATGAACTATAATTTGTATATTCTAAGTAAAGTCATAATCAGTGTACAATAAAGAGCTCATCTGTTTTAGGGGTCATTCCGAGTTGTTCGCTCGTTGCCGATTTTCGCAATGGAGCGATTAATGTGAAAATGCGCATGGTACGCAGTGCGCATGCGCTAAGTAATTTAGCACAAAACTTAGTAGATTTACTCACGTCCGAACGAAGAATTTTCCTCGTTGAAGTGATCGGAGTGTGATTGACAGGAAGTGGGTGTTTCTGGGCAGAAACTGACCGTTTTCTGGGAGTGTGCGGAAAACCGCAGGCGTGCCAGGATAAAACGCGGGAGTGCCTGGAGAAACGGGGGAGTGGCTGTCCGAACGCAGGGCGTGTTTGTAACGTCAAACCAGGAACGAAACGGACTGAGCTGATCGCAGTGTAGGAGTAAGTCTCGAGCTACTCAGAAACTGCTAAGAATTTTCTAATTGCAATTCTGCTAATCTTTCGTTCGCAATTCTGCTAAGCGAAGATACACTCCCAGAGGGCGGCGGCTTAGCGTGTGCAATGCTGCTAAAAGCAGCTAGCGAGCGAACAACTCGGAATGAGGGCCTTAGTCTACAGCAGTGTCAGATGTCGTTCTTTTCTATACACTGTCCAGAGTCCCCTGTCCTGCACTGATCAGTCCTAAGAAGGTGGAAACAGTCTCTCTGTAGTTGGATATGCTGTATCAGCACAAGCCATACCACGCTAAAGACCCAGTCATATAGAGATGCATCAGGCCTGCCGTGCTATGGGCATTACCCAGAATCCATTGTCCTATATGCGCGTGGCTTATTTCCATAGTATTCCCAGAATTCTATGCATAGTATTCCTGCAATAGAAGTCTACGGAGGGTGATATCTAGGTGCAGGGGATGGTAACAATTAAACAAAAGCAATCCCACCCTTTAACTCTCTCATCAACAGCAACAACATAATCTTTAGGTGTTGACTCCTGACTTCAAATTATAATGTAAAAGTACCGACCTTATTTTACTGTCTGGTCACCAGGTTTCCTCCCCAGGGCACCAAACGATCTCCACATCCAGCTTTTCCCAAACCAGATCTACCCTGCACAGCACCTGTAGGGCCATGTAACGTTGTATGTCATCGGATGGCCACAGAGACCCAGGGATCCTTACAATAAGTTGAAGCCCCAAGATACAGTCGATGTCCGGGTGTAACACTGAGCTAGGACCTGGTGTAATGGTCCCTGTGTAATGGCTGGAAGCCATAAGGAGAGTTCCCAGCCGTGCGATTGATTCTGCACTGCATTCAATGTAAAACCCTGAGCAATGGGGGTCATTCCGACCCAATCGCTCGCTGCAGTTTATCGCAGCGCAGCGAATGGGTCGGAATTGCGCATGCACCGGCGCCGCAGTGCCCAGTCGTTCAGTAGCGTTTGCCTCGGCCTGATTGACAGGCAGAGGTGGTCGCACGGCGGGAAGCGCCAGCACAGCGGCGCGGTCTGGCCAACGCAGTCGTGGCCGGACCACTGGGGGGGCGGGGCGCGGTGGCTGCGTGACATCTCACGCAGCCGCTGCGGCCAGTGGCAGCGACAATCAACTCCTGGCCAACAGCAGGAGCTGCGCTAGCCGGGAGTTACTCCACAAATACAAAAGCATCGCTGCTGTGCAATGCTTTTGTATTTGTGCGGGGGGGGGCTTAACGGACATGTGGGGCGTCCCCTCGCATGTCAGTGTGAATGATCGTAGCTGTGCTAAATTTAGCACAGCTACGATCAACTCGGAATGACCCCCAATGTCTTCTCTTCTACACCCCCCAGGAAACCTTGTTACCATCACCGGCAGGGTCTCCATGGAGGTCCAGTGATTGTCACAGGTGTTTTCTACACTCCGCCACTAAATATCTGAATTCAAAGAAAAAAAGAAAGAAATCTGCATCTCAGTATTCTGCCAAAATAATATAGCCTATATAATGCAAGCAGGTCGTACGGTGCCCACGGATGCTTCCTATGGGAATCTACTTAATCCATACCTCCCAGCTGTCCCGATTTCAGCGGGACAGTCCAGCTAATTGGACACTGTCCCGCTGTCCCTCCCGCTGGTCGCAGTGTCCCGCGGGAGGGGTAGGGGGGCAGTTGGTAGAGGCAGTGATCACCGCTGCTCTGCTTTGCAAAGTAGCCGGTGATCACAGACCACTGAATAGATGCCTTGCGCACGGCATCTATCAGCACAAGGAGAGGAGCAGTTCGTGGAGCACTGGACATGCCCCCAAAATGACGAAAACAAGGGTTGCGGCAATAGGCCACGTCCCCTTACCACGAGGCCCCGCACCTCTACCTGAAGCCCCACCTCCGCAAGGGGCTCCTTTGCGCTCGCCACGCTGTCGGTATGCCGGCGGTCGGGCTCCCGGCGCCGGTATGCTGGTTGCCGGGAGCCCGGCCGCCGGCATACCATACTACACCCCAGCAGGAACATGGATGAACATGGCTGCTTGGGTTTGTTTCTATAGAAACTACACCAAGATCCACCTTTCTGACAATCAAATTTAGTGGTTGCGTTGACATATTTGTATGGTCCCAGGCACTGTAATATCCATGTTTCTGCAGGTTATGTCCTTTTATGGTTGGCCAAGTCTCTTAAGCGTAGGCCCTACCGCAGCTTTCACTCGGTGGGTCCACCAAGCCTCAGTCCAACACTGGTGACGCACAACTGCTGTGTAAAACCGTCGCGCGTGAATGAATGGTCAGTCTTTAGAGCCACTTATCAGAAGTGGAATAGGCCATTCCGCTGCCTGAGGTGACAGCCAAAAACAATAGTGACTGTCACAGTAATCGCACAAATCAGCAGCAGATTATGCCATCGGGAGAACAGGGCACTTCCCACTGTGCAGCCGCTGAGTTGGATGTAATTGTCAACATTTTCAACATTTAATAGTCACAGCTACCCCCTGCGCCCCACGGACCCCCAAAACCCAGCAGGTCAATATACTTACCAGTCCAGGGAGCCTGTCCACGCTCCTCCTGCTGGGCTGCTGGGTGCCGGATCCTGTGTTCTGTGGTGACCCCCGGTTCTGTAAAGTGAGCTGCCGCTTTGCAGCGTCTCTTTACTGCACCGGGGTCACAGTGCAGCACATGGGTGACACGGTGCCTGGCAGCGCTCAGCGGAGCAGCGGACACCGGCTCCCTGGACAGCTGTGTATGATATATAATTTTTTTTTACTTACTTTTTATTTATTTTTAACACTTTGATCAGCTGATCACTGGAACCCAATCCCCGCACAGCTTTGAGCTGGCGAGATTAACACAGGGCACACTGCGGTATTTTTTCACTTTTTTTTTTTAGTACATTTGGCCACATCACATTTTCCATTATAAGTATGGGGAATGCGATGTGGGTTACTAAAAAAAAAAAAAAAAAAGGAGAGTTAACTTATCATTGTTAAATCTCTTTCTGCAAAGTACATTGGGTTCCACAGGGAAACATCGGGGTGTAGAGTGGATCTTGATCCAGAGAGGCACCAACAGGCAGTAGCGGATCTTGCCACGGGCAAGCAGGACTTTTGCCCGGGGCGCCGCCTTCCGGAGGGCGCTGGCGCCTTCCGGAGGGCGCCGCACCATGGCAAGATCCGCCACTGCTGTGCCCTCCGCTGCCCACTGTGTCCCCCGGCTCTGCGGCTGTGGTCCCCTGTGATGACGTCATCGCGCACCGCACAGCAAAGGTCCTCTCCGCGAAGGGAAACTAGATGACGTCATCGCGCACCGCTCAGCATTTAAGCAGCGCTTCTACTGTACAGGGGGCGTAACTGGTCACGCCCCCTGTATTAAGCCACGCCCCCATTCCCTACCCAGGGCGCCGAGGGCCCTCGAACCGGCCCTGCCAACAGGCTAAAGCTTTAGACTGTCCCATGATGCATTGTGGGGCCTCCTCTATAACCCTGCCTCCAGGCACTGTGAGCTCAGTTTTGTTAACCAGTCCAATGTAGGAGCAGGCAAGAGAGAAGGCAGATGTTAGTCACATAGAACCACATTCTCACGACAGGAGAAGGTACCAGCGGCTAATGCCATACAAACCCATAGAAGCTAGGGGCGTCAGGGTGGGCGCCCTGTGGAATGTACTTCGCAGAAAGTGATTTAACAATGGTAAGTCTTACCATAACTCTCCTTTTCTGCAGCGGGGTACATTGGTTTCCACAGGGAAACATCGGGGATGTCCTAAATCAGTTCCTCAAGGGAGGGGACGCACTGTAGTGGGCACAAGAACCCGGCATCCAAAGGAAGCATCCTGGGAGGCAGAAGTATCAAAGGCATAGAACCTAATGAACGTGTTCACAGAGGACCACGTAGCCGCCTTGCACAATTGTTCAGCGGAAACGCCACAGCGGGCCGCTCGAGAAGGTCCAACAGACCGAATAGAATGGGCTTTAATAGCAGCAGGAGCTGGGAGTCCAGCCTGCGCATAAGCTTGTGCAATCACCATTCTAATCCATCTGGCCAGGGATTGCTTATTCGCAGGCCAGCCACGTTTGTGAAAACCAAACCGTACAAAAAGAGAATCTGACCTCCAGATAGAGGCAGTACTCTCCACTTACATATGGAGAGCCCGCATCACATCCAAAGACTGCTCTTTGGAGGACAAACCAGAAGATATGAAGGTCAGAACCACAATCTCTTGGTTTAGGTGAAAAGATGACACCACCTTAGGAAAATAAGCAGGGCGAGTTCTAAGAACTGTCCGGTCATGGTGAAATATCAGAAAGGGTGGACGACAGGACAAGGTGCCTAGGCACGACACCCTTCTAGCAGAGGCAATAGCCAGTAGGAACAGGACCTTGACCGTGAGCCATTTAAGGTCCACTGACTCAAGAGGTTCAAATGGAGACTCTTGCAGGGCATTCAGTACAACAGACAGATCCCATGGAGTCACAGGAGGGACATAGGGAGGCTGAATCTGTAAAACACCCTGAGTGAAAGTATGAAGTCAGGAATAGACGCAATTTTTCTCTGAAACCATACCAACAAGTCAGATATATGAACCTTGAGGGAGGCCAGAAGAAAGCTGAAGTCCAGCGCTTGTTGCAGGAAAGCCAGAAGTCTGAAAGTTTAGAATTTGTATGCATCGCAATTCTTAGCAGCACACCAGGTAAAGTAAGAATTCCAGACCCTGTAATATATTCGTGTAAATGGCGGTTTTCATGACTTTAGCATAGTTTGAATAACCGCCTTAGAGAATCCTTTGGCCCTCAGGAATGATGCTTCAAGAGCCACGCCATCAAAGCCAGTCTGGCCAGGTACGGGTAGACACAAGGGCCCTCAACGATGAGGTCTGGGCGTTGAGGAAGTAGAAGAGGATTGTCTATCGATAGACCCTGCAGGTCTGAGAACCAATGCCATCTGGGCCACGCTGGAGCGACTAGAAGTAGTATTCCTCCTTCTTGATTGAACTTCCGTAGTACCCTGGGCAGGAGTGACACTAGAGGGAACACATAGGGCAGCCGAAAGTTCCATGGAATTGCCAGTGCATCCACGAACACTGCTTGAGGATCCCTGGTTCTTGATCTGAAGACCGGAACTTTGTGTGTGCACATGTTATATCTGCCCCCCCTGCAGTGCACATGGTTTTGCCCAACTGCTAAAAAATTTCCTGCTGCGATCAACTTGGAATTACCCCCATTGCCCGCAATTCCAGAATGTTTATCGGGAGGAGTGATTCCTCCTGGCCCACCGACCCTGGAAAGAGTGTTGCTCCAACACCGCGCCCCAGCCCCTCAGACTGGCATTCGTAGTCAGTAAGACAGAGTTGGGGATCCAGAAGGGACAGCCCCTGTTGAACTGCTGGTCCTGTAGCCACCAGGTCAGTGATAGACGAACCTCTGGAGTCAAGGAGATCATGTGAGACCTAATCCGATGAGGTAGGCAATCCCACTTGGAAAGGATTAACCTCTGCAGAGGGCGGGAATGAAATTGAGCGTACTCTACCATGTCGAAAGCTGACACCATTAGGCCTAGTACTTGCATCGCCGAGTGTATCGACACTCTTGGGCGAGAGAGGAAGTAACTTATCCTGTCCTGAAGCTTCAGGACCTTCTCTGGAGACAGAAACAGCCATTGACTGTGTGTGTCCAGCAGTGCCCCCAGGTGCACCATGCTCCGAGCAGGGACCAGAGAGGACTTCTTTCAGGTGATGAGCCATCTGTGGGCTTGTAGGAAGTTTACCGTCAGTTGCAGATGACTGAGGAGGACATCGTGGGAGTTTGCCAGGATCAGCAAGTCGTCCAGATATGGCAGGATCCTTACTCCCTGGCAACGGAGATGAGCTGTCATCACGGCCATAACCTTGGTGAAGATCCAAGGGGCCCTGGCCAGTCCAAATAGCAGAGCCTGGAAATGATAGTGAAGGTTGCCAATAGCAAACCGCAGATATTGCTGATACGATATGGCAATAGGTATATGCAGGTAAGCATCTTGTATAGCCAGGGATACCATAAAATCTCCGGGTTCCATGGCCAGTACAATTGAGCGCAGTGTTTCCATATGGATCTTGGATACTCTCACAAACTTGTTCAGTGATTTGAGGTTTAGTATAGGCCGGAAAGATCCACTGGGTTTCAGTACTAGAAACAGGGTCGAGTAGTATCCTCTGCCTCTCTGGGATAGAGGTACCGGCGGCACCACCACTCCTGTATCCAGGAGAGAACTCACGACCATTTGTAGAGCTTGCGCCTGTATCTGAAGGGATAACCGTTGTGCAAAACTGGCGAGGGGGATGCCTCTTGAAAGAGACTGCGTATTCGTGAGAGACAACTTCTTGCACCCATGCATCTGAAGTGGTCTTTAACCAGGACTGGGTGAATCGCAGAAGTCGGCCTCCCACCCTGGGGTCCCCCAGGGGGAGGCTTGTCCCGTCATGCAGCAGGCTTGTGGTGTTTAGAAGCAGGCTGACAGGATGCCCAGGATTGTTTAGCCTTGGGCTTTGTAGTTTTGGGAGCATGAAATTGTCTCGGGTATGCCTGACCTTTTGCTTTCCCTTGAGGCTGAAAGGAGAAAAAGTGGTACATTTTGCTTTCTCTGCAGAAGGAGTAGTGTTAGGGAGAAAGGCAGTCTTCACAGCCGCCAAGTCAGCCACAATTTTATTGAGGTCTTCCCCAAACAGGATGTCTCCCTAAAAAGGGAGTACCTCTAATGACTTTTTTGGAGTCCAAGTCCACCTTCCATGATCTCAACCACAGAATACGGTGAGCCAGGATGGCTTGGCCACCAACACACCTGCCTCAGAGGACCCCTCCTGAATGTAATAGGTGGTGGTGGTCATGTGAGACAGGTACTGTCTGGCAATGTCAGATATATCCTGAGGCAGCTCTTCCTCTAATGCCTGAACCCATGCTTCAATTCCTATTGTGGTGTTAATATAAGACAGGTACTGTCTGGCAGTGTCAGATATATCCTGAGGCAGCTCTTCCTCTGATGCTTGAACCCATGCTTCAATTCCTTTTTGCAGTCCAAGAGGCTGCTATAATGGGCCTATGTACAGCACCTGTAAGGGAGTAAATAGACTTCAGGCATCCCTCCACATGCTTATCTGTCGGTGTCTTCAGTGAGGTGACAGGCAGAGTAGATGATACCACTAGACGGGTGACATGGAAATCCACCGATGGTGAATTTTCCCACTTGTTACACAACTCTGTAGGGAGAGGATAGCGAGCCACCATCCGTTTAGACAGGGAGAATTTCATTCCTGGAAAAGACCAGGGTTCTTGTCATGTCCCCTAGATGGTCAGAAGTAATAACGTTTTAGTTACCTTCTGACGTTCTTAGACACCATAGTGGAATCCTCGTCATCATCAGTGATTTGTAGGATCTGCTTAATAGCAACCACTAAGTTAGGGACATCAACCTGAGTAGTGGATTCCTCGTCAGAAGCAGCTGTGTCAGTGTCTGATGGGATAGCATACTCCCCATCCTCATCAGAAGAATCTTCTGAGAGATTAGTGGATTGTGAGGAGGAAGTGGCCCGCTTAGATGACCCCGTGATGCGAGAGTGACTTGTGGCAGTTTTATGTCTAACCATGGAGTGACTCCATTGCTGCAACTGGGTAGACAAATTATCCACCCAAGGCGGATTTACCATAGTGACAATATGTGGCTGTAATGGCACCGGAGGTCCCATAGGGGTCGTAAGGCATGTCACAAGTGTATTGAGCATAGTTGAGAATGCCGCCCAAGGTGGCTCCTGATTGGTTACAGAATCCGCAGACTGACTGGGAGATGTATGGCACATAGTACACAGACCGTCATACAAGACTTCCCCCTCAGGCAAATCCTTGGTGCATGCTCTGCATGATACAGGAGTGTCCGCTGATTTCCCGCCCTTTGTGTTAGACATTATTAGTGAATGCAACCGCAGAGCGTATTAGTACGATACAGCCAGACAGAATACAATAGCAAAACAATATAACAACAGAATAGGCTGCGCTTAGAGATGAATTGTCATGACAACTGGTAAAATTTATTATACTTAAAATCTGTCAATTAGGACAATTAAAAATGCGTATACATTGCTTAAAATAACCTCTGATCATACTGTTGACAACAATTAAGCCTGTTCCAAATTAACCGTGAGACCCTGTTAGTTGAAACCAAATGGATCCTGGGGCTATAACAGGGTCTCACGGTTAATTTGGAACAGGCTTAATTGTTGTCAACAGTATGATCAGAGGTTATTTTAAGCAATGTATACGCATTTTTAATTGTCCTAATTGACAGATTTTAAGTATAATAAATTTTACCAGTTGTCATGACAATTCATCTCTAAGCGCAGCCTATTCTGTTGTTATATTGTTTTGCTATTCTATATAGGTGTAACTGACCTACCCAGGCAGCTGCTATACACACGGTTAATTGGAAACACACTCGCAGCGCCCCTTCCAACCTAGGTTGGTTTGTTCCATTTTTTTGCACTAGACAGAATACAATACCTGCGAATAAATTCCCTAGTATGGGACTACGCACACAGTACACAACACAAGCGAATAAATCCAGTATTATGTGACTGAGTACACAGTAGAGTACACTTTAATTGGTAAATACTGTGAAGCACTATATATGGACCCTGATGCACCTAGTCCCTTAGGGTACAGAATACAGTGATAGATAGAGCTGGGATACACTGAAAAATAAATCCACACAGCAGATACAGGCACACACAGTCACAGTGACAATGCAGATAATTATTTTAGTAATACAATAAAACTGCACTGGACTAGTATATGTATATTATATATAACAATGCACGGTCTGAGACCGCATGTATATATCAGAATACTCGTACAATATATTCTGGCACAGGTACACTTGTTCTTAACTAACGCAGTCTTATTATCGACATGCAGAAAACTTAAGTGCTTGTAAAACCACAGCGCTGATGTACAGGCGGGTTTACAAAGGAGACCTTGTCCTGCAGTCCCGGAGACCAGTCGCATCTATTTAAGAAAATGGCGCCCAGCGTCTCAGTCAGGGAGGGAGGGAGAGTGTGAGGCAGCTCCAGGGCAGGAACACCAGCAGTAGATGGCGCCCTGGGCCGGGGAAAAGGCTACAGGTCATGCGCCGGTTCCCCTATGCTGGACTTCACCACCTGGTACTAAGGATATACTAATATCCATTTTAATTAGACTCCAATCTGTACTCCTATGCCATGGTGGATATAGTGGGGTCCCTGCTCAGTTACAGTGTCCACGCCAGCGTCACAGTCAGTCTCCCTAGACTGCGACAGGAACGCGATTTAGTGGCGGGTCCCGCCTGGGGGACCCTCTTACCTCCTCCCCGTAGCAGCCACGCGAAATAGGAGAGCGTCTGCGACCATATGCCTGGAGCCGGAACGTCTCCGCCGCAAGTACCCGGGAACAGGCCGCGGGAGTATGCGACGCCGCTTGGGAGGTGATGGAGCTGCAGCGCTGAAGTGTCACCGTGACATACAGTGCTGACAGCCCAGTTTTGAAGAAATTTTCTGTCAGAAAAAGCTTTTTCAGGGCTGCCCTCCTGTTAGTGACTGCTTCTACAGGCACCAACTCAAAACTGAGCTCACAGTGCCTGGAGGCGGGGTTGTAGAGAAGGCCCCACAATGCATCCTGGGACAGCCTAAAGCTTTAGCCTGTTGGTGCCTCTCTGGATCAAGATCCACTCTACACCCCATGTTTCCCTGTGGAAACCAATGTACCCTGCTGCAGAAAAGTGTATTAAAGGGTTTGGAATGCCCTTTAATACATTGGAGATACAGTATACTAAAATAATGTGAAAATAGTGTGAAAACAGAAAACACCCTTTTTCACATTATTTTAGTAAAAATAATGTTAATAAATAGACCACTTATGAAAATCTGCTGCCACCTGGCATGTGCAGCAGCTCCATGCCGCCTTTTATGCTGCATGTAGGAGGGTTTACAGCCAACTGGAAACCCCCCTTGCGTTCGCCTATGACGCTGGATATACACTGTACAATAATATGACTGGCTGATTCTCAGCTTATCAGCCCTTTTATTGCACAGTGTGCATGCACAACTGATGGGCAATAATCGTTTCAGTCGATTCAGAGTGCTGCATGACATTTGTAGGTAACTATAAGCCGATATCAGGCCGCAAACGTAATGCGTACGTGATCTGTCAGACATACGGTATTACATTTACAAACATCACTTCTACGCTCTATAGGGACATTTATCATTCAGATAGGACTGATAATTGAATAGTATGTATACTGGAACTCGGATGTTCTTTGGATTGTTTCATCCCTCAGAAAAATATAAATGGTGACTCATTTGTCAGGTTGGTAAAGTACGTACCTTGCTTTACTCAGCACAATCAGATTTCCTAAATTCCAGTGTGTTCACCGACTGAACGCTGTTTATCTACTTTCTGCAACATTTTTTACATCTTTCAGCAACTTTTAGTGTTTGACGATAGTGTCGGATGCAGTCCGTACCAGTTGCAATTATCTTTTATAATGAAAACTATAAAAAAAATTCCCAGAAATCACAAGGGATGCTAACAAACGGATTGCTCATTCCGCATCGGACTAGATACAGCAGGCGTACAGAACGCTGGCCTGATTACACCACCAAGCGGCACACGCCAGTGTCATCTAGTCTATAAATTAGCACAATGGCGGCTATTACATGATGCAGTAGTAACAGATTGTAAAGGGCCATTTTCCGTCTCCCAAATGAAGGCACCAACATACTAGTTCATCCAGTACAAAGAAAAAAAACAAATAGCATAAAACAAACTGCTTTTATGACAGATATTAAAAAGAAAAACCACAAATGTTTTTCTTGTATAACCAGTATTAAAAAAATAGAAAAAAAATCACAGTACAGCATTGTGTCATCTTTTATTTGGCCATTAGGGGGCAGTGTTTCAATAGTCAAATGCTGATCTTTAATTTGCCTAGTGCAAGGAGCCCTGAGTGTAAATTAGAGATGAGCGCCGGAAATTTTTCGGGTTTTGGTTTTGGGTTCGGTTCCGCGGCCGTGTTTTGGGTTCGACCGCGTTTTGGCAAAACCTCACCGAATTTTTTTTGTCGGATTCGGGTGTGTTTTGGATTCGGGTGTTTTTTTCAAAAAACCCTAAAAAACAGCTTAAATCATAGAATTTGGGGGTCATTTTGATCCCAAAGTATTATTAACCTCAAAAACCATAATTTCCACTCATTTTCAGTCTATTCTGAATACCTCACACCTCACAATATTATTTTTAGTCCTAAAATTTGCACCGAGGTCGCTGTGTGAGTAAGATAAGCGACCCTAGTGGCCGACACAAACACCGGGCCCATCTAGGAGTGGCACTGCAGTGTCACGCAGGATGTCCCTTCCAAAAAACCCTCCCCAAACAGCACATGACGCAAAGAAAAAAAGAGGCGCAATGAGGTAGCTGTGTGAGTAAGATAAGCGACCCTAGTGGCCGACACAAACACCGGGCCCATCTAGGAGTGGCACTGCAGTGTCACGCAGGATGTCCCTTCCAAAAAACCCTCCCCAAACAGCACATGACGCAAAGAAAAAAAGAGGCGCAATGAGGTAGCTGACTGTGTGAGTAAGATAAGCGACCCTAGTGGCCGACACAAACACCGGGCCCATCTAGGAGTGGCACTGCAGTGTCACGCAGGATGTCCCTTCCAAAAAACCCTCCCCAAACAGCACATGACGCAAAGAAAAAAAGAGGCGCAATGAGGTAGCTGACTGTGTGAGTAAGATAAGCGACCCTAGTGGCCGACACAAACACCGGGCCCATCTAGGAGTGGCACTGCAGTGTCACGCAGGATGGCCCTTCCAAAAAACCCTCCCCAAACAGCACATGACGCAAAGAAAAATAAAAGAAAAAAGAGGTGCAAGATGGAATTGTCCTTGGGCCCTCCCACCCACCCTTATGTTGTATAAACAAAACAGGACATGCACACTTTAACCAACCCATCATTTCAGTGACAGGGTCTGCCACACGACTGTGACTGATATGACGGGTTGGTTTGGACCCCCCCCAAAAAAGAAGCAATTAATCTCTCCTTGCACAAACTGGCTCTACAGAGGCAAGATGTCCACCTCATCATCATCCTCCGATATATCACCGTGTACATCCCCCTCCTCACAGATTATCAATTCGTCCCCACTGGAATCCACCATCTCAGCTCCCTGTGTACTTTGTGGAGGCAATTGCTGCTGGTCAATGTCTCCGCGGAGGAATTGATTATAATTCATTTTAATGAACATCATCTTCTCCACATTTTCTGGATGTAACCTCGTACGCCGATTGCTGACAAGGTGAGCGGCGGCACTAAACACTCTTTCGGAGTACACACTTGTGGGAGGGCAACTTAGGTAGAATAAAGCCAGTTTGTGCAAGGGCCTCCAAATTGCCTCTTTTTCCTGCCAGTATAAGTACGGACTGTGTGACGTGCCTACTTGGATGCGGTCACTCATATAATCCTCCACCATTCTTTCAATGTTGAGAGAATCATATGCAGTGACAGTAGACGACATGTCCGTAATCGTTGTCAGGTCCTTCAGTCCGGACCAGATGTCAGCATCAGCAGTCGCTCCAGACTGCCCTGCATCACCTCCAGCGGGTGGGCTCGGAATTCTGAGCCTTTTCCTCGCACCCCCAGTTGCGGGAGAATGTGAAGGAGGAGATGTTGACAGGTCGCGTTCCGCTTGACTTGACAATTTTCTCACCAGCAGGTCTTTCAATCCCAGCAGACTTGTGTCTGCCGGAAAGAGAGATCCAAGGTAGGCTTTAAATCTAGGATCGAGCATGGTGGCCAAAATGTAGTGCTCTGATTTCAACAGATTGACCACCCGTGAATCCTTGTTAAGCGAATTAAGGGCTCCATCCACAAGTCCCACATGCCTAGCGGAATCGCTCCGTGTTAGCTCCTCCTTCAATGTCTCCAGCTTCTTCTGCAAAAGCCTGATGAGGGGAATGACCTGACTCAGGCTGGCAGTGTCTGAACTGACTTCACGTGTGGCAAGTTCAAAGGGCATCAGAACCTTGCACAACGTTGAAATCATTCTCCACTGCGCTTGAGACAGGTGCATTCCACCTCCTATATCGTGCTCAATTGTATAGGCTTGAATGGCCTTTTGCTGCTCCTCCAACCTCTGAAGCATATAGAGGGTTGAATTCCACCTCGTTACCACTTCTTGCTTCAGATGATGGCAGGGCAGGTTCAGTAGTTTTTGGTGGTGCTCCAGTCTTCTGTACGTGGTGCCTGTACGCCGAAAGTGTCCCGCAATTCTTCTGGCCACCGACAGCATCTCTTGCACGCCCCTGTCGTTTTTTAAAAAATTCTGCACCACCAAATTCAAGGTATGTGCAAAACATGGGACGTGCTGGAATTTGCCCATATTTAATGCACACACAATATTGCTGGCGTTGTCCGATGCCACAAATCCACAGGAGAGTCCAATTGGGGTAAGCCATTCCGCGATGATCTTCCTCAGTTGCCGTAAGAGGTTTTCAGCTGTGTGCGTATTCTGGAAAGCGGTGATACAAAGCGTAGCCTGCCTAGGAAAGAGTTGGCGTTTGCGAGATGCTGCTACTGGTGCCGCCGCTGCTGTTCTTGCGGCGGGAGTCCATACATCTACCCAGTGGGCTGTCACAGTCATATAGTCCTGACCCTGCCCTGCTCCACTTGTCCACATGTCCGTGGTTAAGTGGACATTGGGTACAGCTGCATTTTTTAGGACACTGGTGACTCTTTTTCTGAGGTCTGTGTACATTTTCGGTATCGCCTGCCTAGAGAAATGGAACCTAGATGGTATTTGGTACCGGGGACACAGTACCTCCAACAAGTCTCTAGTTGGCTCTGCAGTAATGATGGATACCGGAACCACGTTTCTCACCACCCAGGATGCCAAGGCCTCAGTTATCCGCTTTGCAGTAGGATGACTGCTGTGATATTTCATCTTCCTCGCAAAGGACTGTTGAACAGTCAATTGCTTACTGGAAGTAGTACAAGTGGGCTTACGACTTCCCCTCTGGGATGACCATCGACTCCCAGCAGCAACAACAGCAGCGCCAGCAGCAGTAGGCGTTACACGCAAGGATGCATCGGAGGAATCCCAGGCAGGAGAGGAATCATCAGAATTGCCAGTGACATGGCCTGTAGGACTATTGGCATTCCTGGGGAAGGAGGAAATTGACACTGAGGGAGTTGGTGGGGTGGTTTGCGTGAGCTTGGTTACAAGAGGAAGGGATTTACTGGTCAGTGGACTGCTTCCGCTGTCGGACAAAGTTTTTGAACTTGTCACTGACTTATTATGAATGCGCTGCAGGTGACGTATAAGGGAGGATGTTCCGAGGTGGTTAACGTCCTTACCCCTACTTATTACAGCTTGACAAAGGGAACACACGGCTTGACAAATGTTGTCCGCATTTCTGGTGAAATACTTCCACACCGAAGAGCTGATTTTTTTGGTATTTTCACCAGGCATGTCAACGGCCATATTCCTCCCACGGACAACAGGTGTCTCCCCGGGTGCCTGACTTAAACAAACCACCTCACCATCAGAATCCTCCTGGTCAATTTCCTCCCCAGCGCCAGCAACACCCATATCCTCCTCATCCTGGTGTACTTCAACACTGACATCTTCAATCTGACTATCAGGAACTGGACTGCGGGTGCTCCTTCCAGCACTTGCAGGGGGCGTGCAAATGGTGGAAGGCGCATGCTCTTCACGTCCAGTGTTGGGAAGGTCAGGCATCGCAACCGACACAATTGGACTCTCCTTGTGGATTTGGGATTTCGAAGAACGCACAGTTCTTTGCTGTGCTTTTTCCAGCTTGAGTCTTTTCATTTTTCTAGCGAGAGGCTGAGTGCTTCCATCCTCATGTGAAGCTGAACCACTAGCCATGAACATAGGCCAGGGCCTCAGCCGTTCCTTGCCACTCCGTGTGGTAAATGGCATATTGGCAAGTTTACGCTTCTCCTCCGACAATTTTATTTTAGGTTTTGGAGTCCTTTTTTTACTGATATTTGGTGTTTTGGATTTGACATGCTCTGTACTATGACATTGGGCATCGGCCTTGGCAGACGACGTTGCTGGCATTTCATCGTCTCGGCCATGACTAGTGGCAGCAGCTTCAGCACGAGGTGGAAGTGGATCTTGATCTTTCCCTAATTTTGGAACCTCAACATTTTTGTTCTCCATATTTTAATAGGCACAACTAAAAGGCACCTCAGGTAAACAATGGAGATGGATGGATACTAGTATACAATTATGGATGGACTGCCGAGTGCCGACACAGAGGTAGCTACAGCCGTGGACTACCGTACTGTACTGTGTCTGCTGCTAATATAGACTGGTTGATAAAGAGATGTAGTATGTATGTATAAAGAAGAAAGAAAAAAAAACCACGGGTAGGTGGTATACAATTATGGACGGACTGCCGAGTGCCGACACAGAGGTAGCTACAGCCGTGGACTACCGTACTGTACTGTGTCTGCTGCTAATATAGACTGGATGATAATGAGATGTAGTATGTATAAAGAAGAAAGAAAAAAAAACCACGGGTAGGTGGTATACAATTATGGATGGACTGCCGAGTGCCGACACAGAGGTAGCTACAGCCGTGGACTACCGTACTGTACTGTGTCTGCTGCTAATATAGACTGGATGATAATGAGATGTAGTATGTATAAAGAAGAAAGAAAAAAAAACCACGGGTAGGTGGTATACAATTATGGATGGACTGCCGAGTACCGACACAGAGGTAGCTACAGCCGTGGACTACCGTACTGTACTGTGTCTGCTGCTAATATAGACTGGATGATAATGAGATGTAGTATGTATAAAGAAGAAAGAAAAAAAAACCACGGGTAGGTGGTATACAATTATGGACGGACTGCCGAGTGCCGACACAGAGGTAGCTACAGCCGTGGACTACCGTACTGTACTGTGTCTGCTGCTAATATAGACTGGTTGATAATGAGATGTAGTATGTATAAAGAAGAAAGAAAAAAAAACCACGGGTAGGTGGTATACAATTATGGATGGACTGCCGAGTGCCGACAAAGAGGTAGCTACAGCCGTGGACTACCGTACTGTACTGTGTCTGCTGCTAATATAGACTGGATGATAATGAGATGTAGTATGTATAAAGAAGAAAAAAAAAACGCGGGTAGGTGGTATACAATTATGGATGGACTGCCGAGTGCCGACACAGAGGTAGCTACAGCCGTGGACTACCGTACTGTACTGTGTCTGCTGCTAATATAGACTGGATGATAATGAGATGTAGTATGTATAAAGAAGAAAGAAAAAAAAACCACGGATAGGTGGTATACAATTATGGACGGACTGCTGAGTGCCGACACAGAGGTAGCTACAGCCGTGGACTACCGTACTGTACTGTGTCTGCTGCTAATATAGACTGGTTGATAATGAGATGTAGTATGTATAAAGAAGAAAGAAAAAAAAACCACGGGTAGGTGGTATACAATTATGGATGGACTGCCGAGTGCCGACACAGAGGTAGCTACAGCCGTGGACTACCGTACTGTACTGTGTCTGCTGCTAATATAGACTGGATGATAATGAGATGTAGTATGTATAAAGAAGAAAAAAAAACCCATGGGTAGGTGGTATACAATTATGGATGGACTGCCGAGTGCCGACACAGAGGTAGCTACAGCCGTGGACTACCGTACTGTACTGTGTCTGCTGCTAATATAGACTGGATGATAATGAGATGTAGTATGTATAAAGAAGAAAGAAAAAAAAAACCACGGGTAGGTGGTATACAATTATGGATGGACTGCCGAGTGCCGACACAGAGGTAGCTACAGCCGTGAACTACCGTACTGTGTCTGCTGCGACTGGATGATAAATAATGATATAAAAAATATATATATATCACTACTGCAGCCGGACAGGTATATATTATATAATGACGGACCTGCTGGACACTGTCTGTCAGCAGAATGAGTTTTTTATAGAATAAAAAAACACCACACAAGTCACACGACGAGTGTTTAACTTTTTCAGGCAATCACAATATAGCATACTATACTGGTGGTCAGTGTGGTCAGGTCACTGGTCAGTCACACTGGCAGTGGCACTCCTGCAGCAAAAGTGTGCACTGTTTAATTTTAATAATATGTACTCCTGGCTCCTGCTATAACCTATAACTGCTCCCCAGTCTCCCCCACAATTAAGCTGTGTGAGCACAGTCAGATATTATACATAGATGATGCAGCACACTGGGCTGAGCACAGATATGGTATGTGACTGAGTCACTGTGTATCGTTTTATTCAGGCAGAGAACGGATTATATTAAATAAAACTGCACTGGTGGTCACTGGTCAGTGGTCAGTCACTAGTAAACTCTGCACTCTCTAGTACTCCTAAGCTCCAGTAAATCAAGTGTCTCTGTCTCAATCTCACTCTCTCTCTTCTAATCTAAATGGAGAGGACGCCAGCCACATCCTCTCCCTATCAATCTCAATGCACGTGTGAAAATGGCGGCGACGCGCGGCTCCTTATATAGAATCCGAGTCTCGCGATAGAATCCGAGCCTCGCGAGAATCCGACAGCGTCATGATGACGTTCGGGCGCGCTCGGGTTAACCGAGCAAGGCGGGAAGATCCGAGTCGCTCGGATCCGTGTAAAAAAAGCTGAAGTTCGGGCGGGTTCGGATTCCGAGGAACCGAACCCGCTCATCTCTAGTGTAAATAGATGCAAACATGCAGAAAAGTGAAATATGTTGTGCAGAAATAATTACTTGACCCTGGTGCCAGCGAACATTAACAGAAAAGTGAGGAAAATCAGCCCTTTTAATAACTCTTTTAACTTCTTTTAAAATGTTATACCACAAGGTTATCTGCACAAATAAAGTGTATATTAATGACAGTAGGCCCCGTTGCTGCAGAAGTAGCAGATTGTGCATGTGATGTCTTGCGCTGCGGGGGGAGGGCTGAACGTTTGGCTTGTTCACTATCAAAAGTTAATTATAGGTTTTTTGTTTTACTCCCTCGTTAGATATAACTTTTAATCACACCACCTATTTATCTTTTTTTTTATCCCTCAGAGCCAATCGGAGATATAAAAATCCCGGGATGGCTTCCAGTGAAAGCCGTATGACAGATCCCTGGCTTGCAGTCTTGCGGCCTCTGCCATTTTCTTTTATTGCACTGTCGTGGCCTTTGGTCTGTAATAAAGAAGGCTTGTCTCTGGCAAATCACAGGAGCTGCCAGAGGGGTGTACGGTGCGATAAATCATTAATTATGTAACCCCTCATGTGTTACTGTCCCTCCCTGCATCGTCATTGCTATCTGCGGGGGAAGTCAGGTCCACTGCTCACAAGCTGCTGCCATTTTGTCTGTCTATTTATCAAGCAAAGATGGATTGCTGGAATGGCCGCTCTTTCTGTTATCTGAAGGTCACCAGATAGAACACGTGTAATAAAAGCTGTGACTTTAAGTAATGCGGTCACGTGTGCCCTCGCGCAAAAGGGCTGATGAAGGTGACACAGTTCACGATGACTAGTAGTTATGATGGGAAAATGGCGTGGCTCTACTACTGTGATCAATTCACCAGGAAACTAACCACACAGAAACACTCACACCCTGTCCCACTGTCACACACAAACACTCACACCCTGTCCCACTGTCACTATACACAGAAACACTCGCACCCTGTCCCACTGTCACTATACACAGAAATACTCACACCCTGTCCCACTGTCACTATACACAGAAACACTCACACCCTGTACCACTGTCACTATACACAGAAACACTCACACCCTGTCCCACTGTCACTATACACAGAAATACTCACACCCTGTCCCACTGTCACTATACACAGAAACACTCACACCCTGTCCCACTGTCACACACAAACACTCACACCCTGTCCCACTGTCACTATACACAGAAACACGCACACCCTGTCCCACTGTCACTATACACAGAAACACTCACACCCTGTCCCACTGTCACTATACACAGAAACACTCACACCCTGTCCCACTGTCACTATACACAGAAACACTCGCACCCTGTCCCACTGTCACTATACACAGAAACACTCACACCCTGTCCCACTGTCACACACAAACACTCACACCCTGTCCCACTGTCACTATACACAGAAACACGCACACCCTGTCCCACTGTCACTATACACAGAAACACGCACACCCTGTCCCACTGTCACTATACACAGAAATACTCACACCCTGTCCCACTGTCACTATACACAGAAACACTCACACCCTGTACCACTGTCACTATACACAAACACTCACACCCTGTCCCACTGTCACTATACACAGAAACACTCACACCCTGTACCACTGTCACTATACACAGAAACACTCACACCCTGTACCACTGTCACTATACACAAACACTCACACCCTGTCCCACTGTCACTATACACAAACACTCACACCCTGTCCCACTGTCACTATACACAGAAACACTCACACCCTGTACCACTGTCACTATACACAGAAACACTCACACCCTGTCCCACTGTCACACACAAACACTCACACCCTGTCCCACTGTCACTATACACAGAAACACTCGCACCCTGTCCCACTGTCACTATACACAGAAATACTCACACCCTGTCCCACTGTCACTATACACAGAAACACACCCTGTCCCACTGTCACTATACACAGGAACACTCACACCCTGTCCCACTGTCACTATACACAGAAACACTCACACCCTGTACCACTGTCACTATACACAGAAACACTCACACCCTGTCCCACTGTCACTATACACAGAAACACTCACACCCTGTCCCACTGTCACTATACACAGAAACACTCACACCCTGTCCCACTGTCACTATACACAGAAACACTCACACACTGTCCCACTGTCACTATACACAAACACTCGCACCCTGTCCCACTGTCACTATACACAGAAACACTCACACCCTGTCCCACTGTCACTATACACAGGAACACTCACACCCTGTCCCACTGTCACTATACACAGAAACACTCACACCCTGTACCACTGTCACTATACACAGAAACACTCACACCCTGTACCACTGTCACTATACACAGAAACACTCACACCCTGTCCCACTGTCACTATACACAGAAATACTCACACCCTGTCCCACTGTCACTATACACAGAAACACTCACACCCTGTCCCACTGTCACTATACACAGGAACACTCACACCCTGTCCCACTGTCACTATACACAAACACTCACACCCTGTCCCACTGTCACTACTATACACAGAAACACTCACACCCTGTCCCACTGTCACTATACACAGGAACACTCACACCCTGTCCCACTGTCACTATACACAGAAACACTCACACCCTGTCCCACTGTCACTATACACAGAAACACTCACACCCTGTCCCACTGTCACTATACACAGAAACACTCACACCCTGTCCCACTGTCACTATACACAGGAACACTCACACCCTGTCCCACTGTCACTATACACAAACACTCACACCCTGTCCCACTGTCACTATACACAGAAACACTCACACCCTGTCCCACTGTCACTATACACAGAAACACTCACACCCTGTCCCACTGTCACTATACACAGGAACACTCACACCCTGTCCCACTGTCACTATACACAGAAACACTCACACCCTGTCCCACTGTCACTATACACAGAAATACTCACACCCTGTCCCACTGTCACTATACACAGAAACACTCACACCCTGTCCCACTGTCACTATACACAGGAACACTCACACCCTGTCCCACTGTCACTATACACAAACACTCACACCCTGTCCCACTGTCACTATACACAGGAACACTCACACCCTGTCCCACTGTCACTATACACAAACACTCACACCCTGTCCCACTGTCACTATACACAGGAACACTCACACCCTGTCCCACTGTCACTATACACAAACACTCACACCCTGTCCCACTGTCACTATACACAGAAATACTCACACCCTGTCCCACTGTCACTATACACAGAAATACTCACACCCTGTACCACTGTCACTATACACAGAAACACTCACACCCTGTCCCACTGTCACTATACACAGAAATACTCACACCCTGTCCCACTGACACCGCAACCAGAAACACACCCTGTCCCACTGTCACTATACACAGAAAGACTCACACCCTATCCACTGACACCACACTCATAACACTCACACCCTGTCCCACTGACACTACACACAGAAACACTCACACCTTACCCCACTGACACCACACACATAACACTCACACCCTATCCCACTGACACCACACACAGAAACACACACACCCTATCCCACCTACACTACACACAGAAACACTCACACCTTACCCCACTGACACCAGACACAGAAACACTCACACCCTATCCCACTGATCCTACACACAGAAACACTCACACTTTACCCCACTGACACAACACACAGAATCCCTACCCCACTGACACTACACACAAAAACACTCACACCCTACCCCACTGACACTACACACAGAGACACTCACACCCTATCCCACTGACACCACACACAGAAACACTCGCACCCTACCCCACTGACACTACGCACAGAAACACACTCTACCCCACTGACACCACACACAGAAACACTCACGACCTATCCCACTGACACCACGCACAGAAACACACTCTACCCTACTGACACCACACACAGAAACACTCACAACCTATCCCACTGACACCACACACAGAAACACTCACAACCTATCCCACTGACACCACACACAGAATATCGTCTCACCCTATCCCACTGACACCATCGGTACCCAGGTTCGGATATGTCAGGCCGACATCGGCTGGGTACACATTGCTGGAGTGTGTATCCAGCTTTAAAAAAGAAGAGCATGAGTAAGAAAGGACGGATCTGAGGGGGAGGAAATAGTGCGAGTGCGGATGGATGCTGCTGGGGAATGTACATTGATATATGGCACTGTGGTATTACTGCAGTATAGCAGGCTCAGAATACTTCCATCGTTTTCCAGGAATATATTAGATCTGGTTATGTTTATAGAGTCTATGATTGCTGTAAATATTCTCCTTTGTCTCCGTCATTGGTCTGTGCGTTCCGCTCTCTGCAGGTCATGTCCCCAGCACTGTATAACTTGTATTTACTAACAATTCTGACTATAAATCCTGCAGGATGTTTTTAGGAACAAATTTAAGAAAAAAAAAAAAAAAGACGACGTCTTCTTGGGTGTCACATTGCCGTTCCTGCCACAGAAAAACCATTTAAGGGTTCAACACAAACCCAGATTGTTTCCACTGGGCCTTATATATCTGCTCTAAAACGGCGCCAGTTCCAGCAGCCAGGCGCGTTGCACCGGTGACCTCATCACCACGTTTGGCTCTGGCAGCCTGGATGGACTCAGTTTTCTTGCGATGGGGTCATCCTCACATGGCGTGTCAAAGCAATGGAGACAATGCACACAAACTACAACAAATCATTAGTCTCATTTAACTAACATTTTGGCCTTTAAGATTGTTATAATTACCTTGACATCCAGCGCAAATGTTCATCGTTATCTGGCCTCAGCGATTTTGCTGGGAAGAAGACTTTGATTTATACGTGACGTATGGCAAAGACTCACAAATGACCAGGCATTGCCAAAATTAATTCCAAAAGTGAAATCTGCTTCTCATCAGAGGCCCCGGTTCCCTGTCACCACGTGCGGATTCTAGCTCTCTGCTTGTTTTATAGATCCAAGGTCCCCTTCAGGTCACTTCTCCTTGGATTGCGTCTTGTGCTAGCCTTACTGCGTGCCAGGGTTATATGCAGAGTGTCAGGAACCAGGAGAACAATAACGGGCTATCTATAGTCTTCATAGTATAGCTTCATTATTACGCAGATGTACAGGATCAAACAGAAGCAGCCTATATATATATATATAATCGTTCCTATATGCCGGCACTCAGTATAACTGATATAACCTAATCCGGTGCTTCATTCATAAAGTTAAGCAGACGGCGTAGACGGAACGGCACTCAAACATGCAATAGACGGTGTATTCAGCAACTCCAAGAGTACAAACATACAAAAAACAAGATACATTTACTCGCCTAAATAGACAAGACACCCCAAGAGGCTCCCGCCGCCATTCACTCTTGGTCCGTCATCCGGAAATGCCCGATGACTATGGTGGCCAATCTCGGGATCGGGAACAGTGGGATCCAGGGATTTTGGGATTAGGAAAGCCCTTTGTTTTTTTTCAATGCGTCCTCAGGAGGCACAGACGCTGCCCGATTCTCCTTGCTCCCGGCTGTGCGCAGCGGTGGGCGGTGTGCGGCTGTCTGCGCAGTGTGACCTCTGACTTTGCATCACGCTGCGCAGACAGCTGCACACCGCCCGCCACTCAGACCTCAGTCCCGGCAGGCAACTCTGTAGTGGATGAGCCCAAATCAGATGGGTATGTTATCATGTGGTCTGGGGAGCGCGGGACAGCGGCGGACATTGCAAGAGAACCAATCCCGGGTATCCAGGGATTGATTATTTCTCCATACTGATCCCCGGGACTGAAAATATGGCCCGGGATTGGCTCCCAACCGATGACGCACTTCCGGGTCTTAAGTTCCAAAATTACCCAACAACGCTGTGCGAATTCCACAGTGTCTCATCGGCACTTCCCGAAACAGCTCACAGCCATCTGGCGACACGGAGCCTGCAACCATTGGTACTATCTACTAGGTACATTCCAGGAGGACCTGAATAAGAAGCGGAGGAGAGAAAAAATAATATACACAAAATATACTGAAAATGCAAACCCCCCCCCCCAGAAAATAACAGATTAAATTAAAAGAGGCGAGCCCTTATTTTTTGAAGCTTATATAAGCATATGTAGGAAACTATAAGCATTCTAAAGTAGTATAGAAACATATATTAATTAACAGATCATAGAGAGTTCCAATTTTATCATTCAATCCTTTTGGATGGACACAGGGCCGGATTAAGCCTTGGGGGTGCCCGGGGCACATAAAACGGGGGGGGGGGGGCCTGGGGAAGTGTGGTGGGGGGTGTATATTAGATGCATTAGATTATGTGCATACCTTCCGACATATCTCCCAACACAATCTAATACTGTATACTGTACAACATTGTTCTTAAATGTAATATACACAATGAGTGTATATTAAATTTAAAACAATGTTGTACAGTGTAATAGATCTAAACTAATAGTTTAATAATGCCTGGGTACAGGTTTTAGCTCCATGTAATTGAAAAACAACTATTTTATAACATTATCTTGTAGTCGAACAAAGACAATTTAAACAACCTTAAAATGTACATAGAAAAATAAAATCTATAATTTATCTTGTCACATGCAAGAATAGCAACAGCCTCTGTATTACTTACACACTGGGACAGGGCTCAGGAGGTCTCTCCAGACCCTCATTAGATATCAAGTTACACAGGACTCAGATACCCAAGCAGGAAGGTGGAGAAGCTGAGATTCTTGTGTCACCGCTCACTCCACCTTCCTATCTGTCCTCTGGTCGTAACGTTCCATCGGTAGCTCATGAAAACCTGATGCTCCTGGATCTCTGCCTGCACTGCATACTGTTCTGCTCACATTCTGGCTGTCTGATTCTGTTGCTACATAAGAGGGAAAGCTAGTAACTTCAGTGTACTCTGGCTGGGGGGCCCCTGACAAAGGGGGGCTCGGGTATAGTATTCCCTGTGACCCCCCCCCCCCTCTTAATCTGGCTATGGATGGACAAAGTCTAATTTAAAGATCCACCTTGTTTCTTCATTCAACGGGATTTTGTCTCACTCTCCACCTCTCGGAGATTCTTGTACATGGTTAATGATCACATACTGTAAAGAAGCCATGGTATGTCCAGTGTTTTTACAGCGACGTGCTACTGGCTGGTTACTTTCTTTTCTAGTTAGGGCCAATTTGATTGAGGATCTATGTGGAGCCACTCAGTCACAGAATTTTCTTGTGGTTTTTACTACATAGTATAGCCCACAAGGGCAAATGATAATGTATACCACACGGGTAGGGGTACACATCAGCACATATTTAATGTCATACATAATATCCTTATGAGGAAGCTTAAGTGGTTTGCAGCTTATTAAATATTTACATGTCTCACATTTAATATACCTATAGCATCCTGGTGCTTGTGTGTATAGATTAGGAGCCTGCGGTATATTTCTTCCAGTAATAGCTGTATGGGGTCTGAACGCAGCCACCGGTCTGGTAGATTTAAACTAAGGTAAATCCCAATCAGATGTCACGATAGGCCACCGGGCTCTACTGATGATAGGACTTGTGACCGTCAAGTCACTAGAACAATGGAATTAGTTGTTGTCTCTTTTTTCTCTAACGTCCTAGAGGATGCTGGGCACTCCGTAAGGACCATGGGGATAGACGAGCTCCGCAGGAGTCATGGGCACTTTAAGAAAGACTTTAGTTCTGGGTGTGCACTGGCTCCTCCCTCTATGCCCCTCCTCCATACCTCAGTTTGATACTGTGCCCAGTGGAGACTGGGTGCTTTTCAGGGAGCTCTCCTGAGCTTTCTGACAGAAAGTATTTTGTTAGGTTTTTTATTTTCAGGGAGCACTGCTGGCAACAGGCTCCCTGCATCGAGGGACTGAGGGGAGAGAAGCAGCCCTACTCCTGTGAGTTGCAAGGTCCTGCTTCTTAGGCTACTGGACACCATTAGCTCCAGAGGGATTGGTACGCAGGATCTCACCCTAGCCGTCCGTCCCAGAGCCGCGCCAACGTCCCCCTCGCAGAGCCGGAAGATAGAAGCCGGGTGAGTATGAGAAGAAAAGAAGACTTCAGAGGCGGCAGAAGACTTCATGATCTTCACTGAGGTAACGCACAGCACTGCAGCTGTGCGCCATTGCTCCCATACACCTCACATACTCCGGTCACTGTAAGGGTGCAGGGCACAGGGGGGGGGGGGCGCCCTGGGCAGCAATATAAACCTCTTATTTGGCAAAAGAGAGCATATATACAGCTAGACACTGTATATATGCATGAGCCCCCGCCAATTTTACACTTTTAGTGGGACTGAAGCCCGCCGCCGAGGGGGCGAGGCTTCTCCCTCAGCACTCACCAGCGCCATGTTTTTCTCCACAGCACTGCTGAGAGGAAGCTCCCCGGACTCTCCCCTGCTTATACCACGGTAGATGAGAGGGTTTTAAAGAAGAGGGGGGGGGGGGCACATAATTCGGTGCAGATAATAATAACAGCGCTACTGGGTAAACATTAAATTGCTGTGTTTTTTCCTGGGTCATATAGCGCTGGGGTGTGTGCTGGCATATTCTCTCTCTGTCTCTCCAAAGGGCCTTGTGGGGGAATTGTCTTCAGAAGAGCATTCCCTGAGTGTGTGGTGTGTCGGTACGTGTGTGTCGACATGTCTGAGGTAAAAGGCTCTCCTAAGGAGGAGATGGAGCAAATGTGTGTGTGTGTGGTGTCTCCGTCGACAACGCCGACACCTGATTGGATATGTGAAATTAAGTGCTAAGGTAAATTTATTGCACAAAAGATTAGAGAACAGACAGGGAATCTACCCATGTCTGTCCCTATGTCGCAGAGACCTTCAGAGTCTCACAACGCTCACTATCCAAAATAGTGAGCGTTGTGAGACTCTGGCCCGTATTATGTGTTTTTATGCATTTTATGTAGGCGCTATTATTGACTAGAATGTTGCTTGTATGTAACGCTTCTTAGTATACAAGGTGTTACAAAGTATTACTTTTTATACTTCGTTGTTTTCACTATATGGTCTGCTCACAAATTTGTGCATGCTATCGTACTATTATACCATTATTAAGTAGCACATCATTCTGTCTGCAGGTTAGTTGTGCTGTAGTATAATTCATATTGTGATGTTTAGCGATTTATTTATCTGCATATTTATTACATTGTATGCCTCTTTAATTAGCTTTTCTGCTGCATAAGATAGTGCTGCCTGGTATATAAATATACATATCCATAGGTGTTTCTAACGGTTTGTTATTTTTACGTCTTTGTATTGTAAAATTGTCATTTCAGTACGTCTGCACTTCCTGTTGTCTATGGTTGCCTGGCAATGCCCCGACGTGTGCTTAGCCGCGCCCCCTTCCCGCCTGACGTGGTATCCCGGTGCAGTCCTGCACTAATGACGTCGTCGTCCGGCGGTGGGGAGGGACGGATGTGGCCACGCGATTGGAGTCTTGCCAGGTACCGGTTTTGTATTTAAATGTTTTGTATCACAGGTTGCTGGTTGTGTCTTGATAAAAGGGAACCATCCCTGAAACGTTGACCGCATCAGCGTTGCCTCTGCTGTCGTTTTTCTGAGTGCCACCATACGTTCTTCTATATATATATATATATATATATATATATATATATATATACACGCATACACCTGTGTGGCCAGCAATCCCTTTTTTAAATAATATATCAATATCTATACATAATATATATATATATATATATATATATATACACACAGGTTGAGTATCCCATATCCAAATATTCCGAAATACGGACTTTTTTGAGTGAGTGAGATAGTGAAACCTTTGTTTTCTGTGGCTCAATGTACACAAACTTTGTTTAATACACAAAGTTATAAAAAATATTGGCTAAAATTACTTTCAGGCTGTGTGTATAAGGTGTATATGAAACATAAATGCATTCTGTGCTTAGACTTAGGTCCCATCACCATGATATCTCATTATCGTATGCAATTATTCCAAGACTGATGTGAATGGCCAATTCTCTGTAAAGCGCTGCGGAATATGTGTGCGCTATATAAATAACTGGTAATAAATAATAAATAAATAAAATACGGAAAAATCCGATATCCAAAATACCTCTGGTCCCAAACATTGTGAATAAGGGATACTCAACCTGTATATATATATATATATATATAGCAAGCACAAAAGACTGCGGCACTCAGAGACTTGATGCAAAACTCGTGATGTATTAAAAATAACACCTGAACTCCAACGTTTCGGGGTTGGCACACCCCTTTGTCAAGGAAAAACTGTTTTTCCTTGACAAAGGGGTGTGCCAACCCCGAAACGTTGGAGTTCAGGTGTTATTTTTAATACATCACGAGTTTTACATCAAGTCTCTGAGTGCCGCAGTCTTTTGTGCTTGCTTTACATTACGTGTTTTCTGGAGGCACCGGAGCGACTGAGTCCATTAGGTGGAGTGCCGGTCCATACATTGCTTTTATATATATATATATATATATATATATATATTATACGGGAGCATGCACAGAATCACTAATTTGGAGCTGGGGGTGAGGGGGGGGGGGGTGGATTTGGAAGGGATGAGGGGGGGCAAAGCATTTTGTTGCACCTGGGCCCACCGCTCGCTAGTTCTGCCACTGCTCTGAGGGATGTATTTCTCCATGTGGGATCAAAATTCGATCTTGAGCAAAACTTGATTACAAATAGAACTATTTGTTACTTGTGTTTTATGTTGAAAATATTCCTTAACCACTTAACTGACGATTTATTTTGCCAAAAACTGCTCCGAAATTGTCGTTTTTTTTTTTTATGAGTGAATTAGGTGAAGAACATGAATTTAACCCTATCCAAAATGAGTTTAGTTAAAAAAAAAAAAAAAGGGAAAAAATGTATTTATTTTTTCAAATCCCCCCCCCCCCAAACATCGATCGGAAACATCGCGACCATCGCGGCTTTCCTTTTGAGAGCCGGGACAGCCTCCAGGTACACAGGGGGGGGTCTTGGGGTGGGGGGTGGGGTTAATTTACACTTCCCCAGCGGCTGCCGTTGTCTGCAGCCGCTGGAGAGGGGGATCTCCTGCCGTGCTGACAGATCAGCAGTGATCGGCAGCACGGCAATCAGTGGGGGAGAGTGCGGGGAGGTAGAGGGACCTCCCGGTCCCTCTGACAGCAGCAGAGGAGGGAAGTTTCCCTTCCCCGCCGCTGCTAACACTCTCTATCTGACTGGTCGCATCCTGTGCCACCAGGTCAGATAAAGCACTTGCTGGTGTGGGTGCATCTGATGCCACTATGCCAGGCAAGTGGTTAAGGTACAGTTTTCAGAAAATTTGTGAAGATCTGTTTTCCATTTGAAGTCATCATGAAAGTTGGTAGGCATGAAATGATAAACCTTTTTTAGGAACTTTTAATATTGAGGATTCTTTCTATATGATCAATTGAAGATCACGTTGTCGTCTTGGTGGTTTTTTGTTCTCCCCCCTCTGGTTTTGCTTCCCACGGTGGATGGACGCTCTGTTACATTATCTGCGGTGTTTAGTGCAGCTTTGCCTAAAGGGATCGCCTGGGATTTAGATCATTCATCTGAATCGGTCACTACAAAATCACTATTACTTCTGGGATTGTTGGCCTTGTTTTCCAGGTTTCCTTGATTGGCAGGGTCTGCGATGCCTTGTAAGCTCTCTATCAGATCCTGCTCCAATATCTCCCGCCAGACATCCGTAGACCTTATTTTCATCATAGTCCGCGTCAGCTAGATGTATTTTGTTGGCTTTTAAATTGTAATAAATCCTTTTGATGTTGTTCACACTGTTCTAATTTAATATTTTTCTGAATTTCTCCGTAACAAACTTTTAGCCTAGGGTTGGCGTGAAAAATAATTCTGATACTCTCGGGTGCCGTGATTTCAAAAAGTTTGGGAACCACTGCCCTATAGCATATATTATGTTTGTCAGCTGTTCGTGTAAGGGGTTATTTAGTCAATACTGATGGATCCAGGCCTAGATTATTCAATATTGCACCGGCAGGGGGCACTTCCCTCCCACCATCACCTCCCTGCCCACCCCAGCTCACCCCTGGGCAGGGCCACGTGTTAAAAACAAATCCTTATGGGCAGTCAACCCCAAAGGCTCATCGGCCTACCAGGAATCTTCCTGCTGAGGTCTGTGACCAATCCACCCCTGCCCACTAGCAAAAGTCAAATGGGGTGACATCTGGTGAAAGGGTGACGTGGCTAAGATGTCTCAAAGCATCATCTGATGACTCATTCCATGGTAAAGTGTTTCCTTATCAATTTTAGTGCTATGCAAGTGATTTATCATCACCTGGGGACAAAATACATAACTCACATTTTGTTATTCTCCTCTGAAGGACCTGTTGTCCAAATTCTTCCTCATTAGTGCTCTAGAAACTGGTTTGTCGTATTGTATAATTTTTATGAAACTCCTCCAGAATTTCCAGGAGACTCACAAATTTGGGGGGAGATCCCGACGACCAACCAGGAGACCCTCCCACTTACTTCCTAGTTAATAATAATTATTCGATTCTCAGGAAATTGTATCATGATGGAACCTCTGCCTTCCCTGCGTGATGCCGTGATTGGCCCCGTCCTCGTGGCGACCATCTTTATCTCCCCTCCGGGATCTCTCTTGGAGGAGACAGAAAAGAGTAGGCAAGTTTGGTGGAAGTTTCACCTTTCTATACAAATTTTCTTTATAAATGTGACGTCTGTCTGTGTCTGCACAAGTTATGTAATGTTAGGGGGCGGAGGACCCTACACTCACCGTCTATGCTGGGCCCCGTCATTTCTTAGAGAGGAGTGCACTAAACCGTCTTTCTGCAATGTGAATAAATAAAAATAATGTGAGTTTTGATGAGCGGATTCGGTTTTACTCGGTTTTACTCGGTTCTCAAAACAGAATCTTATTGACTCACTGATGTCACGTGTTTTGGATAGCCAATAAGATTCTGTTTTGAGAACCGAGTAAAACCGAGTAAAACCGAATCCGCTCATTTTTCATACTGACCAGGGAGAGAGACTCGGAGCATTCAGCCAAACCACAGGAATATCAAAGATTTGATAAATGTTTGTTTTCATTACGGATTCAAGTGGCTATAATGAAAGTGTATAAGATCACTTTCTATCTACTTCTGTAGTTTATTATAAGGTGTAAGGATTTCCAGCTAGCGCTTCATGTCCCAGAACCACACAGAGTACTTCTTACTCTTCCTACCGGCACGCCTCTCCCAAATAGTAATGTGGGGAAACATATATACAATTAAAATCAAAAGTTTTGAAAACAGAGAAAAAATGAACAGGTTAAAGCGGTGAATTAAAGTCCTGGCCCAGCTGAGGCAACGCAGAACTGCTATCTATGGCCCTCATTCCGAGTTGTTCGCTCGCTAGCTGCTTTTAGCAGCATTGCACACGCTAAGCCGCCGCCTACTGGGAGTGAATCTTAGCATAGTAAAATTGCGAACGAAAGATTAGCAGAATTGCGAATAGACACTTCTTAGCAGTTTCTGAGTAGCTCCAGACTTACTCGGCAACTGCGATCAGTTCAGTCAGTTTCGTTCCTAGTTTGACGTCACAAACACACCCGGCGTTCGCCCAGACACTCCCCCGTTTCTCCAGCCACTCCCGCGTTTTTCCCAGAAACGGCAGCGTTTTTTCACACACTCCCATAAAACGGCAAGTTTCCGCCCAGAAACACCCACTTCCTGTCAATCACACTACGATCACCAGAGCGAAGAAAAAACCTCGTAATGGCGTGAGTAAAATTCCTAACTGCATAACAAATTTACTTGGCGCAGTCGCAGTGCGAACATTGCGCATGCGCAATTAGCGGAAAATCGCTGCGATGCGAAGAAAATTACCGAGCGAACAACTCGGAATGACCACCTATATATACATGTATATGTATAACCCAAGACTTGAGGCCTGATTCTGAGTGGGACACAAAGTGCCTGGATATGCGGACGTCCTTGGCTGCCAGATTTACTACCTTACTAGGTGCTTCATCACGCCCTATGGGCGCTCTTCACACCGTCGCAAGGGGCTACGCCCCCTTAACCCTTGCATGCCTTTCTGGGGTTCAATATTTGTATTATATAAAGTATTACTGCATTCCTTTGTTAGTGGTTAAATATTGCACAATGAAAGGGCGTGCGATGGTGAAGGAGGCGCAGCCCCTTGCGACGGCATGAACAGCACCTGCAGGGCACGATGTACAGAATGTAGCGGGTGCGGGGGGGACTGCGGATGGTGTCTGTAGATGCTGCAGGTGGAGGGGGGCAGAAAAGGGGGTGGGGCCCGGATGGGGAAGAGTCGGGAGGTGCTGCGGGTGGGGGAGGGGCAGAGGAGTGGGGGATGCAGATTGGGGAGGGGTCCGGAGGCACTGCAGGTGGGGGAGGGGCAGGGGTGCCATGGGTGGGAGAGGGGCAGGTGTGGGGATGTTGTGGATGGGTGAAGGGTTCCGGAGGTGCTGTGGGATGGGAAGGGGCGGGAGTGCCAGGGGTGGGGTAGGGGTCCGCTGGCGCCATAGGTAGGGGAGGGGCAGGTACGGGTGGTGCGGCGCATAGGGAAGGAGGTCCGGAGGTGCTGCTGGTGGTGGAGGGGCAGGTGCGGTGGTGCCATTGGTGGGGGAGGGGTTGGTGAGGGGGGGACCACGGATGGAGGAGGGTGTCTGCAGATGCTGCGGGAGGAGGGGGGCAGGTGTGGGGGGAGACATATAAAGGGGGTGGATGGTGGAGGGGGCCTGGAGGTGCTGTGGGTGGTGAAGGGGCGGAGGAGTGGGAGCCGCGGGTGGTGTAGGGGGTCTGGAGGCACAGCATGCGGGGGAGGGGTGGAGGGGAAGGTGCAGAGGTGTGGTGCATTGGGGAGAGGTCTGGAGGCGCTGCGGGTACTGTACCTGCCAAAAAGGTAGTTGGAGGGTATGCAGTAACAGGGCCAGGACAGGGGTGACAGGGTCAGAACAGGGTTGACGGGGCCAGGACAGGGGTGACAGTGTCAGAAAAGGGTTGACGGGGCCAGGACAGGGGTGACAGGGTCAGAAAAGGGGTGACGGGGCCACTACAGAAATGACAGGGACAGGATAGGGGTGACAGGCCATGGTAGGGGTGGCAGGAACAGGACAGGGGTGACAGGGCCAGTATAGGGTTGACAGGGCAAGCACAGGGGTAACAGGGCCAGGACAGGGGTAACAGGGCCAGGACAGGGGTAACAGGGCCAGCATAAGGGTAACAGGGCCAGCATAAGGGTGACAGGGCCAGCATAAGGGTGAAAGGGCCAGGATAAGGGTGAAAGGGCCAGGATAAGGGTGACAGGGCCAGGATAAGGGTGACAGGGCCAGGATAAGGGTGAAAGGGCCAGGATAAGGGTGGCAGGGCAAGGCCAGGGGTGACAGGGACATGACAGAACACAGGGCACTGGAGAGATTGGTATTAGGGACAAAACAGTGGTGACAGACAAATGTGTGTTACCGGAGTCACTGCTGCTGGCTGCTGCTGTTCCACTCCAACCTGTTGGGATCTGCTGCTGGTGGAGACTTGGCATGGCTGACTCTCTTAGGCTGGAGTCCTGCTTCCTCTGCCTGTCCGCATCCCTCCCCCCCTCCTCAGTCACACACCGCAGACCTCGCGCAGCTGCCGGGCACTGTGGTAAGGGGAGACTGGGAGTGACTGGTTAGCCCCCAGGAGATGCTGCGGCTGGAGGGAGGAGGGGGTCGGAGCCTGCAAGCAGCTCGGACTTCTGCAGCGTTACCCGCCGGCTAAAGTGTGTGAAGGAGCTGGGCGCACCTCACTGTGGGTGGAATGGCTGCAGCTAGCGGTGGGGTTGCCGGGGCTGGAGATAACAGAGGCAGTACGGAACCTGCACAGCGGCAGGTGCCCCACAAAACTGCAGCTAAGAAGCGTGGAGTGTGCCAGAAAGTGACGCTCCTCCGCGCCAGAGAGGGGGGGGGGGGGGGGTCAAGCACACAGTGAGCCGGTGCCCGTCTGTCTGTACGGCATACCCCCTCACACACCCCCATACCTCCCAAATGTCCCGATTTTTGCGGGACAGTCCCATTTTTTGGGGTCTGTCCCGCTGTCCCAACCGCGGCTCGCAGTGTCCCGCGGTAACGGGGGGGTCAGTTGGAAAGCTCCTGTACTCGCTGTACTGCTTAGCAGAGCAGCAGTGAATAGTGGAGACAGAGGGAGAGGGGGCATCAGGGGGTATGGATTAAGGGGGGGTTCCAGCAGCAGAGCCGGATTAAGGGGGGGGGGGGCAGGGGGTACGTACCGTTGGCCCCACAGTTTTAGGGGGCCCCCCGGCTCGAGTAGCTCTGTCCCAGCTCAGAAGCCCCCCCCCCCCACCGTCCTGCCAGCAACAACGGCAGCATTGTGCTACAGTCAGCACACGCTGCTGCGTGTTGGTAGGTCTGTGGTGTTGCAGGGAGGCAGCAGTCTCCCTGCTTTCTTCTGCCTGTGCGGGTGTGTAGGGGGGAGCGACCACCTCCTCTGGATTTACCCCTAGCTGAGGGGCCAAAATTCCATTAAAAAAACAACAGAATTTGTGTAAGGGGGCGTGGCCTCGCGTCCCACGATTAGGCCACGCCCCCAACCCACAGCAGGCACAGCAATGAGATAGGGCTCCCCTGTCTCAAGTGCCCTGGCCCCCCCGGACTCATAATCAGCCCCTGGGGGCATGCCAGCAGCTCACAGAGTGCTGGGCATGCCCCCTCATTGACGAAAACGGGGCTCTCCCGTGAAGCCACGCCCCTTTTCGCCGAGTGTGTGTCCCTCCTTCTGTCTGAAGAAAGCTCCTGCAGAAAGCTGGGAGGTGTGCACCCCTGCCTGTGCCATGCCCATACTATCTGCTTCTGCTCCTAGTCTCCTATAGATTTGGCCAGATCTGTGACTCTTTGACTAACTCCGCCCACTGTTGTGACTCCGCCCAGCGTTAGCAAATGAATCACAAAGTCACAGATCTGGGCTATTATATAGGAGATGCTATGCGTGTTTCTGCCAGCGGGCGTGCGCGTTGTCTCCAGCAACAGCCATCGTTAGTATTGGCACATTCTGGGTGAATAGATCCATCTGAAATAGATCGCTCTTTTCCGTACGCATGCCTAAAACCGGCATGGCAGTCCAACTACATGCTGACGACACTCGCATGAGACAGAACTTTTCCATCCACTCCTGTATTGTCCACAAGGTGCGTGTGCACGGTGCAGCGCATGCACAGTATACAGCACCTATATTCATCAAATGTGGAGCTTTTGAACATATGGCCAATTCAGAATCAGGACTTGCCCTTCAGGAGCTCAGAGCTGCTATATAAAGTAACTCCTTCTAATGGTGCCGTGATGTTCTTCCCGCTGCCTTCAGCGGAGCAGCCTTGGCCGGAGCCGATCTTCCTCTCCCTCTACAATGGGCTGAAGGAGATCCTGATGTAATTGTGGCATTTATCGGATATATAGGTGAAGGGGCTCTAGACTGCACACCCCAGCTGCTTGTAATGAGAGCAGGGCCGGTTCTAGACCTTGTGGCGCCCAGAGCGAAAGTTTTCCTGTGGCGCCCCCCCCCCCCCCCCCCTTCCCACGGTAAAATAGAGTTGTTGGGTGCCGAAGGCGCGCGGCCAAAAATAGGGGCGTGGCTTCTTCATAGGGAAGGAGCATGGCCACAGTTATCCCCCTGCACTTGTGCTCCCCTGTAGCTGTGCCCCCAGTAGCTGTGCCCCCAGTAGTTGTGCCCCCAGCAACTGTGCCCCCAGCAACTGTGCCCCCAGTAGCTGTGCCCCCAGTAGTTGTGCCCCCAGTAGCTGTGCCCCCAGTAGTTGTGCCCCCAGTAGCTGTGCCCCCAGTAGTTGTGCCCCCAGTAGCCGTGCCCCCAGTAGATTTGCTCCCAGTAGCTGTGCCCCCAGTAGTAGTGCCCCCAGTTGTTGTGCACCCAGTTGATTTGCCCCCGGTAGCTGTTCCCCCTGTAGCAGTACCCCCTATAGTAGTGCCCACAGTATGAGCCCCCTGTAGTAGTGCCCCCAGTTGATTTGCCCCAATAGCTGTCCCCCCCCCCCCGTAGCGCCGCTTGCAAACAAGAAAAACAAACAAAAACACAATACTTACCAGCCCCGCTCCTACTTTCGGACCCCTGCCGCCGCTGCTGCTGTCTCCGGCCGCCAGCTCCCCTCTATGGGAGAGACGTCATGACGTCTCTCCCATAGCAACGCCGCACTGACACTAGGGGTCAATTATGACCTCTAGCGTCAGTCAGCGACGCCGGCTGCAGCGGGTGCCCACGGCGCCTGCTGCAGCTGGGGAGAGGGGGGATCAGGAGTAGCGCCTCTTGCCATGGTGGCAGCGGCGCCCTCGGGGTAGCGGTGCCCCGGGCAAAAAGCCTGCTTGCCCGTGGCAAGAGCCGCTACTGAATGACAGGTGTTATCTTGCTGGGATTTATAGTACTACACATAGAAAAAAAAGGATGTAGGTGCACAATGCAATCATTATTAAACATCACATAAGATAGAGTGACCATATTATCCCTTTTACCTGGGACGCTCATGGATTACACAGGTTCTGTGGCTGATTAAAACCAGCTGAAATGTAGGCTTGAAGTCAGCCAGCCCCAGAACCTGTATAATCCATGAGCGTCCCAGGTAAAATGGATAATACGGTCACTCTACATAAGAGGTTTGTTAGGTTTGTTAGCATAAATTTAGCCAAAGTTATGTGCCCGCCAACCATTGTCCAGTTCTAACATTGTAGGGGTTCACAGAACAACAAAAAGAAATTGCTGCACCTGTGTTTAACAATTATTCATTGGGCCGATCTTAATGACACAGACCTGGAATTAATGATGTAAAAAGCACGTTCGCCTCTATAAGGAGTTGTGTGGCACTCCTACCTACATAGACCAGAAATAGAAATTAATAGAGGCGCTCATTGCATTTAAACACCATAATTTCCAGAGTTCTATTACAACCAAAGAGTCGAGTAGATTTATAAAATAAATATTTAATGATCACAATAATTCGATAAAATACCACTTAATTAAAACACATTCATAGGTAATTAATGTATAATCCCTATCTCACTGATTTGCCACATATATACACATAAGAATCACATGAATTGTATGGATTGTTGCGATAAATATTATATCAGTAAAACTCACTGAAGTAGCTGGTAAAAAGTTCAAATGTAACAATCTGTTCCAATCATTAGGGGACACTGTTGCCAAAACTGCTGTATATAGAGTTCATGAATGAAACACAGTTACTGAATGTGTGGCCACAGTGGGCTCTGTGATGTTTAAACCGTTGGAAGGATGACTTCAGAATAAATAGCCGGAATATGGATAGCAATTGAGCAAAAGATTACCTCTCCATTTGGGCTGATGAACCCGAGCGTCCCCGGGTGAGTCCAGAATTTGTCCAGTATTATATAAAGCTGGTGGGTTCGTAGCGTGTGTGTGTGTGTGTGTGTGTGTGTGTATATTCGGAATCACACTGTTGTAAGCTCAATTCCCCTGAGGGTGCTTCACCCACTTACTGCTGCAAGGGTTTATGGAAAGAGCATGTTTGCGGCTGATTGAATGAGAGCCGCCACACGGATCCGGCAATATCTGCAACTCTTCCAAGACTCCCTGGACGTGCACCGTCCGCCGGTGGTCAACGAGGAAGAGGATAATGAGCCTGGCCACAATTGCCGCACGGAGCCCACACGCCGGCTTCGTTCTGTATGAAGTGCTTGTTGCTCACTGCTGCGGCCGGTAAACTTTAGGCAGAGATGGCTGTGTCCCTGATCGTGCAAGGGCTCAGTGAGAAAGGGGAGGAGTCCTGACGCGTTTTGTCACGTGACCCGTGACTTTTTCAAAGAACAGCGTGATTCCGAATATACACACACACACACGCTACGAACCCACCAGCTTTATATAATACTGGACAAATTCTGGACTCACCCGGGGACGCTCGGGTTCATCAGGCCAAATGGAGAGGTAATCTTTTGCTCAATTGCTATCCATATGCTGGCTATTTATTCTGAAGTCGTCCTTCCAACGGTTTAAACATCACAGAGCCCACTGTGGCCACACATTCAGTAACTGTGTTTCATTCATGAACTCTATATACAGCAGTTTTGGCAATAGTGTTCCCTAATGATTGTAACAGATTGTTACATTTGAACTTTTTATCAGCTACTTCAGTGAGTTTTACTGATATAATATTTACCGCTACAGTCCATACAATTCATGTGATTCTTATGTGTATATATGTGGCAAATCAGTGAGATAGGGATTATACATTAATTACCTATGAATGTGTTTTAATTAAGTGGTATATTATCGAATTATTGTGATCATTAAATATTTATTTTATAAATCTACTCGACTCTTTGGTTGTAATAGAACTCTGGAAATTATGGTGTTTAAATGCAATGAGCGCCTCTATTAATTTCTTTTTCTGGCCATTGTAGGGGTTCACGCCTTGGGCGCAGAGTGCTCCCACACCAGCTCAGCCAAACCCCCCCTCCTCCCAGGGCATCACACAATCGAAATATAGCCCCTGTAGAGCCCCATGTGTATATATGTGCACTTGAAGGTTTGGCCAAATTTATGCTAACAACCCTCTTATATGATGTTTAATTGTAATATATATTGAAATTGTGCCTAGTAATGATTAAGTAGCGCACCTGCATACTTTTTTTCCCCTCTGATTTATCAAAGCCTGGGCCCTGACAATTTCACTAAAGAATCCTTATTGCTGCAATATGCGGTGATAAGAATTCTTGACATCCAGGTGCAGACCACAAAATTGCCCCATTCTCACCCACACTGCATGCACTGCCGCTGCCACACATTAATAATACTACATCCAAAACTATTATATAAATGCACAAAATCACTGACTACCATCTCACCGTGAGTCTCCCTGTCCTCGCACCAAGTCACGCAGCCTCAGGACATAACACTTATTAATTGCGTATGCAGAAAGCTGGCAGCGGCACATTCAGAAGTCACACATTGCTTTTTTTTTTAATAAGAAAATTAACATGGTTTAAGTAATAAATAATTCAAAATAAACAGTTTGCTAATGCATAACTCTTCTTCCATGTTCTTCTGTTTTATTATTTCTGGAGCACTTAATGGGCCGCGTTTCTGTTGTAGCAGACTGTCCTTCCCAAGCTCATCCGGCTATCACAGTAGTATCTCAAAGTACCAACCAATCAGCTCTTAACTGTCATTTCTCTTACGTCCTAGAGGATGCTGGGGTCCACATTAGTACCATGGGGTATAGACGGGTCCACCAGGAGCCATTGGCACTTTAAGAGTTTGAGAGTGTGGGCTGGCTCCTCCCTCTATGCCCCTCCTACCAGACTCCGTTTAGAAAATGTGCCCGGAGGAGCCGGTCACAGCTAGGGGAGCTCTGCAGAGTTCCTCTAGTAAAGTTTATTTTTAGAGTTTATTATTCGTGGGACTAAGGGGGGAGTAGTGTCCGCCCTGCGGGGTCTGAGCCACTGTCTCCGCTGACAGGACACTGAGCTCCTGAGGGTGATGATCATTAGCCGCCCTAGGCGACCGCTCACTCCCGCAGCATGCCGCCACCCCTTTACAGAGCTGAAGATCAGTGGCGAGTGAGTCACCGGCCCCCCTGGCAAGCGGGGAGCCGGTGTGAAGATGGCGGCAACAGGGTATGGAGCGCAGTACTAACTGTGCTCCGGGGCTCAGCGGTACATAGTGCGGCGCTGTGAGGGGCGCCCTGAGCCAGCGCCTACACCAGGGATGGGGAACCTTCGGACCTCCAGCTGTTGTTGAACTACACATCCCAGCATGCCTGCAACAGCTTAGCAACTGTATCAAGGCATGCTGGTATGTGTAGTTCAACAACAGCTGGAGGGCCGAAGGTTCCCCATCCCTGGCCTACACCCTACACTGACCTCCAAGCCTGTCAGGGTCCCAGGATCGCTGCCAGCACAATTCCACAGGCCAGTATAATCTTCAGAAGAGCGGGAAGACAGCGCCATTAAGGGGGCGGGGCTTCTCCTCAGAGTGGACCCAGCAGCGTTCAGCGCCATTTTCCTGCCTGCAGAAGCGCTGTCAGCGAAGGAAGGTCCCTCCATATCAACTCCAGCTATCTCTAACGGTACCAGGGGGTTGTAGAAGGGGGAGGAGGCTGTGTAACCTATTAAGGTGCACAGTCAGCGCTGGTTGGGGTCTCCCTATACCTTAAAAAGCGCTGTGTGTGGGTTGGCTCCAATCTCTCTGTCTCTCTTGCCATTCTTGGGGGTGAAACTCTGTCTATCCTCCCCTGTGTGTGTGGAGTGTCTGTGGTCTCCATTAAGCTATGTCCAGGGACTCTGTGTCATATGCTGCAGAGGATTTGTCCTCTCAGGATGATCTCATTCCAGGTAATCAGGATTGCACTGTTTTAGCGCAGATACCAGCAAGGGAGCCGGAATGGTTTGCCTCTTTCAAATCTATGATGGCTGAGATTTCTACTAGGGTTGCACAGAATGAATCTGCAACTCAGGTTTTACAGAACTCTATGGCAGTTTGGTCCAGTTCTGTTACCTCAGGGCCCCCCTCTGTAGGTTCCCACGAACGTGCTCCTGCCTAAATTATGCAAGATGACACGGATACCGATTCTGATACAGCAGACGGTGATGGGGATGTGCTCAGGGGGGCAGCATCGCTTGCTAAAGGGGTGCAGTTGATGATAGAGGCTATTAGGGATGTGTTGAATATTGCTGATACAACACCTGAGCAGGTTGAGGAGGCTTACTTCACTGACAATAAGAAAGTCTCGCTAACCTTCCCTGCATCAAAGAATTGAATGCTATCTTTGAAAAAGCGTGGGAAAACCTGGAGAAAAAATTCCAGATACCTAAAAGGGTTCCGGTTGCTTTCCCCTTTCCTGAAGAGGATAGGAAAAAATGGGAAAACCCACCCATAGTGGACGCGTCTGTATCCAGACTCTCAAAAAAGGTGGTTTTACCTGTTCCAGGATCCACCACCTTAAAGGAGCCGGCTGATCGAAAAGTTGATACTACGCTCAAATCCATATACACGGCTTCAGGGGCGATACTACGTCCTACTGTTGCCTGTGCATGGATTTCCAAAGCTATAGTAAAGTGGTCATGCACTTTACTAGAGGATTTGGATACACTGGATAAAAGGGACGTTGAATTGTTTTGACGTAACATTCAGGATTCTGCAGGATTTATGGTGGAATCCATGAAGGACCTGGGTTCAATGGCTGCAGGAATTTCTTCCATGTCTGTCTCAGTTCGCAGAGGACTGTGGCTGCGCCAGTGGTCTGCCGATGCGGAATCCAGGAAAGGTGTGGAGACCCTACCCTATATAGGTCAGGCTCTCTTTGGGAAGCGTTGGATGCGTGGATTTCCACGGCTACAGCGGGTAAGTCACCTTTTCTCCCCTCAGCTGCACCTGCAGTGAAGAAGCCTTTTTCTTCAACTGCTTCACAGTCCTTCCGGGTTACAAAAGCAAGAAAGGCCAAAAACACCTTCTTTAGAGGAGGTCGACCAAAATCCAAGAAACCTGCTGCTGCAGGTTCCCAGGAACAGAAACCTGCTTCAGGTACGCCAAAGTCCTCAGCATGACGGTGGACCGCGCAGCCTGGAGGTAGGGCCGGTGGGGGCGAGACTCAGACGTTCAATCACGTCTGGGTATCGTCCGGCCTGGATCCCTGGGTACAAGATATTGTGTCACAGGGGTACCGGCTGGAATTTCAATGTCTTCCTCCTCATCGGTTCTTCAAATCAGGTTTGCCGTTTTTGCCTGTAGACAGGGCTATCCTACAGGGAGCCATTCAGAAGTTGGTGGAGGCACTGGTTATTGTGCCGGTTTCTCCACAGATGCAAAACAAAGGTTACTATTCGAACCTTTTCGTGGTACCGAAACCGGATGGTTCGGTTAGGCCCATTCTGAACTTAAAATCACTAAACCCCTTTCTGAGGGAGTTCAAGTTTGAAATGGAGCAGTGATATCAGGTCTGGAGGTGAGGGAATTCCTGGTATCCCTGGATATCAAGGATGCGTACCTCCACATTCCGATTTGGCTGCCGCATCAAGCTAATCTCCAATTCGCACTGTTGGACTGTCACTATCAGTTCCAGGCCCTGCCATTTGGCGTCTCCACAGCACCGATGGTATTCACCAAGGTGATGGCGGAAATGATGGTTCTCCTCCACAGACAGGGGGTGAACATAATTCCATATCTGGAAGATCTGCTGATAAAGACATCGTCCAGGGAGAAGCTGTTACAGTCCATTCTTCTCACGACCCACCTGCTCAGGGAACACGGTTGGATCCTGAATCTTCCAAAATCACATTTGGAACCAACCAGGAGGTTGTCCTTTCTTGGAATGATCCTCGATACGGAAGTGCAGAGGGTGTTTCTTCTGGAAGAAAAGGCGTTGGTGATACAAATAGTGGTCTGGGATGTCCTGAAGCCAGCCCGGGTGTCGGTTCATCAGTGCATTCGCCTTCTGGGAAAGATGGTGGCCTCTTACGAGGCTCTGCAGTACGGGAGGCTTCCTGCTCGGTCCTTCCAACTGGACCTCCTGGACAAGTGGTCGGGATCCCATCTACATATGCACCAGAGAATACGTCTGTCGCCAAAGGCCAGGATTTCACTCCTCTGGTGGTTGCAACTGCCTCACCTTCTGGAGGGCCACAGGTTCGGGATTCAGGACTGGATCCTTCAAACCACGGATGCAAGTCTCCGGTGCAGGGGCACAGTCACTCAGGGGAGACCTTCCAAGGAAGGTGGTCAAGTCTGGAAGCCGGCCTGCCGATAAACATTCTGGAACTAAGAGCCGTCTACAACGGTCTTCTCCAAGTGGCCCATCTTCTGAGAAATCGGGCCATTCAAGTGCAGTCGGACAACGTTAACGACAGTGGCTTACATAAACAGACAGGGCGGAACGAAGAGCAGAGCTGCAATGTCAGAGGTAACAAGAATCATCCTCTGGGCAGAAAAACACGCGTTGGCGCTGTCAGCAATCTTCATTCTGGGAGTAGACAACTGGGTAGCGGACTTCCTCAGCAGACACGATCTCCATCCAGGAGAGTGGGGTCTCCATCCGGAGGTGTTCAAGGAGGTAACAGATCTTTGGGGTCTACCTCAAATAGATATGATGGCCTCTCATCTCAACAAGAAGCTTCAGCGATATTGTTCCAGGTCGAGGGACCCGCAAGCAGTGGCGGTGGACGCCCTAGTGACTCTGTGGGTTTTCCAGTCGGTGTACGTGTTTCCACCACTTCCACTCATTCCAAGAGTGCTAAAGCTTATAAGGAGAAAAAGGGTTCAAGCGATCCTTATTGCTCAAGACTGGCCAAGAAGGTCTTGGTACGCGGATCTTCTGGATCTACTGCTAGAAGAGCCGAGGCCTCTTCCTTTTCGGGAGGACCTGCTACAGCAGGGGCCGTTCGCCTATCAAGACTTACCACGGCTGCGTTTGATGGCATGGAAGTTGAACGCCAGATACTAGCCTGGAAGGGCATTCTGAACAAGGTTATTCCTACCCTGATACAGGCCAGGAAAGGGGTAACGTCTAAACATTACCATCGTATTTGGAAAAAATATGTATCTTGGTGTGAGTCCAAGAAGTTTCCTACGGTGGAGTTTCAACTGGGACATTTTCTCCTCTTCCTGCAAGCAGGTGTGGATATAGGCCTGAGGTTGGGATCCATAAAGGTCCAAATTGCGGCCCTATCCATTTTCTTCCAGAAACAGTTGGCTGCCCTCCCGGAGGTTCAGACTTTTTTGAAGGGAGTTCTGTACATCCAACCTCCCTTTGTACCGCCTACGGCGCCCTGGGATCTTAATGTGGTGCTGCAATTCCTCCAGTCGGACTGGTTTGAACCTCTACAGGAGGTTGAGGTCAAGTTTCTCACGTGGAAGGCTGTCACTTTGTTGGCCTTAGCTTCTGCTAAGACGTGTGTTGGAGTTGGGGGCTTTGTCATGTAAAAGCCCATACTTGATCTTCCATGAAGATAGAGCTGAGCTCCGGACACGTCAGCAGTTTCTTCCGAAGGTTATGTTGTCATTTCATATCAACCAACCTATTGTGGTGCCAGTTGCGACTGGCTCCTCAATCTCTTCAAAGTCCTTAGATGTTGTAAGGGCTCTAAAAATCTATTTGAGGAGGACTGCTCGTCACAGAAAATCGGACTCTCTGTTTGTCTTGTATGAGCCCAAGAAAATTGGGTGTCCTGCTTCTAAGCAGTCGATATCTCGCTGGATCAGGTTCACTAACCAGCATGCGTATTCTACGGCAGGCTTGCCGTGTCCTGCGTCTGTTAAGGCCCACTCTACTCGTAAGGTGGGTTCTTCCTGGGCGGCTGCCCGGGGTGTCTCGGCTTTGCAACTCTGCCGAGCAGCTACTTGGTCGGGGTCAAACACGTTCGCAAAGTTCTACAAGTTCGATACTTTGGCCTCTGAGGACCTTAAGTTTGGTCAATTGGTTCTGCAGGAGCCTCCGCGCTCTCCCTCCCGTTCTGGGAGCTTTGGTACATCCCCATGGTACTAATGTGGACCCCAGCATCCTCTAGGACGTAAGAGAAAATAGGATTTTAATTACCTACCAGTAAATCCTTTTCTCGTAGTCCATAGAGGATGCTGGGCGCCCGCCCAGTGCTTCGTTTTCCTGCAGTGATTATCTGGTTCAGTACAACTTTGTTTTTAGTTATGTACTGCATGGTTACTTGGTAAGTAATGTTATAGCCGTTGCTGTGTTTCAGGCTAGTTAGCTTGATGTGCCTTGTATGTGTGAGCTGGTGTGAATCTCACCACTGTCTGTGTATAATCCTTCTCTCAAAGATGTCCGTCTCCTTGGGCACAGTTTCTAGACTGAGTCTGGGGGGAGGGGCCTAGAGGGAGGAGCCAGCCCACACTCTCAAACTCTTGAAGTGCCAGTGGCTCCTAATGGACCCGTCTATACCCCATGGTACTAATGTGGAACCCAGCATCCCCTACAGACTACGAGAAAAGGATTTACCGGTAGGTAATTAAAATCCTATTTTTTCTAACACAGCCTGTGACATGACCGTTAGGAGCTGATAGGTTGGCACTTTATCTCTATTAAAGGTTTCATACATCTACTCCGCAGTCTCATGATGATGGCGTCTCAAGCTCTCGCTGTCGCATACGACATGAGGTTCCGGGCGCTTAGCCCGCTCTCCTAGTGGTTCAGGGTGTCTGACAGCCGTTCTGGCATTTTAGGCAGCTCTATTCCCAGGCAGAAGTGTTTATGTTCCCCACAGTGGCTTCCTGAATTCTGTTGCATGCAATGTGGGGAGACAGCGCAGCTTTCTCTTACCGCAGAACAAAGACATGGAAGTAAATGACGTACAGGAGCCAGAAAGATAAAGCAGTGTACTGCATGTAGTCAGGGCTGTGGTGGCCAAACCTTCAATTCTGACTCCTTCACTGCGCTACTGTTCCCAGCTTCCCGTCATACTTACCGACATTTATAATCCCCTATTTGGAAGAAGCCCGGGGGGAGGCGCAGGGGCAGCTGAAGGGAGAAGGGCTATTTGCGTCATTCGGCCCTGCTCCCTCGTGGCAAAATGCCATGAATCACACGTTTGAGAAGGACAAGGCCAAATGATGCACTTATCATAGAATTGTACCATACTGGCCCCAGATCCTACTTAATGACCCGCCAAGTTCCCCCCTCTGCCCTAGCGTTTACTCAGGGAAGAACAACGTAGAGAATAATTCCCAAATGTAACAGGTTGAAGATTCCCTGATCTAGGCACAATTCCACCAACCTGCTACAATATATCACCAGAATCGCACTGGGACCGGCAAATCAGAGCCTTTTACATGTGGGCCTAAAGGGGAAATGTATCAAGCCTTGGAGAGAGGTAAAGTAGAGTAGTTGCCTAAATAAACCTAACTAATTTCAGATTGTACCAGATAAATGACAGTTGATCGGTTGCTTTTGGTAACTTCTCCACTTTATCTCTCTCCAAGACTTGACGCATCTCCCCATAAGAGTCAGGGCCAAAGGGGCATACTGCAGAGAAATAGAAAGGAACTGGGGGCATCCGGCGTAGACTTGGTCCGCTGATTGCCCATCGCTGATTTAGGTATTCAGAACCTTTATCTTATTGAGGAGGAAGTCTCCAGATGAGTTGATCAAGGATTGTGTAGCTGCAATGGGGGATGGTACCCAAGCAAAACACACGGAGATCCTCACTACAGGTAGAGACCCAAACCCGGGACCTATTCTGAAGCTTGGGCCTTTGCAGGTCTTAGCATATATTGCCAGCTTGTTTGGCTCCACGAGGGGGCAGAGGAACTCAACGTGTTGTTTTTGACCTATGAACCTAGTTCCTTTACGGAACACATTGTCTTTGTACTAGTGAATAGCAAATAATGACTTAAGAAATCTGCAGAACACATACATATATTTGCATAGATTAAACTATGTTGATAAATATGACCTGAATTGTTTTCTGTCTTTTTTTGCTTGAACATCTCCTCTTTCACCATCATCGCAACGCAATAAAAATAAACAGTAGAAATCCGAAAGAGGAACCTTAAACCGCTAATTGAGAGAAATATCATATAGCTAATTCACAGCTATGCAAAGTAACTTGTTCCACTGCAGAATCATCAACTTGACGGTCAGGGCTGGCCACACACAAGCAAGAGTTCAATGTCAACCTGACGTCTGCTAGTACCGGGAACCGGCCTTCCGTAGGCTGAGCCAGTAACTATGGCAATGCTGAGAATCCTGGTTACTACTGTAGGAATCCATCAGGGCTGATGGGTTGGTGGTGGGAAGTTGGATGTTTGTCGGTGAGGGTGTGTGCCGTAGGGGCTAGGTTGGAGTCCTGTGTTTGGGTTGGGTTAATCAGCTATGGTGAATGTCATAAAACTGATGATGATGATCCCCAATTAGGATTACTGTGTATGTTATACCTGAGCCTGTGAGGATCCTATATCTTTCAGGGAAGCCCAGGGCGGCTCCCTGTTAGCCAAAGGCGTTAATGTAAAAATTATAATGGCACGGAGGTCTGGAAAAATAGTACCACAACAGTTTATTGGGAGGAACATAAAAATAGTTTCCTTATACAGAACCCTGTAAGGATAAAGTGCTTTTCTTGAGAACCTTATTCATTGTTGACCTATCTAGAGTGGTGCGTCTCGCTTGGTCTTAAATCCTATTTCCTGGTTTAGCAATCGAGAGTTGGCCACCTGCCCCCATTCCAGCTGATATCTCAGACAAGTCTCCTCCAGCTGCCTCGTTCTCCTATAATCTGGGTCGGAGTTCTTTTGTCTGCATTCTAGCCCTTATCTCCGATTACACAATAAGGAGCCCAGACCAATTTCTTATTTTATTTTTCCTTTTTCGTCACCACAGTTACCTGAACTCTCATTTCCTTGCCCTCTCTTCATTTACATAATCACTAAAGTGACACCCGGCCAGGTGAGTGAGTCACCCAGATGGTTTTGGAAACCGCAATGACGTTATAAAGCTTTAATGCCTCTATTTTTACGTACAGTGTGTAGCCACAATTGTTAGTCATGTATACAGGCTTAGGCTTGCTGGGGGTTGTAGTTCAATAACAGCAAAGACACTATGTCCTCTCTGTTGCGACATTGCACAACAGCTATGCAATATAATTTCATGAATAGGGGGATTGTAGTGGGGTGAAAGAAGGGGATAGTTTTTAGTTTTTAAATTTAATTTAGTATATGTTAGGTGTGGTGGTCTATATGTGCTAAGGACATTAGTGACCCCCCCCCCCCCCCCCCCCTCCCCCCCACGTCTGAGAGCTGGGTATCACTCTGCAATCGTTTGCTTTGTCCTAACTAGAAAGGGTTCTACAATTTAATGTGATAATGTCACCACCAGGGGCATTAGTTCTCTCCGAACTTTGGGGGTCATTCCGAACTGATCGCACGCTGCAGTTTTTCGCAGCGCAGCGATCAGGTCACTACTGCGCATGCGTATGCACCGTAATGCGCAGGCGCGTCATACGGGTACAAAGCGGATCGTTGCTGGGCGATGGTTTTAACAAAGAATCCATTGGCACAGCCGATCGCCAGGAGATTAACAGGAAGAAGACGTTTATGGGTGTCAACTGACCGCAGGCGTGTCCAAGCGTTTGCAGGGCGGGTGTCTGACGTCAATTCCGGGACCGGACAGGCTGAAGTGATCGCAGCGGCTGAGTAAGGTCAGAGCTACTCTGAAACAGCACAAAATGTTTTTGCACAGCTCCCCTGCACAAGCGATCGTACACTTGCACAGCTAAAAAACACTCCCCTGTGGGCGGCGACTAAGCGTTCGCACGGCTGCAAAATGTAGCTAGCGAGCGATCAACTCGAAATGACCCCCTTTGGGGCAAATATATTTATTATGTGGATGATTTCACCAGTGGCCCCTTCTGTTAATAATACCACCTCCATAGATAATGTGTTACCATCCTCGTTTGTATGTGCCGCAATGAGATATAGACCCCTATCTACTAAGCCTTGGAGAAAGATAAAATGGACGGAAATATTGTACTAACCAGCCAATCAGCTCCAGTCATTTTTCAAACACAGCCTGTAACATGACAGTTAGGAGCTGATTGGCTGGTACTTTATCTCTCTGCAAGGTTTAGAGGCCTATTTATTAACATTATTTTGACTAAAATAATGTGAGAAAGGGAGTTTTCTGTTTTTACACCCGTTTCACATTATTTTAGTATCACTCCAATGTAATAAAGGCCATTTGGAGCAGTTATCATGAAAAACTGCTCCAAATCCTTTAATTGTCATTTTTTTTAGTAACCCACGTCGCATTCCCCATACTTATAATGGCCGAATTTACTAAATAAAAAATAATAAAAAAAATGTGAAAACACTTCGGTGTGCCCTGTGATATTAGCGCCAGCTCAGGCTGGCAAAATCAAAGGGCAGCCCTGCGATCTGCAGCCTTTGCCCAGCGTTCTCTGCCCCCTGGCCAGCGTGATCAACTGTGCGTGTCCAATGGAGACACAAGCGGATCACTGTTTAAAAGAAAAAAAGAAAGCGTAAACCCCCCCCCCCCCCCCCCCATACTTACCAGTCCAGGAGGCGGTGATCGGTGGTCAGCTGCCAGGCGTCAGGTCCTCCGTGTGCCGCACTGTGACGCTGCAAAACGGCAGGTCACTTTACAGTATTGGGGGTCACAGCATCGCACAGGATCCGGCGCCCGGCAGCCCTGCAGGACCAGCGATGACCGGCTCCCTGGACTCGTGAGTATATTTACCGTGCGGGTAGGGGGGGATCGCCCCAACGGTGGTGGCAGCACATGCGCAGTAGGACATCAGGGTATTTTTCTCGAAAAATCCCCCGATGATGTTGCGGACAGGCATTGCGAGCTCTACCCCTGTATGCGATAATTGATACATCCATGCGATGTAATCAATTATCGCGATTTTATCACCTCACATCCACTGCGGATAGTGATAAATAGGCCCCTTAGTACACAGACCCCGTAGTGGTTTTGTTGTATCTTGCCTTTTGGGCGATGGAAATACGCAGGGAAGAAGGGACGTTCTCATTTCAGAATGTGATGATCTATTTAACTGAAGACTTACAGAAAGGGTAAATAAGAAACCTTGCAATAAATCAGGTGCATTTCCTTTGATGGCGGCTGCGTTCTGCGTTTGCCACTGATTTACAGGAGCGTATTTACCATGTGTTCTGTGCCAAGGCCAGATTTCTGGCATCGTCTGCTTTGACTGCAGGGCATTGGGGGCAGGGTGAGACACTAATGGAAGGTCATGCGAAGGCAGGTTGGAAAGTTTAAAGTGGTTTGACAGCTTTTAGAACTTTTATTGGTTTATCCTTCTCTTCCTGTACCTGTCACTAATCCCCGCTTTTGTCTTTTACCATTTCTTTTTTTGTAATAATGTAACACTAGGGCCCTTTGTAGAGCGAGTACCGTGCCAGCTAGCGTAGTGTGGCACAGGCCCAGAAACGTGAGTGCACCTATACAGGTGTGTGTGATTCTGGCATTTGTGGTAGCGTGCGGAGGGGTGGGTAAGAAATGGGCATTCTAATAAGCCAAGGACAGTAACACGCCTGATTAAACCTTATTATATGCAGGTAGTTTATTGCTCAGGTATAGATTATGCTTTTATGCGCAAGTTTAAGAAAATGTTTTATTTTTCTCAGAAGTGTGACGGGGAAATGTCTCTGATCTGTTACAGAAGTGTTTGATGCAGGGACGTGCAGTCAGGGGAGGCAGGGGAGGCACTGCCTGTCATATTCCGATCTGATGATTACAATAATACAAAGAAGATATTTATAACACCGATTCTGTGTTATAATTATAACTAACGTCTTTGTATTATTGTAATCATTTTTGCTGTAAAAAATCCTAGCCAGAACTGGATGGGGGGCAGCGCTGACAATTACAAACTGTATTAAGCAGGGGGCGGGGGCCACGGGCGCTGTCAGGAAAAGCCCATGGAAAACAACAAGGAGATGAGGCACCGCTAACTCTGCCTCAGTGACAGGGGCAGGGCTGTGATGGAAGCATATGCAGGGACGGATCCAGAGGGGGCGTGGCACACTGCTCTCTGACCCTCCCTGATTGGATGCCTGAAAAGGAGGCCTGGTTTTCATTACTCATTGGCTTCTTCCGCGACCAGCCACTGGGCATCCGTCCCATACATCACTCCATCGGTGGACACTGGGACTGGGTTGATGGCTCCCGCTGGTGCATCTCCTTACACACCATGACACTGCCTGTAACACTACATCCATCCAGCGGTGCCCTTTGCTGCAGTATACGTCAGGGCTCTGTCAGGGATCAGCTGCCTTGACTAGACAGGAGCCCCCCTAATGCTGCTGGTGCCCCCCCTCCCCCCCTCCCTCTCCTTATCAGGAGCGGCTCCATGCAGCTAAGCAGTGCCGCGATTCGCGGGTGTTTAGGGGCCGGGGTCTAATGTTGAGAAGTGCCCGCCCCCCAGGACAGACCTGTGCTGTGTAGTCAGGTGGTGTTATTGCCTCTCCTGCTCACTCCCTCTCCCTAATCCCCCTCCCCCTAACACTCCCTCCTCTTGCTCCCCTCTCTCTCTCTCCCTGACATTCACTCTCTCTTCCTGACAGTGACTCTCTCTCTCCCCCAGATACTGGGGGTCATTCAGACCTCGCTGTTGATGCGGCCCGCAGAACAGTTTGCTGATGGAGGCAAACTGCGCTGCATGGGCAGACACATTGCGGTCGCATCCCCGATGGATGCTGCCGCAGTGTTACTGACAGCGGCAGCTATCGGGCATAGTCATTGCGGCTTTGGGGGGGCGGGCCGTATTGTTTTCGGGGCGGCTGCGTGACGTCACACTCAGCCACTCCAAAAACAAAAAAATGTGTGGCAGACCGCCTGGCGGTGCAGGCAGTGGTGAACCTTAGTTTCAATGCGTCCGCAATCTTATTGCGGACACATCGGGAGGCGGCCTAACACATGCTGGGTGGCCCTCAGCATGTGCGGAGATGGACGCAGATCTGACTGCGTATACATTGATCTGCCGCCATCTCTGAATAAGAGCCACTGTCTCTCACACTCTCTCCGACACTTTCTCTCTTCCTGACACTCTCTCCCCGACACTATATCTCACTCCCTCTCTCTCCCTAACACTGTGTCTCTCCCCTCTCTCTGACACTATCTTCCTCTCTCTCTCCCTGACACTGTCTCTCCCTCTCGCACACTATCTCTCTCTCTCTCTGCCTGAGACTGTCTCTCCCTCTCTCTTCCCCCACACTGCTGTATATCTCACTTCCTCTCTCTCCCTGACACTGTGTTTCTCTCTCCCTGACACTCTCTCCCTCGCATACTATCTCTCTCTCCCCTCTCTCTGACACTCTCTCCCCCTCCCTGCCACACTCTCCCTGACACTCTCTCACTCTTTCTCTCTCCCTCCCAGACACTTTCTCTCACTCCCGCTCGCTTCTCTCTCTCGCTCCCCCCTCTCTCTCTCTCTGACAGCTTTTCTCTCTTTCGCTCTATTCCTGACCCCCCTCCCCCGTCTCTCTCTCCATTTCTTTCTTGCTTCTCTCTCTCACCCTGGCACCCTTTCTCACTCTTGCTCCTCTCTTTCTCCCTGAGACCCTCGCTCTCTCCCTGACACCCTCTTTCTCTCTCTCTCGCCCCCCTTACTTCCTTCTCTCCTAAGGGAAAGTGACAGCGGCAGTGGGAGGTGGATGTGTGTGTGCGGGGCTGAGGTGGGGGGGCCCAGAGATATCCACGTATTGGGCCCCAAGATTTCTGTTGCTGGTCCTGCCTCCAATCCTCTAGATGAGTGACTGCACTCTTATTGTCCTGTCTCTGACTCTATTACCCCACAGCCCCCGCCCCATTCAGTCTTTCCACCTGCCCCTGTCTCTGCCCCTCTCCATTTGTGACTGCTTTGTCGTTGTACTGTTTTTGACACCCTCTATTATCTCCCACAGTCACCTCTATGACCCTATTCCTCTCCCTCTCATTGTTCTGTCTCTAACACGATCCCCCAGCCGCACCCTCTCTTTCTGTCTCCCTTTCTTCGCTCATCGCATCATTGCCCCACCCACACTGGCCAGTGCCTCCCCAGCCATTAACCTGACCGCACGTCCCTGGTTTGATGTGTTATTAGTGCCCAGAGGTGAATGTTATTGTACACTCAGGTTGGCACAACAGGGGATTTGGCATCATAAAACAATGTAGACCCCTGTCCGATACATATTGTGTAACTGTCAGTAGCCAATCACATATACTATCGTAGGGCATGATTCTGATTTGCAATAAAGTAGGGATGACCATCGGTATATTATTCTCCATGGATGGTTGCCATGGATGGTAAATTTGGGAGGAATCATCGATGGTATTATGAACCTTTGCTATGGCATTCCATCGATGGTTCCTACCATTGGCATTTGAGCATGCGCAGAAGAGACCTGCAGCTGCAGAGCTGGTACTGTATGCGGCTGCTCTGCGGGAGTCGGGAGCAGGAGGAGTGTTATTCAGTGCTGCAGGGAGAGACTGGGAGGGACCAGGGGCTGGCGTGCTCCTGTTGTATGTGGTGGTTTTTTTTAATTACTTTATTTTAATTTTACTTAAACTCAGGAAGTGCTGCAGCAGCCAAAGTCTTATTAGACTGCCCCCTACACTTATTAGACTGCTGACAGTGACAGCCACGACGAGACGACATGCCCACATAGGCAGGGAAGGATGTTAGTCGCTGCCCTTCCGCGTATGAGAATGTAGAGGGGGCGGGGCTGAAGCTGTCAAGTCAGAGAGGTGGCGAAAAAAACATCAGATTCTCAGCCATCGATGGTAAAACTAGATCATCAATGATTTCTAAACGTCGATGGCCAACCTTAGAATATAGGGGGTCATTCCGAGTTGAACGTAGCTGACATGCAGGGGGACGCCCAGCACAGGGCTAGCCTGCCCCGCATGTCAGTGCCGCCCCCCCCCCCCCCCCCCCTGCAGAAGTGCAAAGGACTCACACAGCAGCAATGCCTTTGCACTTCAAGAGTAGCTCCCGGCCAGCGCAGCTTTAGCGTTCTGGCCGGGAGCTACTCATCTCTCCCTGGCCCGCAGTGGCTGCATGTGACGTCACGCAGCCGCTGCGGCCTGCCCCCCGTTCGGTCCGGCCACGCCTGCGTTGGCCGGAGCAAACCCACGAAACGGCGGCCAAACGCCGCTGTTCCACTCCCTCCCGCCCAGCGACCACCTCTGCCTGTCAATCAGGCAGAGGCGATCGCATCCCTGCTACGGCCTTCGGCCGTCTGGCATGCGCCGGCGCACTACGGCGCCAGCGCATGCGCAGCAGGGACCCGTTCGCTCTGCTGCGTTAAAATGCAGCGAGCGAACGGGTCAGAATGACCCTCATAGTAAGAAAGACCAAGTAACTGCACCTAAATTGGCGTGTAACAATGAAGTTGTCCAGCATTTATTGGCTACGTGTAAGAGCAGCCAGTATTTACCCTGCATGCAAACTAGGAATGGCCATCAACCATCAATGATTCATATCCATCGATGGTTTATGGCTGATGTCGAATGCTATTGCCATTGATGGGGGTCTACCAGATGGATTCCCTCCATCAATGGCACAGCATTACCGAAATGTTTTTGTTTTACAAAGTGCCAGAACACCCGTGAAGTCCCACCCCCAGGTTCTAATTGGCCCACGTGCATTACCAATATTGGCGCATCATTAACAAAATGTTTTTGTTTTACAAGGAGCCCTCCAACACCTGTGAAGTCCCACCCCCAGGTTCTAATTGGCCCACGTGCCAGTCAGTCAAAGAACAGGGACGACCATTGGTTGGTGAAACCATTGATAGTCATCCATTGCATACTTGGCATCCCTAATGCAAACACAATATATGTTTCTCTGACGTCCTAGTGGATGCTGGGAACTCCGTAAGGACCATGGGGAATAGCGTGCTCCGAAGGAGACTGGGCACTCTAAGAAAGAATTAGGACTACCTGGTGTGCACTGGCTCCTCCCTCTATGCCCCTCCTCCAGACCTCAGTTAGAATCTGTGCCCGGCTCGAGCTGGTTGCACACTAGGGGCTCTCCTGAGCTTCTAGTAAAGAAAGTGTTTATTAGGTTTTTTATTTTCAGTGAGATCTGCTGGCAACAGACTCACTGCAATGAGGGACTTAGGGGAGAGAAGCGAACCTACCTGCTTGCAGCTAGCTTGGGCTTCTAGGCTACTGGACACCATTAGCTCCAGAGGGATCGAACACAGGCCCAGCCTCGGTCGTCCGGTCCCGGAGCCGCGCCGCCGTCCCCCTTGTAGAGCCAGAAGCATGAAGATCTTCACGGAAATCGGCGGCTGAAGACTCCGGTCTTCATTAAGGTAGCGCACAGCACTGCAGCTGTGCGCCATTGCTCCCTGTGCACACCACATACTCCGGTCACTGATGGGTGCAGGGCGCTGGGGGGGGGGGGGGGGGGGGGGGGGGGGGGGGGGGCGCCCTGGGCAGCAATTAGAGTACCTTAAAGTGGCTAATCACACATAATATAGCCTAAGAAGCTATATATGTGTAAAATACCCCTGCCACATTATTATTATAAGAGCGGGAGAAGTCAGCCGAAAAAGGGGCGGGGCTATCTCCCTCAGCACACTGGCGCCATTTCCTCTCACAGCTCCGCTGGAAGGACGCTCCCCAGGCTCTCCCCTGCAGTTTCCAGGCTCAATAAGGTAAAAAAGAGAGGGGGGGCACTAAATTTAGGCGCAAATACTATATATATAGCGGCTATAGGGTAAATCACTTGTGTAGTGTAACTCCCTGCATTATATAGCGCTGTGGTGTGTCCTAGCATACTCTCTCTCTGTCTCCCCAAAGGACTTTGTTGGGTCCTGTCCTCAGTCAGAGCATTCCCTGTGTGTGTGCGGTGTGTCGGTACGGCTGTGTCGACATGTTTGATGAGGAGGCTTATGTGGAGGCGGAGCAGGTGCCGATAAATGTGATGTCACCCCCTGCGGGGTCGACACCTGAGTGGATGGATATGTGGAAGGAATTACAGATGTCGACACGGATACTGACTCCAGTGTCGACGACGATGAGACTAGTGTACATTCCAACAGAGCCACCCGTTACATGATTACGGCAATGAAAAATGTGTTGCACATTTCTGACATTAACCCAGGTACCACAAAAAAGGGTATTATGTTTGGGGAGAAAAAGCAACCAATGGTTTTTCCCCCATCTGATGAGTTGAATGAAGTGTGTGAAGAAGCGTGGGCTTCCCCCGATAAGAAATTAGTGATTTCTAAAAAGTTGCTAATGGCGTACCCTTTCCCGCCAGAGGACAGGATACGTTGGGAGACATCCCCTAGGGTGGATAAAGCGCTCACACGCTTGTCAAAGAAGGTGGCACTACCGTCTCAGGATACGGCCGCCTTAAAGGAGCCTGCGGATAGAAAGCAGGAGGCTATCCTGAAGTCTGTATATACACACTCAGGTATTATACTGAGACCGGCTATTGCTTCAGCATGGATGTGCAGTGCTGCTGCTGCGTGGTCAGATTCCCTGTCTGATAACATTGATACCCTCGACAGGGACACTATATTGCTAACCATAGAGCATATTAAAGACGCAGTCTTATACATGAGAGATGCACAGAGTGATTTCTCTATCGTCCTAGTGGATGCTGGGGTTCCTGAAAGGACCATGGGGAATAGCGGCTCCGCAGGAGACAGGGCACAAAAAGTAAAGCTTTCCGATCAGGTGGTGTGCACTGGCTCCTCCCCCTATGACCCTCCTCCAAGCCTCAGTTAGATTTTTGTGCCCGGCCGAGAAGGGTGCAATCTAGGTGGCTCTCCTAAAGAGCTGCTTAGAGAAAGTTTAGCTTAGGTTTTTTATTTTACAGTGAGTCCTGCTGGCAACAGGATCACTGCAACGAGGGACTTAGGGGAGAAGAAGTGAACTCACCTGCGTGCAGGATGGATTGGCTTCTTGGCTACTGGACATCCGCTCCAGAGGGACGATCACAGGTACAGCCTGGATGGTCACCGGAGCCTTGCCGCCGGCCCCCTTGCAGATGCTGAAACATGAAGAGGTCCAGAATCGGCGGCAGAAGACTCCTCAGTCTTCTAAAGGTAGCGCACAGCACTGCAGCTGTGCGCCATTTTCCTCTCAGCACACTTCACACGGCAGTCACTGAGGGTGCAGGGCGCTGGGAGGGGAGCGCCCTGGGAGGCAAATGAAAACCTATTTGGCTAAAAAATACCTCACATATAGCCTCCGGGGGCTATATGGAGATATTTAACCCCTGCCAGAATACACTAAAGAGCGGGAGACGAGCCCGCCGAAAAAGGGGCGGGGCCTATCTCCTCAGCACACAGCGCCATTTTCCTTACACAGCTCCGCTGGTCAGGACGGCTCCCAGGTCTCTCCCCTGCACTGCACTACAGAAACAGGGTAAAACAAGAGAGGGGGGGCAAAATAGTGGCAAAAATTATATTATAAAAGCAGCTATACAGGGAGCACTTATTATAAGGCTATCCCTGTCATATATAGCGCTTTTGGTGTGTGCTGGCAAACTCTCCCTCTGTCTCCCCAAAGGGCTAGTGGGGTCCTGTCTTCGTTAAGAGCATTCCCTGTGTGTCTGCTGTGTGTCGGTACGTGTGTGTCGACATGTATGAGGACGATATTGGTGTGGAGGCGGAGCAATTGCCAAATATGGGGATGTCACCTCCTAGGGGGTCGACACCAGAATGGATGCCTTTATTTATGGAATTACGGGATAGTGTCAACACGCTAAAGCAGTCGTTTGACGACATGAGACGGCCGGACAATCAGTTAGTGCCTGTCCAGGCGCCTCAAACACCGTCAGGGGCTGTAAAACGCCCTTTGCCTCAGTCGGTCGACACAGACCCAGACACAGGCACTGATTCCAGTGGCGACGGTGACGAATCAACCGTATTTTCCAGTAGGGCCACACGTTATATGATTTTGGCAATGAAGGAGGCGTTACATTTAGCTGATACTACAGGTACCACTAAACAGGGTATTATGTGGGGTGTGAAAAAACTACCTATAGTTTTTCCTGAATCAGAAGAACTAAATGATGTATGTGATGAAGCGTGGGTTGCCCCCGATAAAAAGATGCTAATTTCAAAGAAGTTATTGGCTTTATACCCTTTCCCGCCAGAGGTTAGGGCGCGCTGGGAAACACCTCCTAGGGTGGACAAGGCGCTCACACGCTTATCTAAACAAGTGGCGTTACCCTCTCCTGAGACGGCCGCACTTAAAGATCCAGCAGATAGGAGGATGGAAAATATCCAAAAAAGTATATACACACATACAGGTGTTATACTACGACCAGCTATAGCGACAGCCTGGATGTGCAGTGCTGGAGTAGCTTGGTCAGAGTCCCTGATTGAAAATATTGATACCCTGGATAGGGACAATGTTTTACTGTCTTTAGAGCAAATAAAGGATGCATTTCTTTATATGCGTGATGCACAGAGGGATATCTGCACACTGGCATCACGGGTAAGTGCTATGTCCATTTCGGCCAGAAGAAGTTTATGGACGCGACAGTGGTCAGGCGATGCGGACTCAAAACGGCATATGGAAGTTTTGCCGTATAAAGGGGAGGAGTTATTTGGAGTCGGTCTATCAGATTTGGTGGCCACGGCTACAGCCGGGAAATCCACCTTTTTACCTCAAGCTACTCCCCAACAGAAAAAGACACCGACTTTTCAACCGCAGCCCTTTCGTTCCTTTAAAAACAAGAGAGCAAAGGGATATTCATATCTGCCACGAGGCAGAGGAAGGGGGAAGAGACACCAACAGGCAGCTCCTTCCCAGGAACAGAAGCCCTCCCCCGCTTCTACAAAAGCCTCAGCATGACGCTGGGGCTTCTCAAGCGGACTCGGGGGCGGTGGGCGGTCGTCTCAAGAATTTCAGCGCGCAGTGGGCTCACTCGCAGGTAGATCCCTGGATCCTGCAGATAATATCTCAGGGGTACAGGTTGGAACTAGAGACAGATCCGCCTCGCCGTTTCCTGAAGTCTGCTTTACCAACGTCCCCCTCCGAAAGGGAGACGGTTTTGGAAGCCATTCACAAGCTGTACTCTCAGCAGGTGATAGTCAAGGTACCTCTTCTACAACAGGGAAAGGGGTATTATTCCACTCTATTTGTGGTACCGAAGCCGGACGGCTCGGTAAGACCTATTCTAAATCTGAAGTCCTTGAACCTGTACATAAAGAAGTTCAAGTTCAAAATGGAGTCACTCAGAGCAGTGATAGCGAACCTGGAAGAAGGGGACTTTATGGTGTCCTTGGACATCAAGGATGCGTACCTCCACGTTCCAATTTACCCCTCACACCAGGGGTACCTCAGGTTCGTTGTACAAAACTGTCACTATCAGTTTCAGACGCTGCCGTTCGGATTGTCCACGGCACCTCGGGTCTTTACAAAGGTAATGGCCGAGATGATGATTCTTCTTCGAAGAAAAGGTGTATTAATTATCCCATACTTGGACGATCTCCTAATAAGGGCAAGATCCAGAGAACAGCTAGAGATGGGATTAGCACTGTCTCAAGAAGTGCTAAAACAGCACGGCTGGATTCTGAATATTCCAAAATCCCAGTTAATGCCGACAACTCGTCTGCTGTTCCTAGGGATGATTCTGGACACGGTTCAGAAAAAGGTTTTTCTCCCGGAGGAAAAAGCCAAGGAGTTATCCGAGCTTGTCAGGAACCTCCTAAAACCAGGAAAGGTGTCTGTACATCAATGCACAAGAGTCCTGGGAAAAATGGTGGCTTCTTACGAAGCAATTCCATTCGGCAGATTCCATGCACGAATTTTTCAGAGGGATCTGTTGTACAAATGGTCAGGGTCGCATCTTCAGATGCACCAGCGGATAACCCTGTCTCCAAGGACAAGGGTATCTCTTCTGTGGTGGTTGCAGAGTGCTCATCTATTGGAGGGCCGCAGATTCGGCATACAGGATTGGATCCTGGTGACCACGGACGCCAGCCTGAGAGGCTGGGGAGCAGTCACACAAGGAAGAAACTTCCAGGGAGTGTGGACGAGCCTGGAAACGTCTCTTCACATAAACATTCTGGAACTAAGAGCAATCTACAATGCTCTAAGCCAGGCAGAACCTCTGCTTCAAGGAAAACCGGTGTTGATCCAGTCGGACAACATCACGGCAGTCGCCCATGTAAACAGACAGGGCGGCACAAGAAGCAGGAGTGCAATGGCAGAAGCTGCAAGGATTCTTCGCTGGGCAGAGAATCATGTGATAGCACTGTCAGCAGTGTTCATCCCGGGAGTGGACAACTGGGAAGCAGACTTCCTCAGCAGACACGACCTTCACCCGGGAGAGTGGGGACTTCATCCAGAAGTCTTCCACATGCTGGTAACCCGTTGGGAAAGACCAATGGTGGACATGATGGCGTCTCGCCTCAACAAAAAACTGGACAGGTATTGCGCCAGGTCAAGAGATCCGCAGGCAATAGCTGTGGACGCGCTGGTAACGCCTTGGGTGTACCAGTCAGTGTATGTGTTTCCTCCTCTGCCTCTCATACCAAAAGTATTGAGAATTATACGGCAAAGAGGCGTAAGAACGATACTAGTGGTTCCGGATTGGCCAAGAAGGACTTGGTACCCGGAACTTCAAGAGATGATCACGGAAGATCCGTGGCCTCTACCTCTAAGGAGGGACTTGCTTCAGCAGGGTCCCTGTCTGTTTCAAGACTTACCGCGGCTGCGTTTGACGGCATGGCGGTTGAACGCCGGATCCTAAAGGAAAAAGGCATGCCGGAAGAAGTCATTCCTACTTTGATTAAAGCAAGGAAGGAAGTAACCGTGCAGCACTATCACCGCATTTGGCGAAGATATGTTGCGTGGTGCGAGGATCGGAGTGCTCCGACGGAGGAATTTCAACTGGGTCGATTCCTACATTTCCTGCAATCAGGATTGTCTATGGGTCTCAAATTGGGATCTATTAAGGTTCAAATTTCGGCCCTGTCGATTTTCTTTCAAAAAGAATTGGCTTCAGTTCCTGAAGTCCAGACTTTTGTTAAGGGAGTGCTGCATATACAGCCTCCTGTGGTGCCTCCAGTGGCACCGTGGGATCTCAATGTGGTTTTGGAATTTCTAAAATCTCATTGGTTTGAACCACTAAGAAAGGTGGATTTAAAATATCTCACATGGAAAGTGACCATGTTACTAGCCCTGGCTTCGGCCAGGAGAGTGTCAGAACTGGCAGCTTTATCTTACAAAAGCCCATATCTGATTTTCCATTCGGACAGGGCAGAACTGCGGACTCGTCCGCATTTTCTCCCTAAGGTGGTGTCAGCATTTCATCTGAACCAGCCTATTGTAGTGCCTGCGGCTACAAGTGACTTGGAGGACTCCAAGTTACTGGACGTTGTCAGAGCATTAAAAATATATATTGCAAGGACAGCTGGAGTCAGAAAATCTGACTCGTTGTTTATATTGTATGCACCCAACAAGATGGGTGCTCCTGCGTCTAAGCAGACGATTGCTCGTTGGATCTGTAGCACAATCCAACTTGCACATTCTGTGGCAGGCCTGCCACAGCCTAAATCTGTTAAGGCCCACTCCACAAGGAAGGTGGGCTCATCTTGGGCGGCTGCCCGAGGGGTCTCGGCATTACAACTTTGCCGAGCAGCTACCTGGTCAGGGGAGAACACGTTTGTAAAATTTTACAAATTTGATACTCTGGCTAAGGAGGACCTGGAGTTCTCTCATTCGGTGCTGCAGAGTCATCCGCACTCTCCCGCCCGTTTGGGAGCTTTGGTATAATCCCCATGGTCCTTTCAGGAACCCCAGCATCCACTAGGACGATAGAGAAAATAAGAATTTACTTACCGATAATTCTATTTCTCGGAGTCCGTAGTGGATGCTGGGCGCCCATCCCAAGTGCGGATTATCTGCAATAATTGTACATAGTTATTGTTAACTAATTCGGGTTATTGTTTAGGAAGCCATCTTTCAGAGGCTCCTCTGTTATCATACTGTTAACTGGGTTTTGATCACAAGTTGTACGGTGTGATTGGTGTGGCTGGTATGAGTCTTACCCGGGATTCAAAATTCCTCCCTTATTGTGTACGCTCGTCCGGGCACAGTACCTAACTGAGGCTTGGAGGAGGGTCATAGGGGGAGGAGCCAGTGCACACCACCTGATCGGAAAGCTTTACTTTTTGTGCCCTGTCTCCTGCGGAGCCGCTATTCCCCATGGTCCTTTCAGGAACCCCAGCATCCACTACGGACTCCGAGAAATAGAATTATCGGTAAGTAAATTCTTATTATTTGCCGGGTGGCATCTAGAATTAATGCAATGTCCATTTCTGCCAGGAGAGGATTGTGGACTCGGCAGTGGACAGGTGATGCAGATTCTAAAAGGCACATGGAGGTTTTGCCTTACAAAGGTGAGGAATTGTTTGGGGACGGTCTCTCGGATTTGTTTCCACAGCAACAGCTGGGAAGTCGACATTTTTACCCCATGTTCCTTCACAGCCAAAGAAAGCACCGTATTATCAGGTACAGTCCTTTCGGCCCCAGAAAGGCAAGCGGGTTAAAGGCGCGTCCTTTCTGCCCAGAGGCAGAGATAGAGGGAAAAAGCTGCACCATACAGCCACTTCCCAAGAACAAAAGTCCTCTCCCGCTTCCTCTAAGTCCACCGCATGACGCTGGGGCTCCACAGGCGGAGCCAGGTACGGTGGGGGCCCGTCTCCGGAACTTCAGCGACCAGTGGGCTCGCTCACGGGTGGATCCCTGGATTCTACAAGTGGTATCTCAGGGGTACAAGCTGGAATTCGAGACGTCTCCCCCTCACTGTTTCCTCAAATCAGCCTTGCCAACAGCTCCCCCAGACAGGGAGGCAGTGCTGGAGGCGATTCACAAGCTGTATTCTCAGCAGGTGATAATCAAGGTACCCCTCCATCAACAAGGACGGGGTTACTATTCCACAACGTTTGTGGTACCGAAACCGGACGGTACGGTGAGACCCATTTTAAATTTGAAATCCTTGAACACTTATATAAGAAGGTTCAAGTTCAAAATGGAATCGCTCAGGGCGGTTATTGCAAGCCTGGACGAAGGGGATTACATGGTATCACTGGACATCAAGGATGCTTACCTGCATGTCCCCATTTACCCTCCTCACCAGGAGTACCTCAGATTTGTGGTACAGGACTGTCATTACCAATTCCAGACGTTGCCGTTTGGTCTGTCCACGGCACCGAGGGTATTTACCAAGGTAATGGCCGAAATGATGATACTCCTTCGGAAAAAGGGAGTTTTAATTATCCCGTACTTGGACGATCTCCTTATAAAGGCGAGGTCCAGGGAGCAGTTGTTGGTCGGCGTAGCACTATCTCGGGAAGTGCTACAACAGCACGGCTGGATTCTGAATATTCCAAAGTCGCAGCTGGTTCCTACAACGCGTCTACTGTTCCTGGGGATGGTTCTGGACACAGACCAGAAAAAAGTGTTTCTCCCGGAGGAGAAAGCCAAGGAGTTGTCATCTCTAGTCAGAGACCTCCTGAAACCAAAACATGTGTCGGTGCATCACTGCACGCGAGTCCTGGGAAAGATGGTAGCTTCTTACGAAGCAATTCCATTTGGCAGGTTCCATGCAAGGATCTTTCAGTGGGATCTGTTGGACAAGTGGTCCGGATCGCATCTTCAGATGCATCGGCTGATAACCCTGTCTCCAAGGACCAGGGTGTCTCTGCTGTGGTGGCTGCAGAGTGCTCATCTTCTAGAGGGCCGCAGATTTGGCATACAGGACTGGGTCCTGGTGACCACGGATGCCAGCCTTCGAGGCTGGGGGGCAGTCACACAGGGAAGAAACTTCCAAGGACTATGGTCAAGCCAGGAGACTTCCCTACACATAAATATTCTGGAACTAAGGGCCATTTACAATGCCCTAAGTCAGGCAAGACCCCTGCTTCAACACCAGCCGGTGCTGATCCAGTCAGACAACATCACGGCGGTAGCCCATGTAAACCGACAGGGCGGCACAAGAAGCAGGTTGGCGATGGCAGAAGCCACAAGGATTCTCCGATGGGCGGAAAATCACGTGATAGCACTGTCAGCAGTGTTCATTCCGGGAGTGGACAACTGGGAAGCAGACTTCCTCAGCAGGCACGACCTCCACCCGGGAGAGTGGGGACTTCATCCAGAAGTCTTCAAAATGATTGTAAACCGTTGGGAAAGGCCACAGGTGGACATGATGGCGTCCCGCCTCAAAAAAAAAAAACTAAAAAGATATTGCGTCAGGTCAAGGGACCCTCAGGCGATAGCTGTGGACGCTCTAGTGACACCGTGGGTGTACCAGTCGGTTTATGTGTTCCCTCCTCTGCCTCTCATACCCAAGGTACTGAGAATAATAAGAAGGAGAGGAGTAAGAACTATACTCGTGGTTCCGGATTGGCCAAGAAGAGCTTGGTACCCAGAACTTCAAGAAATGATCTCAGAGGACCCATGGCCTCTGCCGCTCAGACAGGACCTGCTGCAGCAGGGGCCCTGTCTGTTCCAAGACTTACCGCGGCTGCGTTTGACGGCATGGCGGTTGAACACCGGATCCTAAAAGAAAAGGGCATTCCGGAGGAAGTCATTCCTACACTGATTAAAGCTAGGAAAGATGTGACCGCAAAACATTATCACCGCATATGGCGGAAATATGTTGCTTGGTGTGAGGCCAGGAAGGCCCCAACGGAGGAATTTCAGCTAGGTCGATTTCTGCACTTCCTACAGTCAGGGGTGACTAATGGCCTAAAATTGGGTTCCATTAAGGTCCAGATTTCGGCTCTGTCGATTTTCTTCCAAAAAGAACCAGCTTCACTGCCTGAAGTTCAGACTTTTGTCAAGGGAGTGCTGCATATTCAGCCCCCTTTTGTGCCCCCAGTGGCACCTTGGGATCTCAACGTGGTGTTGGATTTCCTAAAGTCGCATTGGTTTGAGCCACTTAAAACCGTGGAGATAAAGTACCTCACGTGGAAAGTGGTCATGCTGTTGGCCTTGGCGTCGGCCAGGCGTGTATCAGAATTGGCGGCTTTGTCATGTAAAAGCCCTTATCTGATTTTTCATATGGATAGGGCGGAATTGAGGACTCGTTCCCAATTCCTTCCTAAGGTGGTATCAGCTTTTCATGTGAACCAACCTATTGTGGTGCCTGCGGCTACTTGGGACTTGGAGGATTCCAAGTTGCTGGACGTAGTCAGGGCCCTGAAAATATATGTTTCCAGGACGGCTAGAGTCAGAAAAACTGACTCGCTATTTATCCTGTATGCACCCAACAAGCTGGGTGCTCCTGCTTCAAAGCAGACTATTGCTCGCTGGATCTGTAGCACGATTCAACTTGCACATTCGGCGGCTGGACTGCCACATCCTAAATCTGTAAAAGCCCATTCCACGAGGAAGGTGGACTCTTCTTGGGCGGCTACCCGAGGGGTCTCGGCTTTACAACTTTGCCGAGCTGCTACTTGGTCGGGTTCAAACACGTTTGCAAAATTCTACAAGTTTGATACCCTGGCTGAGGAGGACCTTGAGTTTGCTCATTCGGTGCTGCAGAGTCATCCGCACTCTCCCGCCCGTTTGGGAGCTTTGGTATAATCCCCATGGTCCTTACGGAGTTCCCAGCATCCACTAGGACGTCAGAGAAAATAAGAATTTACTCACCGGTAATTCTATTTCTCGTAGTCCGTAGTGGATGCTGGGCGCCCATCCCAAGTGCGGATTGTCTGCAATACTTGTATATAGTTATTGCCTAACTAAAGGGTTATTGTTTGGAGCCATCTATTCGAGAGGCTCAGTTGTTGTTCATACTGTTAACTGGGTATAGTATCACGAGTTGTACGGTGTGATTGGTGTGGCTGGTATGAGTCTTACCCGAGATTCCAAATCCTTTGCTTATTGTGTCAGCTCTTCCGGGCACAGTTTCCCTAACTGCGGTCTGGAGGAGGGGCATAGAGGGAGGAGCCAGTGCACACCAGGTAGTCCTAATTCTTTCTTAGAGTGCCCAGTCTCCTTCGGAGCTCGCTATTCCCCATGGTCCTTACGGAGTTCCCAGCATCCACTACGGACTACGAGAAATAGAATTACCGGTGAGTAAATTCTTATTATTTGCTCCCCTTGCAGTGCAATGTGGTCTATCCTGGTGCACAGGAACCCGGGGTTCAGCGTTGCCCTACCTACCTTGGCTGTGACAGGAGCACAACGGAATTACAGCTACTGAAATGGTTTAGTGGAAACAAAGGGCAATGTATGTAAATCAGATACAAATCTAATAAAACATCCTTTCTATTGTCCCGAGTTGACATTACAATTCCAGACATAGCTGATACCAACATACAACCTGCTCCCAACCACAGGCCGGCACCCTTATCTAGACAGCCGCATTGCTGTGTGCTCATGTCTGGGTTTTCTTTCACTGAATTCCTTAATATAACCACGACCTTTAACTCCTACATTAAGACAAGCACAACTGACTGTGCCCAAGCTTCACCGGGAATTACGTACGGGTTCTTGTTCTTTAAAAAAAAAAAATATATATATATGTATACATATATATATTGGGGTGTGGTTCATTAGGCAGACATACATTGGATCGATCACGTTTGGTCAACATGCATTACAGATGGGTCCACGGTTAACTTGACTAGTTTTCTGTGCCTAGGCACAACATGACTTATTAGCATAAACCCTTCATCTATTGTTCTCAGCTGCAATACAATACAGAGAACAATACAGCAGGGGATTAAGTCATTACAGCAGGGGATTAAGTCCGACTGCCCAGTCTCAGTTAATCCTATTAAAGGTCAAGATAAACGTGGACCCATCTGTATGTTGACATGGTCATTGGGTCGACATGTGCTAGGTCGACGTGGAAAAAGGTCGACAGGAGGTTTTTTTATTTTTTGTGTGTCGTTTTCTTCTAAAAGTGACAGGGAACCCCAATTAGAGCACCATGTTCGCTCGCCATGCTCCGTTACCAATCCCAATTGTAGTCCACGTTAAGTATGAAAAAGGTCAAAAAATTAAAAAAATTGTGAAAAACTCAGGTTGACCTTTTTCCATGTTGACCTAATGACCACGTCAACCTAATGCATGTCGACCAAATGTGGTTGACCCAATGTGTGTCGACCTAACTCATGTCGACCTAATGACCGCCATCCATATATTGTGTGCCATATATTGTGTGTGTGTAAATTGATGCTATCTACCGTCCAAATACTCTGCTAATAACACTGTTCTAGTTATCTCTAGCTGTTCCCTGTTTTAGAAATAGGGATTCTTAGGGCCTAAGGTTGATTGCAAAATAACATTTTCCTCTAATGGGCAAAACCATGTGCACTGCAGGTGGGGCAGATGTAACGTGCAGCGAGAGAGTCAGCCTGAGAGATACAGGGTTAGGTACTAGGGGAGGGTTAACTGTAGATTGCAGTAGGGGAGGTTAGGATTAGGCACTAGGGGAAGTGTTAGGTGAAGGTTATGGGAGGGGGGTTAGGATTAGGCTCTAGGGGGAAGGTTAGGTGAAGGTTATGGGATGGGAGGTTAGGATTAGGCACTAGGGGGAAGGTTAGGTAAAGGTTATGGGAGGGGGGTTAGGATTAGGCACTAGGGGGAAGGTTAGGTGAAGGTTATGGGAGGGGAGGTTAGGATTAGGCACTAGGGGAAGTGTTAGGTGAAGGTTATGGGAGGGGAGGTTAGGATTAGGCACTAGGGGGAAGGTTAGGTGAAGGTTATGGGAGGGGAGGTCAGGATTAGGCACTAGGGGGAAGGTTAGGTGAAGGTTATGGGAGGGGAGGTTAGGATTAGGCACTAGGGGGAAGGTTAGGTGAAGGTTATCAGAGGGGAGGTTAGGCACTAGGGGGAAGGTTAGGTGAAGGTTATGGGAGGGGAGGTTAGGCACTAGGGGAAAGGTTAGGTGAAGGTTATGGGAGGGGAGGTTAGGATTAGGCACTAGGGGGAAGGTTAGGTGAAGGTTTTGGGAGAGGAGGTTAGGATTAGGCACTAGGGGGAAGGTTAGAGGAAGGTTATGGGAGGGGAGGTTAGGATTAGGCACTAGGGGGAAGGTTAGGTGAAGGTTATGGGAGGGGAGGTTAGGATTAGGCACTAGGGGGAAGGTTAGGTAAAGGTTATGGGAGGGAATGTTAGGATTAGGCACTATGGGGAAGGTTAGGTGAAGGTTATGGGATGGGAGGTTAGGATTAGGCACTAGGGGGAAGGTTAGGTGAAGGTTATGGGAGGTGAGGTGAGGTTAGGATTAGGCACTAGGGGGAAGGTTAGGTAAAGGTTATGGGAGGGGAGGTTAGGCACTAGGGGGAAGGTTAGGTGAAGGTTATGGGAGGGGAGGTTAGGATTATGCACAAGGGGGAAGGTTAGGTGAAGGTTATGGGAGGGGAGGTTAGGAATAGGCACTAGGGGGAAATTAGGTGAAGGTTATGGGAGGGGAGGTTAGGATTATGCACTAGGGGAAGGTTAGATGAAGGTTATGGGAGGTGAGGTTAGGAATAGGCACTAGGGGAAAGGTTAGGTGAAGGTTCTGGGAGGGGAGGGGAGGTTAGGATTATGCACTTGGGGGAAGGTTAGGTGAAGGTTATGGAAGAGAAGGTTAGGATTAGGCACTAGGGGGAAGGTTAGGTGAAGGTTATGGGAGAGGAGATTAGGATTAGGCACTAGGGGAAGGGTTAGGTGAAGGTTATGGGAGGGGAGGTTAGGATTAGACACTAGGGGGAAGGTTAGGTAAAGGTTATGGGAGGGGAGATTAGGATTAGGCACTAGGGGGAAGGTTAGGTGAAGGTTATGGAAGGGGAGATTAGGATTAGGCACTAGGGGGAAGGTTAGGTGAAGGTTATGGGAGAGGAGGTTAGGATTAGGCACTAGGGGAAGGGTTAGGTGAAGGTTATGGGAGGGGAGGTTAGGATTAGACACTAGGGGAAGGTTAGGTAAAGGTTATGGGAGGGGAGATTAGGATTAGGCACTAGGGGGAAGGCTAGGTGAAGGTTATGGAAAGGGAGGTTAGGATTAGGCACTAGGGGGAAGGTTAGGTGAAGGTTATGGGAGGGGGGTTAGGATTAGGCACTAGAGGGAAGGTTAGGTGAAGGTTTTGGAGATGAGGTTAGGATTAGGCACTAGGGGTAGGTTATGGGAGGGGAGGTTAGGCACTAGGGGGAAGGTTAGGTGAAGGTTATGGGAGGGGAGGTTAGGCACTAGGGGTAGGGTTGTTGTTAGGCTATGTGAGGGGAGGGTTAGGGTTATGCACTAGGAGGAGGATTAGTGGTTAGATTTATGAATACTCTGTACCGAGAATTGAGCAGGATGTCTCCCTGGACCAAGAAGACACTGCTGGAGACACCAAACTCAATGTACATTTAATCTGTGTAGACATGATTAATGTCAACGTGGTCACTATCTACATGCCAAACATGTCGACATTACAACAATGTGGACATTTTCATGTCTACATTATGATTGTCGACAGAATATACCATACCCTAGACACCAGCAGACAAGGCTGACCGTGGTGCCAGAGTCCTGTATATACCATACCCTAGATACCAGCAGATGAGGCTGACCGCGGTGCCAGAGTCCTGCATAGACCATACCATAGATACCAGCAGACGAGGCTGACCGCGGTGCCAGAGTCCTGTATATACCATACTCTAGATACCAGCAGATGAGGGTGACCGCGGTGCCAGAGTCCTGTATATACCATACCCTAGATACCAGCAGATGAGGGTGACCGCGGTGCCAGAGTCCTGTATATACCATACCCTAGATACCAGCAGACGAGGCTTACCGCGGTGCCAGAGTCCTGTATATACCCTACTATAGATACCAGCAGATGAGGGTGACCGCGGTGCCAGAGTCCTGTATATACCATACCCTAGATACCAGCAGTGGAGGCTGACCGCGGTGCCAGAGTCCCGTATATACCATACCCTAGATACCAGCAGACGAGGGAGGCCGCGGTGCCAGAGTCCTGTATATACCATACCCTAGATACCAGCAGAGGAGCCTGACTGCGGTGCCAGAGTCCTGTATATACCATACCCTAGACAACAGCAGACGAGGCTTACCGCGGTGCCAGAGTCCTGTATATACCATACCCTAGACACCAGCAGACGAGGCTGACCGCGGTGCCAGAGTCCTGTATCTACCATACCCTAGATACCAGCAGCCGAGGCTGACCGCGGTGCCAGAGTCCTGTATACACCATACCCTAGATACCAGCAGACGAGGCTGACAGCGGTGGCAGAGTCCTGTATAGACCATACCCTAGACACCAGCAGACGAGTCTGACCGCGGTGCCAGAGTCCTGTATCTACCATACCCTAGATACCAGCAGCCGAGGCTGGACCGCGGTGCCAGAGTCCTGTATACACCATACCCTAGATACCAGCAGACGAGGCTGACAGCGGTGGCAGAGTCCTGTATAGACCATACCCTAGACACCAGCAGAAGAGTCTGACCGTGGTGCCAGAGTCCTGTATATACAATACCCTAGATACCAGCAGACGAGGCTGACCGCAGTGCCAGAGTCCTGTATATATCATACCCTAGATACCAGCAGACGAGGCTGACTGCGGTGCCAGTGTCCTGTATATACCATACCCTAGGTACCAGCAGACGAGGCTGACCGCGGTGCCAGAGTCCTGTATATACCATACCCTAGATACCAGCAGACGAGGCTGACTGCGGTGCCAGTGTCCTGTATATACCATACCCTAGATACCAGCAGACAAGGCTGACCACGGTGCCAGAGTCCTGTATATACCATACCCTAGATACCAGCAGACTTGGCTGACCACAGTGCCAGAGTCCTGTATAGACCATACCCTAGACACCAGCAGACGGGGACCGCGGTGCCAGAGTCCTGTATATACCATACCCTAGATACCAGCAGACGAGGCTGACCGCGGTGCCAGAGTCCTGTATAGACCATACCCTAGATACCAGCAGACGAGGCTGACCGCGGTGCCAGAGTCCTGTATAGACCATACCCTAGATACCAGCAGACGAGGCTGACCGCGGTGCCAGAGTCCTGCATAGACCATACCCTAGATACCAGCAGACGAGGCTGACCGCGGTGCCAGAGTCCTGTATATACCATACTCTAGATACCAGCAGATGAGGGTGACCGCGGTGCCAGAGTCCTGTATATACCATACCCTAGATACCAGCAGATGAGGGTGACCGCGGTGCCAGAGTCCTGTATATACCATACCCTAGATACCAGCAGACGAGGCTTACCGCGGTGCCAGAGTCCTGTATATACCCTACTATAGATACCAGCAGATGAGGGTGACCGCGGTGCCAGAGTCCTGTATATACCATACCCTAGATACCAGCAGACGAGGGTGGCCGCGGTGCCAGAGTCCTGTATATACCATACCCTAGATACCAGCAGAGGAGCCTGACTGCGGTGCCAGAGTCCTGTATATACCATACCCTAGACACCAGCAGACGAGGCTTTCCGCGGTGCCAGAGTCCTGTATATACCATACCCTAGACACCAGCAGACGAGGCTGACCGCGGTGCCAGAGTCCGGTATCTACCATACCCTAGATACCAGCAGCCGAGGCTGACCGCGGTGCCAGAGTCCTGTATACACCATACCCTAGGTCAGTGTTTCCCAACCTCGGTCCTCAAGGCACACTAACAGTGCAGGTTTTAGTGATATCCAGGCTTCAGTACAGGTGACTTAATTAGTAGCTCAGTTATTTTGATTTAACCATCTGTGCTGAAGCCTGGATATCACTAAAACCTGCACTGTTGGTGTGCCTTGAGGACCGCGGTTGGGAATGCCTGCCCTAGGTACCAGCAGACGAGGCTGACAGCGGTGGCAGAGTCCTGTATAGACCATACCCTAGACACCAGCAGACGAGTCTGACCGCGGTGCCAAAGTCCTGTATATACCATACCCTAGACACCAGCAGACGAGGCTGACCGAGGTGCCAGAGTCCTGTATCTACCATACCCTAGATACCAGCAGCCGAGGCTGACCGCGGTGCCAGAGTCCTGTATACACCATACACTAGATACCAGCAGACGAGGCTGACAGCGGTGGCAGAGTCCTGTATAGACCATACCCTAGATACCAGCAGACGAGGCTGACCGAGGTGCCAGAGTCCTGTATCTACCATACCCTAGATACCAGCAGCCGAGGCTGACCGCGGTGCCAGAGTCCTGTATACACCATACACTAGATACCAGCAGACGAGGCTGACAGCGGTGGCAGAGTCCTGTATAGACCATACCCTAGATACCAGCAGCCGAGGCTGACCGCGGTGCCAGAGTCCTGTATACACCATACCCTAGATACCAGCAGACGAGGCTGACTGCGGTGCCAGTGTCCTGTATATACCATACCCTAGGTACCAGCAGACGAGGCTGACCGCGGTGCCAGAGTCCTGTATATACCATACCCTAGGTACCAGCAGACTTGGCTGACCGCAGTGCCAGAGTCCTGTATAGACCATACTCTAGACACCAGCAGACGGGGACCGCGGTGCTGGAGTCCTGTATATACCATACCCTAGATACCAGCAGACGAGGCTGACCGCGGTGCCAGAGTCCTGTATAGACCATACCCTAGATACCAGCAGACGAGGCTGACCGCGGTGCTAGAGTCCTGTATATACCATACCCTAGATACCAGCAGACGAGGCTGACCGCAGTGCCAGAGTCCTGTATATACCATACCCTAGATACCAGCAGACGAGGCTGACCGCAGTGCCAGAGTCCTGTATATACCATACCCTAGATACCAGCAGATGAGGGTGACCGCGGTGCCAGAGTCCTGTATATACTAGAGATGAGCGGGTTCGGTTCCTCGGAATCCGAACCCGCCCGAACTTCAGCTTTTTTTACACGGATCCGAGCGACTCGGATTTTCCCGCCTTGCTCGGTTAACCCGAGCGCGCCCGAACGTCATCATGACGCTGTCGGATTCTCGCGAGGCTCGGATTCTATCGCGAGACTCGGATTCTATATAAGGAGCCGCGTGTCGCCGCCATTTTACACGTGCATTGAGATTGATAGTGAGAGGACGTGGCTGGCGTCCTCTCCGTTTAGAGAAGAAATAGATAGGAGAGTGAGAGTGAGACAGTGACACTTCATTTACTGGAGCTTAGGAGGAGTACTCAGACAGAGAGTGCAGAATTTTGCTGATAGTTGTATTAGTTAGTTATACTAGTGACAGAGTGAGACAGTGACACTTCATTTACTGGAGCTTAGGAGGAGTACTCAGACAGAGAGTGCAGAATTTTGCTGATAGTATTAGTTAGTTATACTAGTGACTGACCAGTGACCACCAGTGCAGTTTTATATTATTTAATATAATCCGTTCTCTGCCTGAAAAAACGATACACAGTGACTCAGTCACATACCATATCTGTGCTCAGCCCAGTGTGCTGCTGCATCATCTATGTATAATATCTGACTGTGCTCACACAGCTTAATTGTGGGGGAGACTGGGGAGCAGTTAGGTTATAGCAGGAGCCAGGAGTACATATTAAAATTAAACAGTGCACACTTTTTTTCAGCAGGAGTGCCACTGCCAGTGTGACTGACCAGTGACCTGACCACCAGTATATAGTATACTATATTGTATTGTGAATGTCTGCCTGTAAAAGTTAAACACACGTCGTGTGACTTGTGTGGTGTTTTTTTATTCTATAAAATAAAAAACTCATTCTGCTGACAGACAGTGTCCAGCAGGTCCGTCATTATATAATATATACCTGTCCGGCTGCAGTAGTGATATATATATATATTTTTTATATCATTATTTATCATCCAGTCGCAGCAGACACAGTACGGTAGTTCACGGCTGTAGCTACCTCTGTGTCGGCACTCGGCAGTCCATCCATAATTGTATACCACCTACCCGTGGTTTTTTTTTTCTTTCTTCTTTATACATACTACATCTCATTATCATCCAGTCTATATTAGCAGCAGACACAGTACAGTACGGTAGTCCACGGCTGTAGCTACCTCTGTGTCGGCACTCGGCAGTCCGTCCATAATTGTATACCACCTACCCGTGGTTTTTTTTTTCTTTCTTCTTTATGCATACTACATCTCATTATCAACCAGTCTATATTAGCAGCAGACACAGTACGGTAGTCCACGGCTGTAGCTACCTCTGTGTCGGCACTCGGCAGTCCATCCATAATTGTATACCACCTACCCGTGGTTTTTTTTTCTTTCTTCTTTATACATACTACATCTCATTATCATCCAGTCTATATTAGCAGCAGACACAGTACAGTACGGTAGTCCACGGCTGTAGCTACCTCTGTGTCAGCACTCGGCAGTCCGTCCATAATTGTATACCACCTACCCGTGGTTTTTTTTTTTTTCTTCTTTATACATACTACATCTCATCAACCAGTCTATATTAGCAGCAGACACAGTACGGTAGTCCACGGCTGTAGCTACCTCTGTGTCGGCACTCGGCAGTCCGTCCATAATTGTATACCACCTACCCGTGGTTTTTTTTTTCTTTCTTCTTTATACATACTACATCTCATTATCATCCAGTCTATATTAGCAGCAGACACAGTACAGTACGGTAGTCCACGGCTGTAGCTACCTCTGTGTCGGCACTCGGCAGTCCATCCATAATTGTATACCACCTACCCGTGGTTTTTTTTTCTTTCTTCTTTATACATACTACATCTCATTATCATCCAGTCTATATTAGCAGCAGACACAGTACAGTACGGTAGTCCACGGCTGTAGCTACCTCTGTGTCGGCACTCGGCAGTCCGTCCATAATTGTATACCACCTACCCGTGGTTTTTTTTTCTTTCTTCTTTATACATACTACATCTCATTATCATCCAGTCTATATTAGCAGCAGACACAGTACAGTACGGTAGTCCACGGCTGTAGCTACCTCTGTGTCGGCACTCGGCAGTCCGTCCATAATTGTATACCACCTACCCGTGGTTTTTTTTTTCTTTCTTCTTTATACATACTACATCTCATTATCATCCAGTCTATATTAGCAGCAGACACAGTACAGTACGGTAGTCCACGGCTGTAGCTACCTCTGTGTCGGCACTCGGCAGTCCATCCATAATTGTATACCACCTACCCGTGTTTTTTTTTTCTTTCTTCTTTATACATACTACATCTCATTATCATCCAGTCTATATTAGCAGCAGACACAGTACAGTACGGTAGTCCACGGCTGTAGCTACCTCTGTGTCGGCACTCGGCAGTCCATCCATAATTGTATACCACCTACCCGTGGTTTTTTTTTCTTTCTTCTTTATACATACATACCACATCTCATTATCATCCAGTCTATATTAGCAGCAGACACAGTACAGTACAATAGTCCACGGCTGTAGCTACCTCTGTGTCGGCACTCGGCAGTCCATCCATAATTGTATACTAGTATCCATCCATCTCCATTGTTTACCTGAGGTGCCTTTTAGTTGTGCCTATTAAAATATGGAGAACAAAAATGTTGAGGTTCCAAAATTAGGGAAAGATCAAGATCCACTTCCACCTCGTGCTGAAGCTGCTGCCACTAGTCATGGCCGAGACGATGAAATGCCAGCAACGTCGTCTGCCAAGGCCGATGCCCAATGTCATAGAACAGAGCATGTCAAATCCAAAACACCAAATATCAGTAAAAAAAGGACTCCAAAACCTAAAATAAAATTGTCGGAGGAGAAGCGTAAACTTGCCAATATGCCATTTACCACACGGAGTGGCAAGGAACGGCTGAGGCCCTGGCCTATGTTCATGGCTAGTGGTTCAGCTTCACATGAGGATGGAAGCACTCAGCCTCTCGCTAGAAAACTGAAAAGACTCAAGCTGGCAAAAGCACCGCAAAGAACTGTGCGTTCTTCGAAATCCCTAATCCACAAGGAGAGTCCAATTGTGTCGGTTGCGATGCCTGACCTTCCCAACACTGGACGTGAAGAGCATGCGCCTTCCACCATTTGCACGCCCCCTGCAAGTGCTGGAAGGAGCACCCGCAGTCCAGTTCCTGATAGTCAGATTGAAGATGTCAGTGTTGAAGTACACCAGGATGAGGAGGATATGGGTGTTGCTGGCGCTGGGGAGGAAATTGACCAGGAGGATTCTGATGGTGAGGTGGTTTGTTTAAGTCAGGCACCCGGGGAGACACCTGTTGTCCGTGGGAGGAATATGGCCGTTGACATGCCTGGTGAAAATACCAAAAAAATCAGCTCTTCGGTGTGGAAGTATTTCACCAGAAATGCGGACAACATTTGTCAAGCCGTGTGTTCCCTTTGTCAAGCTGTAATAAGTAGGGGTAAGGACGTTAACCACCTCGGAACATCCTCCCTTATACGTCACCTGCAGCGCATTCATAATAAGTCAGTGACAAGTTCAAAAACTTTGGGCGACAGCGGAAGCAGTCCACTGACCAGTAAATTCCTTCCTCTTGTAACCAAGCTCACGCAAACCACCCCACCAACTCCCTCAGTGTCAATTTCCTCCTTCCCCAGGAATGCCAATAGTCCTGCAGGCCATGTCACTGGCAATTCTGACGAGTCCTCTCCTGCCTGGGATTCCTCCGATGCATCCTTGCGTGTAACGCCTACTGCTGCTGGCGCTGCTGTTGTTGCTGCTGGGAGTCGATGGTCATCCCAGAGGGGAAGTCGTAAGCCCACTTGTACTACTTCCAGTAAGCAATTGACTGTCCAACAGTCCTTTGCGAGGAAGATGAAATATCACAGCAGTCATCATGCTGCAAAGCGGATAACTGAGGCCTTGACAACTATGTTGGTGTTAGACGTGCGTCCGGTATCCGCCGTTAGTTCACAGGGAACTAGACAATTTATTGAGGCAGTGTGCCCCCGTTACCAAATACCATCTAGGTTCCACTTCTGTAGGCAGGCGATACCGAGAATGTACACGGACGTCAGAAAAAGACTCACCAGTGTCCTAAAAAATGCAGTTGTACCCAATGTCCACTTAACCACGGACATGTGGACAAGTGGAGCAGGGCAGGGTCAGGACTATATGACTGTGACAGCCCACTGGGTAGATGTATGGACTCCCGCCGCAAGAACAGCAGCGGCGGCACCAGTAGCAGCATCTCGCAAACGCCAACTCTTTCCTAGGCAGGCTACGCTTTGTATCACCGCTTTCCAGAATACGCACACAGCTAAAAACCTCTTACGGCAACTGAGGAAGATCATCGCGGAATGGCTTACCCCAATTGGACTCTCCTGTGGATTTGTGGCATCGGACAACGCCAGCAATATTGTGTGTGCATTAAATATGGGCAAATTCCAGCACGTCCCATGTTTTGCACATACCTTGAATTTGGTGGTGCAGAATTTTTAAAAAAACGACAGGGGCGTGCAAGAGATGCTGTCGGTGGCCAGAAGAATTGCGGGACACTTTCGGCATACAGGCACCACGTACAGAAGACTGGAGCACCACCAAAAACTACTGAACCTGCCCTGCCATCATCTGAAGCAAGAAGTGGTAACGAGGTGGAATTCAACCCTCTATATGCTTCAGAGGTTGGAGGAGCAGCAAAAGGCCATTCAAGCCTATACAATTGAGCACGATATAGGAGGTGGAATGCACCTGTCTCAAGTGCAGTGGAGAATGATTTCAACGTTGTGCAAGGTTCTGATGCCCTTTGAACTTGCCACACGTGAAGTCAGTTCAGACACTGCCAGCCTGAGTCAGGTCATTCCCCTCATCAGGCTTTTGCAGAAGAAGCTGGAGACATTGAAGGAGGAGCTAACACGGAGCGATTCCGCTAGGCATGTGGGACTTGTGGATGGAGCCCTTAATTCGCTTAACAAGGATTGACGGGTGGTCAATCTGTTGAAATCAGAGCACTACATTTTGGCCACCGTGCTCGATCCTAGATTTAAAACCTACCTTGGATCTCTCTTTCCGGCAGACACAAGTCTGCTGGGGTTGAAAGACCTGCTGGTGAGAAAATTGTCAAGTCAAGCGGAACGCGACCTGTCAACATCTCCTCCTTCACATTCTCCCGCAACTGGGGGTGCGAGGAAAAGGCTCAGAATTCCGAGCCCACCCGCTGGCGGTGATGCAGGGCAGTCTGGAGCGACTGCTGATGCTGACATCTGGTCCGGACTGAAGGACCTGACAACGATTACGGACATGTCGTCTACTGTCACTGCATATGATTCTCTCAACATTGAAAGAATGGTGGAGGATTATATGAGTGACCGCATCCAAGTAGGCACGTCACACAGTCCGTACTTATACTGGCAGGAAAAAGAGGCAATTTGGAGGCCCTTGCACAAACTGGCTTTATTCTACCTAAGTTGCCCTCCCACAAGTGTGTACTCCGAAAGAGTGTTTAGTGCCGCCGCTCACCTTGTCAGCAATCGGCGTACGAGGCACATCCAGAAAATGTGGAGAAGATGATGTTCATTAAAATGAATTATAATCAATTCCTCCGCGGAGACATTGACCAGCAGCAATTGCCTCCACAAAGTACACAGGGAGCTGAGATGGTGGATTCCAGTGGGGACGAATTGATAATCTGTGAGGAGGGGGATGTACACGGTGATATATCGGAGGATGATGATGAGGTGGACATCTTGCCTCTGTAGAGCCAGTTTGTGCAAGGAGAGATTAATTGCTTCTTTTTTGGGGGGGGTCCAAACCAACCCGTCATATCAGTCACAGTCGTGTGGCAGACCCTGTCACTGAAATGATGGGTTGGTTAAAGTGTGCATGTCCTGTTTATACAACATAAGGGTGGGTGGGAGGGCCCAAGGACAATTCCATCTTGCACCTCTTTTTTCTTTTATTTTTCTTTGCGTCATGTGCTGTTTGGGGAGGGTTTTTTGGAAGGGCCATCCTGCGTGACACTGCAGTGCCACTCCTAGATGGGCCCGGTGTTTGTGTCGGCCACTAGGGTCGCTTATCTTACTCACACAGTCAGCTACCTCATTGCGCCTCTTTTTTTCTTTGCGTCATGTGCTGTTTGGGGAGGGTTTTTTGGAAGGGCCATCCTGCGTGACACTGCAGTGACACTCCTAGATGGGCCCGGTGTTTGTGTCGGCCACTAGGGTCGCTTATCTTACTCACACAGTCAGCTACCTCATTGCGCCTCTTTTTTTCTTTGCGTCATGTGCTGTTTGGGGAGGGTTTTTTGGAAGGGCCATCCTGCGTGACACTGCAGTGCCACTCCTAGATGGGCCCGGTGTTTGTGTCGGCCACTAGGGTCGCTTATCTTACTCACACAGTCAGCTACCTCATTGCGCCTCTTTTTTTCTTTGCGTCATGTGCTGTTTGGGGAGGGTTTTTTGGAAGGGCCATCCTGCGTGACACTGCAGTGCCACTCCTAGATGGGCCCGGTGTTTGTGTCGGCCACTAGGGTCGCTTATCTTACTCACACAGTCAGCTACCTCATTGCGCCTCTTTTTTTCTTTGCGTCATGTGCTGTTTGGGGAGGGTTTTTTGGAAGGGCCATCCTGCGTGACACTGCAGTGCCACTCCTAGATGGGCCCGGTGTTTGTGTCGGCCACTAGGGTCGCTCATCTTACTCACACAGTCAGCTACCTCATTGCGCCTCTTTTTTTCTTTGCGTCATGTGCTGTTTGGGGAGGGTTTTTTGGAAGGGACATCCTGCGTGACACTGCAGTGCCACTCCTAGATGGGCCCGGTGTTTGTGTCGGCCACTAGGGTCGCTTATCTTACTCACACAGCGACCTCGGTGCAAATTTTAGGACTAAAAATAATATTGTGAGGTGTGAGGTATTCAGAATAGACTGAAAATGAGTGTAAATTATGGTTTTTGAGGTTAATAATACTTTGGGATCAAAATGACCCCCAAATTCTATGATTTAAGCTGTTTTTTAGGGTTTTTTGAAAAAAACACCCGAATCCAAAACACACCCGAATCCGACAAAAAAAATTCGGTGAGGTTTTGCCAAAACGCGGTCGAACCCAAAACACGGCCGCGGAACCGAACCCAAAACCAAAACACAAAACCCGAAAAATTTCCGGCGCTCATCTCTAGTATATACCATACCCTAGATACCAGCAGACTTGGCTAACCGCAGTGCCAGAGTCCTGTATATACCATACCCTAGACACCAGCAGACGGGGACCGCGGTGCCAGAGTCCTGTATATACCATACCCTAGATACCAGCAGACGAGGCTGACTGCGGTGCCAGTGTCTTGTATATACCATACCCTAGATACCAGCAGACAAGGCTGACCGCGGTGCCAGAGTCCTGTATATACCATACTCTAGATACCAGCAGACGAGGCTGACTGCGGTGCCAGTGTCCTGTATATACCATACCCTAGATACCAGCAGACGAGGCTGACCGCGGTGCCAGTCCTGTATAGACGGATTACCTGCAGTTACAGCTATTGCAAATGAATACGGAACACATTATTCTGGCGCTGTAGTTTGGGGCTTGTGTTACAGAACACTCTTACGCCCTTTCAGAGTTCAGAATACAGAAACGTTTGTCCATGAGAGTGTCCCTTACACCGCACTCCATGTAGAATGCAGGGCTGTCCCTGGAACTGGTATGTGCGCAGTGAATTGCTGCTGGTGTGATGTCGCCAGGGTGCACTGACGTTGATCACCGGAGAAGTGGCACGGCTGTAACTAGCACAATGGGGCTTGAGTGCTCTTCACATCCACATATATAATGGGTTACTGTTTGGGTTGGATCACATTCTCTGTGTCGGCAGTGTGACAGCAGACGTGTACACAGCTGAAGTGGTTGCACAGCCGAATGCTTCCTTATTGCAGCTTCTGCAGAGAAAGTGGAGCTTTCATACAGGAGCGTCACACAGCTGAAATACTGCCCTGACCCTGCTGAGCGGACACGCGGGGGTAAACTTACTAAGATGGGAGTTCTATTTAAGATGTGATGGTGCCCATAGCAAGCAATCAGATTTCAGGTATTATCTTCTAGAAGGTGCTAGATAAATGAGAAGTAGAATCTAATTGGTTGCTATGGGCAACATTCCATCTTAAATAGAACTCCCATCTTAGTAAATTTACCCCGCGGATTCCCAGGTCATGGGTCAAGCTCTTCCATTCAGGAGAATGCCGCACCACCCGTGGTTTAATGCTTCAGGTTAAGGATGGCACCGTGCAGCTGCCCCCCTCCCACTACACATGTTGCTGCTGCACGCCATTATTTCAGCAATGATTTTGGAAAAATGGCTCCAGCGCGTAAGATAGCGGTGACGCTGGCACTGTGCCGGAGTATTTGCTATCTTCGGCACGTAGTACTGTGGGGGTAATTCAGATCTGATCGCTAGGCTACGTTTTCGCACAGCGGGCGATCGGGTCTGTACTGCGCATGCACAGCAATGCACCGGCGCCACGGACGAGTTTTGGTTTGCTAACAAACCTGAATAAACCCTGTAGTTCTATACATATCCATAGCTTCCCTTGTCATAAACTGACTAAGAGACATGTTTTATTCCTGTGAACCGATCACTCATTTCACAGCAGTATTCTGAGCATGTTCGCATGATTGGGAGGGACTTACATTTATTTAGCCAATCAGGTTGCACCTTGCACCAGGATAACTTCAAGTGTTCTACCGCCAAACAGTCACATACACTGGCGTATTTATAATGGGTGCAGCCATTTTTTTTAATACTCGAGACTTCACCGGCACTGTTGAAACCCCGTGAAAATGGTGCAGCTGCCATATTCACAGAATTCTGCGCATGCACAGTAGAGAAATCACTGGGAAAATGGCCGCCACCCTCTAGGGCTGAGACTTTACAGCGCTCCTGGCAGAGAGAAGGGGGCACAAACAGAGGAGGCTGGACATGGGCCGCCTCCTCTCTTAAAGCGCCCCAGGTCACATATGCGTATGTTTGATAGACACATTTTGCCCCCTCCTAACCCCGTTTCAGTCTACTACAGGCAAAGAGCCATAGATGACTTAGCCGCCATGTGTACGGCTATTTGGCGCATGTGACGCATTTTGCCGGAAAAAGCACCAATCTCCAACTCTGCGGAAACTCCTCATTCACAAACAAATACATACAAATTATCCCCCCCCCCCCACCCTTTACAGTTACTACAAATACAAGGTGACTGATACACTGTACATTTCTCCTGCAATATGAGGTGTTCACGGTGCGCAATCTCAGGCATTTTTACAACTGCGAGCGCAGCCTCACGCCTCTCGTAATTCTCAGTCGCTGCAGAATGTACATTTTCCTTCTGAACGTACCCAGGTGCTAATCCACAAAGGTGTGTACTATACAATCCTGTGTATTGTCTTCTAACCCACGGGTGCCTGGCACTATCACAATACCGCATTCAGTGGTCACCCGTGTAATGGAAACTATTGTTTGTGATGGAATTTAAAACCTCAGTGGAATTTTCGGGAAAGTGTTTTAATTGCAGATAAGTAGGAAAGCTAAATTTAAACATAGCTGAAGAATAAAAGTGCTAGGTGAGGACGTTCTACTGGAAAATGCGTATTGCAGAATTACTCTTTTCTGGCGGATAAGATACTCCCTTGTCTGATGACGGATGAGTTTGGGAAGGTTACTGATACTAGGAATCCCACCAAGGCAAGACCGTCAGGTTACAGTATAACCCCTTTCCATTCATTTGTGTATTTGCGTACCTCCCGACATCGGGAGATGGCAACGAGGGACTCCCTAGTACGGCCGAAAAGGGGGCGTGACTTTGCGGGAGTGCCGTGCCCACAGTTTCTAATCAGAGCAGCGACTGACAGAAGCCTTCCAACTGCCACCCACCACCGCAGGACACAGGTGGGGCTGCAGGACAGTCCCCCAAAAATGGGACTGTTCCACAGCAATCTGAGCAGTTGGGAGGTATGTATTTGGTTTACAGCGTAGTTTGAGGATTCTGGTACCGATACGTAGGTGACCACCTGTCATCAGTTATTTTCCTCCACATTGCGTGCCCAGAAAACTGCGGACATTTGCTCCTGTTCAGAATTTGGTTTCATGGTCATCATCATTATCCGTTCCCACTTGCACTAGCCGCCTGAAAGCCGGTGTAATTCCGCATACGCGCACAACTTCTCATAGCCCGCAATTTTGTCGTCACGCCCTCACTGAACTCGGACTATGTGCGAATGCCTCATTGCCGCCTAGTTACGCCCCTACAGCCGCAAGTTTAGATATGACCGATTTTGCGCACGACTCTCGCCCATACCGGTGTGCTTCTGGCTACGCAGCCTGCGCAGTGCCAAAACAGGCAGGATCCATCCGCAGAACCAAATTACGCTGAACTCTGCATCGTCCCCTATATTAGAGTAGGATTTACATGTAATATACATGTATGTACATTACATGTCTACTATGCTGTGTGATGGCTCCCACTGCGGCGTGACGCTTTGGTGTGATGGTTATTGCGCAGTCCTGTCCGGCTCTAAGCTCTTCCTAGAGCACAATCATCGTCCGACGCAAATGTGTCAGAAATGACAAGGTGGCGCCGAGCAGTTGTCACACCAGCATAGAGGTTATTTTGATGGTTCTAGGTTGCCCCAGTGCACCATGGGACATTATCTCCGCTCTAGCGTTGATGTAGTTTTCCTTGTGTGTAAGAAAGATCTGATCCTAACAGGGTTAAGTCAGACTCAGTGATTTGGTGTGAGGGAGTTACTGTAAGTGGGCTTGCAGGGGAGAGACAGCTAGTGACAGGAGGAGGCAGGCTTGTTTACTTGCAGAGAAATGGCTGTATCATTGTGGTTAGAAGCCTGATGCTAAGGAGGAACACAGTGAATGTTAGTCACCGGTCACTGACACCGGGTCAGCCATCTGCAGCTACTACAGTCACCCCTTACTATTACTGTACTACCAGACTGTAACAAAGGTCATCTGCAGATATACCTGACCCTTCAGCTGCTAATGCAATGGTATGACGGGACATGAGAGAGACCCCTTCTGGGGGGCAGCTTAGGAAAGTGCACGGTTACTTAGGGGTACATTTACTAAGCAGTGATAAGAGTGGAAAAGTGAGCCAGTGGAGAAGTTGCCCATGGCAACCAATCACCACTGAAGTAACATCTATCATTTGCATACTATAAAATGATACAGAGCTGCTGATTGGTTGATGGGGAAATTTCTCCACTGGCTCACTTCTCCGCTCTTATCACTGCTTAGTAAATGTCCCCCTGAATCTGTCCGATGCACATGAATGGCACATGCTACACAGACGGTCCGGTTAGTCTCTCCGCCTCAGAATTATTTTAATGCAAGTTGTTATTGTACTGTATTAAGAGAAAACTGGAAAGGTTAAAAAAACGCTTTTCATGCAAAATGATGTTTAGAAATATTACTTACAGCCAGGGCCGGACTGCCTATCTGGCACCGGTGGGCCGGTCTGGTCCACAGAGAGCCAGGAACACCACGCTCAGTGCAGCTCCCGGCTCTCTGTTTTGTCCCCCGCTTCTGCCTCCACCTCCCATATTGCCCCGTTGCTAACCAATATGGGGGCGTGCCACGAGTCCTAGCCCCCTGACTCACGGCACGCACCAATTTGCAATGCCCGCGCGCCCCGTTGCTAAGCAATATTTCCCCCCTTTTCTCCGTGCGCGCACACACATGGATGCCAGGGACGGAAAGAGGCCCCAGTCCGTCCCTTCTTACAGCGCTGCATACCTTCCAAAATCCAGGACGCCTAATGCAGGACCCCCGTTCTTATTGCTGCAGTAATTCAATGTGAATCACATTATTAGTCGCCCACAGTGGTGGATTTCCCACTAGGCACACGAGGCACCTGCCTAGGGGTGACTGACACTTGCTGACGGTGGCGCACAGCAGTCTCACTTGTATGACAGCCCTGATAGGCCACTTGCCAGATGAGGCCAGCTGACCCCTATATTCTCCCCTGGTCCCCATGCATGCTGTATAAAACAATATGGCGTTGGATTGGCCGGTACTAGAATTTACATTGTCTGCAATTCCTGCTAGAACCACAAACCTGACTCCGTTCCAAACCCAGAAAGTGGGCGGAGCCAGTGGCATATCTCTAATGGGTACTGGGTGTGCAATGCACACGAGCCCCTGAGTCAAAGGGCGGCTCACAACGCACGCCCTACACCCATTCACTATACTTCTCTTTCATCCAGAGCTGCAAATAATCACTAGAGATGTGCACTTAAAATTTTTCGGGTTTTGTGTTTTGGTTTTGGGTTCGGTTCCGCGGCCGTGTTTTGGGTTCGACCGCGTTTTGGCAAAACCTCACCGAATTTTTTTTGTCGGATTCGGGTGTGTTTTGGATTCGGGTGTTTTTTTTAAAAAACACTAAAAAACAGCTTAAATCATAGAATTTGGGGGTCATTTTGATCCCAAAGTATTATTAACCTCAAAAACCATAATTTCCACTCATTTTCAGTCTATTCTGAATACCTCACACCTCACAATATTATTTTTAGTCCTAAAATTTGCACCTAGGTCGCTGGATGACTAAGCTAAGCGACCCTAGTGGCCGACACAAACACCGTGCCCATCTAGGAGTGGCACTGCAGTGTCACGCAGGATGGCCCTTCCAAAAAACACTCCCCAAACAGCACATGACGCAAAGAAAAAAAGAGGCGCAATAAGGTAGCTGTGTGAGTAAGATAAGCGACCCTAGTGGCCGACACAAACTCCGGGCCCATCTAGGAGTGGCACTGCAGTGTCACGCAGGATGGCCCTTCCAAAAAACCCTCCCCAAACAGCACATGACGCAAAGAAAAAAAGAGGCGCAATGAGGTAGCTGTGTGAGTAAGATAAGCGACCCTAGTGGCCGACACAAACACCGGGCCCATCTAGGAGTGGCACTGCAGTGTCACGCAGGATGGCCCTTCCAAAAAACACTCCCCAAACAGCACATGACGCAAAGAAAAAAAGAGGCGCAATGAGGTAGCTGTGTGAGTAAGATAAGCGACCCTAGTGGCCGACACAAACACCGTGCCCATCTAGGAGTGGCACTGCAGTGTCACGCAGGATGGCCCTTCCAAAAAACCCTCCCCAAACAGCACATGACGCAAAGAAAAAAAGAGGCGCAATGAGGTAGCTGTGTGAGTAAGATAAGCGACCCTAGTGGCCGACACAAACACCGGGCCCATCTAGGAGTGGCACTGCAGTGTCACGCAGGATGGCCCTTCCAAAAAACCCTCCCCAAACAGCACATGACGCAAAGAAAAAAAGAGGCGCAATGAGGTAGCTGTGTGAGTAAGATAAGCGACCCTAGTGGCCGACACAAACACCGGGCCCATCTAGGAGTGGCACTGCAGTGTCACGCAGGATGGCCCTTCCAAAAAACCCTCCCCAAACAGCACATGACGCAAAGAAAAAAAGAGGCGCAATGAGGTAGCTGTGTGAGTAAGATAAGCGACCCTAGTGGCCGACACAAACACCGGGCCCATCTAGGAGTGGCACTGCAGTGTCACGCAGGATGGCCCTTCCAAAAAACCCTCCCCAAACAGCACATGACGCAAAGAAAAAAAGAGGCGCAATGAGGTAGCTGTGTGAGTAAGATAAGCGACCCTAGTGGCCGACACAAACACCGTGCCCATCTAGGAGTGGCACTGCAGTGTCACGCAGGATGGCCCTTCCAAAAAACCCTCCCCAAACAGCACATGACGCAAAGAAAAAAAGAGGCGCAATGAGGTAGCTGTGTGAGTAAGATAAGCGACCCTAGTGGCCGACACAAACACCGGGCCCATCTAGGAGTGGCACTGCAGTGTCACGCAGGATGGCCCTTCCAAAAAACATTCCACAAACAGCACATGACGCAAAGAAAAATTAAAGAAAAAAGAGGTGCAAGATGGAATTGTCCTTGGGCCCTCCCACCCACCCTTATGTTGTATAAACAGGACATGCACACTTTAACCAACCCATCATTTCAGTGACAGGGTCTGCCACACGACTGTGACTGAAATGACGGGTTGGTTTGGACCCCCACCAAAAAAGAAGCAATTAATCTCTCCTTGCACAAACTGGCTCTACAGAGGCAAGATGTCCACCTCATCATCATCCTCCGATATATCACCGTGTACATCCCCCTCCTCACAGATTATCAATTCGTCCCCACTGGAATCCACCATCTCAGCTCCCTGTGTACTTTGTGGAGGCAATTGCTGCTGGTCAATGTCTCCACGGAGGAATTGATTATAATTCATTTTAATGAACATCATCTTCTCCACATTTTCTGGATGTAACCTCGTACGCCGATTGCTGACAAGGTGAGCGGCGGCACTAAACACTCTTTCGGAGTACACACTTGTGGGAGGGCAACTTAGGTAGAATAAAGCCAGTTTGTGCAAGGGCCTCCAAATTGCCTCTTTTTCCTGCCAGTATAAGTACGGACTGTGTGACGTGCCTACTTGGATGCGGTCACTCATATAATCCTCCACCATTCTTTCAATGGTGAGAGAATCATATGCAGTGACAGTAGACGACATGTCCGTAATCGTTGTCAGGTCCTTCAGTCCGGACCAGATGTCAGCATCAGCAGTCGCTCCAGACTGCCCTGCATCACCGCCAGCGGGTGGGCTCGGAATTCTGAGCCTTTTCCTCGCACCCCCAGTTGCGGGAGAATGTGAAGGAGGAAATGTTGACAGGTCGCGTTCCGCTTGACTTGACAATTTTGTCACCAGCAGGTCTTTGAACCCCAGCAGACTTGTGTCTGCCGGAAAGAGAGATCCAAGGTAGGCTTTAAATCTAGGATCGAGCACGGTGGCCAAAATGTAGTGCTCTGATTTCAACAGATTGACCACCCGTGAATCCTTGTTAAGCGAATTAAGGGCTCCATCCACAAGTCCCACATGCCTAGCGGAATCGCTCCGTGTTAGCTCCTCCTTCAATGTCTCCAGCTTCTTCTGCAAAAGCCTGATGAGGGGAATGACCTGACTCAGGCTGGCAGTGTCTGAACTGACTTCACGTGTGGCAAGTTCAAAGGGCATCAGAACCTTGCACAACGTTGAAATCATTCTCCACTGCGCTTGAGACAGGTGCATTCCACCTCCTATATCGTGCTCAATTGTATAGGCTTGAATGGCCTTTTGCTGCTCCTCCAACCTCTGAAGCATATAGAGGGTTGAATTCCACCTCGTTACCACTTCTTGCTTCAGATGATGGCAGGGCAGGTTCAGTAGTTTTTGGTGGTGCTCCAGTCTTCTGTACGTGGTGCCTGTACGCCGAAAGTGTCCCGCAATTCTTCTGGCCACCGACAGCATCTCTTGCACGCCCCTGTCGTTTTTTAAAAAATTCTGCACCACCAAATTCAAGGTATGTGCAAAACATGGGACGTGCTGGAATTTGCCCATATTTAATGCACACACAATATTGCTGGCGTTGTCCGATGCCACAAATCCACAGGAGAGTCCAATTGGGGTAAGCCATTCCGCGATGATCTTCCTCAGTTGCCGTAAGAGGTTTTCAGCTGTGTGCGTATTCTGGAAAGCGGTGATACAAAGCGTAGCCTGCCTAGGAAAGAGTTGGCGTTTGCGAGATGCTGCTACTGGTGCCGCCGCTGCTGTTCTTGCGGCGGGAGTCCATACATCTACCCAGTGGGCTGTCACAGTCATATAGTCCTGACCCTGCCCTGCTCCACTTGTCCACATGTCCGTGGTTAAGTGGACATTGGGTACAACTGCATTTTTTAGGACACTGGTGAGTCTCTTTCTGACGTCCGTGTACATTCTCGGTATCGCCTGCCTAGAGAAGTGGAACCTAGATGGTATTTGGTAACGGGGGCACACTGCCTCAATAAATTGTCTAGTTCCCTGTGAACTAACGGCGGATACCGGACGCACGTCTAACACCAACATAGTTGTCAAGGCCTCAGTTATCCGCTTTGCAGCAGGATGACTGCTGTGATATTTCATCTTCCTCGCAAAGGACTGTTGGACAGTCAATTGCTTACTGGAAGTAGTACAAGTGGGCTTACGACTTCCCCTCTGGGATGACGATCGACTCCCAGCAGCAACAACAGCAGCGCCAGCAGCAGTAGGCATTACACTCAAGGATGCATCGGAGGAATCCCAGGCAGGAGAGGACTCGTCAGAATTGCCAGTGACATGGCCTGCAGGACTATTGGCATTCCTGGGGAAGGAGGAAATTGACACTGAGGGAGTTGGTGGGGTGGTTTGCGTGAGCTTGGTTACAAGAGGAAGGGATTTACTGGTCAGTGGACTGCTTCCGCTGTCACCCAAAGTTTTTGAACTTGTCACTGACTTATTATGAATGCGCTGCAGGTGACGTATAAGGGAGGATGTTCCGAGGTGGTTAACGTCCTTACCCCTACTTATTACAGCTTGACAAAGGCAACACACGGCTTGACAAATGTTGTCCGCATTTCTGTTGAAATACTTCCACACCGAAGAGCTGATTTTTTTGGTATTTTCACCAGGCATGTCAATGGCCCTATTCCTCCCACGGACAACAGGTGTCTCCCCGGGTGCCTGACTTAAACAAACCACCTCACCATCAGAATCCTCCTGGTCAATTTCCTCCCCAGCGCCAGCAACACCCATATCCTCCTCATCCTGGTGTACTTCAACACTGACATCTTCAATCTGACTATCAGGAACTGGACTGCGGGTGCTCCTTCCAGCACTTGCAGGGGGCGTGCAAATGGTGGAAGGCGCATGCTCTTCACATCCAGTGTTGGGAAGGTCAGGCATCGCAACCGACACAATTGGACTCTCCTTGTGGATTTGGGATTTCGAAGAACGCACAGTTCTTTGCGGTGCTTTTGCCAGCTTGAGTCTTTTCAGTTTTCTAGCGAGAGGCTGAGTGCTTCCATCCTCATGTGAAGCTGAACCACTAGCCATGAACATAGGCCAGGGCCTCAGCCGTTCCTTGCCACTCCGTGTGGTAAATGGCATATTGGCAAGTTTACGCTTCTCCTCCGACAATTTTATTTTAGGTTTTGGAGTCCTTTTTTTATTGATATTTGGTGTTTTGGATTTGACATGCTCTGTACTATGACATTGGGCATCGGCCTTGGCAGACGACGTTGCTGGCATTTCATCGTCTCGGCCATGACTAGTGGCAGCAGCTTCAGCACGAGGTGGAAGTGGATCTTGATCTTTCCCTAATTTTGGAACCTCAACATTTTTGTTCTCCATATTTTAATAGGCACAACTAAAAGGCACCTCAGGTAAACAATGGAGATGGATGGATACTAGTATACTTATGGATGGACTGCCGAGTGCCGACACAGAGGTAGCTACAGCCGTGGACTACCGTACTGTGTCTGCTGCTAATATAGACTGGATGATAATGAGATGAAATCAATATATATATATATGTATGTATATATAATATCACTAGTACTGCAGCCGGACAGGTAGATAATATATTTATTAGGTAATGATGACTGATGACGGACCTGCTGGACACTGTCAGCTCAGCAGCACCGCAGACTGCTACAGTAAGCTACTATACTATAGTAGTATGTACAAAGAAGAAAGAAAAAAAAAAAACCACGGGTAGGTGGTATACAATTATGGATGGACTGCCGAGTGCTGACACAGAGGTAGCTACAGCCGTGGACTACCGTACTGTGTCTGCTGCTAATATAGACTGGATGATAATGAGATGAAATCAATATATATATATGTATGTATATATAATATCACTAGTACTGCAGCCAGACAGGTAGATAATATATTTATTAGGTAATGATGACTGATGACGGACCTGCTGGACACTGTCAGCTCAGCAGCACCGCAGACTGCTACAGTAAGCTACTATACTATAGTAGTATGTACAAAGAAGAAAAAAAAAAAAAACCACGGGTAGGTGGTATACAATTATGGATGGACTGCCGAGTGCCGACACAGAGGTAGCTACAGCCGTGGACTAACGTACTGTGTCTGCTGCTAATATAGACTGGATGATTGATAATGAGATGAAATCAATATATATATATGTATGTATATATAATATCACTAGTACTGCAGCCGGACAGGTAGATAATATATTTATTAGGTAATGATGACTGATGACGGACCTGCTGGACACTGTCAGCTCAGCAGCACCGCAGACTGCTACAGTAAGCTACTATACTATAGTAGTATGTACAAAGAAGAAAGAAAAAAAAAAAACCACGGGTAGGTGGTATACAATTATGGATGGACTGCCGAGTGCCGACACAGAGGTAGCTACAGCCGTGGACTAACGTACTGTGTCTGCTGCTAATATAGACTGGATGATTGATAATGAGATGAAATCAATATATATATATGTATGTATATATAATATCACTAGTACTGCAGCCGGACAGGTAGATAATATATTTATTAGGTAATGATGACTGATGACGGACCTGCTGGACACTGTCAGCTCAGCAGCACCGCAGACTGCTACAGTAAGCTACTATACTATAGTAGTATGTACAAAGAAGAAAGAAAAAAAAAAAACCACGGGTAGGTGGTATACAATTATGGATGGACTGCCGAGTGCCGACACAGAGGTAGCTACAGCCGTGGACTAACGTACTGTGTCTGCTGCTAATATAGACTGGATGATTGATAATGAGATGAAATCAATATATATATGTATGTATATATAATATCACTAGTACTGCAGCCGGACAGGTAGATAATATATTTATTAGGTAATGATGACTGATGACGGACCTGCTGGACACTGTCAGCTCAGCAGCACCGCAGACTGCTACAGTAAGCTACTATACTCTATAGTAGTATGTACAAAGAAGAAAGAAAAAAAAAAAACCACGGGTAGGTGGTATACAATTATGGATGGACTGCCGAGTGCCGACACAGAGGTAGCTACAGCCGTGGACTACCGTACTGTGTCTGCTGCTAATATAGACTGGATGATAATGAGATGAAATCAATATATATATATGTATGTATATATAATATCACTAGTACTGCAGCCGGACAGGTAGATAATATATTTATTAGGTAATGATGACTGATGACGGACCTGCTGGACACTGTCAGCTCAGCAGCACCGCAGACTGCTACAGTAAGCTACTATACTATAGTAGTATGTACAAAGAAGAAAGAAAAAAAAAAAACCACGGGTAGGTGGTATACAATTATGGATGGACTGCCGAGTGCCGACACAGAGGTAGCTACAGCCGTGGACTAACGTACTGTGTCTGCTGCTAATATAGACTGGATGATAATGAGATGAAATCAATATATATATATGTATGTATATATAATATCACTAGTACTGCAGCCGGACAGGTAGATAATATATTTATTAGGTAATGATGACTGATGACGGACCTGCTGGACACTGTCAGCTCAGCAGCACCGCAGACTGCTACAGTAAGCTACTATACTATAGTAGTATGTACAAAGACGAAAGAAAAAAAAAAACCACGGGTAGGTGGTATACAATTATGGATGGACTGCAGAGTGCCGACACAGAGGTAGCTACAGCCGTGGACTAACGTACTGTGTCTGCTGCTAATATAGACTGGATGATTGATAATGAGATGAAATCAATATATATATGTATGTATATATAATATCACTAGTACTGCAGCCGGACAGGTAGATAATATATTTATTAGGTAATGATGACTGATGACGGACCTGCTGGACACTGTCAGCTCAGCAGCACCGCAGACTGCTACAGTAAGCTACTATACTCTATAGTAGTATGTACAAAGAAGAAAGAAAAAAAAAAAAAAACACGGGTAGGTGGTATACAATTATGGATGGACTGCCGAGTGCCGACACAGAGGTAGCTACAGCCGTGGACTAACGTACTGTGTCTGCTGCTAATATAGAGTCTAGACTGGATGATAAATTATTGATAATGAGATGAAATCAATATAATATCACTAGTACTGCAGCCGGACAGGTACTATATATATTTATTATGTAATGACTGATGACGGACCTGCTGGACACTGTAAGGTCAGCACAGCACCGCAGACTGCTACAGTAAGCTACTATAGTAGTATGTATAAAGAAGAATGAAAAAAAAAAACCACGGGTAGGTGGTATACAATATTATATATATATATATATATATATATATATATTATATACAATTATATATATATATATATATATATATATATATATTAAACTGGTGGTGATTGATTATTAAACTGGTGGTCACTTCAGGTCACGTTGCAACTTGCAACTAGTACTCCGAGGCCTAAGCAGACAATCACAAAATATATTATTATACTGGTGGTCAGTGTGGTCACAACAATGGCAGTGTGGCACTGACTCTGGCAGCAAAAGTGTGCACTGTACGTTATATGTACTCCTGAGTCCTGCTCTCAGACTCTAACTGCTCCCCACTGTCAGTGTCTCCCCCACAAGTCAGATAATACACTTACAGTCACACTATCTAATCTATAAATATCACTTCAGCAAGTAGTATAGTAGTATACAGTATAGTAGTACTTCTCCTAATAATGCTCCCCAAAATACTGTGTCTCTCTCTTCTCTAAACGGAGAGGACGCCAGCCACGTCCTCTCCCTATGACTCTCAATGCACGTGTGAAAATGGCGGCGACTCGCGGCTCCTTATATAGAATCCGAGTCTCGCGATAGAATCCGAGCCTCGCGAGAATCCGACAGCGTGATGATGACGTTCGGGCGCGCTCGGGTTAGCCGAGCAAGGCGGGAAGATCCGAGCCTGCTCGGACCCGTGTAAAAAACCTGAAGTTCGGGCGAGTTAGGATTCAGAGGAACCGAACCCGCTCATCTCTAATAATCACCAGGAAAATGGTGCAGACGCCATTTTACTGAAGATATTCACATTCCTGGCACGGTGCGAGTCTTCCCAGCGCGGATGCCGGTGCATGAGGAAGGTGCATTGCACATGAGAGCCCCTCCGCTGTAACTGGCGCATGTGCCGTGTAGATCCTGGACCATTTTCCGGGTGATTTCTGCAGTGCCGGTGCCGGGGTAGGTACAGTTTGTGGGATGAGTGCAAGCGGTTCAGTGTAGGTCACCCAAGTACGCGGGCCTGTGTACAAAGCCTTTGTAATGTTCTTTCATTGACAGTAATGTTTGGTACGTACATGCTCCCAGACATAGGAGTATCCCTGTTTTCGTCAGAAAGGTCAGATGTACACAGCTCATTACCTTCAAAACAACTGATTCAGTATATCGTCCCTTTAAGGCAAACACACCTAGTGCAGGTAGAGGACATGGTGTAAACAGCTCCTTCTGATTTACGATTTATTCTCTATAAAACCTGAATGCCGTCTGTACAGAGACAGGGTGGGTCGGAGGACGCACATTTTTCTAGGTCTGTTCCTAAATTGGTGCACACGGCGCTGACCCCAGCACACAGGTGAAGAATGTGCACCCGGCACACCTGCTTACACTAGGAAAGGGGTAATATTTGTACACCAGGCTAGGCAGCTGATCACTGCTGCAGACTGGGTGCTAAGTGTATTGTGTATTTGTCTACTAGGTTGTCCGGATGTCCCAACGTATAGCTCGTATTATGCAACCAGTAGGTAAAAAAAGAAACGGTACATTGAAAACATATTTTGCAATCTGCGCAATGATGAGTGGGGTTATGTAAAAACCGAGATATCAAATGCAAGGTTCCTCATTACGTGTCGTCGAGTATTCCCAACAGGACATGGAGTAAGGATTTCCCCCTGTGAGAAGAGCTCGGATCATTTACACTCAGAATATTATTGTTAATATTTTTTAATTGTACATCCTACATTCGTCTGTTTCGGGACCTGTCCTCCATTGTGATTAAGGATAAAGAGGTGCCTGGTAAAAATGAAAATTGAATATAGAGCAATTTAGACACACAGGCAGAAGCTATACAGGCCCATAATTGTGGTATTGTGATACAGAAATGTGTGGATTGTTAGACGTGTTTCTCACTTCTATTTACTAAACCTTGGATGGATATAAAGTACCAGCCAATCAGCTCCTAACGGTCATTTTTGAAACCCAGCCTGTGACATGGCAGTTAGGAGCTGATTGGCTGATCATTTATCTCCGTCCACTTTTTCTCCATTTAAGGCTTAGTAAATAAATAGACCCCTTTGCCACCAAGTGAAAGTCAAAATGTCTTATTATGCAGACGGAGAACCTGAGAAAAGGCTTTTCTCAGCGAGACCCCGTCCCCTTCCCCCCTTAGCACCACTGGGTGTGGCCATTGCTGTGTGGGTGTGGCCAGTACTACATGGGCGTGTACACCACCTACATGATTTGCCCCAATGTCTCCCAAATATGTAAAAGTATAAAAGTTTCATTATTTTATGAGGAAAATAGAAATATATTTTTACTATTTATGATTGATGGCCGATGTGGCTAGCTGGTGGCTCGTCATCATCAGTGATGGGCCTATATTTATTTGGAGGCCTGGAGTTGTATCTCCATCCGCTTCATCATTAATCTAGCCCTGCACTGGCAGCAGTGTTTGGCAGAAGCCAATTAGCCTACCTGTATGTTTTGGGGAATTAGCCTACCTGTATGTTTTTGGGAATTAGCCTACCTGTATGTTTTTGGGGAATTAGCCTACCTGTATGTTTTTGGGAATTAGCCTACCTGTATGTTTTGGGGAATTAGCCTACCTGTATGTTTTTGGGAATTAGCCTACCTGTATGTTTTTGGGAATTAGCCTACCTGTATGTTTTGGGGAATTAGCCTACCTGTTTGTTTTGGGGAATTAGCCTACCAGTATGTTTGGGGGAATTAGCATACCTGTATGTTTTTGGGAATTAGCCTACTTGTATGTTTTGGGGAATTAGCCTACCTGTATGTTTTGGGGAATTAGCCTACCTGTATGTTTTGGGGAATTAGCCTACCTGTATGTTTTTGGGAATTAGCCTACCTGTATGTTTTGGGGAATTAGCCTACCTGTATGTTTTTGGGAATTAGCCTACCTGTATGTTTTGGGGAATTAGCCTACCTGTATGTTTTTGGGAATTAGCCTACCTGTATGTTTTTGGGAATTAGCCTACCTGTATGTTTTTGAAATTCGAAATATGTGATAATAAACAGGAGCACCTGGGGGAAATCCACACAACTGTAATACTACCAAGGTAAGGTAAGTAGGTGGTAGTGAACTGTCGGTGCGGATGTCGGCCGTACCTGATCCCCGATGATATTGGCTTCTTCCAGATCTCACCTACAGGCTTCAGGCAGAAGGATCAGGACCCCGAGAGAACCCCCAATAAATACTAGAGATGTGCACTTGAAATTTTTCGGGTTTTGTGTTTTGGTTTTGGGTTCGGTTCCGCGGCCGTGTTTTGGGTTCGACCGCGTTTTGGCAAAACCTCACCGAATTTTTTTTGTCGGATTCGGGTGTGTTTTGGATTCGGGTGTTTTTTTAAAAAAACACTAAAAAACAGCTTAAATCATAGAATTTGGGGGTCATTTTGATCCCAAAGTATTATTAACCTCAAAAACCATAATTTCCACTCATTTTCAGTCTATTCTGAATACCTCACACCTCACAATATTATTTTTAGTCCTAAAATTTGCACCGAGGTCGCTGGATGACTAAGCTAAGCGACCCTAGTGGCCGACACAAACACCGGGCCCATCTAGGAGTGGCACTGCAGTGTCACGCAGGATGGCCCTTCCAAAAAACACTCCCCAAACAGCACATGACGCAAAGAAAAAAAGAGGCGCAATGAGGTAGCTGTGTGAGTAAGATAAGCGACCCTAGTGGCCGACACAAACACCGGGCCCATCTAGGAGTGGCACTGCAGTGTCACGCAGGATGGCCCTTCCAAAAAACACTCCCCAAACAGCACATGACGCAAAGAAAAAAAGAGGCGCAATGAGGTAGCTGTGTGAGTAAGATAAGCGACCCTAGTGGCCGACACAAACACCTGGCCCATCTAGGAGTGGCACTGCAGTGTCACGCAGGATGGCCCTTCCAAAAAACACTCCCCAAACAGCACATGACGCAAAGAAAAATTAAAGAAAAAAAAGGTGCAAGATGGAATTGTCCTTGGGCCCTCCCACCCACCCTTATGTTGTATAAACAGGACATGCACACTTTAACCAACCCATCATTTCAGTGACAGGGTCTGCCACACGCCTGTGACTGAAATGACGGGTTGGTTTGGACCCCCACCAAAAAAGAAGCAATTAATCTCTCCTTGCACAAACTGGCTCTACAGAGGCAAGATGTCCACCTCATCATCATCCTCCGATATATCACCATGTACATCCCCCTCCTCACAGATTATCAATTCGTCCCCACTGGAATCCACCATCTCAGCTCCCTGTGTACTTTGTGGAGGCAATTGCTGCTGGTCAATGTCTCCACGGAGGAATTGATTATAATTCATTTTAATGAACATCATCTTCTCCACATTTTCTGGAAGTAACCTCGTACGCCGATTGCTGACAAGGTGAGCGGCGGCACTAAACACTCTTTCGGAGTACACACTTGTGGGAGGGCAACTTAGGTAGAATAAAGCCAGTTTGTGCAAGGGCCTCCAAATTGCCTCTTTTTCCTGCCAGTATAAGTACGGACTGTGTGACGTGCCTACTTGGATGCGGTCACTCATATAATCCTCCACCATTCTTTCAATGGGGAGAGAATCATATGCAGTGACAGTAGACGACATGTCCGTAATCGTTGACAGGTCCTTCAGTCCGGACCAGATGTCAGCATCAGCAGTCGCTCCAGACTGCCCTGCATCACCGCCAGCGGGTGGGCTCGGAATTCTGAGCCTTTTCCTCGCACCCCCAGTTGCGGGAGAATGTGAAGGAGGAGATGTTGACAGGTCGCGTTCCGCTTGACTTGACAATTTTCTCACCAGCAGGTCTTTGAACCCCAGCAGACTTGTGTCTGCCGGAAAGAGAGATCCAAGGTAGGTTTTAAATCTAGGATCGAGCACGGTGGCCAAAATGTAGTGCTCTGATTTCAACAGATTGACCACCCGTGAATCCTTGTTAAGCGAATTAAGGGCTCCATCCACAAGTCCCACATGCCTAGCGGAATCGCTCCGTGTTAGCTCCTCCTTCAATGTCTCCAGCTTCTTCTGCAAAAGCCTGATGAGGGGAATGACCTGACTCAGGCTGGCAGTGTCTGAACTGACTTCACGTGTGGCAAGTTCAAAGGGCAGCAGAACCTTGCACAACGTTGAAATCATTCTCCACTGCGCTTGAGACAGGTGCATTCCACCTCCTATATCGTGCTGAATTGTATAGGCTTGAATGGCCTTTTGCTGCTCCTCCAACCTCTGAAGCATATATAGGGTTGAATTCCACCTCGTTACCACTTCTTGCTTCAGATGATGGCAGGGCAGGTTCAGGCGTTTTTGGTGTTGCTCCAGTCTTCTGTACGTGGTGCCTGTACGCCGAAAGTGTCCCACAATTCTTCTGGCCACCGACAGCATCTCTTGCACGCCCCTGTCGTTTTTTAAAAAATTCTGCACCACCAAATTCAAGGTATGTGCAAAACATGGGACGTGCTGGAATTTGCCCAGATTTAATGCACACACAATATTGCTGGCGTTGTCCGATGCCACAAATCCACAGGAGAGTCCAATTGGGGTAAGCCATTCCGCGATGATCTTCCTCAGTTGCCGTAAGAGGTTTTCAGCTGTGTGCATATTCTGGAAACCGGTGATACAAAGCGTAGCCTGCCTAGGAAAGAGTTGGCGTTTGCGAGATGCTGCTACTGGTGCCGCCGCTGCTGTTCTTGCGGCGGGAGTCCATACATCTACCCAGTGGGCTGTCACAGTCATATAGTCCTGACCCTGCCCTGCTCCACTTGCCCACATGTCCGTGGTTAAGTGGACATTGGGTACAGCTGCATTTTTTAGGACACTGGTGACTCTTTTTCTGAGGTCTGTGTACATTTTCGGTATCGCCTGCCTAGAGAAATGGAACCTAGATGGTATTTGGTACCGGGGACACAGTACCTCCAACAAGTCTCTAGTTGGCTCTGCAGTAATGATGGATACCGGAACCACGTTTCTCACCACCCAGGATGCCAAGGCCTCAGTTATCCGCTTTGCAGCAGGATGACTGCTGTGATATTTCATCTTCCTCGCAAAGGACTGTTGGACAGTCAATTGCTTGGTGGAAGTAGTAAAAGTGGTCTTACGATTTCCCCTCTGGGATGACCATCGACTCCCAGCAGCAACAACAGCAGCGCCAGCAGCAGTAGGCGTTACACGCAAGGATGCATCGGAGGAATCCCAGGCAGGAGAGGAATCGTCAGAATTGCCAGTGACATGGCCTGCAGGACTATTGGCATTCCTGGGGAAGGAGGAAATTGACACTGAGGGAGTTGGTAGGGTGGTTTGCGTGAGCTTGGTTACAAGAGGAAGGGATTTACTGGTCAGTGGACTGCTTCCGCTGTCGCCCAAAGTTTTTGAACTTGTCACTGACTTATTATGAATGCGCTGCAGGTGACGTATAAGGGAGGATGTTCCGAGGTGGTTAACGTCCTTACCCCTACTTATTACAGCTTGACAAAGGCAACACACGGCTTGACAAATGTTGTCCGCATTTCTGTTGAAATACTTCCACACCGAAGAGCTGATTTTTTTGGTATTTTCACCAGGCATGTCAACGGCCATATTCCTCCCACGGACAACAGGTGTCTCCCCGGGTGCCTGACTTAAACAAACCACCTCACCATCAGAATCCTCCTTGTCAATTTCCTCCCCAGCGCCAGCAACACCCATATCCTCCTCATCCTGGTGTACTTCAACACTGACATCTTCAATCTGACTATCAGGAACTGGACTGCGGGTGCTCCTTCCAGAACTTGCAGGGGGCGTGCAAATGGTGGAAGGCGCATGCTCTTCACGTCCAGTGTTGGGAAGGTCAGGCATCGCAACCGACACAATTGGACTCTCCTTGTGGATTTGGGATTTCGAAGAACGCACAGTTCTTTGCGGTGCTTTTGCCAGCTTGAGTCTTTTCATTTTTCTAGCGAGAGGCTGAGTGCTTCCATCCTCATGTGAAGCTGAACCACTAGCCATGAACATAGGCCAGGGCCTCAGCCGTTCCTTGCCACTCCGTGTGGTAAATGGCATATTGGCAAGTTTACGCTTCTCCTCCGACAATTTTATTTTAGATTTTGGAGTCCTTTTTTTACTGATATTTGGTGTTTTGGATTTTACATGCTCTGTACTATGACATTGGGCATCGGCCTTGGCAGACGACGTTGCTGGCATTTCATCGTCTCGGCCATGACTAGTGGCAGCAGCTTCAGCACGAGGTGGAAGTGGATCTTGATCTTTCCCTAATTTTGGAACCTCAACATTTTTGTTCTCCATATTTTAATAGGCACAACTAAAAGGCACCTCAGGTAAACAATGGAGATGGATGGATACTAGTATACTTATGGATGGACGAGTGACTGCCGACACAGAGGTAGCTACAGCCGTGGACTACCGTACTGTGTCTGCTGCTAATATAGACTGGATGATAATGAGATGAAATCAATATATATATATATAATATCACTAGTACTGCAGCCGGACAGGTATATATATTTATTATGTAATGACTGATGACGGACCTGCTGGACACTGTCAGCTCAGCAGCACCGCAGACTGCTACAGTAAGCTACTATAGTAGTATGTATAAAGAAGAAAGAAAAAAAAAAACCACGGGTAGGTGGTATACAATTATGGATGGACGAGCGACTGCCGACACAGAGGTAGCTACAGCCGTGGACTACCGTACTGTGTCTGCTGCTAATATAGACTGGATGATAATGAGATGAAATCAATATATATATATATATAATATCACACTAGTACTGCAGCCGGACAGGTAGATATATTTATTATGTAATGACTGATGACGGACCTGCTGGACACTGTCAGCTCAGCAGCACCGCAGACTGCTACAGTAAGCTACTATAGTAGTATGTATAAAGAAGAAAGAAAAGAAAAAAAACCACGGGTAGGTGGTATACAATTATGGATGGACGAGCGACTGCCGACACAGAGGTAGCTACAGCCGTGGACTACCGTACTGTGTCTGCTGCTAATATAGACTGGATGATAATGAGATGAAATCAATATATATATATATATATATATATATATAATATCACACTAGTACTGCAGCCGGACAGGTAGATATATTTATTATGTAATGACTGATGACGGACCTGCTGGACACTGTCAGCTCAGCAGCACCGCAGACTGCTACAGTAAGCTACTATAGTAGTATGTATAAAGAAGAAAGAAAAAAAAAAAACCACGGGTAGGTGGTATACAATTATGGATGGACGAGCGACTGCCGACACAGAGGTAGCTACAGCCGTGGACTACCGTACTGTGTCTGCTGCTAATATAGACTGGATGATAATGAGATGAAATCAATATATATATATATAATATCACACTAGTACTGCAGCCGGACAGGTAGATATATTTATTATGTAATGACTGATGACGGACCTGCTGGACACTGTCAGCTCAGCAGCACCGCAGACTGCTACAGTAAGCTACTATAGTAGTATGTATAAAGAAGAAAGAAAAAAAAAACACGGGTAGGTGGTATACAATTATGGATGGACGAGCGACTGCCGACACAGAGGTAGCTACAGCCGTGGACTAACGTACTGTGTCTGCTGCTAATATAGACTGGATGATAATGAGATGAAATCAATATATATATATATAATATCACTAGTACTGCTGCCGGACAGGTATATATATTTATTATGTAATGACTGATGACGGACCTGCTGGACACTATCAGCTCAGCAGCACCGCAGACTGCTACAGTAAGCTACTATAGTAGTATGTATAAAGAAGAAGAAAGAAAAAAAAAAACGGGTAGGTGGTATACAATATTATATATATATATTATATACAATTATATATATATATATATATATATATATATATATATATATTAAACTGGTGGTGATTATTAAATTGGTGGTCAGGTCACTGGTCACACTATCAGCAACTTGCAAGTAGTACTCCTAAGCAGACAATCACAATATATATTATACTGGTGGTCAGTGTGGTCACAATGGCAGTGTGGCACTCTGGCAGCAAAAGTGTGCACTGTACGTTATATGTACTCCTGAGTCCTGCTCTCAGACTCTAACTGCTCCCCACTGTCAGTGTCTCCCCCACAAGTCAGATATACATTATACAGTCACACTATCTATCTATCACTTCAGCAAGTAGTAGTACTCCTCCTAATGCTCCCCAAAATTACTACTGTGTCTCTCTCTACTCTAGTCTCACTCTCTTCTCTATAAACGGAGAGGACGCCAGCCACGTCCTCTCCCTATGAATCTCAATGCACGTGTGAAAATGGCGGCGACGCGCGGCTCCTTATATAGAATCCGAGTCTCGCGATAGAATCCGAGCCTCGCGAGAATCCGACAGCGGGATGATGACGTTCGGGCGCGCTCGGGTTAACCGAGCAAGGCGGGAAGATCCGAGTCGCTCGGCCCCGTGTAAAAAAAAATGAAGTTCGGGCGGGTTCGGATTCCGAGGAACCGAACCCGCTCATCTCTAATAAATACCACACATTGGGACGGTGACGATTTGTTTATTGGTCTGGAACAATGACTGGTCACCACTGTAGGTTTAACTTTGTTAGTTAGCAAGGTGCAACACACAATATAATACAGGTTGAGTATCCCATATCCAAATATTCCGAAATACGGAATATTCCGAAATACGGACTTTTTTGAGTGAGAGTGAAATAGTGAAACCTTTGTTTTTTGATGGCTCAATGTACACAAACTTTGTTTAATACACAAAGTTATTAATAATATTGTATTAAATGACCTTCAGGCTGTGTGTATAAGGTGTATATGAAACATAGATGAATTGTGTGAATGTAGACACACTTTGTTTAATGCACAAAGTTATAAAAAATAATGGCTAAAATTACCTTCAAGCTGTGTGTATAAGGTGTATATGTAACATAAATGCATTCTGTGCTTAGACTTAGGTTCCATCGCCATGATATCTCATTATGGTATGCAATTATTCCAAAATATGGAAAAATCCCATATCCAAAATACCTCTGGTCCCAAGCATTTTGGATAACGGATACTCAACCTGTATAACAAAATAAGATGTGACACACAGTAGCCAATGACAATTCAAAAGGCACCGTGAATTGGAATAGTGACACACTAGATTCAAGTAAGGTGGCAGAATATATATACAGTATATATAATCCTGCGTAATAACCTGAAGTGTCCACCAGGTGGTGCTAACCTTTCCTAAGGTCCTGTCCTATGGGGGGATCCGGACTGAAAGTCGACAGTAACTAGGTCGACAATGTCTAGGTCGACCACTATTGGCCACGTGGAGGCCACACACACTACTGGGCCTCATTTTGACTTGTTTTAAGGACATTACATCAAAGTTGGATCAGCCTGTAGTGTGTTTTTCCACTTTCATTTTGAGGGTGACACCAAATCTAGACCTCCATGGGTTAATAAATTTGATTTCCATTGATAATTTTTGGGTGATTTTGTTGTCAGCACATTCAACTATGTAAAGAACAAAGTATTTAATAAGAATATTTCATTCATTCAGATCTAGGATGTGTTATTTTAGTGTTCCCTTTATTTTTTTGAGCAGTGTATATGGAAATACTCATTTAGACTAAAGTCTACGACCGAGGGGAAAAAGGCCTCTGTTTCTTTGAAGTAGATTCTGTACAGAGATGATGGCACTGAGTTATATAGGGCAGTTCCTTAGTAAATTCATTAAGCAAGCGGAGCCATTAAGCAGTTCAGTATATTCCCTCAGTGTGGAGACAGGATATGGCAGTTCCAGCAGTAAGCTGAGTCAGTCATGCAGTGAAATCAGAAGATTATAAAGGTGGGTACACAGTCACACTGGTAGATATATCTGCAGATCAATTGATCGGCAGATATATCTATGGACGGATCGGACAGTGTGTTGAGCATACACACTGTCCGATCCGTCGGGGACTGACGTCATGAACTGGATGGGCCCCAGTTCAGCTGTCAATCACCGGCGGCTGCCGCAGCATGTGTATGGTCAGTCGGCCGACCGCCCGTACACACACAGTGACGCGCCAATATATCGGTAGATATATTGGCCATCGGCTGTGCTGCGGGGCCGACGCGATATGTCTGTGAACGACAGAGTACACAGATGCATCGGGCGTACACACTGGCCGACGGACCCGCGATATATCGGCCGTTCAAGAGAATGGTCGATATATCGGCCAGTGTGTACCCACCTTAAGAGTAGCACAGCTCAGTTGCAATAGCAGTTAATGGCATACAGTTACACAGTGTAGAGAATAATATGCAGTTACACAGTGTAGAGAATAGTATGCAGTTACACAGCGTAGAGAATAGTATGCAGTTCTGTCTCACAGAATGTAGGCAGACATGCAGTGAGCAGCAGCACAGTTCTATAGCTGTAAATAGCAATGGACAAGCAGTGAAGAACAATACCAGCCGATAGGAGCAGTGTAGGCAGAGCAGGTTCACAGTACAGTTCCTTAAATCATATCTCCCAACTGTCCCGATTTTCGCGGGACAGTCCCATTTTTTTGGGACTGTCCCGCTGTCCCACTCGCGGGCCGCAGTGTCCCATGGTGGGGGGAGGGGGGGCAGTTAGGAGGCTCCTGCACGCGCAGCGGTGAATAGACGCTCGGCGTGTCTATTCAGTGGAGACAGGAGGAGAGGGGGCATGCCAGCAGCTCACAGAGCGCTGGGCATGCCCCCTCAGTGCCGAAAACGGGGCCCTCCCACGAAGCCACGCACGCTTTTCGGGAGCACGTTTGTCCCAAAGTTGGGAGGTATGCTTAAATGGTGAATAAGCATTTAACTCGGCAGAGTCTCCCAGTAATACCCTGCATATAGATATATCTCAGTCATTCACTGTGGGATTGCAGAGCGGTAGAGCTGTAGTCCTAGGTGGAACATAACAGCAGAAATTAGGGCTGTGACACGCTGACGGCTAATGCTGCTGACTTGTCGACGGCTTTTTATCACTTGATGTCCATACTCTGCCTCACACTGATGTGAGGGACAAGGGGTGAACTACCTTTGACTGAGGTGACCCAGTTCCCTTGGGGCTGTGTGGGCAGGGAGATCATACTGGATTACTCCCCATTCTTAGGGTTCAGATGCAGTTACTCTCTCTCATTGTGTGGACAGCTGTCAGAGTTTCTCTCTTTATAGTGACTGCTCTCAGTGTAACCTCCTTCCAGTATGAGGTAATAATGTCTCAGCAGATCTTACCCTTCTGAGGCATACTTACCTACTCTCCCGGAAGCTGCGGGAGGCTACCGTTTTTTGGGGTAGCCCCCGCACCCCCGGAAGAGTAGGCAGGTCTCCCGCATCCTGCTCGCACCCTAGTGATGCGGGCAGGATGGAGAGATAATATCCCGTGTTCGCGGATCCGTGGGTGGGGAAGGGGTTAAAATGACGCAAATCACACCACTCGATGGTCACCAATGAAAGGTGCAGGCTGGTCCACGGACCAATGAAAAACCAGGGGCGGGGCTTAGCGGTTGTCGGGGGGCAGAGCTAAACTCCATGTCCCGGCACCACATAAAAAAAAAGGTAATTAGTATTACCTTTCCATCGATGGAGGGAAACCATCTGGTTTTCCCCATCGATGGCAAAAGTATTCTACATCGGCCATAAACCATAAATGATTTTTGAATCATCGATGGTTGATGACCGATGGCCATCCCTAATGGGTAGTAATGGAAGCTCAGCAAGGGGAAAATTAGGGGACCTTACTCATGTCTTATCCAGTCCGGCAGTTGCCTGCAATGCATACCCTTTGTAGTACAAATTAAGGGGGTCCAGTTCAGAGTGTCACACAACCAGGCAGAGAACACGCACAATTTACACAGATAGTGCAGCAGCAGTGCTTACCACAGAGCTACCCTGCTGCCCAGTGTATCACTTTTCAATATCATGTTTGTACCATTATGTTTCAACAGGGAGAGGGGCATAGGGTCCGATAGAGCTTAGGGCCAGTACTACCTGCCCAGTTGTCCTTATTTTAATCCTCCATTGCCCAGAATAATCTGCCTTTTAAGACGCTGTCACCTCACCCCGTTGCCGGGACTGTCCTGCATGTCCTATAGGCAACTCGTTAAACTCTGCGCTGATAACTGAGTCAGCAGAATGAAGCCTCTCCAGAGGAATCCGCTCAGTATTCCATAGTCTGTAGTGCGGAGAGGAGCCAAGACTCGATGCTGAAATCCCGTCCATCCCCTGTCTGAGCGTTGCCAGAACACGTCTATCTGCCTGACACGTATTATCTTTGCCCTCGCAATCTGTGGCAGAGGGGAATACGTTGTTTGCTTTTGCGGCTTTGGGAATACATTTTGGAACGCGCTGCGCTACAATTAGACAAGTAGTTTTTAGGTAAAAGTGATTTATGTTACAACAGTCTCTGCAAAAAGTTACATAACTCAAAATAATTGGAAACCGGACATTTAAACGCAGTAGCAGAATCCAAAAAAAAAAAGTTATGATGTTTTTGGAGCGTAGGAAATGGATCAACTTATAAAACAGTGTTTTTGACAGGTCAGCCATTTATATTTCTGCAAAAATAAAAATAGACAAATGGAGCGTCTCAACACATACAACCCGATTCTGCCAACTTTTATTTGTTGGATATCTTCTTCACCATGGCAGCTTCCAGCGGGCAAAGGTTGCAGACGTGCGGGTATTACACATCTATCACTTTAATGGCATTTTAGATGCGTCGTCATACCAGTTTGTAAAATAGGGTTTCTTGAACTGGTTCACGGAATTGGTTTCAAATTTATAAAGATTTTCCAGATTTTCAAAAATGTTAGAACAATTTAAGATAAATTGAGCTAAATTCGAGAACGTAGTTGTACGGGTCCAGTCAAGTTAGACTGCAATTAATTAGATACATTTACAAGTTAGACTGCAATTAATTAGATACATTTAACTGATTTAGGCGAAACCCCAAATTTGATCTTTGAACAGGGCCCACTGGTGAAATAAAAGCAATGAGAATACTTACGTATTTCTAAATCTAAATGGTGTTTACAAGCATTTGAAAATATGAATGCAAAATGGCGAGCGTCATCCTCCAACATGCACGCTTAGTCTCTAACGCAAACCCCAAAATGATGAGAACGGGGGTCGCAATGCTAGGCCACGCCCCTCGATAAGAGACCCTGCCCCTCCATCCGAGGCCCCGTCCCCTTTCTGGCCTCAGTCCCTCTATGGGGGTCATTCCAAGTTGATCGCTAGCTGCTTTCGTACGCTGTGCAGCGATCAGGCAAAAAAAGGCACTTCTGCGCATTAGTATGCGGCACAATGCGCACGCGCGTCGTACTAATACAACGAACGTTGTAGTTTCACACAAGGGGGTAAATTTACTAAGATGGGAGTTCTATTTAAGATGAGATGTTGCCCATAGCAACCAATCAGATTCTACTTCTCATTTATCTAGCACCTTCTAGAAGATAATACCTGGAATCTGATTTGTTGCTATGGGCAACATCCCATTTAAATAGAACTCCCATCTTAGTAAATTTACTCCAGTGTTTAGCGAAGCTTTTCAGTCGCACTGCTGGCCGCAGAGTGATTGACAGGAAATGGGCGTTTCTGGGTGTCAACTGACCGTTTTCAGGGAGTGTTCGAAAAAACGCAGGCGTGCCAGGAAAAACGTAGGCGTGGCTGGGTGAACGCTGGGCGTGTTTGTGATGTCAAAACAGGAACTGAACAGTCTGAAGTGATCGCAAGCGCTGAGTAGGTCTGAAGCTACTCTGAAACTACACAACATTATTTCTCTGACGTCCTAGTGGATGCTGGGAACTCCGTAAGGACCATGGGGAATAGACGGGCTCCGCAGGAGACTGGGCACTCTAAAAGAAAGATTAGGTACTATCTGGTGTGCACTGGCTCCTCCCACTATGACCCTCCTCCAGACCTCAGTTAGATTTCTGTGCCCGGCCGAGCTGGATGCACACTAGGGGCTCTCCTGAGCTCCTAGAAAGAAAGTTTATTTTAGGTTTTTTATTTTACAGTGAGACCTGCTGGCAACAGGCTCACTGCATCGAGGGACTAAGGGGTGAAGAAGCGAACCTACCTGCTTGCAGCTAGCTTGGGCTTCTTAGGCTACTGGACACCATTAGCTCCAGAGGGATCGACCGCATGGAACTGGCCATGGTGTTCGTTCCCGGAGCCGCGCCGCCGTCCCCCTTACAGAGCCAGAAGCAAGAAGAGGTCCGGAAAATCGGCGGCAGAAGACTTCGGTCTTCACCAAGGTAGCGCACAGCACTGCAGCTGTGCGCCATTGCTCCTCATGCACACTTCACACTCCGGTCACTGAGGGTGCAGGGCGCTGGGGGGGGCGCCCTGAGGGCAATATATGACACCTTGGCTGGCAAATCTACATCATATATAGTCCTAGAGGCTATATAGATGTAAAATTACCCCTGCCAGTATTCCAGAAAAAGCGGGAGAAAGTCAGTTGAAAAAGGGGCGGGGCTTCTCCCTCAGCACACTGGCGCCATTTTCTCTTCACAGTGCAGCTGGAAGACAGCTCCCCAGGCTCTCCCCTGTAGTTTTCAGGCTCAAAGGGTTAAAAAGAGAGGGGGGGGCACAAAATTTAGGCGCAATATTGTATATACAAGCAGCTATTGGGAAAAATTCACTCACTATAGTGTTAATCCCAAAATTATATAGCGCTCTGGTGTGTGCTGGCATACTCTCTCTCTGTCTCCCCAAAGGGCTGTGTGGGGTCCTGTCCTCAGTCAGAGCATTCCCTGTGTGTGTGTGCGGTGTGTCGGTACGGCTGTGTCGACACGTTTGATGAGGAGGCTTATGTGATGGCAGAGCAGATGCCGATAAATGTGATGTCGCCCCCTGTGGGGCCGACACCAGAGTGGATGGATAGGTGGAAGGTATAAACCGACAGTGTCAACTCCTTACATAAAAGGCTGGATGACGTAACAGCTATGGGACAGCCAGCTTCTCAGCCCGCGCCTGCCCAGGCGTCTCAAAGGCCATCAGGGGCTCAAAAACGCCCGCTCCCTCAGATGGCAGACACAGATGTCGACACGGAGTCTGACTCCAGTGTCGACGAGGTTGAGACATATACACAATCCACTAGGAACATCCGTTACATGATCCCGGCAATAAAAAATGTGTTACACATTTCTGACATTAACCTAAGTACCACTAAAAAAGGGTTTTATGTTTGGGGAGAAAAAGCAGGCAGTGTTTTGTTCCCCCATCAAATGAGTGAATGAAGTGTGAAAAAGCGTGGGTTCCCCCGATAAGAAACTGGTAATTTCTAAAAAGTTACTGATGGCGTACCCTTTCCCGCCAGAGGATAAGTTACGCTGGGAGATATCCCCTAGGGTGGATAAGGCGCTCACACGTTTGTCAAAAAAGGTGGCACTGCCGTCTTAGGATACGGCCACTTTGAAGGTACCTGCTGATAAAAAGCAGGAGGCTATCCTGAAGTCTGTATTTACACACTCAGGTACTAGACTGACACCTGCAGATAGTGCTGCTGCAGCGTGGTCTGTAACCCTGTCAAACAGGGATACTATTTTGCGAACATAAGAGCATATTAAAGACGTCGTCTTATATTTGAGGGATGCACAGAGGGATATTTTGCCGGCTGGCATCCAGAATTAATGCAATGTCCATTCTGTCAGGAGGGTATTAGAGACCCGACACTGGACAGGTGATGCTGACTTTAAAAGGCACATAGAGCCTCTTAAGGGTGAGGAATTGTTTGGGGATGGTCTCTGGGACCTCGTATCCACAGCAACAGCTGAGAAGAAATTTTTTTACCTCAGGTTATCTCACAGCCTAAGAAAGCACTGTATTATCAGGTACAGTCCTTTCCGCTTCAGAAAAGCAAGCGGGTCAAAGGCGCTTCCTTTCTGCACAGAGACGAGGGAAGAGGGAAAAAGCTGCACCAGTCAGCCAGTTCCCAGAATCAAAATTCTTCCCCCGCTTCCTCTGAGTCCACCGCATGACGCGGGGGCTCCACAGGCGTAGCCATGTACGGTGGGGGGCCGCCTCAAAAATTTCAGCGATCAGTGGGCTCGCTCACAGGTGGATCCCTGGATCCTTCAAGTAGTATCTCAGGGGTACAAGCTGGAATTCGAGGCGTCTCCCCCCGCCGTTTCCTCAAATCTGCCTTGCCGACAACTCCCTCAGGCAGGGAGGCTGTGCTAGAGGCAATTCACAAGCTGTATTCCCAGCAGGTGATAGTCAAGGTGCCCCTACTTCAACAAGAACGGGGTTACTATTCCACACTGTTTGTGGTACCGAAACCGGACGGTTCGGTGAGACCCATTTTAAATTTGAAATCCTTGAACACATACATAAAAAAATTCAAGTTCAAGATGGAATCGCTCAGGGCGGTTATTGCAAGCCTAGAGGAGGGGGATTACATGGTATCCCTGGACATCAAGGATGCTTACCTACATGTCCCCATTTACCATCCTCACCAGGAGTACCTCAGATTTGTGGTACAGGATTGCCATTACCAATTCCAAACACTGCCGTTTGGACTGTCCACGGCACCGAGGGTCTTTACCAAGGTAATGGCAGAAATGATGATACTCCTTCGAAAAAAGGGAGTTTTAATTATCCCGTACTTGGACGATCTCCTTATAAAGGCGAGGTCCAAGGAGCAGTTGTTGGTCGGAGTAGCACTATCTCGGGAAGTGCTACAACAGCACGGATGGATTCTATACATTCCAAAGTCACAGCTGGTTCCTACCACACGCCTACTGTTCCTGGGGATGGTTCTGGACACAGAACAGAAAAAAGTGTTTCTCCCGCAGGAGAAAGCCAAGGAGCTGTCATCTCTAGTCAGAGACCTCCTGAAACCAAAACAGGTATCGGTGCATCACTGCACACGAGTCCTGGGAAAAATGGTAGCTTCTTACGAAGCAAAATTCCATTCGGCAGGTTCCATGCAAGAACCTTTCAGTGGGACCTCTTGGACAAGTGGTCGGGATCGCATCTTCAGATGCATCGGCTGATAACCCTGTCTCCAAGGACCAGGGTATCTCTACTGTGGTGGCTGCAGAGTGCTCATCTTCAAGAGGGCCGCAGATTCGGCATACAGGACTGGGTCCTGGTAACCACGGATGCCAGCCTTCGAGGCTGGGGGGCAGTCACACAGGGAAGAAATTTCCAAGGACTTTGGTCAAGTCAGGAGTCGTCCCTACACATAAATATTCTGGAACTGAGGGCCATTTACAATGCCCTAAGTCTGGCAAGGCCTCTGCTTCAAAACCAGCCGGTACTGATCCAATCAGACAACATCACGGCAGTCGCCCATGTAAACCGACAGGGCGGCACAAGAAGCAAGATGGCGATGGCAGAAGCCACAAGGATTCTCCGATGGGCGGAAAATCACGTCTTAGCACTGTCAGCAGTGTTCATTCCGGGAGTGGACAACTGGGAAGCAGACTTCCTCAGCAGACACGACCTACACCTGGGAGAGTGGGGACTTCATCCAGAAGTCTTCCAACTGTTGGTAAACCGTTGGGAAAGGCCACAGGTGGACATGATGGCGTCCCGCCTAAACAAAAAACTAGATATTGCGCCAGGTCAAGGGACCCTCAGGCAATAGCTGTGGACGCTCTAGTGACACCGTGGGTGTACCAGTCGGTTTATGTATTCCCTCCTCTGCCTCTCATACCAAAGGTACTGAGAATAATAAGAAAACGAGGAGTAAGAACGATACTCGTGGTTCCGGATGGGCCAAGAAGAGCTTTGTACCCAGAACTTCAAGAAATGATATCAGAGGACCCATGGCCTCTACCGCTCAGACAGGATCTGCTACAGCAGGGGCCCTGTCTGTTCCAAGACTTACCGTGGCTGCGTTTGACGGCATGGCGGTTGAATTCCGGATCCTAAAGGAAAAGGGCATTCCGGAAGAATCATTCCTACGCTGATAAAAGCCAGGAAAGAAGTAACCGCAAACCATTATCACCGTATTTGGCGAAAATATGTTGCGTGGTGTGAGGCCAGGAAGGCCCCAACAGAGGAATTTCAGCTGGGTCGTTTTCTGCACTTCCTACAGTCAGGGGTGACTATGGGCCTAAAATTGGGTTCCATTAAGGTCCAGATTTCGGCTCTGTCGATTTTCTTCCAGAAAGAACTGGCTTCACTGCCTGGAGTTCAGACATTTGTAAAGGGAGTGCTACATATTCAGCCCCCTTTTGTGCCTCCTGTGGCACCTTGGGATCTCAACGTGGTGTTGAGTTTCTTAAAATCACATTGGTTTGAGCCACTTAAAACTGTGGATTTGAAATATCTCACGTGGAAAGTGGTCATGTTATTGGCCTTGGCTTCGGCCAGGCGTATGTCAGAATTGGCGGCTTTGTCATGTAAAAGCCCTTATCTGATTTTCCATATGGATAGGGCAGAATTGAGGACTCGTCCCCAGTTTCTCCCTAAGGTGGTATCAGCTTTTCACTTAAACCAACCTATTGTAGTGCCTGCGGCTACTAGGGACTTGGAAGATTCCAAGTTACTGGACGTAGTCAGGGCCTTAAAAATTTATATTTCCAGGACGGCTGGAGTCAGGAAAACTGACTCGCTTTTTATCCTGTAGGCACCCAACAAAATAGGTGCTCCTGCTTCTAAGCAGACTATTGCTCGCTGAATTTGTAGCACAATTCAGCTGGAGCATTCTGCGGCTGGATTGCCGCATCCTAAATCAGTAAAAGCCCATTCCACGAGGAAAGTGGACTCATCTTGGGCGGCTGCCCGAGGGGTCTCGGCTTTACAATTTTGCCGAGCTGCAACTTGGTCAGGGGCAAACACGTTTGCTTAATTCTACAAAATTGATACCCTGGCTGAGGAGGACCTTGAGTTCTCTCATTCGGTGCTGCAGAGTCATCCGCACTCTCCCGCCCGTTTGGGAGCTTTGGTATAATCCCCATGGTCCTTACGGAGTTCCCAGCATCCACTAGGACGTCAGAGAAAATAAGATTTTACTCACCGGTAAATCTATTTCTCGTAGTCCGTAGTGGATGCTGGGCGCCCATCCCAAGTGCGGATTGTCTGCAATACTTGTATGTAGTTATTGCCTAACTAAGGGTTATTGTTGAGCCATCTGTTGAGAGGCTCAGTTATATTTCATACTGTTAACTGGGTGTAGTATCACGAGTTATACGGTGTGATTGGTGTGGCTGGTATGAGTCTTACCCGGGATTCAAAATCCTTCCTTATTGTGTCAGCTCTTCCGGGCACAGTATCCTAACTGAGGTCTGGAGGAGGGTCATAGTGGGAGGAGCCAGTGCACACCAGATAGTACCTAATCTTTCTTTTAGAGTGCCCAGTCTCCTGCGGAGCCCGTCTATTCCCCATGGTCCTTACGGAGTTCCCAGCATCCACTACGGACTACGAGAAATAGATTTACCGGTGAGTAAAATCTTATTTTTGTAGCCGCTCTGCGATCCTTTCGTTCGCACTTCTGCTAAGCTAAAATACACTCCCACGAGCGAACAACTCGGAATGACCCCCTATGTCCCAACCCCCGCACACGTAAACGTTGTGGGTTATGAAACTGTTTGCAAGGTCCATTATGTACCCCCCAATGGTGAAATATCTACATAAGTTATCACACATGGAATTTTAACACCCCCCCAACTGTGCCCCATGGCGACTTCACCCCCTGCATGGATGGTGGTTATGCCCTTGGACTGTAGTCAGTAATCTTACTGACGGACACCGTTCTGAGCCAGCCTCTTTTATCCAAGTTTTGCCGAAAATGACTGATATTAACAAAGCTTCAAATAGTCCGAATTTGTGGACCCGCATGGGGAGGAGCTTACCGGGACCTGAGTGTGACTTTGAGCATATGAGGTAATGGTTAGGCTATAAGTGTTGGGATATGTATAATTGTCAACACAACCTTTGCGCAATATAATGACAATCACAAAAGTGTTTTCGGGGTATGAGACTTTTTTTCCACGCATAATTCTACATTATATTAACTTTAGGGCAAAGCGCCCCCCTGTGGACAAAGGGGGTCATTCCGAGTTGATCACTCACTAGCTATTTTTTGCAGCGCTATTTTTTTCCTGACTCCAGTGGTACCTTAACCCAGTCCTGAAGGCACCCTAGCAGTCCAGGTTTTAAGAATATCCTTGCTTGTGCAGATGGTCCAATCAAATTGACTGAGGTACTAATTAAGCCACCTGTGCTCGAGCACGGACATCCGGAAAACCTTTTCTATTTTATTTTCTGTGAGAAGGAGCCAGCCACATGGAAAGCTGTATATTCCTGGCGCTAACTCAGCCAAGTCACAACATGCACAAAAAAAGAAAGTTCTCCTGGTTCTGTGGAAAACAGAACTGAAACTCTTGTTGGTTTATGCTGCCAAGAAGTGCCCACCAGTAATTCCTGCCGAGCCCTCAGACATCACGCATTGGCTGGAAGTACAAGAGTGTGAGGCTCTGATTCCTGAGGTATGAGGAGCCTGTACTGCAGTTCTAGCCTCACCAGCAGCATGGCAGCCTCATACCTCAGACATCACGCATTGGCTGGAAGTACAGGAGTGTGGGGCTCTGATTCTTGAGGTATGAGGAGTCTGTGCTGCAGTTCTAGCCTCAGCAGCAGCGTGGCAGCCTCATACCTCAGACATCACGCATTGGCTGGAAGTACAGGAGTGTGGGGCTCTGATTCCTGAGGTATGAGGAGCCTGTGCTGCAGTTCTAGCCTCACCAGCAGCATGGCAGCCTCATACCTCAGACATCACGCATTGGCTGGAAGTACAGGAGTGTGGGGCTCTGATTCCTGAGGTATGAGGAGCCTGTGCTGCAGTTCTAGCCTCACCAGCAGCATGGCAGCCTCATACCTCAGACATCACGCATTGGCTGGAAGTACAGGAGTGTGGGGCTCTGATTCTTGAGGTATGAGGAGCCTGTGCTGCAGTTCTAGCCTCACCAGCAGCATGGCAGCCTCATACCGCAGACATCACGCATTGGCTGGAAGTACTGGAGTGCGGGGCTCTGATTCCTGAGGTATGAGGAGCCTGTGCTGCAGTTCTAGCCTCACCAGCAGCATGGCAGCCTCATACCCAGGGCCGGACTGGGACTAAAAATAGGCCCTGGCATTTTTGAAGCACACAGGCCCACCTCTGTGACTCCTCCCCTTACTATTCCTGACTCCTCCCACTTATTAGTCTATGTTCTTACAAATATAATTTCTCTGACGTCCTAGTGGATGCTGGGAACTCCGTAAGGACCATGGGGAATAGACGGGCTCCGCAGGAGACTGGGCACTCTAAAAGAAAGATTAGGTACTATCTGGTGTGCACTGGCTCCTCCCACTATGACCCTCCTCCAAGCCTCAGTTAGATTTCTGTGCCCGGCCGAGCTGGATGCACACTAGGGGCTCTCCTGAGCTCCTAGAAAGAAAGTATATGTTAGGTTTTTTATTTTCAGTGAGATCTGCTGGCAACAGGCTCACTGCATCGAGGGACTAAGGGGAGAAGAAGCGAACCTACCTGCTTGCAGCTAGCTTGGGCTTCTTAGGCTACTGGACACCATTAGCTCCAGAGGGATCGACCGCAGGACCCGTCCTTGGTGTTCGTTCCCGGAGCCGCGCCGCCGTCCCCCTTACAGAGCCAGAAGCATGAAGATGGTCCGGAAAATCGGCGGCAGAAGACATCAGTCTTCACCAAGGTAGCGCACAGCACTGCAGCTGTGCGCCATTGCTCCTCATGCACACCTCACACTCCAGTCACTGAGGGTGCAGGGCGCTGGGGGGGGCGCCCTGAGAAGCAATAATAACACCTTGGCTGGCAAAATAATCACAATATATAGCCCCAGAGGCTATATATGTGATAATTACCCCTGCCAGAATCCATAAAAAAGCGGGAGAAAAGTCCGCGAAAAAGGGGCGGAGCTATCTCCCTCAGCACACTGGCGCCATTTTCTCTTCACAGTGCAGCTGGAAGACAGCTCCCCAGGCTCTCCCCTGTAGTTTGCAGGCTCAAAGGGTTAAAAAGAGAGGGGGGGGCACTAAATTTAGGCGCAATACTGTTTATACAAGCAGCTATTGGGGAAAATTCACTCAGTGATAGTGTTTATCCCTACATTATATAGCGCTCTGGTGTGTGCTGGCATACTCTCTCTCTGTCTCCCCAAAGGGCTGTGTGGGGTCCTGTCCTCAGTCAGAGCATTCCCTGTGTGTGTGTGCGGTGTGTCGGTACGGCTGTGTCGACATGTTTGATGAGGAGGCTTATGTGGAGGCGGAGCAGATGCCGATAAATGGGATGTCGCCCCCTGTGGGCCGACACCAGAGTGGATGGATAGGTGGAAGGTATTAACCAACAGTGTCAACTCCTTACATAAAAGGCTGGATGACGTAACAGCTATGGGACAGCCGGCTTCTCAGCCCGCGCCTGCCCAGGCGTCTCAAAGGCCATCAGGGGCTCAAAAACACCCGCTCCCTCAGATGGCAGACACAGATGTCGACACGGAGTCTGACTCCAGTGTCGACGAGGTTGAGACATATACACAATCCACTAGGAACATCCGTTACATGATCCCGGCAATAAAAAATGTGTTACACATTTCTGACATTAACCCAAGTACCACTAAAAAAGGGTTTTATGTTTGGGGAGAAAAAGCAGGCAGTGTTTTGTTCCCCCATCAAATGAGTGAATGAAGTGTGAAAAAGCGTGGGTTCCCCCGATAAGAAACTGGTAATTTCTAAAAAGTTACTGATGGCGTACCTTTTCCCGCCAGAGGATAAGTTACGCTGGGAGATATCCCCTAGGGTGGATAAGGCGCTCACACGTTTGTAAAAAAAAGGTGGCACTGCCGTCTTAGGATACGGCCACTTTGAAGGTACCTGCTGATAAAAAGCAGGAGGCTATCCTGAAGTCTGTATTTACACACTCAGGTACTAGACTGAGACCTGCAGATAGTGCTGCTGCAGCGTGGTCTGTAACCCTGTCAAACAGGGATACTATTTTGCGAACATAAGACGTCGTCTTATATATGAGGGATGCACAGAGGGATATTTTGCCGGCTGGCATCCAGAATTAATGCAATGTCCATTCTGTCAGGAGGGTATTAGAGACCCGACACTGGACAGGTGATGCTGACTTTAAAAGGCACATAGAGCCTTATAAGGGTGAGGAATTGTTTGGGGATGGTCTCTGGGACCTCGTATCCACAGCAACAGCTGGGAAGAAAATTTTTTACCTCAGGTTTCCTCACAGCCTAAGAAAGCACTGTATTAGCAGGTGCAGTCCTTTCGGCTTCAGAAAAGCAAGCGGGTCAAAGGCGCTTCCTTTCTGCACAGAGACGAGGGAAGAGGGAAAAAGCTGCACCAGTCAGCCAGTTCCCAGAATCAAAATTCTTCCCCCCTCTGAGTCCAACGCATGACGCGGGGGCTCCACAGGCGTAGCCAGGTACGGTGGGGGGCCGCCTCAAAAATTTCAGCGATCAGTGGGCTCGCTCACAGGTGGATCCCTGGATCCTTCAAGTAGTATCTCAGGGGTACAGGCTGGAATTCGAGGCGTCTCCCCCCCGCCGTTTCCTCAAATCTGCCTTGCCGACAACTCCCTCAGGCAGGGAGGCTGTGCTAGAGGCAATTCACAAGCTGTATTCCCAGCAGGTGATAGTCAAGGTACCCCTACTTCAACAAGGACGGGGTTACTATTCCACACTGTTTGTGGTACCGAAACCGGACGGTTCGGTGAGACCCATTTTAAATTTGAAGTCCTTGAACACATACATAAAAAAATTCAAGTTCAAGATGGAATCGCTCAGGGCGGTTATTGCAAGCCTGGAGGAGGGGGATTACATGGTATCCCTGGACATCAAGGATGCTTACCTACATGTCCCCATTTACCATCCTCACCAGGAGTACCTCAGATTTGTGGTACAGGATTGCCATTACCAATTCCAAACACTGCCGTTTGGACTGTCCACGGCACCGAGGGTCTTTACCAAGGTAATGGCAGAAATGATGATACTCCTTCGAAAAAAGGGAGTTTTTAATTATCCCGTACTTGGACGATCTCCTTATAAAGGCAAGGTCCATGGAGCAGTTGTTGGTCGGAGTAGCACTATCTCGGGAAGTGCTACAACAGCACGGATGGATTCTATACATTCCAAAGTCACAGCTGGTTCCTACCACACGCCTGCTGTTCCTGGGGATGGTTCTGGACACAGAACAGAAAAAAGTGTTTCTCCCGCAGGAGAAAGCCAAGGAGCTGTCATCTCTAGTCAGAGACCTCCTGAAACCAAAACAGGTATCGGTGCATCACTGCACACGAGTCCTGGGAAAAAATAAGAATTTACTTACCGATAATTCTATTTCTCGTAGTCCGTAGTGGATGCTGGGGACTCCGTCAGGACCATGGGGAATAGCGGCTCCGCAGGAGACAGGGCACAAAAAGTAAGCTTTTAGGATCACATGGTGTGTACTGGCTCCTCCCCCCATGACCCTCCTCCAAGCCTCAGTTAGGTACTGTGCCCGGACGAGCGTACACAATAAGGAAGGATATTGAACCCCGGGTAAGACTCATACCAGCCACACCAATCACACCGTATAACTTGTGATCTGAACCCAGTTAACAGTATGACAAACGTAGGAGCCTCTGAACAGACGGCTCACAACAAATAACAACCCGATTTTTTTGTAACAATAACTATGCACAAGTATTGCAGACAATCCGCACTTGGGATGGGCGCCCAGCATCCACTACGGACTACGAGAAATAGAATTATCGGTAAGTAAATTCTTATTTTCTCTAACGTCCTAAGTGGATGCTGGGGACTCCGTCAGGACCATGGGGATTATACCAAAGCTCCCAAACGGGCGGGAGAGTGCGGATGACTCTGCAGCACCGAATGAGAGAACTCAAGGTCCTCCTCAGCCAGGGTATCAAATTTGTAGAATTTTGCAAACGTGTTTGCCCCTGACCAAGTAGCAGCTCGGCAGAGTTGTAATGCCGAGACTCCCCGGGCAGCCGCCCAGGATGAGCCCACTTTCCTTGTGGAATGGGCCTTGACAGATTTAGGTTGTGGCAAGCCTGCCACAGAATGTGCAAGTTGAATTGTGCTACAAATCCAACGAGCAATCGTCTGCTTAGAAGCAGGAGCACCCATCTTGTTGGGTGCATACAATATAAGCAGTGAGTCAGACTTTCTGACTCCAGCCGTTCTTGAAATATATATTTTCAATGCCCGGACCACGTCCAACAACTTGGAATCCTCCAACTCGTTAGTAGCCGCAGGCACCACAATAGGCTGGTTCAGGTGAAACGCTGACACCACCTTAGGCAGAAAATGAGGACGCGTCCGCAGTTCTGCCCTGTCCGTATGGAAAATCAGATATGGGCTCTTATATGATAAAGCCGCCAATTCTGATACTCTCCTGGCTGAAGCCAGGGCCAGTAGCATGGTTACTTTCCATGTAAGATACTTCATCTCCACCGATTTGAGCGGCTCAAACCAATGGGATTTTAGAAAATCCAAGACTACATTAAGATCCCACGGTGCCACTGGGGGCACAACCGGGGGCTGTATATGTAGTACTCCTTTTACAAAAGTCTGGACTTCAGGAACTGAAGCCAATTCTTTCTGGAAGAAAATCGACAGGGCCGAAATTTGAACCTTAATGGACCCCAATTTGAGGCCCATAGACAATCCTGTTTGCAGGAAATGTAGGAATCGACCCAGTTGAAATTCCTCCGTGGGGGCCTTCCTGGCCTCACACCACGCAACATATTTCCTCCAAATGCGGTGATAATGTTGTGCAGTCACCTCCTTCCTGGCCTTTACCAGTGTAGGAATGACCTCTTCCGGAATGCCTTTTTCTTTTAGAATTCGGCGTTCAACCGCCATGCCGTCAAACGCAGCCGCGGTAAGTCTTGGAATAGACACGGTCCCTGCTGAAGCAGGTCCCGTCTTAGAGGTAGAGGCCACGGATCCTCCGTGAGCATCTCTTGAAGTTCCGGGTACCAAGTTCTTCTTGGCCAATCCGGAGCCACTAGTATCGTTCTTACTCCCTTTTGCCGTATAATTCTCAGTACTTTTGGTATGAGAGGCAGAGGAGGGAACACATACACTGACTGGAACACCCACGGTGTTACCAGAGCGTCCACAGCTATTGCCTGAGGATCTCTTGACCTGGCGCAATACCTGTCCAGTTTTTTGTTGAGGCGGGACGCCATCATATCCACCATTTGTTTTTCCCAACGGTTCACAATCATGTGGAAGACTTCTGGATGAAGTCCCCACTCTCCCGGGTGTAGATCGTGTCTGCTGAGGAAGTCTGCTTCCCAGTTGTCCACTCCCGGAATGAATACTGCTGACAGTGCTATCACATGATCTTCCGCCCAGCGAAGAATCCTTGCAGCTTCTGCCATTGCTGTCCTGCTTCTTGTGCCGCCCTGTCTGTTTACGTGGGCGACTGCCGTGATGTTGTCCGACTGGATCAACACCGGCTGACCCTGAAGCAGAGGCCTTGCTTGACTTAGGGCATTGTAAATGGCCCTTAGTTCCAGGATATTTATGTGAAGAGACATCTCCAGGCTTGACCATACTCCCTGGAAGTTTCTTCCTTGTGTGACCGCTCCCCAGCCTCTCAGACTGGCATCCGTGGTCACCAGGACCCAGTCCTGTATGCCGAATCTGCGGCCCTCTAACAGATGAGCACTCTGCAACCACCACAGAAGAGACACCCTTGTCCGTGGCGATAAGGTTATCCGCTGATGCATCTGCAGATGCGATCCGGACCATTTGTCCAGCAGATCCCACTGAAAAGTTCGTGCGTGGAATCTGCCGAATGGAATCGCTTCGTAAGAAGCCACCATCTTTCCCAGGACTCTTGTGCATTGATGCACAGACACTGTCCCTGGTTTTAGGAGGTTCCTGACAAGTTCGGATAACTCCCTGGCTTTCTCCTCCGGAAGAAACACCTTTTTCTGAACCGTGTCCAGAATCATTCCCAGGAACAGCAGACGTGTCGTCGGGGTCAACTGAGATTTTGGAAAATTCAGAATCCACCCGTGTTGTTGCAGCACTAGTTGGGTTAGTGCTACTCCGTCTTCCAGCTGTTCTCTGGATCTTGCCCTTATCAGGAGATCGTCCAAGTAAGGGATAATTAATACGCCTCTTCTTCGTAGAAGGATCATCATTTCGGCCATTACCTTGGTAAAGACCCGAGGTGCCGTGGACAATCCAAACGGCAGCGTCTGAAACTGATAATGACAGTTTTGCACCACGAACCTGAGGTACCCTTGATGTGAAGGGCAAATTGGGACATGCAGGTAAGCGTCCTTTATGTCCAGGGACACCATAAAGTCCCCTTCTTCCAGATTCGCTATCACTGCTCTGAGTGACTCCATCTTGAACTTGAATTTTTGTATGTACAGGTTCAAAGATTTGAGATTTAGAATAGGTCTTACCGAGCCGTCCGGCTTCGGTACCACAAATAGCGTGGAGTAATACCCCTTTCCCTGTTGTAGGAGGGGTACCTTGACTATCACCTGCTGAGCAAACAGCTTGTGAATGGCTTCCAATACCGTCGCCCTGTCCGAGGGAGACGTTGGCAAAGCAGACTTTAGGAACCGGCGAGGGGGAGACTTCTCGAATTCCAACCTGTAACCCTGAGATACTACCTGTAGAATCCAGGGGTCCACCTGTGAGCAAGCCCGCTGTGCGCTGAAATTCTTGAGTCGACCCCCCACCGTTCCTGAGTCCGCTTGTAAGGCCCCAGCGTCATGCTGAGGGCTTTGCAGAACCCTGGGAGGGCTTCTGTTCCTGGGCAGGGGCTGCTTGCTGCCCTCTCTTACCCCTTCCTCTGCCCCGAGGCAGATATGACTGTCCTTTTGTCCGCTTGTTCTTATAGGAACGAAAGGACTGCGGCTGAAAAGACGGTGTCTTTTTCTGTTGGGAGGGGGTCTGAGGTAAAAAAGTGGATTTTCCGGCAGTTGCCGTAGCCACCAGATCCGATAGACCGACGCCAAATAATTCCTCCCCTTTATACGGCAATACTTCCATATGTCGTTTGGAATCCGCATCACCTGACCACTGTCGCGTCCATAAACTCCTTCTGGCAGATATGGACATCGCATTTACTCTCGATGCCAGAGTGCAAATATCTCTCTGCGCATCTCGCATATAAAGGAAAGCATCCTTTAATTGCTCTATAGTCAATAAAATACTGTCCCTATCCAGGGTATCAATATTTTCAGTCAGGGAATCCAACCAGACGACCCCAGCACTGCACATCCAGGCTGAGGCGATGGCTGGTCGCAGTATAACACCAGTATGAGTGTATATACTTTTCAGGGTAGTTTCCAGCCTCCTATCAGCTGGATCCTTGAGGGCGGCCGTATCAGGAGACGGTAACGCCACTTGTTTCGATAAGCGTGTGAGCGCCTTATCCACCCTAGGGGGTGTTTCCCAGCGCGCCCTAACCTCTGGCGGGAAAGGGTATAATGCTAATAACTTTTTTGAAATTAGCATTTTTCTATCTGGGTTAACCCACGCTTCATCACATACATCATTTAATTCCTCTGATTCAGGAAAAACTACAGGTAGTTTTTTCACCCCCCACATAATACCCCTTTTTGTGGTACTTGTAGTATCAGAGATATGCAAAGCCTCCTTCATTGCCATGATCATATAACGTGTGGCCCTACTTGAAAATACGTTTGTTTCATCACCGTCGACACTAGATTCAGTGTCTGTGTCTGGGTCTGTGTCGACCGACTGAGGTAAAGGGCGCTTTACAGCCCCTGACGGTGTCTGAGACGCCTGGGCAGGTACTAACTGGTTTGCCGGCCGTCTCATGTCGTCAACTGATTTTTGTAATGTGCTGACATTATCACGTAATTCCATAAACAAAGCCATCCATTCCGGTGTCGACTCCCTGGGGGGTGACATCACCATTATCGGCAATTGCTCTGCCTCCATGCCAACATCGTCCTCATACATGTCGACACACACGTACCGACACACAGCAGACACACAGGGAATGCTCTTATCGAAGACAGGACCCCACTAGCCCTTTGGGGAGACAGAGGGAGAGTTTGCCAGCACACACCCAAGCGCTATAATATATATGGGAACAACCCTATATAAGTGTTGTTCCTTATAGCCGCTTAAATATATAAAAATATCGCCAAAATATGCCCCCCCTCTCTGTTTTACCCTGTTTCTGTAGTGCAGTGCAGGGGAGAGTCCTGGGAGCCTTCCTCACAGCGGAGCTGAGCAGGAAAATGGCGCTGTGTGCTGAGGAGAATAAGCCCCGCCCCCTATTCCGGCGGGCTTTTCTCCCGGAGTTTTAGACATTTGGCATGGGTTAAATACATACATATAGCCTTAATGGCTATATGTGATGTATTCTTTTGCCATAAAAGGTATTATATATTGCTGCCCAGGGCGCCCCCAGCAGCGCCCTGCACCCTCCGTGACCGTCTGGTGTGAAGTGTGTGACAACAATGGCGCACAGCTGCAGTGCTGTGCGCTACCTTCATGAAGACTGAAGAGCCTTCTGCCGCCTGTTTCCGGACCTTCAATCTTCAGCATCTGTAAGGGGGGTCGGCGGCGCGGCTCAGGGACGAACCCCAGGGTGAGACCTGTGTTCCGACTCCCTCTGGAGCTAATGGTGTCCAGTAGCCTAAGAATCCAATCCATCCTGCACGCAGGTGAGTTGAAATTCTCTCCCCTAAGTCCCTCGATGCAGTGAGCCTGTTGCCAGCAGGACTCACTGAAAATAAAAAACCTAAAAAACTTTTTCTAAGCAGCTCTTTAGGAGAGCCACCTAGATTGCACCCTGCTCGGACGGGCACAAAAACCTAACTGAGGCTTGGAGGAGGGTCATGGGGGGAGGAGCCAGTACACACCATGTGATCCTAAAAGCTTACTTTTTGTGCCCTGTCTCCTGCGGAGCCGCTATTCCCCATGGTCCTGACGGAGTCCCCAGCATCCACTTAGGACGTTAGAGAAATGGTAGCTTCTTGCGAAGCAAAATTCCATTCGGCAGGTTCCATGCAAGAACCTTTCAGTGGGACCTCTTGGACAAGTGGTCGGAATCGCATCTTCAGATGCATCGGCTGATAACCCTGTCTCCAAGGACCAGGGTATCTCTACTGTGGTGGCTGCACAGTGCTCATCTTCAAGAGGGCCGCAGATTCGGCATACAGGACTGGGTCCTGGTAACCACGGATGCCAGCCTTCGAGGCTGGGGGGCAGTCACACAGGGAAGAAATTTCCAAGGACTTTGGTCAAGTCAGGAGTTGTCCCTACACATAAATATTCTGGAACTGAGGGCCATTTACAATGCCCTAAGTCTGGCAAGGCCTCTGCTTCAAAGCCAGCCGGTACTGATCCAATCAGACAACATCACGGCAGTCGCCCATGTAAACCGACAGGGCGGCACAAGAAGCAGGATGGCGATGGCAGAAGCCACAAGGATTCTCCGATGGGCGGAAAATCACGTCTTAGCACTGTCAGCAGTGTTCATTCCGGGAGTGGACAACTGGGAAGCAGACTTCCTCAGCAGACACGACCTACACCCGGGAGAGTGGGGACTTCATCCAGAAGTATTCCAACTGTTGGTAAACCGTTGGGAAAGGCCACAGGTGGACATGATGGCGTCCCGCCTAAACAAAAAACTAGATATTGCGCCAGGTCAAGGGACCCTCAGGCAATAGCTGTGGACGCTCTAGTGACACCGTGGGTGTACCAGTCGGTTTATGTATTCCCTCCTCTGCCTCTCATACCAAAGGTACTGAGAATAATAAGAAAACGAGGAGGAAGAACGATACTCGTGGTTCCGGATGGGCCAAGAAGAGCTTGGTACCCAGAACTTCAAGAAATAATATCAGAGGACCCATGGCTTCTACCGCTCAGACAGGATCTGCTACAGCAGGGGCCCTGTCTGTTCCAAGACTTACCGCGGCTGCGTTGGACGGCATGGCGGTTGAATTCCGGATTCTAAAGGAAAAGGGCATTCCGGAGGAAGTCATTCCTACGCTGATAAAAGCCAGGAAAGAAGTAACCGCAAACCATTATCACCGTATTTGGTGAAAATATGTTGCGTGGTGTGAGGCCAGGAAGGCCCCAACAGAGGAATTTCAGCTGGGTCGTTTTCTGCACTTCCTACAGTCAGGAGTGACTATGGGCCTAAATTTGGGTTCCATTAAGGTCCAGATTTCGGCTCTGTCGATTTTCTTCCAGAAAGAACTGGCTTCACTGCCTGGAGTTCAGACATTTGTAAAGGGAGTGCTACATATTCAGCCTCCTTTTGTGCCTCCTGTGGCACCTTGGGATCTCAAACGTGGTGTTGAGTTTCCTAAAATCACATTGGTTTGAGCCACTTAAAACTGTGGATTTGAAATATCTCACGTGGAAAGTGGTCATGTTGTTGGCATTGGCTTCGGCCAGGCGTGTGTCAGAATTGGCGGCTTTGTCATGTAAAAGCCCTTATCTGATTTTCCATATGGATAGGGCAGAATTGAGGACTCGTCCCCAGTTTCTCCCTAAGGTGGTATCAGCTTTTCACTTAAACCAACCTATTGTAGTGCCTGAGGCTACTAGGGACTTGGAAGATTCCAAGTTACTGGACGTAGTCAGGGCCTTAAAAATTTATATTTCCAGGACGGCTGGAGTCAGGAAAACTGACCCGCTTTTTATCCTGTAGGCACCCAACAAAATAGGTGCTCCTGCTTCTAAGCAGACTATTGCTCGCTGAATTTGTAGTACAATTCAGCTGGAGCATTCTGCGTCTGGATTGCCGTATCCTAAATCAGTATAAGCCCATTCCACGAGGAAAGTGGGCTCATCTTGGGCGGCTGCCCGAGGGGTCTCGGTTTTATAACTTTGCCGAGCTGCAACTTGGTCAGGGGCAAACACGTTTGCAAAATTCTACAAATTTGATACCCTGGCTGAGGAGGACCTTGAGTTCTCTCATTCGGTGCTGCAGAGTCATCCGCACTCTCCCGCCCGTTTGGGAGCTTTGGTATAATCCCCATGGTCGTTACGGAGTTCCCAGCATCCACTAGGACGTCAGAGAAAATAAGATTTTACTCACCGGTAATTCTATTTCTCGTAGTCCGTAGTGGATGCTGGGCGCCCATCCCAAGTGCGGATTGTCTGCAATACTTGTATATAGTTATTTCCTAACTAAGGGTTATTGTTGAGCCATCTGTTGAGAGGCTCAGTTATATTTCATACTGTTAACTGGGTTCAGATCACGAGTTATACGGTGTGATTGGTGTGGCTGGTATGAGTCTTACCCTGGATTCAACATCCTTCCTTATTGTGTCAGCTCTTCCGGGCACAGTATCCTAACTGAGGTCTGGAGGAGGGTCATAGGGGGAGGAGCCAGTGCACACCAGATAGTACCTAATCTTTCTTTTAGAGTGCCCAGTCTCCTGCGGAGCCCGTCTATTCCCCATGGTCCTTACGGAGTTCCCAGCATCCACTACGGACTACGAGAAATAGATTTACCGGTGAGTAAAATCTTATTTAATATTCTAACAACATACAGGCGTACATCATTCTCTATTAAAATATACACAACCAGTGGTTGAAGTGGAAATTTTCAAGTGGGGGTATGTAAATGTGAGGTTTGTAATTAAGCGCGTGCCGAAGGCGCGCTCGCTCCGGAAAAGGGGGCGTGGCCTTCAGTGTAGTTTACCACACCATACACCCCTTATACGCATTATGCACCACAATAGTAGGACCCCTTATACTATCTAGTACTGCTGCCCCTTTCACATTATACCACACAGTATGAGCCAAAATTCACATTACAGCACCCGGTATGAGCCGAAATTTACATTATATGCCCCCGATAGTGCAGTGCCAGGTATACAAATGCCCCCACAGTGCCAGGTATACAAATGCCCCCACAGTGCCAGATCCACAAATGCCCCCCACAGTGCCAGGTATACAAATGCCCCCACAGTGCCAGGTATACAAATGCCCCCACAGTGCCAGATCCACAAATGCCCCCACAGTGCCAGGTATACAAATGCCCCCACAGTGCCAGGTATACAAATGCCCCCACAGTGCAAGGTATACAGATGCCCCCACAGTGCCATGTATACAGATGCCCCCACAGTGCCAGGTAAACAATTGCCCCCACAGTGCAAGGTATACAAATGCCCCACAGTGCCAGCCAATTGCCCCTACAGTGCCAGGTATACAGATGCCCCCACAGTGCCAGGTATACAAATGCCCCCACAGTGCCAGGTAAACAATTGCCCCCACAGTGCCATGTATACAGATGCCCCCACAGTGCCAGGTAAACAATTGCCCCCACAGTGCCATGTATACAGATGCCCCCACAGTGCCAGGTAAACAATTGCCCCCACAGTGCCAGGTATACAAATGCCCCACAGTGCCAGCCAATTGCCCCCACAGTGCCAGGTATACAAATGCCCCACAGTGCCAGCCAATTGCCCCCACAGTGCCAGGTATACAATTGCCCCCACAGCAGCCAGTGCTGCAGCTGCTTACCGCTGCTGCACCGCTGCTGCTGCTGCTCCTCCTCCTCCTCCTCCGGGCTGTGAGGGACAGGGGTGAGAGTGCCGGGCGCCCGCCAGCGCGGCTGTGTCTGGCGCGGCAGCGTATAGCGTTCAAACCAGCCGCCGGTTCGTGAGCCAATCAGAGCTCGCGGACCGGCGGCTTCTGATTGGCTGCCGGTCCGCGAGCTCTGATTGGCTCACGAACCGGCGGCTGCTTTGAAGTCCGCTATACGCGCCGCGCCAGACACAGCCGTGCTGGCGGGCGCCCGGCGCTCTAACCCCCGTCCCTCACAGCTCTCCAATCCTGACAGCTGAGACGCGCTGCCGCCGGACTGAGCGGCAGCGCGTCTCAGTGACCGCTGGACTGGCCCACGTGGCCATCGGCCCTTCTGGCATTTGCCAGAAGTGCCAGATGGCCAGTCCGGCCCTGCTCATACCTCAGACATCACGCATTGGCTGGAAGTACAAGAGTGTGGGGCTCTGATTCCTGAGGTATGAGGTTCCTGTGCTGCAGTTCTAGCCTCACCAGCAGCATGGCAGCCTCATACCTCAGACATCACGCATTGGCTGGAAGTACAAGAGTGTGGGGCTCTGATTCCTGAGGTATGAGGTTCCTGTGCTGCAGTTCTAGCCTCAGCAGCAGCATGGCAGCCTCATATCGCAGACATCACGCATTGGCTGGAAGTACAAGAGTGTGGGGCTCTGATTCCTGAGGTATGAGGTTCCTGTGCTGCAGTTCTAGCCTCAGCAGCAGCATGGCAGCCTCATACCTCAGACATCACGCATTGGCTGGAAGTACAGGAGTGTGGGGCTCTGATTCCTGAGGTATGAGGTTCCTGCGCTGCAGTTCTAGCCTCAGCAGCAGCATGGCAGCCTCATACCGCAGACATCACGCATTGGCTGGAAGTACAGGAGTGTGGGGCTCTGATTCCTGAGGTATGAGGAGCCTGTGCTGCAGTTCTAGCCTCAGCAGCAGCATGGCAGCCTCATACCTCAGACATCACGCATTGGCTGGAAGTACAGGAGTGTGGGGCTCTGATTCCTGAGGTATGAGGAGTCTGTGCTGCAGTTCTAGCCTCAGCAGCAGCATGGCAGCCTCCACTTCTGGTACTGAATGCAGGTACTGCATAGAAACATACATGCTTGTCTATGCACAATACCATACGTGGTTGTATAATGCGTAAGACTGTAAATCATAAAAGATGTGAGAGGATTGTCCTCACCTGCAGATTATATGCATGCAGTAGCGGCTCTTGCCACGGGCAAGCAGGACTTTTGCCCAGGGCGCCGCTGTCCCGGGGGTGCCGCCGCCGTGGCAAGAGCCGCTACGAACTAGGATGGCGGAGGCGGTGGTTAGGAAAAGGTACTCTTCGCGAAGGGATACTAGACGCGCAGTGAGGTAGCGTCTAGTTTCCCTTCGCGGAGAGGACCTTTCTGTGCGGCGCTATGGGAGAGACGTCATGACGAGATCAGAGGAGCGGCGGCGGAGACGGAGTGCAGTGGTCGGGAAGCAGGAACGGGGCTGGTAAGTATTTTTTATGGGAGAGACGTCATGACGAGATCAGAGGAGCGGCGGCGGAGGCGGAGTGCAGTGGTCGGGAAGCAGGAACGGGGCTGGTAAGTATTTTTTATTTTTTTACTAAGGGCACAGCTACTGGTGGGCACACTAGGGGGCACAACTACCGGGGCCACAACTAATGGGGGCACAGCTGCAGGGGGCATAACCTACTGGGGGCACAGCTGCAGGGGGCATAACCTACTGGGGGCACAGCTGCAGGGGACACAACAGCTACTGGGGGCACAGCTGCGGGGGGCAAACCTACTGGGGGCACAGCTGCAGGGGGCATAACAGCTAATGGGGGCACAGCTGCAGGGGGCACAACTACTGGGGGCACAGCTGCAGGGCGCACAACAGCTGCAGGGGGCACAACTACTGGGGGCACAGCTGCAGGGGGCACAGCTCTACAGGGTGCACAACTCTACAGGGGGCAAAACTACAGGGAGCAAAACTGACCACGCCCCTTTCCTATGAAGCCACACACCCATTTTTTACGTTTGCCTGTGGCGCGCTCTAACCCTGTTTCGCCGTGGGGGGGGACGCCAAAGGTCTAGAACCGGCCCTGTATGCATGCATGCCTCTTCTGTGCCCACATTACCCCATAGATGGGTTTACATATACACAGGTTGAGTCTTCAAAATCCAAAATGCTTGGAACCAGACATGTTTTGGAATTTGGATTTTTCGGGATTTTGGAATAGTTGCATACCGAAATTATATATCAGGGGGAAGGAACCCAACCCTAAGCACGACATGCATTAATGTTTCATATACACCCTATACACATAGCTTGAAGGTCATTTTAAACAATATTTTTAATAATTTTTTGCTTGAAACCGAGTTTGTGTACATGAAACCATCAGAATGCAAAGCTGTCACTATCTCAGTCGGCGTGCAACACACACACACACACACACACACACACACACACACACACACACACACACACACACCATATATGCACAATGTGTATTATATTGTACAACCATGCGAAGCATCACTAGAGATTACAGAGCCATATAGGAAAAATGTGAATAATGGCACATAAAGTAGCTGTATCTCCCACATAATAGTCACTACCACTTGTTTATTCCCCCAGTTACAGAGCGTTTGTTTGAGATGGTACCATTGGTGGATAACCTCGATTGTGGGCAACCATCTGTAAGGGAACCATTGATGGTTTTGCCCATCGATGGTCCCCATTGCTTTAGTATTGAGGTGGACGCTGGCCAATCAGAGCCCGGGGGCGTGGCTTCACAGTTGTCTGGGGGGGTGGAGCTATGCTCCGTGTCCTTGACACCCTAGAGAAAAAAAATAAGATTTTACTCACCGGTAAATCTATTTCTCGTAGTCCGTAGTGGATGCTGGGCACTCCGAAAGGACCATGGAGAATAGCGGCTCCGCAGGAGACTGGGCACAACTAAAAGAAAGCTTTTAGACTACCTGGTGTGCACTGGCTCCTCCCACTATGACCCTCCTCCAAGCCTCAGTTAGGATACTGTGCCCGGAAGAGCTGACACAATAAGGAAGGATTTTGAATCCCGGGTAAGACTCATACCAGCCACACCAATCACACCGTATAACTCGTGATACCATATCCAGTTAACAGTATGAAACATAACTGAGCCTCTCAACAGATGGCTCATAACAATAACCCTTTAGTTAACAATAACTATGTACAAGTATTGCAGACAATCCGCACTTGGGATGGGCGCCCAGCATCCACTACGGACTACGAGAAATAGATTTACCGGTGAGTAAAATCTTATTTTCTCTAACGTCCTAGTGGATGCTGGGAACTCCGAAAGGACCATGGGGATTATACCAAAGCTCCCAAACGGGCGGGAGAGTGCGGATGACTCTGCAGCACCGAATGAGAGAACTCAAGGTCCTCCTCAGCCAGGGTATCAAATTTGTAGAATTTAGCAAACGTGTTTGTTTACCCCTGACCAAGTTGCAGCTCGGCAAAATTGTAAAGCCGAGACCCCTCGGGCAGCCGCCCAAGATGAGCCCACTTTCCTCGTGGAAAGGGCTTTTACTGATTTAGGATGCGGCAATCCAGCCGCAGAATGCTCCAGCTGAATTGTGCTACAAATTCAGCGAGCAATAGTCTGCTTAGAAGCAGGAGCACCTATTTTGTTGGGTGCCTACAGGATAAAAAGCGAGTCAGTTTTCCTGACTCCAGCCGTCCTGGAAATATAAATTTTTAAGGCCCTGACTACGTCCAGTAACTTGGAATCTTCCAAGTCCCTAGTAGCCGCAGGCACTACAATAGGTTGGTTCAAGTGAAAAGCTGATACCACCTTAGGGAGAAACTGGGGACGAGTCCTCAATTCTGCCCTATCCATATGAAAAATCAGATAAGGGCTTTTACATGACAAAGCCGCCTATTCTGACACACGCCTGGCCGAAGCCAAGGCCAATAACATGACCACTTTCCACGTGAGATATTTCAAATCCACAGTTTTAAGTGGCTCAAACCAATGTGATTTTAGGAAACTCAACACCACGTTGAGATCCCAAGGTGCCACAGGAGGCACAAAAGGGGGCTGAATATGTAGCACTCCCTTTACAAATGTCTGAACTCCAGGCAGTGAAGCCAGTTCTTTCTGGAAGAAAATCGACAGAGCCGAAATCTGGACCTTAATGGAACCCAAGTTTAGGCCCAAAGTCACTCCTGACTGTAGGAAGTGCAGAAAACGACCCAGCTGAAATTCCTCTGTTGGGGCCTTCCTGGCCTCACACCACGCAACATATTTTCGCCAAATACGGTGATAATGGTTTGCGGTTACTTCTTTCCTGGCTTTTATCAGCGTAGGAATGACTTCCTCCGGAATGCCCTTTTCCTTTAGGATCCGGAATTCAACCGCCATGCCGTCAAACGCAGCCGCGGTAAGTCTTGGAACAGACAGGGCCCCTGCTGTAGCAGATCCAGTCTGAGCGGTAGAGGCCATGGGTCCTCTGATATCATTTCTTGAAGTTCTGGGTACCAAGCTCTTCTTGGCCTTACCGTTGGCCTTGGCCTTATCGTTCTTACTCCTCGTTTTCTTATTATTCTCAGTACCTTTGGTATGAGAGGCAGAGGAGAGAATACATAAACCGACTGGTACACCCACGGTGTCACTAGAGCGTCCACAGCTATTGCCTGAGGGTCCCTTGACCTGGTGCAATATCTAGTTTTTTGTTTAGGCGGGACGCCATCATGTCCACCTGTGGCCTTTCCCAACGGTTTACCAACAGTTGGAAGACTTCTGGATGAAGTCCCCACTCTCCCGGGTGTAGGTCGTGTCTGCTGAGGAAGTCTGCTTCCCAGTTGTCCACTCCCGGAATGAACACTGCTGACAGTGCTAAGACGTGATTTTCCGCCCATCGGAGAATCCTTGTGGCTTCTGCCATCGCCATCCTGCTTCTTGTGCCGCCCTGTCGGTTTACATGGGCGACTGCCGTGATGTTGTCTGATTGGATCAGTACCGGCTGGTTTTGAAGCAGAGGCCTTGCCAGACTTAGGGCATTGTAAATGGCCCTCAGTTCCGGAATATTTATGTGTAGGGATGACTCCTGACTTGACCAAAGTCCTTGGAAATTTCTTCCCTGTGTGACTGCCCCCCAGCCTCGAAGGCTGGCACCCGTGGTTACCAGGACCCAGTCCTGTATGCCGAATCTGCGGCCCTCTTGAAGATGAGCACTCTGCAGCCACCACAGTAGAGATACCCTGGTCCTTGGAGACAGGGTTATCAGCCGATGCATCTGAAGATGCGATCCCGACCACTTGTCCAAGAGGTCCCACTGAAAGGTTCTTGCATGGAACCTGCCGAATGGAATTTTGCTTCGTAAGAAGCTACCATTTTTCCCAGGACTCGTGTGCAGTGATGCACCGATACCTGTTTTGGTTTCAGGAGGTCTCTGACTAGAGATGACAGCTCCTTGGCTTTCTCCTGCGGGAGAAACACTTTTTTCTGTTCTGTGTCCAGAACCATCCCCAGGAACAGTAGGCGTGTGGTAGGAACCAGCTGTGACTTTGGAATGTATAGAATCCATCTGTGCTGTTGTAGCACTTCCCGAGATAGTGCTACTCCGACCAACAACTGCTCCTTGGACCTCGCCTTTATAAGGAGATCGTCCAAGTACGGGATAATTAAAACTCCCTTTTTTCGAAGGAGTATCATAATTTCTGCCATTACCTTGGTAAAGACCCTCGGTGCCGTGGACAGTCCAAACGGCAGTGTTTGGAATTGGTAATGGCAATCCTGTACCACAAATCTGAGGTACTCCTGGTGAGGATGGTAAATGGGGACATGTAGGTAAGCATCCTTGATGTCCAGGGATACCATGTAATCCCCCTCCTCCAGGCTTGGAATCGCTCAGGGCGGTTATTGCATCTTGAACTTGATTTTTTTTTATGTATGTGTTCAAGGATTTCGAATTTAAAATGGGTCTCACCGAACCGTCCGGTTTCGGTACCACAAACAGTGTGGAATAGTAACCCCGTCCTTGTTGAAGTAGGGGCACCTTGACTATCACCTGCTGGGAATACAGCTTGTGAATTGCCTCTAGCACAGCCTCCCTGCCTGAGGGAGTTGTCGGCAAGGCAGATTTGAGGAAACGGCGGGGGGGAGACGCCTCGAATTCCATCTTGTACCCCTGAGATACTACTAGAGGATCCAGGGATCCACCTGTGAGCGAGCCCACTGATCGCTGAAATTTTTGAGGCGGCCCCCCACCGTACCTGGCTACGCCTGTGGAGCCCCCGCGTCATGCGGTGGACTCAGAGGAAGCGGGGGAAGAATTTTGATTCTGGGAACTGGCTGACTGGTGCAGCTTTTTCCCTCTTCCCTCGTCTCTGTGCAGAAAGGAAGCGCCTTTGACCCGCTTGCTTTTCTGAAGCCGAAAGGACTGTACCTGATAATACAGTGCTTTCTTAGGCTGTGAGGAAACTAGAGATGAGCGGGTTCGGTTCCTCGGAATCCGAACCCCCCTGAACTTCAGCCTTTTTACACGGGTCCGAGGCAGACTCGGATCTTCCCGCCTTGCTCAGTTAACCCGAGCGCGCCCGAACGTCATCATCCCGCTGTCGGATTCTCGCGAGGCTCGTATTCTATCGCGAGACTCGGATTCTATATAAGGAGCCGCGCGTCGCCGCCATTTTCACACGTGCATTGAGATTGATAGGGAGAGGACGTGGCTGGCGTCCTCTCCGTTTAGATAGAGAGTGAGACACTTGATTTACTAGTAATTTAATTTTAGTAATTTTTGGGAGCATTAGGACTGGAGTACTCAGAGAGTGCAGAGTTTTGCTGATAGTTATACTAGTGACCACCAGTTTTATTTATTATTTAAAATCCGTTCTCTGCCTGAAAAAAAACGATACACAGTCACATACCATATCTGTGCTCAGCCTCAGTGTGCTGCATGATTGATAATATCATCTATGTATATCTGACTGTGCTGAGTGCTCACTGCTCACACAGCTTAATTGTGGGGGAGACTGGGGAGCAGTTATAGCAGGAGTACATAACAGTGCACACTTTTGCTGCCAGTGTGACTGACCAGTGACCACCAGTATATTGTCTGCCTGAAAAAGTTAAACACTCGTGTGGTGTTTATTTTTTTTATTCTATAAACGCATTCTGCTGACAGACAGTGTCCAGCAGGTCCGTCATTCATTATATTATAATATATACCTGCAGTAGTGATATATATATATTTTTTATATCATTATCATCCAGTCTATACTAGCAGACGCAGTACGGTAGTCCACGGCTGTAGCTACCTCTGTGTCGGCAGTGCTCGTCCATAATTGTATACCTACCTGTGGTGGGTTTTTTTTTTCTATCTTCTTCATACTAGTAGTTTAGGAGTCTGCTGACAGTGTCCAGCAGGTCCGTCATTATATAATATATACCTGTCCTGCAGTAGTGATATATATATATATATATATATATATTTTTTATATCATTATCATCCAGTCTATACTAGCAGACGCAGTACGGTAGTCCACGGCTGTAGCTACCTCTGTGTCGGCAGTGCTCGTCCATAATTGTATACCTACCTGTGGTGGGTTTTTTTTTTTCTATCTTCTTCATACTAGTAGTTTAGGAGTCTGCTGACAGTGTCCAGCAGGTCCGTCATTATATAATATATACCTGTCCTGTAGTAGTGATATATATATATTTTTTATATCATTATCATCCAGTCTATACTAGCAGACGCAGTACGGTAGTCCACGGCTGTAGCTACCTCTGTGTCGGCAGTGCTCGTCCATAATTGTATACCTACCTGTCGTGGTTTTTTTTTTTTTTCTATCTTCTTCATACTAGTAGTTTAGGAGTCTGCTGACAGTGTCCAGCAGGTCCGTCATTATATAATATATACCTGTCCTGCAGTAGTGATATATATATATATATTTTATATCATTATCATCCAGTCTATACTAGCAGACGCAGTACGGTAGTCCACGGCTGTAGCTACCTCTGTGTCGGCAGTCACTCGTCATCCATAAGTATACTAGTATCCATCCATCTCCATTGTTTACCTGAGGTGCCTTTTAGTTGTGCCTATTAAAATATGGAGAACAAAAAAGTTGATGTTCCAAAAATAGGGAAAGATCAAGATCGACTTCCACCTCGTGCTGAAGCTGCTGCCACTAGTCATGGCCGAGACGATGAAATGCCATCAACGTCGTCTGCCAAGGCCGATGCCCAATGTCATAGTACAGAGCATGTAAAATCCAAAACACCAAATATCAGTAAAAAAAGGACTCAAAAATCTAAAATAAAATCGTCGGAGGAGAAGCGTAAACTTGCCAATATGCCATTTACCACACGGAGTGGCAAGGAACGGCTGAGGCCCTGGCCTATGTTCATGGCTAGTGGTTCAGCTTCACATGAGGATGGAAGCACTCAGCCTCTCGCTAGAAAAATGAAAAGACTTAAGCTGGCAAAAGCACAGCAAAGAACTGTGCGTTCTTCAAAATCACAAATCCACAAGGAGAGTCCAATTGTGTCGGTTGCGATGCCTGACCTTCCCAACACTGGACGTGAAGAGCATGCGCCTTCCACCATTTGCACGCCCCCTGCAAGTGCTGGAAGGAGCACCCGCAGTCCAGTTCCTGATAGTCAGATTGAAGATGTCAGTGTTGAAGTACACCAGGATGAGGAGGATATGGGTGTTGCTGGCGCTGGGGAGGAAATTGACCAGGAGGATTCTGATGGTGATGTGGTTTGTTTAAGTCAGGCACCCGGGGAGACAACTGTTGTCCGTGGGAGGAATATGGCCATTGACATGCCTGGTGAAAATACCAAAAAAATCAGCTCTTCGGTGTGGAAGTATTTCAACAGAAATGCGGACAACATTTGTCAAGCCGTGTGTTGCCTTTGTCAAGCTGTAATAAGTAGGGGTAAGGACGTTAACCACCTCGGAACATCCTCCCTTATACGTCACCTGCAGCGCATTCATCATAAGTCAGTGACAAGTTCAAAAACTTTGGGCGACAGCGGAAGCAGTCCACTGACCAGTAAATCCCTTCCTCTTGTAACCAAGCTCACGCAAACCACCCCACCAACTCCCTCAGTGTCAATTTCCTCCTTCCCCAGGAATGCCAATAGTCCTGCAGACCATGTCACTGGCAATTCTGACGAGTCCTCTCCTGCCTGGGATTCCTCCGATGCATCCTTGCGTGTAACGCCTACTGCTGCTGGCGCTGCTGTTGTTGCTGCTGGGAGTCGATGGTCATCCCAGAGGGGAAGTCGTAAGACCACTTTTACTACTTCCACCAAGCAATTGACTGTCCAACAGTCCTTTGCGAGGAAGATGAAATATCACAGCAGTCATCCTGCTGCAAAGCGGATAACTGAGGCATTGGCATCCTGGGCGGTGAGAAACGTGGTTCCGGTATCCATCATTACTGCAGAGCCAACTATAGACTTGTTTGAGGTACTGTGTCCCCGGTACCAAATACCATCTAGGTTCCATTTCTCTAGGCAGGCGATACCGAAAATGTACACAGACCTCAGAAAAAGACTCACCAGTGTCCTAAAAAATGCAGTTGTACCCAATGTCAACTTAACCACGGACATGTGGACAAGTGGAGCAGGGCAGACTCAGGACTATATGACTGTGACAGCCCACTGGGTAGATGTATGAACTCCCGCCGCAAGAACAGCAGCGGCGGCACCAGTAGCAGCATCTCGCAAACGCCAACTCTTTCCTAGGCAGGCTACGCTTTGTATCACCGCTTTCCAGAATACGCACACAGCTAAAAACCTCTTACGGCAACTGAGGAAGATCATCGCAGAATGGCTTACCCCAATTGGACTCTCCTGTGGATTTGTGGCATCGGACAACGCCAGCAATATTGTGTGTGCATTAAATATGGGCAAATTCCAGCACGTCCCATGTTTTGCACATACCTTGAATTTGGTGGTGCAGAATTATTTAAAAAACGAGAGGGGCGTGCAAGAGATGCTGTCGGTGGCCAGAAGAATTGCGGCACACTTTCGGCGTACAGGCACCACGTACAGAAGACTGAAGCACCACCAAAAATGCCTGAACCTGCCCTGCCATCATCTGAAGCAAGAAGTGGTAACGAGGTGGAATTCAACCCTCTATATGCTTCAGAGGTTGGAGGAGCAGCAAAAGGCCATTCAAGCCTATACAACTGAGCACGATATAGGAGGTGGAATGCACCTGTCTCAAGCGCAGTGGAGAATGATTTCAACGTTGTGCAAGGTTCTGCAACCTTTTGAACTTGCCACACGTGAAGTCAGTTCAGACACTGCCAGCCTGAGTCAGGTCATTCCCCTCATCAGGCTTTTGCAGAAGAAGCTGGAGACATTGAAGGAGGAGCTAACACAGAGCGATTCCGCTAGGCATGTGGGACTTGTGGATGGAGCCCTTAATTCGCTTAACAAGGATTCACGGGTGGTCAATCTGTTGAAATCAGAGCACTACATTTTGGCCACCGTGCTCGATCCTAGATTTAAAACCTACCTTGGATCTCTCTTTCCGGCAGACACAAGTCTGCAGGGGTTCAAAGAACTGCTGGTGAGAAAATTGTCAAGTCAAGCGGAACGCGACCTGTCAACATCTCCTCCTTCACATTCTCCCGCAACTGGGGGTGCGAGGAAAAGGCTCAGAATTCCGAGCCCACCCGCTGGCGGTGATGCAGGGCAGTCTGGAGCGACTGCTGATGCTGACATCTGGTCCGGACTGAAGGACCTCACAACGATTACGGACATGTCGTCTACTGTCACTGCATATGATTCTCTCCCCATTGAAAGAATGGTGGAGGATTATATGAGTGACCGCATCCAAGTAGGCACGTCACACAGTCCGTACTTATACTGGCAGGAAAAAGAGGCAATTTGGAGGCCCTTGCACAAACTGGCTTTATTCTACCTAAGTTGCCCTCCCACAAGTGTGTACTCCGAAAGAGTGTTTAGTGCCGCCGCTCACCTTGTCAGCAATCGGCGTACGAGGTTACATCCAGAAAATGTGGAGAAGATGATGTTCATTAAAATGAATTATAATCAATTCCTCCGTGGAAACATTCACCAGCAGCAATTGCCTCCACAAAGTACACAGGGAGCTGAGATGGTGGATTCCAGTGGGGACGAATTGATAATCTGTGAGGAGGGGGATGTACACGGTGATATATCGGAGGATGATGATGAGGTGGACATCTTGCCTCTGTAGAGCCAGTTTGTGCAAGGAGAGATTAATTGCTTCTTTTTTGGTGGGGGTCCAAACCATCCCGTCATTTCAGTCACAGTCGTGTGGCAGACCCTGTCACTGAAATGATGGGTTGGTTAAAGTGTGCATGTCCTGTTTATACAACATAAGGGTGGGTGGGAGGGCCCAAGGACAATTCCATCTTGCACCTCTTTTTTCTTTCATTTTTCTTTGCGTCATGTGCTGTTTGGGGAGTGTTTTTTGGAAGGGCCAGCCTGCGTGACACTGCAGTGCCACTCCTAGATGGGCCAGGTGTTTGTGTCGGCCACTAGGGTTGCTTAGCTTACTCACACAGCTACCTCATTGCGCCTCTTTTTTTCTTTGCGTCATGTGCTGTTTGGGGAGTATTTTTTGGAAGGGCCATCCTGCCTGACACTGCAGTGCCACTCCTAGATGGGCCAGGTGTTTGTGTCGGCCACTTGGGTCGCTGAGCTTAGTCACACAGCTACCTCATTGCGCCTCTTTTTTTCTTTGCGTCATGTGCTGTTTGGGGAGTGTTTTTTGGAAGGGCCATCCTGCGTGACACTGCAGTGCCACTCCTAGATGGGCCAGGTGTTTGTGTCGGCCACTTGGGTCGCTGAGCTTAGTCATCCAGCGACCTCGGTGCAAATTTTAGGACTAAAAATAATATTGTGAGGTGTTCAGAATAGACTGAAAATGAGTGGAAATTATGGTTATTGAGGTTAATAATACTTTGGGATCAAAATGACCCCCAAATTCTATGATTTAAGCTGTTTTTTAGGGTTTTTTGAAAAAAACACCCGAATCCAAAACACACCCGAATCCGACAAAAAAAATTCGGTGAGGTTTTGCCAAAACGCGTTCGAACCCAAAACCCGAAAAATTTCCGGTGCACATCACTAGAGGAAACCTGAGGTAAAAAATTTTCTTCCCAGCTGTTGCTGTGGATACGAGGTCCCAGAGACCATCCCCAAACAATTCCTCACCCTTATAAGGCTCTATGTGCCTTTTAAAGTCAGCATCACCTGTCCAGTGTCGGGTCTCTAATACCCTCCTGACAGAATGGACATTGCATTAATTCTGGATGCCAGCCGGCAAAATATCCCTCTGTGCATCCCTCAAATATAAGACGACGTCTTTAATATGCTCTTATGTTCGCAAAATAGTATCCCTGTTTGACAGGGTTACAGACCACGCTGCAGCTATCTGCAGGTCTCAGTCTAGTACCTGAGTGTGTAAATACAGACTTCAGGATAGCCTCCTGCTTTTTATCAGCAGGTACCTTCAAAGTGGCCGTATCCTAAGACGGCAGTGCCACCTTTTTTGACAAACGTGTGAGCGCCTTATCCACCCTAGGGGATATCTCCCAGCGTAACTTATCCTCTGGCGGGAAAGGGTACGCCATCAGTAACTTTTTAGAAATTACCAGTTTCTTATCGGGGGAACCCACGCTTTTTCACACTTCATTCACTCATTTGATGGGGGAACCAAACACTGCCTGCTTTTTCTCCCCAAACATAAAACCCTTTTTTAGTGGTACTTGGGTTAATGTCAGAAATGTGTAACACATTTTTTATTGCCGGGATCATGTAACGGATGTTCCTAGTGGATTGTGTATATGTCTCAACCTCGTCGACACTGGAGTCAGACTCCGTGTCGACATCTGTGTCTGCCATCTGAGGGAGCGGGCGTTTTTGAGCCCCTGATGGCCTTTGAGACGCCTGGGCAGGCGCGGGCTGAGAAGCCGGCTGTCCCACAGCTGTTATGTCATCCAGCCTTTTATGTAAGGAGTTGACACTGTCGGTTTATACCTTCCACCTATCCATCCACTCTGGTGTCGGCCCCACAGGGGGCGACATCACATTTATCGGCATCTGCTCTGCCACCACATAAGCCTCCTCATCAAATGCGTCGACACAGCCATACCGACACACCGCGCACACACACAGGGAATGCCCTGACTGAGGACAGGACCCCACACAGCCCTTTGGGGAGACAGAGAGAGAGTATGCCAGCACACACCAGAGCGCTATATAATTTAGGGATTAACACTATATTGAGTGAATTTTTCCCAATAGCTGCTTGTATATACAATATTGCGCCTAAATTTAGTCCCCCCCCTCTCTTTTTAACCCTCTGAGCCTGCAAACTACAGGGGAGAGCCTGGGGAGCTGTCTTCCAGCTGCACTGTGAAGAGAAAATGGCGCCAGTGTGCTGAGGGAGATAGCTCCGCCCCTTTTTCGCAGACTTTTCTCCCGCTTTTTTATGGATTCTGTCAGGGGTATTTATCACATATATAGCCTCTGGGGCTATATATTGTGATATATTTGCCAGCCAAGGTGTTTTTATTGCTGCTCAGGGCGCCCCCCCCCCCCACAGCGCCCTGCACCCTCAGTGACCGGAGTGTGAAGTGTGTATGAGGAGCAATGGCGCACAGCTGCAGTGCTGTGCGCTACCTTGGTGAAGACTGATGTCTTCTGCCGCCGATTTTCCGGACCTCTTCTTGCTTCTGGCTCTGTAAGGGGGACAGCGGCGCGGCTCCGGGAACGAACACCAAGGCCAGTTCCATGCGGTCGATCCCTCTGGAGCTAATGGTGTCCAGTAGCCTAAGAAGCCCAAGCTAGCTGCAAGCAGGTAGGTTCGCTTCTTCTCCCCTTAGTCCCTCGATGCAGTGAGCCTGTTGCCAGCAGGTCTCACTGTAAAATAAAAAAACTAAAATAAACTTTCTTCTAGGAGCTCAGGAGAGCCCCTAGTGTGCATCCAGCTCAGCCGGGCACAGAAATCTAACTGAGGCTTGGAGGAGGGTCATAGTGGGAGGAGCCAGTGCACACAAGGTAGTCTAAAAGCTTTCTTTTAGTTGTGCCCAGTCTCCTGTGGAGCCGCTATTCCCCATGGTCCTTTCGGAGTGCCCAGCATCCACTAGGACGTTAGAGAAATATTTGATATCTCTTTACTATCGATGGCGGGAAACCATCTGGTTCTCCCCCATTGATGGTAAAAGTAGTTGCCATCGGTCATAGACCATCGATTATTTTGAGTCATCGATGGTCGATGGCTATCCCTACATCTTGAGCATTTCTGTATGTTTGCATTTAGTGACCACCTGAAGTTCCCATGAAGAATGTGTGTATGTGTGTGTGTGTGTGTGTGTGTGTGTGTGTATGTGTGTGTGTGTGTGTGTGTGTGTGTGTGTGTGTGTGTGTGTGTGTGTATCACTGTGCCTGGCCCACCCCTGTATCTGCTGCCCCACTCAGGTTAATACACTTGTCACTTTGGGATTGAGTCCTTTAGCGAACGTGTGCCTTATAGACCAGAGGCCACCTAATGAGCTAGGAACATAGAACACATCATTTACTGGCGTTGGCATATTGTTCCTGTTTGCGTTGGCGCACGCTGGTAGACTGCTGCCAGTTGCTTCAACAGAGATAATACTTGTAAATGAGAGGTTATCTCTCTCTGTGATGCAGGTCATGTTCTGTAAAGAAGTCTCTATCACCAGTTATAGTTCTAGTGACCTTCTGTTACGTTCCACTCCCACGATTCCCGCAGTGACACGTATCAGTGCACTGCATACGTCAGGTAGACTGCGCGGATGTATCACTACCACGTGGTTACACTTTGGGCGGGATGCACTAAAGGATCTGATCTGATCCCTCCCAGCATCCACCTTGGCTGCCTCGCCACTGCGCGCATGCGCAGACAGGCTCCCGGGGCCGATACCGGAAGTCCAGTGACCAGTGCTCATCGCTAGGGTTGTCCTTTGCGGTACTAATCGCATATGTTAGTGCATACTGCATGTGATTCGTACCACTGCCATGTAGATGCGATGTGTGGCAGAACGTATTCCGCCTTCTTATTGCATCCCGCACTTCACGTCTTCACTATTGACCATACATCCGCTACTTTTTATGACAGTCCTCATTTACCTAACAGGTCATCATTTAAAAATTCCTGTCTGCAGAAACAGGTGGGATAATATATTCTTTTGGGTCAGTAATTCTCTTGTGTTTCACTTTCTACAGAGATATCCTGAAAACATGACATGTTGGGGTTACTTTAGCAGTGGAGCTGTGAACCGCAGTTCTGTAGCATTCCATCTATTTGTTCCTGCATGCACTTTCCTTTGTCAATTCTCATCTCGTTCAGTTTCCTCATTGGAAGAAGCTTATTGTTTAAATTGGATCCTTCCTGCAGCTTCTGTAATGCCCCGCAGGCCTTTGTACGATAGTCTCATATCTTATATCCATGTACTTCTCGTCTTCAGATAATAATATAAGGCTGCTTGTTCCATTCTGTTACTCTTATTATATCCTTGGTTTTTTTTCCCCCCCAAACAAATTTAATTGTGTTAAAAGCGCCACAAAACAAATACCAATGACAGACAGTCCAGCAGGCTCTAAAGAGGTCACATGTTGTCCATGACCGTAAGCATACACTGGACTTTTCGCATCACGCCCAATAGTTTAGTCGGGTTTAGCCACTTTACGCCACATATACCTTGAGTAACTGCAACAGAATTGCAGGGATCAGAGGCTGCCCGCATTGCTGCGTTGTCCTCCCATGCCTGTTAGCGCAGCTCTGCCTGGGCGGGATGTACTAATGTACATCGCCGCCCTGCGCCGCGATGCTGATCGCATATGTACTAACATATGCGATCAGCATTGCGGAGGACAGCTCTTCCGATAAGAGCTGTCCTCCGCGATGCGCAGCGGCAGCCTGACTTCCGGGATTCGGCCCCAGAAGTCAGTCTGCGCATGCGCGGGGTGACGGGGGCGGCCGCAGGGCATGCTGGGAGGGATCTGATCGGATCCCTCACACAGCGCCGCGGAGAGAAGCCCATAGGCTTCTATGGACGTACGCCAGCTAAACCTGGCGTACCCCGCCGCGGCGCTGTCCTGCCGGCCGGGGGTTAGTACATTAGGAAAATGCGGTAAACAGGGAGTTTACCGCATTTTCCGCTTAGTACATCCCGCCCCATATCTTAAAAAAAGAAATCAGTGGCTGGTAATACAAGAATGAAATGTAGCGGAGGTTAGGTCTATGGCTCTCTGTGGTGATGGCCTGTATGAATGAGTGTGTCTAGAATGTTACATAGGAGCCAGCAGGTATAGTCTGACTCCAAATAGTTTTATTTTATCAGGTCCATTCCAACTGTGTACTCCAAAGTGGGCATTGCGTATGCCATCCTCAAAATAGGGACGGGACTTGTTGCATATTGGGTTCAGCTTGAGCAGATCAGGGGCAGGACTTTTCTTGACCCAGTTTTTTTGAGACATAAATTAATGGGAACCCCCTGCACAGTCAAATATAGTGTAATATACTGTACGTGGCACATAATTTGCTTTTAAGCTCTGAATGCACTATTACATAAACTGCGATTATTAGGGAAATGTTCAGCGATACAAAGGGAACATGAATGTTTCTCTATTCTGCTGTGCAAAATACTTTGTGGTCGCCCTGGGGTCTCTCGGCGGTCCGGATATCCAGTCAGTGCCCAATGTTGAGTTTTATGTATTCCGGCCGTACGCTACCTGTGACCTCTGTTACATTCCTGACCATTCGCTCCTACTGTGAGCCTCTCATGATGTGATTATTGATGCGTTAAAAAGACCTTGAAGACATATCTTACTGGCGTCGGAGTTTATTTTAGCTGAAATAAGGAAGCCAGCCCAGAAGCCATCTTGCTAGTCAGCCATTTTCAATTCCTCTTTTTGTTTTGCTACGCATTTGACAACATGCAAGTCTACATAATGGCCAGTGTCAATCGTCCGTGAGTCATTCAGTTTTCTGAAAAAGAGTCTTTTGTGGTTTCAAGAACAACATAAGTGTGGAAAATATCCTGTAGCTTCTGATACTCTGTGGGACAGTTCATCAAGATATCCGTTTGGGTGTGTGCTGTTAAATCTCAGCAGACGCACTCACAGCGGCCTTGCTGACCCGTTGAAGAGCAGGGATACAGATTGAGTAGATTTCAGTTTACATTCTGCAATACGTAACAGTGCAGGTGATGCAAAATATCACCGCACGTCTAGTAGCCCCCAGGTTCATTCTGACGGTGAGCTGCGTCACTGTATCGTGTCGGTCGGCCATCGTGCACCTTTGTCACCTCTCACATCAGTGGCACGTGGTTCTCCGCAGTTTCCACGTCGGTTATTTGCAATGGTGCCATCCGTCCACTCACCGCAGCAGCACGCGGACAGGTCACACACTGCGCTGTGCCAGAAATACCTTGGCCCGAAAGCTGATAATCACCCTTTTTTGCAACTCGGATAAATCGCCCCTTTTACCCATGACAGCAACGAGTGATATGTGGGCAGACGGCCTATCACACAGCTTATATACTCACCAAGCCAGCGCACGACATGTGACGCACTTCATGGGCTAAGCACTGCCGACATCACATGTAGAAGGTGGTCATAATAATGTGACTCGGCCGTGTATAAGCAGATAATATATTTTAAATTGCAGAACAGATGTCAAGGTTGGAATGTTGGTAAAATTCAGGTGTCCCGAGATTTTTCTTCATCAACGTGGAAATAGTGCAAGGTATATATTTATTTATTTTTCAACATTTAGTAATGAGCGTCATACAGGTGATTATGAGATTCCATTTCCTTCTCTGTCTCCCAGAACATGATCGAATGCCCTGGTCATTTCTGCATATTGCGTGGCCCGAGCGATTCGAAAAGCGGCCTATTTATTAACGCGCCAATAAGCCGAATGGTTTATGTCCTCTTATCATGGCGATACCACAATCATTTATCTCAGCAATTGAGCAAATTAATATCAACGTCACAAATGAGTCATGTGCAGCTGCCCAGATACTGTGTGTGCACGGATTGTCCGCTGGTGAATGTTTTTGAGAGAAAAAAAGTTTAAAAAAAAAAAAGTTTTTGTTTTTAAAATCATTTTGCATAAAAATACTTTTCTTTCCCTACTAAAGCAGTTATTATTATGATGATTATTAATCTTATTATTTACTGTTGCCGGTACTCCCTGACCCGAATGCATGTGGAAGTTTTTAGCTTGTGAAATCTGGCGGATCTTACCACAAGCGCAGTTATTGCCGTCTGTAGCAAAGCAATGGCCGGCAGTAACCCTTCTCATCTATTGATGTGATAATCGGCGTTGTCGCCGGTAACCGGACTATTGATAAATAGTATTGTGAGGTTTCGTTCAGTCTGACGCAGGAAGTTTGTGTTGTTTAGCGCGTCGATGTATGAGCAGAAATTCTTACATGCAACTTGCCTAAATACATTGTTGTTTATGACGCGATTGGCGGCTTTTACTAGCACAAACTTTTCTAGACTTGTTTTGGAACCGTTTTCATAAATTCTGTGGAGCGGATGTAATACAGGTGGTCATTCCGAGTTGATCGCTCGCTGCAGATTTTCGCAGCACAGCAATCAGGCAAAAATCGGCATTTCTGCGCATGCCCATGGGCCGCAGTGCGCACGCGCAAAGTACTTTCACAACAAACAAAGCAGTTTTACACAGGGCCGAGCAACGCTTTTCAGTCGCTCTGCTGATCGGTGAATGATTGACAGGAAGTGGGTGTTTCTGGGTGGTAACTTGCCGTTTTCCGGGAGTGTGCTAAAAACCGCAGGCGTATCAGGTGAAAACGCAGGTGTGCCTGGGGAAACGGGGGAGTGGCTGGCCAAACGCAGGGCGTGTATGTGAAGTCAAATCAGGAACCAAACAGTCTGCAGTGATCGCAATCTAGGAGTAGGTCTGGAGCTGCTCAGAAACTGCAGGAAAATATTTAATAGCAGAACTGCTAACCTTTCATTAGCAATTTTGCTAAGCTAAGATACACTCCCATAGGGCGGCGGCCTAGCGTTTGCACTGCTGCTAAATGCAGCTAGCGAGCGATCAACTCGGAATGACCACCACAGTGCGAGACGGCCGGAGTTCCGAGTTTTTCTATTCTGTATCATTTTATCTGTATCCAGGCCCGGCGACAGGGGGGTATAAAGGGTACCCCCATCCCGGCCCGAGGTCCCGAGGAACAACTCCAGCCCCTTGCCGATTACGGGTGCTGGCTCCCGACAGCAGATCAGCAAGCTGCGATTCGCGGTTGTTTAGCGGGTGGGGCCTAATGCCGACAAGTGCCCGCCCCCCTGAGAGACGAGTTCTGTAGTCAGGTATGTTTCTCCAGCTTGCTTTCTCTCTCCCTCTCTCTCCCTAACACTCTCTCCCCTCTCTCTCTCTTATTGAAAGTCTCTCACTGTCTCTTTCTGCCTAACACTCTTTCCTCTCTCCCTAACGCTCTCTCTCTCCCTGACTCACTGTCTCCATTCCTGACACTCTCTATCTCTCCCTGACACTCTCTCTTTCCTCCTGACTGATACTGTCTCTCTTTCTCTTTCTCTCTCTCCCTCTCTCCGTTACTCTGCCTCTCTCTCTCTCTGAGACTGTCTCTCTCCGACAAACTGTCTCCTCCTGACACTTGGTCTCTCTCCCTGACGGGGGGTGTCTCACACTGTCCCTGACACTGTGTCTCTCTCTCACTCTCCCTGACACTCTCTCTCACCCTCTTTCTCTCCCTGACACAGTCTCTTCCTCTCTCTCCCTGACTGTCTCTCTCACTGACACTCTCTCCCTGACACTGTCTCTCTCGCTCCCTGACAGTCTCTCTCTCCCTGATTGTCTCTCTTACTGACACTCTCTCTGTGACTCTCTCTCCTTGACCCTGTCTCTCTCTCTCCCTGACACTGTCTCTCTCTATCTACCCTCTCTCTCTCTCTCTCCCTGACAATCTTTTTCTCTCCATCCTTGATACTGTCTCTCTCTCCTTCCCTCCCTGACTCTGCCTCTCTCTCTTTCTGAGACTGTCTCTGACACACTCTCTACCCCACTCTCCCTGACACTTGGTCATGGTCTCCCTGACGCTGTCTCTCTCACACTCTCCCTGACACTGTCTCTCTCTCTGACTCTCCCTGACACTATTTCTCCCTCCCTGACAGTCTCTTCCTCTCTCTCCATGACTGTCTCTCTCACTGACACTCTCTCCCTGACACTGTTTCTCTCTCTCACTAACACTCTCTATGTGACTTTCTCTCTCCATGACACTTTCTATCCCCCTTCTCTCTCTAGCTCTCCTCCTTCTTTCCCTGACACTCTCTCTGTCTCTCTTGCTCCCTTCTTTCTTTCTCCCTGACAAAGGCTCTCTCGCTCGCTCCCCTCAGTCTCTTTCTTGCTCCTCTCCTTCTCTGGCACACTCTCTCCCTGATGCCCTCTCATCCCTTTCTCTCCCTGACATCCTCTCTCACGCTCCTCTCTCTGTCTCTCTCTCCCTGACATCCTCTCTCACGCTCCTCTCTCTCTGTCTCTCTCTCCCTGACATCCTCTCTCACGCTCCTCTCTCTGTCTCTCTCTCCCTGACATCCTCTCTCACGCTCCTCTCTCTCTCTCTCTCTCTCCCTGACATCCTCTCTCACGCTCCTCTCTCTCTCTCTCCCTGACATCCTCTCTCACGTTCCTCTCTCTCTCTCCCTGACATCCTCTCTCATGCTCCTCTCTCTCCCTGACATCCTCTCTCACGTTCCTCTCTCTCTCTCTCCCTGACATCCTCTCTCACGCTCCTCTCTCTCTCTCTCTCCCTGACATCCTCTCTCACGCTCCTCTCTCTCTCCCTGACATCCTCTCTCACGCTCCTCTCTCTGTCTCTCTCTCCCTGACATCCTCTCTCACGCTCCTCTCTCTGTCTCTCTCTCCCTGACATCCTCTCTCACGTTCCTCTCTCTGTCTCTCTCTCCCTGACACCCTCTCTCACGCTCCTCTCTCTCTCTCTTCCTGACATCCTCTCTCACGTTCCTCTCTCTGTCTCTCTCTCCCTGACATCCTCTCTCACGCTCCTCTCTCTCTCTCTTCCTGACATCCTCTCTCACGTTCCTCTCTCTGTCTCTCTCTCCCTGACATCCTCTCTCACGTTCCTCTCTCTGTCTCTCTCTCCCTGACATCCTCTCTCACGCTCCTCTCTCTCTCTCTTCCTGACATCCTCTCTCACGCTCCTCTCTCTCTCTCTCTCTCTCCCTGACATCCTCTCTCACGTTCCTCTCTCTGTCTCTCTCTCCCTGACATCCTCTCTCACGCTCCTCTCTCTGTCTCTCTCTCCCTGACATCCTCTCTCTGTCTCTCTCTCCCTGACATCCTCTCTCACGCTCCTCTCTCTGTCTCTCTCTCCCTGACATCCTCTCTCTGTCTCTCTCTCCCTGACATCCTCTCTTGTGCACCTCTCTGTCTCTCTCTCCCTGACACCCTCTCTCACGCTCCTCTCTCTCTCTCTCCCTGACACCCTCTCTCACGTTCCTCTCTCTCTCTCTCCCTGACATCCTCTCTCACGCTCCTCTCTCTCTCTCTCCCTGACATCCTCTCTCACGTTCCTCTCTCTCTCTCTCTCTCTCTCCCTGACATCCTCTCTCATGCTCCTCTCTCTCCCTGACATCCTCTCTCACGCTCCTCTCTCTCTCTCTCCCTGACATCCTCTCTCACGCTCCTCTCTCTCTCTCCCTGACATCCTCTCTCACGCTCCTCTCTCTCTCTCTCCCTGACATCCTCTCTCACGCTCCTCTCTCTCTCTCTCCCTGACATCCTCTCTCACGCTCCTCTCTCTCTCTCTCCCTGACATCCTCTCTCACGCTCCTCTCTCTCTCTCCCTGACATCCTCTCTCACGCTCCTCTCTCTCTCTCTCCCTGACATCCTCTCTCACGCTCCTCTCTCTCTCTCTCCCTGACATCCTCTCTCACGCTCCTCTCTCACGCTCCTCTCTCTCTCCCTGACATCCTCTCTCACGCTCCTCTCTCTCTCTCTCTCCCTGACATCCTCTCTCACGCTCCTCTCTCTCTCTCCCTGACATCCTCTCTCACGCTCCTCTCTCTCTCTCCCTGACATCCTCTCTCACGCTCCTCTCTCTGTCTCTCTCTCCCTGACATCCTCTCTCACGCTCCTCTCTCTCTCTCTCCCTGACATCCTCTCTCACGCTCCTCTCTCTCTCTCTCCCTGACATCCTCTCTCACACTCCTCTCTCTCTCTCTCTCTCCCTGACATCCTCTCTCACGCTCCTCTCTCTCTCTCTCTCCCTGACATCCTCTCTCACGTTCCTCTCTCTCTCTCCCTGACACCCTCTCTCACGTTCCTCTCTCTCTCTCTCCCTGACATCCTCTCTCACGCTCCTCTCTCTCTCTCTCTCCCTGACATCCTCTCTCACGCTCCTCTCTCTCTCTCTCTCCCTGACATCCTCTCTCACGCTCCTCTCTCTCTCTCTCCCTGACATCCTCTCTCACGCTCCTCTCTCTCTCTCTCTCTCTCTCCCTGACATCCTCTCTCACGCTCCTCTCTCTCTCTCTCCCTGACATCCTCTCTCACGCTCCTCTCTCTCTCTCCCTGACATCCTCTCTCACGCTCCCCTCTCTCTCTCCCTGACATCCTCTCTCACGCTCCTCTCTCTCTCTCTCCCTGACATCCTCTCTCACGCTCCTCTCTCTGTCTCTCTCTCCCTGACATCCTCTCTCACGTTCCTCTCTCTCTCCCTGACATCCTCTCTCACGCTCCTCTCTCTCTCTCTCCCTGACATCCTCTCTCACGCTCCTCTCTCTCTCTTTCCCTGACATCCTCTCTCACGCTCCTCTCTCTGTCTCTCTCCCTGACATCCTCTCTCACGCTCCTCTCTCTCTCTCTCCCTGACATCCTCTCTCACGCTCCTCTCTCTGTCTCTCTCTCCCTGACATCCTCTCTCACGCTCCTCTCTCTCTCTCTCTCTCCCTGACATCCTCTCTCACGCTCCTCTCTCTCTCTCTCCCTGACATCCTCTCTCACGCTCCTCTCTCTGTCTCTCTCTCCCTGACATCCTCTCTCACGCTCCTCTCTCTCTCTCTCCCTGACACCCTCTCTCACGCTCCTCTCTCTCTTCCTGACATCCTCTCTCACGCTCCTCTCTCTCTCTCTCTCTCCCTGACATCCTCTCTCACGCTCCTCTCTCTGTCTCTCTCTCCCTGACATCCTCTCTCACGTTCCTCTCTCTGTCTCTCTCTCCCTGACACCATCTCTCTGACACCCTCTCTCTCGCTCTCCCCCCTCTCTTTCTCTTATTCCCTCTTTCTTCATGAAACTCTCTCTCTCTCTCTCCCTGACCCAACCCTCTCTCTCCCTCCCTTTCTCACTTCTCTATCTCTCACCCTGACACCCTTTCTCTCTCGCTCCCATGGGAGGGATGTGTGGGTGCGGGGGTCGAGGGGGGGGGGGGGCAGAGATATCTGTGTACCGGGGCCCAGGATTTCTGTTGCCGGTCCTGTCTGTATCAGGTTCTGCCCATGCGCAATACTGAAAGTCACGGATGAGCTGTATGTCTTCCAAGGACAGCGGACCGTGGCGGGACTATGAAGCATCCTGAGCTGAGGCGGCATAATCTGTTCCTCTGAAACTGCAATATGAGAACTTTTTGCAGTTTGTTATGTTGCTACCGCAGTTTGTTATGTTGCTACCGCAGTTTGTTATGTTGCTACCACACCGCCGTCCCCATAACTACAGGAATCAGAGGGGCCGCATATGAGAAATCAGTGATTTTCCTACACAAACCCTTTTAATAAACATCAGGAAGCAGTGATAAGCAGTGGTAATAAATAGCCCCCTGAAAATGATGGAAAAAGGGGTCACCGCTGTTTGATAAATATAGACCCCTAATGGAGACTCTGCAATTAGTAACGATACCCATTTTGCTGTTCTTAGTAGGTGGTCTTAATAATTTATTGCTTTTTTTTGTTTATTTTTGCATTTAATTTGTAAAAACTATTACATACATATTATTCATTTCATCACTAAAGAAAACCTGGGTGTATCAGACATTTTGCAGATGATGCCGTCCAAGCCAGGACAGAAGGTTAATGTATAACTCTACCTTGCAGCGTGTGTCCCAGATCTCTATTTATATTTATTCTGCAGCGTAAGTTGCGACATCTACTGTATGTGGGCGTGTCGCTGCCTGTTGTGCATGTGCTGTGCACGTGGTCTCAGTGTTGGTAGTAAAACACAGATTTCTCATCCACACTATATACAGACACTAAGATGGCTTCAGACCATTTCATTGTACATGGACCCGGTGTGGGGTTTATGTCAAAGTGCTGTAATCCCGGTATCCCGATCCTTCTTCCAGAGGGATACGCTTGGGTCCCACCGCGGGGGTGGGGGTTAGGTTTAGGCATTAGAAAGGGGGTTAGGTTGCAGGGATCGGGAAGGGTATGGTTAGGTACCAGGGTGGGAGGGTTATGGTTAGGCACCAAGTGGGGACAGTTAGGTTTAGGCAGCAGGGAAGGGAGGGTTATGGTTAGGCACTACCGGGGAGGGTTATGGTTAGGCACTACCGGGGAGGGTTAGGGTTAGGCAGCGGGGAAGGGAGGGTTATGGTTAGGCACTACCTGGCAGGGTTAGGGTTAGGCACTACCGGGGAGGGTTAGGGTTAGGCAGCGGGGAAGGGAGGGTTATGGTTAGGCACTACCGGGGAGGGTTATGGTTAGGCACTACCGGGGAGGGTTAGGGTTAGGCAGCGGGGAAGGGAGAGTTTTGGTTAGGCACTACCGGGGAGGGTTACGGTTAGGCACTACCGGGGAGGGTTAGGCTTAGGCACTACCGGGGAGGGTTAAGGTTAGGCAGCGGGGAAGGGAGAGTTATGGTTAGGCACTACCGGGGAGGGTTACGGTTAGGCACTACCGGGGAGGGTTAGGCTTAGGCACTACCGGGGAGGGAGGGTTATGGTTAGGCAATACCGGGGAGGGTTATGGTTAGGCACCCACAAGGGAGGGTTAGGGAACTTTTGGAGGGACTGTTGGGGTTCTGATCGCCGGCATCCCGTCCAGTGATGTATGCACTGTTGCTCTGCATCACACGCCCACTAATGTGTCACAACGCGGAATGGGGTGTCTTCATTGCATTGACTGACGTATTGGCCCATATTTTCTGGTTCATAGGCATAGACAGGAAAGAGTATGACCCAGCCCATAGATACATTTGGGAGGGACTCTGTCACTGCTGTTGTAGCCTCAGGGACCCCACTTTGCTCTGTATAGCAAGAGAACTTGTTATGAGCATGCAACTCTAAGAAGAAGACTCATTCTAATTATTTATAAAGCGGGGAGGAGGGGCGTATTCCCGGGCCCTCTCATCTCCAGGTCTTTTCCTCTCCGGGCCCCCTCATCTCTAGGTCCTCTCATCTCCAGAAGCTTTCACCTCTGGGCTCCCTCATCTCCAGTCCCTCTCATCTCTGGGCCCTTTCACCTCCGGGCCCCCTCATCTCCAGGCCCTCTTATCTCCATGTCCTCTCATCTCCATGTCCTATCATCTACATGTCCTATCATCTCCAGAACCTTTCACCTCCGGGCCCTCTCATCTCCAGGCCCTCTCATCTCCATGTCCTATCATCTCCATGTCCTTTCATCTCCAAAACCTTTCACCTCTGGGCCCTCTCATCTTTAGGCCCTCTCATCTCCTTACCCTCTCATCACCAGGCGATTTCACGTCTGGGCCCTCTCATCTCCAGTTCCTCTCATCTCCGGGTCCTTTACCTCCGGGCCCTCTCCTCTCCAGAACCTTTCACCTCCAGGCCCTCTCATCTCCAGAACCTTTCACCTCTGGGCCCTCTCATCTCCAGGTCCTCTCATCTCCAGGCTCTTTCACCTCTGGGCCCTCTCATCTCCAGGTCCTCTCATCTCCGGGTCCTTTCACCTCCGGGCCCTGTCCTCTCCAGAACCTTTCACCTCTGGGCCCTCTCATCTCCAGAACCTTTCACCTCTGGGCCCTCTCATCTCCACGTCCTCTCATCTCCAGGCTTTTTCACCTCTGGGCCCTCTCATCTCCAGGTCCTCTCATCTCCAGGCTCTTTCACCTTTGGGCCCCCTCATCTCCAGGTCCTCTCATCTACAGGCCCTCCCACCTTCGGACCCTTTCATAGAGTGACCATATTATCCCTTTTTCCTGGGACGCTCATGGATTACACAGGTTCTGTGGCTGATTAAAACCAGCTGAAATGTAGGCTTGAAGTCAGTCAGTCCCAGAACCTGTGTAATCCACAGGCGTCCCAGGTAAAATGGATAATATGGTCACTCTACCTTTCACCTCCGGGCCCTCTCTGTCTCTGAGCCCTTTCATCTCTGGATCTCTCTCCTCCAGGCCTTGTAGCAGTCACACTGCCCTGCACCAATAGTGGTTCCTCCACATTTGTAGGTTCCTCTCAGTGAGGCATTGGCCTTGCCCAATTTTCAAATATTTTATCGTAGTAATATTGATGAATATTCAGCGTAACAGCGACAAATTCCTGCACTCCAAACTGATGATGCAACGTTGTCTTCCCTTCCCGTACAGTTACAAAACATACTGTACTTTGTCACTCAGCATCCTCTTCGCGCTTGGTGAACAAACGAAATATCCCATGGGGGTCAGTCCATTCATTTGTTCTGTCCTGTGTTCAAATATAGGACTTACCAGAAACTCTTCTGGAGTAAAATGTGCAGGGTCGCTGTCGGGAAGTTGCACAGTGACTTGCCAGTCCCAAAACCACAATGTACTATCCGGCTCGAGATGATCATGAGATAATTCTTTGTGCCAGATGCAAGACTTCAAAAATAGGAAGAAATCTTGTACTGTGACAACAAATAGAGACTTACCTAGCCGGGGGGATGTATAGATGTGGTTTGAAGGGCTTGCTCATTCCATTATTGTGAAATAACCTGTAACTTCTCAGCTATTACAACTGTGGCAGGAAAGTCCACCATTTATATAAATGACTAGGGCTCAGTATATATATATATATATATTTACAACTAGTGATTTTGGACTGTTGCACTAGTGAAGAGGAAGGCAAAATCACGGCAGTATCACACTTTGGCAGAGTTCCCAAACTGGCTGCTGTGGGTTACAGGGGTGCCACGTGTTGGTGGCCCAAGACCAACTCAATATAATTTATGGTCCATGTGATAGGCAAAACCAGAGCAAAAATGCAGATACTAGTCTAGGGCGCCATGGCACAAGAAAGTTTGGGAACCTCTGGACTGGGGCATAAAGGTCCCACTGGGGGAATGCAGTGGTGCTAGGGACCATGCTTAAGGGGTGTGGTCGGCCACCAGAGTGGGTGTGTCCAGTCACCATAAAGACTTATAATTATAATACACACTGCTAGTGCATGCATGATAATATACTAGACTGATCACAGCAGTACGCCGTAGTAAATACACCATTATGTCTAGCAAAGGCAAAATACATGTCATTGTAAAACAAAAGCAACAGATGTAGTTTCTATAGAATCAATCCAAGCGCCCATGGGGCTAATTCAGACCTGTTCGCTCGCAAGGGTTTTCTGCAGTCCTGCGTTCGCATAGTCGCCGCCCATAAGGGAGTGTATTTTCGCTTTGCATGGTGTGCAAACGCATGTGTAGCAGAGCTGTACAAACAGATTTTGTGCAGTCTCTAAGTAGCCCAGGACTTACTCAGCCGCTGCGATCACTTCAGCCTGTCCGGGGCCGGAATTGATGTCAGACACCCGCCCTGCAAACTCTTGCCTGCGTTTTTCCAACCACTCCCTGATAATGGTCAGTTGCCACCCACAAACGCCTTCTGTCAATCTCCTTGCGAACGCCTGTGCGAACGGATCCGTCACACAAACCCATCGCTGAGCAGCGATCCGCTTTGTACCCGTGCGACGCGCCTGTGCATTCCGGTGCATGCGCAGTTTAGACCTGATCGCCCGAAAACGCAGCCTAGCGATCAGGTCTGAATTAGGCCCCATGTTCCAAAGTGGTCCTGCTCCACCAGATAACTGACCCTATAATAGAGTAACAATGTATAATTCCAGTGCACAGTCTGGAACCGTTGGTGGGCCCTCAGGCGGTAGGGCCCATCGGGAATTTCCCCTGTACCCCTGTGGGCCAGTCCAACCCTGACCACGGGCAATACTCCTCCATTACTTGTTTATATAGCTGACTTGTGCATGCCATTGTATGTTTCTCTGACGTCCTAGTGGATGCTGGGAACTCCGTAAGGACCATGGGGAATAGCGGCTCTGCAAGAGACTGGGCACAACTAAAGAAAGCTTTAGGACTACCTGGTGTGCACTGGCTCCTCCCTCTATGACCCTCCTCCAGACCTCAGTTAGAATCTTGTGCCCGGCTGGGCTGGATGCACACTAGGGGCTCTCCTGAGCTCCTAGAAAAAGAAAGTTTATTTTAGGTTTTTTATTTTCAGTGAGATCTGCTGGCAACAGACTCACTGCTACGAGGGACTAAGGGGAGAAGAAGCGAACCTACCTGCTTGCAGCTAGCTTGGGCTTCTTAGGCTACTGGACACCATTAGCTCCAGAGGGATCGAACACAGGGCCCGACCTCGATCGTCCGGTCCCGGAGCCGCGCCGCCGCCCCCCTTACAGAGCCAGAAACAAGAAGATGGTCCTGAAAATCGGCGGCAGAAGACTTCGGTCTTCAACAAGGTAGCGCACAGCACTGCAGCTGTGCGCCATTGCTCCTCATGCACACCTCACACTCCGGTCACTGATGGGTGCAGGGCGCTGGGGGGGGGGGGCGCCCTGAGCAGCAATATTAACACCTCGGCTGGCAAAAAAATCACAATATATAGTCCTAGAGGCTATATATGTGAAAAATACCCCTGCCAGAGATCCATAAAAAAGCCGGAGAAGTCCGCCGAAAAAGGGGCGGGGCTATCTCCCTCAGCACACTGGCGCCATTTTCTCTTCACAGTGCAGCTGGAAGACAGCTCCCCAGGCTCTCCCCTGTAGTTTTCAGGCTCAAAAGGTTAAAAAGAGAGGGGGGGCACTAAATTTAGGCGCAAATCTGTGTATTATAGCAGCTATAAGGGAAAAATCACTGTGGGTAGTGTGAATCCCTGCATTATATAGCGCTCTGGTGTGTGCTGGCATACTCTCTCTCTGTCTCCCCAAAGGACTTTGTGGGGTCCTGTCCTCAGTCAGAGCATTCCCTGTGTGTGTGCGGTGTGTCGGTACGGCTGTGTCGACATGGTTGATGAGGAGGCTTATGTGGAGGCGGAGCAGATGCCGATAAATGTGATGTCGCCCCCTGTGGGGCCGACACCAGAGTGGATGGATAGGTGGAAGGTATTAACCGACAGTGTCAACTCCTTACATAAAAGGCTGGATGACGTAACAGCTGTGGGACAGCCGGCTTCTCAGCCCGCGCCTGCCCACGCGTCTCAAAGGCCATCAGGGGCTCAAAAACGCCCGCTACCTCAGATGGCAGACACAGATGTCGACACGGAGTCTGACTCCAGTGTCGACGAGGTTGAGACATATACACAATCCACTAGGAACATCCGTTGCATGATCTCGGCAATGAAAAATGTGTTACACATTTCTGACATTAACCCAGGTACCACAAAAAAAAAAGGGGTTTTATGTTTGGGGAGAAAAAGCAGCCAGTATTCCCCCATCAGATGAGTGAATGAAGTGTGTGAAGAAGCGTGGGTTCCCCCGATAAGAAACTGGTAATTTCTAAAAAGTTACTGATGGAGTACCCTTTCCCGCCAGAGGATAGGTCACGTTGGGAGATATCCCCTAGGGTGGATAAGGCTCTCACACGTTTGTCAAAAAAGGTGGCACTGCCGTCTTAGGATACGGCCACTTTGAAGGAGCCTGCTGATAAAAAGCAGGAGGCTATCCTGAAGTCTGTATTTACACACTCAGGTACTATACTGAGACCTGCAATTGCCTCAGCATGGATAGTGCTGCTGCAGCGTGGTCTATTACCCTGTCAGGACAGGGATACTATTTTGCTAATAGAACATATTAAAGATGTCGTCTTATATATGAGGGATGCACAGAGGGATATTTGCCGGCTGGCATCCAGAATTAATGCAATGTCCATTCTGCCAGGAGGGTATTAGGGACCCGGCAGTGGACAGGCGATGCTGACTTTAGAAGGCACATGAAGATTCTGCCTTATAAGGGTGAGGAATTGTTTGGGGATGGTCTCTGGGACCTCGTATCCACAGCAACAGCTGGGAAGGAAAAAATTTACCTCAAGTTTCCTCACAGCCTAAGAAAGCACCGTATTATAAGGTACAGTCCTTTCGGCTTCAGAAAAGCAAGCGGGTCAACGGCGCTTCCTTTCTGCACAGAGACAAGGGAAGAGGGAAAAAGCTGCACCAGACAGCCAGTTCCCAGGATCAAAAATCTTCCCCCGCTTCCTCTGAGTCCACCGCATGACGCTGGGGCTCCACAGGTGGAGCCAGGTGCGGTGGGGGCGCGTCTCGGGAACTTCAGCGACCAGTGGGCTCGCTCACAGGTGGATCCCTGGGTTCTGCAAGTAGTATCACAGGGATACAAGCTGGAGTTCGAGGCGACTCTCCCTCGCCGTTACCTCAAATCAGCCTTGCCTGCTGCCCTCGAGGGGAGGTAGTACTGGCGGCAATTCACAAGCTGTACTTCCAGCAGGTGATAATCAAGGTACCCCTCCTTCAACAAGGCCGGGGTTACTATTCCACAATGTTTGTGGTACCGAAACCAGACGGTTCGGTGAGACCCATTCTAAAATTGAAATCCTTGAACACTTATATACGAAGGTTCAAGTTCAAAATGGAATCGCTCAGGGCGGTTATTGCAAGCCTGGACGAAGGGGATTACATGGTATCACTGGACATCAAGGATGCTTACCTGCATGTCCCCATTTACCCTCCTCACCAGGAGTACCTCAAAATTGTGGTACAGGACTGTCATTACCAATTCCAGACGTTGCCGTTGGTCTGTCCCCGGCACCGAGGGTATTTACCAAGGTAATGGCCGACATGATGATACTCCTTCGAAAAAGGGAGTTATAAAATAATTATCCCGTACTTGGACGATCTCCTTATAAAGGCGAGGTCCAGGGAGCAGTTGTTCGTCGGAGTAGCACTATCTCGGGAAGTGCTACAACAGCACGGCTGGATTCTGAATAGTCCAAAGTCGCAGCTGGTTCCTACGACGCGTCTACTGTTCCTGGGTATGGTTCTGGACACAGAACAGGAAAAAGGGTTTCTCCCGGAGGAGAAGGCCAAGGAGTTGTCATCTCTAGTCAGAGACCTCCTAATACAAATACAGGTGTCGGTGCATTAATGCACGCGAGTCCTGGGAAAGATGGTAGCTTCTTACGAAGAAATTCCATTCGGCAGGTTCCATGCAAGGATCTTCCAGTGGGATCTGTTGGACAAATGGTCCGGGTCGCATCTTCAGAGGCATCGGCTGATAACCCGGTCTCCAAGGGCCAGGGTGTCGCTGTTGTGGTGGCTGCAGAGTGCTCATCTTTTAGAGGGCCGCAGATTCGGCATACAGGACTGAGTCCTGGTGACCACGGATGCCAGCCTTCGAGGCTGGGGGGCAGTCACACAGGGAAGAAACTTCCAAGGTCTATGGTCAAGTCAGGAGACTTCCCTACACATAAATATTCTGGGACTAAGGGCCATTCACAATGCCCTAAGTCAGGCTGACCCTGCTTCAACACCAGCCGGTGCTGATCCAGTCAGACAACATCACGGCGGTCGCCCATGTAAACCAGCAGGGCGGCACAAGAAGCAGGATGGCGATGGCAGAAGCCACAAGGATTTTCCGATGGGCGGAAAATCATGTGTTAGCACTGTCAGCAGTGTTCATTCCCGGAGTGGACAACTGGGAAGCAGACTTTCTCAGCAGGCACGACCTCCACCCGGGAGAGTGGGGACTTCATCCAGAAGTCTTCAAATTGATTGTACACCATTGGGAAAGGCCACAGGTGGACATGAGGGCGTCCCGCCTCAATAAAAAGATATTGCGCCAGGTCAAGGGACCCTCAGGCGATAGCTGTGGACGCTCTGGTAACACCGTGGGTGTACCAGTCGGTGTATGTATTCCCTCCTCTGCCTTTCATACCCAAGGTACTGAGAATAATAAGAAGGAGATGAGTAAGAACTATACTCGTGGTTCCGGATTGGCCAAGAAGAGCTTGGTACCCAGAACTTCAAGAAATGATCTCAGAGGACCCATGGCCTCTGCCGCTCAGACAGGACCTGCTGCAGCAGGGGCCCTGCCTGTTCCAAGACTTACCACGGCTGTGTTGACGGCATGGCGGTTGAACACCGGATCCTAAAGGAAAAAGGCATTCCGGAGGAAGTCATTCCTACGCTGATTAAGGCTAGGAAGGATGTGATCGCAAAATATTATCACCGCATATGGCAAAAATTTGTTGCTTGGTGTGAGGCCAGGAAGGCCCCAACGGAGGAATTTCAACTGGGTCGATTTCTGCACTTCCTACAGTCAGGAGTGACTATGGGCCTAAAATTCGGTTCCATTAAGGTCCAGATTTCGGCTCTGTACATTTTCTTCCAAAAAGAACTGGCTTCACTGCCTGAAGTTCAGACTTTTGTTAAGGGGGTGCTGCATATTCAGCCCCCGTTTGTGCCTCTAGTGGCACCGTGGGATCTCAACGTGGTGTTGGATTTCCTGAAGTCGCATTGGGTTGAGCCACTTAAATCCGTAGAGCTAAAATACCTCATGTGGAAAGTGGTCATGCTGTTGGCCTTGGCGTCGGCCAGGCGTGTATTAGAATTGGCGGCTTTGTCATGCAAAAGCCCTTACCTGATTTTTATATGGATAGGGCGAAATTGAGGACTCGTTCCCAATTCCTTCCCAGTGGCGTAACTACTGCCCCCGCAGTCCTCGCGGTGTACACCATTGGCTTGGGGGCGAGGGGCTGCGGGGGCGCCACTGATTTACAGCAGACTGACATGCGGACGAGCGTCCGCATGTCAGTCTGCTTTCTCCTTCCCTCCGCCACTTGTTGGAGGGACACGGAGGGCACAGCGTGTGCCTCTCCTGTGTCCCTCCTGCATCATCTCCGGCGGCCGCGGGTCTAATAGGGGAAGTGCCGTCCGTGAGCTCTAATTGGCTCACGAACCGGCACTTCCCCCTATTAGACCCGCGGCCGCCGGAGATGATGCAGGAGGGACACAGGAGACGCTGTGCCCTCCGTGTCCCTCCAACAAGCGGCAGCAGCGGCGGCGGCGGGCATTATCTGGCACTGGGGGGGAATATCTGGCACTGGGGGGGGGGAATCTGGCACTGGGGGCATATATGGCACTGGGGGGGGGAATATCTGGCACTGGGGGAATATCTGGCACTGGGGGTATATATGGCACTGGGGGGGGGTTATCTGGCACTGGGGTATATCTGGCACTGGGGGGGGAATATCTGGCACAGGGGGGGGGGGAATATCTGGCACTGGGGGCATATATGGCACTGGGGGGGAATATCTGGCACTGGGGGAATATCTGGCACTGGGGGGGGATATCTGGCACTGGGGGCATATATGGCACTGGGGGGGAATATCTGGCACTGGGGGGGGGGATATCTGTCACTGGGGGCATATATGGCACTGGGGGGGAATATCTGGCACTGGGGGAATATCTGGCACTGGGGGGGGGGAATATCTGGCACTGGGGCATATATGGCAGGGAGGGGGATATCTGGCACTGGGGGGGAAGATCTGGCACTGGGGGGGGATATCTGGCACTGGGGGGGAATATCTGGCACTGGGGGGGAATATCTGGCACTGGGGGAATATCTGGCACTGGGGGGATATCTGGCACTGGGGGCATATATGGCACTGGGGGGGAATATCTGGCACTGGGGGAATATCTGGCACTGGGGGGGGGTATCTGGCACTGGGGGCATATATGGCACTGGGGGGGGGGGGGGGGGTATCTGGCACTGGGGGCATATCTGGCACTGGGGGGGAATATATGGCACTGGGGGCATATATGGCACGGGGGGGAATATCTGGCACTGGGGGGGGAATATCTGGCACTGGGGGCATATGTGGCACTGGGGGGGAATATCCGGCACTGGGGGCATATATGGCACTGGGGGCATATCTGGCACTGGGGGCATATGTGGCACGGGGGGGAATATCTGGCACTGGGGACATATGTGGCACTGGGAGCACAGCCCTAGCAACAAGGACTACCTCCTAGCAACGAGCATGACACCCAGTGCATGAAACACCTGACAACGAGCATGACACCCAGTGCATGAAACACCTGGCAACGAGCATGACACCCAGTGCATGAAACCCCTGGCAACGAGCATGACACCCTGAGCATGAAAACCCCTGGCACCGTGCATGGAACCAAGAGCATGAAACCCCTGGCAACGAGCATGACACCCAGTGCATGAAACCCCTGACAATGAGCAGGTAATTGAAAAGTAATTAGAAGCCTTACTGTAGGACTTAATGTGTAATGGGCATTACGGTGTGTGGCAAAATGTATCACGGACATTGCGGTGTGTGTCATAATGTGTCACAGGCATTACGGTGTATGGTATACTATATCGCGGGCATTGTGATATGTGGTATAATGTCTCAGGGTCATTGCAGTGTGGCATAATACATAACGGGCATTGCGGTGTGTGGCATAGGGTATAACGGGCAGGGCATTGCGGTATGTGTCACAGGCATTACGGTGTATGGTATACTATATCACGGGCATTGTGGTATAATGTCTCAAGGTCATTGCAGTGTGTGGCATAATGTGTCACAGGCATTATGTGCTATAATGTATCGGGCATTGCAGTGTGTGGCATAATGTATCACGGACATTGCGGTGTGTGTCATAATGTGTCACAGGCATTGTATGTGCTATAATGTATCAGGGGCATTGCAGTGTGTAGCATAATGTATAACGGGCATTGCGATTCCTGTCATAATGTGTCACAGGCATTACAGTGTGTGGCATAATATGTCTGGGGCATTACGGTGTGTGCATATTGTGTCATGTGCATTATTGTGTGTGGCATAATGTCTAAGGGCCATTGCAGTATGTGGAATAATGTATACTGGGCATTACTATAAGGAGGAAAAATGACAAATAATGTAAGGGGCATGAATCAGGATTATTTTTCTTTCCTGTGGTGGCTAACGTCTGGGCGTGCAGGTTGCAAAACTGGGGTATAAGGTAGTCTTTTCCTGCAATGCCACGCCCCTTTATGAGAAACCACGCCCATTCCAACGAAACCACGCCCCTTTTTTGCGACGCGCGCCTTTGGCGCGCACATATTTAGCCCTTTCTTGCTCCCAATTATGGGGCATGGGGGGGGGGGGGGCGGGGGCGCGCTGAAGAATTTTTTGGCTTGGGGGAGAAAAATTTCTAGTTACGCCACTGTTCCTTCCTAAGGTGGTATCAGCTTTTCATGTGAACCAACCTCTTGTGGTGCCTGCGGCTACGTGGGACTTGGAGGACTCCAAGTTACTGGACGTAGTCAGCGCCCTAAAAATATATGTTTCCAGGACGGCTGGAGTCAGGAAAACTGACTCGCTATTTATCCTGTATGCACCCAACAAGCTGGGTGCTCCTGCTTCTAAGCAGACTATTGCTCGCTAGATCTGTAGCACGATTCAACTTGCACATTCTGCGGCTGGACTGCCGCACCCTAAATCTGTAAAAGCCCATTCCACGAGGAAAGTGGGCTCTTCTTGGGCGGCTGCCCGAGGGGTCTCGGCTTTACAACTTTGCCGAGCTGTTACTTGGTCGGGTTCAAACATTTTTGCAAGAATCTACAAGTTTGATACCCTGGCTGAGGAGGACCTTGAGTTTGCTCATTCGGTGCTGCAGAGTCATCCGCACTCTCCCGCCCGTTTGGGAGCTTTGGTATAATCCCCATGGTCCTTACGGAGTACCCAGCATCCACTAGGACGCCAGAGAAAATAAGATTTTACTCACCGGTAAATCTATTTCTCGTAGTCCGTAGTGGATGCTGGGCGCCCGTCCCAAGTGCGGATTGTCTGCAATACTTGTATACAGTTATTGCCTAACTAAAGGGTTATTGTTATGAGCCATCTGTTAGTGAGGCTCAGTTATATTTCATACTGTTAACTGGGTATAATATCACGAGTTATACGGTGTGATTGGTGTGGCTGGTATGAGTCTTACCCGGGATTCCAAATCCTTTACTTACTGTGTCAGCTCTTCCGGGCACAGTATCCTAACTGAGGTCTGGAGGAGGGGCATAGTGGGAGGAGCCAGTGCATACCAGGTAGTCCTAAAGCTTTCTTTAGTTGTGCCCAGTCTCCTGCGGAGCCGCTATTCCCCATGGTCCTTACGGAGTTCCCAGCATCCACTACGGACTACGAGAAATAGATTTACCGGTGAGTAAAACCTTATTTTTAATCTTCTAGTAAATAATAATTCAGCAGGTACAGTACGGAGAGGCAGAATTTGTGCTTGTGAAACCATATTACACTGTTACACAAGGACATTCCGGGGCCGGCAGAGCCTCAGCGCTGTAAAACAAGAAGTTCTTGGATGGTTAATCACTTGTCCATAAAACTGATGTTTACATCACACGGCCAGCGCTGATGATCATTTAGAAATCCTACTGTGTGAAATCACTATTGGCTGCTTTGGGAGGGAGCAGTAGTAAATGTCTCTGTGACTAGTAAAGCGAAAATGCCATGAAGTGAGATTTTACATGGACAATTTATTTTTGGGATTTTATTTGCTTCATTTTGGCCCTGTGTGAGGTAACTTTTCTTACCCAGAATCCTGTTCTAAATATGCGTTACGTATTACCTCAAGTCCAGCGCACTTAGCTGCACATTCTATAGATAAGTGCGGGGGATGGGGGATTACGGGTGTTCGGGGGACCCCACCTAATATGGTCTAGACTTGCACAAGTACCTGCAGCTACTCCTTTCTGCAGAACAGACTTATTTGTCTGTCTTTCCCCGAGGACATACTGTACTGTATATATGTTGTATATATTGCATGTGGTCTTTGCATTGTATTTTACTATACTTAGTATATAAATATTTTTGTGAAAGTTTTGCATGTACAGTATGCTTATACACTGTACATTGCGGGATAGTAGTAAAGTATAATATCCCATATTGTTCCCGGCAGAGTAGACCACCCTCCCAAATCAAGGCCCGGCGCTTCCCGCTCAGCAAAGGGATGCAAAGCAGGGAGGCACCAGACTGGAGAGGCGCTAACCCTGCTCTGCATCCCTGCTGCTGCGCCGCTCAACCCTGCAGCTGCCGGCTGCTGCGCCTGTCACACTCTATGACAGGGAGCATGAAAAGCCTCCTCCGCTCTCACCTGTGTGACAGCCGCTGTGTGCAGTGTGCTGGTCCCGAGGAGGGGGCGGAGCTACACAGGAATGAAGGGTGGGGCTACATGGGATGGAGGGGGCCAGGCTGCTGTACAGAGGAAGAGTAAACAGTGGCGGCCAGCCAGACTTAGGTAAGTGGAGGATGAGAGAGAAGTGTGTGTGTATGGTGGGGGTGTGTGTATGGGTATGTGCATGCATTATGGATGCTACTACTGTTGGGCATTATGTATAAGGACGCTACTACTGTCAGCACTACATATAAGGACGCTACTACTGGGGGGCATTATGTATAAGGACGCTACTACTGGGGGCATTATGTATAAGGATGCTACTACTGGGGGCATTATGTAAAAGTGGCACTTCTGTGGGCATTATGTATAAGGACACTACTACTAGGGGGCATTATGTAAAAGTGGCACACCTGTGGGCATTATGTATAAGGACGCTACCACTGGGGGAGCATTATGTATAAGGATGCTACTACTGGGGGCATTATGTATAAGTGGCACTTCTGTGGGCATTATGTATAAGGATGCTAGTACTGGGGAGCATTATGTAAAAGCTGCATTTCTGTGGGCATTATGTATAAGGGTGCTACTACTGGGGGGTATTATGTATAACTGGCACTTCTGTGGGCATTATATATAAGGATGATACTACTGGGGCACTGTGTATAAATGGCATATTGGGGGCATTATGTAGAAGCGTCACTACTACTGTGGGCATTATGTGTATAAGCGGCACTACTACTATGGGCATTCTGTGTATAAGTGGCACTACTACCATGAGCATTATGTATAAGCAGCATTACTACGGGGGCATTATGTGTATAAGGGGCACTACTAATGGGGGCATTATGTGTATAAACTGCATACCGTGAGCATTATGTATAAGGCGTGCTACTACTGTGGATATTATGTGTATAAGTGGCACTACTGCTGGGGGCATTATGTGTATTAGTGGCACTACTACTGTGGGCAGTAAACAGTATATATAAGTGATACTACTGTGGGTATTAGGTGTATAAGCAGCAATACTACTGGGGGCATTATGTTTATTAGTGGCACTACTACTGTGGGCAATATACAGTATATATAAGTGATACTACTGTGGGTATTAGGTGCATAAGCAGCAATACTACTGGGGGCATTATGTGAATGAGCAGCACTACTACATGCGGTGTAATGTGAATAAGATTGTGCTACTGGATGGCGTAATTTGAAATGGGGGTACTATTGTGTGGCCATGCCCCTTCCTTGTGAGACCACGCCCCTTATCCCGACGTACTGACACTTTGTGAAGTATAGGAGGGCGCAAATTTATAGTTTGCAGGGGGGGCCGAACACCCTGGCACCGGCCCAGCCCACATCATATCAACTTTTACAGTAAGTGGGCAGGGCTGTAATGATCTTATTCACAATGCCACAGCTCCTGCAGTTGTCGGGAACGTCCCACTCCAGGATCTCCTGGAGGCGTGTCCCACAAAGTTGTCAATTCTACCCTGAGTTGTCCATTCCTTGTCTTCAATTCTCCCAGATGGAGAGAGAGAGGGTGGGGAAGAAAGCGCAATGACATCATAGTCTGCACACCATTATGAGGAGGTGCGAAATGCATTATTTCTCAATGGTAGAGGCCTGCAGTAATGCTTATTGCGTTATCCTACCCTGCCCACCAATGTGTCCTGAATAAATCACATCACCCCTACTCACCCAGAATTTATAAACTTCTGTACCTCCCAACAGGCGCAATCGGGATAAAATAAGCCCCACCTCCGATTGGCCAAGCCACACAAAAATGGCACATGTTTGACACAAGCTCTGCTTCTTTTGAAATACACAATTTGGGAATCTGCACATCTGAAAGTTTTGGACCCCACGCTGCCTCTGCCCTAGGACTGGTCCTGCAAAGTTGGCCAGTATGATTTTGATACCTCAAATTAATTCAATGGTATTTTCACCACTCGACCATCTCCAGACTGTGTCACATGGCCATATAGATTTTTTAAAAGGTTTTAAAAGTGAAAGTTCTTACAGAATGGCGGCATGTGGTAATATGGGTCCACCAACTGTCCATTCTTGTATTACCATTGCCCTGACACTTATAAAAGCCCTTGAATGGAAACCAAACATACCCTAATGGAATGTCAGGGTAACTTTGGCTACATACTGTACCTGGGCCCTCATTCCGAGTTGTTCGCTCGCTAGCTGCTTTTAGCAGCAGTGCACACGCTAAGCCGCCGCCCTCTGGGAGTGAATCTTAGCTTAGCAGAATTGCGAACGAAAGATTAGCAGAATTGCGAATAGAAATTTCTTAGGAGTTTCTGAGTAGCTCGAGACTTACTCCTACACTGCGATCAGCTCAGTCAGTTTCGTTCCTGGTTTGACGTCACAAACACGCCCTGCGTTCGCCCAGACACTCCCCCGTTTCTTCAGACACTCCCGCGTTTTTCCCAGAAATGCCAGCGTTTTTCCGCACACTCCCATAAAACGGCCAGTTTCCGCCCAGAAACACCCACTTCCTGTCAATCACATTACGATCACCAGAACGATGAAAAAACTTTGTTACCCTGTGAGTAAAATACAAAACTTTTGTGCTAATTTACTTGGCGCAGGCGCACTGCGAACATTGCGCATGCGCAGTTTGCGACTAATCGCTCCGTAGCGGAAAAAAACTAACGAGCGAACAACTCGGAATCACCCCCCTGGCTCATACAGACCACTATAAGACACACGGTCACCCATGGGCTGGGATGTTTAGCATTTTTGGTGGTTGGGGGCATAGGCTAATGTTTTGACTAGGGTGCCGAGAAACATTGCAACGGCCCTGATCAAGAGACAACAACCCTAATTCAGTATGATTCTCCCATATGTGCCCCAGAAATCCGGACTGTCTCAAAAGATATTGGGACTAATCTTGGCTGTTCAGCAGAAAAAGGGGATATCCTATTAGCCTCGGTAATTTACTTTAAATTATTTGGCGGAGGTTTGCATTGCTCATGTAATCATAGGGGATCCACACGTGCGATTTTCCGCAAACCGTATACCTTTAAACATTTTCGGAAGGAACAAGGGGCCTAATTCAGACCTGATCGGTTGCACAGCAGCCGATCAGGTCTGAACTGCACATGCGCCCAGAGCCGGCCATAGGCATAGGCAAACTAGGCAATTGCCTAGGGCATTTGATATGCCTAGGGGCATCAGCAGCTTCTGCTGATTAAAATGATATGCGGCATGCCTATATTCTGTGTAGCATTTCATATGCAGATACAGCCACAGTCTCACACAGTATATAGGCATGCTGCATATAATTTTTATCAGCAGAAGCAGCTTGTGCATCCTAGCCACATAGCAATGCAAATAAGATGCATTTTCATAAAAAAGGCGCCTGACGTTAGCATTGAGGCAAGATTTATGAGGACACATCTGTATCTAAGAGGCAGAGGTCACAGTGTTAGTGGCAGTGTGAGTGCTGTGTGCATGTGAATGGGTTGGTTGTGCAGTAGTGTTCGTAATATGTGTAAGGAGCATTATGTGTGTCATGTAAAAATGCATTAATAATGTGCAACATACTGTATGTGTAAGGGGCACTATGTGTGTCATTATGTGTATAAGGGCATTAATAATGTGCGGCATATGTGTAACAGGATACTACTGTATGTATGTCATTATGTGTATAGGGGCACTAATAATTAGCAGCAAATATGTAGGAGGCACAATGTGGGTCATTATATGTATAAGGGCATTAATAATGTGCAGCATATGTGTAAGGGACATTATGTGCAAAAGGGCATTAATAAACGTTGTCATAATGTGTAAGGCGCATTATGTTTATAAGGACATTAATAATTTGTCTCATATGTGTAAGGGGCATTACGGTGCGGAATTATGTCTATAAATGCATTACTAATGTGTGGCATTATGTGTATAAGGGGCTCTACTATGTGGCATTGTGTATGTACTGTGTCGTCTAATGTGAATAAAGAGCAATAGGGTGTGGTGTAATGTGAATAAGGAGCAATTCAGTGTGATGTAATGTGAATAAGGGGCTCTACTGTGAGGAGCAACGTTTATAAGGTAAAGTGATACTACTGTGGGATGTAATATGAATTATGGACACTATCGCATGATCAAATGTGAATAAAGTTGCAGTACTGTGTGGCGTAATTGGAATTGGGGTTACTATTGTGTGGCCATGTCCCTTGCCAGCAAAAAACACACCCCTTTTTGGGCTGTGCGCCAAATGTGCGATCTGTTCCTATTTAAAATATAGGGGGTACAAACACCAAAATAAGGGCTGCTATGGGTGAGGGGTGATGGTGCTGGGAAAGAGGTGCAGGGTCAGAGGCGGAACCAGCGGTGGTGCTAGGGGGCACCAGCCAAAATCTTGCCTAGGGCATCATATTGGTTAGGGCCGGCTCTGCATGCGCCGGCACATGCCAGACAGCCGACGGCCATCTCGGCCCTGCGATCGACTCTACCTGATTGACAGGCAGAGGTGGTTGCTGGGCAGGCCGGCGGCATTTGGCCGCCGTTTTAGGGGCGCGGTCCGGACAACACAGGCGTGCCCGGACTGTGCGGGGGGCCTCACACGCAGCCACTGCTAGCTGGACAGCGACGAGTAGCTCCCTGCCAGCGCACAGGAACTGCGCTGTCATGGAGCCACTCTTCAAGTAGAAAAGCATTGCCGCTGTGAGATGCTTTTGTACTTGTGCGGCGGATGCAGGGCCTGACATGCGGGGTGGACTAGCCCTGTGCTGGGCGTCCCCCCGCATGTCAGGGAAGCTGATCGTAGATGTGCTAAATTTAGCAGATCTACGATCAGGTCTGAATTAGGCCCTAGATCAATATCCTGGCTAAACGTGGACATGATTTATCTAGATATAGAATATTTATTTCCATTTACAGTGCTTTGTAGCTTCTAGAATTGTCCCACTGGGGGTCATTTAAGAGGTGATCGCTAGCTGCATTCGTTCGCTCTTCAACGATGAGGCAAAAAAACGGCACTTCTGCGCATGCGTATGCAGCGCATTGCGCACGCGCAACGTACTATTACAACGGCCGATGTAGTTTCACACAAGGTCTAGCGATGCTTTTCAGCCACACTGCTGACCGCAGAGTGATTGACATGAAGTGGGCGTTCCTGAGTGGCAACTGACCGTCTTCAGGGAGTGTTCGTAAAAACGCAGGCGTGCCAGGAAAAACGCAGGCGTGGCTGGGTAAAAGCAGGGCGTGTTTGTGACGTCAAATCAGGAACTGAATGGTCTGAAGTGATCGCAAGCGCTGAGTAGGTATTGAGCTACTCAGAAACTGCACAAAAATTTTTTCTAGCCGCTCTGCGATCCTTCCGTTCGCACTTCTGCTAAGCTAAAATACACTCCCATTGGGAGGCGGTATAGCGTTTGCACGGCTGCTAAAAACTGCTAGCGAGCGAACAACTCGGAATGACCACCAATGTTACTACTGGGATCACTCTATCATTTGTCAGCAGCCGTCTCACTATCTATAGTTTTTTGGAATTTTTACATTTTTTTAATCTTGTCCATGTAGAAGTGGAATTGATCGTAAAACAATGTGTTAAATGACTAATTGTCGATTACATGAATCCAAACGGACAGTGATACCACTTCTGCTATACTGCACGGTGCGAGCTGATGTACAGGCGGATAACGAGAACTATCTCTCATCACCATTACATCCTGGAGGTCACTGCGACGGGTACTTTACACCCAGCAGGTGCAGCAGACGCCCCTATGTCTGTCATGGGGAAGGGGGGGTAGGATTGTGCCCACATTGCAGTGATAGCACACCATCAATTTCCTCAGTCAGAGAGGCACTAAAATCTGACTGTATCAATCAAGGGTTAATGTAGCAAATATAAGCACATCATATTTTTAACCCTTTAATGGCTAGGTATGTTCTATAAGAAGGGTTGATTATTAACCCCCAGCTAATGGTACAAATTGAGCTGAAAGGGGGCAAATCGTGCAATTGCTTTCCTGCGTGCAGGGAAAATACTGGCTGCATTTGTATGTAGCACACAATGGGGGTCATTCCGAGTTGTTCGCTAGCTGCCGTAACGATCAGTGTAAAAATCGGCTAATCTGCGCATGCACGGCGTACGGGTACAAAGAGAATTGTGGTTGTGCTCATGTTCTAGCGACGTTTTCAGTCGCACTGGCGGCCGCAATGAAGATTGACAGGAAGTGGGCGTTTCTGGGTGGCAACTGACCGTTTTCTGGGAGTGTCTGGAAAAACGCAGGCGTGCCAGGAAAAACGCAGGTGTGGCTGGGCGAACGCTGGGCAGGTGCGTGATGTCAAAAGCCGTCCCTCCAACGTTAGAATCAACGCACACGTAGAGTAAGTCCAGGGCTGGTCTTGTTTTGCACAATTTTTTTTTTTGCATGGGGTGCGGTCAGGATCCCAGGAAATCCCAAAGGTAAGTACTGGCCTTGGGACTAGGCACTAGGGGGAGGGTTAGGGTACATCCTGGTTCCTTCTCACCGCCCAACATCTCCCATAGAAGCCCATAGCAACATTAGAGTTGTGCGACAACGGCAACAACTAAAGACATCCTTTTACTGTTCTGTACGCCGCTTAGGAGTCTGTGTAAGCTACACTAATTACTAAGGGGACATTTACTAAGCAGTGATAAGAGCGGAGAAGTGAGCCAGTGGAGAAGTTGCCCCATCAACCAATCAGCTGCTCTGTATCATTTTATAGTATGCAAATTGTAGATGTTGCTTCAGTGCTGATTGGGTGATGGGGCAACTTCTCCGCTGTGTCACTTCTCCGCTCTTATCACTGCTTAGTAAATGTCCCCCTAAGTCACTGTCAGGTGTAATTAATAATAATAATAATAATAATTTTATTTATATAGCGCTCTTTCTCCAACAGGACTCAAGGCGCTTATTTGACCAGTGACTTTTCTGTGTATGTGCTGCTTTCACAAAAGGACCAATAAGAAAATACAAGTTGAAAAACTAAGGAACCCATACCTCCCACGCCATACTTCCCATTCTCCCAGAGATTCTGGGAGATTTAAGATTCGGAGGGAATTCTCTTTCCTGCATGGAGAGTGTGCAACCCTCCCACACAGTGCCGCTCGCCAGGAGAATGCTGTGGTAAGGGCCCGTGCTTAGGGGCGTGGCCAGCCACCACAGAGGCTTAGCTAACAATTACAGAGTGCATGGTCTGGGCCCCTCTATAAATATATACAGTAAACACTGCTCATTGGCGTTTCTATAATGGGTGCAGTGTGTGTGGTGCACACAGGCCCCTGAATCCTGGGGGGGGGGGGGCACATCGCACACACTGCACCCATTTCTCCTATATTTACCTTTCCGGAATCCATTGCTGACCGTGTGCGGGCCCCCTCCTCTCCCGTAGCCGTCATGCCGCTGCTAGCGCAGTGACCTCTAGAGACTCTGGCACATGCGCAGGACTCCGAGAAAATGGCGTGGCGGCCATTTTTTGAAGTCCTGCTCATGCGCTGTAGACTCTGGCACTGTGCCAGAGTCAGTCTGACCCTGCTCCCACAGCCCGTGACTTGTTGAGGGGGCGCTGACGTGATTTGCTACGCATCGTGATTATACCTCCAGCAATGTACTACTAAATCTGGTTAGCGCAGCAAAACGTCACTGGGGGCAGATCCACAATGACATGATTTAAGGCTCCATGCCCCCACCTTACCCACCTGGGCTCTCCAGTCCATGGATCTCATGATACCATAGTGGCTAAGTATGCTTGTCTACTCTTCCAGCCACCCTCCTGCTTCCTGGTGGAATGGGCAGGACTGGGAAGCGGGGGGAGGTGACAAGACTCTCAGAGGAAGGTGTCATCTTGTCTTCATCCCCTCCACACAGACCTGCGATTCCCACCATCATACCACCGCATCTCCCCCTCCATCAACTCTTTCGGCGGGCAAAATATTAAACTCGATAAGCCTGAGTCAGTGGCGGACTTTCATCTGCTCCCCATCAAATAGCCGTTCTCGTCGCCCAGGTTTCTTACCTGTCCTGATCACGCCGTACTACATAGACTGATGCCCGAACCATAGCGCATTTGGCCATTGTAGTCCTGGTCCAGCACGTAGGGGACTCGGGATATGTAGACCCGGCTGCACGGCCTCATCTGTTGGCGCTAAATGACAACTCTTTTTGTGTGAACGAATATAAAAAATGTTTCCCTGCGCACTTCTTTTCAGCAATGTGCCCCAGAATTACTTCCAAACTTGCGTCATCCCGCGTGTGTGTCTGGTGGATTTCCTCTGGTCCTTGTGAATTAAAGTTGATTTTATATTTATTTTTAGTGTATTTGTGTAAAATGATGATGATGTCCCTTTAATACCGGAGGGGCGGTGACACAGAAATCACAGCTCACTCACTCCTCGAAAGAAACTGACCAGAAACTGCCAGAACTTTCAGTTCTTCCATATTTTAGGAAGTGGGTATGGACGAAGATGTTGGCTGCGCTGTCTGTTGCATACACTGAAGATGTAAAAGTGCAGATGGGACAGAATCTCTGGGCGGTGTCGCTGCACAGAACCCCATAGGGTTTATATATAGACACAAGTGAGATGACAAAGCAACGGACACGCTCTCCCCTGCCCTAGCCTGCTGAGCTGTCACTCCATTCTGGTCTATCAGGAGCATACGGGGGGGACTAATCATTAACGGGACCGTTTCCCTGACGATGAGGAGGTGTATTTTCTGTTGGAAAATATATTGGAGGGGTAGCCCCTAGCAACGGCAGAACTGGGTATCTCACTGCTTTGCCAGTTTGCCTTGGGGAAGGGTTCAGACATGGCCGTTCAGTTCCTCTTGTTATAAAAAAAAGTTTATATGTGAAAATAGACAATAAAATAAAATTAATATTGGAATTTTTAGTTTTGCTAAAAAAACAACAACAAAAAAACATAAATTTTTTGCAGTAACGTCAATGGCCCTCATTCCGCGTTGATCGCTCGCTAGCTACTTTTAGCAGCCGTGCAAACGCATAGTCGCCGCCCACGGGGGAGTGTATTTTCGCTTTGCAAGAGTGTGATCGCCTGTGCAGCCGAGCGGTACAAAAACATTTTGTGCAAAACAAGACCAGCCCTGAAGTTACTTATTCTGTTGGATGATTGCTGCGACGAAGGTCCCGGAATTGACGTCGGATACCCGCCCTGGAAACGCCTGGACACGCCTGCGTTTTTTCAAAACAATCCCAGAAAACGGTCAGTTGACACCCATACACTCCCACTTCCTGTCAATCTCCTTGCGATCGGCTGTGCGAATGAAATCGTCGCTAGGAGCAGTGCAAAACAACAATGCTCTTTGTACCCGTACGCCGCGCGTGAGCATTGCGGCCCATACACATGCGTAGTTTTGCCGTTTTTTTAAATGATCGCTACGCAGCGAACAACGGCAGCGTGCGATCAACTCGGAATGAGGGCCAATGTACGATGTGACGCACGCATTGCAGTTAGAGACGTTTTCCCCAAGATATGCACATACCCAGTTGAGAAATCACCGGGAAAATGGCGCCGGAGCCATTTCCTTGGAGTTATGTGATTGCGTAGTAAACTCTGGCAAAGAGTCTACTCCGGGTGATAGGAGGATGGGCGGCAGTGAGACTGTACACTGGCCCCTACCTACCTTAAAATCCCCCTGGAGAGTTTATATGTCCTGCTTGTGTTTGTGTGGTTTTCTTCTGGGGGCTAATCAGTTATTTAACTCTTGACAAAAATGGACACTAGAGTGTGGGTTGTAGAGAAATTAGACTGGGGGGGAGATGTACTAAGCCTGAAAAGTGATAAATATCACTGTGATAAAGCACCAGCCAATTGGCTCCTAACTGCCATGTCACAGGCTGTGTTTGAAAAATGACAGTTAGGAGCTGATTGGCTGGTGCTTTATCACAGTGATATTTATCACTTTTCAGGCTTAGTACATCTGGCCCTGGGAGTTTCAATGGGGCAGTTATTGATGTAAATGATGTAATATTGATGTAATGATGCCTAATATGGCGGTGCTATATAAATAAGAAATAGAAAGAATTGCCGTGGGAGCAACCGGCAGTGCAGCACAGACTTCAAAACTAGAGGGGGCGTTAAAATGTAACTTTTTAAAATTTTTGTAGTGATGACATACAACTTTGGGGGTAATTCACAGTTGATCGCAGATGTGCTACGATCAGTTACTCTGACATGCGGGGGGATGCCCAGCACAGGGCTAGTCCGCCCCGCATGTCAGGCCCTACCCTCCCCCGCCTTGGTACAAAAGCATCGCACGGCGACGATGCTCTTGTACCTGACGAGTACCTCCCTGCCAAAGCAGCTCCTGCACACTGGCAGGGAGCTACAGGCAGCGTCTCGGGTTGCAGCGGCTACGTGTCACATCACGCAGCCGCCGCGGCCCGCCCCCACAACGGTCTGGACACGCCTCGGTTGTCCGGACTGCGCCCTGCCAACGGCGTTCTAACACCGTTGGCACGCCTCCTCCCACCCCGCGACCGCCATTGCCTCCACTCCCTTCCCCATTGCCTCCACTCCCTTCCCCCACTCCCTTCCCCATTGCCTCCACTCCCTTCCCCATTCCCTCCACTCCCTTCCCCATTGCCTCCACTCCCTTCCCCATTCCCTCCACTCCCTTCCCCATTGCCTCCCCATTACTTCATTTTCCTAGTGCAACTTCATCATACATCTCAATGTCACATGCACTTAGTTATCAAATTTGTATGTGCAGGTCAGTAATCTCTTACAGGTTTTGGACAGTAGGTGTACGTCAGTAATGAGGACATGAAAGTGCATTGTAGGTGCAAGCCAGAAATAGTGAGACCGCTTTTGCTGGGAACAGTTTTTGGACTGTAGGTGCTGTCAGTAAATGTGAGGACAGTTTTTGAACAGTATATGCTGGCCAGTAATGGTGGGGGCAGTTTTTGGACTGTAGGAGTAAAATGTAATAGCCTGCAAGAAGCAGGAGGTGCAGGACTTCATGCATGTCTGGATGGATTTTTAAAGCTACAATCATTATGGCAAAACCAACCTGTTTTTTCCATGTAAATAATTGCCGCTTTAAAACTCCTGCTAGACTCACACGAAGTCCTGCAACTCCTGCATCTCGCAGGCTATTACATTTTACCAGAGGTGCTTATCAGTAATGGTGGGGACAGTTTCTGTACTCTAGGTGCTGGTCAGTAATGGTGGGGACGGTTTCTGTACTCTAGGTTCTGGTCAGTAATGGTGGGGACAGTTTTTGTACTCTAGGTGCTGGTCAGTAATGGTGGGGACAGTTTCTGTACTGTAGGTTCTGGTCAGTAATGGTGGGGACAGTTTTTGTACTCTAGGTTCTGGTCAGTAATGGTGGGGACAGTTTCTGTACTGTAGGTGCTGGTCAGTAATGGTGGGGACAGTTTCTGTACTGTAGGTGCTGGTCAGTAATGGTGGGGGGTTTTTGTACTGTAGGTGCTGGTTAGCAATGGTGCAGACAGTTTTTGTACTTTAGGTGCTCATCCGTAATGGTGGGGACAGTTTCTGTACTGTAGGTGCTGGTCTGTAATGGTGGGGACAGTTTCTGTACTCTAGGTGCTGGTCAGTAATGGTGGGGACAGTTTCTGTACTCTAGGTGCTGGTCAGTAATGGTGGGGACAGTTTCTGTACTCTAGGTGCTGGTCAGTAATGGTGGGGACAGTTTCTGTACTCTAGGTGCTGGTCAGTAATGGTGGGGACAGTTTCTGTACTGTAGGTGCTGGTCAGTAATGGTGGAGACAGTTTCTGTACTGTAGGTGCTGGTCAGTAATGGTGGGGACAGTTTCTGTACTCTAGGTGCTGGTCAGTAATGGTGGGGACAGTTTCTGTACTGTAGGTGCTGGTCAGTAATGGTGGGGACAGTTTCTGTACTGTAGGTGCTGGTCAGTAATGGTGGGGACAGTTTCTGTACTGTAGGTGCTGGTCAGTAATGGTGGGGACAGTTTCTGTACTGTAGGTGCTGGTCAGTAATGGTGGGGACAGTTTCTGTACTGTAGGTGCTGGTCAGTAATGGTGGGGACAGTTTTTGTACTGTAGGTGCTTATCAGTAATGGTGGGGACAGTTTCTGTACTGTAGGTGCTGGTCAGTAATGGTGGGGACAGTTTCTGTACTGTAGGTGCTGGTCAGTAATGGTGGGGACAGTTTCTATACTCTAGGTGCTGGTCAGTAATGGTGGGGACAGTTTCTGTACTCTAGGTGCTGGTCAGTAATGGTGGGGACAGTTTTTGTACTGTAGGTGCTGGTCAGTAATGGTGGGGACAGTTTCTGTACTGTAGGTGCTGGTCAGTAATGGTGGGGACAGTTTCTGTACTGTAGGTGCTGGTCAGTAATGGTGGGGACAGTTTCTGTACTGTAGGTGCTGGTCAGTAATGGTGGGGACAGTTTTTGTACTGTAGGTGCTGGTCAGTAATGGTGGGGACAGTTTTTGGACTGTAGGTGCTGGTCAGTAATGGCGGGGACAGTTTTTGGACTGTAGGTGCTGATTAGTAATGGTGGGGACAGTTTTTGGACTGTAGGTGCTGGTCAGTAATGGTGGGGACAGTTTTTGGACTGTAGGTGCTGGTCAGTAATGGTGGGGACAGTTTTTGTACTGTAGGTGCTGGTCAGTAATGGCGGGGACAGTTTTTGGACTGTAGGTGCTGATTAGTAATGATGGGGACAGTTTTTGTACTGTAGGTGCTGGTCAGTAATGGCGGGGACAGTTTTTGGACTGTAGGTGCTGGTCAGTAATGGTGGGGACAGTTTTTGTACTGTAGGTGCTGGTCAGTAATGGTGGGGACAGTTTTTGGACTGTAGGTGCTGGTCAGTAATGGTGGGGACAGTTTCTGTACTGTAGGTGCTGGTCAGTAATGGTGGGGACAGTTTCTGTACTGTAGGTGCTTATCAGTAATGGTGGGGACAGTTTCTGTACTGTAGGTGCTTATCAGTAATGGTGGGGACAGTTTCTGTACTGTAGGTGCTGGTCAGTAATGGTGGGGACAGTTTCTGTACTCTAGGTGCTGGTCAGTAATGGTGGGGACAGTTTCTGTACTCTAGGTGCTGGTCAGTAATGGTGGGGACAGTTTCTGTACTCTAGGTGCTGGTCAGTAATGGTGGGGACAGTTTTTGTACTCTAGGTGCTGGTCAGTAATGGTGGGGACAGTTTCTGTACTGTAGGTGCTGGTCAGTAATGGTGGGGGGGTTTTGTACTGTAGGTGCTGGTTAGCAATGGTGGGGACAGTTTTTGTACTTTAGGTGCTCATCCGTAATGGTGGGGACAGTTTCTGTACTGTAGGTGCTGGTCAGTAATGATGGGGACAGTTTTTGTACTGTAGGTGCTGGTCAGTAATGGTGGGGACAGTTTTTGGACTGTAGGTGCTGGTCAGTAATGGTGGGGACCGTTTTTGGACTGTAGGTGCTCATCAGTAATGGTGGGGACAGTTTTTGGACTGTAGGTGTTGGACAGTAATGGTGGGGACAGTTTTTGGACTGTAGGTGTTGGACAGTAATGGTGGGGACAGTTTCTGTACTGTAGGTGCTGGTCAGTAATTGGGGGGCAGTTTTTGTACTGTAGGTGCTCATCAGTAATGGTGGGGACAGTTTTTGTACTGTAGGTGCTCATCAGTAATGGTGGGGACAGTTTCTGTACTCTTGGTGCTGGTTAATAATGGTGGGGACAGTTTTTGTACTGTAGGTGCTTATCAGTAATGGTGGGGACAGTTTTTGGACTGTAGGTGCTTATCATTAATGGTGGGGACAGTTTTTGGACTGTAGTTGTTGGTCAGTAATGGTGGGGGCAGTTTTTCTACTGTAGGTGCTCATCAGTAATGGTGGGGACAGTTGTTGTTCTGTAGGTGCTCATCGGTAATGGTGGGGACAGTTTTTGTACTGTAGGTGCTGGTCAGTAATGGTGGGTACAGTTTTTGTACTCTAGGTGCTGGTCAGTAATGGTGGGGACAGTTTCTGTACTGTAGGTGCTGGTCAGTAATGGTGGGGGGGGGTTGTACTGTAGGTGCTGGTTAGCAATGGTGGGGACAGTTTTTGTACTTTAGGTGCTCATCCGTAATGGTGGGGACAGTTTCTGTACTGTAGGTGCTGGTCAGTAATGGTGGGGACAGTTTTTGTACTGTAGGTGCTGGTCAGTAATGGTGGGGACAGTTTTTGGACTGTAGGTGCTGGTCAGTAATGGTGGGGACAGTTTTTGTACTGTATGTGCTGATTAGTAATGGCGGGGACAGTTTTTGTACTGTAGGTGCTCATCAGTAATGGTGGGGACAGTTTTTGTTCTGTAGGTGCTCATCGGTAATGGTGGGGACAGTTTTTGTACTGTAGGTGCTGGTCAGTAATGGTGGGGACAGTTTTTGTACTCTAGGTGCTGGTCAGTAATGGTGGGGACAGTTTCTGTACTGTAGGTGCTGGTCAGTAATGGTGGGGGGGTTTTGTACTGTAGGTGCTGGTTAGCAATGGTGGGGACAGTTTTTGTACTTTAGGTGCTCATCCGTAATGGTGGGGACAGTTTCTGTACTGTATGTGCTGGTCAGTAATGGTGGGGACAGTTTTTGTACTGTAGGTGCTGGTCAGTAATGGTGGGGACAGTTTTTGGACTGTAGGTGCTGATTAGTAATGGCGGGGACAGTTTTTGTACTGTAGGTGCTCATCAGTAATGGTGGGGATAGTTTTTGGACTGTAGGTGTTGGACAGTAATGGTGGGGACAGTTTTTGGACTGTAGGTGTTGGACAGTAATGGTGGGGACAGTTTCTGTACTGTAGGTGCTGGTCAGTAATTGGGGGGCAGTTTTTGTACTGTAGGTGCTCATCAGTAATGGTGGGGACAGTTTTTGTACTGTAGGTGCTCATCAGTAATGGTGGGGACAGTTTCTGTACTCTAGGTGCTGGTCAATAATGGTGGGGACAGTTTTTGTACTGTAGGTGCTTATCAGTAATGGTGGGGACAGTTTTTGGACTGTAGGTGCTGATCATTAATGGTGGGGACAGTTTTTGGACTGTAGTTGTTGGTCAGTAATGGTGGGGGCAGTTTTTCTACTGTAGGTGCTCATCAGTAATGGTGGGGACAGTTTTTGTTCTGTAGGTGCTCATCGGTAATGGTGGGGACAGTTTTTGTACTGTAGGTGTTGGACAGTAATGGTGGGGACAGTTTCTGTACTCTAGGTGCTGGTTAGTAATGGTGGGTACAGTTTTTGTACTGTAGGTGCTGGTCAGTAATGGTGGGGACTGGTTTGTACTGTAGGTGTTCATCAGTAATGGTGGGGACAGTTTTTGTACTGTAGGTGCTCATCAGTAATGGTGGGGACAGTTTTGTACTGTAGGCGCTCATCGGTAATGGTGGAGACAGTTTCTGTACTGTAGGTGCTTGTCAGTAATAATGGGGATAGTTTTTGTACTGTAGGTGCTGGTCAGTAATGGTGGGGACAGTTTCTGTACTCTAGGTGCTGGTAAATAATGGTGGGGCAGTTTTTGTACTGTAGGTGCTTATCAGTAATGGTGGGGACAGTTTTTGGACTGTAGGTGCTTATCATTAATAATGGGGACAGTTTTGGACTGTAGTTGTTGGTCAGTAATGGTGGGGACAGTTTCTGTACTGTAGGTGCTGTTTAGTAATGGTGGGGACAGTTTTTGTACTGTAGGTGCTGGTCAGTAATGGTGGGGACAGTTTTTGGACTGTAGGTGCTGTTCAGTAATGGTGGGGACAGTTTTTGTACTATAGGTGCTGGTCAGTAATGGTGGGGACAGTTTTTGTACTGTAGGTGCTGTTCAGTAATGGTGGGGACAGTTTTTGGACTGTAGGTGCTGTTCAGTAATGGTGGGGACAGTTTTTGGACCGTAGGTGCTATTCAGTAATGGTGGGGACAGTTTTTGTACTATAGGTGCTGTTCAGTAATGGTGGGGACAGTTTTTGTACTGTAGGTGCTGGTTAGTAATGGTGGGGACAGTTTTTGTACTGTAGGTGCTGGTCAGTAATGGTGGGGGGGGTTTCTACTGTAGGTGCTGGTCAGTAATGGTGGGGACAGTTTTTGTACTGTAGGTGCTCATTAGTAATTAGGGTGGCCAATCCCAGGCCATTTTTTAAATTCCGGGAAACGGGATTGAAAAATGATCAATACTTGGGATTGGTCTTTTTGCAATGTCCGCCGCTGCTCCCCCGCCCAGTCCTGCCCTGCCCTGCCTTCATAACTTACACTCATCTACCTGGGAGGGAGGGTGGGTCCACTTACTGCTGAAGTTCGGGCAGTGGGCAGCTGCCGGCGCAGCGTGACCTCAGACTTCATGTCACGCTGCAGAATGCTGGTAAGTAATGGTGGGGACAGTTTTTGTACTGTAGGTGCTTATCAGTAATGGTGGGGACAGTTTCTGTACTCTAGGTGCTGGTCAGTAATGGTGGGGACAGTTTCTGTACTCTAGGTGCTGGTCAGTAATGGTGGGGACAGTTTCTGTACTCTAGGTTCTGGTCAATAATGGTGGGGACAGTTTTTGTACTCTAGGTGTTGGTCAGTAATGGTGGGGACAGTTTCTGTACTGTAGGTGCTGGTCAGTAATGGTGGGGGGGTTTTGTACTGTAGGTGCTGGTTAGCAATGTTGGGGACAGTTTTTGTACTTTACGTGCTCATCCGTAATGGTGGGGACAGTTTCTGTACTGTAGGTGCTGGTCAGTAATGGTGGGGACAGTTTTTGTACTGTAGGTGCTGGTCAGTAATGGTGGGGACAGTTTTTGGACTGTAGGTGCTGATTAGTAATGGCGGGGACAGTTTTTGTACTGTAGGTGCTCATCAGTAATGGTGGGGACAGTTTTTGGACTGTAGGTGTTGGACAGTAATGGTGGGGACAGTTTTTGGACTGTAGGTGTTGGACAGTAATGGTGGGGACAGTTTCTGTACTGTAGGTGCTGGTCAGTAATTGGGGGGCAGTTTTTGTACAGTAGGTGCTCATCAGTAATGGTGGGGACAGTTTTTGTACTGTAGGTGCTCATCAGTAATGGTGCGGACAGTTTCTGTACTCTAGGTGCTGGTCAATAATGGTGGGGACAGTTTTCGTACTGTAGGTGCTTATCAGTAATGGTGGGGACAGTTTTTGGACTGTAGGTGCTTATCATTAATGGTGGGGACAGTTTTTGGACTGTAGTTGGTGGTCAGTAATGGTGGGGGCAGTTTTTCTACTGTACGTGCTCATCAGTAATGGTGGGGACAGTTTTTGTTCTGTAGGTGCTCATCGGTAATGGTGGGGACAGTTTTTGTACTGTAGGTGTTGGACAGTAATGGTGGGGACAGTTTCTGTACTGTAGGTGCTGGTCAGTAATGGTGGGGACAGTTTTTGTACTGTAGGTGCTGGTCAGTAATGGTGGGGACAGTTTTTGGACTGTAGGTGCTGGTCAGTAATGGTGGGGACAGTTTTTGTACTGTATGTGCTGATTAGTAATGGCGGGGACAGTTTTTGTACTGTAGGTGCTCATCAGTAATGGTGGGGACAGTTTTTGTTCTGTAGGTGCTCATCGGTAATGGTGGGGACAGTTTTTGTACTGTAGGTGCTGGTCAGTAATGGTGGGGACAGTTTTTGTACTCTAGGTGCTGGTCAGTAATGGTGGGGACAGTTTCTGTACTGTAGGTGCTGGTCAGTAATGGTGGGGGGGTTTTGTACTGTAGGTGCTGGTTAGCAATGGTGGGGACAGTTTTTGTACTTTAGGTGCTCATCCGTAATGGTGGGGACAGTTTCTGTACTGTATGTGCTGGTCAGTAATGGTGGGGACAGTTTTTGTACTGTAGGTGCTGGTCAGTAATGGTGGGGACAGTTTTTGGACTGTAGGTGCTGATTAGTAATGGCGGGGACAGTTTTTGTACTGTAGGTGCTCATCAGTAATGGTGGGGATAGTTTTTGGACTGTAGGTGTTGGACAGTAATGGTGGGGACAGTTTTTGGACTGTAGGTGTTGGACAGTAATGGTGGGGACAGTTTCTGTACTGTAGGTGCTGGTCAGTAATTGGGGGGCAGTTTTTGTACTGTAGGTGCTCATCAGTAATGGTGGGGACAGTTTTTGTACTCTAGGTGCTCATCAGTAATGGTGGGGACAGTTTCTGTACTCTAGGTGCTGGTCAATAATGGTGGGGACAGTTTTTGTACTGTAGGTGCTTATCAGTAATGGTGGGGACAGTTTTTGGACTGTAGGTGCTGATCATTAATGGTGGGGACAGTTTTTGGACTGTAGTTGTTGGTCAGTAATGGTGGGGGCAGTTTTTCTACTGTAGGTGCTCATCAGTAATGGTGGGGACAGTTTTTGTTCTGTAGGTGCTCATCGGTAATGGTGGGGACAGTTTTTGTACTGTAGGTGTTGGACAGTAATGGTGGGGACAGTTTCTGTACTCTAGGTGCTGGTTAGTAATGGTGGGTACAGTTTTTGTACTGTAGGTGCTGGTCAGTAATGGTGGGGACTGGTTTGTACTGTAGGTGTTCATCAGTAATGGTGGGGACAGTTTTTGTACTGTAGGTGCTCATCAGTAATGGTGGGGACAGTTTTGTACTGTAGGCGCTCATCGGTAATGGTGGAGACAGTTTCTGTACTGTAGGTGCTTGTCAGTAATAATGGGGATAGTTTTTGTACTGTAGGTGCTGGTCAGTAATGGTGGGGACAGTTTCTGTACTCTAGGTGCTGGTCAATAATGGTGGGGACAGTTTTTGTACTGTAGGTGCTTATCAGTAATGGTGGGGACAGTTTTTGGACTGTAGGTGCTTATCATTAATGGTGGGGACAGTTTTTGGACTGTAGTTGTTGGTCAGTAATGGTGGGGACAGTTTCTGTACTGTAGGTGCTGGTCAGTAATGGTGGGGACAGTTTTTGTACTGTAAGTGCTGGTCAGTAATGGTGGGGACTGTTTTGTACTGTAGGTGTTCATCAGTAATGGTGGGGACAGTTTTTGTACTGTAGGTGCTCATCAGTAATGGTGGGAACAGTTTTTGTACTGTAGGTGCTGGTCAGTAATGGTGGGGACAGTTTCTGTACTCTAGGTGCTGGTAAATAATGGTGGGGCAGTTTTTGTACTGTAGGTGCTTATCAGTAATGGTGGGGACAGTTTTTGGACTGTAGGTGCTTATCATTAATAATGGGGACAGTTTTGGACTGTAGTTGTTGGTCAGTAATGGTGGGGACAGTTTCTGTACTGTAGGTGCTGTTTAGTAATGGTGGGGACAGTTTTTGTACTGTAGGTGCTGGTCAGTAATGGTGGGGACAGTTTTTGGACTGTAGGTGCTGTTCAGTAATGGTGGGGACAGTTTTTGTACTATAGGTGCTGGTCAGTAATGGTGGGAACAGTTTTTGTACTGTAGGTGCTGTTCAGTAATGGTGGGGACAGTTTTTGGACTGTAGGTGCTGTTCAGTAATGGTGGGGACAGTTTTTGGACCGTAGGTGCTATTCAGTAATGGTGGGGACAGTTTTTGTACTATAGGTGCTGTTCAGTAATGGTGGGGACAGTTTTTGTACTGTAGGTGCTGGTTAGTAATGGTGGGGACAGTTTTTGTACTGTAGGTGCTGGTCAGTAATGGTGGGGGGGTTTCTACTGTAGGTGCTGGTCAGTAATGGTGGGGACAGTTTTTGTACTGTAGGTGCTCATTAGTAATTAGGGTGGCCAATCCCAGGCCATTTTTTAAATTCCGGGAAACGGGATTGAAAAATGATCAATACTTGGGATTGGTCTTTTTGCAATGTCCGCCGCTGCTCCCCCGCCCAGTCCTGCCCTGCCTTCATAACTTACACTCATCTACCTGGGAGGGAGGGTGGGTCCACTTACTGCTGAAGTTCGGGCAGTGGGCAGCTGCCGGCGCAGCGTGACCTCAGACTTCATGTCACGCTGCAGAATGCTGGTAAGTAATGGTGGGGACAGTTTTTGTACTGTAGGTGCTTATCAGTAATGGTGGGGACAGTTTCTGTACTCTAGGTGCTGGTCAGTAATGGTGGGGACAGTTTTTGTACTCTAGGTGCTGGTCAGTAATGGTGGGGACAGTTTCTGTACTCTAGGTTCTGGTCAATAATGGTGGGGACAGTTTTTGTACTCTAGGTGTTGGTCAGTAATGGTGGGGACAGTTTCTGTACTGTAGGTGCTGGTCAGTAATGGTGGGGGGGTTTTGTACTGTAGGTGCTGGTTAGCAATGTTGGGGACAGTTTTTGTACTTTACGTGCTCATCCGTAATGGTGGGGACAGTTTCTGTACTGTAGGTGCTGGTCAGTAATGGTGGGGACAGTTTTTGTACTGTAGGTGCTGGTCAGTAATGGTGGGGACAGTTTTTGGACTGTAGGTGCTGATTAGTAATGGCGGGGACAGTTTTTGTACTGTAGGTGCTCATCAGTAATGGTGGGGACAGTTTTTGGACTGTAGGTGTTGGACAGTAATGGTGGGGACAGTTTTTGGACTGTAGGTGTTGGACAGTAATGGTGGGGACAGTTTCTGTACTGTAGGTGCTGGTCAGTAATTGGGGGGCAGTTTTTGTACTATAGGTGCTCATCAGTAATGGTGGGGACAGTTTTTGTACTGTAGGTGCTCATCAGTAATGGTGCGGACAGTTTCTGTACTCTAGGTGCTGGTCAATAATGGTGGGGACAGTTTTCGTACTGTAGGTGCTTATCAGTAATGGTGGGGACAGTTTTTGGACTGTAGGTGCTTATCATTAATGGTGGGGACAGTTTTTGGACTGTAGTTGGTGGTCAGTAATGGTGGGGGCAGTTTTTCTACTGTACGTGCTCATCAGTAATGGTGGGGACAGTTTTTGTTCTGTAGGTGCTCATCGGTAATGGTGGGGACAGTTTTTGTACTGTAGGTGTTGGACAGTAATGGTGGGGACAGTTTCTGTACTCTAGGTGCTGGTTAGTAATGGTGGGTACGGTTTTTGTACTGTAGGTGCTGGTCAGTAATGGTGGGGACTGGTTTGTACTGTAGGTGTTCATCAGTAATGGTGGGGACAGTTTTTGTACTGTAGGTGCTCATCAGTAATGGTGGGAACAGTTTTGTACTGTAGGCGCTCATCGGTAATGGTGGAGACAGTTTCTGTACTGTAGGTGCTAGTCAGTAATGGTGGGGATAGTTTTTGTACTGTAGGTGCTCATCAGTAATGGTGGGGACAGTTTCTGTACTCTAGGTGCTGGTCAATAATGGTGGGGACAGTTTTTGTACTGTAGGTGCTTATCAGTAATGGTGGGGACAGTTTTTGGACTGTAGGTGCTTATCATTAATGGTGGGGACAGTTTTTGGACTGTAGTTGTTGGTCAGTAATGGTGGGGACAGTTTCTGTACTGTAGGTGCTGGTAAGTAATGGTGGGGACAGTTTTTGTACTGTAAGTGCTGGTCAGTAATGGTGGGGACTGTTTTGTACTGTAGGTGTTCATCAGTAATGGTGGGGACAGTTTTTGTACTGTAGGTGCTCATCAGTAATGGTGGGAACAGTTTTTGTACTGTAGGTGCTGGTCAGTAATGGTGGGGACAGTTTCTGTACTCTAGGTTCTGGTCAATAATGGTGGGGAGAGTTTTTGTACTCTAGGTGCTGGTCAGTAATGGTGGGGACAGTTTCTGTACTGTAGGTGCTGGTCAGTAATGGTGGGGGGGTTTTGTACTGTAGGTGCTGGTTAGCAATGTTGGGGACAGTTTTTGTACTTTACGTGCTCATCCGTAATGGTGGGGACAGTTTCTGTACTGTAGGTGCTGGTCAGTAATGGTGGGGACAGTTTTTGTACTGTAGGTGCTGGTCAGTAATGGTGGGGACAGTTTTTGGACTGTAGGTGCTGGTTAGTAATGGCGGGGACAGTTTTTGTACTGTAGGTGCTCATCAGTAATGGTGGGGACAGTTTTTGGACTGTAGGTGTTGGACAGTAATGGTGGGGACAGTTTTTGGACTGTAGGTGTTGGACAGTAATGGTGGGGACAGTTTCTGTACTGTAGGTGCTGGTCAGTAATTGGGGGGCAGTTTTTGTACTGTAGGTGCTCATCAGTAATGGTGGGGACAGTTTTTGTACTGTAGGTGCTCATCAGTAATGGTGGGGACAGTTTCTGTACTCTAGGTGCTGGTCAATAATGGTGGGGACAGTTTTCGTACTGTAGGTGCTTATCAGTAATGGTGGGGACAGTTTTTGGACTGTAGGTGCTTATCATTAATGGTGGGGACAGTTTTTGGACTGTAGTTGGTGGTCAGTAATGGTGGGGGCAGTTTTTTTACTGTAGGTGCTCATCAGTAATGGTGGGGACAGTTTTTGTTCTGTAGGTGCTCATCGGTAATGGTGGGGACAGTTTTTGTACTGTAGGTGTTGGACAGTAATGGTGGGGACAGTTTCTGTACTCTAGGTGCTGGTTAGTAATGGTGGGTACGGTTTTTGTACTGTAGGTGCTGGTCAGTAATGGTGGGGACAGTTTCTGTACTCTAGGTTCTTGTCAATAATGGTGGGGACAGTTTTTGTACTCTAGGTGCTGGTCAGTAATGGTGGGGACAGTTTCTGTACTGTAGGTGCTGGTCAGTAATGGTGGGGGGGTTTTGTACTGTAGGTGCTGGTTAGCAATGTTGGGGACAGTTTTTGTACTTTAGGTGCTCATCCGTAATGGTGGGGACAGTTTCTGTACTGTAGGTGCTGGTCAGTAATGGTGGGGACAGTTTTTGTACTGTAGGTGCTGGTCAGTAATGGTGGGGACAGTTTTTGGACTGTAGGTGCTGGTCAGTAATGGTGGGGACAGTTTTTGTACTGTAGGTGCTGGTAAACAATGGTGGGGCAGTTTTTGTACTGTAGGTGCTTATCAGTAATGGTGGGGACAGTTTTTGGACTGTAGGTGCTTATCATTAATGGTGGGGACAGTTTTGGACTGTAGTTGTTGGTCAGTAATGGTGGGGACAGTTTCTGTACTGTAGGTGCTGATCAGTAATGGTGGGGACAGTTTTTGGACTGTAGGTGCTGTTCAGTAATGGTGGGGACAGTTTTTGTACTATAGGTGCTGGTCAGTAATGGTGGGGACAGTTTTTGTACTGTAGGTGCTGGTCAGTAATGGTGGGGGGGGTTTCTACTGTAGGTGCTGGTCAGTAATGGTGGGGACAGTTTTTGTACTGTAGGTGCTCATTAGTAATTAGGGTGACATATCCCGGGCCATTTTTTTAATCCCGGGAAACGGGATTGAAAAATGATCAATACTTGGGATTGGTCTTTTTGCAATGTCCGCCGCTGCTCCCCCGCCCAGTCCTGCCCTGCCTTCATAACTTACACTCATCTACCTGGGAGGGAGGGTGGGTCCACTTACTGCTGAAGTTCGGGCAGTGGGCAGCTGCCGGCGCAGCGTGACCTCAGACTTCATGTCACGCTGCAGAGTGCTGGTAAGTAATGGTGGGGACAGTTTTTGTACTGTAGGTGCTGGTCAGTAATGGTGGGGACAGTTTTTGTACTGTAGGTGCTGGTCAGTAATGGTGGGGGGGTTTCTACTGTAGGTGCTGGTCAGTAATGGTGGGGACAGTTTTTGTACTGTAGGTGCTCATTAGTAATTAGGGTGGCCAATCCCAGGCCATTTTTTAAATTCCGGGAAACGGGATTGAAAAATGATCAATACTTGGGATTCGTCTTTTTGCAATGTCCGCCGCTGCTCCCCCGCCCAGTCCTGCCCTGCCTTCATAACTTACACTCATCTACCTGGGAGAGAGGGTGGGTCCACTTACTGCTGAAGTTCGGGCAGTGGGCAGTTGCCTGCGCAGCGTGACCTCTGACTTCATGTCACGCTGCAGAGTGCTGGTAAGTAATGGTGGGGACAGTTTTTGTACTGTAGGTGCTGATCAGTAATGGTGGGGACAGTTTTTGTACTGTAGTTGCTGTTCAGTAATGGTGGGGACAGTTTTTGTACTGTAGGTGCTCATCAGTAATGGTGGGGACAGTTTCTGTACTCTAGGTGCTGGTCAATAATGGTGGGGACAGTTTTTGTACTGTAGGTGCTTATCAGTAATGGTGGGGACAGTTTTTGGACTGTAGGTGCTTATCATTAATGGTGGGGACAGTTTTTGGACTGTAGTTCTTGGTCAGTAATGGTGGGGACAGTTTATGTACTGTAGGTGCTGGTAAGTAATGGTGGGGACAGTTTTTGTACTGTAGGTGCTGGTCAGTAATGGTGGGTACTGTTTTGTACTGTAGGTGTTCATCAGTAATGGTGTGGACAGTTTTTGTACTGTAGGTGCTCATCAGTAATGGCGGGGACAGCTTTTGTACTGTAGGCGCTCATCTGTAATGGTGGAGACAGTTTTTGTACTGTAGGTGCTTATCAGTAATAGTGGGGACAGTTTTTGGACTGTAGGTGCTTATCATTAATGGTGGGGACAGTTTCTGTTCTGTAGGTGCTGGTAAGTAATGGCGGGGACAGTTTTTGTACTGTAGGTGCTGGTCAGTAATGGTGGGGACAGTTTTTGGACTGTAGGTGCTGTTCAGTAATGGTGGGGACAGTTTTTGTACTGTAGGTGCTGATCAGTAATGATGAGGCCAGTTTTTGTACTGTAGGTGCTGGTCAGTAATGGTGGGGGGGTTTCTAATGTAGGTGCTGGTCAGTAATGGTGGGGACAGTTTTTGTACTGTAGGTGCTCATTAGTAATTAGGGTGGCCAATCCCGGGCCATTTTTTCAATCCCGGAAAACGGGATTGAAAAATGATCAATACTTGGGATTGGTCTTTTTGCAATGTCCGCCGCTGCTCCCCCGCCCAGTCCTGCCCTGCCTTCATAACTTACACTCATCTATCTGGGAGGGAGGGTGGGTCCACTTACTGCTGAAGTTCGGGCAGTGGTCAGCTGCCTGCGCAGCGTGACCTCTGACTTCATGTCATGCTGCAGAGTGCGCACCGCCGGGGAGCCGGGCAGGGTCTGAGCCTCCTAGGGACGCTCAACGCTGCCCGGCATTGAAAAAAACAAAGGTTCTTCCTAATCCCGAAATCCCCGAGATTGGAAACTCCAATCCCGGGATTGAATCCCGGACAATTTTTGGCCCAAATCACGTTTTTTTAGAAACTTGAACAGATATCGGAACATGTTTGAGTTTTTCCTGGCGTTAGGCAGCTATGGACTGAGATCTACCAGACAGACACGTGGTGAGCCAGACCTCACCATCAGCAAAAGTAACTGTGTCAAAGTTCTGGCACTCGCTAGTCACAGATGAAGACAAGGCAATCATTGCAGATGCTGGAGGTATCGGGGTTCCGGCACCTTGTAACTAGCAGGGCTGGGTCTGTAGCGAGGCAACAGTCGGCCATGTCAGGCAGTAACAGCATTGGAAACTCCAATAATAAGTGTTCCTGCTGCAAAATATAATCCGTGGTATTTACCTTCCTGATATCTATGATCCAATCTTTTAAAGCGTGCACAGCTCATGTATAAATGTTTGTGTATGGGACGAGCACGTGCGCCATTTCAAGCTGCGCAGTATACAGCAGCAGAATCTATTGCTGAACTATATACTATTTAAAAAGAAAATATTGCATAAATTCACATTGCTATTTGTGAAGAAGGAAATAAAGTAATTTCTTCTTCAGCGAGGCTGGTGGTGCACTGGTCCACGGGATTGCAGGATGGACTGGCGTTTGGCATTTAAACAACTGTAAATTAAATTCTAAGCTCCTCCCCCTGCAACCCCATAATGCCAGTTCCTGATCTTTCCGGATTTTCCTCCTTTTGCCACTTCCCAGGATGATCCGGCTCTACTAGTCGTAGTTCGAGCTAGGCGGATATACTTGGACAAGACTTCTGCTGTCCACCATACAGACTCTTTGATATGACGCACATAAACATGGTTGGCCGGCTGCAAAATAGACCATTGTACATTGGATCTGCTCGGTCATCACTGGAGCCTATTCTAGAGCAGGGCGGCCGGCAGATCGAGTGTCAGCGCATACCGCTAGGGTGGTGGCGATTTCCAGGGTAGTGTGACGCGGAGCTTTGGCCTGTCATGCAGCCGCCTGGTCCTCTGTCCACATGTTTGTTTACTAGATTTTATTGTTTTCATGTGTTTGCCTCTGGTGACACCCGCTTTGCCTTACAGTTCTCCGGTCAGGCAGTCTGAGTGTTCCCTCCCCTGGGGGCGGGTGTTGAACGTTCCATGGTCCAGTGTCCCACCAGCCTTGAGGCAAGAGAAAATAGGATTTTTGGTCACTTACCATTGAAGCCTTTTCTCAGAAGCAGGCCGCTGGGGACACTGCGTTCCCTCCCTCACGCTCAGACATGTGGGGTTTAGGTTCTGACCGTCTTGTCCCTATTGGTTTGTTTATTTGTTCCAACAGTTTCTCTGGGTTTTGGCTACTCCTTGCCAGACGCTTTTAAAAGCCATACTGACATTATAGGGTTGTAGGGGGAAGAGCTTACATTCAAAGTTACAGTGCCAAACTCCAGCCCATCCTGCAATCCCGTGGTCCAGGGTCCCCAAGCCTGCTTCAGAAATAGGATTCAGTGGTAAGTGACCAAAAATCCTCTTTTCCAAGTTTTTAAACCCTATGTGCTCTACCTTATGAAATGTTCTGATGGTAACGTTCTGCAGTGTAAAACACCAAAATCAGGGATAAATGCCAGGTTTATCATAAGCTATATCTAAAGAGAAAAACTTACCGCTATAATAATAATAATAATAATAATAGCGTTCATTGGTATTTGGATCAAATGCTCAGCCATGATGTAACCATGCTGAATTCTACAGAACATGGCTCATATTTAGGGGTCTATTTATCAGTTAATATTTGCCGCTCTGTACACCACAAACTTTGTGTCTGGTAGAAAATCACCATTATGTGCAGGGAACTTTCTGGTGCTCGGACAGCTTGCACTGTACTGCTGAGGACACGCCAGCTGTGGAGGCCATACGCCACTACCAGAGCCGGCCCTAACCAATATGATGCTCTAGGCAAGATTTTGGCTGGTGCCCCCTAGCACCACCGCTGGTTCCGCCTCTGACCTTGCACCTCTTTCCCAGCACCATCACCCCTCACCCATAGCAGTCCTTATTTTGGTGTTTGTACCAACTATATTTTAAATAGGAACACATCGCACATTTGGCGCACAGCCCAAAAAGGGGTATGTTTTTGCTGGCAAGGGGCATGGCCACACAATAGTAACCCCAATTCCAATTACGCCACACAGTACTGCAACTTTATTCACATTTTATCTTGCGATAGTGTCCATAATTCATATTACATCCCACAGTAGTATCACTTTACCTTATAAACGTTACTCCTCACAGTAGAGCTCCTTATTCACATTACATCACACTGAATTGCTCCTTATTCCATTACACCACACCCTATTGCTCTTTATTCACATTAGACGACACAGTAGTGCCCTTTCTAATTCTATACGCAACGCCACATAGTAGAGCCCCTTATACACATAATGCCACACATTAGTAATGCATTTATAGACATAATTCCGCACAGTAATGCCCCTTACACATATGAGACAAATTATTAATGTCCTTATAAACATAATGCGCCTTACACATTATGACAACCTTTATTAATGCCCTTTTACACATAATGTCCCTTACACATATGCTGCACATTATTAATGCCCTTATTCACATAATGACCCACATTGTGCCCCCTACATATTTGCTGCTAATTATTAGAGATGAGCGGGTTCGGTTCCTCTGAATCCGAACCCGCCCGAACTTCATTTTTTTTTACACGGGGCCGAGCGACTCGGATCTTCCCGCCTTGCTCGGTTAACCCGAGCGCGCACGAACGTCATCATCACACTGTCGGATTCTCGCGAGGCTCAAATTCTATCGCGAGACTCGGATTCTATATAAGGAGCCGCGCGTCGCCGCCATTTTCACACGTGCATTGAGATTGATAGGGAGAGGACGTGGCTGGCGTCCTCTCCGTTTAGAAATTAAAATAGGAGAGTGAGAGTGAGACACGTTCATTACTATACTTACTGGAGCTTAGGAGGAGTTATTATATTATACTACTAGTGACTGATGACCAGTGACCTGACCACCAGTGCAGTTTTATAATTTATTAATATTTAAATAATAATCCGTTCTGTTCTTGTTCTCTGCCTGAAAAAAACGATACACAGCTTAATTGTGGGGGAGACTGGGGAGCAGTTATAGGTTATAGCAGGAGCCAGGAGTACATATTAAACAGTGCACACTTTTGCTGCCAGAGAGAGACTAGTGCCACTGCCAGTGTGACTGACCACTGTGACCAGTGACCTGACCACACTGACCACCAGTACTATAGTACTATATTTATTGATTGTCTGCCTGAAAAAGTACACTCGTCGTGGACTCGTGTGACTTGTGTGGTGTTTTTTTCTTCTTTAAAAAACTCATTCTGCTGACAGACAGTGTCCAGCAGGTCCGTCATTAATATCTGACTGTGCTCACACAGCTTAATTGTGGGGGAGACTGGGGAGCAGTTATAGGTTATAGCAGGAGCCAGGAGTACATATTAAACAGTGCACACTTTTGCTGCCAGAGAGAGACTAGTGCCACTGCCAGTGTGACTGACCACTGTGACCAGTGACCTGACCACACTGACCACCAGTACTATAGTACTATATTTATTGATTGTCTGCCTGAAAAAGTACACTCGTCGTGGACTCGTGTGACTTGTGTGGTGTTTTTTTCTTCTTTAAAAAACTCATTCTGCTGACAGACAGTGTCCAGCAGGTCCGTCATTAATATCTGACTGTGCTCACACAGCTTAATTGTGGGGGAGACTGGGGAGCAGTTATAGGTTATAGCAGGAGCCAGGAGTACATATTAAACAGTGCACACTTTTGCTGCCAGAGAGAGACTAGTGCCACTGCCAGTGTGACTGACCACTGTGACCAGTGACCTGACCACACTGACCACCAGTACTATAGTACTATATTTATTGATTGTCTGCCTGAAAAAGTACACTCGTCGTGGACTCGTGTGACTTGTGTGGTGTTTTTTTCTTCTATAAAAAACTCATTCTGCTGACAGACAGTGTCCAGCAGGTCCGTCATTATATAATATTATATACCTGTCCGGCTGCAGTAGTGATATATTTTTTATATCATTATTTATCATCCAGTCTATACTAGCAGCAGACACAGTACGGTAGTTCACGGCTGTAGCTACCTCTGTGTCGGCACTCGGCAGTCCATCCATAATTGTATACCACCTACCCGTGGTTTTTTTTTTCTTTCTTCTTTATACATACTACATCTCATTATCAACCAGTCTATATTAGCAGCTAGTATCTAGCTAGTATTATTAGCTAGTACTATTATTATTAGCTAGTATTAGTACTAGTATTATTAGCTAGTACTAGTATCCATCAATCTCCATTGTTTACCTGAGGTGCCTTTTAGTTGTGCCTATTAAAATATGGAGAACAAAAATGTTGAGGTTCCAAAATTAGGGAAAGATCAAGATCCACTTCCACCTCGTGCTGAAGCTGCTGCCACTAGTCATGGCCGAGACGATGAAATGCCAGCAACGTCGTCTGCCAAGGCCGATGCCCAATGGCATAGTACAGAGCATGTCAAATCCAAAACACCAAATATCAGTAAAAAAAGGACTCCAAAACCTAAAATAAAATTGTCGGAGGAGAAGCGTAAACTTGCCAATATGCCATTTACCACACGGAGTGGCAAGGAACGGCTGAGGCCCTGGCCTATGTTCATGGCTAGTGGTTCAGCTTCACATGAGGATGGAAGCACTCAGCCTCCCGCTAGAAAAATGAAAAGACTCAAGCTGGCAAAAGCAGTAGCACCGCAAAGAACTGTGCGTTCTTCGAAATCCCAAATCCACAAGGAGAGTCCAATTGTGTCGGTTGCGATGCCTGACCTTCCCAACACTGGACGTGAAGAGCATGCGCCTTCCACCATTTGCACGCCCCCTGCAAGTGCTGGAAGGAGCACCCGCAGTCCAGTTCCTGATAGTCAGATTGAAGATGTCAGTGTTGAAGTACACCAGGATGAGGAGGATATGGGTGTTGCTGGCGCTGGGGAGGAAATTAACCAGGAGGATTCTGATGGTGAGGTGGTTTGTTTAAGTCAGGCACCCGGGGAGACACCTGTTGTCCGTGGGAGAAATATGGCCGTTGACATGCCTGGTGAAAATACCAAAAAAATCAGCTCTTCGGTGTGGAGGTATTTCAACAGAAATGCGGACAACAGGTGTCAAGCCGTGTGTTGCCTTTGTCAAGCTGTAATAAGTAGGGGTAAGGACGTTAACCACCTCGGAACATCCTCCCTTATACGTCACCTGCAGCGCATTCATAATAAGTCAGTGACAAGTTCAAAAACTTTGGGTGACAGCGGAAGCAGTCCACTGACCAGTAAATCCCTTCCTCTTGTAACCAAGCTCCCGCAAACCACCCCACCAACTCCCTCAGTGTCAATTTCCTCCTTCCCCAGGAATGCCAATAGTCCTGCAGGCCATGTCACTGGCAATTCTGACGATTCCTCTCCTGCCTGGGATTCCTCCGATGCATCCTTGCGTGTAACGCCTACTGCTGCTGGCGCTGCTGTTGTTGCTGCTGGGAGTCGATGGTCATCCCAGAGGGGAAGTCGTAAGCCCACTTGTACTACTTCCAGAAAGCAATTGACTGTTCAACAGTCCTTTGCGAGGAAGATGAAATATCACAGCAGTCATCCTACTGCAAAGCGGATAACTGAGGCCTTGGCATCCTGGGTGGTGAGAAACGTGGTTCCGGTATCCATCATTACTGCAGAGCCAACTAGAGACTTGTTGGAGGTACTGTGTCCCCGGTACCAAATACCATCTAGGTTCCATTTCTCTAGGCAGGCGATACCGAAAATGTACACAGACCTCAGAAAAAGAGTCACCAGTGTCCTAAAAAATGCAGCTGTACCCAATGTCCACTTAACCACGGACATGTGGACAAGTGGAGCAGGGCAGGGTCAGGACTATATGACTGTGACAGCCCACTGGGTAGATGTATGGACTCCCGCCGCAAGAACAGCAGCAGCGGCACCAGTAGCAGGATCTCGAAAACGCCAACTCTTTCCTAGGCAGGCTACGCTTTGTATCACCGGTTTCCAGAATACGCACACAGCTGAAAACCTCTTACGGCAACTGAGGAAGATCATCGCGGAATGGCTTACCCCAATTGGACTCTCCTGTGGATTTGTGGCATCGGACAACGCCAGCAATATTGTGTGTGCATTAAATATGGGCAAATTCCAGCACGTCCCATGTTTTGCACATACCTTGAATTTGGTGGTGCAGAATTTTTAAAAAAACGACAGGGGCGTGCAAGAGATGCTGTCGGTGGCCAGAAGAATTGCGGGACACTTTCGGCGTACAGGCACCACGTACAGAAGACTGGAGCAACACCAAAAACGCCTGAACCTGCCCTGCCATCATCTGAAGCAAGAAGTGGTAACGAGGTGGAATTCAACCCTCTATATGCTTCAGAGGTTGGAGGAGCAGCAAAAGGCCATTCAAGCCTATACATCTGACCACGATATAGGAGGTGGAATGCACCTGTCTCAAGCGCAGTGGAGAATGATTTCAACGTTGTGCAAGGTTCTGATGCCCTTTGAACTTGCCACACGTGAAGTCAGTTCAGACACTGCCAGCCTGAGTCAGGTCATTCCCCTCATCAGGCTTTTGCAGAAGAAGCTGGAGACATTGAAGGAGGAGCTAACACGGAGCGATTCCGCTAGGCATGTGGGACTTGTGGATGGAGCCCTTAATTCGCTTAACCAGGATTCACGGGTGGTCAATCTGTTGAAATCAGAGCACTACATTTTGGCCACCGTGCTCGATCCTAGATTTAAAACCTACCTTGGATCTCTCTTTCCGGCAGACACAAGTCTGCTGGGGTTGAAAGACCTGCTGGTGAGAAAATTGTCAAGTCAAGCGGAACGCGACCTGTCAATACTCCTCCTTCACATTCTCCCGCAACTGGGGGTGCGAGGAAAAGGCTCAGAATTCCGAGCCCACCCGCTGGCGGTGATGCAGGGCAGTCTGGAGCGACTGCTGATGCTGACATCTGGTCCGGACTGAAGGACCTGACAACAATTACGGACATGTCATCTACTGTCACTGCATATGATTCTCTCACCATTGAAAGAATGGTGGAGGATTATATGAGTGACCGCATCCAAATAGGCACGTCACACAGTCCGTACTTATACTGGCAGGAAAAAGAGGCAATTTGGAGGCCCTTGCACAAACTGGCTTTATTCTACCTAAGTTGCCCTCCCACAAGTGTGTACTCCGAAAGAGTGTTTAGTGCCGCCGCTCACCTTGTCAGCAATCGGCGTACGAGGTTACATCCAGAAAATGTGGAGAAGATGATGTTCATTAAAATGAATTATAATCAATTCCTCCGCGGAGACATTGACCAGCAGCAATTGCCTCCACAAAGTACACAGGGAGCTGAGATGGTGGATTCCAGTGGGGACGAATTGATAATCTGTGAGGAGGAAGATGTACACGGTGATATATCGGAGGATGATGATGAGGTGGACATCTTGCCTCTGTAGAGCCAGTTTGTGCAAGGAGAGATTAATTGCTTCTTTTTTGGTGGGGGTCCAAACCAACCCGTCATATCAGTCACAGTCGTGTGGCAGACCCTGTCACGGAAATGATGGGTTGGTTAAAGTGTGCATGTCCTGTTTATACAACATAAGGGTGGGTGGGAGGGCCCAAGGACAATTCCATCTTGCACCTCTTTTTTCTTTAATTTTTCTTTGCGTCATGTGCTGTTTGGGGAGGTTTTTTTGGAAGGGACATCCTGCGTGACACTGCAGTGCCACTCCTAGATGGGCCCGGTGTTTGTGTCGGCCACTAGGGTCGCTTATCTTACTCACACAGTCAGCTACCTCATTGCGCCTCTTTTTTTCTTTGCGTCATGTGCTGTTTGGGGAGGGTTTTTTGGAAGGGACATCCTGCGTGACACTGCAGTGCCACTCCTAGATGGGCCCGGTGTTTGTGTCGGCCACTAGGGTCGCTTATCTTACTCACACAGTCAGCTACCTCATTGCGCCTCTTTTTTTCTTTGCGTCATGTGCTGTTTGGGGAGGGTTTTTTGGAAGGGACATCCTGCGTGACACTGCAGTGCCACTCCTAGATGGGCCCGGTGTTTGTGTCGGCCACTAGGGTCGCTTATCTTACTCACACAGTCAGCTACCTCATTGCGCCTCTTTTTTTCTTTGCGTCATGTGCTGTTTGGGGAGGGTTTTTTGGAAGGGACATCCTGCGTGACACTGCAGTGCCACTCCTAGATGGGCCCGGTGTTTGTGTCGGCCACTAGGGTCGCTTATCTTACTCACACAGCTACCTCATTGCGCCTCTTTTTTTCTTTGCGTCATGTGCTGTTTGGGGAGGGTTTTTTGGAAGGGACATCCTGCGTGACACTGCAGTGCCACTCCTAGATGGGTCCGGTGTTTGTGTCGGCCACTAGGGTCGCTTATCTTACTCACACAGTCAGCTACCTCATTGCGCCTCTTTTTTTCTTTGCGTCATGTGCTGTTTGGGGAGGTTTTTTTGGAAGGGACATCCTGCGTGACACTGCAGTGCCACTCCTAGATGGGCCCGGTGTTTGTGTCGGCCACTAGGGTCGCTTATCTTACTCACACAGTCAGCTACCTCATTGCGCCTCTTTTTTTCTTTGCGTCATGTGCTGTTTGGGGAGGGTTTTTTGGAAGGGACATCCTGCGAGACACTGCAGTGCCACTCCTAGATGGGCCCGGTGTTTGTGTCGGCCACTAGGGTCGCCCAGCTTAGTCATCCAGCGACCTAGGTGCAAATTTTAGGACTAAAAATAATATTGTGAGGTGTGAGGTATTCAGAATAGACTGAAAATGAGTGTAAATTATGGTTTTTGAGGTTAATAATACTTTGGGATCAAAATGACCCCCAAATTCTAGGATTTAAGCTGTTTTTTAGTGTTTTTTAAAAAAAAACTCCCGAATCCAAAACACACCCGAATCCGACAAAAAAAATTCGGTGAGGTTTTGCCAAAACGCGTTCGAACCCAAAACACGGCCGCGGAACCGAACCCAAAACCAAAACACAAAACCCGAAAAATTTCCGGCGCTCATCTCTACTAATTATTAGTGCCCCTATACACATAATGACACACATACAGTAGTACCCTGTTATACATATGTTGCACGTTATTAATGCATTTTTACATGACACACATAGTGCCCCCTACACATTTGCTGCACATTATTAGTGCCCCTATACACCTAATGACACACATACAGTAGTACCCTGTTACACATATGCCGCACATTATTAATGCCCTTATACACATAATGACACACATATTGCCCCTTACACATATGTTGCACATTATTAATGCATTTTTACATGACACACATAATGCTCCTTACACATATTCTGAACACTACTGCACAAACAACCCACTAAAGTGCACACAGCACTCACACTGCCACTAACACTGTGACCTCTGCCTATTAGATACAGATGTGTCCTCATAATTATTGCCTCAATGCTAACGTCGGGCACCTTTTTTATGAAAATGCATCTTATTTGCATTGCTATGTGTCTAGGATGCACAAGCAGCTTCTGCTGATTAAAATGATATGTAGCATGCCAATATACTGTGTGAGACTGTGGCTGTATCTGCATATGAAATGCTACACACAGAATATAGGCATGCCGCATATCATTTTAATCAGCAGAAGGTGCTGATGCCCCTAGGCATATCAAATGCCCTAGGCAATTGCCTAGTTTGCCTATGCCTATGGCCGGCTCTGGCCACTACCTACCTAATATAATAGTACGGCTATGTCTGATTTCCTTTAGTCTCCTCCTTTAATATCATGTTGTAAGTGAAGGTGACGTGGACTAAATCCATTTCTGTAAATCTTACGATAGCTCGGTTTACGTGGTCAATCGTCTAGAAGTTGCTCACCACATGATGACATATCCATGTGATCCTGCCTCACCAGTCACTGACTAACACACAGCAGAGTATGCACTTACAGCTCACACTATTTATTTTCACGAGGCGCAATTAATGCATTATACTCCCTCTCACAACAGCCTCTGCCGTAGCTCCCGGTGGGAGAGAAGTCGGGCCAGTTAAACAGCACAGTGTATTCTGGCAGACGGACTCTGTTTTTGAGTCAAGCCGTCAGCTGAAGAGTACACTGTACTATCTGGGCAAATAACCTGTTGGTAGAATTTCTGGTTCTACTGGGACACAGGTTAAGCTGCCTTTGGCTAAGATCAGGTGTAGATGCCCATGTACACTGTGGGGACTACAGGAGATGACATCCCACCGTGCACGTGGTATGGCACCTTCACAACGCACATTTTGGTTTTACATTTTGGCCAGAAGGTTGTCCTAACCTTCTGGCCTTGGCAAGGATAATCTTTATATTCCCGTCCGAAAGGCACTATTTATTCATTGCACTTTTTTCTTGCACGCCAACTCACTTATTCACTTGTGTGTGTGTGTGTGTGTGTGTGTGTGTGTGTGTGTGTGTGTGTGTGTGTGTGTGTCACCTTTTTTGTTTTCAATGAGTTTTTGTTAAACCCTTATGGGCTGCACTCCTCCTCAGTTGTTGGAGTCTTAAGGGCCCCATACACTAGAACGATATGTCTGAGGCTGAAGTCGGAGGAGGTTTCCCTTGAACTCCCTCTGGAGCTTCCCGGGACTGGTTTCATACGATTCCATACGATTTGATACATTTTGCTTGCGATATATCGTATGCGATCCCAGCCATGCCTGCGGGAACCGACATATCCCGAGTGCAGCACTAACGATCTAGGGGAGCCGATCCGCCCCTCACGGGAACGCGCATCGGATCGGAAACACCTCCAAAATGCCCGATTTCACCCGATATATCGGCCCAAATGCCCGAAATTGGATGAAATCGGGCATTATCGTTCTAGTGTATGGGGCCCTTTACTCGTTGTGGGAAGAGCTAAAGAAGATGTTCCTAGAAGGGAAAGCTTTAGGAACCTGAGGGAATAGTTTGGTCAACCCAAAGTCTTGTGTGAAGGGCCGGTGCAAGGTCTCTCTGCACCCAAGGCAAAGCTTTAGCCTAGCGCCCCCTAACCTGCCAACCTCCCTACTTGCCCCCTAAGGGACCATTTCACTCCAGGGGTCAGGGATAGCAAGGGGCAGGGGCTGGCTTTCAACTTTCAGCCTGGGGGGCAGACTCAAGCAAGTGGCTCAGCTTTTCACAGGGAATGCAATGCAAAAATGGGCATGACAATAATGTTGGGGGTGTGGTTTGTGTAATGTGGGTGTGGTTTAAATAGCTAACGGACAGTTGCATAATTGTGTATAGAACCTTCATTTATATTTATTGTTGTTGTACTTTTATGTGTGCGCTGTTCTTTTGCATGTACTATGTATTGTGCTGCAGACCCCTTGTGGTCACACCAGGGGCGTTTTAAGAGAGGAGGGGACCCACGTGCAGCCTCCATTGTGGGCCAACTCCTCTCCGACAGCAGTAGACTCTGGCATAACGCCGTGGCGGCCATTTTCCCAGTGATCTCTGTCCGCAGTGCAGGGCCGCCGTCTCTGGAATACGGAGGGGTAAGTGTAATATATGGGTGCGGTGTAGGCCCCCCTGGACCGCACACACTGCACCCATTATAGAAACACCTGAGGGTCAGCTGATAATTAGACCTAATGTGGAATTCTGAAGAAATATATATATATATATATATATATATATATATATATATATACACTTTTCCTCAGAAATGCATAAATCTGGCATGCAAATGTAATTTTCCGCCTGAGTGTTGTTTTACAGACGTAATACACTTGTAAACATGTGACCCCTATCATCTGGCCTGGAATCACTGATTATACTCTGAGCTTACCCCAGTGCGCAGTAAATATGTCAGCCAGCAGCTCCCCTGGACGCGCACTGACTCACGCAGCCCTTTCACTGGATGCACAGAGAATGTGAGCCGTGAAACTCAAAACTAAAATCATTTAAAGAGTGCAGGGAACCCCCGTAGGTGCTGCGCGGGAACAATGAGACGCATTCTGTCCAAGCTGGCCGCAGAGTACATGTGAAAGAAAGGAGTACATTTAGTGCTTGTGAAAGTGATCTCTGCGGTTTGATCGTAAGCCCTGCGCTTGTCCGGCTAGTTTAAATTCAATCACCGGTAATTTCTCCAGGACATATTAAATCAGGGTTTCATTTGTAAATCTGCCATGCAAAATGTAATGTGTTTTTAATGGAAAAGTTTACGTTTTAATATCTGTTCTCTTGCTCGTTGTCTCACTGCGTTGTTGGTAAATTTGTTTGGTGCTAGCCAGTGCCTCCTGAGCCATTTAGCTCACCGCACGTCCCTGGTGTAGGGAGCCCGGTCTGCCAGTTTATTAGGCTGCAAGTGATTATAATAACAATTATAATACAATGTACTATAATTTTTAAAAAGTTGTGCGATAGTGATTTTCAGCGTTCAGTTGTTTTTACCTTTTTGAATAAGGGTTTCTCCAGCAGCAGGGCAGGGCACATCACTCGCTCACTATGATGGGATGTTATGTATTGGGGTCTGCTGAAATGATCTAATCTGACCACCTCTCCATCAGTTAGGCCTTCCTGTTTCCCGGACGCTTGGGACAACGAGCAAGGAGCTGATCTGGTTTGGAAAGACATTTGCTAATGGCGCTAACACTAATATACTGCAAATCTGTGTTTATGAAGCAAACACAATAGATGGGGATTTTGTTGGGTGGTCTTCAGTATATCCCGACACCCGGCATACCGACAGCTATTCTCCCTCGTGGGGGTCCACGACCCCTCCGGAGGGAGAATAAATAGCGTGGCGCGCGTAGTGCGCCACCGTGCCCGCAGCTCCTTTGCGCTCGCCACACTGTCGGTATGCCGGCAGTCGGGCTCCCGACGCCGGTATGCTGGTCGCCGGGAGCCCGGCCGCTGGCATACCATACTACACCCGATTTTGTCATATTTTGATCAAAGCATTTAAGCTTGCAGCCCACGTCAAGGGACCCTAATTTTCTGCAAGTCCCTACCACCCTACCCCAGCATATATGCTCAGCACACCATTACGCAGTTGCAGGATGACACCCTTCCAGGTTCGTCAAAGACCTTTCTGACAGCTTCCAGGAATTTGGAGCTGTCGTTAACCAGCGGATCAAGGAGAGACAGATATCAGGAACATGGAGAGACAGATATCAGGAAAGCGGATGGAACATGGAGACCGATATTAGGAATGGAGCAGGAACAGTAACGGAACACAGGGACCTGGAATCCGGAATGTAGGTACCGGATATTACAAGTAGCACGAAGCAGGCGCTGGAGAAAGGTTTGGGAGCCTATACCCTGGCACAGGAGCACTCCCAGGAATTCCTTCTATAGGTGGAGTTTCATATTAGGTGCCAATGTGACATCACATTTTTGTCCGCCTGTCCCTTTAAGATCTGTGCTGAGCGGTGCGCGCATGTTCCTATGTGAGCTGCATACTCAGATGTCACAGCAGAGCCGGAGGTGAAGCTACTGAGAAGACTGCAGCAGCAGGCGCCGGGACTTCTCACCCACTGCTCTGCTGATGGATTCACGGACCAACACAACCGGACACAGTAAGTCAGTGTCCTGTGCGCTGTGACATTTTCTTTCCATCATCTGTACTTTTGTCATGCTCCGCAGCTGCGGCCCTCAGTTTTGAAATTAATCAGAGTATGAAAAGTTTGCTATTAAATTAAAAGCAAAGTCTAAACATAGAAAAAAATATGAGGTTATTATATAATTCTTGCTCTCTTTCTCCTTGATCGAGACTACATGTAAGTGTATCCACCTTCTCAGCCGCTGCCTGCTCCTCCTCTTCAGTCACTGCCTACGCCGTCTCGGCAGCTACTTGCTCCTCAGCCGCTGCCTGCTCCTCCTCTTCAGTCGCTGCCTGCTCCTCCTCTTCAGTCACTGCCTGCTCCGTCTCGGCAGCTACTTGCTCCTCAGCCGCTGCCTGCTCCTCCTCTTCAGTCGCTGCCTGCTCCTCCTCTTCAGTCACTGCCTGCTCCGTCTCGGCAGCTACTTGCTCCTCAGCCGCTGCCTGCTCCTCCTCTTCAGTCACTGCCTGCTCCGTCTCGGCAGCTACTTGCTCCTCAGCCGCTGCCTGCTCCTCCTCTTCAGTCGCTGCCTGCTCCTCCTCTTCAGTCACTGCCTGCTCCGTCTCAGCAGCTACTTGCTCCTCAGCCGCTGCCTGCTCCTCCTCTTCAGTCACTGCCTGCTCCGTCTCAGCAGCTACTTGCTCCTCAGCCGCTGCCTGCTCCTCCTCTTCAGTCGCTGCCTGCTCCTCCTCTTCAGTCACTGCCTGCTCCGTCTCGGCAGCTACTTGCTCCTCAGCCGCTGCCTGCTCCTCCTCTTCAGTCACTGCCTGCTCCGTCTCGGCAGCTACTTGCTCCTCAGCCGCTGCCTGCTCCTCCTCTTCAGTCGCTGCCTGCTCCTCCTCTTCAGTCACTGCCTGCTCCGTCTCAGCAGCTACTTGCTCCTCAGCCGCTGCCTGCTCCTCCTCTTCAGTCACTGCCTGCTCCGTCTCGGCAGCTACTTGCTCCTCAGCCGCTGCCTGCTCCTCCTCTTCAGTCGCTGCCTGCTCCTCCTCTTCAGTCACTGCCTGCTCCGTCTCAGCAGCTACTTGCTCCTCAGCCGCTGCCTGCTCCTCCTCTTCAGTCACTGCCTGCTCCGTCTCAGCAGCTACTTGCTCCTCAGCCGCTGCCTGCTCCTCCTCTTCAGTTGCTGCCTGCTCCTTCTCTTCAGTTGCTGCCTGCTCCTCCTCTTCAGTTGCTGCCTGCTCCTCCTCTTCAGTTGCTCCCTGCTCCTCCTCTTTAGTCGCTCCCTGCTCCTCCTCTTTATTCGCTCCCTGCTCCTCCTCTTCAGTCACTGCCTGCTCCGTCTCGGCAGCTACTTGCTCCTCAGCAGCTGCCTGCTCCTCCTCTTCAGTTGCTGCCTGCTCTTCCTCTTCAGTCGCTGCCTGCTCCTCCTCTTTAGTCGCTCCCTGCTCCTCCTCTTCTTTCAGTTGCTGCCTGCTCCTCCTCTTCTTTCAGTTGCTGCCTGCTCCTCCTCTTCAGTCGCTCTCTGCTCCTCCTCTTCAGTCGCTGCCTGCTCCTCCTCTTCAGTCGCTGCCTGCTCCTCCTCTTCAGTCGCTGCCTGCTCCTCCTCTTCAGTCGCTGCCTGCTCCTCCTCTTCAGTCGCTGCCTGCTCCTCCTCTTCAGTCGCTCCCTGCTCCTCCTCTTCAGTCGCTCCCTGCTCCTCCTCTTTAGTCGCTCCCTGCTCCTCCTCTTCAGTCGCTGCCTGCTCCTCCTCTTCAGTCGCTGCCTGCTCCTCCTCTTCAGTCACTGCCTGCTCCGTCTCGGCAGCTACTTGCTCCTCAGCCGCTGCCTGCTCCTCCTCTTCAGTCGCTGCCTGCTCCTCCTCTTCAGTCACTGCCTGCTCCGTCTCGGCAGCTACTTGCTCCTCAGCCGCTGCCTGCTCCTCCTCTTCAGTCACTGCCTGCTCCGTCTCGGCAGCTACTTGCTCCTCAGCCGCTGCCTGCTCCTCCTCTTCAGTCGCTGCCTGCTCCTCCTCTTCAGTCACTGCCTGCTCCGTCTCAGCAGCTACTTGCTCCTCAGCCGCTGCCTGCTCCTCCTCTTCAGTCACTGCCTGCTCCGTCTCAGCAGCTACTTGCTCCTCAGCCGCTGCCTGCTCCTCCTCTTCAGTCGCTGCCTGCTCCTCCTCTTCAGTCACTGCCTGCTCCGTCTCGGCAGCTACTTGCTCCTCAGCCGCTGCCTGCTCCTCCTCTTCAGTCACTACCTGCTCCGTCTCGGCAGCTACTTGCTCCTCAGCCGCTGCCTGCTCCTCCTCTTCAGTCGCTGCCTGCTCCTCCTCTTCAGTCACTGCCTGCTCCGTCTCAGCAGCTACTTGCTCCTCAGCCGCTGCCTGCTCCTCCTCTTCAGTCACTGCCTGCTCCGTCTCGGCAGCTACTTGCTCCTCAGCCGCTGCCTGCTCCTCCTCTTCAGTCGCTGCCTGCTCCTCCTCTTCAGTCACTGCCTGCTCCGTCTCAGCAGCTACTTGCTCCTCAGCCGCTGCCTGCTCCTCCTCTTCAGTCACTGCCTGCTCCGTCTCAGCAGCTACTTGCTCCTCAGCCGCTGCCTGCTCCTCCTCTTCAGTTGCTGCCTGCTCCTTCTCTTCAGTTGCTGCCTGCTCCTCCTCTTCAGTTGCTGCCTGCTCCTCCTCTTCAGTTGCTCCCTGCTCCTCCTCTTTAGTCGCTCCCTGCTCCTCCTCTTTATTCGCTCCCTGCTCCTCCTCTTCAGTCACTGCCTGCTCCGTCTCGGCAGCTACTTGCTCCTCAGCAGCTGCCTGCTCCTCCTCTTCAGTTGCTGCCTGCTCTTCCTCTTCAGTCGCTGCCTGCTCCTCCTCTTTAGTCGCTCCCTGCTCCTCCTCTTCTTTCAGTTGCTGCCTGCTCCTCCTCTTCAGTCGCTCTCTGCTCCTCCTCTTCAGTCGCTGCCTGCTCCTCCTCTTCAGTCGCTGCCTGCTCCTCCTCTTCAGTCGCTGCCTGCTCCTCCTCTTCAGTCGCTGCCTGCTCCTCCTCTTCAGTCGCTGCCTGCTCCTCCTCTTCAGTCGCTGCCTGCTCCTCCTCTTCAGTCGCTCCCTGCTCCTCCTCTTTAGTCGCTCCCTGCTCCTCCTCTTCAGTCGCTGCCTGCTCCTCCTCTTCAGTCGCTGCCTGCTCCTCCTCTTCAGTCGCTCCCTGCTCCTCCTCTTTAGTCGCTCCCTGCTCCTCCTCTTCAGTCGCTCTCTGCTCCTCCTCTTCAGTTGCTGCCTGCTCCTCCTCTTCAGCCGCTCCCTGCTCCTCCTCTTCAGTCGCTCCCTGCTCCTCCTCTTTAGTCGCTCCCTGCTCCTCCTCTTTAGTCGCTCCCTGCTCCTCCTCTTTAGTCGCTGCCTGCTCCTCCTCTTCAGACGCTGCCTGCTCCTCTTCTTCAGTCGCTCCCTGCTCCTCCTCTTCAGACGCTCCCTGCTCCTCCTCTTCAGCCGCTCCCTGCTCCTCCTCTTCAGCTGCTGCCTGCTCCTCCTCTTCAGACGCTCCCTGCTCCTCCTCTTCAGACGCTCCCTGCTCCTCTTCTTCAGTCGCTCCCTGCTCCTCCTCTTCAGCCGCTCCCTGCTCCTCCTCTTCAGCCGCTCCCTGCTCCTCCTCTTCAGCTGCTCCCTGCTCCTCCTCTTCAGTTGCTCCCTGCTCCTCCTCTTCAGTCGCTGCCTGCTCCTCCTCTTCAGTCGCTCCCTGCTCCTCCTTTTCAGCCGCTCCCTGCTTCTCCTCTTCAGTCGCTGCCTGCTCCTCCTCTTCAGCCGCTCCCTGCTCCTCCTCTTCAGCCGCTCCCTGCTCCTCCTCTTCAGTCGCTCCCTGCTCCTCCTCTTCAGTCGCTCCCTGCTCCTCCTCATCAGCCCTGATCCATGGCGGGAAACCATCTAATTTGGAATCATCGATGGTTGATGGCCATCCCTACTTTCTCCTTGTTAAAGACTAAATGGAAGTGTATTTACCTCCTCAATTGCTGCCTGCTCCTCCTCTTCAGTCGCTGCCTGCTCCTCTTCAGTCGCTGCCTGCTCCTCCTCCTCAGTCGCTGCCTACTCCGCCTCCTCAGTTGCTGCCTGCTCCGCCTCCTCAGTTGCTGCCTGCTCCTCCTCCTCAGTCGCTGCCTGCTCCTACTCCTCAGTTGCTGCCTGCTCCTCCTCAGTCACTGCCTGCTCCTCCTCCTCAGTCACTGCCTGCTCCTCCTCCTCAGTTGCTGCCTGCTCCTCCTCAGTCACTGCCTGCTCCTCCTCAGTCACTGCCTGCTCCTCCTCCTCAGTCACTGCTTGCTCCTCCTCCTCAGTTGCTGCCTGCTCCTCCTCAGTCACTGCCTGCTCCTCCTCCTCATTCGCTGCCTGCTCCTCCTCCTCAGTCACTGCCTGCTCCTCCTCCTCAGTCGCTGCCTGCTCCTCCTCCTCAGTCACTGCCTGCTCCTCCTCTTCAGTCGCTGCTTGGTCCTCCTCTTCAGTCGCTGCCTGCTCCTCCTCTTCAGTCACTGCCTGCTCCTCTTGTTACAGGACTTCTGTCTCCTCTTCATAATTTCCACAACTGCTGCAACAGCATATCCCGCTAAAGCATCTGGCACAGCTCCAGGCCATTTTTTGTGGGGTTCTTAGGGGCCTATTTATCACCATCCGCATCCAGGATGCGGATGACAGGTGATAAAATCGCCCCAACTCGCACTGCGATAATTGATCGCAGGGATGTATCAATTATCGCATGCAGGGACAGAGCTTGCGGTCAGGCTCTGTCCCTGCGATGACACTCCACAGCATCATCGGGGTATTTTTCATAAAAAAATACCCCGATGTCCTGATGCGCATGCGCCGCCCCCGCCGCCGCCCGGTCTACCCCCCCCCTGTCGTGACTACTCCTGCGCACCGTGGACCCTCCCCCCCAGCAGGATAATAAACTTACCTGTCCAGGGAGCCGGTCTGCGCTGCTTCTGCTGGGCTGCCGGGCGCAAGTTGATTGACAGGAAGCGGGCGTTTGGGGGTGGTAACTGGCCATTTTCTGGGAGTGTCAGGAAAAACGCAGGCGTGCCCAGGCGTTTTCAAAGAGGGTGTGTGGCGTCTGCTCCGGCCCCGATCAGCCTGTTTGCATGGCACTGTGGGAGTAAGTCCTGGGCTACGCACACACTGCACAGAATGCAAAAAACATTCGATGGTGTGTGTTGCGAATGGATTTGTAGATGTCCGCTGTCTGGCAAAGTTTTCGCACGGTGTATGCATGCACAGGGGCAGCTTGTTACTCTCTATGGGCGGCAGCTATTTGAACGCAGCCGTCTGCAAAATCGCACAGCAGCGTTCAGGTCTGAATTAGGGCCGCAGTATGGGAGATAACGGCCAATGGTCACGTCCTACATGCATTTTTGTATTCCCCCTGTGTTTGTCTATGTTACATACTGTATAGTAGCAGCACAAAGGATCATGTAAGAGATGATCCTAAAATCCTACAATGTTTATTATAGATCCACAAGATCCTAACGGCGCTCAAACTGATGCCGCTGTACATGAATGTGGCTGGTGCACGTTAATCAGCTACTAATAATTAATAATGCAATGAGACCTAAAGACGGCGGATTTACTTTCGTCCGCAGATGGCGAATGTGCTTCTCGTTCCTCAAGTGATTGCTGAATCCTGCCTTCTGCACGATCATAATAGAATAAAACTCCCTTCTATGCCATAACGTGTCATTAGGGCAATTTGGCCGGTGTTAAAGGCCAGAAGGTATAATTAGTGCCATGATTTACATTCTGCAAATAGATCTTTTGTCTGCGAGAGTGGGGGTGTCAGTAGTAAATGTCTAATTGCAATGGGCTCCCGGTAATGTTTCGGAACATGTCCTTGCCTGCTCTCTAGCCATATACCTCACTGTATTCATAAGCATCCCTTGTTGTGCTGTGAAAGGATTAGAACACAAACATGCAATTTATCATCTATATTCTGCCAATAGGTAGATTGTTCTAGGCTTTTAAAATGAAAAAATTGTTAAATATCAGTTCTTCTGCACATTTGTATTGTTAAGAAAAAAAAAAACAGGAAAGAACACACCAAATAGTTAACGTTAAAGCTGCAGTACCACCGAGCAAAGTAATGTACTAAGACGCACCCTCCCACTAACTGGAACCACTGGGACACCTTAATACAAAAGGTGGAGAAGTGGGAAGACTGACCCAACCACAGACATACCTCTGCCGCCACCTTTTAAATATGGTAACAAGCCTGATTGGCTGGCTTTACCTGCAGACGTTTCTTCCAGGTCTCCTACTAGGGAGTGGGCGCGTGTTAGTAGCACAGCTTTACGGCTCTCTGTTTGCCACCGCCTGTTCATTGCTGGCTCACAGATGCAAGGGGGAGTGCAGTGAGGCCGGGCCCCCCTGACTGGTAGCATCCCCCCCCCCCCCCGTGGGCCTTGGCCACGCCCCTCTTATCCTGTGCACATGGGAGAGGCGTTAAGAGTGGCCCTTAGGCTGTACTCTCCACTTCCGGGCTATTTGGCAGTCTTCAGGCCGTGTCCCAATACAAGTAGTAGATGCCCAAATGACTATCTGGGACAAAAGAACAAATACAAAAATTTGCGCCTGTTCACACTTCAAGCAATAGGCCAAAAGGCACATCAGGGGTGGCTGCGATCTTTACTGGTTGGGTGAATGATCATCACCGGCATAGAGCCTCAGCCACACAGTTCTCAACTATACAGCACTCGCGCGCTGAGGTGTAACTGGACCTTGCATGGCCGAGCATGGTCCACCGAACCGGCGCCCAAGGGAACAGACAAACACAGAGGAATGCCCACACTCTGGTTCTTGTCACCTTGCTGGGATGATCTTCGGCTCCTGTAGGAAAGGAAAGGACAAAACAGCCTATCTGCTCTAAGCTCAGGCTACTCTATCACTGCGTGGCCTAACTAACTAAACTGCGGCCTAAACTATATCCCAGTGAGGTTTAACAAACAAACAATACCTTGGCCTTGGCAGAAAGACTCATCTCTTCTAATTACTGTCTATAACATCACACAATGCAATAAAGATGTTCTCAAACATAATAACAAAAGCATACAGAGACTTCAAGCATGACAATCTGCAGAGTACACCGTAAGTTTCCCTCACCTGGGAAAAGGGCCAGCCGCCCCCGCCTACAGACCGCGTGCCGGTGAACCAGGGTACCTAGAGCGAACAGCCATTCACTCATGGGATTGCGTAAGCGTGTGAAACTGGACCGCTCCTCCACGTGATCACTCAAACTGGTGATGTGGGGGCCCAGACGATTCCCCACACTTTGGGAGCACAACATCCGGTTATGAGAGAGAGCGAGGGGTGAAAGCCGAAAGCCTTCCCACCCTAACACACCAACTACAACCTTGATCTGTGGCCCAGATTACACGCCCTTATTCAGAGGTCCAGGCCTTCTTGGCCTGCCCGGCAGTTGTCAGATTCCCCATGGGCGTGTGGCCGACTAACAGGAATCTACCCTAGTCTAGTACTCAGATCACCTTGTAGTATGCAGGTCTGGCCCTTGCCTGCCTGCCTAGTAGTACTAGTAAGTGCCCTGGGCCTAGTGCCCAGTTCACTTTATTGGTTGGGGCAATGTGTGCTCTGGGTCTCTAACCCAGACCACCAAAACTATTGGGGCTCAGACCTATTGTCTGCCTACTCCGGTAAAGGGGGAAGTGATCTTGTTCTAGCGCTAAGCTCACACAAAATGTGGCCACAACTCCTAACTAACGCTCAGGCCTGCTGCTTGCATGTGCCCTCAGGCCTAATGCCTGGTGGTCTAGCGAGGACAAAAAGTAGGAGGTGAGTGCCCAGGGATGCCTACCAGTAACGGTGGGAGAGGCTGCAGCGGGGAGTTTCATCAGCTATTTTGCATCCCACACTCTGCAGTTCTCTCCGCCGGTCTTCAGCTTCTTCCTTGGCTTCCGCCGTAGGCCGCCGTTTTCCACGCTCCATCAGATCTTCTGTTGCCACCGCCGCGCCTCTTCTTTCTTCAGGAGCTCTTCCCTGCTCCCTTTCCTATGACTGACTGAGCTCTCCTACTCCACAGCATCTAATGTAAGACGCTGGGGGGGGCAAAGCTATGATGCGGTGAGCTCAGATTGGCTCACCGCGCCCGCTACTGATTGGCTACCGGCTCACGAGTCATGATTGGCTTACGAACGACGCCAGTTTTTGAATGCTGACAGCTGATTAGATGAATCTGAATCGGGCTCATCCATATCAGCGCTGGGGAACACGGCACCAGTGTCTTCTGAAATGGTGCCGCCCACCGCGTCAGGTGAGTGCCCTCCTGCATTTCCTCTGCTGGGTACCCACCTACAAGCGCACACTGAGATCCTTGGAGCTTAAGTACATGGGAGCTTTATCTGCACTTGTGCTGCGCCTGACTCCGTACAAGGAGGCGGAGAGAATCTAAGACCGCGCACCTCTGCGCCAGACTTCAGATGCAGTGTACGTCTGAGATGGACTGCATCTGTGTCCAAATTCACAGTCGAAAAGTGCTTTCACTACAAGACCACAACTGCAGAGACATATACAAAGTGGCATTGGCACTAAGCATGCTTCAGGCGTGCATTCAATTCTTGTACACCCAATTTTTTAGAATGTTTGTTTCAATAGCAAGATACGCATTTTACATAAAAAAAAAATACGAACGAAAGTCAAATAGAGCGGAGATACAAACAAAATAAAAATCTTGCTAAAGGCCACTCGTAAAACCAAATAATATATTACCTGCCTAATTAACAGTCCGTAGGGTTAATCTTTGTGTACATGGCATGGGGTAGAACGGAACACATTGTGCTCCACACTAGTTATTGGTCAGTTTTGTATACAGTGCTTGGCCCGATATTTTGCTTTATGTTCTACTTGGCAGAGATGCTGATCAGTTTGCTGAAGTTCCTAACTTGCTCTGAAGGCCCCTGTTGTATGAGCGTTCCACGGTGGAGCACTATAGCACAATGGTTAGTATTGCTGAGTCACAGCGCTGTGTGGGTTTGTGTGCTCTCCGCATGTCCATGTGTGTTCCCCCTTGATATGTTTGTGTGCGTCAAAGGTAAAACATAATGTAAGCTCAACTGGGGCAGGAGCTGGTTTCAATTCTAAAATATTTTCAGTAAAGTGCTGAATAATAACAGTAATATATCCCCCCACACATGATTCATTAATGTATTTATTATTACACTATATGTAAGATTTCCTCTGCAATAAATAGCTTGTATTAAACTGCCGTGTTTTATTAGAATACCCAAAGAGAAGTGATTAGACTCTAGAACCCGCGGCTCTCGAGCCGCATGCGGCTCTTTCACCCTCCGCATGCGGCTCGATCCGCTCCCGGCCACCGCTGCCCGACACACAGCAACTTCTAAGGCTTAGAAGTTGCTGTGTGTTATTGAAGGTCTCTCCGGCGTGTGAGGAGAGGGGAGGAGAGCGCAGCGCGCGCCTCTCCTGCCCCTCTGACTCCTGCGGAGGTGTTTATCTTCAATTCGGTGCCTGCCCATGAGCCAATCAGAGCTCGCGGTCCGGCAGCTAAGCTCCTGATTGGCTGCCCGACCACGAGCTCTGATTGGCTCACGGGTCGGCGCTGAATTGAAGATAGACACCGCTGCCAGAGTCAGAGGAACAGGAGAGGCGCGCGCTGCGCTCTCCTCCCCTCACAGCAGCAGCACAACGGTGAGCAGCACTTGGGGGGGGGGGGGGAGCGAGCCACTGTGGGGACATGTGTATCTGCACTGGGGGCATATCCGGCACTGTGAGGGCATGTGTATCTGCACTGGGGGCATAGCTGGCACTGTGGGGGCATGTGTATCTGCACTGGGGGCATATCCGGCACTGTGGGGGCATGTGTATCTGCACTGGGGGCATAGCTGGCACTGTGGGGGCATGTGTATCTGCACTGGGGGCATATCCGGCACTGTAAGGACATGTGTATCTGCACTGGGGGCATATCCGGCACTGTAAGGACATGTGTATCTGCACTGGGGGCATATCTGGCACTGTGGGGGCATGTGTATCTGGCACTGGGGGCATATCTGGCACTGTAAGGACATGCATAGCTGGCACTGTGGAGACATGTGTATCTGGCACTGGGGGCATAGCTGGCACTGTGGGGGCATGTGTATCTGGTACTGTGGGGGCATGTGTATCTGGCACTGGGGGCATATATTTATCTGGCACTGTGTGGACATCAGTGTATCTGGCACTGTGGAGGGGGGTATATGTATCTGACAGTGTGGAGGCACCCATTTTTTGGGCATTTTTATATGTATGTGGCACTGTACTGGGGCATTATATGTATTTGGCACTGTACTGGGGCATTATATGTATGTGGCACTGTACTGGGGCATTATATGTATGTGGCACTGTACTGGGGCATTATATGTATGTGGCACTGTACAACATGACTAAAAATGGGGTTATGACACAAGGTCATACTCCTACAAATGTCATACTGGAAGATGTGCGCACAAAAATGGGGTGTGGCTTTGTGAAAATGGCCGAATATAGTCAGACAGAGACTATAATGGTAAAACTTGAATTTAGCAAGTATTAATATTATCTGTCAATGTACAAAGAACAATGGTATGTACTATGTACCAGGGGCAGATTGGGATAGAAAACCAGCTCGGGAAATTTCTGGAAGCGGCCTAAATAGGGGTGGGGTCAGCAGCGGAGAGCGGATATAGGGCCTAACTCAGACCTGATCGCTCGCTAGCTACTTTTTGCAGCGCAGCGATCAGATAGTCGCCGCCCACGGGGGAGTGTATTTTCGCTTTGCAAGTGTGCGATCGCATGTACAGCCGAGCGGTACAAAAAAGTTTTTTGCAGTTTCTGAGTAGCTCAGCCGTTCACTTTAGTCTTTTTGGTCCCGGAATTGACGTCAGACACCCGCCCTGTAAACTCCTGGGCACGCCTGCGTTTTTCCAAACACTCCCAGAAAATGGTCAGTTGCCACCCACAAACGCCCTCTTCCTGTCAATCTCCTTCCGTTCGGCTATGCGAATGGATTCTTCGTAAAATCCATCACCCAGCAACGGTCCACTTTGTACCCGTACGACGCGCCTGCGCATTGCGGTGCATACGCATGCGCAGTTCTGGGAGGTCAAAAGAGAACGAAAAGATTCCTTGTATTGGGCACACTCGGACTGTAATATTATCTTAAAGTCAAATATCCGTCATGATAGATGACCACAAATTCTAAAATTTAACTTTTATTAGGATGTATAAAAACATGGGCGAAATATGGTGCATGTGAATAAAGTTGTGAAAATATTAAAGTGAATTTAAAAAGCTTAGCCACTGTAGTTGCTTTTATGTTTCCTCACTGTCTCCAGTGTCTATACAGTGTTGCAATGTTTGTAGCAATACTAGTTGCCTTATGTCTGATACTGATACTTTTGTATCTATCAAGGATGACTCCTATTAGAATTTCATTACACCACCAGTATTTTACTTTCTCTATCGTCCTAGTGGATGCTGGGGTTCCTGAAAGGACCATGGGGAATAGCGGCTCCGCAGGAGACAGGGCACAAAAAGTAAAGCTTTTTCCGATCAGGTGGTGTGCACTGGCTCCTCCCCCTATGACCCTCCTCCAGACTCCAGTTAGATTTTTGTGCCCGGCCGAGAAGGGTGCAATCTAGGTGACTCTCCTAAAGAGCTGCTTAGAAAAAGTTTAGCTAGGTTTTTTATTTTACAGTGATTCCTGCTGGCAACAGGATCACTGCAGCGAGGGACTGAGGGGAGAAGGAGTCAACTCACCTGCGTGCAGGATGGATTGGTTTCTTGGCTACTGGACATCAAGCTCCAGAGGGACGATCACAGGTACAGCCTGGATGGTCACCGGAGCCACGCCGCCGGCCCCCTTGCAGATGCTGAAGACAGAAGAGGTCCAGAATCGGCGGCTGAAGACTCCTGCAGTCTTCAAAAGGTAGCGCACAGCACTGCAGCTGTGCGCCATTTTCCTCTCAGCACACTTCACACGGCAGTCACTGAGGGTGCAGGGCGCTGGGAGGGGGGCGCCCTGGGAGGCAAAATGATTACCTATAAAGGCTAAAAATACCTCACATATAGCCCTAGAGGCTATATGGAGATATTTAACCCCTGCCTAATTTTTCTAAATAGCGGGAGACGAGCCCGCCAGAAAAGGGGCGGGGCCTATCTCCTCAGCACACGGCGCCATTTCCTCTCACAGCTCCGCTGGTCAGGACGGCTCCCAAGTCTCTCCCCTGCACTGCACTACAGAAACAGGGTAAAACAGAGAGGGGGGGGGGGCACATTTATGGCGATATTTTGATATAACAAAGCAGCTATAAGGGAGCACTTATTATAAGGCTATCCCTGATATATATATAGCGCTTTTGGTGTGTGCTGGCAAACTCTCCCTCTGTCTCCCCAAAGGGCTAGTGGGTCCTGTCTTCGTTAGGAGCATTCCCTGTGTGTCTGCTGTGTGTCGGTACGTGTGTGTCGACATGTATGAGGACGATATTGGTGTGGAGGCGGAGCAATTGCCAAATATGAGGATGTCACCCCCTAGGGAGTCGACACCGGAATGGATGCCTTTATTTATGGAACTACGGGATAGTGTCAACACGCTAAAGCAGTCGTTTGACGACATGAGGCGGCCGGACAATCAATTAGTGCCTGTCCAGGCGACTCAAACACCGTCAGGGGCTGTGAAACGCCCTTTGCCTCAGTCGGTCGACACAGACCCAGACACAGGCGATGACTCCAGTGGTGACGGTGACGAATCAACCGTATTTTCCAGTAGGGCCACACGTTATATGATTTTGGCAATGAAGGAGGCGTTACATTTAGCTGATACTACAGGTACCACTAAACAGGGTATTATGTGGGGTATGAAAAAACTACCTATAGTTTTTCCTGAATCAGAAGAATTAAATGACGTGTGTAATGAAGCGTGGGTTGCCCCTGATAAAAAGCTGATAATTTCAAAGAAATTATTGGCATTATACCCTTTCCCGCCAGAGGTTAGGGAGCGCTGGGAAACACCTCCTAGGGTGGACAAGGCGCTAACACGCTTATCTAAACAAGTGGCGTTACCCTCTCCTGAGACGGCCGCACTTAAAGATCCATCAGATAGGAGGATGGAAAATATCCAAAAAAGTATATACACACATGCAGGTGTTATACTACGACCAGCTGTAGCGACTGCCTGGATGGGCAGTGCTGGGGTAGTTTGGTCAGAGTCCCTGATTGAAAATATTGATACCCTGGACAGGGACAATATTTTACTGTCGTTAGAACAAATAAAGGATGCATTTCTTTATATGCGTGATGCACAGAGGGATATCTGCACACTGGCATCACGGGTAAGTGCTATGTCCATTTCGGCCAGAAGAGCTTTATGGACGCGACAGTGGACAGGCGATGCGGATTCAAAACGGCATATGGAAGTTTTGCCGTATAAAGGGGAGGAGTTATTTGGAGTCGGTCTATCAGATTTGGTGGCCACGGCTACAGCCGGGAAATCCACCTTTCTACCTCAAGTCACTCCCCCACAGAAAAAGGCACCGACTTTTCAACCGCAGCCCTTTCGTTCCTTTAAAAATAAGAGAGCAAAGGGCTATTCATATCTGCCACGAGGCAAAGGTCGAGGGAAGAGACAGCAACACGCAGCTCCTTCCCAGGAACAGAAGCCCTCCCCGGCTTCTACAAAAGCCTCAGCATGACGCTGGGGCTTCTCAAGCGGACTCGGGGACGGTGGGCGGTCGTCTCAAAAATTACAGCGCGCAGTGGGCTCACTCGCAGGTAGATCCCTGGATCCTGCAGATAATATCTCAAGGGTACAGGTTGGAATTAGAGACAGATCCACCTCGCCGTTTCCTGAAGTCTGCTTTACCAACGTCCCCCTCCGAAAGGGAGACGGTTTTGGAAGCCATTCACAAGCTGTACTCTCAGCAGGTGATAGTCAAGGTACCTCTTCTACAACAAGGGAAGGGGTATTATTCCACTCTTTTTGTGGTACCGAAGCCGGATGGCTCGGTAAGGCCTATTCTAAATCTGAAGTCCTTGAACCTGTACATAAAGAAGTTCAAGTTCAAGATGGAGTCACTCAGAGCAGTGATAGCGAACCTGGAAGAGGGGGACTTTATGGTATCCTTGGACATCAAGGATGCGTATCTCCACGTTCCAATTTACCCCTCACACCAGGGGTACCTCAGGTTCGTTGTACAAAACTGTCACTATCAGTTTCAGACGCTGCCGTTCGGATTGTCCACGGCACCTCGGATCTTTACAAAGGTAATGGCCGAGATGATGATTCTTCTTCGAAGAAAAGGCGTATTAATTATCCCATACTTGGACGATCTCCTAATAAGGGCGAGGTCCAGAGAACAGCTAGAGATGGGATTAGCACTGTCTCAAGAAGTGCTAAAACAGCACGGGTGGATTCTGAATATTCCAAAATCCCAGCTAATGCCGACAACTCGTCTGCTGTTCCTAGGGATGATTCTGGACACGGTTCAGAAAAAGGTTTTTCTCCCGGAGGAAAAAGCCAAGGAGTTATCCGAACTTGTCAGGAACCTCCTAAAACCAGGAAAGGTGTCTGTACATCAATGCACAAGAGTCCTGGGAAAAATGGTGGCTTCTTACGAAGCAATTCCATTCGGCAGATTCCACGCAAGAATTTTCCAAAGGGATCTGTTGGACAAATGGTCAGGGTCGCATCTTCAGATGCACCTACGGATAACCCTGTCTCCAAGGACAAGGGTGTCTCTTCTGTGGTGGTTGCAGAGTCCTCATCTATTGGAGGGCCGCAGATTCGGCATACAGGATTGGATCCTGGTGACCACGGACGCCAGCCTGAGAGGCTGGGGAGCAGTCACACAAGGAAGAAACTTCCAGGGAGTATGGACGAGCCTGGAAACGTCTCTTCACATAAACATTCTGGAACTAAGAGCAATATACAATGCTCTAAGCCAGGCAGAACCTCTGCTTCAGGGAAAACCGGTGTTGATCCAGTCGGACAACATCACGGCAGTCGCCCATGTGAACAGACAGGGCGGCACAAGAAGCAGGAGTGCAATGGCAGAAGCTGCAAGGATTCTTCGCTGGGCAGAGAATCATGTGATAGCACTGTCAGCAGTGTTCATCCCGGGAGTGGACAACTGGGAAGCAGACTTCCTCAGCAGACACGATCTTCACCCGGGAGAGTGGGGACTTCATCCAGAAGTCTTCCACATGCTGGTAACCCGTTGGGAAAGACCAATGGTGGACATGATGGCGTCTCGCCTCAACAAAAAACTGGACAGGTATTGCGCCAGGTCAAGAGATCCGCAGGCAATAGCTGTGGACGCGCTGGTAACGCCTTGGGTGTACCAGTCGGTGTATGTGTTTCCTCCTCTGCCTCTCATACCAAAAGTATTGAGAATTATACGGCAAAGAGGCGTAAGAACGATACTAGTGGTTCCGGATTGGCCAAGAAGGACTTGGTACCCGGAACTTCAAGAGATGATCACGGAAGATCCGTGGCCTCTACCTCTAAGGAGGGACTTGCTTCAGCAGGGTCCCTGTCTGTTTCAAGACTTACCGCGGCTGCGTTTGACGGCATGGCGGTTGAACGCCGGATCCTAATGGAAAAAGGCATGCCGGAAGAAGTCATTCCTACTTTGATTAAAGCAAGGAAAGAAGTAACCGTGCAACATTATCACCGAATTTGGCGAAAATATGTTGCGTGGTGCGAAGATCGGAGTGCTCCGACGGAGGAATTTCAACTGGGTCGATTCCTACATTTCCTGCAATCAGGATTGTCTATGGGTCTCAAATTGGGATCTATTAAGGTTCAAATTTCGGCCCTGTCGATTTTCTTTCAAAAAGAATTGGCTTCAGTCCCTGAAGTCCAGACCTTTGTTAAGGGAGTGCTGCATATACAGCCCCCTGTGGTGCCTCCAGTGGCACCGTGGGATCTCAATGTAGTTTTGGATTTTCTAAAATCTCATTGGTTTGAACCACTAAATAAGGTGGATTTGAAATATCTCACTTGGAAAGTGACCATGCTTCTAGCCCTGGCTTCTGCCAGGAGAGTGTCAGAATTGGCAGCTTTATCTTACAAAAGCCCATATCTGATTTTCCATTCGGACAGGGCAGAACTGCGGACTCGTCCGCATTTTCTCCCTAAGGTGGTGTCAGCATTTCATCTGAACCAGCCTATTGTAGTGCCTGCGGCTACAAGTGACTTGGAGGACTCCAAGTTACTGGACGTTGTCAGAGCATTAAGAATATATATTGCAAGAACAGCTGGAGTCAGAAAATCTGACTCGTTGTTTATATTGTATGCACCCAACAAGATGGGTGCTCCTGCGTCTAAGCAGACGATTGCTCGTTGGATCTGTAGCACAATCCAACTGGCACATTCTGTGGCAGGCCTGCCACAGCCTAAATCTGTAAAGGCCCACTCCACAAGGAAGGTGGGCTCATCTTGGGCGGCTGCCCGAGGGGTCTCGGCATTACAACTTTGCCGAGCAGCTACGTGGTCAGGGGAGAACACGTTTGTAAAATTTTACAAATTTGATACTCTGGCTAAGGAGGACCTGGAGTTCTCTCATTCGGTGCTGCAGAGTCATCCGCACTCTCCCGCCCGTTTGGGAGCTTTGGTATAATCCCCATGGTCCTTTCAGGAACCCCAGCATCCACTAGGACGATAGAGAAAATAAGATTTTACTTACCGATAAATCTATTTCTCGGAGTCCGTAGTGGATGCTGGGCGCCCATCCCAAGTGCGGATTATCTGCATAAATTGTACATAGTTATTGTTAACTTATTCGGGTTATTGTTGTTGGAAGCCATCTTTCAGAGGCTCCGCTGTTATCATACTGTTAACTGGGTTTAGATCACAAGTTGTACGGTGTGATTGGTGTGGCTGGTATGAGTCTTACCCGGGATTCAAAATCCTCCCTTATTGTGTACGCTCGTCCGGGCACAGTACCTAACTGGAGTCTGGAGGAGGGTCATAGGGGGAGGAGCCAGTGCACACCACCTGATCGGAAAAAGCTTTACTTTTTGTGCCCTGTCTCCTGCGGAGCCGCTATTCCCCATGGTCCTTTCAGGAACCCCAGCATCCACTACGGACTCCGAGAAATAGATTTATCGGTAAGTAAAATCTTATTTTTATTCCATGTCAGCAGTGTGCGCATCACTAACTGTTCATACTACAGTGGTAACTCATCCTTAACGTGTCTGTTACTGTTTATTAGGGACTCAATATTCTTGGAATAATTATCCGTGTACTGCTGCTCTCCATATATGAGACAGATGGTGTTCAGGGCACTTTATTTCATATGTCAATATACCTTATTTGTTCCACCATGCATCAATATCCATTATACACATATGTGACATATTAGCAGGATGTATCACATTCCATTAGGTTTTTCAGTGCACCTATTGTCATGAGAGTGGTTCTTTTATTATCAGAATCACAGTGCTCTTATTCGGTGTGGTTGAATTCACATTAATTAATTTATTTGTATGCACCAGTCACTTGCACATGTGTAAGATATAACAGGTTTAGTGACACATTCATATATATCCCATACAGCTTTTATTCCCTTTAAGCTGTGGGGTATGCGTTTTGTATGATGAACAAATATATAGCTTTTCCTTATGTAGTATAGTGCCCTGTGTTCATGCTCATCTATAATAGAGAAACATCCTTATTCGCATTCATATTCCCAATCAGCTGTCAATCGCTCTGGTATGCACACGTTTTGTACATACTATTATATGTGTGTTAACATCAATAATGCCCCCACACTTCGTGACTGCTAAACGCAGCCCTATTATATTCGGCTCTCCAGCGCCGCGTGTACCCGCTGGCAGCCGCTGACCGCGGCTCTCATGTGTGAGAGATCCCGCGTGACTCAGTGTGGTCAGAGGGCTGTTTTCAAAGCGACGTGCATACAGTTAGCTCCGCTATGAGAGCAGCAATATTTCACACAGGCAAATAGCAAATCCCTATCAGACCGGCAATGTATCAGTAGCTAAGCTGAGCTAGTGGAAAGGACACATAGTGGTTGTGTCCGATCCCTTCCTAACGATCGTTTCGCATCTGCTTCATCATAGGAAGTGCAGTTCTGACCTGATCGCAGCGGAAAAATCTAGTGTGCGATCAGGTCTGAATGACCCCCATGGATTGACGTACTGGTGGGGAGTGGCAAAATATGGAAAGGCGTGGCCACCCCCTTAAAAAAAAAAGTTACTATTCATTTGACCCCCTCTGCAACTAACACGGGCCGCTACTGTATCTGCAAGGGGTCATACTGCATGCTGATATAGCCATGTGGGATGTAGTTAATATCACGGTGGTCGGGATCCTGACGCCGAAATCCCGACAGCCGGGAATGCCGACAGCGCTCACCACGGCTATTCCCACTTGTGGGTTTCCATGACACCCATAGAGCGGGAACAAAAGTGACGAGCCACCATGCCTGAAGTGTTGCGAGTCCGCGATGAGACCCTAGATGCTCGCCCCGCTGCTGGTACTCTGGTGGTCGGGGTGCCGCTGTCGGTATATTGACAGTCGGCATCCCATCCGCCGGGATATCATTACCATCCCATCCATGTGTGTAAGACCCTCTCATCCCTTCCTGTAAATATATTTAGCAATGAGTTATGTGAGGAGGGGAGAGCTGTTTGGGGGATTTGAGGGCGAGGGCGAGCACAGAGCTGTGGGGAGGGGCTGTTTGGGGGATTTGAGGGCGAGCACAGAGCTGTGGGGAGGGGCTGTTTGGGGGATCTGAGGGCGAGGGCGAGCACAGAGCTGTGGGGAGGGGCTGTTTGGGGGATCTGAGGGCGAGCACAGAGCTGTGGGGAGGGGCTGTTTGGGGGCTCTGAGGGCGAGGGCGAGCACAGAGCTGTGGGGAGGGGCTGTTTGGGGGATCTGAGGGCGAGCACAGAGCTGTGGGGAGGGGCTGTTTGGGGGATCTGAGGGCGAGCACAGAGCTGTGGGGAGGGGCTGTTTGGGGGATATGAGGGCGAGCACAGAGCTGTGGGGAGGGGCTGTTTGGGGGATCTGAGGGCGAGGGTGAGCACAGAGCTGTGGGGAGGGGCTGTTTGGGGGATCTGAGGGCGAGGGCGAGCACAGAGCTGTGGAGAGGGGCTGTTTGGGGGATTTGAGGGCGAGGGCGAGCACAGAGCTGTGGGGAGGGGCTGTTTGGGGGATCTGAGGGCGAGGGCGAGGGCAAGCACAGAGCTGTGGGGAGGGGCTGTTTGGGGGATCTGAGTGCGAGGCAGAGCACAGAGCTGTGGGGAGGGGCTGTGTGTGGGGATCTGAGGGCGAGGCAGAGCACAGAGCTGTGGGGAGGGGCTGTTTGGGAGATCTGAGGGCGAGGCAGAGCACAGAGCTGTGGGGAGGGGCTGTGTGTGGGGATCTGAGGGCGAGGCAGAGCACAGAGCTGTGGGGAGGGGCTGTTTGGGGGATCTGAGGGCGAGCACAGAGCTGTGGGGAGGGGCTGTTTGGGGGATCTGAGGGCGAGGCAGAGCACAGAGCTGTGGGGAGGGGCTGTGTGTGGGGATCTGGGGGCGAGGGCGAGCACAGAGCTGTGGGGAGGGGCTGTGTGTGGGGATCTGAGGGCGAGGCAGAGCACAGAGCTGTGGGGAGGGGCTGTGTGTGGGGATCTGAGGGCGAGGCAGAGCACAGAGCTGTGGGGAGGGGCTGTGTGTGGGGATCTGAGGGCGGGGCAGAGCACAGAGCTGTGGGGAGGGGCTGTGTGTGGGGATCTGAGTGCGAGGCAGAGCAGTGTGCGTGGGGGGGGGGTCTGTGTGAGGAGGGGAGGCTGTTTGGGGTATCTGAGTGTGAGGCAGAGCACAGAGCTGTGGGAGGGGCTGTGTGGGGATCTGAGTGCGAGGCAGAGCAGTGTGCGTGGGGGGGGGGTCTGTGTGAGGAGGGGGGGGGGCTGTTTGAGGGATCTGAGTGCGAGGCAGAGCACAGAGCTGTGGGGAGGGGCTGTGTGTGGGGATCTGAGGGCGAGGCAGAGCACAGAGCTGTGGGGAGGGGCTGTGTGTGGGGATCTGGGGGCGAGGGCGAGCACAGAGCTGTGGGGAGGGGCTGTGTGTGGGGATCTGAGGGCGAGGCAGAGCACAGAGCTGTGGGGAGGGGCTGTGTGTGGGGATCTGAGGGCGAGGCAGAGCACAGAGCTGTGGGGAGGGGCTGTGTGTGGGGATCTGAGGGCGGGGCAGAGCACAGAGCTGTGGGGAGGGGCTGTGTGTGGGGATCTGAGTGCGAGGCAGAGCAGTGTGCGTGGGGGGGGGGTCTGTGTGAGGAGGGGAGGCTGTTTGGGGTATCTGAGTGTGAGGCAGAGCACAGAGCTGTGGGAGGGGCTGTGTGTGGGGATCTGAGTGCGAGGCAGAGCAGTGTGCGTGGGGGGGGGGTCTGTGTGAGGAGGGGGGGGGCTGTTTGAGGGATCTGAGTGCGAGGCAGAGCACAGAGCTGTGGGGAGGGGCTGTGTGTGGGGATCTGAGGGCGAGGCAGAGCACAGAGCTGTGGGGAGGGTCTGTGTGTGGGGATCTGAGGGCGGGGCAGAGCACAGAGCTGTGGGGAGGGGCTGTTTGGGGGAACTGAGTGTGAGGCAGAGCACAGAGCTGTGGGGAGGGGCTGTTTGGGGGAACTGAGTGCGAGGCAGAGCACAGAGCTGTGGGGAGGGGCTGTGTGTGGGGATCTGAGGGCGGGGCAGAGCACAGAGCTGTGGGGAGGGGCTGTTTGGGGGATTTGAGGGCGAGGGCGAGCACAGAGCTGTGGGGAGGGGCTGTTTGGGGGATCTGAGGGCGAGGGCGAGCACAGAGCTGTGGGGAGGGGCTGTTTGGGGGATCTGAGGGCGAGCACAGAGCTGTGGGGAGGGGCTGTTTGGGGGATCTGAGGGCGAGGGCAAGCACAGAGCTGTGGGGAGGGGCTGTTTGGGGGATCTGAGGGCGAGCACAGAGCTGTGGGGAGGGGCTGTTTGGGGGATCTGAGGGCGAGCACAGAGCTGTGGGGAGGGGCTGTTTGGGGGATATGAGGGCGAGCACAGAGCTGTGGGGAGGGGCTGTTTGGGGGATCTGAGGGCGAGGGTGAGCACAGAGCTGTGGGGAGGGGCTGTTTGGGGGATCTGAGGGCGAGGGCGAGCACAGAGCTGTGGGGAGGGGCTGTTTGGGGGATTTGAGGGCGAGGGCGAGCACAGAGCTGTGGGGAGGGGCTGTTTGGGGGATGCGAGGGCGAGCACAGAGCTGTGGGGAGGGGCTGTTTGGGGGATCGGAGGGTGAGGGCGAGCACAGAGCTGTGGGGAGGGGCTGTTTGGGGGATCTGAGGGCAAGCACAGAGCTGTGGGGAGGGGCTGTTTGGGGGATCTGAGGGCGAGCACAGAGCTGTGGGGAGGGGCTGTGTGTGGGGATCTGAGTGCGAGGCAGAGCACAGAGCTGCGGGGAGGGGCTGTGTGTGGGGATCTGAGGGCGAGGCAGTGCACAGAGCTGTGGGGAGAGGCTGTTTGGGGGATCTGAGGGCGAGGCAGTGCACAGAGCTGTGGGGAGGGGCTGTGTGTGGGGATCTGAGGGTGAGGCAGAGCACAGAGCTGTGGGGAGGGGCTGTGTGTGGGGATCTGAGTGTGAGGCAGAGCACAGAGCTGTGGGGAGGGGCTGTGTGTGGGGATCTGAGGGCGAGGCAGAGCACAGAGCTGTGGGGAGGGGCTGTGTGTGGGGATCTGAGGGCGGGGCAGAGCACAGAGCTGTGGGGAGGGGCTGTGTGTGGGGATCTGAGTGTGAGGCAGAGCACAGAGCTGTGGGGAGTGGCTGTGTGTGGGGATGTGAGGGCGGGGCAGAGCACAGAGCTGTGGGGAGGGGCTGTGTGTGGGGATCTGAGTGCGAGGCAGAGCAGTGTGCGTGGGGGGGGGGTCTGTGTGAGGAGGGGGGGGCTGTTTGGGATATCTGAGTGCGAAGTAGAGCAGTGTGCGTGGGGGGGGGGTCTGTGTGAGGAGGGGGGGCTATTTGGGATATCTGAGTGCGAGGCAGAGCAGTGTGCGTAGGGGGGGGTCTGTGTGAGGAGGGGGGGGCTGTTTGGGATATCTGAGTGCGAGGCAGAGCAGTGTGCGTGGGGGGGGGTCTGTGTGAGGAGGGGGGGCTGTTTGGGATATCTGAGTGCGAGGCAGAGCAGTGTGCGTAGGGGGGGGGGTCTGTGTGAGAAGGGGAGAGCTCTATGAGGGGGGATCTAACAGAGGGAGAGAGCTGTGTAAGAGGGAGAAAGGTGTGTTGGGGGGGGTCTTCAGTTTGCCGGCGGACGGGCTCCCGGCGACCAGCATACCGGCGCCGGAATCCCGACCGCTGGCATACTGACAGCTTTTCTCCCTCTTGGAGGTCCACGACCCCCCTGGAGGGAGAATAGATAGCGTGGCGAGCGCAACGAGCCCGCAAGGGGCTCATTTGCGCTCGCCCAGCTGTCGGTATGCTGCGGTCGAGATTCCGGCGCTGGCATTACATACTACACCCGTGCTGGGGGGATCTGAGTGGGAAGACGCAGAGCTGTGGGAGGGGGGAAAGCTGTGAGTGGGGATCTGGGTGAGGGGGGGGGGGGGGAGAGCTGTACGTGGGGATCTGAGAGGGGGGGTTAGCTGTAGGGGGGGGCTGTGTGAGGAGGGTGGAGCTGTGTGTGGGGATCTGAGTGAGGGGGGGGCTGTGTGAGGAGGGGATAGCTGTGTGGGGGGGCTGTGTGAGGAGAGGAGTGCTGTGTGTGGGGATCTGAGTGGGGGGGGAGAGAGCTGTGGGGGAGGCTGTGTGAGGAGGGGGGCTGTGTGTGGGGATCTGAGTGGGGGGAGAGAGCTGTGGGGGGGGGGCTGTGTGAGGAGGGGAGAGCTGTGTGTAGGGAACTGAGTGGGGGGAGAGAGCTGTGGGGGGGGGGGGGCTGTGTGAGGAGGGTGGGGCTGTGTGTGGAGATCTGAGTGGGGGGAGAGAGCTGTGTGTGGGGGGGGGCTGTGTGAGGAGGGGGGGCTGTGTGTGGGGATCTGAGTGGGGGGGGGCTGTGTGAGGAGGGTGGGGCTGTGTGTGGGGATCTGAGTGAGGGAGGGTCTGTGTGAGGAGGGGATAGCTGTGTGGGGGGGGCTGTGTGAGGAGGGGAGAGCTGTGTGTGGGGATCTGAGTGGGGGGGAGAGAGCTGTGGGGGAGGCTGTGTGAGGAGGGGGGCTGTGTATGGGGATCTGAGTGGGGGGAGAGAGCTGTGGGGGGGGGGGGGCTGTGTGAGGAGGGGAGAGCTGTGTGTGGGGATCTGAGTGGGGGGAGAGAGCTGTGGGGGGGGGCTGTGTGAGGAGGGTGGGGCTGTGTGTGGAGATCTGAGTGGGGGGAGAGAGGTGTGTGGGGGGGGGGCTGTGAGGAGGGTGGGGCTGTGTGTGGGGATCTGAGTGGGGGGGGGGCTGTGTGAGGAGGGGGGCTGTGTGTGGGGATCTGAGTGGGGGGGCTGTGTGAGGAGGGTGGGCTGTGTGTGGGGATCTGAGTGGGGGAGGGCTGTGTGAGGAGGGTGGGCTGTGTGTGGGGATCTGAGTGGGGGGGCTGTGTGAGGAGGGGGGGCTGTGTGTGGGAATCTGGGTGAGGGGGGGGGGAGCTGTCTAGTTAACTTTAGTTAAATGGCTGTGGCTGGGGGCGGTTCCTCCATGGTGGCCGATTCCTTTTGAAAGTGGCTGCAGGAGACAGAGATGGCAATTCAGCGGCACTTGTTCAGTGTGGTGGGTGGGCTGAGGCAGGCACTGGTCGCGCTTCTCTCCCTTGGGCTCTCCTCTGCTTTCCTACATGCAGCGCAGACAGACACTAAGCCAGCGCTGAAGTGAGACGCCGCAGCCCAGCGCCAAGACACAGGGAGAGCGGTGGCAGTGGCGACCTCCTGGCCTGTGAGTGCAGAGGGTCGGGAGGTAGCGCGGCACATCTGAGCCTGCTTAAGCTTCTGCCGCGCTACCTCCCGTCCCTCTGCACTCACAGGCCAGGAGGTCGCCACTGCCACCAATCTCCCTGTGTCTCCCAACGCTGCTGATCGCGGCAGCCGGCCCAACACAGGGGTGAGTGAAGGCTATTGAGTGGACGTCGGGACCGACTAAGCGGAAACTGATCCGGCGTCCTGGCGTCCCAATCCGCCCCTGGTATGTACTGTAGATATGCAGCAGACAGGGGTGGTCATTCCGAGTTGTTCGCTCGCTAGCTGCTTTTAGCAGATTTGCACGCGCTAAGCCGCCGCCTACTGGGAGTGAATCTTAGCTTAGTAAAATTGCGAACGAAAGATTAGCACAATTGCGAATAGACACTTCTTAGCAGTTTCTGAGTAGCTCCAGACTTACTCGGCATCTGCGATCAGTTCAGTCAGTTTCGTTCCTGGTTTGACGTCACAAACACACCCAGCGTTCGCCCAGACATTTCCCCGTTTCTTCAGACACTCCCACGTTTTCCCCAGAAACGGTAGCGTTTTTCCGCACACACCCATAAAACGGCCAGTTTCCGCCCAGAAACACCCACTTCCTGTCAATCACATTACGATCACCAGAACGAAGAAAAAACCTCGTAATGCCGTGAGTAAAATACCTAACTGCATAGCAAATTTACTTGGCGCAGTCGCAGTGCGAACATTGCGCATGCGCAAATAGCGGAAAATCGCTGCGATGCGAAGAAAATTACCGAGCGAACAACTCGGAATGACCACCAGGGTTAGCTGCAGATGAAATAACCGTAATGTAGTCCAAAATCCCATGCACCTCTAACAGTAAACCCTCTGATGTTAGGCCGCCGCCTGGTTGCAGATAAACTGCAGTAATACTATACTCCAATGTCTAAATCTTGATGCTGGTAATATAAGTCGCCTAATTTATTGTGCTTGAACCGTAACAATATACTTTAAGCTAGCTTAAAACTAAAAATAAAGACACGGACACAAACTGCGTTGGATTAAATGGTCATTAATTTATTAATTCGAATTACTTTATTCGTAGCGGGTGGGCAGGAAGATGCTACCATTAGCCAGGTCTAGTCAACTAGATCTCATAAAAAAATGGCGGCGACTGAAACGCCCCATCTAAAACTATAAGCATAACTTGTGTCGTGAAGGTCTCACCACCCCTTACTATAGCACAGTGAGGCCATTTCTCATAGAAGCGTCCATTGTCCCACCACAAGGGCAGGACACACTCACCGTCCTTTGAAAAGGGGTAAGTGCCCCACAACTACCACTTATACTTAGTGATGAGTGGGTTCGGTTCCTCGGAAACCGAACCCCCCCGAACTTCACCCATTTTACACGGGTCCGAGGCATACTCGGATTCTCCCGTATGGCTCGGTTAATCCGAGCGCGCCCGAATGTCATCATCCCGCTGTCGGATTCTCGCGAGATTCGGATTCTATATAAGCAGCCGCGCGTCGCCGCCATTTTCACTCGTGCATTGGAAATGTTAGGGAGAGGACGTGGCTGGCGTCCTCTCCGTTTATTAATAATATTTGTGCTGCTTATTGCTTAATTGTGGGGGCTGGGGAGCAGCTGTATTATATAGGAGGAGTACAGTGCAGAGTTTTGCTGACCAGTGACCACCAGTATACGTTGTCTGCCTGAAAAACACTCCATATCTGTGCTTAGTGTGCTGCATATATCTGTGCTCACACTGCTTAATTGTGGGGACTGGGGAGCAGCTGTATTATATAGGAGGAGTACAGTGCAGAGTTTTACTGACCAGTGACCACCAGTATACGTTGTCTGCCTGAAAAACACTCCATATCTGTGCTCAGTGTGCTGCATATATCTGTGCTCACACTGCTTAATTGTGGGGACTGGGGAGCAGCTGTATTATATAGGAGGCGTACAGTGCAGAGTTTTGCTGACCAGTGACCACCAGTATACGCTGTCTGCCTGAAAAATATTCTATATCTGTGCTCAGTGTGCTGCATATATCTGTGCTCACACTGCTTAATTGTGGGGACTGGGGAGCAGCTGTATTATATAGGAGGAGTACAGTGCAGAGTTTTGCTGACCAGTGACCACCAGTATACGTTGTCTGCCTGAAAAACACTCCATATCTGTGCTCAGTGTGCTGCATATATCTGTGCTCACACTGCTTAATTGTGGGGACTGGGGAGCAGCTGTATTATATAGGAGGAGTACAGTGCAGAGTTTTGCTGACCAGTGACCAGTATACGATGGTGGTCATTCCGAGTTGTTCGCTCGTTATTTTTTTCTCGCAACGGAGTGATTAGTCGCTAATGCGCATGCGCAATGTCCGCACTGCGACTGCGCCAACTAAATTTGCTATGCAGTTAGGTATTTTACTCACGGCATTACAAGGTTTTTTCTTCGTTCTGGTGATCGGAGTGTGATTGACAGGAAGTGGGTGTTTCTGGGCGGAAACTGGCCGTTTTATGGGAGTGTGTGGAAAAAACGCTACCGTTTCTGGGAAAAACGCGGGAGTGGCTGGAGAAACGGAGGAGTGTCTGGGCGAACGCTGAGTGTGTTTGTGACGTCAAACCAGGAACGACAAGCACTGAACTGATTGCACTGGAAAAGTAAGTCTCGAGCTACTCAGAAACTGCACAGAGAAGTATTTTCGCAATATTGCGAATCTCTCGTTCGCAATTTTGATAAGCTAAGATTCACTCCCAGTAGGCGGCGGCTTAGCGTGTGCAATGCTGCTAAAAGCAGCTTGCGAGCGAACAACTCGGAATGAGGGCCGTTGTCTGCCTGAAAAACACTCCATATCTGTGCTCAGTGTGCTGCATATATCTGTGCTCACACTGCTTAATTGTGGGGACTGGGGAGCAGCTGTATTATATAGGAGGAGTACAGTGCAGAGTTTTGCTGACCAGTGACCACCAGTATACGTTGTCTGCCTGAAAAACACTCCATATCTGTGCTCAGTGTGCTGCATATATCTGTGCTCACACTGCTTAATTGTGGGGACTGGGGAGCAGCTGTATTATATAGGAGGAGTACAGTGCAGAGTTTTGCTGACCAGTGACCACCAGTATACGCTGTCTGCCTGAAAAATACTCCATATCTGTGCTCAGTGTGCTGCATATATCTGTGCTCACACTGCTTAATTGTGGGGACTGGGGAGCAGCTGTATTATATAGGAGGAGTACAGTGCAGAGTTTTGCTGACCAGTGACCACCAGTATACGTTGTCTGCCTGAAAAACACTCCATATCTGTGCTCAGTGTGCTGCATATATCTGTGCTCACACTGCTTAATTGTGGGGACTGGGGAGCAGCTGTATTATATAGGAGGAGTACAGTGCAGAGTTTTGCTGACCAGTGACCACCAGTATACGTTGTCTGCCTGAAAAACACTCCATATCTGTGCTCAGTGTGCTGCATATATCTGTGCTCACACTGCTTAATTGTGGGGACTGGGGAGCAGCTGTATTATATAGGAGGAGTACAGTGCAGAGTTTTGCTGACCAGTGACCGCCAGTATACGTTGTCTGCCTGAAAAACACTCCATATCTGTGCTCAGTGTGCTGCATATATCTGTGCTCACACTGCTTTATTGTGGGCACTGGGGACCACCAGTATATTATATAGGAGGAGTACAGTGCAGAGTTTTGCTGACAGTGACCACCAGTATATATAGCAGTACGGTACAGAAGGCCACTGCTCTACCTACCTCCATACCTCCCAACTGTCCCGATTTTCACGGGACAGTCCCGTTTTTTAGTGACTGTCCCGCTGTCGCGGGGGGTCAGTTGGGAGGCTCTGTCAATCGCTGCTCTGCTTAGCAGAGCAGCGGTGAATAGACGCTGTGCGCATGCGCACAGCGTCTATTCAGTGGAGTCAGAGGGAGAGGGAGTATGCCAGCGGCTCACAGAGCGCTGGGTATGCCCCCTCAGTGATGAAAACGGGGGCGTGGCTCGCGGTCGCGGGTCCTCCGCGAAGCCACGCCCCTTGCATAGGCCACGCCCCCTTTTTCAGTGTCCCGCTTCACAAACAAACAAAGTTGGGAGGTATGTACCTCTGTGTCGTCAAGTATACTATCCATCCATACCTGTGGTGCATTTCAGTTGTGCGCAGTATATATAGTAGTAGGCCATTGCTATTGATACTGGCATATAATTCCACACATTAAAAAATGGAGAACAAAAATGGGGAAAGATCAAGATCCACTTCCACCTCGTGCTGAAGCTGCTGCCACTAGTCATGGCCGAGACGATGAAATGCCATCAACGTCGTCTGCCAAGGCCGATGCCCAATGTCATAGTAGAGAGCATGTAAAATCCAAAAAACAAAAGTTCAGTAAAATGACCCAAAAATCAAAATTGAAAGCGTCTGATGAGAAGCGTAAACTTGCCAATATGCCATTTACGACACGGAGTGGCAAGGAACGGCTGAGGCCCTGGCCTATGTTCATGGCTAGTGGTTCAGATTCACATGAGGATGGAAGCACTCATCCTCTCGCTAGAAAAATGAAAAGACTTAAGCTGGCAAAAGCACAGCAAAGAACTGTGCGTTCTTCTAAATCACAAATCCCCAAGGAGAGTCCAATTGTGTCGGTTGCGATGCCTGACCTTCCCAACACTGGACGGGAAGAGCTTGCGCCTTCCACCATTTGCACGCCCCCCTGCAAGTGCTGGAAGGAGCACCCGCAGTCCAGTTCCTGATAGTCAAATTGAAGATGTCACTGTTGAAGTACACCAGGATGAGGGTATGGGTGTTGCTGGCGCTGGGGAGGAAATTGACAAGGAGGATTCTGATGGTGAGATGGTTTGTTTAAGTCAGGCACCCGGGGAGACACCTGTTGTCTGTGGGACGAATATGGCCATTGACATGCTTGGTCAAAATACAAAAAAAAAATCACCTCTTCGGTGTGGAATTATTTCAACACAAATGCGGACAACAGGTGTCAAGCCGTGTGTTGCCTTTGTCAAGCTGTAATAAGTAGGGGTAAGGACGTTAACCACCTAGGAACATCCTCCCTTATACGTCACCTGGACCGCATTCATCAGAAGTCAGTGACAAGTTCAAAAACTTTGGATGACAGCGGAAGCAGTCCACTGACCACTAAATCCCTTCCTCTTGTAACCAAGCTCCTGCAAACCACACCACCAACTCCCTCAGTGTCAATTTCCACCTTACACAGGAAAGCCAATAGTCCTGCAGGCCATGTCACTGGCAAGTCTGACGAGTCCTCTCCTGCCTGGGATTCCTCCGATGCATCCTTGAGTGTAACGCCTACTGCTGCTGGCGCTGCTGTTGTTGCTGCTGGGAGTCGATCGGCATCCCAGAGGGGAAGTCGGAAGACCACTTGTACTACTTCCAGTAAGCAATTGACTGTCCAACAGTCCTTTGCGAGGAAGATGAAATATCACAGCAGTCATCCTGCTGCAAAGCGGATAACTCAGGTCTTGTCAGCCTGGGTGGTGAGAAACGTGGTTCCGGTATCCACCGTTAATTCAGAGGCAACTAGAGACTTGATTGAGGTACTGTGTCCCCGGTACCAAATACCATCTAGGTTCCATTTCTCTAGGCAGGCGATACCGAAAAAATGTACACAGACCTCAGAAAAAGAGTCACCAGTGTCCTAAAAAATGCAGTTGTACCCAATGTCCACTTAACCACGGACATGTGGACAAGTGGAGCAGGGCAGACTCGGGACTATATGACTGTGACAGCCCACTGGGTAGATGTATTGCCTCCCGCAGCAAGAACAGCAGCGGCGGCACCAGTAGCAGCATCTCGCAAACGCCAACTCGTTCCTAGGCAGGCTACGCTTTGTATCACCGCTTTCCATAAGAGGCACACAGCTGACAACCTCTCACGGAAACTGAGGAACATCATCGCAGAATGGCTTACCCCAATTGGACTCTCCTGGGGATTTGTGACATCGGACAATGCCAGCAATATTGTGCGTGCATTACATCTGGGCAAATTCCAGCACGTCCCATGTTTTGCACATACATTGAATTTGGTGGTGCAGAATTATTTAAAAAACGACAGGGGCGTGCAAGAGATGCTGTCGGTGGCCCGAAGAATTGCGGGCCACTTTCGGCATTCAGCCACCGCGTGCCGAAGACTGGAGCACCACCAAACACTCCTGAACCTGCCCTGCCATAATCTGAAGCAAGAGGTGGTAACGAGGTGGAATTCAACCCTCTATATGCTTCAGAGGTTGGAGGAGCAGCAAAAGGCCATTCAAGCCTATACAACTGAGCACGATATAGGAGGTGGAATGCACCTGTCTCAAGCGCAGTGGAGAATGATTTCAACGTTGTGCAAGGTTCTGCAACCCTTTGAACTTGCCACACGTGAAGTCAGTTCAGACACTGCCAGCCTGAGTCAGGTCATTCCCCTCATCAGGCTTTTGCAGAAGAAGCTGGAGACATTGAAGGAGGAGCTAACACAGAGCGATTCCGCTAGGCATGTGGGACTTGTGGATGGAGCCCTTAATTCGCTTAACCAGGATTCACGGGTGGCCAATCTGTTGAAATCAGAGCAATACATTTTGGCCACCGTGCTAGATTTAAAACCTACGTTGTATCTCTCTTTCCGGCAGACACAAGTCTGCAGAGGTTCAAAGACCTGCTGGTGAGAAAATTGTCAAGTCAAGCGGAATGTGACCCGTCAACATCTCCTCCTTCACATTCTCCCGCAACTGGGGGTGCGAGGAAAAGGCTAAGAATTCCGAGCCCACCCGCTGGCGGTGATGCAGGGCAGTCTGGAGCGAGTGCTGACATCTGGTCCGGACTGAAGGACCTGCCAACGATTACTGACATGTCGTCTACTGTCACTGCATATGATTCTGTCACCATTGAAAGAATGGTGGAGGATTATATGAGTGACCGCATCCAAGTAGGCACGTCAGACAGTCCGTACGTATACTGGCAGGAAAAAGAGGCAATTTGGAGGCCTTTGCAGAAACTGGCTTTATTTTACCTAAGTTGCCCCCCCTCCGAAAGAGTGTTTAGTGCAGCCGCTCACCTTGTCAGCAATCGGCGTACGAGGTTACTTCCAGAAAATGTGGAGAAGATGATGTTCATCAAAATGAATTATAATCAATTCCTCCGTGGAGACATTCACCAGCAATTGCCTCCAGAAAGTACACAGGGACCTGAGATGGTGGATTCCAGTGGGGACAAATTAATAATCTGTGAGGAGGGGGATGTACACAGTGAAAGGGGTGAGGAATCGGAGGATGATGATGAGGTGGACATCTTGCCTCTGTAGAGCCAGTTTGTGCAAGGAGAGATTGATTGCTTCTTTTTTGGTGGGGGCCCAAACCAACCAGTCATTTCAGTCACAGTCGTGTGGCAGACCCTGTCACTGAAATGATGGGTTCGTTAAAGTGTGCATGTCCTGTTTATACAACATAAGGGTGGGTGGGAGGGCCCAAGGACAATTCCATCTTGCACCTCTTTTTTTCTTTCATTTTTCTTTGCATCATGTGCTATTTGGGGACAATTTTTTTGAAGTGCCATCCTGCCTGACACTGCAGTGCCACTCCTAGATAGGCCAGGTGTTTGTGTCGGCCACTTGTGTCGCTTAGCTTAGTCACACAGCGACCTTGGTGCGCCTCTTTTTTTCTTTGCATCATGTGCTGTTTGGGGACAATTTTTTTGAAGGGCCATCCTGCCTGACACTGCAGTGCCACTCCTAGATGGGCCAGGTGTTTGTGTCGGCCACTTGTGTCGTTTAGCTTAGTCACACAGCAACCTTGGTGCGCCTCTTTTTTTCTTTGCATCATGTGCTGTTTGGGGACTATTTTTTTGAAGTGCCATCCTGTCTGACACTGCAGTGCCACTCCTAGATGGGCCAGGTGTTTGTGTCGGCCACTTGTGTCGCTTAGCTTAGCCATCCAGCGACCTCGGTGCAAATTTTAGGACTAAAAATAATATTGTGAGGTGTTCAGAATAGACTGAAAATGAGTGGAAATTATGGTTATTGAGGTTAATAATACTATGGGATCAAAATGACCCCCAAATTCTATGATATAAGCTGTTTTTGAGTGTTTTTTGTAAAAAAACACCCGAATCCAAAAAAAAATTTTCAGGGAGGTTTTGCCAAAACGCGTCCGAATCCAAAACACGGCCGCGGACCCGAATCCAAAACCAAAACACAAAACCCGAAAAATTTCCGGTGCACATCACTACTTATACTACACATGACCGCTGGCCAGTAGCGCCTTCCTGCCCGCTAAATCAATTAAAAAATTATTAGTAAGTCAAATTGAAGACAGCCAAATCAAAGATTCGTCAAGGGAGGGTGGGCTTACAACCCGGTAAGAGGAATAGCTCTGCTTGGACTCTCCCAAAATACCCTACCACCTAGTAACCGCCCATTATCCTAATGATAGGCTGGCCCTAACCAATTATAACACACTAACCAAAACTAGTCTGCCTAGCAAGAGCTAACCTATACTGAACCAGTCCCTAAAATTCAAGCCTCTTATATGATTTCGTGTTAAGGCAGCCTTCACCTTATCTAATGATAAAAACTACAAACTCAAAATGGGCTATAAACAAAGCAATATCTGTCTGAACACGACAAGGTCAGGGCTGGCAGTAAACAAAACATAGGGGAAAAGGAAGAGGCTAGCAATCCGTAACTATCAACGGCACCTAGTGAAATGCCCCGACAAGCTATTTACACCTACCTGAACCAAAAGGCCCAGCACCACTACACCTTGGGAAGTTAGGGTGCGGGATTAGAGAGAGTCACTATTGAGGTTTCCCTGTCAACAGGCGCAACAGCGTAAGCACCATCTGTAGCATGGCAGTTAGAATGCTGATTGGTTGGCACTTTATCTCTCTCCAAGGCTTGATACATCTCCCCCCTGGAACAGATATTGAGAACGAATACGATAGAGAAATGCAATATGGCGATTTTGCCAATTTTAAAAATTGGGATATAGTTGCAGGCAATGGTTTCCAGTGACAGATCAATAAGAACCGCGGCTAGGTCTGCACAATGGTTTTCCACGCAGTACAGATAAGGATTGTCAGTTACATATGAAGAGCCGGCAGCTGGTTGAATCCTTTATGATCTGGAAATTCTGGTTAGGAAATATCTTCAGTCTCATCTTTCCTGTTATGACATATAACTGATCTGTGGTCAGGACCTCTTTCAACCTGTAATGTATATATCCTTCCCAAAAAAAGGTTCGGGACAAACCTCTTCTAACCACTGATGCTGAGGACGGGGGAGGCAGCGGCATAGAATGGGTCCTGCGAAATGGTGATTTCACAAAAAGAGGAAGCCAGTGCTACTTATCTGGCCTAAGACGGGTGTTCACATATCCTGTGGTCAGATCTGCATTCAAATCAAAGAAGGTAGCCTTTAATCTGCGGTCGCTGACTGTCCATCACTGGCGCCTTTCTACCTGGGGGAAGGAAGATGTGCAGCACGCTATGTTTTATCTCGTTATGTAACTGTGGCAGAACTGCGGCCTGGAAACAGGTTATTATGATATCGGTTGATTGTAGGGTTCTATTATTGGAACACAATGTAGTTGTTGTGTGAAGTCATCAATATAAAGCCAGCAATCCCAGTTGGTGACATTTATCCAATATGATATTTTAGGACACAACAATAGGACACCAGGTACAATAGGGTCCCAAATGACATGTAATACATTCCAATGGTTCCCACCGATTTTGAGGCCACCTGATCAAAGGCTCACTGACACTAGGTGCTACCTAAAACGAAGGTAAGTTATCAGGTCTAGGTGACGATGACACTGCTGCTCGCGGGACAAGTACTACAGCCACACCTAGGGTGTCATGTGATAAAATCGCCCAAACTCGCACTGCGATAATAGATTACGTCGCAGGGATGTATCAATTATCGCATGCAGGGACAGAGCTTGCGGTCAAGCTCTGTCCCTGCGATGCCTCTTTGCAGCATCACAGGGGTATTTTTCATAAAAAATACCCAGATGTTCTGCTGTGCATTCACCGACATCGCCGCTACCGCCGCCGCCAGGTTGACCCCCCCCTCGTCGTGACTACTCCCGCGCGCCTCGGACACCCCCCCAGCAGGATAATATACTCACCTGTCCAGGGAGCCGGTCCGCGATGCTTCTGCTGGGTGCCGGATCCTGTGTGCGGTGGTGACTACCGGTGCTGTAAAGTGCGCTGCAGCTTCACTTTACTGCATTGGAGTCACAGCGCAGCACATGGGGGACCCGGCGCCCAGCAGCGCTCACCGGAGCAGCGGACACCGGCTCCCTGGACAGGAGTATGATTCTTTTTGTTTTTACTTTATTTTTATTTTTTTAACAGTTTGATCCAAGATGCGGATGGTGATAAATAGGCCCCTTAGATGTGGGTGTGGTGCGTTCAAACTAAAATCTAAATTGCAGTGTAAAAATAAAGCAGCCAGTATTTACCCTGCACAGAAACAAAATAACCCACCCAAATTTAACTCTCTCTGCACATGTTACATCTGCCCCACCTGCAGTGCTCATGGTTTTGCCCATTAGCTAACAAATTTGCTGCTGTGATCAGGTCTGAATTAGGCTCATAGTTATCTAAACATTTCTATGAGATTCTTCCTGTAGAACTTCCTGTTTGAACAGTTTTATATTGAATTTTTTTGTATAAAATGGTCATTTTCTGTGTAGTGTTTTATGGACTCTTGGTGGCATCATATAATAAATAATAATAAAACATAGGTACGTGCCCTCATAAACTCGTGGGCTATGAGGTCTTTGAGAAGGCCCCAAACTGTTTACTTCTGTGGCCCTGCATACCGTAGAACAGTGGTTCCCAAACTTTCTTGAAACACGGCGCCTTTATTATTGAAGAATTCTGCAAAAATGATTTAATGAAGAAAATCGCCTTATTCAGTTTGTCATCCTCAGTTGGGGCTGCAATTCTGTTTGTCCACTTATTTATGATTGCTAGCCGCCAGCTCTGGTTTTGCCTATCACATGGACCATAATGTCATTTAGTTCTGGACCACCAACCTATGGCACCCCCTGTCAGTGCCTTGAGGTACCCCGCTGGGGAACCACTGTACTAGAATCTTCTCTAAGCCTTATGTGCAGCTAAACACGTTTCATTTATAATGAAATTGTTAATAATACCACTCTGAAGACATATGCAGAAGCGTTAAACCGTGCCATATATATATATATATATATATATATATATATATATAATCTTCCTCGCTAGACGTTCATCCTCTGCTGATGCACTCTGTCAGTCCCTCAATTGGTTACTGGTATTATACCGTATTCAATATAAAATACATTTACTCACACACAAGGCTATTAACCAAGCTACACCAACGTACATCACTTCGCTTATCTCAAAATATCTCCCAACCCGACCTCTCTGCTCTGCACAAGATCTGCATCTCTCATCCACATTACTCGCTCCCACTCACGATTGCAGGACTTTCTTCTGGCTGCACCCACTCTGTGGAATGCCCTCCCACGCACAATAAGACTCTCCTCTAGTCTCCAAACCTTCAAGTGTTCCCTGAAAACTCACCTCTTCAGGCAAGCCTATCAAATTTCAGAACCACTCACATTACCTCCATAGCTTTCCTATCCAATTATATCCCCACAGTACAGTCCACACATATCCCCCACATATTTTCTCTTTCTTCACTTTACCTTCCTCCCGACCCCGGTTCATCATTGCTGTGTGACCATATCATACAGCCCATCGAGAACCCTTGCAATCTGGTGGACAACTATGCAATAGATAGCACCTATCCTTGTGTATCCATTTCCCTATAGAGTGTAAGCTTGCGAGCAGGGCCCTCCTACCTCTGACTGCTTGTTATTACGCAGTTTTGTTATATCAATGCTATTTCCAATTGTAAAGTGCAACTGAATTTGCTGCAGAAACTGTTAATAAATAAATATATATATTATATATACATACATATATATATATATATATATATATATATATATATATATACACCTCTGCTTTACAATACCCACTGTATAAATAAAAAATATCTGCGGACGCAGCTCCAAGTATTCATTTCACAGCTTTTTTAACAGTTTCTGTGGTATCGTTAGGCGTAATGTGTGAAGGAAATTAACAAGAATTCCTCACCGTCTTGGTAATGTGAAACGGACGTTAATACATCTGTACAAACAAACGCGTCCCGTTTAAATCCTGGAGATTCACGGATGTACGAAATGTCCTCTGCTCCCTTGCTGTTACTTATGTGTGTTTAGGACTTAGACCTGTTACTTTCATAGGAACAGTTACTCTTAATGGATACAAATGTGAAAATACTTAAACGCTGTAACACTATAACTAATATGACTTCATAAAATAACCATGTGCTCATTAACCGCAAGTTATCCCCTAGTCGGGATCTGTGTTACCCCACAGAACGTCAAACACGTCTCTCTATACATTTGTTTTCTACCAGATTTTCATTTCAGCTACTAGAGACCTATATATACTTTTATACGCTAAAATCAAGACCTATATATACTTTTAGACGCTAAAATCAAGACCTATATATACTTTTATATGTTAAAATCAAGCCCTATATATACTTTTATATGCTAAAATCAAAACCTATATATACTTTTATACGCTCAATCATCTGCAAGAAAGAATAAAGTATATAAAAGTTTAGTTTGTGTATACAGGAATACGTGATGGCAGGTTTAGTTGTACGAGTGTACGAATGAGTAGTTAAACACTAATGAGTTGTAATGCAGAGACTTATTGGCAAACATCCTTGACCCCCACAAAAAAATAAAAATCTATCTATCTATCTATCTATCTATCTATCTATCTATCTATCTATCTATCTATCTATCTATCTATCTATCATCTATTCGATTTATGCTGGGTACACACCAGACAAAGTGAACGATGTGGCCGATACGACACATTGGTAACGATATTGCCGTTTAGGGGGAGTGGTCTGGCTGCCAACGCAGGCGTGGCCGGACCGTTGGGGGGCCGCCTTGCGGCGGCTGCGTAATGTCACACGCAGCCGCTGTGGGCCGGGGAGCGACGAGTAGCTCCCGGCCAGCACGCTAAAGCTGCGCTGGTCAGGAGCTACTCTTGAAGTGCAAAGGCATCGCCGCTGTGCGATGCCTTTGCACTTCTGTGGGGGGAAGCGGCACTGACATGCGGGGCGGAATACCCCTGTGCTGGGCGTCCCCCCGCATGTCATTGTGAATGATCGCCCATCGTCTAGTGCGTATGCACTATGGGGCAGATTTATTAAGCCTGGAGAAGTGATAAAGCAGTGATAAGTGCACGGTGATAACACACCAGCCAATCCGCTTCAATATGTAAATTGCCAGTTAGGAGCTGATTGGCTGGTGTGTCATCACCTTCCACTTATCACTGCTTTATCAGTTCTCCAGGCTTAATAAATCTGCCCCTATGTCCATGCACGCCCCCGCATATCGTCAGCGACATTGCCCGCGCATGCAGGTTTGACAGGCGATATCGTCAGCATGGCCCTTGCTCCCCCTCACCCCCGGCCGTCGCTCACGGCTGCCGATGCCTGCCACACCACCGTGTCCCGTCGCTGTCGACATCGCTGGGTACACGTGTCGTCTTCTGTACCCAGCTTGAGTGTAACCCAAACCTTGTAGTCTTTCCAAGTCATGTGTCAGGCCCCTGGTTATAGGGAGTCCGCAGTAAAGAAGATGGGTCATAGATTTCTGCAGAGAATAAAAATAAATCCCCAGCTGTAAATCTGTGTTGACCTAAACGCTGCACATCAGATAATCTCCTGTTGGTCATTTCTTGTGGGGAAACGAATCTGTTTTACTTACAGTAGTAGCGGCCTCCAGGATTGTATAAGAAACTTCTCCTTTCTTTTAATAGATTCTAACATCCCTGGAGAGTCTCGGCTGCGAACCACCGTCCCACCAGTGACTGAGCCGCGCCGTTCCCTTCTCTCACGCAGTGCAGACCTGTTTACAGTAAACTTGGGGAAGAATTGGAATTTTTCCTCTCATTGTGCAATTTACCGTGATTTAATCTGTAAGAGGCGATGTATCAGATCTTCAGTAGTGATAAAGTGGAGAGGTTGCTCATAGCAACCAATGTTTCAACAAAGTAAAACACCAACTAATAACTGTCTGGCAAGTTTGCCATGTAAATAGACAGCAATAGATTGTTGCAACTTCCTCTACAATAAGAATCTGATTGCCAGGCCCCCATCTGAATTATCAGGCCCTGGTACTAAGGGGACATAGAGATGGCATGTGGGGGGGTGTTCATCCCATGGTGTCTGACACACTGGCATTTCTATAATGGGTGCAATGTGTATAGTGCACACGGCCTTCTGGGTCCAGGGGGGCGCACACTGCACCCATATTTTAATACCTTTCCGGAGTCCGGTGTCAGGTACTGCAGCCGATGCTAAAATCTCACCCAAAATGGCCGCCGCGCATGCGCAGTAGTAGCACCATGTCTCCAGAGATCTGCGTATGCGCAACAGACTTTGGGACAATGTCGGAGGCTACTGCGCCGTGCAGAGAAGGGGGCCCACCTGGAGTCTGCACAGGGGCCCCCTCCCCTGTTAAAACGCCCCTGGTCTGACCCATCTGTAGATGCCCCTGATGGGGGTGTGGCTGTACAGTGTTGGGGCTGTGGCTCTTTAGCGGTTTTGGGTCCCTGTTCTTAGAACCCCTCCCCTCTTCATGCCCCTACTTGATTGGATTCATGAAATGAAACAGAAAATGAAATAATTTGGGCGGTGAATGAGATGAGCTGATTTACTTGGTAAATATATTCAAAATATTGATGGCTGCGTTCATTGCATACAGTATAATAGATTAAAGTCACAGAAGTGCAAAATAATGTTACCATTAATTTATATAGCGCCAGCGCACTCCGTAGCGCTTTATAATTGGGGGCAATAAAAGTAGACTTACAATATATCACAGTGAGTCATTGCCAGAGCGATATGTGTGGCATATATATTACAAATAATTAATATACTTATCTAAGGAGCCACAGTAACAAAGTTTATCACAGTAGGGTTCTCGCACCCCTGTTTTTCCCACCTTTATCTTCCCGCCTATCGTGGAAGATGCTGACATACAGTATGTGAGTTCTAACCCAAATAACTGCTGCACTACTGCAAGCTGAGTATACAGGCTGTGACCGCCAGCAGTCAGGTCACATGATTCAGGGCCAGCAACAGAAATGTTGGGGCCTGGTACAGTGATATCTCTGGGGCCCCATATATATATATATATATATATATATAATTATTTATATGGCACCACAAGGGATCCGCAGCGCCCATTACACAGTACATAATCAAATGAGCAAACAAGTAAATAGCACCTACAGTTCAAGACAATATAGGACAGGTATATATATATATATATATATATATATATATATATTGTAACAGGAGACTTGCTAGAATGTGCTCTGCTACAAAAATCCACCAACGACCGACTCCAGGCTTGTGCAAAAACAACAAATACTTTTTTTTCAGGTAGCTCAAAAACAAAGATATACATAAAACAAAGATCACTGTCTTTAGTATAAACTACCAGGGAGGTTAGGCCCTGCCTCACTCCCACTTACTTCATAAGGAACCCTCCAAGTCCCGGCATCCTGACACTAGTGCTCAGCCCTCCGGATCCCACTGTCCCTAGCAGGCCTATCACCTGGACACTAACTGCCTTCAGGAGCCCTGACTCATGAGAGAGACTCTGCTTTAAACACAGCACCCAGGTGCTGGCTGATGAAGCAGCTTCTTGGGCTAAGAAGCCCATAAGACCTGGTCTGGGCCAAATGGATGGGAACCCGGTCCATCCACACTTCCCATCCACCCCCCAGGACCCTGTGTGTAGCTTACAGGTGGCAATGTACCTCTCCTGCCACATACCCTTTCCCTCAGCTTTTCGTGGCTCAGAAAAGCGGCATGTGACATTGGCAAGGTTTCACCTTCGCCAATTATTTTGGGCTGACAAATCTTTGGGACATAACTTGGGCCCATACACCTGGGTCCCAAGTTCCTCTGCCAAGTACACGTCCGAGGCACTTTTAACTGGCCTTGGAATCTATTTCCATTAAAGGTTGGTGGCACCGACTCCGCTGTGCCACCTTCCCTTTCCCTCCACTTTGGCATAGTGGCCGAAGTAGTCGTTTTAATGGACAACTTCCTGTTGCCCACTAAACTTCCCCTTCTCTTCACCTTTCCACCTTTAGGGATGTTTCCCTTATCGGGCTCGGATTCACTGGCTACTGAGGAAGTCGCTTCAGTCTTTTCTGGGTGTTTGTGAAACCTGACATTAACTAACTCTGGACTGGGGAAGGTTTTTAAGTTCATTCTGGGCCTAGTAGTCACCCTGGCCCTCACTGGTCTTGGCCTATATGGACAATTCCACCTTTTATGGCCAAGCTTTTGGCACCGGTAACACCTAGTCTCTGCCCTGACTTTAATTGTTCTGAGGTCATGGTCCAACTTTGCCCCCACCCTTTCCCTCAGAGTGAGGCACTGGTCCAGAGTCTCAGAAAGTCCTTTAATTTGTTGAACTTTTAGTGCTTCCTTCAGTCTTTCCAGCTTTGATAACATTTCCTTCATTAATGTGACTGCTTCATCCTCCGATCTCCCATCTTTGACCCTAGTCACCGACTCCTGCCGTTCTATGACTGGCACATAACCCATTTTGAGTCTCTTGTCCAGGTCGCTTATTCGACTCCGTAGTTTAGGAATCTCTTTCACTGTTTCTTTTAGCTGGCTGTTACTTAGGGCCAGCTTTTGGAACTCTCCCCTCAAGTTTTACAGCTCTCGTGTCTCATATAGAGAACTCTCCCTGGGTAGAGCAACCTCAGAAATGGGACTCTGCACCGATTCCTCTGAGACAGGTTCTTGCTCCTTACTTAGTGTGTCCTTTATGAACTGTCCCAGTTCAGTATTTGGATCTTGAACCTCTCGTGGTGGATCATGCCGGGGTGCAACAACCCCAAAATCTAAATCTTGCACCTTATCCTCCTCATACACGAGTGGAACTCCTTCAGAAGCAGGTTCCTGGATGACTTCGGAAGTAGACTCCTATATTGCCACTAGCTCAGCCATGACTAGCTCACTTGAGCGAGACACCTCCAAAGGTACGGTCTTTGTCTGTGATTCGTCTGAGAAAGCCTCACATGTGTACTGGATATCCAGAACCAGGGGCTTCTGAACCTGTGATGTCCCTTCTGGGATTGACTTCTGAACGTACATCTCGTCAACAGGAGAAGAATCCTGGGTTTCCAAGACTTCAACAGAATCAACCTCCGGCTCAGATAAGACTACCTGCTCTAGGATAGGCTCTTGAGTAGTCATCACATTGCCATCTGTCCAGGTAGATTCCTGGGGTTCATCATTCTGCCCCAGATCCAGCAGATTAGAGGATTCTTGGTTTGGAGGTGGATGATCACTTGACATCAAGTCAACCTCTCCCAGCTCCATTACCGCTTCCTCCTCACTCCCTGTCAACTGAGGAGCAGCCGGAAATCCCACATCCTCATCTCGTGTCTCCATAAACACTTCTTCTGTGAGCCCCTGTGGCTGCCATGCTCCATCTTGAACAGGTTCCACTGAACTCAGGGCTTTGTTCCACTCTTCACCCAAGCTACTACGACATTCTTTTTTTTGAGAATGAGATGGTCCTGCTTCGGAGGAACTTCTCACTGTCGTCCTAGGGGTTAACAACAAAACACTGCCATCTGATGTGGCTCTCTCTTGCTGCTTGAAAATCCCTGTGAATTTTCTGTGCGCTGCGCAATAATGGCTGCAGCTTCATCCATAATCTGGAACTGCAATACCAACTGAATGGACATTAGTGCCTGTAAATGTTCTACCTCTGAGGAAGGGCCCTCATTTCCACTTTCCAGGCAGATGGCCTTGCTAGTGGCATAGTAGGGAGCCTTCCGGGCCTTAGGCACTGGCAACTCTGGTTCAACTTTACTGTTCCTTCTGGCTGGAACAGGGAATCCAGTATAGCCGGGTTCCAATACAGTATGGTACCATTCTTCCGCAGCCTGCACCACCGTTGGCATCATTTCCCCCGAAGATGGCATCTCCACTTCGGCAGATAATGTCTCTGACCCAACCTTCGACATAACGTCTTCAGCAACTGGTGTAGCTACGCCTGTGTCTGAACTGAAACTAAGAATAGCCAATGGTTTTAGCTTAGAAACCTCCTCCTGAAGCTCTGCCAAGTCTTGTGACCGAGCCTTATTGGCCAGCACCAGACTCCCATATCGTGTCTGGTCACAGGAGATTTCCTCAACTAGTCCTTGGCTATGTACTACAAAGTTTTCAGATCTGGGTTTAGCCTTTGCCAAGGTTTTCTGCAACTCTGACACCTGGCCTGAGAGCTTGGCAATCTCTTCTCTACTCCTTCCCAATTTGGTCAAAGAGTCAGACAAAAGAGATTCCTTCTCCTCCAGCTTTTGCGTTAAGGTGTTCACCTGCTCTTGAAGAAAATCAAATTTTTCCTTAAGCTCTTCTAGCTCCTGGTCCTTTAATTGGACATTCCTTTCAAGGTCACTTATCATGTGACAACAAAAAAAAGGTTCCATGCTAAAATCTTCCCCAAGATCTGGATTACTCCCCAATAAACTCTCCACTTCACTCTCCAACTGTGGGGCTTTAATAGGGTCACATAAGTTCCTGACCTGAGGTGTTAGAGCTGTCACCCCTTTTGTTTTTTTAGCGTGAATTCTCTTTTTGTTACCCATTTGAAGAGACACTTCAGAATATGCTGTATATCTGAAAATCTTCATTCACCCTGTTACCTTTGAAAACTGTAAGTGAAAGGGAAAATAAAAATTCCTTTTTTCTTTTTAGCACAGATTAAGCTTTTAGCTGTTAGGCGCCGGGGTCCGCTCATCTGCGCGGCCCGGCGCCTAGCAACTAGGGACGCCGTGCGCGTGCAGCCGCCGGCTCCCTAGCAACGCTAGACGCCGGGCGCGCTGAGCCGCACGGACCCTAGCAACGGGGACGCCACTGGCGGACCGCGTTCCCCGTTGCTGGGTCCTGTTTAAATTATAGGTGCACCTGTTTTCTGGCCGTGCTTCAAGGCAGCTGCACGGCATTCATTCTAATCAGCTGTCAGCAGCTGATTGGAGGACTCCTGTTTAAATACACTCTCAGGGCTTCTCACAGACGCCGGTAATAGCTTCCTGCATGCTGTCTTTGTTTGCTGAGAGTCTGTTTCCAGTCCTGCTGTATCCGGTCGTTCCAGTCCTCTGAAGTCCTGTACTCGGGAGTTGTCATCTCGTCCCTGGAGTCCTGACCGACCACCGTTTGACATCCAGTGGTGTTCGTGAGTCGCGGCTCTGCCGTGTGTAGCGGCTCGGCCGCTTTACCCTTTGTTATTTGTGTTTGGAGCATTTTGCGGAGGGTTCCGCTTCCACAGGTCCACTCTGGTATCCGGCGGTGCCGGGTAGGAGTATTGGATAAGTGGATTTTGGTTGTCCTTTTCCCTGGCGGTTTTTCCGCACATACTTTAGGTTTGTTAGTTAGCTCGTAGCCCCTGGCTTGTTTGTTAGTTAGAGGTCCTCTTGTTATCATCCTGCCTCGGATTTCCCTTTGTCTCTCATTAAAACCGGGGGGCATCGAAGTTGGGCAGACATAATCCGCCCTTCAAACGCGGCTGCCAAGGGCTCAAGAAACCATAGTCTCGCAAGGGATTTCCGATAGCACGGGTGAGACAACAGAGTTAGGGCGCCAGGGGCTATTATTCTTTCCTGCTCCCGTTCCCAGCATTCCATTCCAGTGCTCCGGTCATAGTCATAAGATCTCCTCTGGCTAGGAGTGCTGGAATCATAACATTATTACCGGCCAATACCAAAACTTAAAATTAAACAGGGTTTAATTTTTTCTCATTCTGTTTTGTGAGACTTTATCGGCCTCATGAATCCAACAGGTTTAGGGCCAAATCCTGGTCAGCTCTTAGTCAGCCAGATTCAAGAACTTACTCAGATGGTTCAGGATCTTTCTCTTCGGGTGAAGTCGCAGGAAGATCTTTTGCGAGCTTCCCCGAGGGTAGTCCCTGAACCAAAGATGCATTTGCCTGACCGTTTTTCTGGTGATAGGAAAGAGTTTTTTAATTTTAAAGAATCCTGTAAACTTTATTTTAGTTTAAGACCGATTTCCTCGGGTACTGAATCTCAGCGGGTCGGGATTATTATTTCTTTGCTCCAGGGGGATCCTCAGACCTGGGCATTTGGTTTAAAAGCAGAGGATCCGGCATTGTTGTCAGTGGACGCTTTTTTTGGGTCTTTAGGGCTCTTGTATGATGACCCTGATAGAGAGGCGTCCGCTGAAAGTCAGTTGCGCGCTCTCAGGCAGGGTAGAAATCCTGCGGAGGTTTATTGTACGGAGTTTCGCCATTGGTCGAACGACTGTGGCTGAAATGACCCAGCCCTGCGCAGTCAGTTTCGCCTCGGCTTATCAGAGTCTATAAAAGACAGTCTCCTTCAGTACCCCGCTCCTGAGACTCTCGATAAGCTCATGGAGCTTTCTATTAAGATAGATCGTCGTCTCAGAGAGCGGAGGGCTGAAAAAGGAGCACCTGTAAGGTCAAGTCCGTGTGTATATTCCATTCCTGAGGACGTAGAGGAGCCCATGCAGATGGGTCTCTCCCGGCTGTCTCCTGAAGAAAGAGCCAGAAGGCAAAATTCTGGTCTTTGTCTGTACTGTGGGGGTAAGGGACATTTTGCTCGTAATTGTCCGAACAAGTCGGGAAACGCTTTGACCAGGTGAATTGTGAGGGGGTTCACCTAGGTCTGCAGCTTATCTCCTCGAATAACTCCCTTTTAGTCCCAGTTAAAGTTTCCTTTGGCAGCCTCAGTTCTTTGGTGTCGGCTTTTGTTGACAGTGGAGCTGCAGGAAACTTTATGGATTTAACTTGGGCTAAGGCCTTAGGCATTCCTCAGTTACCTTTGGGTAGGTGTGTCACCATGCATGGCTTGGATGGGAGTCCGCTGTCCAATGGGGTTATTTCTCTCCGTACACCCCCTGTATTACTTACAGTAGGAGCTCTACATTCTGAAAAAATCGAGTTCTTCCTTACTCATTGCCCAGCAGTTCCAGTAGTTCTGGGTCACCCTTGGCTGGCCTTTCATAATCCCACCATTGATTGGCGGTCGGGGGAGATTTCACAATGGGGTACCTTTTGTGATAAGGAGTGTATTACGTTTCCAGTCAGAGTAGCAGCTGCCATTCCTGAACTCATTCCTGTGGAATACCAAGAGTTTGCTGATGTGTTCTCCAAAGGCAATGCGGACATTCTGCCTCCCCATCGGCCTTATGATTGTGCTATTGAGTTAATTCCTGGTGCCGCATTACCAAAGGGAAGATTATATGCTTTGTCCGGGCCAGAAACTGCGGCCATGAATGATTATGTTAAGGAGAGCCTAGGGAAGGGATTTATTAGACCATCAAAATCTCCTTTAAGTGCAGGCTTCTTCTTTGTGGAGAAAAAGTATGGCTCGCTTAGACCTTGTATTGACTTTAGAGCCCTGAATAAGATCTCAGTTAAAAATACTTATCCTTTGCCGCTGATATCTGTACTCTTTGATCAGTTACGTTCGGCTGTGATTTTTTCTAAAATTGACCTTAGAGGAGCGTACAACCTCATCCGAATCAAATCTGGAGATGAGTGGAAGACGGCCTTCAGTACTCAATCAGGTCACTACGAGTACCTGGTGATGCCGTTCGGCTTGTCCAATGCTCCAGCAGTTTTTCAAGACCTCATTAACGATGTGCTCCGTGACTTCCTAGGGAAATTCGTGGTCGTTTACTTAGACGACATCCTGATTTATTCTGAATCAATGGAACAACATGTTGCCCAGGTGCGTCTGGTTCTTCAGAAGTTACGTGAGAATCATTTGTTTGCCAAGCTGGAGAAGTGTGAGTTTCATGTCACGGAGGTATCTTTTTTAGGGTACATTGTTTCCCCTCGGGGATTTTCCATGGAACCAAAGAAGCTCCAGGCCATCCTTAGTTGGGCGCAACTCACCAATTTAAAAGCAATTCAGCGCTTTTTAGGGTTTGCGAATTATTATAGGAGGTTCATTCATTCTTTTTCTGACCTGGTTGCTCCCATTGTAGCTCTGACAAAGAAAGGAGCGGATCCTACCAACTGGTCACGTGAAGCAGAGTTGTCCTTTCGGGCCTTGAAACAAGCCTTTGTCTCGGCTCCAGTCCTCAGACATCCCAATCCGGAACTGCCCTTTGTTGTGGAGGTTGATGCCTCGGAGGTTGGAGTGGGGGCTGTCCTTTCTCAAAAGGATCCGGAGTCTCTGGAGTTACATCCTTGTGCCTTTATGTCCAGGAAATTCTCCTCCGCTGAATCCAACTATGACGTTGGTAATCGGGAGTTACTGGCGATAAAGTGGGCTTTCGAGGAGTGGAGGCATTGGCTGGAGGGAGCCAAACATACTATTTCAGTATTTACTGACCATAAAAACCTGCAATACATCGAATCAGCTAAGCGGCTTAATGCCCGGCAGGCACGTTGGGCTTTATTTTTTACTTGTTTCAAATTTATAATCACTTTCAGGCCTGGTTCCAAGAATACCAAGGCTGATGCCCTGTCACGCAGCTTTCTTCCGGTTCACAATAACAGTCCTGTTACTCCCATACTTCCATCTTCGGTCATTTGGGCAGGCCTCACACAAGATTTATTTACCCAGTTAAAACAGCTGCAACACCAAGCTCCTGGTAATGCTCCTGCTGGTCGTCTTTACGTCCCTGAGTTTTTGAGAGCTACTGTTTTGACTGAATTCCATGATAACAAAGTTTCCGGGCATCCGGTAATCTCTAAGACTTTGGAGTTAGTCTCCCGCTCAGTATGGTGGCCTGGTCTTTCTAAAGACGTTAAGGAGTTTGTTTATTCATGTCAGGTTTGTGCACAGCATAAGGTTCCCCGTTCCTTGCCTATCGGGCAACTTATGCCCTTGAATGTCCCTCTCAGGCCATGGTCTCATATTTCCATGGATTTTGTGGTAGACCTTCCCCTTTCAGCCGGGTTCCGAGTCATATGGGTGGTAGTGGACCGTTTTAGCAAGATGGCTCATTTCATTGCTCTTCCCCGACTGCCATCTGCCCAAGGGTTGGCAGTTTTGTTTCTCCGTCATATTTTCAGACTTCATGGGTTGCCTACTGATATTGTTTCTGATCGGGGTCCACAATTCATCGCACAATTCTGGAAGTGTTTTTGTGCTTCATTAAAGATGAAATTGTCGTTAACATCCGGTTACCACCCACAATCCAACGGGCAAACCGAGCGAGTTAACCAATCATTGAAACAGTATCTGCGTTTGTATTCAGCCAAATTCCAGAATGATTGGTCCGAGTTTCTTCCGTTGGCAGAGTTTGCTTACAATAATTCCTGTCATTCCTCCACTAAAGTGTCTCCATTCTTTTCAGTTTTTGGTTTTCACCCCAGAGCCAATTCTTTTTTTCATCATTCCTCAGTCTCCCCGCTAACCTTAACCTCCCATCTCAGAGCCATTTGGAAAAAAGTGCACCTTGCTCTCAGAAAAGCGGCCTTTCGAGAGAAGAAATTTTCTGACAGGCTCCGACGTCCTTGCACTTTTAAGGTGGGAGATAGGGTATGGTTGTCGACTCGTAACATCAGGCTTCGACAATCCTCGGCTAGATTGGGACCCAAATTTATTGGGCCATTTCTTATTATTAAAAGAGTTAACCCGGTTGCCTTCCGGTTACGTTTACCAAAATCTCTTAGGATTGGAAATACGTTTCATTGCTCCCTGTTGAAACTATACGTTTCTTCCAGTAGATTTCCTCGGAGGATCTCTCAGGGTAGATCTCCGGTGGATGTACAGGGACAACAGGAGTTCTTGGTGGAGAAGGTTCTCGATTCCAAATTGTCCCGGGGCCGGCTGTATTTTCTGGTTCACTGGAGAGGCTATGGTCCGGAGGAAAGATCTTGGGTCTTGGATAAGGATCTTCATGCCCCGAGGCTCAAGAGGGCATTTTTTCAGGAATTTCCTCGGAAACCTGGCTTTAGCGGTTCCTTTACCCCTCCTCAAGGGGGGGGTACTGTTAGGCGCCGGGGTCCGCTCGTCTGCGTGGCCCGGCGCCTAGCAACTAGGGACGCCGTGCGCGTGCAGCCGCCGGCTCCCTAGCAACGCTAGATGCCGGGCGCGCTGAGCCGCACGGACCCTAGCAACGGGGACGCCACTGGCGGACCGCGTTCCCCGTTGCTGGTTCCTGTTTAAATTATAGGTGCACCTGTTTTCTGGCCGTGCAGCAAGGCAGCTGCACGGCATTCATTCTAATCAGCTGTCAGCAGCTGATTGGAGGACTCCTGTTTAAATACACTCTCAGGGCTTCTCACAGACGCCGGTAATAGCTTCCTGCATGCTGTCTTTGTTTGCTGAGAGTCTGTTTCCAGTCCTGCTGTATCCGGTCGTTCCAGTCCTCTGAAGTCCTGTACTCGGGAGTTGTCATCTCGTCCCTGGAGTCCTGACCGGCCACCGTTTGACATCCAGTGGTGTTCGTGAGTCGCGGCTCTGCCGTGTGTAGCGGCTCGGCCGCTTTACCCTTTGTTATTTGTGTTTGGAGCATTTTGCGGAGGGTTCCGCTTCCACAGGTCCACTCTGGTATCCGGCGGTGCCGGGTAGGAGTATTGGATAAGTGGATTTTGGTTGTCCTTTTCCCTGGCGGTTTTTCCGCACATACTTTAGGTTTGTTAGTTAGCTCGTAGCCCCTGGCCTGTTTGTTAGTTAGAGGTCCTCTTGTTATCATCCTGCCTCGGATTTCCCTTTGTCTCTCATTAAGACCGGGGGGCATCGAAGTTGGGCAGACATAATCCGCCCTTCAAACGCGGTTGCCAAGGGCTCAAGAAACCATAGTCTCGCAAGGGATTTCCGATAGCACGGGTGAGACAACAGAGTTAGGGCGCCAGGGGCTATTATTCTTTCCTGCTCCCGTTCCCAGCATTCCATTCCAGTGCTCCGGTCATAGTCATAAGATCTCCTCTGGCCAGGAGTGCTGGAATCATAACATTAGCAAAGCACTGAAGTGTAGCATGTACATAGTGGTCCCAAATACCTTACACTGGTAGTGCAAATAAATAACTTCTCCCTTCAGGTTCTTAAAACTAGAACTCAGGGATTGCTGGGACACATAGTGTCACAAAATTTCTCTATTTAAATAGAACCACATTTATAAAAGGTTTCAACTTTGCTTGATTGGTCTTAATGAGCTAATTAACAGGGACACCAGACTCCGATTACCAGATTTTGCAGGCACAGGTAAAAATAAGCTTGGAAAAGAAATTCAGTCATAAATTATCAGCTGCTTGCAACCCCTTACAGCAAATCAGCACAGCTACTTTCAATGAATGGTGCAAAGCATATAAGACAGAACAGGCCATGCACCCTGTTTAACTTCTTTGCTGCCAATGCAAACCTTTGCACCAAAATCAAATACATTCAGTTTAAACAAAACATATCATTATTTTTACCCCATGGGGTTGGGTTGAACCACTACTCACAACACCCTTGGTCTGGTACTGATGCCCACGAGTTCAGTTTGGTCTGGAGTTTGCTGGTATGTGTGCCGCTACCTTGCGGCTGTTGGGTCCTCTTCCACGTGTGACACGACTAGCAGAAGGGTCCTTGTTCAGGCGCCATTTGTAACAGGAGACTTGCTAGAATGTGCTCTGCTACAAAAATCCACCAACGACCGACTCCAGGCTTGTGCAAAAACAACAAATACCTTTTATACAGGTAGCTCAAAAACAAAGATATACATAAAACAAAGATCACTGTCTTTAGTATAAACAACCAGCGAGGTTAGGCCCTGCCTCACTCCCTCTAACTTAATAAGGAACCCTTCAGGTCCCGGCATCCTGACACTAGTGGCTTAGCCCTCCGGATCCCACTGTCCCTAGCAGGCCTATCACCTGGACACTAACTGCCTTCAGGAGCCCTGACTCATGGGAGAGACTCTGCTTTAAACCCAGCAACCAGGTGCTGGCTGATGAAGCAGCTTCTTGGGCTAAGAAGCCTATAAGACCTGGTCTGGGCCCAATGGATGGGAACCCGGTCCATCCACACTTCCCATCCACCCCCAGGACCCTGTGTGTAGCTTACAGGTGGCAAAGTACCTCTCCTGCCACAATATATATATATATATTTATCTATACACATATATAAATATGTATATCTCTCCCTCCTCCCCTGCACACCAAACAGTCTGTGTCTCCCAGCTCCCTCACCCCATCCCAGAGCCTTCACCAATCCACTCTTACCCAGGGGAGAGACCTCATACCCCACCGGAAGAGGCCGGCACAGGAATCCTGGCCAGCGGAGCTGCTGCCATGTTCCCATAACTGCCTGCAATAGAGCTGGACCTGGAAGAGCGGGTGCACACTCGCGCCACACAGTCACTGTTTGTGTAGAGGTTCCTGTCACTCTGAGGCTGCGCCTACAGCTCGCTGCCCAATTTGGACAAGACAGCTCACATCCCTGCCGGGCAGTAAGTGGCTTATCCTTGGGGCCCCTCTGATCCTTGGGGCCTGGTACAAGAGTCCCCTTTGACCCCCCCCCCCCCCTTTGGCGCTGGCCCTGACATGTTTCTAGAACTCCAATGCACCCACAGTAAAAACTCATGTTATTTTTTTTACTTTTTTTTGCCCAAACATAAGTAGGGGGTGACTTTAATGTGCTTGGCATATGTAACATCGGGTTTGGATTGAAAGGCAGGAGTTTGGGATGCCGGTAGTCAGAATACCGACCACGGCATCCCAACAGGGGAAGGTAAGTATACTTACCTTCCCCAAATGGCACCCTAACCCTATCACTCCCTTCTAGCAGCATAAACCTAACCCCCCTCCCCCATGCTGCCCAACCCTAACCCTCCACAGAGATGCCTAAACCTAACCCTTCCCGGGGGTGCCTAACCTACCCCCCATCCCCCCAGGCTGCAGCCTAACCCTCCCTCCGCAGCCAAAACCTAACTTCCCCTTCCGCAGCCTAAACCTATCTTCCCTCTCCGCAGCCAAAACCTAACTTCCCCCTCTGCAGCCTAAACCTAACTTCCCCCTCTGCAGCCAAAACCTAACTCCCCCTCCACAGCCTAAACCTAACTTCCCCCTCCACAGCTGAAACCTAACTCCCCCCTCCGCAGCCTAAACCTAACTCCCCCCTCCGCAGCCTAAACCTAACTCCCCCCTCCGCAGCCTAAACCTAACTCCCCCTTCCGTAGCCTAAACCTAACTTCCCCCTCCGCAGCCTAAACCTAACTTCCCCCTCCGCAACCTAACCCTAACTTCCCTCTCCGCAGCCAAAACCTATCTTCCCCCTCCGCAGCCTAAACCTATCTTCCCCCTCCGCAGCCAAAACCTAACTTCCCCCTCTGCAGCCAAAACCTAACTTCCCCCTCTGCAGCCTAAACCTAACTTCCCCCTCTGCAGCCAAAACCTAACTCCCCCATCCATAGCCTAAACCTAACTTCCCCCTCCGCAGCCAAAACCTAACTTCCCCCTCCGCAGCCTAAACCTAACTTCCCCCTCCACAGCTGAAACCTAACTCCCCCCTCCGCAGCCTAAACCTAACTCCCCCCTCCGCAGCCTAAACCTAACTCCCCCCTCCGCAGCCTAAACCTAACTCCCCCTCTGCAGCCTAAACCTAACTCCCCCCTCCGCAGCCTAAACCTAACTTCCCCCTCCGCAACCTAACCCTAACTTCCCCCTCCGCAGCCTAAACCTAACTTCCCCCTCCGCAGCCAAAACCTAACTTCCCCCTCTGCAGCCTAAACCTAACTTCCCCCTCTGCAGCCTAAACCTAACTTCCCCCTCCGCAGCCTAAACCTAACTACCCACTCCGCAGCCTAAACCTAACTTCCCCCTCCGCAGCCTAAACCTAACTACCCCCCTCCGCAGCCTAAACCTAACTCCCCCCTCTGCAGCCAAAACCTAACTCCCCCATCCATAGCCTAAACCTAACTTCCCCCTCCGCAGCCAAAACCTAACTTTCCCCTCCGCAGCCTAAACCTAACTTCCCCCTCCACAGGCTAAACCTAACTTCCCCCTCCACAGCTGAAACCTAACTCCCCCCTCCGCAGCCTAAACCTAACTCCCCCCTCCGCAGCCTAAACCTAGCTCCCCCCTCCGCAGCCTAAACCTAACTCCCCCCTCCACAGCCTAAACCTAACTTCCCCCTCTGCAGCCTAAACCTAACTTCCCCCTCTGCAGCCTAAACCTAACTTCCCCCTCCGCAGCCTAAACCTAACTACCCCCTCCACAGCCTAAACCTAACTCCCCCCTCCGCAGCCTAAACCTAACTCCCCCCTCCGCAGCCTAAACCTAACTCCCCCCTCCGCAGCCTAAACCTAACTACCCCCTCAACAGCCTAAACCTAACTACCCCCTCTGCAGCCTAAACCTAACTTCCCCCTCTGCAGCCAAAACCTAACTCCCCCATCCATAGCCTAAACCTAACTTCCCCCTCCGCAGCCTAAACCTAACTTCCCCCTCCGCAGCCTAAACCCAACTTCCCCCTCCGCAGCCGAAACCTAACTCCCCCCTCCGCAGCCTAAACCTAACTCCCCCCTCCGCAGCCTAAACCTAACTCCCCCTCCGCAGCCTAAACCTAACTCCCCCCTCCGCAGCCTAAACCTGACTTCCCCCCTCCGCAGCCTAAACCTAACTTCCCCCTCCGCAGCCTAAACCTAACTTCCCCCTCCGCAGCCTAAACCTAACTTCCCCCTCCGCAGCCTAAACCTAACTTCCCCCTCCGCAGCCTAAACCTAACTCCCCCCTCCACAGCCTAAACCTAACTTCCCCCCTTCGCAGCCTAAACCTAACTTCCCCCCTTCGCAGCCTAAACCTAACTTCCCCCTCTGCAGCCTAAACCTAACTTCCCCCTCCGCAGCCTAAACCTAACTTCCCCCTCCGCAGCCTAAACCTAACTCCCCCCTCCGCAGCCTAAACCTAACTTCCCTCTCCGCAGCCTAAATCTAACTCCCCCCTCCGCAGCCTAAACCTAACTTCCCCATCCGCAGCTTACCTGTCAGACTGTCTGGCCAACGCTCGTTCGGATCCTGGCAGTCGGGAATCCGATGCAGGGCTTGCAAGCTTTTTAGAGATGCTGGTGTCAGCAATCAGAGGTAGTGTCGGGATTCCGGCGTCTGTATTTTGACTGCCGCGATCCCAACTAGATCCCATAACATCACATGGGTATATCAGTTTTCTGTTTCAGTTTTAGGGAACCCTGATGCTAAAGGATGTCACTGTAGGGGGGGCTGCTTGTTGCTGAATATCCTTTACCAGTAATCATACACGTGTCCATCTCCGGGTATATCTGTCCACAGAGTTTCATTGTTAGTTAGAACTCTGTATATCTGATGTAAGTACGATTTTCCTATACACATCCCTGTCAGGAGGACAGTAAATGTCACCGCCGGCCGGAAGCTTTTCTGAGAATTCAGTTTTAAGTAAAACCTTCAAATTGAAATCTCCCTAAAGGCCTCTTGGGGTACAACGCAGGCGGAACACGCAGTAAGAGTTTGATGCACCATTGGGGCCCCCTCTTTTCTGCAAAACATACGCATGCTTTTCCAAGGTGGGCGCTGTTCTGCCTTACGGGTCTTCCATTCCGAGAGAACAGAGTGCTGGCATCTCAGCAAGCTCATATAACAGCGCTCTGGGGGTGGCCTTGACCATCTATTATTTTGCCGTTGATGGTGGAGGTTTGATTTGTTTTTGGGCCATCGAAGAAAAAGGTCCGATGGTAACGCGGCAGTACTGTTTGCCCGCATTGCATGATGCTTAGCCCTGCCCCCATCGTATGCCATTTAGCCACACCCTCCTTTTCTGTCTCATTGGCATATCCTACAGTAGTGACGCCTACCGATGGTTTCCCAACATCAATGTAAAGTACCGATGGCAGCATCGGAGAAGACCGTTCATGGTGAATTATTTTGATGGGCACACCTGCAGCTCATGTGCAGTGTCATGCCATTCATACATGTGCAGGGGAGAGCGGGTGGCACAGAGGAAACCGGCCATTGCCCAACATTCAGACTGTCCGGCAGGCCACATGTTTATCTATTGTGGCTCCCCTAACCCTTGCACAGTCCCACATGCTATGATAGGGGTTCCAAAACTTTCTTGAATCACAGCCCCCTAGAGTATCAGCATTTTTTGTCACAGCACCCCTAGGTCAAAAGTTTCTTGTCGAGAAATTCTGCAGTCAGTAAATTAAGTAAATTGTGCCCATGTATCATCCTTAGGGTCCAGTATGTGGCGGAGACAGGGCTGCGCTTATGTTTGTTGTATGTTTGTTTCTTACTTCTACACGTGTATTCATACAGTTGCATGTGTGAGCTGCCATCTTGGGAATAGTGCCGGTGCCCCCTGAAAGTAAAAGAAAGGACATGGGACATCTATCATGACATCATAGCAACAAGAGTATATTGCAAATAACAGAATATCCGTTACTGTGGATTCTAATTACGTTGTACGTCAGCGGACTGTCCTGTGTGGAAGGGTTAGTGCATGCCTCAGGCACAGAATGTATCTGTAACCTATAAAAGGGTTTACTTTATACTAGTATTACATTATCTGTAATGACTGATTTATTTCTTCTTACTCCTTATTGTGGGGAAGCTAAAATGTACACGTTTTGGGCAATATTTGGGTCTGAATTTTTGCCACGTTAATTAATATCCGTTGTCATCGTTATTGTCAATGATAACATGTTCATTAAAGCGGCTATGTATTATTTGAGTTATGCTAGGGCACTGGGGGATATTCAGTCGTCGTTGGAGGTGCAACATCATGAGCCAAGTACCGATATCCACTTATCCAGGGCTGCCATCAGAAATTGTGGGGCCTGGGACTGACAAAATAGACGGGGCCCCTCCCTCCCAAAAAAAAAAAAAGATTCTGTCGCACTACTACACCCCTATGTGATGTCATACATTCTGACTTTACATATAGGTGGAGTGTTGCGGACCTGCAGGAACAGTTTACAGAGAGCTGATGCGCAGATAAGGCTTGTTTAAAGAAGTCCCTCCATGCAAGGGCCCGGGACACCAGTCCCCACAGTCCCCCCCTGGTGGCTGCCCTGCCGATATCAGTACTTTGAGCATGTGCAGAACCCATTCTGTGTGCGCCTACAGGTCCTATATCGTAGTACGCAGCCCGGCAGTCAGTGATTGACAGTCTGATGCCGTTTCAGGGGTAGGGAGGGGACAGTAGCCTCCATTTGTGAAAGGAAGGGAAGAGGCCAGGAATCTCCATGGTTGCACGGCGATTTCCTGGCCTCTGCGACGGACAGTTGGCACGGCGTTGAGTGAGAGACCCGATGCTGTGTCCTAGGATGCACATTGAGTCACTACTGCAGAACGAGGCGCCTGCTTGTAATATACTCCTCCTGCTGTATTACCATACAGCGCTATCCATGGAAGCAGCAGTCATACCACATCTGAATAAGGCCCACTGCGGCTGGCAGGAGGCTGCATCAGCGATAGCTTTCCAGCATTAAAAGCTATGAGCTACGCACATCCACATAACACCAGTGTTTGTTGTCCAGCAAAATATATGGTTTTATGTGGCTTGTATTGGGTTAATTTGCTTTTAATTTAGTTTTAATTATTATTAATTTTTTTTAATCAGCAATGTGCAGGCTATTAACATTTATCTGTATAGTGCCATTATATTAAATTGAATTAGGAAGTATGGTGATATTTATCATTTCCTTCAGGCGTCTATTAATAATTACAAATTCTGCACAATGCCATGGACTTCCATGACAACCACAGTCGCATGGCACATTGGGGGTAATTCCAAGTTGATCGCAGCAGGATATTTTTTAGCAGTTGGGCAAAACCATGTGCACTGCAGGGGGGGCAGATATAACATTTGCAGAGAGAGTTAGATTTGGGTGGGTTATTTTGTTTCTGTGCAGGGTAAATACTGGCTGCTTTATTTTTATTAGTGATGTGCACCGGAAATTTGTGTTTTGGTTTTGGATTCGGTTCAGCGGCCGTGTTTTGGATTCGGTTGCAGATTGAACTCACCACACCCAAATCTACCTCTCTCTGCACATGTTATATCTGCCCCCCCCCCCCCCCCCCCTGCAGTGCACATGGTTTTGCCCAACTGCTAAAAAATTTCCTGCTGCGATAAACTTGGAATTACCCCCATTATGTAGAAGCTTTGGATTCCCCTCTGAGCTTTCTCAGACTCTGACATCCTCTCCCACCTTCTCCTCACCTGCCGTCTCATGACATGCTGTGGCTCTGTGCAGGGGCGTATTAAGAGAGGAGGGGTCCGTGTGCAGACTCCATCCAGCATTGTGCTAGAGTCTACTATTCATGTGCAGCACTCTGGAAAAATGGCCATTTTGCCGGTGCTCTTCCCTATTGCACATAAGTATAATGCTGCAAAAAAATGGTCGCTGCGCCATTTTCCTGGTGCTTTTACAGGGCTGCCGCAGCAGGCGCCGGACTCCAGAGTAGGTATTGAAATAAATGGGTGCAGTGTGCGTGGTGTGGGCCCCCCTGGATACATACCCCAGTGTCTGTGTGGCAGACTCACTGTGTATCTGGCAGCCATAGTTGTTTTCCATCCAGAGAGATTTTATAAGGGGGATAATGATTTGTGAGACTTGGTGGTATACAGCTTGGGGAAATCCAGATACATATTCCTAAGAAGTCACATGACTGGAGAGTGAAATTTATAGCACAGGTAAGTCATAATCAGCCTTGCCCATCGGCATCTAACACTCCCTTTCCCATAATAACATCAGACGGGCGCTGTGCCAAGCTTCCTGTTACACATGGTTCCGAGGAACCAATTGCGGCCGTATCGTCCATTTCCAATGGTCAATTCCCAGTTAGGCAGAAAACAAGTTGACACCTGTGACAGGGCAGAGTAACCGGGGATTACGTGCTGCGATGCTGCACTGATTATGTGGGTTCAGCACCGTTGCTTCTGATACTAGTGTTGCTATAGAAGCGAAAGTAAATGAAACAGAAAATAATGACACTTGCCAATGAAGACACTCTTACTCATAAACAATAAAACATCATAGCCGGGTTCAGGTTTAATTGAAAACATGGGCGGAATATCTGTCAGAATGATTTTGTAAAAAAAAAAAAATTCTCAGTCATTACTGGTAATGGGAAGAATATGAATTATTGCAGCTAGAGCTGGCGTTTACTTGGGAGTCATCGGTGTATGTTGTTCTTGCAGCTGGCTAGGAGCCATACAAGACACACAACACATGATGATAGTGGCATTTACAAAGAGGATAACATAAGGGGGACCTGCCCAGGGCCTGATCAGCTGATCAGGCTGCAGCCTGGAGCGCTGGGTCCTGGTTGGGGCGCAGCGCCGGCGCAGTAGATTAATTAGGTTTCTTTTTTTTTTTACTGTGCGTTCCTGCGGCAGTGCGGCTGAGCCTAACGCCGGCGCCGTAACTGTCTGTGCCACTCACCCACTCACTGCTGCAGATGTGGCACCCCATTGGGGCTACCACTAACTGTATTGTGATTTTTGTGCCCCTTCCCCTACTGAATGCAGCCCTGGCTGGACACCAGTAAACATGCAGCAGAACGGGGGTTATCTGTGTCCTGAGTGCTACTCCTTGATGCCCCCCCCCGAATCCGCCTCTGTATACAAATATAAATGTTGGTATAATGGACACCTCGGTGTTCACCCAGCCCAGTGCCGTCCTCCGATCCCCTCCCTAGAAACCCTCCATTCTCCCACTTGTAACGCTCTACGTCGCTCTTGCAGAGCACAGGGGGGCCCTTTCAGAATTTTGCTGTGGGGCCCATAAAGGTCTAGTTAAGCCCCTGGCTGTATGTAACAGAACTGGTATAGTGGAATTAGTGCATGGTGGACCCATTGGTTGTAATGGGCTTTATGCTGAGTTCTGCACTGACTCTGCTGTGTGACTAGTAATTGTCAATTATAACAGCTTGCTCCTCAGCGGAGGTTTAAGGGGGAGGGGGCCCCTGTGCGGGCCCCCTACTCTCTGTGGCATTGTGCCAGAGACTTCAGTGCATGTGCAAATCGCTGGGGAAATGGATGCAGCTCCATCTTCCCCGTGATTACGCTGCATCGTCAATGCAGGACTCCAGAGAGGTGAGTATAATTATATGGGTGCAAGGTGTGCATTGTGTGGCCCCCCTGGAGCCAAGGGTCCATGCCACCACACACACTGCACCTACGTATTATAAATGTCGCTTCATCTGAGCTGGGCTTAGTGGAATAGACCTGTAGATTTTCTATCTCTTGATATAGTCCCTGTGCAAGCATAAGGGCTTCTAATCCCATAGCAGTCATACTGTATGGCAGCATTCCATCCCTATACACATAATACCCAGAAAAACTCCCTGCACAGATATGAGATGGTGGGGTGACCCCGTCGGTGAACTGGGAACAGAAGTTTCTGTGTCCAACATGTTATATTTCCCATTCGCTCACAGATAATCCCATATCGTCTTAGCCTTGACCGGACAGGTGAAAGCAAACACACGTACTGTAATATAGCGCAGAGCCTGTTACTTTATCTCTGTCTGTTACTGTTTCACCTGCTAATGTTTCCGCTCATACTATTACTGACCTCCGCGTACAGTCAGTGCAGCCTCTTACGGTGTATTGGGCTACGTATCTGTCCTTGATGAATTTCCATGTGTGTATAACATGTACAGGTATACCACGGGTTTATGGAGGGCCATTCTAATAAAGAGGGCAAATGCACTGCATCCAGCAGGAGGGGGGTCAGCAACTTAGGTTTCCTCATAATGGATCCTAAATGGCGACACATGGGACTGCATTCCTAAATGATATGGAAAGTCCAGGAGTAGAGCCCAGTGTATCTGGTGGAAAGGGTCCAGTTGGAGGGTCTGCCTGTGTGAAAGCCCTCCCGCAGAAACGATGGCGGTACCCGTAGAATCCAGACAATCGTTTTCTTAACCATACTAGAAAAGCAATAAAATGTGAGTGCCATGGGCAATGGTCCTTTTATGCACAAACCTTACATCTGGAATACATTTATGAGTCTCCACTTGTGTTTACAGAGGCCAATGTAGAGATCCGGGCTCTGGGTCCACTGATATCTTATAATCAGGGTTGGACTGACCCACAAGGGAACAGGGGAAACCACCGGTGGGCCCTACTGCCTGAGGGCCCACTCCTTCCTCTAGGGATCAGGTTCCAGACTGTGCACTTGTATTATCCATGGTAGATATGTTGCATTACACTGCACAAAACTATTGTGCATTTCAAGCCTCTGTGGAGGTTGACCACACCCCCTTTGTAGGCTGGCCACACCCCTAAGTATGGGCCCCTATCACTGCATTCCCCCGGTGGGCCCTTCATATCCCAGTCCGATACTACTTATAATGTCTGGCTCACTGGCGTATTTATAATGGGTGCAGAGTGTGTGGTGCCCCCGGGGTCCAGGGTAGGGCCACACTGCCCTCATTTTTTTTCATACTTACCCCCTGAAATTGTGGTATTTCCTAAGATATTTTGGGAGTGTAGGCAAGTCCACTTTAAATAGAGATAGAAATAGCAGAACTCTATCCATCAGGAACGGACTGGCGCTCTCAGGTGTGCCATCACCGCTGGTTGTGGTGACTTGAGACCTCGCCATCAGCCGCCATCAGTTCCCTGCACGCTAACTTTCCCACCAGTTCCTTCCATGGGAGTAGCCATGATACTGTGATCAGCTGAGCAGACTGCATACCAATCAGAGCTCTGGCTGCAATCATGTGATATGACCGGCCAATCCACTGTGAGACTAGGGTATAAAGTTGATGAGTTGAAACGTCTCCAGTGTCAGTGCATTGTTGTCCTGCCAGGTCTGCTGGTCGCTTCCTCAAGAGAGTTCCCAGCTGATATTTGCTCAGAGACTCTGCAGTATCTTGGTATCTCTAGCATCACCTAACTCCCAGTTATCCAGCTGCACCTGTGGTCAAGCATACAGCCGTGTCCCGGCTGTTCCGGTTGTCCAGCTGCCCTGCTCTGCAGTGCACCTGTGCTCAAGCATTCAGCCGTGTCCCGGCTGTTCCGGTTATCCAGCTACCCTGCTCTGCAGTGCACCTGTGCTCAAGCATTCAGCCATGTCCCCGCTGTTCCGGTTGTCCAGCTACCCTGCTCTGCAGTGCACCTGTGCTCAAGCATTCAGCCGTGCCCCGGCTGTTCCGATTATCCAGTTATCTTGCTCTGCCGTACGCCTGTGTTCAAGCACCTAGCCGTGTCCCGGTTAAACCTGCTATCCAACTATCCTTCTCTACAGTTCACCTGTGTTCAAGCACCTCGTATTGTCTTGGCTTCTAGTGAATTGGATGCCCAGCTGTTAATTCATATCTGAGAACAAGCATCCAGCCGAGTGTCTCACACACCCATGGTCATGAACTGTATGCAACTTATCTAACAATATTGTTGAGTATATTCTGTTACATCCTTTATGCGGAAAAACGACATTAAACCACCTTGCTTCACTCCAAAGCTTCAGCGTTGATTCCCTGGTACAAACCCTAGTCCCGGTTCAACAGAATCTCAAAGTCGCATTCGCTGTTGCAATTTTTTTTTCCAGATTCACGTCTGCTATAATACACAAATGACGTTTTCTGCCGTCCTTGTGCGACAGCGTACAAGCGCTGAGGTGCTCACTTTCGGACAGTGTGACTCCACCATTGCGCTCACCGTCCACTCTTGCAGCAGCCTATGGCCTGCTCGCTGTTTTTTTTCTCACATTCCTCTAAAAGTGGCCTCTGTGGCTGTGTCTTTTTTGTGATGTCACCGCCCAGGAACGCCCGTGGTTGTACACCGCAATCCTCTACGGCAAGCGTCTCCGCACGTAACCGCAGACTCTGCGTACACTCCGTATTACGCCTGCATCATAGGTTTGGTCTGGAGTTTTTTCCCACGCCCAGTAGCAAAAAAATCGCTGATCTGCGCAAACGCCTGCATTGCGTACACCTCTGAATCAGACGCAATCTACATATTAAAGATTAGAGGCAATGACCAAAAGGGGGAAAAAAACAGTTAATGTGACAAAACTGAGAGTAGCCGCAGAAAGTCCTAAGCCCCAAAATATATATAATTCATAACTAAGTGGAAGACTGTGGTAATGGTGAGTTTAGCGCTGGGAGATTCACGATGACAGGCGTGACAAGGTAATTGATAGGCTTGGTTTATGGATTAGCCTGATGGATGTCTTCAGGATAAAACACCAGCTTAGCCCCTCAGTAAACACAGCCCTGTTATCACCGACAACAACAGCACGGAGGTTTGTGCAGTACAAAGCCAGGCCTGGCTCCTGCCGCGCTGTATGTCACTGCGCTTCCTGCTCTGGGCCAGCTGTGGGGACGTGATAGGATCTGCTGCCTGCAGGACTTCCTCCTTATATCTCTCCCATCTTATGGTTTCAAAATGGCGGCTCATTATCAATCACTAAAGGCTGGCTGCTGCTGGGAAGATTCTCGGCCTCCCGTGTACCAGAAGCCTGTGAAGAAAGAGCTTGTGCTGGGAAACAGAATTGCAGATCCATTGCTACGGTGTGTGGATACGATCAGCCGACCGGTCACTAAAAGGGTCTATTTATCATTGTGGTGCTAAGCGTTGGGTTTCTCTCCCTCACCACTAGCCTAATGCTGCTGTCAGGAGTCCAGGCAATGTGTATAGAAGATATCCCTCTTGTTAAATAGGAGGAAACCGCCATAACCCCTTTATCCGGAGGATAAAGGGGCCATCGCCGCTTTACAAATAGACCACCAAAACATCTCTCATTTCATGGTCATATTATCAGAGTCATTCATCGGTCAATGTATACATTATTATTTATTATTAATTCACTAGGAAACAGTGACATCAGCACTCAATTACATCGCTGTTTTCTAGATAATGCACAGACTCTGGGATGCATAGGTGCCGATTTATGTTTTTGCTGGTGGGTGCTCGGTGGGAGGCGGCAGTGGGAATGAACGGGCGGCCGCGGCTGAGACCAATGCCCATTACACATTATGCAACACACCGCAATGCCCATCATACATTATGCAACAGACCGTAATGCCCATTACACATTATGCAACAGACCGTAATGTCCATTACACATTATGCAACAAACCGTAATTATCCATTACACATTATGCAACACACCATAATGCCCATTACACATTATGCAACAAACCGTAATGCCCATTACACAACACACTGTAATGCCACATTATGCAACAGACCGTATTGCCCATTACACATTATGCAACAGACCGTAACGCCCATTACACATTATGCAACAGACCGTAATGCCCATTATACATTATGCAACAGACTGTAATGTCCATTACACATTATACCACACACCGTAATGCCCATTACACAACACACCATAATGCCCATTATACATTATGCAGCAAACCGTAATGCCCATTACACATTATGCAACAAACTCTAATGCCCATTACACAACACACCGTAATGCCCATTACACATTATGCAACAGACCGTAACGCCCATTACACATTATGCAACAAATCGTAATGCCCATTACACAACACACCGTAATGCCCATTAGACATTATGCAACAAACCGTAATGCCCATTAGACATTATGCAACAAACCGTGATGCCCATTACATATCACACCGTAATGCCCATTAGACATTATGCAACAAACCGTAATGCCCATTAGACATTATGCAACAAACCGTAATGCCCATTAGACATTATGCAACAAACCGTAATGCCCATTATACATTATGCAACAAACCGTAATGCCCATTACACGTTATGCAACACACCATAATGCTCATTACACAATATGCCACAGACCATAATGTCTATTACACATTATGCTACACACCGTAAAACACCTACTATGCATTCTGCCACACACTGTAATGTCAATTACATATTATGCCACACACAGTTATGGCCCCGCCACCATTTTATGCCCCACACACAATAATGCCCCTTACAAATGATGCCACACAGTAAGGCTTCTAATTACTTCAAATTACCTGCCTGTTGTCGGGGGTGTCCTGCGCGTCGCCAGGGGTTTCATGCACATTGCCAGGGGTTTAATTCGTGTTGCCAGGGGTGTCATACGCGTTGTCATGGGTCTCCAGTGCATTGCCAGGGGTTTCATGTGCGTTGTCAGGGGTCTACTGTGCGTTGCCAGGGGACTCCTGGCTGCTGCCCCAGTAAAGTATGGGAGGGTGGGTGTGGGTATAAGTAACTATAAAAGCAGCCCCCGCAGTGGATGGAGACGTGATGGGGGCTGCGGAAGCGTTTCCGTATAGTGTAGTGTTCAAACAACCCTTAAAATGCCCGCCGCTGGGGAGACAGGCACTACAGGTCAAATGTGACTTCTAGCGTCTGTCTCCGCCTTGGCGGTGGCCATTTTTGTGGGGTTTTTTACATTGCAGTGTACAGAAGCGCTTCTGCAGCCACAGCGCGTCTGAAATTGAATCCACTGTGGGGGCTGTGGCGGCTAGCGCTACTTGTACAGGGGCAGCGGTTTCGTGGGTGCTCCTAATAGTCCGTGGCCATAGTCCGTGGGTGCTCAGGCCCGGGAGCACCCACGGAATCGACGCCTATGCTGGGATGTCACTACTGTTAGGCTGCATTGTGAGTGATGTCAGTGTCACTCCTAGTGAGCTGGAAGGTTACATGGTCAGTGATGTCACTGCTTCCTAGGGATCTGATAGGCTGTATTGCCATGCATAATATAATTTCATTGCGTTCTACGCACCTAGGGGCAGATTTATGAAGCCTGGTGAAGTGATAAAGTGGAAGGTGATAACGCACCAGCCAATCAGCTCCTAACTGTCATTTTTCAAACCCAGCCTGGAACCTGACAGTTAGGAGCTGATTGGCTGGTGCTTTATCACCTTTCACTTTATCACTTCTCCAGGCTTCATAAATCTGCCCCCTAGTGCACTTTTACACATTTAGGGGGTTATTCAAGTTGGATCGCCGTTTGGAGAAAATCGCAAAACTAGATGATCGCATGCCGGAGAGATGCGATAACACTTTGAGTGACAGCAGCGGGCATCATGGGGGCGGTGGTTCGACGTTGCAGACGTGTGTGACGTCACATGCAGCTGCTCCGATTAAGTATACGGAGGCGGTCGTCCTGCATACACAGCCTAGCTGCGGATGCCATCATTACTTTTTGCATCCGCGATGGGATCGCAATTATCGGGCGGCTCCCAGCATGCAACAGAAATGCTTTTTAGCAGAATCTGCAATCCAACCTGTATAACCCCCCCACCCCTTAATATGAATATCTCCATGGAAGTGGATTTAGGGGTTCATTTAGCACAGCTACGATCATTCACACTGACATGCGGGGGGACGCCCAGGAAAGGGCTAGTCCGCCCCGCATGTCAGTGCCACCCCCCCCCCCCCCCCCGCAGAAGTGCAAACTAGGCATCGATGCCTTTGCACTTCAAGAGTAGCTCCCGACCAGCGCAGCTTTAGCATTGGCCGGACCGCTCCCCCTAAACGGCGGCTTAACGCCGCCATCCGCCCCCATCCCGCCCAGTGACCGCTTCTGCCTCAGAGGCGATCGCTAGGCAACAACGGCTGCCATGCGCCGGCACACTGCTGTGCTGGTGCATACACAGTTCCGACCAGATCGCTGCGCTGCTACAAACTGCAGCGAGCGATTGGGTCGGAATGACCCTCTTAGTCTTTAAGAATATTTGTGTATTATATAAATAAAATCACACTCTTATTATAAAGTAGGGTATAATGATTTGGGGAAATCACCTCTGTGTGCGTGCGTGCGTGCGTGCGTGCGTGCGTGTGTGTTTTGTTATTTGTCTGAAACACCTCCGATAAGTAATTTGTGCTTTGGCATCAATCCATCTTTCCAAAACAGCAAAAACTCAGACTTTACCGACCAATTATCATAATTAAATCCGCACATGAAAATGATAATGCTGTTTTTGTTTTGTTTTTTCGTTTTTTTTTTTTTTTTTTTTTCGTTTTTCCAACTTGCACCGTCTGGAATGAAATGTGTATGAATTATAGGGAACTACTGAAAGGCCACATCTTTGGGGAAAAAGGAGGGTCCACTCTCTCACATGAGGGTGCTATTGACTTTACTGAAGCTGGGATGGGGGAGATTATGTATTCAGTGGAATACATAATATTTTCTGTGGTATAGATGATCACGCTGAGACCAGACACAAAGTGGACGCCCCACCATTTGCCCTGGCCCCCACCTGCAGGAATTACCAGTTTGCGGACCAGTAAGTGTCTTTCTTACATATTTGAACACCTTCAGCACTAAGGGGGTCATTCCGAGTTGATCGCTAGCTGAAAATGTTCGTCGCGCAGCGATGATGCAAAAAAACTGCACTTCTGCGCATGCGTATGTGGCGCAATGCGCACGCGCGACGTACTTTCACAACGTCTGAAGTAGTTTCACACAAGGTCTAGCGAAGATTTTCAGTCGCACTGCTGGCCGCAGAGTGATTGACATGAAGTGGGCGTTTCTGGGTGTCAACTGACCGTTTTCAGGGAGTATTCGAAAAAACGCAGGCGTGCCAGGAAAAACGCCAGCGTGGCTGGGCGAACGCAGGGCAGGTTTGTGACGTCAAAACAGGAACTGAACAGTCTGAAGTGATCGCAAGCGCTGAGTAGGTCTGAAGCTACTCAGAAACTGCACAAAATTTGTTTGTAGCCGCTCTGTGATCCTTCGTTCGCACTTCTGCTAAGCTAAGATACACTCCCAGTGGGCGGCGGCTTAGCGTTTGCACAGCTGCTAAAAACAGCTAGCGAGCGAATAACTCGGAATGACCCCCTAAGTGACGGCTTACTAATCCCCATGTAATAATAATAATACAGGTCAGACCTGAGATTGCTTCCTCTGCATGATCACGAAGATGTGGTGCCATTATAATGCGGCCATTATGTATTACTATCCCAGAGAACCCTATAGGTGCAATGATTCCTTATGTATAGCGACGGGTAAGCAGGCACTTATGTAACATCTGTGTGTGAAGATTTGGAAATATGGATGAGTCTCAACACTCAGTTACAAAACTCCACAAGGCAGTTTACTGGCAATTTCAGGACATTGTGACTTGTAGTGCAACACCGTGTAACGGACAACAGGACACTAGGGGAACATGCTCTTATATTGCAAGGGCTGACCACTTCCTGGCCTCTCACAGGGCACAGTATTGCAGCACAAATACACTTACACCACCAGACGAGACGTCCATTAATTACCATGCTATTGCTACGACCAGGTGCCATTTTCAGGATGGCAAATAAAATTATATGGGGGGGGGGGGGGGGGGGGCGTTGGGAATGTAAGCTGCCAGAGTACAGACAGTGATAATGGTTTTATGTGCATTTCGTATATAATAGGGAAGACCACATATTGTATCAGGTCCGTATCTCCTATGTGCCTATAGTATTGTGGTTTGCAGCTCCTGGATGTAAGGAACACCCATTTGCATGACATATGGTTACTACAGTATATCCTAACACCTACCTGCTGATAGCCTTAGGTCAAACGCCCCGCTGTCTGTCTAGCTGAGGTGGGTGTTTGACCTAAGGTGGGAATTATAGGGTAGCACGGGTGCGGCAGGAGGCACGCTGCATAGACTGTCTTCTGTATGGGACTCATATAGGTTTCACATTGGTCTCCTCTCATACTCTCAGTTCTAACACTCACAGATCCAGATTACTGCACTCACTGATGAGGTCTAAAGGTCTCTCTGTAGGTGGTTCCTACACTCTCATCCAGTTGCAGATTTAGGGGTCAGGTCAACTCTAGTCTCAGCATTATTGGTACTTGGTACTTTGTAGTGATGAGCGGGTTCGGTTTCTCGGAAACCGAACCCCCCCGAACTTCACGCTTTTTACACGGGTCCGAGGCAGACTCGGATCTTCCCGCCTTGCTCGGTTAACCCGAGCGCGCCCGAACGTCATCATCCCGCTGTCGGATTCTCGCGAGGCTCGGATTCTATCGCGAGACTCGGATTCTATATAAGGAGCCGCGCGTCGCCGCCATTTTCACACGTGCATTGAGATTGATAGGGAGAGGACGTGGCTGGCGTCCTCTCCGTTTAGAATAGAAATAGATAGTGAGAGTGAGACACTTGATTTACTGGAACTTAGGAGTACTCAGAGAGAGCAGAGTTTACTAGTGACTGACCAGTGACCACCAGTGCAGTTTTATTATTATTTAATATAATCCGTTCTCTGCCTGAAAAAAAACGATACACAGTGACACAGTCACATACCATATCTGTGCTCAGCCTCAGTGTGCTGCATCATCTATGTATATCTGACTGTGCTGAGTGCTCACTGCTCACACAGCTTAATTGTGGGGGAGACTGGGGAGCAGTTATAGCAGGAGTACATATATTTAACAGTGCACACTTTTGCTGCCAGAGTGCCACTGCCAGTGTGACTGACCAGTGACCAGTGACCACCAGTATATTGTGATTGTCTGCCTGAAAAAGTTAAACACTCGTTGTGTGGTGTTTTTATTCTATAAACGCATTCTGCTGACAGTGTCCAGCAGGTCCGTCATTATATAATATATACCTGTCCTGCAGTAGTGATATATATATATTTTTTATATCATTATCATCCAGTCTATACTAGCAGCAGACGCAGTACGGTAGTCCACGGCTGTAGCTACCTCTGTGTCGGCAGTCGCTCGTCCATAATTGTATACCTACCTGTGGTGGTTTTTTTTTTTTCCTATCTTCTTCATACTAGTAGTTAACTTTAGGAGTCTGCAGTGCTGACAGTGTCCAGCAGGTCCGTCATTATATAATATATACCTGTCCGGCTGCAGTAGTGATATATATATATTTTTTATATCATTATCATCCAGTCTATATTAGCAGCAGACGCAGTATGGTAGTCCACGGCTGTAGCTACCTCTGTGTCGGCAGTCGCTCGTCCATCCATAATTGTATACCACCTACCTGTTGTGTTTTTTTTTCCCTATCTTCTTGATACTAGTAGCTTACTTTAGGAGTCTGCAGTGCTGACAGTGTCCAGCAGGTCCGTCATTATATAATATATACCTGTCCGGCTGCAGTAGTGATATATATATATTTTTTATATCATTATCATCCAGTCTATATTAGCAGCAGACGCAGTACGGTAGTCCACGGCTGTAGCTACCTCTGTGTCGGCAGTCGCTCGTCCATCCATAATTGTATACCACCTACCTGTTGTGGTTTTTTTTTTTTCTATCTTCTTGATACTAGTAGCTTACTTTAGGAGTCTGCAGTGCTGACAGTGTCCAGCAGGTCCGTCATTATATAATATATACCTGTCCGGCTGCAGTAGTGATATATATATATTTTTTATATCATTATCATCCAGTCTATATTAGCAGCAGACGCAGTACGGTAGTCCACGGCTGTAGCTACCTCTGTGTCGGCAGTCGCTCGTCCATCCATAATTGTATACCACCTACCTGTGGTGTTTTTTTTTTCTATCTTCTTGATACTAGTAGCTTACTTTTTTAGAGTCTGCAGTGCTGACAGTGTCCAGCAGGTCCGTCATTATATAATATATACCTGTCCGGCTGCAGTAGTGATATATATATATTTTTTATATCATTATCATCCAGTCTATATTAGCAGCAGACGCAGTACGGTAGTCCACGGCTGTAGCTACCTCTGTGTCGGCAGTCGCTCGTCCATCCATAAGTATACTAGTATCCATCCATCTCCATTGTTTACCTGAGGTGCCTTTTAGTTGTGCCTATTAAAATATGGAGAACAAAAATGTTGAGGTTCCAAAAATAGGGAAAGATCAAGATCGACTTCCACCTCGTGCTGAAGCTGCTGCCACTAGTCATGGCCGAGACGATGAAATGCCAGCAACGTCGTCTGCCAAGGCCGATGCCCAATGTCATAGTACAGAGCATGTAAAATCCAAAACACCAAATATCAGTAAAAAAAGGACTCAAAAATCTAAAATAAAATTGTTGGAGGAGAAGCGTAAACTTGCCAATATGCCATTTACCACACGGAGTGGCAAGGAACGGCTGAGGCCCTGGCCTATGTTCATGGCTAGTGGTTCAGCTTCACATGAGGATGGAAGCACTCAGCCTCTCGCTAGAAAAATGAAAAGACTCAAGCTGGCAAAAGCACAGCAAAGAACTGTGCGTTCTTCGAAATCACAAATCCACAAGGAGAGTCCAATTGTGTCGTTTGCGATGCCTGACCTTCCCAACACTGGACGTGAAGAGCATGCGCCTTCCACCATTTGCACGCCCCCTGCAAGTGCTGGAAGGAGCACCCGCAGTCCAGTTCCTGATAGTCAGATTGAAGATGTCAGTGTTGAAGTACACCAGGATGAGGAGGATATGGGTGTTGCTGGCGCTGGGGAGGAAATTGACCAGGAGGATTCTGATGGTGAGGTGGTTTGTTTAAGTCAGGCACCCGGGGAGACACCTGTTGTCCGTGGGAGGAATAGGGCCATTGACATGCCTGGTGAAAATACCAAAAAAATCAGCTCTTCGGTGTGGAAGTATTTCAACAGAAATGCGGACAACATTTGTCAAGCCGTGTGTTGCCTTTGTCAAGCTGTAATAAGTAGGGGTAAGGACGTTAACCACCTCGGAACATCCTCCCTTATACGTCACCTGCAGCGCATTCATCATAAGTCAGTGACAAGTTCAAAAACTTTGGGCGACAGCGGAAGCAGTCCACTGACCAGTAAATCCCTTCCTCTTGTAACCAAGCTCACGCAAACCACCCCACCAACTCCCTCAGTGTCAATTTCCTCCTTCCCCAGGAATGCCAATAGTCCTGCAGGCCATGTCACTGGCAATTCTGACGAGTTCTCTCCTGCCTGGGATTCCTCCGATGCATCCTTGCGTGTAACGCCTACTGCTGCTGGCGCTGCTGTTGTTGCTGCTGGGAGTCGATGGTCATCCCAGAGGGGAAGTCGTACTCGTAAGACCACTTTTACTACTTCCACCAAGCAATTGACTGTCCAACAGTCCTTTGCGAGGAAGATGAAATATCACAGCAGTCATCCTGCTGCAAAGCGGATAACTGAGGCCTTGGCATCCTGGGCGGTGAGAAACGTGGTTCCGGTATCCATCATTACTGCAGAGCCAACTAGAGACTTGTTGGAGGTACTGTGTCCCCGGTACCAAATACCATCTAGGTTCCATTTCTCTAGGCAGGCGATACCGAAAATGTACACAGACCTCAGAAAAAGACTCACCAGTGTCCTAAAAAATGCAGTTGTACCCAATGTCCACTTAACCACGGACATGTGGACAAGTGGAGCAGGGCAGGCTCAGGACTATATGACTGTGACAGCCCACTGGGTAGATGTATGGACTCCCGCCGCAAGAACAGCAGCGGCGGCACCAGTAGCAGCATCTCGCAAACGCCAACTCTTTCCTAGGCAGGCTACGCTTTGTGTCACCGCTTTCCAGAATACGCACACAGCTAAAAACCTCTTACGGCAACTGAGGAAGATCATCGCAGAATGGCTTACCCCAATTGGACTCTCCTGTGGATTTGTGGCATCGGACAACGCCAGCAATATTGTGTGTGCATTAAATCTGGGCAAATTCCAGCACGTCCCATGTTTTGCACATACCTTGAATTTGGTGGTGCAGAATTATTTAAAAAACGAGAGGGGCGTGCAAGAGATGCTGTCGGTGGCCAGAAGAATTGCGGGACACTTTCGGCGTACAGGCACCACGTACAGAAGACTGGAGCACCACCAAAAACGCCTGAACCTGCCCTGCCATCATCTGAAGCAAGAAGTGGTAACGAGGTGGAATTCAACCCTCTATATGCTTCAGAGGTTGGAGGAGCAGCAAAAGGCCATTCAAGCCTATACAACTGAGCACGATATAGGAGGTGGAATGCACCTGTCTCAAGCGCAGTGGAGAATGATTTCAACGTTGTGCAAGGTTCTGCAACCTTTTGAACTTGCCACACGTGAAGTCAGTTCAGACACTGCCAGCCTGAGTCAGGTCATTCCCCTCATCAGGCTTTTGCAGAAGAAGCTGGAGACATTGAAGGAGGAGCTAACACAGAGCGATTCCGCTAGGCATGTGGGACTTGTGGATGGAGCCCTTAATTCGCTTAACAAGGATTCACGGGTGGTCAATCTGTTGAAATCAGAGCACTACATTTTGGCCACCGTGCTCGATCCTAGATTTAAAACCTACCTTGGATCTCTCTTTCCGGCAGACACAAGTCTGCTGGGGTTCAAAGAACTGCTGGTGACAAAATTGTCAAGTCAAGCGGAACGCGACCTGTCAACATCTCCTCCTTCACATTCTCCCGCAACTGGGGGTGCGAGGAAAAGGCTCAGAATTCCGAGCGCACCCGCTGACGGTGATGCAGGGCAGTCTGGAGCGACTGCTGATGCTGACATCTGGTCTGGACTGAAGGACCTGACAACGATTACGGACATGTCGTCTACTGTCACTGCATATGATTCTCTCCCCATTGAAAGAATGGTGGAGGATTATATGAGTGACCGCATCCAAGTAGGCACGTCAGACAGTCCGTACTTATACTGGCAGGAAAAAGAGGCAATTTGGAGGCCCTTGCACAAACTAGCTTTATTCTACCTAAGTTGCCCTCCCACAAGTGTGTACTCCGAAAGAGTGTTTAGTGCCGCCGCTCACCTTGTCAGCAATCGGCGTACGAGTACTACGAGGTTACATCCAGAAAATGTGGAGAAGATGATGTTCATTAAAATGAATTATAATCAATTCCTCCGTGGAGACATTCACCAGCAGCAATTGCCTCCACAAAGTACACAGGGAGCTGAGATGGTGGATTCCAGTGGGGACGAATTGATAATCTGTGAGGAGGGGGATGTACACGGTGATATATCGGAGGATGATGATGAGGTGGACATCTTGCCTCTGTAGAGCCAGTTTGTGCAAGGAGAGATTAATTGCTTCTTTTTTGGTGGGGGTCCAAACCAACCCGTCATTTCAGTCACAGTCGTGTGGCAGACCCTGTCACTGAAATGATGGGTTGGTTAAAGTGTGCATGTCCTGTTTATACAACATAAGGGTGGGTGGGAGGGCCCAAGGACAATTCCATCTTGCACCTCTTTTTTCTTTAATTTTTCTTTGCGTCATGTGCTGTTTGGGGAGTAGTTTTTGGAAGGGCCATCCTGCGTGACACTGCAGTGCCACTCCTAGATGGGCCAGGTGTTTGTGTTGGCCACTTGGGTCGCTTATCTTAGTCACACAGCTACCTCACTGCGCCTCTTTTTTTCTTTGCGTCATGTGCTGTTTGGGGGGTGTTTTTTGGAAGGGCCATCCTGCGTGACACTGCAGTGCCACTCCTAGATGGGCCAGGTGTTTGTGTCGGCCACTTGGGTCGCTTATCTTAGTCACACAGCTACCTCATTGCGCCTCTTTTTTTCTTTGCGTCATGTGCTGTTTGGGGAGTGTTTTTTGGAAGGGCCATCCTGCGTGACACTGCAGTGCCACTCCTAGATGGGCCAGGTATTTGTGTCGGCCACTTGGGTCGCTTATCTTAGTCACACAGCTACCTCATTGCGCCTCTTTTTTTCTTTGCGTCATGTGCTGTTTGGGGGGTGTTTTTTGGAAGGGCCATCCTGCGTGACACTGCAGTGCCAGTCCTAGATGGGCCAGGTGTTTGTGTCGGCCACTTGGGTCGCTTATCTTAGTCACACAGCTACCTCATTGCGCCTCTTTTTTTCTTTGCGTCATGTGCTGTTTGGGGGGTGTTTTTTGGAAGGGCCATCCTGCGTGACACTGCAGTGCTACTCCTAGATGGGCCAGGTGTTTGTGTCGGCCACTAGGGTCGCTTATCTTAGTCACACAGCTACCTCATTGCGCCTCTTTTTTTTCTTCTTTGCGTCATGTGCTGTTTGGGGAGTAGTTTTTTGAAGGGCCATCCTGCGTGACACTGCAGTGCCACTCCTAGATGGGCCAGGTGTTTGTGTCGGCCACTTGGGTCGCTGAGCTTAGTCATCCAGCGACCTCGGTGCAAATTTTAGGACTAAAAATAATATTGTGAGGTGTGAGGTGTTCAGAATAGACTGAAAATGAGTGGAAATTATGCTTATTGAGGTTAATAATACTTTGGGATCAAAATGACCCCCAAATTCTATGATTTAAGCTGTTTTTTAGGGTTTTTTGAAAAAAACACCCGAATCCAAAACACACCCGAATCCGACAAAAAAAATTCGGTGAGGTTTTGCCAAAATGCGTTCGTACCCAAAACACGGCCGCGGAACCGAACCCAAAACCAAAACACAAAACCCGAAAAATTTCCGGTGCTCATCACTAGTACTTTGAGGGACATTTACTAAGCAGTGATAAGAGCGGAGAAGTGAGCCAGTGGAGAAGGTGCCCCTTCAACCAATCAGCAGCTCTGTATAATTCTACAGTATGCAAATTATTGATGTTACTTCAGTGCTGATTGGTTGATGGGGCAATTTCTCCACTGACTCACTTCTCCGCTCTTATCACTGCTTAGTAAATGTCCCCCTATATCTATGTACACATTCACTTTCAAAGCTTTGCTACAAATACCCCCTCAACACAAATGGGGTCTATTCATGAAGCAGTGAAAAGTGTGGAGAAGTGAGCCTGTGGAGGAGTTGCCCATGGCAACCAATCGGCTGCTCTGTATAATTTCATAATATACAAAATCTAAATGTTACTTCAATAGCGATTTGGTTGCCATGGGCAACTTCTCCACTGGCTGACTTCTCCACACTTTTCACTGCTTCATGAATAGACACCATAATTTACTTGCAGGAGAATCTTAAGGGCCCTTTGGCTTAGCCACGAGAAGTGACGGAACGGCTTGCCGTCATGCATCGTTAGAGGCTGATTTCTGCTTGCAGCCTATGGAGGGACAAGCAGGAATCGGCTGCTGGAATTTGTCTGATTGTCTGCTGGAGGCAGCGCACAACTGGCTGAATTGGCCCCATAGAGTGTGGGTTGTTTTTGGGTTTTTTGTTCTTTTACTCCAGACATAAATTAATTCTTCTGCTTCTGTTGCTTTGAATAACTAGAACTCTCTATAACTATAATCGCCTTAAATTATCTTATATTGAAAGTAATTGGTGCGTGCGTGCGTGCGTGCGTGCAATCAAATAGGCTGCACATTATGAGTTTTTTTGTTACATTATGTATTGTTACATTAATAAATCTACTCCTATGCAGCCTGGAGCGCACACATGTATCAAACGTCTACTAGCCGCCATATCCCACAGTCTAGTGGAAGGCATAAAACCAGATGCTACAGTATGTTTTGTTCTTTCTGTTTCTACATACATCAGTTCCACTTGTGGCTTTTTATTATAATAGGAAGTCAATATTCCCCTGCACAGACAGGTAAGGCGTACAGAGGCCACGAGAACTGGATTTACTAACACACTGAATCACTTGCTGACAGGGCTTTGTTTTTTTCCTTTGAATCGGAAGCTGACATCACGCGGTGGCTGGCTTTGTGTGGCTTTGGGATAACGGAGAAGATGTGGTTTTATTTACGACCCATCTCCACACCCAATTGTAATCTAAAGAATATAACGCAAGTATCCGATTGTGGCGCAGAGAGGCCAGAGCGCTCTAAGAAAGAAAGCTGGGGGAGGGGGGTGGGGGGGGGATTTGTGCTTGATCATTAATTCGGTGGATTTAACAAACAACACTTCTGTATGACGGAGTCTTTTTCTGGATGTACTAAAAAAAAATCTCCTTAGATCCGTGAGTTGATGCTGTTTTTTTAAATGTAGAACTTCCACTGCATTATATTCTTCCATTGCAATTTATCTGCAGCCTTTACGGAGAAAGACATGCAATCTGACATTGCGGCATTTACAATGTGCCACAGGGAAAAAAATTGGGACTGGCCCATGAAAATCAGGACTGATTTTGTGAGACCTGCCAGGCATTCGTCTTGGCGGCAATGCCCTATACCAGTGGTTCCCAATCGCTGTCCTCAAGTACCCCGAACAGTTCATGTTTTCCAGGTCTCCTCACAGGATTGACAGTGAAATAATTTGCTCCTCTGTGGGTCTTTTAAAATGTGTCGGTGAGTAATGAATACACCTGTGCACCTGCTAGGCGACCTGGAAAACATTAACTGTTGAAGACGAATGTTGTGAACCAATGCCCTATACCGATGTATCGGTCATGTATGTAGGACCAGTCTGTGCTGTAGTCATTTTGTCAGTTCTTCCTGTGTGGTTACAAAGTGACAAGAGTGGGAGCGATGAGAAAAGTTTGGCGGAGGAAACATTTTGGGCACCGACGCGCTTCCAGCACAGCCCCTCATATTATTTATTCGGCAGTTATTGGAGATTTCCATCAATCTGCAGGCAGGAAGCGTTCCGGGACACGGTGTTATTTGTAGTAACACAACTCTGTCTTGTGGCGCACATGACTGCTTAAATATAAAACATCTGTTTGATAAATAATTGGTTGTGGCGACGTTGACACCGGCTGTGATCCGTCTGCCATATGACACAAATTGAGGTTTCAGTCTCAAGGAGAATCTATTAGCATCTCGCAGTGTGAGGCTGACAAAGTAATTCCGCAATCCATCACCGTCCGCGCTCATTCGCAGAAACTCTTTTGTTTGGAAAAGGCAATTGAAGACAATTACTAATCACTTTCCCCTCAATAACGAGCAGGAATCTGTCCCAAAATTATCCAGCAGAAGGATCCGCTGATTGAGCGAAAAGGAAATGTGGAGATTGTGCGTTAGAACTTAGAAGGAAAAGTAAAATTGTTCTTTCTATGAAAGAACTTTCAAAAAGTTTTCCTCTCTTGCCGGTCGGAGACCATTCAGAAGTTTGTGTCGGGATTGTGAACTGTCGGTAAATTTCTAGACGTTAAGTACATAAAAGGAGCAAAAATTCAACCCATTGGTGAGATAACAGTTGAGGTTAGTAATAGGAGTTCTTCATGAGACTGGAATACGTCATATACAAAGGGGCCCTCCTTGGTACTACCCAATGGTCGTTGGTCCATATGCAGTAGTGCGGTGGGGCATCAAGTTGGTCAGGGCCCTGACTGGCTCTTATCCTGGGAACTTAGAGATGGTTCTGACGGCTAATGCTCATGAGTCTCCCTCTCTTATAGAACACCTCTGTCAGTATATATTTATGTGGTGTAATATGCTTTAAAAGTAAATGTTTTGCATTGTTTGTTTTTGTAAGGTAAAAGTCATTGTTCTGTCCATCCCCTCAGATGTGTCACAGCAGAACATGGTTTGTGTACTTGTCCTGGATTTACTCACTTGTTAAGTTGTTTTTATGTGTATGTCCAAAACTGGTCCTACTATACCAGATTGCAGTCACATAGTGGTGACCGGTTCCTTGCTGACCAGAGTGCAAAATCAGCCATGGCAAGGTCCATACAAGGTCCTGCTGTGCACAGCACACACAGTGATGTATGCGATGATAAATAGGTGAGGGACAACTACACACAGCTCTATAATAAGACTCTGATCGGCCCCCACGCCTGTATTTCCTCTCCACGACCACCTCCAAGCCTTGCGTTGTAGAAAACATTTTATTTGTTACTAGAGAATTTAGTGTTGCTAAGTTCATATACACTGTCCCCAGATTCTATATGTACCTGGACTGGTGATAGACCAGACACTTTGAGTCTAATGTGGCATAGGTGTTTACCAGGGATGCCGCAAGGAGGTATAGCCTTTGCCGCTGACACCAAGTGCCTCGCAGACCCGACTGAGCCATGAGTCAATACCACACATGACCGGCAGATCATCAGTAGGTGGCAAACTAGAACACTGGCAGGATGGAGCAAACCCTGAACCCATGGAAGTTCCACCTCCCGATCTAGTGTATTATTGCAACGTGTTTAGTGCTGCTGTTTGCACTGTAGGAAAAAGCACAGTCAGGTATCCCCAAAGGTATGGATTCTGTGAAACCGATATAAAAAAACCCGATAAGTGTGCTATATTAACTATTTGATGTGTGTGTAAAAGTAAATTGAATTGGAACAAGTGCATATTCAGTACTAAATAGAATCTAGATTTCGTAACTTATTGAACTTCAAAAAACTTTTTTTTTAATTTGTTGTTGGCAGAATTCTGTTTTAAAGGTTTCAGAACATACTTTTTGAGATTTGTTGACTTTTTTTATTTTCTTTTAAACACTTATGGGAAGTACAGTATGTCTGCCACATTCTAACACTATGTCATTTGATGAAGCAAGAACAAAGCCGTTACATACCTGCAACACTCCCTGGAGTTGTGCTCACATAAGTTTCCTATTTTTACAAAATTACTTTTTCGAGGGTCGCCGATTCGCCACCTCCTGCCTGTTTTGTTTATACGTTTGTAAATCCAGTCATCAGGACACAGAGACATGTGAGTTCACTGCTGTGCTGTTTATTCCATTACCAACTCCAGGCACACTGCACACTGGACCACCCACTTCCCAGCATCCCCCTGGTCCTAGGGACCATCACTGAAGATTCAGGCTTACACAGATTAGTAAGGGAGTGTCTACAAATATTAAGCATTCTAATACACTAACATCACATCCTCTTTTCTTTAAAGATAAGCCCTGTACGCTTCAATGCAACAATTAACAATGTCATATTAAGAACATCATCTAACACGTTTCAATGAGTCTCAGGTCTGCGTATTTCCCTTTTGGGTCTTTCATACACAGTCTGTGTTTCATCGACCATGTTGGACCTTTCTAGAATCGTGGTTTGTTCACCATTATCAGGATCATCATACATGTCAGATGAAGGGTATTCTTCAGTCATGTTGTCTTCATTATGGTTAGGTTGAGATCTTAAATCCACCCGATTTCTTCTTACTTCCGTTCCACGCTCTGTACGTATAGTATAAGATCTTGGTGCTACTTGTGCTTGCACAATACCTTTCTGCACCCAAATACCTTTCTCATGATCTCTCAGACGGACTTGGTCACCCGATTTTAGATCAGATAAGTTTTTTGCTCGCCTGTCATGGAACAGTTTCTGTTTCGCCTGTTGACGTTCCTTACTCAGTCTGACCAACGTTGAGTTATGTGTATTAAGCAGTTCATCATGTATCGGAAGATTTGCTCTAATCCTCCTTCCCATCAGCATTTGTGCAGGAGAAAGTCCATTCTGTAAAGGTGTACTGCGGTAGATTAAAAGACTTTTGTAGAAATCTTCTTTACCTTCTTGAGCTTTTTTCATGAGACTCTTTACAGTTTTTACTGAACTTTCCACCAACCCATTTGAGTGTGGATAGTGGGGACTTGACGTAGTATGGACAAATTCCCACTCATCAGCAAATTGTCTAAATTCAGCACTGGAAAACTGAGGACCATTGTCAGTGAACACTTCCATAGGAACACCATGCCTTGCAAAGATTGACTTCATGCAATTGATTACGGCTTTACTAGTAGTTGTATGTAGTGTCTTCACCTCAGGGTAGTTAGAGTAATAATCAGTCACGACAATGTACATTTTCCCATTACAATCAAACAAATCTGCGCCAACTTTCTGGTACGGTCTCTCTGGCACTGCGTGAGGACTCAGTGGCTCGACTTGTTGTTTCGATCTATACGTAAGACATAATTCACATGTAGCTGTAGTCTGTGCTATGTCTTGGTTCATTCTTGGCCAATACATAACTTCACGCGCTCTCTGCTTACATTTTTCTTCTCCTAAGTGGCCTTCATGTATCTTGCACAGCATAGTTTTTCTTAGTCGTGCAGGTATGACAAACCTATTGCCTTTGTAAATAATACCATTGACAACTGTAAGGTCACTGCGGTACATCCAATAATCATGGATAGACAGCAGGCACGCATGTTTTTCTGCTGGCCAACCTTTCAGAATGATATCTTTCAACACTTTCATTGTGTAATTTGTCTCTTTCCTAATCTGTTCTTGTCTTGCAAGAGACACTGGTAGAGAAGCTACGATCAAATTAACATAGGCTTCTATCTCTTCATCCATCAGACTTTTGGAACCTTCACTTTTGTCCACAGCACGAGAAAGTGTATCAGCAATGTACATGTATTTGCCGGGACAGTACAGCAAGTGTACATCATATTTCTGTAGTCTGATAAGCATTCGTTGAATTCTCATGGGACAGTCATGTAATGATTTAGTCATGATAGCTACCAATGGCTTGTGGTCAGTTTCCACTGTAAATGTTTGACCATACAATGGCTTGTGGTCAGTTTCCACTGTAAATGTTTGACCATACACAAACTGATGAAATCGCTCACATGCATATGTGATCGCTAGAAGTTCTTTTTCTATCTGAGCATACCTTGTTTCAGCACTTGTCAGTGCTCTTGATGCATAGATTACTGGTTGCCATGTATCCTCATGTTCTTGTAAGAGCACTGAGCCTAGGCCAAATTGCGAAACATCTGCTGAAATTCTTATTCTTTTCGCAGGATCAAAGAATTTTAGCACTGGTTGCTCTGTAATGATCTGTTTCAAGTTTTGCCAACTTTCTTCTTGTTCATGTGACCACATCCACTCGTTATCTTTATCCAACAACCATCTAAGAGAGGCTGTTCGTTCAGAGAGTTGAGAAATAAACTTTCCTAAGTAAGTAATCATCCCTAGAAATCTTCTGACGTCGTCTTTGTTGTTAGGACGTTCCATGTTCACTATGGCTGATATTTTCCTTGGGTCTGGTTTAACACCTTGATCCGAGACCACGTCGCCCATAAAGGTAAGTGAATTCACGCCAAATTCACATTTGTCCTTGTTTAGCTTTAGATTCACATTCTTGACAAGTTCCATTACTTGTCTCAATCTAGAATCATGTTCTTCTTTTGTAGATCCCCAGACAATAATGTCATCCATCATTGTTTCAACACCTGGAATATGTTCAAAAATCATGTGTATCTTTTTGTGATATACTTCTGGAGCAGACAATATTCCATATGGTAGTCAAAGAAATCTGTATCTACCTTCTGGTGTATTAAATGTACAAAGCTTTGAGCTGGCCTCATCTAGCTTCATTTGCCAGAATCCTGAAGATGCGTCCAATTTACTGAACCATTTTGCTCCCGCAAATTGCGACATGATTTCATCTCTGGTTGGTAGTTTGAAATGTTCTCGTTTAATAGCTTTGTTTAAATCTCTGGGGTCTAGACATATTCTGAGTTGTCCATTTTTCTTTTCAACAGTTACTAAGGAGCTTACCCATTCAGTAGGCTCATCAACTTTCTGTATCACACCCAAGGCTTCCATGCGATTTAACTCTTGTTTCAGTTTTTCTCTCAGCGCAAACAGCACTTTTCTACAGGGGTGTATCACTGAAGAAACTTGTGTGTCTATATTTATTTTATGCTCTCCAGGCAAACAACCTAGACCTTCAAACAAGTCTCTGTATTCTGTAAACATCGATTTGCAGTCATCTTCTACTTGTGATGTCACCATAAAAACTTTCTTTAGCAAGCTTAGTTTCTCACAGGAACTTAATCCTAGAATCGGTTGCACATTTTTATCCACAATCAGTAGAGATGTTTTAAACTGTTGTCCCTTATATTTCAGTGTCACTAAGCATGTACCTTTCACAGGAATTTCCTCCCCAGTGTACCCTGTAACTTTCACTTTGGCTGGCTGAATTTTAGGTTTTACTCTAAGAGTCTTATAGTCTTGAAATTATATTAAATTCACCTGCGCGCCAGTATCAAGCTTAAAGGGAATGACAATCTCGTTCACAGTTAAAGGGACAATCCATTCTTTCTTATCTGCACTGCAAAGTTCAATGCAATCCACAAAGAATTCATCTGTTTGTTTAACAGCATGCACTTTGGTTGTTTTACTTTTAATTTTACAGCATTTGGCAAAGTGATTATGTCTACCACATTTCATGCAGGTTTTACCATAAGCAGGGCACATTTTAGGATTGTGAGCATTTCCACATCTACTACACATTTCCTTATTAGACTGTGGCTTAGACTGCTTCATTCTTGAGAATGGAGGTTTGCTTTGCTCTGTTTTCTGCACTACATATACAGCAGCATCAGCTACCTTGTGTAACTTTTTGGCTTGAAATCTAGTTATTTCTGCAGATCTACACATAGTCACTGCCTTTTCTAGTGTTAGGTCTTGCTCTCTCAGCAATCTCTCTCTGAGTCCATTATCAGGTATTCCACAGACAATACGATCTCTAATCAGTGAATCCTTTAAATCACCAAACTCACAGGTTTTACTGAGTGATTGCAGCTCTGTAACATACTGATCAAATCCATCTCCAGACTTCTGATCACATGTGAAAAACTTATATCTTTCATATGTCACATTTTTCTTTGGCACAAAGTAATCTTCAAACTTTTGCATTATAGAAGATAGCACCATATTCTGCCCCTCATCAAACTGAAAACTATTATAAATGTCCAGCACATCCTCTCCTATCACATGGAGGAAAATGGATGCCTTCGTTTTGTCAGCCTCTGAATCAGCTCCACATGCAGCAAGATATATATTAAACCTTTGCTTAAATCTTTTCCAGTTTTCAGACAAGTTACCAGACATCAGCATGCCGGTTGGAGGAGCTAGTTTATCCATGGTCCAGGGACCATCACTGAAGATTCAGGCTTGCACATGTTAGTAAGGGAGTGTCTACAAATATTAAGCATTCTAATACACTAACATCACACTGCCCACGCTGAAATCAGGACTGCCTCGCCTATGTTGGGGCAATTGGAAACGCTTCTATAATCGGCCCTGTGCCTCCCCCTGAACATGTGATGTCATATTGAAGGTTAGGGGCCCCCAGGAGCCAGAGATTAGAGGGGTGCCTTGAGCATCCTGGGGAAGCTCTATATTCCATGCACCCTACAAGCTAATGGAAGTGACACCCCCCCCCCCCCCCCCCCTCCTTGGCCTGGCACCATGGGCGGCAGCACCAGACACACATTCCTATATATGGCCCTGGTTGCGAGGCATGTAGTAACTACTTATGTAAACACCCGTGAAAACAAGATTTCCTTTTACTAGACCAGATTATATTAACGCGATGCTGGTGTTGGAGAAATCAGGTCTTTTTTTTTTTTTGAAAATATGTTTATTAGATTTTTCCACATAAAGACATAGAGAGAAAGAAAAGCATAAAAAACAATGCAGTACAAATGCATGTAAAATGCTTATGGGTTACAAAATAGGCAACAGAAGGTATGGCATAACATCGCACACCACCACTACCATTGGCACTGTGTGTAGAAGCGAGCAGTGCAAAGGACAATACCAAAGCAGCAGCAGTAATGTATATAAACAGCGAGCTAGGCCTATAATACATTTTGAAAGAAAAACTGCACACAGTCATTTACATATATACCAAAACCAAAATCAACAGGACAATCATAGAGAAAAAGAAAGAGGAAAGAAAAGCAACAAAGACATGGATAAGAAGTATGAGGGAGGAAGAGGGGGGGGGGGGGGGGGTTGCAGATGCCTAAGGGAAATTCATCATAGATGATAAGGCACACTTATATAGGGAACGTAGGGATCAAATCACTCAGTATCAAGGTATGGGAGCGAGCATCATCCCGGTTCTAAAGGTGAGTCATCACCAATGGAAATACAGAGTCTGCGGTAAGAATCCCAACTAAGGGAATCAAACAATTTCAGTACATGAGATCGTTGTGGGGGTGGAAGGGAGTCAATATATATTCCCCATTTCCTATAAAAACGCAGTGCGTTACGGTCAAGATCTGGGAGAGTGGATTGGCGTTCAAAGTACAGTGTATTAGTTAGTAGAGACTTGAGGTTACCCAAGGAGGGAGAGGTTCGATATATCCAATGATTCAAAATTAACTTCTTCCCCAAGGTCAGTAATACGTATAAAAACGGAATGCAGTAGGCCTGAGATGGAGGTAAACGCCAGGTTGAAGTATTAAGGCCGAGGAGTGCTACTGGGTCCACACAGAGCCGGCCTTAGGCATAGGCAAACTAGGCAATTGCCTAGGGCATCTGGTATGCCTAGGGGCAAAAGCAGCTTCTGCTGATTAAAGTGATATGCGGCATGCCTATATTCTGTGTGCAGCATTTCGTATGCAGATACAGCCACAGTCGCACACAATATATAGGCATGCTGCATATCATTTTAATCAGCAGAAGCTGCTTGTGCATCCTAGCCACATTGCAATGCAAATAAGATGCATTTTCATAAAAAATAGGCACCCAACGTTAGCAGAGCTGCCAGTTGACTCATGCCAGGAACTATATGTGTCATTATTTGTATAAGGGCATTAATAATGTGTAACATATGTGTAAGGGGCACTATGTGTGTCATTATGTGTATAAGGGCACTAATAATGTGCGGCATATGTGTAAGGGACATTTTGTGTGTCATTATGTGTATAAGGGCATTAACAATGTGCGGCATATGTGTAAGGGAAATGATGTGTATAAGGGTTGGCATAATGTGTAAGGCGCACTATGTTTATAAGGACATTAATAATGTGAGTAATATGTGTAAGGGGCATTACTGTGTGGTATTATGTGTATAAATGCATTACCAATGTGTGGCATTATGTATATAAGGTGCTCTACTGTGTGGCGTAACGTATAGAAAAGGCACTACTGTGTAGTCTAATGTGAATAAAGAGCAATATGGTGTGGTGTAATGTGAATAAGTAGCAATATGGTGTGGTGTAATGAGAATAAAGAGCAATATGGTGTGGTGTAATGTGAATAAAGATCAATTCAGCATGATGTTATGTTAATGAAGGGCACTACTGTGAGTAGTAACGTATATAAGGTAAATTGGTACTACTGTGTGATGTAATGTGAATAAGGGACACTATCGTATGATAAATTGTGAATAAAGTTGCACTACTTTGAGGCATAATTAGAATTGGGGGTACTATTGTGTGGCCATGCCCCTTGCCAGCAAAAACACATACCTTTTTGGGCTGTGCGCCGAATGTGCACACTGTTCTTATTTAAATTACAGAGGGTAGGAAAACCAAAAAAGGACTGCTATGGGTGGGGGGTGATGGTGCTGGGATAGGGGTGCAGGGTCAGAGGCGGAACTAGCGGTGGTGCTAGGGGGCACCAGACAAAATCTTGCCTAGGGCATCATATTGGTTAGGGCCGGCTCTGGGTCCACAGGGAGAGAGATCCGGAAAGTGGATTTTATATACCACACTACTTTATTCCAGAATCGTTTAATCTTCGGGCAGTGCCAGAAATTATGCATAAAGAGGGCATTTGGTGCTTTACATTTGGGGCAACGACCTGAGTCTGTAGAAACCATATATTTGCGTTGTCCCGGGGAAATATATGCCCGATGTAAAAATTTAAAGTGGATTTCCTGAAGCTGAGCAGAATGTAGGGCTTTCAGGATAGCGGGAAGGGATGAGAGGAAACACTCCACCGATGGGTCCCAGGACCACTCACTCGACCATTTTGACAACATGGGGGGCCAAAAATCCTCCGGCCTGCCAGGTAGTAAGTCCCGGTATAGCCAGCATATCTTGTATGAGAAGTTTGGTAATGTGACTAACAGGGCGGACAGAGGATCCTTTCTCCGCTCGTGCACAGGAGGGATGGGGAGAGATTGTACATAATGGCGGACCTGGAGGAACATAAAGAAATCAGATGAAGGTACACCGTGTCTCTCGGTTAAGTCTGCAAATGACAGTATATGTCCACCCGGGTCAAAAACGTCTTGAATGAGGGCAATGCCCCTAGATTTCCATGTGAGGAATTTGGTATTATCGAGGGGAGGAGTGAAGCAGGGGTTTCCGCATAAGGGGATAAAAGGAGAGTATTCCGGGTTGCGATGCAGGGCCTTGTTAATGGCCCACCAGGAGCGATAGGCGTCCCAGAAAAGAATATTAGGGCGTACCATAGGTGGGAGTAGGGCTTTTGGGGTATGCAGCAAGGCCTTGAGGTCATAAGGATGTACAAGGCTCTGTTCCATGTCATAATTAACATATGAGGAGGTGCCCCTTAACCAATCCGAAATGTATCTAAAGTTCGCAGCCTGGAAGAAAGCCAAGAGGTCTGGGACAGCCAATCCACCCTGGGCACGGGGGAGTTTAAGTTTAGGAAGAGAGATCCGAGACCTCTTGCGATTCCACAGGAATTTAGAGAACATTCTATCATACTCCTTTAAGTCTTTGGCAGGGGGCTGGATAGGTATCATCTGGAGGAGGTAGGAGATCTTGGGGAATATAATACTCTTCAAAATAGCTACTCTTCCTAGTAGGGAAACAGGAAGAGAAGACCAAGTGGATAGCAGTTGGGACACTTTGTTAAAAACAGCGGTATAGTTGACCGAGTATAGGTCTAAAATATTCACAGGGATATATATACCCAAATACTTGAGGCCTAAAGTGTTCCTCTTAAATTGAGTAAGGGTGGGGACCGAGGGGCGCTGACAGGCAGTCGGATTGAGTGGGAAGAGCTCAGACTTAGAGGCATTAACACGATAACCCGCAAAAGCGCCAAACTCAGAAATAGCCTGCATTATCGGCGGGACAGAGGTCTCAGGCCGTGAAATAAAGAGGAGCATGTCATCTGCAAACAGACTCACACGAAGCTCATGTTCGTGAACCATTACTCCGGAGTAGTCTGGGAGATGACGCAGTTTGATAGCCAGGGGCTCTATGGCGATAGCAAATAAAAGTGGGGAAAGGGGGCAGCCCTGCCTTGTGCCTCGGTGAAGAAGAATGGGAGCAGACAAATAGCCATTACACATAATGCGAGACGAGGAGGGGGAATACAGATTACGTATCATGTTGATCAGGTCCAGCGGAAACCCAAACCTATCCAGTGTCGTATATAAGTGATCCCAACTAACAAGATCAAACGCTTTCTCCGCGTCTAGAGAGAGGACGTATTGGGGGTCAGGGTCTCCGCTGGAGTGCAACCAGGTGGCCGCGGCAAGAACTTTACGGATATTGTTAGTGGAATGTCGGCCTGAGATGAAACCAGTTTGGTCAGGATGAATAATGGAAGGGAGCAGTCCCTTTAATCTATCTGCAATGATTTTCGTAAACAGTTTATAGTCAACGTTGAGCAGGGAGATGGGTCGGTATGAGCCGGGGAGATGGGGGTCCCTCCCAGGTTTGGGAAGGAGACGTATCAGGGCTTCGTTAAAGTACAGAGGGAGGGAGTGGGAAGATAACATTTTATTAAATACTAGGGTCAGAGGATCCAACAGTTTAGGTAGGAGCATTTTGAAGAATTCTCCAGAGAACCCATCAGGTCCAGGGGCTTTCAAAGGCTTAAGATGTTTGATCGCCGCCTCCACCTCCTGGGTAGTAATCGGCAAGCAAAGATCCCCCGCCGCTGATGTTGATATTTGAGGCAAGGAAACTGAGTTCCAGAAAGAAGTCTTAGCTGATAAATCAAGAGGGGGGGGGGGAGTAAATGTCAGTGTAAAATTCTGAGAGGAGCTGCGCCATGTCCACAGACTTGGTAGCTAACGAGCCATCGTCTCGCTTGAGTGTCTGGATCACTGAGGAAGGCACTGAACCCCGCAGAAGATTTGAAAGAAGACGGCCTGTTTTATTGCCGTACCTATATAAGCGGTGATTTTTGTTGAAGGTATGGCGGTCGCCCATTAATGCCAATACAGCACCAAACCGAGACTTACACTCCAAATATACCTTCTTTGAGGCAGGAGACGGGCACTGTTTGAATTGTTGGTAGGCATCAGTTAGGCAGCGTTGGGAGGTTTTAAACTCGGAGAGAAATTGTTTCTTTCTCGTGGAAACATATTCCACAAGTCTACCGCGTATAACCGCCTTCGAGGCCTGCCAGAACAGTAGAGGGTCAGTATCAGTAATACTTGCATTATCCAGTCTGAACTCCTCCCAAAACGCCTCCAACCTGTTTCGAAATTGTAGGGAAGAGGTAAAGGAAGTGGGGAAACGCCAGCATTTAAAGGAGCCATAGTCTAATGAAGTGGTAAGGGAAACCCAAATCAGAGCGTGGTCAGAAAGGGAAATTGTTTCCATCTGCGCTTCAGTATTTTGAGGAATCAGGGAATCCGATAGCAATAAAAAATCTATTCTGGACAGAGTGCCATGGGCAGCTGAGAGACACGAGTACTCCCTGTCAGTGGGATGGAGAAATCTCCAAGCATCAGTCAGATGCAGTTGTTGTGCAAAAAAGGGGATACCCAAGGTAGGAGGGGAGCGTGCACGAGCGGAGGAGTTCGAATCCATATAAGCGGAGACCACAATATTGAAGTCTCCACCCACAATCATTGGGCAGGACATAAACGGGCACAGTGTAGTTATAAGACTCTTGAAAAAAACCTTTGAATATGAGTTTGGGGCATATACAGAACATAAAACATATTTAGTATTATGGAGTAAAATTTCAAGTACTAGGAATCTACCAGCAGGGTCGCGCAGGGTGGTAAGGACCTCAATATGTAAGCTACGTTTAGCAAGGATCAACACACCCCTAGCCTTAGAAGAATAGGGAGCGTCGGAGAGCACCTGCCAGCCCAAGACACCCAATTTTTGGGCCTCCGGGGCGAGAAGGTGCGTCTCCTGTATAAACACTATATCCATATGTAATCTATTTAAATAAAGCAGGATCTTCTTCCTTTTGATAGGGGAATGGATACCCCCAACATTCCATGTACCCACTTTAATAGCAGACATTAGGCATTAAGTAATAAGTAATCATACAGAAGGACATCTTACAATCCCATAAGCAGTGTAGGGTGGGAAAAGACACAAGAGGAGGGAAGGGAGGGAGAGGACAAAAGGATAGTAGAGACATAGAGATGAGAAGAAAATATAGGACCCACCGAGGGGTCCCACAGCAATATTCGTACAACAACTTCACGGTATTATAAGTAATGTGATAACCGAAGGCAGTAAGGAGGACTTTGCTCCTAGCCAGCAACCACTATAATGAGCAGCATAGGGAATGGGGGGGGAAGGAGTGAGGTAGGGGGAGGGGTTGTAAGGGAGGGGGGGAGATGGGAAGTAGTAGGGAGGGGAGGGGATATGGGATATGGGTGAGCAGCTAAAATGGCGTCAGCCCACCTCTAAATGGACAGGTGAAACATAGAAAAACAGGCAGTTAGGCATATGGAATTATATGGAACCGGAAACAGGCGTTTAAGATTACATTGTTAAGAGGAAACTTATGTTGTTTTAAGAGCTCCGGGGAAAAGTCCTGGAAGATTAATAGTTTGGCATCTTCCCAAACAAGGTCTCTTATACGGCGGGACGCGGACCACAGGGCCTCTTTATGGAGGAAGTTAAGACATCGAAATAGTACAGCACGCGGTCGGGTAGATACAGCAGCGGGGCGGCCGGGGCCGGTTCTATGTGCACGTTCCACTATCCGAGCAGGTATCCTGAATTCCAAGGAGATCTGGAAGCGTATGTCGAAGGAAGTGGTAAAGAGCTTGGCCCTTAATCGACTCTGGGAGCCCAATAAGCCTGAGATTATTCCGACGCGATCTATTTTCGAGATCGTCGATCTTTGACCACACCATGTTTTCTGATTTCTGCAGTTTAGCGGAGATGTCGGATAATTCAGCGATTTGCTGAAAATTTTCACCAGAAGTATGCTCCACTTGTAGAACACGCTTGGATAGTTGTTTATACTGGCTTTTAATGTCCAGGACAGCTTGTTGCAGCGCAGCAGCATGCAGCTGAGCCTGTTCTTGAAATAAGGGCTGGACAGTCTCTTTCACTGCTCTAACAATGTCCTCATAGGACAAGGGATGCCCAGGAATAGAGGAAGGCAGCGATGAGCCTGGAGCAGTGGACCCTGCAGGGGAAGAGGAGCTGGTGGTCATAGGGGCCAGGGGAAGTGCGGATGAAGCCGCCGCACGAGCTCCGGCGTCCAGAGAAGCTGCGGCGGCCATTTTAGAAGCCGAGCCGCGGCTTTCAGATTTGGCACGTGGGGGCTTTCCCTGCATCGTGGGAGCAAGAAATCGGTCCATAGAGGGGGGCCGAAGGTACAGGGAGCGGGTAGTTAGGAAAGGCCGCTCAGTGGACGCTCAAAGTGAGCGATATGAGGGTGGTTAGTGGTTGCAGGCACCGTGTCACTCCATGCAGTGCCGGAACCGGAAGTCAAATCAGGTCTTTTTTTTAGTATGAGGCTTATTTCAACGTCCAGATGTACTTTACATGGGAAATTTTGAGCAATGCCAATAAAACATTGAAAGACACAAAAGTGACACATGTGACAAAGACCGGTGGGTAATTTAGGGTGGGGTAAATGCCCTCAGCAGACCTAAATCATACGTATTGCTACGGTAGCTCCACATTAAGGCAGCCGCTGATGAAGTATGACTGTTGGTGACTGTTGCTTCTTATTAAAACAAATAGAATTTAATTACAGTAGAAAAACATAATCTGGGCAGCGCAGTGCACACTAAATCCACTCCAGCCCTTTGTGTCAGCGGATTGCAGATATTATAAGACACCTGTAGACATTAATGTTTATTTGCCACTCACCCTTTCAGGAAAGTAGGTCATTAAGAGTTTCATGTGGATCAAGTGCAGCCCTTTTGTAAACTCTCGTCAAGGGGCTCTCAAGCTCTTATGTTTGTTTTATAAGAAAGTATTCAATAAGTGGCGTTTAAATGTACTTATATATATTATATATATATATATATATATATATATATATGTGTGTGTGTATACAGTATATATGTGTATACACTATATATATATATATTTTGTAACAGGAGTCTTGCTAGAATGTGCTCTGCTACAAAAATTCCACCATCGACCGACTCCAGGCTTGTGCAAAAACAACAAATACCTTTTATTCAGGTAGCTCAAAAACAAAGATATACATAAAACAAAGATCACTGTCTTTAGTATAAACAACCAGCGAGGTTAGGCCCTGCCTCACTCCCTATTACTTAATAAGGAACCCTTCAGGTCCCGGCATCCTGACACTAGTGGCCCAGCCCTTCGGATCCCACTGTCCCTAGCAGGCCTATCACCTGGACACTAACTGCCTTCAGGAGCCCTGACTCATAGGAGAGACGCTGCTTTAAACCCAGCAACCAGGTGCTGGCTGATGAAGCAGCTTCTTGGGCTAAGAAGCCTATAAGACCTGGTCTGGGTCAAATGGATGGGAACCTGGTCCATCCACACTTCCGATCCACCCCCAGGACCCTGTGTGTAGCTTACAGGTGGCAAAGTACCTCTCCTGCCACTATATGTATATATACATATATATTTATAAAATGACATGTTATATAACATTGATATTTTTTGCTTTATATTTTGCTATTTACAAAAACGTTTTTTTCCAATTAAGTCTTTTTTTCGTCTTGTACTTAATGCACACAAAAAGGAGAAGGAACGTAGTATACACATTTAGAAGCGCAACAAAGCTTCCTATGTGACAAAGAATAAATAGGGATTCAATTGCATAAGGGATGCCAATATCACAAAGTACAGTACAAAATAAGGTAAAGACACAATGGTTTGAGCAGGCAGAAGACAGCAACAGGGTAGAAAAGAGAAAAAAACATATATAAAGCAGGTGAGACTAGGGGAACGCCCATGGGGCACCCAGGTGCATCCAAGGAGCAGGAGAGCAAAATGGGGTGATTGCCGGAGAGACCACACTTTATACAATTTTAGCAGGACATGTATCAGAGAGGTGTCCCCTGAACGGGCCGTGCGTGATATATATCTGTATACTATGGAGCTTGTTATGCAAGATACAATGGATAGAAAGAAAAAGGAGCGGAAGATAAAAGTGTAATTCACAACTTCCTGACTTTCATCATTCCCCAAACATCCATTTACTGTAATGACCTGTTTCATCACTGTCCTGTGAGTAACGGAGAGGGTTGGCACACCACATCCCACGCTACAACTACTGGAACGTGCTTCCAGATTCTGTTTATCTCTCACACCTGGCTATTTACTATGATCTTTATCCAATCACATATTACGTACGCTCAGGTTTATGGCACATGAGCACACTCTCCTATCCTGGCTTCCAGGAGACCGGAGACAGAATGACTCTCATAGATAGTGGGGTTCTGATCTGGCGCCTTGTGGAGAACGATTTCTATTAGATCATATAGTAGAGTTGGGGCTAGCCTAGGCATCGGGTGCCATTAAACCATCGTTATTGTTCACCGGTTAAGGGGGCAACATTGGTCTTCCCGGTTCTATCTATAGGCCTATATGAGCCTAATAAGAGAGGCCTGAAAAGAGTTTCCATTTCTGCCCATTGATATACAAGGAAGGGGATGTAGTCACTATATCGAAATTCATATTGTCAACGTTGCAATGTCAATAGTTCTGATGTCGACAATCGGCCCAGAATGGCAGCGGATAGTAAAGGTTAAGCCGATTTACCTATAATTGGGTTCTGGGCCAGATTTATTGTATAGTGTGTGCGAAGGATTGTTTCGGCATTTCGTCGATAATTCTGGAAAATCTTGGCACAATCACACGAGCAAACGATTTCGCGAAACTGTCATCCCAAACTAAAAATCTCAGACACAATGTCCCGGTGTTGAGCAGTGTGTGCGTATTTTCAATGATCTGCCCATATTTACCGTGTTTTCCCGACGCTATGTCATGCGGGCGGACATATGCACATGCAGTGTGATGTGGAAGATAATCGGTAACAAAAAATCTTTTAGTGTGTAGCTCAGATATTGGTGGCTCCAATTTCCAGAAAAATCGGGCGACTGTCGTGCCGCCCTAAAAAAGAGATTCTGACAGTGTGTACCCAGCTTTAGGCTTGACTGATTGTTCAAGGTTGTCCTGAAATATTCTTGACACCGCCCCCCCCCCCCCCTCCTTTATTTTATTTTTTCTATTTATAGCATTTTCAGTATGGATGACAGATGTAATACATGGCACACACATCAATGTAAAAAGGTTGGGGCATGGTCTTGAGAACGCATCATCATGGCTACGCCCACCCCCGGTCTATATACTGCAGAGGAAACAGCCACTGTAGAGCGGATGGCGGGGCTACGATGACGCAGTTCAGCGCAAATTGCATCATTGCCCCCCTGCACTACCCACTTTCACTAAAAGCTGATGAGGTGCCTTTCCAAGGGACCGGGAGGGTCACACAATTTTCAAGAGCCTCCCAGCCATTCTTCAGGGTAGGCAAGTCTAGGGATGGCCATCGACCATTGATGATTCATAATCATCGGTGGTTTACGGCCGATGTCGAATAGTTTTGCCATCGATGAGAGAGAACCAGATGGTTTCTCTCCATCGATGGCTTAGCCTAAACTAATAGTTTTTTTTTTTTTTTAAAGATGCTGGGACTTGGAGCATAGCTCCGCCCCAGCACCTGTGAAGCCCCACTCCCTGATCTGTGATTGGCCCGCGATTCAATCACATACATAACAGGAATGGCCATCGATGCCCCTAATGTGGGTAGGTGTATAGCTTCAGCTGAATGATTAAACAGGTTTATTACATGGATGCTGTCCCCGTTTTTCCAGCATTTGGAGTCTTGCCTTTGCTCAGACCATTGTGCAGAATGCAGGCTTCACCAGATTGCAGTTGTTGTTTGGTCCCTATTTTCTGACCCGAGTGCTGACACCTATGGTACACTGTGCTCATATACTGCCACCTTACCGGCGTGCCAAACTGTGCCGTGTGTGCGGATCTCAGGCTGCAGATGAGCGCTAATGACTGGAAACCTCATCTGGACATTGACTCAATCACTGAACAATTGCAGACTGTAAATGAAGGTTCCTGAGCGGGGCTGAGTGGCGGCTGATGATGTGTGATAGATCTTGTGCAGGTAAGTCCTGATGGGTGTCAGACTGGCTCAGCTCCTGCACGGCTGGGGTGGCACTTATCGGGGGAGAAAGGACTATTTTATTTAACCATTTTGGAAAACATTGGTTGGCTCGGAAACCTCTCTCGCTAATTTAATAATTCTCTGGGGAGGCACCGGACCTCGGAGGCTGATCTGTCCCTGTGCAGTTCTGCTGTCGTGTTGGCCGACCTCATTGAGTGAGCAAAAGTGACACCAACCAACCTGCAGACTTATTCTCTGTACAGCCGTATCACCAACCTACCTGCAGACTGATTCTCTGTACATCCGTATCACCAACCTACCTGCAGACTGATTCTCTGTACATCCGTATCACCAACCTACCTGCAGACTGATTCTCTGTACATCCGTATAACCAACCTACCTGCAGACTGATTCTCTGTACATCGGTGTCACCAACCTGCCTGCAGACTGATTCTCTGTACATCGGTGTCAACAACCTACCTGCAGACTGATTCTCTGTACATCCGTATCACCAACCTACCTGCAGACTGATTCTCTGTACATCCGTATCACCAACCTACCTGCAGACTGATTCTCTGTACATCCGTATAACCAACCTACCTGCAGACTGATTCTCTGTACATCGGTGTCAACAACCTGCCTGCAGACTGATTCTCTGTACATCGGTGTCAACAACCTGCCTGCAGACTGATTCTCTGTACATCGGTGTCAACAACCTGCCTGCAGACTGATTCTCTGTACATCGGTGTCAACAACCTACCTGCAGACTGATTCTCTGTACATCCGTATCACCAACCTACCTGCAGACTGATTCTCTGTACATCGGTGCCAACAACCTACCTGCAGACTGATTCTCTGTACATCGGTATCACCAACCTGCCTGCAGACTGATTCTCTGTACATCGGTATCACCAACCTGCCTGCAGACTGATTCTCTGTACATCGGTGTCACCAACCTACCTGCAGACTGATTCTCTGTACATCGGTGTCACCAACCTACCTGCAGACTGATTCTCTGTACATCAGCGTTACCAACCTGCCTGCAGACTGATTCTCTGTACATCGGTGTCACCAACCTACCTGCAGACTGATTCTCGGTACATCAGCGTTACCAACCTGCCTGCAGACTGATTCTCTGTACATCGGTGTCACCAACCTACCTGCAGACTGATTCTCTGTACATCAGCGTTACCAACCTACCTGCAGACTGATTCTCTGTACATCAGCGTTACCAACCTGCCTGCAGACTGATTCTCTTTACATCGGTGTCACCAACCTACCTGCAGACTGATTCTCTGTACATCGGTGTCACCAACCTACCTGCAGACTGATTCTCTGTACATCGGTGTCACCAACCTACCTGCAGACTGATTCTCTGTACATCGGTGTCACCAACCTACCTGCAGACTGATTCTCTGTATATCAGTGTCACCAACCTACCTGCAGACAGATTCTGTGTACATCAGTGTCACCAACCTAACTGCAGACTGATTCTGTGTACATCGATGTCACCAACTTACCTGCAGACTGATTCTCAGTACATCAGTGTCGCCAACCTACCTGCAGGCTGATTCTCAGTACATCAGTGTCACTAACCTACCTGCAGACTAGTTCTCTCTGCATCAGTGTCACCAACCTACCTGCAGACTGATTCTTAGTACATCAGTGTCACCAACCTACCTGCAGACTGATTCTCTCTGCATCAGTGTCACCAACCTGCCTGCAGACTAATTCTCTGTACACCAGTGTCACCAACCTACCTGCAGACTAATTCTCTGTACATCAGTGTCACCAACCTACCTGCAGACGGATTCTCAGTACATCAATGTCACCAACCTACCTGCAGACTGATTCTCTGTACACGTGTCACCAACCTACCTGCATACTGATTCTCTGTACATCAGCGTTATCAACCTACCTGCAGAATGATTCTCTGTACATCAGTGTCACCAACCTACCTGCAGACTGATTCTCTGTACATCAGTGTCACCAACCTACCTGCAGACTGATTCTCTGTACATCAGCGTTATCAACCTACCTGCAGACTGATTCTCTGTACATCAGCGTTATCAACCTACCTGCAGACTGATTCTCTGTACATCAGCGTTATCAACCTACCTGCAGACTGATTCTCTGTACATCAGCGTTATCAACCTACCTGCAGACTGATTCTCTGTACATCGGTGTCACCAACCTACCTGCAGGCTGATTCTCTGTAAATCGGTGTCACCAACCTACCTGCAGGCTGATTCTCTGTACATGATCATAACGGTTGGTTTATGCGTGTGTTAGACACAGCGCACCTTGCAAAATGAATTGCCCCATTTTATATTAACCAGCAGTGCCCAAGTAAGACAGCAGCCCCTGACCTCCGGCTGGGTGTGGGCCTCTACAACCTGCTTTATATCGTACTGTACTACAGCTGGGCCCTCTGAGAGGACATGTTACATGACTGATGTCCTCATCGCCTCACCCCCCACTGCGCAGTGCCACAGGTCACAAAGCGACGAGGCATAGCTATAATGACAACGTGCCGTGAATTGCATCACTAAGCGCCTACCGTACACAGGGAGAGAACGCCCCAAACGTTTCCTTTATTTTATGTGAACATGCAAGTTTGGTTTATAATCTACAATATTTATATATATTTATATACATATATATTTACCGTATATACTCGAGTATAAGTCGACCCGAATATAAGCCGAGGCACCTAATTTTACCACAAAAACCTGGGAAAACTTATTGACTCGAGTATAAGCCTAGGGTGGGAAATGCAGCTCTACCCGTACACAGAACTCATAGTGCCAGATATGCCCCACAGTGCCAGATGTGCCAGATATGCCCCACAGTGCCAGATATGCCCCACAGTGCCAGATGTGCCAGATATGCCACACAGTGCCAGATGTGCCACACAGTGCCCCACAGTGCCAGATATGCCCCACAGTGCCAGATATGCCCCACAGTGCCAGGTGTGCCCCACAGTGCCAGGTGTGCCAGATATGCCCCACAGTGCCAGATATGCCCCACAGTGCCAGGTGTGCCAGATATGCCCCACAGTGCCAGATGTGCCAGATATGCCCCACAGTGCCCCACAGTGCCAGATATGCCCCACAGTGCCAGATATGCCCCACAGTGCCAGATATGCCCCACAGTGCCAGGTGTGCCCCACAGTGCCAGGTGTGCCAGATATGCCCCACAGTGCCAGGTGTGCCAGATATGCCCCACAGTGCTAGATACTTACCCTCCGTCGCTCTCGCACTGTCTTCTGAAGGAGGGACACGGACAGCGCAGCGCGCGGCTCTCCTGTGTCCCTCCTGCGTCTCCGGCGGCAGCGGCGTGTTTTAAAGGAAGTGCCAGTTCGTGCACTTCCTTTACCACACAGACACCGCTGCCGCCGGAGATGCAGGAGGGACACAGGAGAGCCGCGCGCTGCGCTCTCCGTGTCCCTCCTAACGCTGACTCGAGTATAAGCCGAGGTGGCTTTTTCAGCACAAAAAAAAGTGCTGAAAAAGTCGGCTTATACTCGAGTATATACGGTATATACTGTGTGTATGTGTGTGTATGTATATATATATTTATATACGTTATATTTACAAAACATAGGCCAGGCTGGCAGAGTACGCTGGAACTTGTAGTTCTACCACAGCTGCAGAACCACACGTTGTTCACTTATTACCGGAATCCCAGTTATTTTCACCTGAAATATATCAACACTCCGGATTATATTACTTTTGTGTCTTTCTTTTGATTTTCTCTTTCTTTGTTACGTGACCCGGTATCTGTACTCTGGACGCTTCTGAAATCTCGCCAAAGCAAAATGAGCGCAATCCTATTATATTACAGAGAGAAGGGAATACCTGGCTAGGTTTTACTTTACACACTGGGCTGATTCCTGTTCTAATCAGTGTTTAGCTTTCTATCATACAAGGCACAGAAGGTCTGCGATCAGGTGTAATCAGGCCTTGGCGTGTGTACAGCCATGTCTCCCAGGAGACGTAGCTACGATGCTTTGCAATTGTGTTCCTTATCGTCAGAGCCATCTGAATGAGCCACTGCAGCGGCAGAAAAACAAGGAGTGCCCAACGGAGGTAAACGGGATTTGTCTAAGACCTATTTTAACGCAGAAAGAATAGTTCATTGTTTACCTCATAAGTACATGTGGCTTCTTGCCCATGTAAATACTTACCTACACAAATACCTGAGATTGGTATTTATATGATATTATATAAACACACTCCAGATAATGATTCATTGTTGTACTAAAGAACATCGGTGCTTTTAGGAGGCACAACCATCTGGTTTCCCATAGCAAAGGCGAAGGTGCTCTTAAATCTGTATTTGTCAACGCAAGCCTGTGCTCCGTATTAGCCTGGTGCTGAGGTAGCTGGCACCAAGAGACGTGTGGGACAACAAGGATCATTTAGGGAAGTGGAGAGAGCTAAAGTACCCGCCAATCAGCCTCCAACTGTCATGTTACAGGCTGTGCTCCGTATTAGCCTGGTGCTGAGGTAGCTGGCACCAAGAGACGTGTGGGACAACAAGGATTATTTAGGGAAGTGGAGAGAGCTAAAGTACCCGCCAATCAGCCTCCAACTGTCATGTTACAGGCTGTGCTTGGAAAATGACAGGTGCTGATTTGTTGGTAGTTTATCTCTCTCCAAGCTTTGCTAAATCTACCCCCAAAATTTGCTTGTGTACGAAGGTTTACCTGTAGACGGTCTTTTCAGCGACCCTGACGCATGGAGCATATGTACTTGAAAACGAGTCCGATCCATAGGTCCTGACTTTCTGTGCGGAAGTCCGGATGGTGGGGTTGGGAACATGTGGCTGTAAATCACATAGGGGGACATTTACTAAGCAGTGATAAGAGCGGAGAAGTGAGCAAGTGGAGAAATTTCCTCATCAACCAATCAGCAGCTCTGTATCATTTTATAGTATGCAAATTATAGATGTTACTTCAGTGCTGATTGGTTGCCATGGGCAACTTCTCCACTGGCTCACTTCTCTACTCTTATCACTGATTAGTAAATGTACCCCATAATCAGAGTCCACGACATTAATCCTCGGGGGAGGGGGAGGGGGGGGACTTTGGGGGGGGGGGGGGGGGCGCTGTGGTGATACAGGAGGTTGGTTTACTCTCCAGATGGGAAAACTCCATGGAATTCCAGTTTCTTTTGGAAAATCCGAGATAGTAGTCCGGGACAGGGGCGCCTAGATGGGAGTGGGGCAGATACTAATGACCTGGTGTTGTATGAGGAGGCAGAGCAACCGCCTCCCCTGTGCCGCCACAACCCCAGCGAAGCAGCACATAAAAGTGTGGCGGTGTCCACACTCTAGCATAGCACTGGGGCCTGTCTAGGATAGTGGGGGTCATTCTGAGTTGATCGCTCGCTGACTTTTCTCGCAGCGCAGCGATCAGGTCACTACTGCGCATGCGTATGCACTGTAATGCGCATGCGTCGTATGGGTACACAGCGGATCGTTGCTGAGCTATGGATATAACGAAGAATCCATGCACACGGGCGATCGCAAGGAGATTGACAGGAAGAGGGTGTTTGTGGGTGGCAACTGACCGTTTTCTGGGAGTGGTAGGGAAAATGCAGGTGTGTCCAGGCGTTTGCAGGGCGGGTGTCTGACGTCAATTCCGGCACCAAAAAGACTGAAGTGATCGCAGCGGCTGCGTAAGTCCAGACCTACTCAGAAACTGCACTAACTGTTTTCGCAGAGCTCGGCTGCACAGCCGTTCGCACACTTGCAAAGCGAAAATACACTCCCCCGTGGGCGGCGACTAAGCGTTTTCACGGCTGCTAAAAACAGCTAGCGAGTGATCAACTCGGAATGAGGGCCGGTGATCGTCTGATCAGTTTCCTATTGGGTTAAGGACGCCTGTCAGCAGGGTGCAGCCATGCAGTTTGTACAGTGTCACTTTTTTGTTTTCTATATAAAACTGGCGGTCCTTTCTCTGCCCCGCCCTAAGCGCTGTCACATTTTCCTGTGCATTGTCACTAGTTACATCAAAGCTTTGTCTGTAGCTCAGAGCCGCAGCAGATCTCTTACAGAGTTTAATAAATCTCCCGCTCGGGAACCGACAAGTAGCCATCTATCACGGTTATGGATCAATCGGTCGACCTGAAAAAGGTCGGCATGCACAGTGTATTAATGGGAAAAAGTTGACACAGAAAAGGTCAACACAGGAAACGATTGACGTGATTTTTTGGGGGGAGGGTATCGTTTTCGCCGTAAAGTAACTGGGAACCTCAATTAGTGCACCACGTCCCCTTACATGAATTGCTTTGCTCGCCATGCTGCGGACAAGATGCCTGGCTCCGCTACCGCCCCTCACGGCACACGTTACTATTCCCAATCGTAGTCCACGTGGATCGTACAGTATGACAGTTTTTTATTTTGTTTTTGTTTTTTTTAAACCTCATGTTGATCCAGATACCGTCTTGCAGTGACAGTGAATTGTTTCTTTTTCCTCTTTTTCCTCTTTTCTAAGAGCCTGTCCCGAAAATTTAGCAGCGATTCCCGTACCACAGTAACACTTGTTCTATAGTTTTGCTGGCTGAAGACACATTGGGGATAATTCAGATCTGACCGCTGCTGTTCGTTTTCGCACAGTGGGCGATCAGATCCGACCTGCACATGCGTTTGCACCGCACTGCACCGGCGCGTTGCACAGCTGCAAAGGGGATCGCCGCTCAGCGACTGGTTTGTGCAAAGGATACATTCACTTGGGCATTCGCAAGGAGATTGACAGGAAGAAGCCGTTTGTGGGTGGCAACTGACACAGGGCGGGTGTCTGACGTCAATTCCGGTCCCGGACAGGCTGAAGTGATCGCAGCGGCTGAGTAAGTCCTGGGCTGCGCAGAGACTGCACAAAATCAGATTGTGCAGCTCGGCTACACATGCGTTCGCACACTTGCACAGTGAAAATACACTCTCCCTGTAGGCGGCGACTATCTGATCGCAGCGCTGCAAAAATTGCCTGCTAGCGATCAGATCTGAATTACCCCCATTGATAAGTGTGGTCTGTGAGTTTGCTAGAAAGCAATTATGTCTCATATTTATCAACTGTCCCTAACGAAGTGTCATGTTATAAAGATTTGTCCATGGACATCGTTGTCCCTTGAAATTGTCCCTATTTTTCCATACTAGCAATATTGTCACCCTCCTTTTCCTAGGAACCACCATCCTTACTGTTAGCTCTTATTCTCTGGGCTTGATACATTCACATTCATTGAGGAGAGGTTTTATTTACAATAATACTAATGAAAAACAACAATGCAGTAAATGCCACATGCTGGGGGTTGTAGTTCTCTCCTGTCTGTCAGATTTGGCTGCACCCTGAAATTGAATGCATTGTCTTTAGGTTTGACGTCAGTCGGATTGATCTGTAAATCAATGAGTCAAGGCTGCAGCCAATAAGCCTCGCTCCGTATTATTCCTCCAGCGGTCGGACGCAGGTCTGTGGCTGTAAGTAATCCTTTAATGATGAGTTTATTGGACATAACTTTACTATAAGGTTTCCTGACACTAATATATAAGAGGAATATGTCATAGAAATGTGTTTATGAAGATCAGACATGGCGCAAGATTTCTGTCCAACGTAGAATTCAACATGGAGCCTTATGTGGTGACCTCCTAACCGCGATCCGGGGCCGCTTCAGATGTGGTTGGATGGAGCAGAAGTAAACGCCTCCTGCATGCATGTGTGATCCAATGCTGCGGCATCGGATCACTCACAACACCATCGGCTGGCCGAGTGACCCTGAGGTCACGCAGATTGGCCGCCGCAGCTCCGTCTCGGAGGCCTGGAAATCTCAGTCGGAAGACAGGGACCATGGCCTTGGCGGTATCCGGATGATAGGTTGACAGTTGAAAAGTCGACAAGAAATAGGTTGGCACCAAATGGTCAGTGGTGCCGAGAGAGGGGGGGAGGGCGTACAGATTACCCAAGCCCAGGCATGCCAGGGGGCCCAGGCCAGAGCACACCAGTAGCCATTTTTTTGGTGGGGTAATTTTCTTTTCCTCTGTTATAAATCAGTGGACAGGCAGGCGGGCGTGCGAGCGGTAGGTTGGGCCGCCAAGAGGGAGGATGTATGTGTGTGTCACCTGACTGTTTGTCCCTTGCTGTGGACGTCCCTCACAGACACTTCCGCACCGCTGCTAGGATCTTGCAAGATGATGACGTCATCAATCTCTGCAGCCGGCTCTGGATGCCCTCTTCAGAATTAGCAGGCTTCGGGAGGTGGGCAGGGACTGGGAGGGGCAGGCATGCAACTGGATGGGCATGGTCCATGGGTTTAAGAAGTGGCGCTGCTCAGCTCACTCTTTGTATTATTCTAATAATTTTTATAGTCAAAACTCTGGAGTAAAAAGTCTATGGCAGGAGAGACCGCCTACCTTGTCCGCACATCTCTGATCAAAACTCACCAAATTTCCAGCAGCGTATACTGCTGCACCTGTGTATAATGCCCACATGTATATACCGCTGCACCTGTGTATAATGCCCACATGTATAGACTGCTGCACCTGTGTATAATGCACACATGTATAGACTGCTGCACCTGTGTATAGTGCCCACATGTACATACTGCTGCACCTGTGTATAATGCCCACATGTATATACTGCTGCACCTGTGTATAATGCCCACATGTATATACTGCTGCACCTGTGTATAATGCCCACATGTATATACCGCTGCATCTGTGTATAATGCCCACATGTATATATTGCTGAACCTTTGTATAATGTCCACATGTATATACTGCTGCACCTGTGTATAATGCCCATGTATATACCGCTGCACCTGTGTATAATGCCCACATGTATATACTGCTGCACCTGTGTATAATGCCCACATGTATATACTGCTGCTCCTGTGTATAATGCCCACATGTATATACTGCTGCACCTGTGTATAATGCCCACATGTATATATTGCTGAACCTTTGTATAATGTCCACATGTATATACTGCTGCACCTGTGTATAATGCCCACATGTATATACCGCTGCATCTGTGTATAATACCCACATGTATATATTGCTGAACCTTTGTATAATGTCCACATGTATATACTGCTGCACCTGTGTATAATGCCCATGTATATACCGCTGCACCTGTGTATAATGCCCACATGTATATACTGCTGCACCTGTGTATAATGCCCACATGTATATACTGCTGCTCCTGTGTATAATGCCCACATGTATATACTGCTGCACCTGTGTATAATGCCCACATGTATATATTGCTGAACCTTTGTATAATGTCCACATGTATATACTGCTGCACCTGTGTATAATGCCCACATGTATATATTGCTGAACCTTTGTATAATGTCCACATGTATATACTGCTGCACCTGTGTATAATGCCCATGTATATACCGCTGCACCTGTGTATAATGCCCACATGTATATACTGCTGCACCTGTGTATAATGCCCACATGTATATACTGCTGCACCTGTGTATAATGCCCACATGTATATACTGCTGCTCCTGTGTATAATGCCCACATGTATATACTGCTGCACCTGTGTATAATGCCCACATGTATATATTGCTGAACCTTTGTATAATGTCCACATGTATATACTGCTGCACCTGTGTATAATACCCACATGTATATATTGCTGAACCTTTGTATAATGTCCACATGTATATACTGCTGCACCTGTGTATAATGCCCATGTATATACCGCTGCACCTGTGTATAATGCCCACATGTATATACTGCTGCACCTGTGTATAATGCCCACATGTATATACTGCTGCTCCTGTGTATAATGCCCACATGTATATACTGCTGCACCTGTGTATAATGCCCACATGTATATATTGCTGAACCTTTGTATAATGTCCACATGTATATACTGCTGCACCTGTGTATAATGCCCATGTATATACCGCTGCACCTGTGTATAATGCCCATGTATATACCGCTGCACCTGTGTATAATGCCCACATGTATATACTGCTGCACCTGTGTATAATGCCCACATGTATATACTGCTGCTCCTGTGTATAATGCCCACATGTATATACTGCTGCACCTGTGTATAATGCCCACATGTATATATTGCTGAACCTTTGTATAATGTCCACATGTATATACTGCTGCACCTGTGTATAATACCCACATGTATATATTGCTGAACCTTTGTATAATGTCCACATGTATATACTGCTGCACCTGTGTATAATGCCCATGTATATACCGCTGCACCTGTGTATAATGCCCACATGTATATACTGCTGCACCTGTGTATAATGCCCACATGTATATACTGCTGCTCCTGTGTATAATGCCCACATGTATATACTGCTGCACCTGTGTATAATGCCCACATGTATATATTGCTGAACCTTTGTATAATGTCCACATGTATATACTGCTGCACCTGTGTATAATGCCCATGTATATACCGCTGCACCTGTGTATAATGCCCACATGTATATATTGCTGAACCTTTGTATAATGTCCACATGTATATACTGCTGCACCTGTGTATAATGCCCATGTATATACCGCTGCACCTGTGTATAATGCCCACATGTATATACTGCTGCACCTGTGTATAATGCCCACATGTATATACTGCTGCACCTGTGTATAATGCCCACATGCACCCTTGGGCTCATATATTGTGTGTAAATCTGGCTCCGGTACTAGCCGGTGCCTCCTGAGCCATTTACCTCACCACACGTCCCTGATATATATGTGGCCACACCCACTCCGGGGAGCCCTGGTAGCTGTTGTACCGGTGCCCAGGATTTCTCTTGGCAGACCTGCAAATGGTTGACATGGTCTAAAGGTCAATAGGTTCAAATGGTTGATATGACAACGGTCGACACTTAAAAGGTCGACATGAGTTTTTTTGAATTTTGTTTCATTTTTAGCACTTTTTCATACTGGGAATAGTAACCTTACCTGAAGCACGGTGAGTGAATCAGCCATGTGAGGGGACACAGTGCTCTAACTGGGGTCCACGTGCTGGAAGGGAAATGTTGACACCAAAAACTCATGTCGACCTCTTCATGTGTCTACCATTTGCATGTCAACCCTGTCAACCTTTTCACCCTGTCGCACTTGTGCCTGTCTACCATTTGGTGTCGACCATTTGATCCATAACCGCCTTGGCATTCCCACAAAACACATGCGACACACCTCCATTTTGTGAAACAGCACCCATTGCCGGGTTGGGTACGGAATCCTGACGGTCAGAATCCCAGCGGTCACAATGCCGGCAGCAGGATCTTGATGGTGAAAATGTCGGTAATCTTTGGTTAGTATTCTACGGCTAACCCCAAACCTAACTGCCCCCCGCAGCCTGACCCTAACTGTCCTCTTCAGCAGCCTAACCCTCAGCTCCCCACTGCAACCTAACCCTCCCCTCTGACTGCCTAACCCACCCCCCAGCAGCCTGACCCTAACTGTCCTCTTCAGCAGCCTAACCCACAGCTTCCCCCTGCAGCCTAACCCTCCCGTCTGACTGCCTAACCCTCAGCTCCCCCCTGCAGCCTAACCCTCCCCTCTGACTGCCTAACCCTCAGCTCCCCCCTGCAGCCTAACCCTCCCCTCTGACTGCCCCCCCCGCAGCCTAACCCTAACTGTCCTCTTCAGCAGCCTAACCCTCAGCTCCCCCCTGCAGCCTAACCCTCCCCTCTGACTGCCCCCCCCCCCCCGCAGCCTAACCCTAACTGTCCTCTTCAGCAGCCTAACCCTCAGCTCCCCCCTGCAGCCTAACCCTCCCCTCTGACTGCCTAACCCTCAGCTCCCCCCTGCAGCCTAACCCTCCCCTCTGACTGCCTAACCCTCAGCTCCCCCCTGCAGCCTAACCCTCCCCTCTGACTGCCTAACCCTCAGCTCCCCCGCAGCCTGACCCTAACTGTCCTCTTCAGCAGCCTAACCCTAACTGTCCTCTTCAGCAGCCTAACCCTCAGCTCCCCACTGCAACCTAACCCTCCCCTCTGACTGCCTAACCCTCAGCTCCCCCCTGCAGCCTAACCCTCCCCTCTGACTGCCCCCCCCCCGCAGCCTAACCCTAACTGTCCTCTTCAGCAGCCTAACCCTCAGCTCCCCCCTGCAGCCTAACCCTCCCCTCTGACTGCCCCCCCCCGCAGCCTAACCCTAACTGTCCTCTTCAGCAGCCTAACCCTCAGCTCCCCCCTGCAGCCTAACCCTCCCCTCTGACAGCCTAACCCTCAGCTCCCCCCTGCAGCCTAAACCTCCCCTCTGACTGCCTAACCCTCAGCTCCCCCCTGCAGCCTAACCCTCCCCTCTGACTGCCTAACCCTCAGCTCCCCCCTGCAGCCTAACCCTCCCCTCTGACTGCCTAACCCTCAGCTCCCCCGCAGCCTGACCCTAACTGTCCTCTTCAGCAGCCTAACCCTCAGCTCCCCACTACAACCTAACCCTCCCCTCTGACTGCCTAACCCTCAGCTCCCCCCTGCAGCCTAACCCTCCCCTCTGACTGCCTAACCCTCAGCTCCCCCCTGCAGCCTAACCCTCCCCTCTGACTGCCCCCCCCCCCGCAGCCTAACCCTAACTGTCCTCTTCAGCAGCCTAACCCTCAGCTCCCCCCTGCAGCCTAACCCTCCCCTCTGACAGCCTAACCCTCAGCTCCCCCCTGCAGCCTAACCCTCCCCTCTGACTGCCTAACCCTCAGCTCCCCCCTGCAGCCTAACCCTCCCCTCTGACTGCCCCCCCCCCCCCCCGCAGCCTAACCCTAACTGTCCTCTTCAGCAGCCTAACCCTCAGCTCCCCCCTGCAGCCTAACCCTCCCCTCTGACTGCCTAACCCTCAGCTCCCCCCTGCAGCCTAACCCTCCCCTCTGACTGCCTAACCCTCAGCTCCCCCCTGCAGCCTAACCCTCCCCTCTGACTGCCTAACCCTCAGCTCCCCCGCAGCCTGACCCTAACTGTCCTCTTCAGCAGCCTAACCCTCAGCTCCCCACTGCAACCTAACCCTCCCCTCTGACTGCCTAACCCTCAGCTCCCCCCTGCAGCCTAACCCTCCCCTCTGACTGCCTAACCCTCAGCTCCCCCCTGCAGCCTAACCCTCCCCTCTGACTGCCCCCCCCCCCCGCAGCCTAACCCTAACTGTCCTCTTCAGCAGCCTAACCCTCAGCTCCCCCCTGCAGCCTAACCCTCCCCTCTGACAGCCTAACCCTCAGCTCCCCCCTGCAGCCTAACCCTCCCCTCTGACTGCCTAACCCTCAGCTCCCCCCTGCAGCCTAACCCTCCCCTCTGACTGCCTAACCCGCCCCCCCGCAGCCTAACCCTCCCCTCTGACTGCCTAACCCTCAGCTCCCCCCTGCAGCCTAACCCTCCCCTCTGACTGCCTAACCCTCAGCTCCCCCCTGCAGCCTAACCCTCCCCTCTGACTGCCCCCCCCCCGCAGCCTAACCCTAACTGTCCTCTTCAGCAGCCTAACCCTCAGCTCCCCCCTGCAGCCTAACCCTCCCCTCTGACTGCCTAACCCTCAGCTCCCCCCTGCAGCCTAACCCTCCCCTCTGACAGCCTAACCCTCAGCTCCCCCCTGCAGCCTAACCCTCCCCTCTGACTGCCTAACCCTCAGCTCCCCCCTGCAGCCTAACCCTCCCCTCTGACTGCCCCCCCCCGCAGCCTAACCCTAACTGTCCTCTTCAGCAGCCTAACCCTCAGCTCCCCCCTGCAGCCTAACCCTCCCCTCTGACTGCCTAACCCTCAGCTCCCCCCTGCAGCCTAACCCTCCCCTCTGACAGCCTAACCCTCAGCTCCCCCCTGCAGCCTAACCCTCCCCTCTGACTGCCTAACCCTCAGCTCCCCCCTGCAGCCTAACCCTCCCCTCTGACTGCCTAACCCGCCCCCCGCAGCCTAACCCTAACTGTCCTCTTCAGCAGCCTAACCCTCAGCTCAGCCTAACCCTCCCCTCTGACTGCCTAACCCGCCCCCCCCCCCCCCCCCGCAGCCTAACCCTAACTGTCCTCTTCAGCAGCCTAACCCTCAGCTCCCCCCTGCAGCCTAACCCTCCCCTCTGACAGCCTAACCCTCAGCTCCCCCCTGCAGCCTAACCCTCCCCTCTGGCTGCCTAACCCTCAGCTCCCCCCTGCAGCCTAACCCTCCCCTCTGACTGCCTAACCCTCAGCTCCCCCCTGCAGCCTAACCCTCCCCTCTGACTGCCTAACCCTCAGCTCCCCCCTGCAGCCTAACCCTCCCCTCTGACAGCCTAAACCTCAGCTCCCCCCTGCAGCCTAACCCTCCCCTCTGACTGCCCCCCCCCCCCCGCAGCCTTACCCTAACTGTCCTCTTCAGCAGCCTAACCCTCAGCTCCCCCCTGCAGCCTAACCCTCCCCTCTGGCTGCCTAACCCGCCCCCCCGCAGCCTAACCCTAACTGTCCTCTTCAGCAGCCTAACCCTCAGCTCCCCCCTGCAGCCTAACCCTCCCCTCTGACAGCCTAACCCTCAGCTCCCCCCTGCAGCCTAACCCTCCCCTCTGACTGCCTAACCCTCAGCTCCCCCCTGCAGCCTAACCCTCCCCTCTGACAGCCTAACCCTCAGCTCCCCCCCGCAGCCTAACCCTCCCCTCTGACTGCCCCCCCCCCCCCCCGCAGCCTAACCCTAACTGTCCTCTTCAGCAGCCTAACCCTCAGCTCCCCCCTGCAGCCTAACCCTCCCCTCTGACTGCCTAACCCTCAGCTCCCCCCTGCAGCCTAACCCTCCCCTCTGACAGCCTAACCCTCAGCTCCCCCCTGCAGCCTAACCCTCCCCTCTGACTGCCTAACCCGCCCCCCCGCAGCCTAACCCTCCCCTCTGACTGCCTAACCCTCAGCTCCCCCCTGCAGCCTAACCCTCCCCTCTGACAGCCTAACCCTCAGCTCCCCCCTGCAGCCTAACCCTCCCCTCTGACTGCCTAACCCTCAGCTCCCCCCTGCAGCCTAACCCTCCCCTCTGACTGCCCCCCCCCGCAGCCTAACCCTAACTGTCCTCTTCAGCAGCCTAACCCTCAGCTCCCCCCTGCAGCCTAACCCTCCCCTCTGACTGCCTAACCCTCAGCTCCCCCCTGCAGCCTAACCCTCCCCTCTGACTGCCTAACCCGCCCCCCGCAGCCTAACCCTAACTGTCCTCTTCAGCAGCCTAACCCTCAGCTCAGCCTAACCCTCCCCTCTGACTGCCTAACCCGCCACCCCCCCCCCCCCCGCAGCCTAACCCTAACTGTCCTCTTCAGCAGCCTAACCCTCAGCTCCCCACTGCAACCTAACCCTCCCCTCTGGCTGCCTAACCCGCCCCCCCCCGCAGCCTAACCCTAACTATTCTCTTCAGCAGCCTAACCCTCAGCTCCCCCCTGCAGCCTAACCCTCCCCTCTGACTGCCTAACCCGCCCCCCGCAGCCTAACCCTAACTGTCCTCTTCAGCAGCCTAACCCTCAGCTCAGCCTAACCCTCCCCTCTGACTGCCTAACCCGCCCCCCCCCCCGCAGCCTAACCCTAACTGTCCTCTTCAGCAGCCTAACCCTCAGCTCCCCCCTGCAGCCTAACCCTCCCCTCTGACTGCCTAACCCTCAGCTCCCCCCTGCAGCCTAACCCTCCCCTCTGACTGCCTAACCCGCCCCCCGCAGCCTAACCCTAACTGTCCTCTTCAGCAGCCTAACCCTCAGCTCAGCCTAACCCTCCCCTCTGACTGCCTAACCCGCCCCCCCCCCCCCCCCCCGCAGCCTAACCCTAACTGTCCTCTTCAGCAGCCTAACCCTCAGCTCCCCACTGCAACCTAACCCTCCCCTCTGGCTGCCTAACCCGCCCCCCCCCCCGCAGCCTAACCCTAACTGTCCTCTTCAGCAGCCTAACCCTCAGCTCTCCACTGCAACCTAACCCTCCCCTCTGACTACCTAACCCGCCCCCCCCGCAGCCTAACCCTAACTGTCCTCTTCAGCAGCCTAACCCTCAGCTCCCCACTGCAACCTAACCCTCCCCTCTGACTGCCTAACCCACCCCCCCAGCAGCCTAACCCTAACTGTCCTCTTCAGCAGCCTAACCCTTAGCTCCCCACTGCAACCTAACCCTCCCCTCTGACTGCCTAACCACCCCCCCCCAGCAGCCTAACCCTAATTGTCCTCTTTAGCAGCCTAACCCTCAGCTCCCCCCTGCAGCCTAAGCCTCCCCTCTGACTGCCGAACCCTCAGCTCCCCCCTGCAGCCTAACCCTCCCCTCTGACAGCCTAACCCTCAGCTCCCCCCTGCAGCCTAACCCTCCCCTCTGACTGCCTAACCCTCAGCTCCCCCCTGCAGCCTAACCCTCCCCTCTGACTGCCCCCCCCCCCGCAGCCTAACCCTAACTGTCCTCTTCAGCAGCCTAACCCTCAGCTCCCCCCTGCAGCCTAACCCTCCCCTCTGACTGCCTAACCCTCAGCTCCCCCCTGCAGCCTAACCCTCCCCTCTGACAGCCTAACCCTCAGCTCCCCCCTGCAGCCTAACCCTCCCCTCTGACTGCCTAACCCTCAGCTCCCCCCTGCAGCCTAACCCTCCCCTCTGACTGCCTAACCCTAACTGTCCTCTTCAGCAGCCTAACCCTCAGCTCAGCCTAACCCTCCCCTCTGACTGCCTAACCCGCCCCCCCCCCCCCGCAGCCTAACCCTAACTGTCCTCTTCAGCAGCCTAACCCTCAGCTCCCCACTGCAACCTAACCCTCCCCTCTGGCTGCCTAACCCCCCCCCCCCCCCCCGCAGCCTAACCCTAACTGTCCTCTTCAGCAGCCTAACCCTCAGCTCCCCCCTGCAGCCTAACCCTCCCCTCTGACTGCCTAACCCTCAGCTCCCCCCTGCAGCCTAACCCTCCCCTCTGACAGCCTAACCCTCAGCTCCCCCCTGCAGCCTAACCCTCCCCTCTGACTGCCTAACCCGCCCCCCCCGCAGCCTAACCCTCCCCTCTGACTGCCTAACCCTCAGCTCCCCCCTGCAGCCTAACCCTCCCCTCTGTCAGCCTAACCCTCAGCTCCCCCCTGCAGCCTAACCCTCCCCTCTGACTGCCTAACCCTCAGCTCCCCCCTGCAGCCTAACCCTCCCCTCTGACTGCCCCCCCCCCGCAGCCTAACCCTAACTGTCCTCTTCAGCAGCCTAACCCTCAGCTCCCCCCTGCAGCCTAACCCTCCCCTCTGACTGCCTAACCCTCAGCTCCCCCCTGCAGCCTAACCCTCCCCTCTGACTGCCTAACCCGCCCCCCGCAGCCTAACCCTAACTGTCCTCTTCAGCAGCCTAACCCTCAGCTCAGCCTAACCCTCCCCTCTGACTGCCTAACCCGCCCCCCCCCCCCCCCCCCCCGCAGCCTAACCCTAACTGTCCTCTTCAGCAGCCTAACCCTCAGCTCCCCACTGCAACCTAACCCTCCCCTCTGGCTGCCTAACCCGCCCCCCCCCGCAGCCTAACCCTAACTGTCCTCTTCAGCAGCCTAACCCTCAGCTCCCCCCTGCAGCCTAACCCTCCCCTCTGACTGCCTAACCCGCCCCCCGCAGCCTAACCCTAACTGTCCGCTTCAGCAGCCTAACCCTCAGCTCAGCCTAACCCTCCCCTCTGACTGCCTAACCCTCAGCTCCCCCCTGCAGCCTAACCCTCCCCTCTGACTGCCTAACCCTCAGCTCCCCCCTGCAGCCTAACCCTCCCCTCTGACTGCCTAACCCACCCCCCAGCAGCCTAACCCTAACTGTCCTCTTCAGCAGCCTAACCCTCAGCTCCCCCCTGCAGCCTAAGCCTCCCCTCTGACTGCCTAACCCGCCCTCCCGCAGCCTAACCCTAACTGTCCTCTTCAGCAGCCTAACCCTCAGCTCCCCACTGCAACCTAACCCTCCCCTCTGACTGCCTAACCGGCCCCCCGCAGCCTAACCCTAACTGTCCTCTTCAGCAGCCTAACCCTCAGCTCCCCACTGCAACCTAACCCTCCCCTCTGACTGCCTAACCCACCCCCCAGCAGCCTAACCCTAATTGTCCTCTTCAGCAGCCTAACCCTCAGCTCCCCCCTGCAGCCTAACCCTCCCCTCTGACTGCCTAACCCACCCCCCAGCAGCCTAACCCTAACTGTCCTCTTCAGCAGCCTAACCCTCAGCTCCCCACTGCAGCCTAACCCTCCCCTCTGACTGCCTAACCCGCCCTCCCGCAGCCTAACCAGTGGTGGGATTCAGACGGTTCGCACCGGTTCTTCAGAATAGATACCTAATGTTAGGTATGGTTCTGAGAACCGTTTGCTAATGAGCGCCGCCAGCATAGGCGCCGATTCCGTTACCCCAGTAGAGCTTGCCGCCGCTGCCCCCGCAGCCCCCACAGTAGATTGAGATGCGCTGGGGGCTGCAGAAGCGCTTCTGTACCATAGCAATTTAAAAAAAAAAAAACCAAAAATGGCCGCCGCCGAAGAGGAGACAGACGCTAGAGGTCACATTTGACCTCTAGCGCCTGTCTCCTCAGCGGCGGGCATTTTAAAAGGGTGTTTTTTTTACACTACTATGGTACAGAAGCGCTTCCACAGACCCCAGCGTGTCTCAATCTACTGCGGGGGCTGCGGGGGCTAGCAGTAACCACTGATGCCCGCACCCACCCTCCCTACTTTACTGATGCAGCGGCCAGGAGATACCTGGCAATACACAGGAAAGCCCTGGCAACGCACAGGAGACCCCATAGCAACACGTATGAAACCCCTGGCAACGCACAGGAGATCCCTAGCAATGCGCATGAAACTCCTGGCAACGCACAGGAGACCCCTAGCAATGTAAGTGACATTATTGTGTGTGGGCATAAAATGGTGTCAGGGGGCCATAACTGTGTGTATCATAATATGTAATTGGCATTACAGTGTGTGGCATAACGGGTGTTATTTGAGTATTAAATGCATGAATTATTAAACTACCTTTCGGTAAACTTAAAATGGTCATTAGGACATAGAACCGGTTGTTAATTTATTTGAATCCCACCACTGAGCCTAACCCTATCACAGTGACCTCTATACAATACAGTGAGCATTGCATTGGCCAATATACAAGACAGATATATAATGCAGATAACATTCTAGTGACTGATATATCCTGCAGAAAGCATTCTAATGACTAATATACACTGCAGAGGACATTCTAATGACTGATATACCCTGCAGAGAGCATTCTAGTGACTGATATACCCTACAGAGAGCATTCTAGTGACTGATCTACCCTGCAGACAGCATTCTAGTGACTGTTATACCCAGCAGAGGGCATTCTAGTGACTGATATACACTGCAGAGGACATTCTAGTGACTGTTATACCCAGCAGAGGGCATTCTAGTGACTGATATACCCTACAGAGGACATTCTAGTGACTGTTATACCCAGCAGAGGGCATTCTAGTGACTGATATACACTGCAGAGGACATTCTAAATACTGATATACACTGCAGAGGACATTCTAATGACTGATATACCCTGCAGAGAGCATTCTAGTGACTGATATACACTGCAGAGGACATTCTAGTGACTTATACCCAGCAGAGAGCATTCTAGTGACTGAAATACCCTGCAGAGAGCATTCTAATGACTGATATACCCTGCAGAGGGCATTCTAGTGACTGATATACCCTGCAGAGTGCATTCTGGTGACTTATATACCCTTCAGATGGCATTCTAATGACTGATATACACTGCAGAGGGCATTCTAGTGAGTGATATACCCTGCCGAGGACATTCTAGCGACTGATATACCCTGCCGAGGACATTCTAGTGACTGATATACACTGCATAGGGCATTCTAGTGACTGATATACCCTGCAGAGGGCATTCTAATGACTGTTATACACTGCAGAGAGCATTCTAGTTACTGATATACCCTGCAGAGGGCATTCTAGTGACTGATATACCCTGCAGGGGGGCATTCTAGTAACTGATATACCCTGCAGAGGGCATTCTAGTGACTGATATACCCTGCAGATGGCATTCTAATGACTGATATACACTGCAAACAGCATTCTAGTGACTGATATACCCTGCATGGGGGCAATCTAGTGACTGATATACCCTGCAGAGAGCGTTCCTAGTGACTGATATACCCTGCAGAGGGCATTCTAATGACTGATAAACACTACAGAGAGTGTTCTAGTGACTGATATACCATGCAGAGGGCATTCTAGTGACTGTTATACACTGCAGAGATCATTCCTAGTGACTGATATACCCTACATAGGGCATTCTAGTGACTGTTATACACTGCAGAGAGCATTCTAGTGACTGATATACCCTGCAGAGGGCATTCTAATGACTGATCAATCCTACAGAGGGCATTCTAGTGACTGATCAACCCTACAGAGGGCATTCTAGTGACTGGTATACACTACAGAGGGCATTCTAGTGACTGATATACCCTGCAGAGGGTATTATAATAACTGCTAAAACTGCGGAGAGTATTCTAGTGATATATACACACTGCAGAGTGCATTCTAGTGACTGGTATATGCTGCAGAGAGCATTCTAGTGACAGATACATACTGCAGAGAGCATTCTAGTGACTGGTATATGCTGCAGAGGGCATTCTAGTGACTGATGTACCCTGCAGACGGCATTCCAGTGAGTGATAAACACTGCAGAGAGCATTCCTGGTGACTGATATACCCTGAGAGGGCATTCTAATGACTGACAAACACTACAGAGAGTGTTCGAGTGACTGATATACCATGCAGAGGGCATTCTAGTGACTGTTATACACTGCAGAGAGCATTCCTAGTGACTGATATACCCTACATAGGGCATTCTAATGACTGCTACAATGCAGAGAGCATTCTAGTGACTGACCAACCCTACAAAGGGCATTCTAGTGACTGGTATACGCAGCAGAGGGCCTTTTAGTGACTGATATACCCTGCAGAGGGCATTCTAATGACTGATCAACCCTACAGAGGGCATTCTAGTGACTGGTCAACCCTACAGAGGGCATTCTAGTGACTGGTATACACTACAGAGGACATTCTAGTGACTGATATACCCTGCAGAGGGCTTTCTAATAGCTGCTAAAACAGCGGAGAGTATTCTAGTGATATATACACTGCAAAGAGCATTCTAGTGACTGGTATATGCTGCAGAGAGCATTCTAGAGACAGATAAATACTGCAGAGAGCATTTTAGTGACTGGTATATGCTGCAGAGGGAATTCTAGTAGCTGATATATGCTGCAGAGGGAATTCTAGTAACTGATATACGCTGCAGATAGCATTCTAGTGACTTTTTTACATGCACTGCAGAGCATATTCTAGTGACTGGTATACACTGCAGCACACATTCTAGTGACTGTTTTACCCTGCAGAGGGCAGTCTAGGGACTGGTATACAGTGCAGGGGGTATTCTAGTGAGTGATATACAGTACACTGCAGAGGGCAGTCTAGGGACTGGTATACACTGCAGAGGGTATTCTACTGAGTGGTATACAGTACACTGCAGGGACCATTCTAGTGACTGATATACAGTGCAGCTGGCATTCTAATGACTGCATGCAGAATGCACTAGAGTGTCCAACAGACCATGCACAGAGGAGGTTAGTGGCTGTCAGATAATCCACGCAGCATTCTACTAACTTTATAAATAAAATAAACTGGAAAATCCATTTTCATTTCCGGAAGCAAATAAATGGAATGTCAAGGGCTAATCCCAGTAGCAGAGAGCTCTGTGCTATTATGTAGTGGGGACAGAGCCAGCGACTGTGTGGAGTCTTAGACACTTGTGGTATGCCGACTCAACCACAGGCATCTAAATAACATTATTTATGTACTAAGAGCATCAAACATGCGCAGACCTGAAGCCATATATTACCTATATGTTCACATGGGCGCTCCACTCCTTGTTTGGCGTACTCCACCTCAGAATTCCTCTCCTGAGTCACCTTATCTCATGCACTGGGCAGGTCTCATTGTAAGTTTCCATGTATCCCTTGTCACTTTGGGGTTTTTAAATGAAACCGTAAATATATATTATTCTTGCTCCTGCCTTCCCCTGTGCGGGCAGGGTGTGGTGCTTTGTGCTCTACCACCTCACCATCTGATTAAACTCATATTTTTTGTGGTTCCCATCCCTGTGCAGGATGGTACATGTGCCTCAGTGTTGTCACTAGTCCCTAGTGATCTGATAGGCTGCACTGTGATGTATGTTGTCTCCACCCACAAAATGGCCGCCTCCACAGAGTCTATTCAGGGGGTTTCTCTGCGAGAAAGTTACATCATGTTTCCTTGGTATGACAGAGATGTAACTACACATTAAATTGGTCACAAAGTAGCTCTGGCATTGTTTTTCTAGTCTTCCTGAACTCTTGCAATCTGGTACATTGCACTGATTACCCATGCCCAGGGTTGGTGAGGGGGCCTGGGTCAGCTGCTGAGGGCTACAAATTGTACCCTTTTGCAGTGCTGCGGAGAGGAACAAATGCCCCCCTTTGCAGAGCATGGTGTCTGTTCACAGTGCCACGCATAGTATTTTTTTCCTTTTTTTCTCCTGGAGGGGGCACAGACACTTCCTGATTTAGTCACACCCCCAGTTCCCGGGCCTCGTACAGCTCTCGGCAGCCCTGCCGTATCAATGTTGCAAACGCCTGCAAGCTGAGTTGTAAGCATCAATGTGACCACAAGGTCCCTATCCGTGTTTTTGCTTTTCTAGCCCTCATCCTAGTCAGCATGCACTTACACCAACCCTGTCCTTAGTGCAAAAGATGCGTCTGAAGTCAGACGGCTCTCTGTATGCACCTTAGTCTGTGTAGTCCGCATTATATCTACACACTCTCAAAACGCCCTCACTAAACGTAACCTACGTGCGACCACCCCATTACCTGCAGCCACAAGTGGAGATGCGACGTCGTGGCGTGTGACACAGAATCGCTCAGATATGGTGCATGAGAGTACTAACGTCTGGAAAAGGCACTCCAGCGTCACCTCCGTGTGTGCAACGATATTGGTGTCTGTGGTATTAGTGTGTGCTGCATTCAGAGTCCTTTCAAATCGCCTGATGAGCAAGTGAAGTTGGGTATGGGCCATAAGTGGTTGTCCCCAAATGTTTTTGAGGTCCCCTGGTTTTCAGGTGTCAATATGTTATTTCTGTTGGGGTCCCAGAGCAATGGTACAATGGGAGTTGGGGTCTCCTCTAAGGAACGCCTGAGCACCACTGCCCTAAGGAGTCCTATCTTATGTTTCAGAGCTGATCACATGGGAGGACTTGTGAGATTAGGGTGCATCACTAAATAATAAACTGTCCAGTAATGTGTTGTCATCGAGACCACGTTTCACCGCCAGCAGCCAGGAACAGAGCGCATGTTAGCAATTACTTACAGATCTGGAGGTGGTGGAATCATCTAGATCGGGAGAAGCTACAGAAAGACGGAATATTTTATATGTGACGATCAGAGCTACAACTAGAAATGTTAGAACCTGGGAGAAGAACATCTACAGCCACCAAACCCTCAATTTCTAGCCAAATTAACTTCATGCCCTGTGTCCCCCTTTCAGTATTACATTCCAGGCAGCAGTTCTCTCCAACACAGCCCTAGTTATGTCCCTGGTGCTGATCGATCAGTGAATTGTCTAGCGGTAAAGTAATTATACACAGATCATTAGGTGGGTGGAGAGAGCTCAGTACAATGAATATGAGGTTCTGCATAGTGGATATAGGGGCTAATTCAGGTTGGATCGCAAAGAGCGATTTTTACAATTGCTCTGCGGGCGCATGCGCCCGTATTTACTGCAGGCGTCCCGGAGAAAATGATAACTCCTCTGCCTGTCAATCAGGCAGAGGCGTTCGGGGGGCGAGGGGGGGCAACGCTCTGTTTCCAAGGCAGAGACGCAGCGTGTCGGGGCGCAGTGTAGAAATGGGGGCGTGGTGGTGTGAATTGGTGGTGCGGCATAGGTGTGATCAGGGCGGCTGCGTGACATCACATACAGCCACTGAGATCACTAAAATAGCGTCGATCAGTAAAATGGCGATCACTAAAAGCTGCGCCGGCATGAGGCTACCCTATTTTTAGCGATCACGCTGAAATTACGGTGCAACCGCAATTTCACCATGGTCAGGGGGGGGTTTAGCATGCTGGGCTGCGTTGGGCGGCCCCTAGCGTATGATCCAAAGCATTGCAAATTGTGCCACTTAGCAGAATCTGCAATCCTTACTGAATCAGGTCCAGACTGTAGAAGTACTATTTACACTTCTGACATTTTTTGGCATTAGAGGTATTTGGCTTTCAAATATGTGCAGCACAGCTCCTGCCATATTCAGGTAAGCTGATGGCGGTGTGACCTAGCTAAATATTTAATCACGTAGAAAGATAACTCGTCCAGGTCAGTGAACCAGGAAACTGGAAAGTCTGAGTGTTTTATACTCTGTACCTGCAAAATTCCAGATGAACGGTGAGCGAGCGAGGGGGGAGGGAGGCCGGGGCACAGGCAGTGTCTGGGGGTGATTATTACAGGGGGGGGGGGGGGGGGGCAGATATTTGTCAGCTTCCTACCCTCAGTATGTTTGTAGCACATCAGGGGTAGCACCGGTTATAGCCAGGAAGGGGTTTACCAGTGTCACAGTCATAGAAGTCTAACGGGACTTTAAATATCTGTTATAATATACTGTAAGAGGCATTATTCCCTATAATATACAGTCTCCTCATATACATTAAAGCACGCATGCATACTCTCCCTAATATATATATATATATATATATATATATATAGTTGTGCTCATAAGTTTACATACCCTAGCAGAATTTGTGATTTTTTTTTGGCATTTGTCAGAGAATATGAATGATAACTCACAAGCTTTTCTTTCACTCATGGTTAGTGGTTGGGTGAAGCCATTTATTGTCAAACACCTGTGTTTACTCTTTTTAAATCACAATGACAACAGAAACTACCCAAATGACCCTGATCAAAAGTTTACATACCCCAGTTCTTAATACCGTGTATTGCCCCCTTTAACATCAATGACAGCTTGAAGTCTTTTGTGGTAGTTGTGGATGAGGCTCTTTATTTTCTCAGATGGTAAAGCTGCCCATTTTTCTTGGCAAAAAGCCTCCAGTTCCTGTAAATTCTTGGGCTGTCTTGCATAAACTGCACGTTTGAGATCTCCCCAGAGTGGCTCAATGATATTGAGGTCAGGAGACTGAGATGGCCACTCCAGAACCTTCACTTTATTCTGCTGTAGTCAATGACAGGTTGACTTGGCCTTGTGTATTGGATCATTGTCATGTTGGAACGTCCAAGTACGTCCCATGCACAGCTTCCGGGCTGATGAGTGCAAATTTTCCTCCAGTATTTTCTGATAACATGCTGCAGTCATCTTGCTATCAATTTTGACCAAGTTTCCAGTGCCTTTGTAGCTCACACATCCCCAAAACATCAGCGATCCACCTCCGTGTTTCACAGTAGGAATGGTGTACCTTTCACCATAGGCCTTGTTGACTCCTCTCCAAATGTAACGTTTATGGTTGTGGCCAAAAAGTTACATTTTGGTCTCATCACTCCAAATGACTTTGTTCCAGAAGTTTTGAGGCTTGTCTCTGTGCTGTTTGGAGTATTGTAAGCGGGATGCTTTGTGGCATTTGCGTAGTAATGGCTTTCATCTGGCGACTCGACCATGCAGCCCATTTTTCTTCAAATGCCTCCTTATTGTGCATCTTGAAACAACCACAGCACTTTTATTCAGAGAGTCCTGTTTTTCAGCTGAAGTTATTTGTGGATTTTTCTTTGCATCCCAAACAATTTTCCTGGCAGTTGTGGCTGAAATTTTTGTTGGTCTACCTGACCGTGATTTGGTTTCCACAGAATCCCTCATTTTCCACTTCTTAATTAGAGTTTGAACACTGCTGATTGGCGTTCTCAATTGCTTGGATATCTTTTTATATCCCTTTCCTGTTTTATACAGTTCAATTACCTTTTCCCGCAGATCCTTTGACAATTCTTTTGCTTTCCCCATGACTCAGAATCCAGACACGTCAGTGCAGCACTGGATGAAAGATGCAAGGGTCTTTCAGGAGTCCAGAAACTCACTGACCTTTTATACACACACACTGATTACAAGCAAACAGATCACAGGTGAGGATGGTTACCTTTAGTAGCCATTCAAACCCGTTTGTGTCAACTTATGTGCATGTTATCAGGCCAAAATCTCCAGGGTTTGTAAACATTTGATCAGGGTCATTTGGGTAGTTTCTGTTGTCATTATGATTTAAAAAGAGTAAACACAGTTGTTTGACAATAAATGACTTCACCTAACCACTAACCATGAGTGAAAGAAAAGTTTTCATTAATATTCTCTGACAAATTGCCAGAAAATCACAAAATCTGCTAGGGTATGTAAACTTATGAGCACAACTGTATATATGCGAAAGTCCTCACTCACTCACTCGCTGACTCACTCGCTGACTCCCTCACTCACTCACTCACTCACTCATCACCAGTGCCGTTTCTAGCGACGGGCGAGCCGTGCAACCGCACGGGGCGCCCGCCGCGGCACTTTGTGACTCCTTATCTCCTCTCCTCCCTCTCCCTGAGCGCTCCTACTCGGGGGGTGGAGTTTTGTGGAATGACGCATTTGCGTCATGACGTCACGACGCAAACGCGTCATTCCGCGAAGCCCCGCCCCCCGAGCAGGAGCGCTCGGGGAGAGGGTGGAGAGGAGATAAGCATGGAAGGAGGAGGCGGCCGGCATGAGGGACGTGAGTCGGCGGGACCCGAAGAGTGGGAAGATGTAAGTATTATCTCTCTCTCTCTCTCTCTCCCCCTTCCTTCCCCCCCCACTTGACACCTGCCTGCCGCACTGTGTAAAATGGGGGCACCAGCCTGCCGCACTGTGTAAAATGGGGGCACCTGCCTGCGTACTGTGTAAAATGGGGATATCTGCCTGCCGTACTGTGTAAAATGGGGACACCTGCCTGCCGCACTGTGTAAAATGGGGGCACGTGCCTGCCGCACTGTGTAAAATGGGGGCACGTGCCTGCCGCGCTGTGTAAAATGGGGGCACGTGCCTGCCGCGCTGTGTAAAATGGGGGCACGTGCCTGCCGCGCTGTGTAAAATGGGGATATCTGCATGCCGTACTGTGTAAAATGGGGATACCTGCCTGCCGCACTGTGTAAAATGGGGGCACGTGCCTGCCGCGCTGTGTAAAATGGGGGCACGTGCCTGCCGCGCTGTGTAAAATGGGGATATCTGCATGCCGTACTGTGTAAAATGGGGATACCTGCCTGCCGCACTGTGTAAAATGGGGGCACGTGCCTGCCACGCTGTGTAAAATGGGGGCACGTGCCTGCCACGCTGTGTAAAATGGGGATATCTGAATGCCGTACTGTGTAAAATGGGGATACCTGCCTGCCGCACTGTGTAAAATGAGGGCACGTGCCTGCCGCGCTGTGTAAAATGGGGGCACATGCCTGCCGCGCTGTGTAAAATGGGGATACCTGCCTGCCGCACTGTGTAAAATGGGGACACCTGCCTGCCGTACTGTGTAAAATGGGGATACCTGCCTGCCGCACTTTGTAAAATGGGGACACCTGCCTGCGTACTGTGTAAAATGGGGATATCTGCCTACCGTACTGTGTAAAATGGGGATACCTGCCTGCCGCACTGTGTAAAATGGGGACACCTGCCTGCCGCACTTTGTAAAATGGGGACACCTGCCTGCCGCGCTGTGTAATATGGGGACACTTGCCTGCTGTAATGTGTAAAAAGGGGACTTTTTTATTTTTATTTTTTTCCCCCTGTGGTGGGTGTGATGATATCAGATGAGGCCACGCCCACTTTAATGAGACCACACCCATTTTAGTCAGGCCACACACCCTTGTCGGGAGCGCGCGCGCATTCGGCGCGCGCATGCTTTTTCTTTTTATGGCTATATGGGGGGGGGCACGCAAGTTTTTTTTATAGCAATGGGGGGGGCGCATTTTGAAATCTCGCACTGGGAGCCAAATTGTCTAGAAAACGGCCCTGCTCATCACTAATTCTCTCACTTCCCGATATGTTAGGAAGATGAAATGTAACACAGAGATTCTTCAGGTGGGAAATAGGAAAACTACATAATCCAAATTTTAATAAACCTCCCCTAAGGGGATGAACAGGAGGGGTGACATAATGACATCATTACTGATGCGTGGCTTACGTTGCGTGAATGATAATGCCCAAACGGACAATCGGATAAAAATTTGGATTGCACCTCCAGTGTGTAGAATTTAATAATCTATAAAAATGTTCCTGTCACTTGTTACCATATCTGCTGCGGGTGCTCCTCGGGTAACGCCAAGAACCATGGATTAATAGTTACTTACATTAAGACGTCTCAAATTTACATCTCCATAGATTTACCAAATTATTAACACTCATTTATCTGTAACTGCATTACATCATGTCTTAACCCTTCGATGCTGCCAATCATTACTGTGGTAGCAGGCCACTCCCCTCTACGTTCCATACATTCTGATGTCACTGTGACATCGCCATGTCTTACTCCAGTAACAAGGTACAGAGATTATAGTGCATAGGGTGCTAAGTGGATCACGAGCAGAGACGGATTAAGGGGGGGGGGGGGGGGGGCTGGGGGTACGTACCTCAGGCCCCCCTTTCCAAACCTTGCAGGGCCGGTGCAAGGTTTCTCGGCACCCTAGGCAAAATTTCTGCCTACACCCCTCCCCCCTCCCGGCCCTCCCCTTCCCCTGTTGCTTGGACAGCGGAGTGATCACGTTATCTAGAGGCTGTGTTAACAGTATGTTGATCCTCCTGAAGCAGCCAAATAACAGCAACAGAAAACCTGACAAATATTATATTAAATACACACAAGTTAAAAAGCATCCAGCCCCACATCCATATATAGTATAATACCACAGTCTGTTGTTTTATACAGTATTATAGATAGGCACCAGGGTTGTAACTAGAACTTTGTGGCAGTGACGTACGGTGAGGTCATTGGCTGGGGAGGCACTGAGATTTTATATATATATATATATATATATATATATATACACACACATACACACACACACACACACACACACACACACACACACACATACATATACAGTGGTCGAAGTGGACATTTTGAAGTGGGGGTATGGAAAAGTGAAGGTTGCAATTATGCGTGCGCCTCTGGAAGAGGGGGTGTGGCTACTCAAATGGGGCGTGTCCTTCAGTGTAGTGGGACCCCTTATACTATCTAGTACTGGCGCCCCTTTCACCTGATACCACACAGTATGACCCGAAATTCACATTACAGCACAAAAAATGAGCCGAAATTCACATTACAGCACACGGTATGAGCCAAAATTCACACTACAGCACACGGTATGAGCCGAAATTCACATTACAGCACACCGTATGACCCGAAATTCATATTTTACCACACAGTATGAACCGAAATTCACATTACAGCACACTGTATGAGCCGAAATTCACATTACAGCACACTGTATGAGCCGAAATTCTCATTACAGCACACGGTATGAGCCGAAATTCACATTACAGAACACGCTATGACCCAAAATTCAGATTTTACCACACTATATGAGCCGAAATTCACATTATAGCACACGGTATGACCCGAAATTCACATTACAGCACATGGTATGACCCAAAATTCTGATTTTACCACATGGTATGAGCCGAAATTCACATTATAGCACACGGTATGACACGAAATTCACATTACAGCACATGGTATGACCCAAAATTCTGATTTGACCACATGGTATGAGCCGAAATTCACATTATAGCACATGGTATGAGCCGAAATTCACATTATAGCAAACGGTATGACCCACAATTCATGGACAGGGAGAGAGAGTGACAGCAGGAACTGAGAGATTGACAGCAGGGACTGAGAGAGTGACAACAGGGACTGAGAGCGTGACAGCAGGGACTGAGAGCGTGACAGCAGGGACTGAGAGAGTGACAGCAGGGACTGAGAGAGTGACAGCAGGGACTGAGAGATTGACAACAGGGACTGAGAGCGTGACAGCAGGGACTGAGAGCGTGACAGCAGGGACTGAGAGAGTGACAGCAGGGACTGAGAGATTGACAGCAGGGACTGAGAGAGTGACAGCAGGGACTGAGAGAGTGACAGCAGGGACTGAGAGCGTGACAGCAGGGACTGAGAGAGTGACAGCAGGGACTGAGAGAGTGACAGCAGGGACTGAGAGATTGACAGCAGGGACTGAGAGAGTGACAGCAGGGACTGAGAGAGTGACAGCAGGGACTGAGAGAGTGACAGCAGGGACTGAGAGCGTGACAGCAGGGACATAGGGTAACATTACCTGATATGTGCAGCGGAGGTGCGGAAGGGATGTGGTTGTCGGTGGCGTATGAGCCCATGGTCTGCGGGGGATGCGGCGGTACTAAGCTGTCCTTCGTCACTGCGGCGTTGATGTCCCTCTGACCACCGCCAGTTGTGGTCTGCGGTGGTCAACTTTCAATGGCGGTGCAGCGTGCAGCAGTGAGCGCTGGTCAGCGGTGGGCGGCGGGCAGCTGTGATATAAATATATCATTTTTTTACATTTATTTTATTTATTTTTCCCTGTCCCTGCGTCCAAGTGATCTGGGGGTGAGCTGCAGTCCAAGTGATCTGGGGGTGAGCTGCCCAGACACTTACCACCAAGCACAACTCCCCCCCCCTCACCTTAGTGGTCCTGGTTCCTCAGTCCCGGAGGAAGCAGATGCTCCCGGAGATGCTGAGGGCACAGAAATAGAGGTAACAGCGCTGCCCGTTGTCTCCGGAGCTGCCGCTGCTGTAGGCAACTCCAACATTGGGTCCCGCTGCCGCTGCCCCCCGCCGCGCTCCTGAAGTGTCAGGCAGCTCCACTGTAGCGTCGGGTCCCGCCGCAGCTTGACCTCAATGCCTATGGGTGATTGGACCAGCGGATCCATTACTGGATCCGCTGTCCAATCACATCTGCCTCGCTGAGAGGGGCAGGTTTTCCCTGTCAATGAGGCACTGGCATTTGTGCCGCTTCCCCCGCAGTTTTTTAATGGGCTTTTACAACCTTGTGCTTGGCCCCGCCCCCCTTTCTCTCCCATTCCAATTGTTAATGGGAGGTACTGCTATCTGTGCCTCCCAAAGTGATTTAAAGATGTAAAATGCTTAGCATGATATAAAGAGATTACTTATGACACAGAATATGTGTCATACTCATAAGTATCTTCTTTATATTATTTTAATCATTAATGGCAGGGGAGGCACTGCCTCCCCTGACTACACATTCCTGCTTTGTGGGCCCCCGTAGTAGAATCTTGAAAGGGCAGCATCGAGGGGATAGGGAGACACAGGATGATAGGGAGACGCGGGGCGGCAGAGAGTGGATAGGGAGACGCGGGGCGGCAGGGAGGGGATAGGGAGACGTGGGGCGGCAGAGAGTGGATAGGGAGACGCGGGGCGGCAGGGAGGGGATAGGGAGACGTGGGGCGGCAGAGAGTGGATAGGGAGACGCGGGGTGGGAGGGGATAGGGAGACGCGGAGCTGCAGGGTGGGGATAGGGAGATGCGAAGCTGCAGGGAGGGGATAGGGAGACGCGGGGCGCCAGGGAGGGGATAGGGAGACGTGGGGCGGCAGAGAGTGGATAGTGAGACGCGGGGCGGGAGGGGATAGGGAGACGCGGAGCTGCAGGGTGGGGATAGGGAGATGCGAAGCTGCAGGGAGGGGATAGGGAGATGCGGGGCGGCAGGGAGGGAGGGGATAGGGAGGCGCGGGGCGGCAGGGAGGGAGGGGATAGCGAGACGCGGGGTAGCAGGGAGGCTTATCTTGCCTTTCAGACGCAGTAGACATCACCATCCGCAGCGTCTCCCCTCTGCCCAACTATGCTTATCTTGGGGCTTCCGGCAGCAGTAATGACGATAATGTTAGGTGGAGGGATCATCGATGGCAGCCAGGGGAGAACTTGAAGTGCTGTCTCCTCAGCATAATGCCGACAGCCCTGCCCCTGCTCCTCCTCTCTAAAAATGATATTTCCCTAGGTAAACGGTAAACCCAGACCAGGGGCGGCCGCGGCGAGGGGCTAGCCTGCCACAGCCGTCCGTCACCTCACTAACGCCAGTAGGTTTGATTTCCCTGCTCCATGATGTCTCTAACAGAAATAGACGGAGCTGCGCATATGAGAGAGCAGGGCAGGAGACGGGCGCCGCACAGGGTGTTATTCACAAGCGCACGGCATGTTAGTGCTGTGCTGAGTGCTGACGGCGCCTAGGATGTGTCAGTGTGGGCGGCGCCCGTCTCCTGCCCTGCTCTCTCATACGTGCAGCTCCGTCTATTTCTGTTAGAGACATCATGGAGCAGGGAAATCAAACCTACTGGCGTTAGTGAGGTGACGGACGGCTGTGGCAGGCTAGCCCCTCGCCGCGGCCGCTCCTGGCCTGGGCTTACTTAGCAAAATAAAAAATTTTTAGTAAAATAAACTTAAGTCGAGCATGCCGCCCTCCAGTGGCCAGCGCCCATAGGCAGCTGCCTAAAGCTGCCTAATGGTAGCGCCGGCCCTGCCCCTACCACACCACAGATCGGTTCTCTCTTCCGATCCGATTCTGATCTGCAGTGCTGCGCTCCCATCCCCACTGCAGCGGCGGCCGCACAGACAGGACAGTTGAGCTGAGCGACGGCTCAGCTGTCCAATAATGTATGAATGAAGCAGCCTGCGTGCCCAGCCAATGACTGAGCGGCAGGCTGCTTCATTCATACATTATTGGATGGCTGAGCCGTCGCTCAGCTCAACTGTCCTGTCTGTGCGTCCGCCGCTGCAGTGGGGATGGGAGTGCAGGGCAGGAGTTTGGCTTTGGCTGGGGAGGCAGGCTGGCTGTATAAAAAAAGTAAGGAGTGCCGCATTGATATAATTCATCTGCCTTCTCTTTATTAGGGGCCCCACTGTTTTAAGTGCCCCAGGCCCCCTATGGTCTTAATCCTGCTCTGATTACGAGTAGTTGAGGAGGGGGCATGTGGGATGTGGGCAGGTGAGGAGGGGGCATGTGGGATACGGGCAGGTGAGGAGGGGGCATGTGGGATACGGGCAGGTGAGGAGGGGGCACGTGGGATACGGGCAGGTGAGGAGGGGGCATGTGGGATACGGGCAGGTGAGGAGGGGGCACGTGGGATATGGGCAGGTGAGGAGGGGGCACGTGGGATACGGGCAGGTGAGGAGGGGGCACGTGGGACACGGGCAGGTGAGGAGGGGGCACGTGGGATACGGGCAGGTGAGGAGGGGGCACGTGGGATACGGGCAGGTGAGGAGGGGGCACGTGGGATACGGGCAGGTGAGGAGGGAGCATGTGGGATACGGGCAGGTGAGGAGGGGGCATGTGGGATACGGGCAGGTGAGGAGGGGGCACGTGGGACACGGGCCGGTGAGGGGGCACGTGGGATACGGGCAGGTGAGGAGGGGGCACGTGGGATACGGGCAGGTGAGGAGGGGGCACGTGGGATACGGGCAGGTGAGGAGGGGGCACGTGGGACACGGGCAGGTGAGGAGGGGGCACGTGGGATACGGGCAGGTGAGGAGGGGGCACGTGGGACACGGGCAGGTGAGGAGAGGGCACGTGGGATACCGCAGATGAGGAGGGGGCACGTGGGATACGGGCAGGTGAGGAGGGGGCACATGGGACACGGGCAGGTGGGGAGGGGGCATGTGGGGTATGAGCAGGTAAGGAGGGGGCACGTGGGACACGGGCAGGTGAGGAGGGGGCACGTGGGATACGGGCAGGTGAGGAGGGGGCACGTGGGATACGGGCAGGTGAGGAGGGGGCACGTGGGATACGGGCAGGTGAGGAGGGGGCACGTGGGACACGGGCAGGTGAGGAGGGGGCACGTGGGATACGGGCAGGTGAGGAGGGGGCACGTGGGACACGGGCAGGTGAGGAGAGGGCATGTGGGATATGGGCAGGTGAGGAGGGGGCACGTGGGATACGGGCAGGTGAGGAGGGGGCACATGGGACATGGGCAGGTGGGGAGGGGGCATGTGGGGTATGAGCAGGTAAGGAGGGGGCACGTGGGATACGGGCAGGTGAGGAGAGGGCACATGGGACACGGGCAGGTGGGGAGGGGGCATGTGGGGTATGAGCAGGTGAGGAGGGGGCATGTGGGATATGGGGAGGTGAGGAGGGGGCACGTGGGTATACGGGCAGGTGAGGAGGGGGCATGTGGGGTATGAGCAGGTGAGGAGGGGGCACGTGGGACACGGGCAGGTGAGGAGGGGGCACGTGGGTATACGGGCAGGTGAGGAGGGGGCACATGGGATACGGGCAGGTGAGGAGGGGGCACGTGGGACACGGGCAGGTGAGGAGGGGCATGTGGGGTAGACACTGGTAAGGAGGGGCATGTGGGGTAGACACTGGTAAGGAGGGGGCCTGCAGGGGACAGATTTCTGAATAGTTTCCATCACAATACAGTGTATTTGCAGTCTCACCTGTCCTGTGTGTGTTACAGGTGCTGCAGCTTAGAGCTCTCCTGTGTTAGCAGTTTCCCTCACGTACAGCACATCTGTGTATAGTGAATCCCCGGAAAGACTTTCTTTTTCCCTCCTGGCCATGCTGATCTCATGCTGGGTTACTCTGCCCAGGAGATACCGGAGAATCCAGGGATAGTGAGAGGAGCTGCAGAAGCTGCTGAAAGTGACTGAAGAGCTCAGTATAGATGTCTGGTAGCGGAGGGGTCTGGTTCGTTCTGAAGGACCTCCAGCAGGTGCAATGCACCCTGACCCCCTGGCAGCAAGTATATCATCTTGATCCTGATTCGCTGGAGTGTGGAACAACCGCGCTCTAATTGGTTTTTCTTAGTTTGACCCCTTTCCTAATTTGTACAAATTAATTAATTTGCATGAATACCTGCCCCGGCTGTTCCCCGTGTGCTCTTACTGTATGTACCTGCGCAGGATGCCCTGTAGCCTGGACTACATCATGGTTATTTATAATGGGTGCAGCCGCCACTCTTATTACATTTCAACACCGGACTAAAATTTGCAGATGAACAATTAATAGATTGGAAGGAACAAAAAAAATGTTGTATAGTAATAAATACTGTATTCTTACTATGTGTAACATAAATACACACAAAACTGGGCGTGCTTTTATTAATAACTAGCTGGAGTACAAAAACACACAGTATAAATAACATTGTAGATAGCTGAATACCCGTGCTTCACTAGGGGCTGAGGATGGTAAATTAGAATGATAGTTGTTTGCTAATTTATGTTGGTTGGAGATCTAGTATATATATAGGCATATCTTGCTTCCCTGACGCACTTTGTGTAGTGGCCAGACCCCTTTTTGGTACCCCAAGGGACCCTGCTCTTCCCACTATACAACTCTCAGTCTGTGGCTTCCTGCTGCCTCCATTCCCCTCCTCACATCATGTCACTGTCCCTGTCACATGCAGCCCTGTCCTCACTGACACATCACTCATCTCCTGATATACTCTGTGCTGCTGGGGACCCTGCTCCTCCCACTATATAACTCTCAGTCTGTGGCTTCCTGCTGCCTCCATTCCCCTCCTCACATCATGTCACTGCCCCTGTCACATGCAGCCCTGTCATCACTGACACATCTCTCATCTCCTGATATACTCTGTGCTGCTGGGGACCCTGCTCCTTCCACTATATAACTCTGTCTGTGGCTTCCTGCTGCCTCCATTCCCCTCCTCACATCATGTCACTGCCCCTGTCACATGCAGCCCTGTCCTCACTGACACATCACTCATCTCCTGATATACTCTGTGCTGCTGGGGACTCTGCTCCTCCCACTATATAACTCTCAGCCTGTGACTTCCTGCTGCCTCCATTCCCCTCCTCACATCATGTCACTGCCCCTGTCACATGTAGCCCTGTCCTCACTGACACATCACTAATCTCCTGATATACTCTGTGCTGCTGGGGACCCTGCTCCTCCCACTATATAACTCCCAGTCTGTGGCTTCCTGCTGCCTCCATTCCCCTCCTCACATCATGCCACTGCCCCTGTCACATGCAGCCCTGTCCTCACTGACACATCACTCATCTCCTGATATACTCTGTGCTGCTGGGGACCCTGCTCCTCCCACTATATAACTCTCAGTCTGTGGCTTCCTGTTGCCTCCATTCCCCTCCTCACATCATGTCACTGCCCCTGTCACATGCAGCCCTGTCCTCACTGACACATCATTCATCTCCTGATATACTCTGTGCTGCTGGGGACCCTGCTCCTCCCACTATATAACTCTCAGTCTGTGGCTTCCTGTTGCCTCCATTCCCCTCCTCACATCATGTCACTGCCCCTGTCACATGCAGCCCTGTCCTCACTGACACATCACTCATCTCCTGATATACTCTGTGCTGCTGGGGACCCTGCTCCTCCCACTATATAACTCTCAGTCTGTGGCTTCCTGCTGCGTCCATTCCCCTCCTCACATCATGTCACTGCCCCTGTCACATGCAGCCCTGTCCTCACTGACACATCACTCATCTCCTGATATACTCTGTGCTGCTGGGGACCCTGCTCCTCCCACTATATAACTCTCAGTCTGTGGCTTCCTGCTGCCTCCATTCCCCTTCTCACATCATGTCACTGCCCCTGGCACATGCAGCCCTGTCCTCACTGACACATCACTCATCTCCTGATATTCTCTGTGCTGCTGGGCAGGGGTGTATCTTCCTATTGGCTCGGATGGCACTCGCCAGGGGCGCCAGCCGAGGAGGGGCGCCATCCAGAGGTGCCACCCGCGGGCAGTAGGTAGATTCACTTTTTGAGGCAGCAGCTATCCCCCCACCGCTGTGTAGTTCCTCACCAGCAGGGATGCCCAGTAATGATCACGGTATGCAGCAGCGGCTGCTGGGAGGTGTAGTTTACAGTATGTAGAGTTTCTTGTCTGTATTGTGGTGCGGTGCTGGACCCCGGCACCATTACAGTGGCTGCTGCTGCTGCTGCATTCTTTGATCATTAATGGGCATCCCTGCTGTTGAGGAACTACACGGGGGTGGGGGGAAAAAGTTGTTGCCTCTAAAAGTGAATCTACCTAAAAGTGCTGCCTTTAATAGTAAAATCAACATGGGGGCATACGTGTATCTGGCACTGTGGGGGTATTTGAGTGTCCGGCACTGTGTGGGTATTTGAGTGTCCGGCACTGTGTGGGCGTACAAGTGTCTGGCACTATAGGGGCATACGAGTGTCTGGCTCGGTGGGGGTATGTGTATCTGGAACTGTGGGGGCATATGTGTATCTGGCACTATACTCGGAGGCATTATGTGCATCTGACATTATACTGGGGACATTATGTGTAATGAGAACTACTGTGGGTATTGTGTGTAAGGCTGCTCATTGTGTGTGTGCGCATGTGTAGGGGGTGTGATTATATATTTATAGGTTGATATCATAATATAAAATTCCCAGGAGCATGCACGCCTTCCCATATATATATATGTATATATATATATAGATAGATATATGGGCACTACTGTGTGGCATAATGTGTATAAGGGGCACTACTGTGTAGCATAACAAGAATAATGTACATTACTGTGCTGTGTAATGTGAGTAAGGCACACTACTGTGGTGTAATTTGAATTGGGGTACTATTGAATGGCCACGCCCCTATTTCAAATGTGGGGGGAGGGCACCAGTCCTTTACTTTGCCAGGGGCGCTTGGGCACCTAAATACACCCCTGCTGCTGGGGACCCTGCTCCTCCCACTATATAACTCTCAGTCTGTGGCTTCTTGCTGCCTCCATTCCCCTCCTCACATCATGTCACTGCCCCTGTCACATGCAGCCCTGTCCTCACTGACACATCACTCATCTCCTGATATACTCTGTGCTGCTGGGGACCCTGCTCCTCCTACTATATAACTCTCAGTCTGTGGCTTCCTGCTGCCTCCTTTCCCCTCCTCACATCATGTCACTGCCCCTGTCACATGCAGCCCTGTCCTCACTGACACATCACTCATCTCCTGATATACTCTGTGCTGCTGAGGACCCTGCTCCTCCCACTATATAGCTCTCAGTCTGTGGCCTGCTGCTGCCTCCATTCCCTTCCCCACATCATGTCACTGCCCCTGTCACATGCAGCCCTATCCTCACTGACACATCACTCATCTCCTGATATACTCTGTGCTGCTGAGGACCCTGCTCCTCCCACTATATAACTCTCAGTCTGTGGCCTCCTGCTGCCTCCATTCCCCTCCTCACATCATGTCACTGCCCCTGTCACATGCAGCCCTGTCCTCACTGACACATCACTCATCTCCTGATATACTCTGTGCTGCTGGGGACCCTGCTCCTCCCACTATATAACTCTCAGTCTGTGACTTCCTGCTGCCTCCATTCCCCTCCTCACATCATGTCACTGCCCCTGTCACATGCATCCCTGTCCTCACTGACACATCACTCATCTCCTGATATACTCTGTGCTGCTGGGGACCCTGCTCCTCCTACTATATAACTCTCAGTCTGTGGCTTCCTGCTGCCTCCTTTCCCCTCCTCACATCATGTCACTGCCCCTGTCACATGCAGCACTGACCTCACTGACACATCACTCATCTCCTGATATACTCTGTGCTGCTGAGGACCCTGCTCCTCCCACTATATAACTCTCAGTCTGTGGCTTCCTGCTGCCTCCATTCCCCTCCTCACATCATGTCACTGCCCCTGTCACATGCAGCCCTGTCCTCACTGACACATCACTCATCTCCTGATATACTCTGTGCTGCTGGGGACCCTGCTCCTCCCACTATATAACTACTCTCAGTCTGTGGCTTCCTGCTGCCTCCATTCCCCTCCTCACATCATGTCACTGCCCCTGTCACATGCAGCCCTGTCCTCACTGACACATCACTCATCTCCTGATATACTCTGTGCTGCTGGGGACCCTGCTCCTGCCACTATATTACTCTCAGTCTGTGGCTTCCTGCTGCCTCCATTCCCCTCCTCACATCATGTCACTGCCCCTGTCACATGCAGCCCTGTCCTCACTGACACATCACTCATCTCCTGATATACTCTGTGCTGCTGGGGACCCTGCTCCTCCCACTAAATAACTCTCAGTCTGGCGCTTCCTGCTGCCTCCATTCCCCTCCTCACATCATGTCACTGCCCCTGTCACATGCAGCCCTGTCCTCACTGACACATCACTCATCTCCTGATATACTCTGTGCTGCTGGGGACCCTGCTCCTCCCACTATATAACTCTCAGTCTGTGGCTTCCTGCTGCCCCCATTCCCCTCCTCACATCATGTCACTGCCCCTGTCACATGCAGCCCTGTCCTCACTGACACATCACTCATCTCCTGATATACTCTGTGCTGCTGGGGACCCTGCTCCTCCTACTATATAACTCTCAGTCTGTGGCTTCCTGCTGCCTCCATTCCCCTCCTCACATCATGTCAGTGCCCCTGTGAAATTATCGATTTTTTTCACAGTTTATTATATAGCGCAGCACATTATGTATCTCCTGATATACTCTGTGCTGCTGGGGGACCATGCTACTTCCACTATATAACTGTCAGTGTGTGGGTTTGTGCTACCTGCATTCCCCTCCTCACATCATGTCACTGCCCCTGTCACATGCAGCCCTGTCCTCACTGACACATCACTCATCTCCTGATATACTCTGTGCTGCTGGGGACCCTGCTCCTTCCACTATATAACTCTGTCTGTGGCTTCCTGCTGCCTCCATTCCCTTCCTCACATCATGTCACTGCCCCTGTCACATGCAGCCCTGTCCTCACTGACACATCTCTCATCTCCTGATATACTCTGTGCTGCTGGCCCACACCTAGGGATGCTAATGGTGTGTTACCCCCACAGTGTTTGTTCCCAGAGTGTAAGTCATATGTGTACCAAGTTTGTTGTAAATACGTCCAAGCATTCAGGAGTTATGCTGTCTCCTGAAATACTCTGTGCTGCTGTCCCACCGCTAGGGGTTCTAGGGGTGTCTAACCCCCGCAAAGTTTGTATCCAGATTGTAAGTCACATGTGTACCAAGTTTGATGTAAATTGTTCCAGCCCTTCCACCGTTATGCTGTCTGCTGACATACTCTGTGCTGCTGTCCCACCTCTAGGGGTGCTAGGGGTGTGTTACCCCCACAGTGTTTGTTCCCAGAGTGTAAGTCATATGTGTACCAAGTTTGTTGTAAATTGCTGCAGGCATTCCAGAGTTATGCTATCTGCTGACATACTCTGTGCTGCTGCCTCAACCCTCGGGGTGTCTTTTCCCCACAGTGTTTGTTCCCAGAGTGTAAGTCATATGTGTACCAAGCTTGTTGTAAATTGGTCCAGGCATTCGGGAGTTATGCTGTCTCCTGAAATACTCTGTGCTGCTGTCCACCCCTAGGGGTGCGAGGGGTGTCTTCCCCCACAGTGTTTGTTGCCAGAGTGTAAGTCAGATGTGTACCAAGTTTGGTGTAAATTGCTCCAGCCCTTCCACAGTTATGCTGTCTGCTGACATACTCTGTGCTGCTGTCCCACCCCTAGGGGTGTCTTCCCCCCACAGTGTTTGTTACCATCGTGTGAGGCATATGTGTACCAATTTCTGAGTCCATTGCTCCAGCAATTCCGGAGTTATGCTGTCTCCTGATATACTCTGTGCTGCTGTCTGCCCCCTAGGGATTTCTAATTGTTTTAGTTGCCTCCGCTGTGTTTTATATGCCCGTATGTCAAATTTCAGGATCTTCTCATGTAAACTGTGGATTTGTATAGAAGGACAGAAGGACAGATTTTCACTTTTATATAGTAGATTGTAATAACGCACAAGGGAGGTCATTCCGAGTTGTTCGCTCGTTGCCGATTTTCGCAACGGAGCGATTAAGGCGAAAATGCGCATGCACATGGTACGCAGTGCGCATGCGCTAAGTATTTTAGCTCAAAACTTAGTAGATTTACTCACGGCAGAACGAAGAATTTTCCTCGTTGAAGTGATCGGAGTGTGATTGACAGGAAGTGGGTGTTTCTGGGCGGAAACTGACCGTTTTCAGGGAGTGTGCGGAAAAACGCAGGCGTGCCAGGAAAAAACGCGGGTGTGTCTGGAGAAACGGGGGAGTGGCTGGGCGAACGCAGGGCGTGTTTGTGACGTCAAACCAGGAACGAAACGGGCTGAGCTGATCGCAGTGTAGGAGTAGGTCTGGAGCTACTCAGAAACTGCAGGGAATTATTTAGTAGCAATTCTGCTAAGCGAAGATACACTCCCAGAGGGCGGCGGCCTAGCGTGTGCAATGCTGCTAAAAGCAGCTAGCGAGCGAACAACTCGGAATCACCCCCAAGGACTTTTTGTTTTGTAGTATTTTTTTTTTTTTTTTTATTGTACTTATCTCGTAGATCTTATTTGACTTTACCTACTGAAATCTGTAAGGCTGAGGCTACAGAACGTAAAGCCCTGTGACCACAGAATTACAGGATGAGCTGTTTAGCCGGCTGGTGAGGAGACAACGCGTACCAGATCTGCCTACACCTGGCGATCAGACCCCTGCTCCCACTCTCTGTTTCATAGCTTACTGTATAACCTTTATTTGACTTTGAGGGGGAGATGTGTCAAGCCTTGGAGACAGATGAAGTGGAGAAGTTGTCCAAAGCAGGTAGGCTTAATACATCTCCCCCCTGAGTTACTGCCTTGTACACACATTGTTTTTCCCCTATATGCTCTTAAACCAGGTAGTTATATAATCAGGCAGAGCTGTTTATTTCCGTTGCCTTGGGATACAACACAAAGCTGCACTCTGAAGGAGAGGAGGACACAGACAAGCCTTCATGTAAAAGCGGTAAGAAGGTGGCAGTCACTGTAATGCCTCTGACCCTCAGACTGCAGGAAGGTCAGACCACTAGGTATTAATGCAGAGAGTTGTGAGGTTGTTTGTCTGTCAGGGTGTGATCCTTCTCCGAGCGATACTCCGGTGATTCACCCGCAGGTATTATCTCGGATTTGTTTAATTGTTACAAATCTATCAAGAGGGATCACTGTCAGAAGAACGGTGTTATTTTTAGAGGACCTAGTGCACAATAGCAGACGGAATCAGGAAATAAATGTACGGCGTTATGGCCGTATGCGGTTTTAGTGCCAGACAAGGATGTTACCTGGTTAATGTGCAAGTTATGTCGTGTTCTTCGCCTCAAAACTCTGAGTTATATTTAGTTGTGTTGTTTTCCACTTAGGCGACTTGTGTCTGTCTAGGTGTGGTGACACAATAATGTGCACAATATGAGGTAGAGGCACTATAGTGTGACATCATGTAAATTGGGGATACTGGGGGCACTACTATGGTTGATAAAATAAATTAGGGAACGACTATGGAGCCACTTTACTTTCATTGGATGTTTTAAATGTGTTTTACAATTTCAGTTATTTTTTTCCCCCTCCATTCATATTTCTTTATTTTCCATTTTCCCCTCCGTTTTGTTCCCTTTTTTTTTCTTTTTTTCTTTTTTACTTTTTTACCTCTTCTCTTTTATCTCCTGAGTCTGGCCAAACACAAAATGAGTTATTATTACAAAAGAACTGTCCAGCTTTATTTTATGTTCTGTGATGACGTTCTGCATCAATTTGGCATCCGAGTAAGGTGGGAAACCCCGAGCCGGACTCGGATCTCGCCTCGGATTCCAAAGTTCAGGTGGGTCCGGTTCTCCAAGAACCCGCTCATCTCCAGTTATAATACTAAATTGTAATAAAACCCATACATGCTATTGATGTGGTTTAAGTTACATATGTACTTCCACATACATTAACCCGTACACGACGATAGACTCAATAATTACTGACAAGGCCGGCCCCAGGCCTAATAGCGCCCTGAGCGAGAAAATTTAGAAGCACACCCCACCACCACCACCATGCGCGCACGCTCCTGGGAAAGTGGGCGTGGCCTCGCAACTAATCAAACTATAAATATATTTTCACACCCCCTCTACACACACAATTAGCAGCTTTACACATAACACCCACAGTAGTGTTCCGTACAGCGATAGCGGCGCCCATTAAGTGTGGTGCCCTGCGCGGCCGCTGTATTGGAAGTTTCCTGGAGCCGGCCCTGATTACTTATATATTGCTTTACCTTGCTGCTCCCTCACACATTTACTCAACTACTACGGGGCATAACATTAACTGAGGCACTACTGTGGTTTAGAAAATTAACTAGGGCACTATTATGGGGCATAAAATTAACACCTGCTGTAGAGAAGACATAAGCAAATGCAGGGGGGTTTCCAGTTACCCGGAAAACCCCGTCCCCACCAGCCTTGCCAGCGGCCAGTACATGTAGTATAATGGAGCTGCAGTAAATGCCCAAATGATTTTCCTACTAAGTCTGCTGTGTGTGTGTGTGGATCTGAGTGCTCACTCACCGCATCGGAGAATCTAGTAAGTGGCTTACCATGATCATTGGGCCTGCATATGACGGATCATTGGGCCTGCATATGTCTGGTCATTGGGCCTGCATATGTCTGATCATTGGGCCTGCATATGTCTGATCACTGGGCCTGCATATGTCTGATCATTGGGCCTGCATATGACGGATCATTGGGCCTGCATATGTCTGATCATTGGGCCTGCATATGTCTGATCATTGGGCCTGCATATGTCTGATCACTGGGCCTGCATATGTCTGATCATTGGGCCTGCATATGTCTGATCACTGGGCCTGCATATGTCTGATCATTGGGCCTGCATATGTCTGATCACTGGGCCTGCATATGTCTGATCATTGGGCCTGCATATGACGGATCATTGGGCCTGCATATGTCTGATCATTGGGCCTGCATATGTCTGGTCATTGGGCCTGCATATGTCTGGTCATTGGGCCTGCATATGTCTGATCATTGGGCCTGCATATGTCTGATCACTGGGCCTGCATATGTCTGATCATTGGGCCTGCATATGTCTGATCATTGGGCCTGCATATGTCTGATCATTGGGCCTGCATATGTCTGATCATTGGGCCTGCATATGTCTGATCACTGGGCCTGCATATGTCTGATCATTGGGCCTGCATATGTCTGATCATTGGGCCTGCATATGACGGATCATTGGGCCTGCATATGTCTGATCATTGGGCCTGCATATGTCTGATCATTGGGCCTGCATATGTCTGATCATTGGGCCTGCATATGTTTGATCATTGGGCCTGCATATGACGGATCATTGGGCCTGCATATGTTTGATCATTGGGCCTGCATATGTCTGATCATTGGGCCTGCATATGTTTGATCATTGGGCCTGCATATGACGGATCATTGGGCCTGCATATGTCTGATCATTGGGCCTGCATATGTCTGATCATTGGGCCTGCATATGTCTGATCATTGGGCCTGCATATGACAGATCATTGGGCCTGCATATGTCTGATCATTGGGCCTGCATATGACGGATCATTGGGCCTGCATATGTCTGATCATTGGGCCTGCATATGTCTGATCATTGGGCCTGCACATGACGGATCATTGGGCCTGCATATGTCTGATCATTGGGCCTGCATATGTCTGATCATTGGGCCTGCATATGTGTGATCATTGGGCCTGCATATGACAGATCATTGGGCCTGCATATGACGGATCATTGGGCCTGCATATGTCTGATCATTGGGCCTGCATATGTCTGATGTACAGTATACATAAGCTGCACTTAGTTTGGGGCAGACTATAGATTGTTACATGCTAATTTTGCATTGTTCATGGACTGCCTGCAGTCTCTCTATAATTAAACATTTGGAAACCCCCCCTCCAGAAATCCTATGTTTGCCTCTGGAGGTGTCTCTCTAGAAGCATTGGGAAAGGGGCCCCTTCATATTATTGCTATGGGGCCCATATAGTTCTGGCTATGCGCCTACTGCAGGTATGAGGCAAGCTGAATCCCTAATACAGGCCTGGGAACCACTTACATAGGACGACATTACAACGCTGGTAATAACGGCTAGTGTTGTTGTGTGGTCTGAGAATCCAGATCGTTTGGCAACGGACGGACTTGGTGGTCTCACTGTAAGACCACTAATAGGGTGCAGCCGAGGTTAACTCTGAGTTCTGTCCCTGCGGGGCCTCGTGATTTCCTCCCAGTCTGGGAAACCACCTCAGTTCCTCTGCGCCACAGCAGAAGAAACTACAATTCTCTACCACCCAACAAAAACACGTTCCCGCACAATCACAATTATCCGTGCAAAGGTCAGCTCAGTGTGGGACAGTGGTCTCTGGACAACGAATATGTCTCACAGAAAGTATTGGCTGTAGTTTTCTGCAGCAGTGCATTGTGGGTAAGCGTAGCAGTACACAGTAATGATATATGTAATACAGAGAGAATGCCTGTGCATGGTCAAGCCTGGTCCTTTGGACCAGCCCCCACAGACAGTAGGGTGTGTGGCAGACTTCAGTGGTCAGACATAGCATCAGGGCATCTCCTTGGTGCGTCTAGACAGTGGCACCTCACTTACAGAGAGATGTATCAAGAATGACCATACTGTATGTATCACATTAATCAACCAATGGTCACCAACTATGGGAGATCATCGATGGTTTCACTCATCGATGGTCATCCCTATTATTTAAGTGAATGACCCGCGGGCCAATCACAGCCCGGGGGGGGGGGGGGCTTCGTGGGTGTCAGGGGTGGAGCTATGCTGTGAGTCCCGTCAACTTGCAAAAAAAATAAAAAAATTGTTTATGTTGTGCCATCGATGGAGGGAAACCATCTGGTTCTCTCCCATCGATGGCAAAAGCATTCAACAACGGCCATAAACGATTGATGAATAGCAATCATCGGTGGTCGATGGCCATTCCTACTTCCTTGCCAGATTTCTTTGTTAGAACCTGTAACACTTGTGTAAATTGGAGAGAGATAAAGTACCAACCAATCAGCTTTTGCTATGTGACTGGCTGTGTTTGAAAAATGACAAAAGCTGATTAGTTGGTTCTCTCTCTCTCTCTCTCTCTCTCTCTCTCTCTCTCTCTCTCTCCAGGCTTTGATACATATCCCCACAGTAACATGGTCACTGATCTCTTCGTCCTTCTGGATTTTACAAGAACGGGAATACTTTCTCCACTTTCCATAGGAAATAAATAGTTTTCATATTAAATAGGAAAGGATGAAATTCTGAGCTGGCAGGGAATGTTCTATATCAATCCCTCAGATGGTTTATAAATTGATTCTCCATTTTTTGTTTTAACCTTTGAGGCAAAAAAATCTACTCGGAATGCGCTAAAATAGGGAGAGAAGACAATGGGGCACCCGTTTTCGGGTGATATCTGCAAATTTCAAGCATCCCCAGAATGTATCAATTAGGGGGTGACCACAGCAAATACGGGAGATACCATCATTTGTAAAAGGATCGCTATGATGTGACGTGCCCCTCGCTCCGGAATGTGAAGTGTGGCCCAGATAGGCTACTGTGCGCTAATACGGTTTTCTTTTAAGGCGATCTCCATTCGTCCTCATGCATGTGGAGCCCAACGGCCGCGTCCAAACTCGGAAGCAAAGTGATAGCGGAAGTTATCTTTGAGCTTCCGGCTCTTCATCAGGACGAGCTGATATCGGGTCCCGACAAGAGATTATTGATTCATTTTTTTGCTTTGTGAATGTAGTTGTTCGTAAGGATTCAGTATGATTTACCGGCGGTCTATATACAGACAGCGGGATTCCAACCGCCAGTATGTCGGCCGCAGGGCGAGCGCAAAGAGTCGCCTGCCGGGCTCGGTAGCTCGCTGCGCTTGCCACTGAATCTATTCCCGCTCTGTGGGTGTCGTGGACACCTACAAATGGGACTAGTCCTGTAGCACCGGTATTTCGGCTGGCGGAATTCCGGCGTCGGTATCCTGACCGCCAGGATCCCGACAGCCGGGAAATTAAATGTACCCCCTTCGTAACATGGGGGTAATTCTGAGTTGATCGCAGCAGGAACTTTGTTAGCAGTTGGGCAAAACCATGTGCACTGCAGGGGAGGCAGATGTAATATGTGCAGAGAGAGTTAGATTTGGGTGGGTTATTTTGTTTCTGTGCAGGGTAAATACTGGCTGCTTTATTTTTACACTGCAATTTAGATTGCAGATTGAACACACCTCACCCAAATTTAACTCTCTCTGCACATGTTACATCTGTCCCCCTGCAGTGCACATGGTTTTGTCCAACTGCTAACAAATTTGATGCTGCGATCAACTCAGAATTACCCCCCATGTCCCAACTGCAATAAAAATGTCTTAGATGATCAATTTAACCCACCATCACCATCTGTCCGAGGAGGCCCCGTGCTCAGACTTCTAGGAATAGGAAGTACTACCACTTACCTTGAGCCACCTGAGAATGCCCGGTTCCTGTTATCCCGTCACTCAATGCAGGGTGTAGTTCCAGCATCCAAGTCTGACAATTACCGTAAACCAGATCCTCTGGATGTTCCCTAGATGAAACTGGTCAATAGAAACTGTCAGGTATTCTTCTAATGCCAATAATTCAATGGAAACATTGTTTCTCTGATTGATTTAAAGCCTCTTATATGTCAAACAATGGAATTGCTGTACATGTCTTAGGTTCTGGTTTAACCTTCGGTAAAGGACATTTCACGCAGAAGACTTTGCTACGTCATACTTCTATTTCCTGATGGAAAAACTTTCCCTCTGAATATAAGTGAACATTATTTATGCATCATTTATTGTATAAACTGAAAACAAGTGGAACAATCTCCTATATAATAGCCCTATTCTGTGACCTTGTGATTCATTTGCTAACGCTGGGCGGAGTCACAACAGTGGGCGGAGTTAGTCACATGAGTCACAGAGATCTGGCCAAATCTACAGGAGACTAGGAGCAGAAGCAGATAGCATGGGCATTGGGCATGTCACAGACAGGGGTGCATACCTCCCAGCTTTCTGCAGGAGCTTTCTCCAGGCAGAAGGAGGGAAACACTCGGCGAAAAGGGGGCGTGGCTTCACGGGAGGGCACCCGTTTTCGTCAGTGAGGGGGCATGCCCAGCGCTCTGTGAGCTGCTGGCATGCCCCCAGGGGCTGATTATGAGTCCGGGGGGCACAGGGCACTTGAGACAGGGGAGCCCTATCTCATTGCTGTGCCTGCTGTGGGTTGGGGGCGTGGTCTAATCGCGACCCGCGCGGCCACGCCCCCTTATGCAAATTCCGATTTTTATTTTTATTTTTTTTAATGGGATTTTGGCCCCTCAGCTAGGGCTAAATCCAGAGGACGTGGTCGCTCCCCCTACACACCCGCACAGGCAGAAGAGATCAGGGAGACTGCTGCCTCCCTGTAACACCACAGACCTGCCAATATGCAGCAGCGTGTGCTGACTGTAGCACAATGCTGCCGCTGTTGCTGGTAGGACGGGGGGGGGGGGGGGCTTCTGAGCTGGGACAGAGCTACTCCAGCCGGGGGGCCCCCTAAAACTGTGGGGCCAATGGTACGTACACCCTGCCCCCCCTCTTAATTCGGCTCTGCTACTGGAACCCCCCCTTAATCCGTACCCCCTGATGCCCCCTCTCCCTCTGTCTCCACTATTCACCGCTGCTCTGCTAAGCAGAACAGCGAGTACAGGAGCTTTCCAACTGCCCCCCCCCACCGCCGGACACTGCGACCCGCGGGTGGGACAGCGGGACAGACCCCAAAAAATGGGACTGTCCCGCGAAAATCGGGACATTTGGGAGGTATGGGGGTGTGTGAGGGGTATGTCATACAGACAGACGGGCACCGGCTCACTGTGTGCTTGACCCCCACATCAGCATACTCAGCAGGGTCACTCTGGCGGGGAGGAGCGTCACTTTCTAGCACACTCCACGCTTCTTAGCTGCAGTTTAGTGGGGCACCAGCCGCTGTGCAGGTTCCATACTGCCTCTGTTATCTCCAGCCCCGGCAACCCCACCGCTAGCTGCAGCGCTGCCACCCGCAGTGGAGTGCGCCCAGCTCATTCACACACTTTAGCTGGCGGGTAGCGCTGCAGAAATCCGAGCTGCTTGCAGGCTCTGACCCACTCCTCCCTCCAGCCGCAGCGTCTCCTGGGAGCTAACCAGTCACTCCCAGTCTCCCCTTACCACAGTGCCCGGAAGCCGTGAGGTCCGCGCCACGTGCATGCTATGACCCCCTCCTCCCTCCAGCCTCAGCGTCTCCTGGGGGCTAACCAGTCACTCCCAGTCTCCCCTTACCACAGTGCCCGGAAGCCGTGGGGTCCGCGCCACGTGCATGCTATGACCCCCTCCTCCCTCCAGCCGCAGCATCTCCTGGGGGCTAACCAGTCATTTCCAGTCTCACCTTACCACAGTGCCCGGCAGCTGCGCGAGGTCTGCGGTGTGTGACTGAGGAGGGGGGGAGGGATGCGGACTGGCAGAGAAAGCAGGACTCCAGCCTGAGAGAGTCAGCCATGCCAAGTCTCCAGCAGCAGCAGATCCCAACAGGTTGGAATGGAACAGCAGCAGCCAGCAGCAGTGACTCCGGTAAGACACATCTGTCTGTCACCACTGTTTTGTCCCTAATACCAATCTCTCCCGTGCCCTGTGTTCTGTCATGTCCCTGTCACCCCTGGCCTTGCCCTGCCACCCTTATTCTGGCCCTTTCACCCTTATCCTGGCCCTTTCACCCTTATCCTGGCCCTGTCACCCTTATGCTGGCCCTGTTACCCCTATCCTGGCCCTGTCACCCCTGTGCTTGCCCTGTCAACCCTATACTGGCCCCATCACCCCTGTCCTGGTCCTGCCGCCCCTACCCTGGCCCTGTCACCCCTGTCCTGTCCCTATCATTTCTGTCCTGGCCCTGTCACCCCTGTCCTGGCCCCGTCACCCCTGTCCTGGCCCCGTCACCCCTGTCCTGGCCCCGTCAACCCTGTACTGACCCTGTCACCCCTGTCCTGGCCCTGTTACTGCATACCCTCCAACTACCTTTTATGGCATGTACAGTACCCGCAGCGCCTCCAGACCTCTCCCCAATGCACCACACCTCCGCACCTTCCCCTCCACCACATGCGGCACTCCACCCCTCCCCCACATGCTGTGCCTCCAGACCCCCTACACCACCCGTGGCTCCCACTCCTCCACCCCTTCACCACCCACAGCACCTCCAGGCCCCTTCCACCATTCACCCCCCTTATACGTCTCCCCCCACACCTGCCCCCCTCCACCCGCAGCATCTGCAGACACCCTCCTCCATCAGCGGTCCCCCCCTCACCCACCCCTCCCCCACCAATGGCACCCCCGCACCTGCCCCTCCACCACCTGCAGCACCTCCGGACCTCCTTTCCCATCCGCCGCAACACCCGTACCTGCCCCTACCCTACCCATGGTGCCTGCGGTCCCCTACCCAACCCCCGGCACACCCATCCCACAGCACCTCCGGAACCCTTCACCCATCCACAACATCCCCACACCTGCCCCTCTCCCACCCGTGGCAACCCTGCCCCTCCCCCACCTGCAGTGCCTCCGGACCCCTCCCCCATCTGCATCCCCCACTCCTCTGCCCCTCCCCCACGCGCAGCACCTCCCGAACCTTCCCCATCCGGGCCCCACCCCCACTTCTGCCTCCCCTCCACCCGCAGCATCTACAGACACCATCCGCAGTCCCCCCCGCACCCGCTACATTCTGTACATCGTGCCCTGCAGGTGCTGTTCACGCCGTCGCAAGGGGCTGCGCCTCCTTCACCATCGCACGCCCTTTCATTGTGCAATATTTAACCACCAACAAAGGAATGCAGGTAATACTCCATATAATACAAATATTAAACCCCAGAAAGGCATGCAAGGGTTAAGGGGGCGTAGCCCCTTGCGACGGTGTGAAGAGCGCCCGTAGGGCGCGATGAAGCACCTAGTATATATATATATATATATATATATATATATATAAGATGTTGTAGAGAATACCCTAAACGCTCACAAGTTGCTCACTTGACAATGCCATATTACAGTGATGAACAGGCTTTCTCCCATATTTCTGCAAGAACGTATGGTTTGCCTGGAGGACACATTTTCGGAACAGAAGCAGTTTGCAGAGGCAGAAAGGAGGGATTGGGCGGAGGGAAGTCGTTCCTAGCAAAATATGGGCTAGGTGCTCAGACGCACTTTGTTATGCAGAGCAGGGAGCAATGGGGGTCATTCTGAGTTGATCGCTAGCTGCCGTTCGCAGCGCAGCGATCAGGCTAAAAATCTGCATTTCTGCGCGTGCGTATGCACCGGGTACAAAGCTCTTTGTGGTTGTGCACAGGTTCTAGCGAAGTTTTCAGTCGCACTGACGGCCGCAAGAAGATTGACAGGAAGTGGGCGTTTCTGGGTGACAACTGTCCGTTTTCAGGGAGTGTTTGTAAAAATGCAGGCGTGGCTGGGCGTTCGCTGGGCAGGTGTATGACGTCATATCCGGAGTCCGGACACGAATAGGCTGAAATGATTGCAAGCGCTGAGTAAGGTCAGAGCTACTCTGAAACTGCACAAACTGTTTTTGCGGAGCTCGGCTGCACAGGCGTTCGCACTTCTGCTAAGCTAAATACACTCCCAGTGGGCGACGGCATAGCGTCTGCACGGCTGCTAAAACTAACTAGCGAGCGATCAACTCGGAATGACCCCCAATGTTTCCTTCTCCAGAGATAACTGAAATAAGACAATGGGGATTCTTGTGTGGAAGTTTCCTCGCCATGCTGAGTGGCAGGGGCATAGAGGTGGCTGGCAGGGCCGTAAATACGTGTGTGCCAGGTGTGCCTGGCACACAGCGCAGTTGCCCTGAGGGCACAACGGCCAGCGGCATGTAATGAGTCAAATTGACTCATTACATGCCGGCTCTGCTGTGTGCCGTGCGCCGCGCTGTTGAGGAGAGCAGCAGCGCCGGAGGCAGCGGAGAAGGAGGAGGAGGGAGGGGGACTGGAGCCGCAGCAGCGCTATGTAATTGGTAGTAAGCGCCGCTGCAGCAGTCCTCTCTCCTTCCGTATTGGCTGCCCGGCGTTGCTGTGAATGCTGGAATGCGGTTCCTTCATCCCAGCATTCACAGCGGTGGCGGGCAGCCTATACGGAAGGAGGGGGCTGCTGCAGTGGCGCCTCTACCAATTACATAGCGCTGCTGCGGCTCCAGTCCCCCTCCCTCCTCCTCCTTCTCCGCTGCCTGCACCAAGGGATCTGCCAGCAAGAGGAGCGATGGTAAGTCTCTCTCTCTCTCCCTCTCTCTCTATCTATTCTGAAAAAGGGTGACGCTGTCTGCTGTAATGTGTAATAAGGGTGACGCTGTCTGCCGTAATGTGTAAAAAGGGGTACGCTGTCTGCCGTAATGTGTAAAAAGGGGGACGCTGTCTGCCGTAATGTGTAAAAAAGGGGACGCTGTCTGCCGTAATGTGTAATAAGGGTGACGCTGTCTGCCGTAATGTGTAAAAAGGGGGACGCTGTCTGCCACAATGTGTAAAAAAGGGACGCTGTCTGCCGTAATGTGTAAAAAGGGGTACGCTGTCTGCCGTAATGTGTAAAAAGGGGTACGCTGTCTGCCGTAATGTGTAAAAAGGGGGACGCTGTCTGCCGTAATGTGTAAAAAAGGGGACGCTGTCTGCCGTAATGTGTAATAAGGGTGACGCTGTCTGCCGTAATGTGTAAAAAGGGGGACGCTGTCTGCCACAATGTGTAAAAAAGGGACGCTGTCTGCCGTAATGTGTAAAAAGGGGACGCTGTCTGCCGTAATGTGTAAATAAGGGGGACGCTGTCTGCCGTAATGTGTAAAAAGGGGATGCTGTCTGCCGTAATGTGTAAAAAGGGGGCGCTGTCTGCAGAGCCGGCCATAGGCATAGGCAAACTAGGCAATTGCCTAGGGCATTTGATATGCCTAGGGGCATCAGCAGCTTCTGCTGATTAAAATGATATGCAACATGCCTATATTCTGTGTGTAGCATTTCATATGCAGATACAGCCACAGTCTCACACAGTATATAGGCATGCTGCATATCATTTTAATCAGCAGAAGCTGCTTGTTCATCCTAGCTACATAGCAATGCAAATAAGATGCATTTTTATAAAAAAAAAGGTGCCCGACGTTAGCATTGAGGCAAGATTTATGAGGACACATCTGTATCCAAGCAGAGGCAGAGGTCACAGTGTTAGTGGCAGTGTGAGTGCTGTGTGCATGTGAGTGGGTTGGTTGTGCAGTAGTGTTCGGAATATGTGTAAGGAGCATTATGTGTGTCATGTAAAAATGCATTAATAATGTGCAACATATGTGTAAGGGGCACTGTGTGTGTCATTATGTGTATAAGGGCATTAATTATGTGCAGCATATGTGTAACAGGGTACTACTGTATGTGTGTCATTATGTGTATAGGGGCACTAATAATGTGCAGCAAATGTGTAGGGGGCACTATGTGTGTCATTATGTGTATAAGGGCATTAATAATGTGCGGCATATGTGTAAGGGACATTATGTGTAAAAGGGCATTAATAAAGGTTATCATAATGTGTAAGGCACATTATGTTTATAAGGACATTAATAATGTGTCTCATATGTGTAAGGGGCATTACTCTGTGGCATTATGTGTATAAGGTGCTCTACTATGTGGTGTTGCGTATAGAAAGGGCACTACTGTGTCGTCTAATGTGAATAAAGAGCAATAGGGTGTGGTGTAATGTGAATAAGGAGCAATTCAGTCAGTGTGATGTAATGTGAATAAGGGACTCTACTGTGAGGAGTAACGTTTATAAGGTAAAGTGATACTACTGTGGGATGTAATATGAATTATGGACACTATCGCATGATCAAATGTGAATAAAGTTGCAGTACTGTGTGGCGTAATTGGAATTGGGGTTACTATTGTGTGGCCATGTCCCTTGCCAGCAAAAACACACCCCATTTTGGGCTGAGCACCAAATGTGCGAACTGTTCCTATTTAAAATATAGGAGGTACAAACACCAAAATAAGGGCTGCTATGGGTGAGGGGTGATGGTGCTGGGAAAGAGGTGCAAGGTCAGAGGTGGATCCAGCGGTGGTGCTAGGGGGCACCAGCCAAAATCTTTCCTAGGGCATCATATTGGTTAGGGCCGGCTCTGGCTGTCTGCCGTAATGTGTAAATAAGGGGGACGCTGTCTGCCGTAATGTGTAAAAAAGGGGACGCTGTCTGCTGTAATGTGTAAAAAGGGGGACTGTCTGCCGTAATGTGTAAAAAGGGGATGCTGTCTGCTGTAATGTGTAAAAAGGGGGACTGTCTGCTGTAATGTGTAAAAAGGGGGACGCTGTCTGCCATAATGTGTAAAAGGGGGACGCTGTCTGCCGTAATGTGTAAAAGGGGCTCTACCTGGTGTAGTGGCGCTACTGTGCAGCGTAATTTGAATAAAGGAGACTACTGTGCACCGTTATATGAATTGGTATTATTTTGTGGCCACGTCCCTTCCCTATGAAGCCACGCCCCTATATAGTTTTTGCGCGCCTGCGGCGCGCACTGCCCCTGTCTTGCATGGTGGTGGTGTGTGTGTGGGGGGGGGAGGGGCGCCAATACCGTTTCTTGCACACAGCACTAAAATGCCTAGTTACGGGACTGGCGCAACTGCCCGCTTTCCCTAAAATCATCAGCGGCTTGTAAGGAGTCAAACTGACTCATTACAAGCCGCCTGTGTGCGTGTGCTGCCGCCGGCGAGGAGAGGAGCAGCTCGTGGTGCAGGGGAGGAGGGAGGGGGACTGGAGCTGCAACAGCGCTATGTAATTGGTGGCAGCGCCACTGCAGCTGTCCCTCTCCTTCCACATAGGCTGGCCGTCGCTGCTGTGAATGCTGGGACGCTGTCTGCAGTAATAAGTAAAAAGGGGGACGCTGTCTGCCGTAATGTGTAAAAAGGGGGACGCTGTCTGCCGTAAATAAGTAAAAAGGGGTACTCTGTCTGTCGCAATAAGTAAAAAGGGGTACGCTGTCTGCCGTAATGTGTAAAAAGTGGACGCTGTCTGCCGTAATGTGTAAAAAAGGGGACGCTGTCTGCTGTAATTTGTAAAAAGGGGACTCTGCCAAAATGTGTAAAAAGTGGACGCTGTCTGCCGTAATGTGTAAAAAGGGGACACTGTCTGCCGTAATGTGTAAAAAGAGGACGCTGTCTGCCGTAATGTGTAAAAAGGGGATGCTGTCTGCCGTAATGTGTAAAAAGGGGACACTGGCTGCCGTAATGTGTAAAAAGGGGACGCTGTCTGCCGTAATGTGTAAAAAGGGAGACGCTGTCTGCCGTAATGTGTAAAAAGGGGACGCTGTCTGCTGTAATGTGTAAAAAGGGGACGCTGTCTGCTGTAATGTGTAAAAAGGGGACGCTGTCTGCTGTAATGTGTAAAAAGGGAGACGCTGTCTGCCGTAATGTGTAAAAAGGGGACGCTGTCTGCTGTAATGTGTAAAAAGGGGACGCTGTCTGCTGTAATGTGTAAAAAGGGGACGCTGTCTGCTGTAATGTGTAAAAAGGGAGACGCTGTCTGCCGTAATGTGTACATACCATAAAAAAAGGTACAGTTGGAGGGTATGTAATTCCAGTGCATAGTCTGGAACCAGATCCCTAGAAGAGGGGGGTGGGCTTTTCAGGCAGTGGGGCCTACTGGGGTTTCCTCTGTCCCCAGGGAGGCCCATAAGTGTAGCAACGCAATGTTTGTATGTGAAGTCCCTGGTAATCCCACAAGGTGCTTGCAACATGCCACGTAACCGTTATACATCAACTGTCCAATCAAACATACGTGTTACATGTCACCACACACCTTTCAGCGCAACTGGATCTTTTCAAGCTTTGGGGAGAGGCTTATTAACACTTGTAACAAGGAAATATGGAGGCGATACCCATAGCAACTAACCAGATTCTAGGCATCCTTTCCCATAATGCATTAGGTGAATAATAGAAGCTGATTGGCCTATTCATAAATGTCCCTACAATGTGGCGCTGGCAGTGTTATCCGTGTGCATGGCTCATGCGAGGTCTATTCATATTTTGAACCAACCAAAGTAAGGACTTTGGATGAGTGAATGAGCCATGGCCACCAGGACGTCGGGCAATGCTGGGCGCTGAGGGCCAGTAGAGGGGAGCTGGCTGTGCAGCCTTGGGGTGTACCTTCCTATAGTGTGTGCCGCCCCTGCACGTCTAGGCACGTAAAGAACAAGGGGATCCGGTCTGAAGATCGACAGTGTCTAGGTCGACAATGTTTAGGTCGACCACTATAGGTCGACATGGATGGAAGGTCGACAGGGTTTCTAGGTCGACATGTGCTATGTCGACAGGTCTAAAGGTCGACATGAGTTTTAAAATAAAAATAAAAAAATTTTGGGGATTTTTTCATACTTAACGATCCACGTGGACTACGATTGGAACGGTAAAGTGTGCCGAGCGAAGCGGCAGCGGAGCGAAGGCACCATGCCCGAAGCATGGCGAGCGAAGCGAGCCGTGCGAGGAGACGCGGTGCACTAATTTGGGATCCCGGTCACTCTACGAATAAAACGACACCAAAAAAAAAAAAAAATCCTCATGTCGACCTTTAGACCTGTCGACCTATCACATGTCGACCTAGAAACCCTGTCGACCTTCCATCCATGTCGACCTAGTGACTGTCGACCTATAGTGGTCGACCTAAACATTGTCGACCTAGATACTGTCGATAAAACGAACAACACCCAGAACAAGCCTAGGTCATTTCTACCCACTCTACCCCTCTGGATGCCCCTTCACACTCCTATAACCTCCGTTAGATCTGGGGATAATTAATGGGTGACCTGAATGGAAGACACGATGGCCACAGTTGCTCCTGCATTGCATGCAGGGAAATAAATGTATAGTTTCACCCACATGCTAAGCTGTATAGATCTTTGCGGACCCTTTCCGTACTCTTAGTTAATGCCCCACATCATCTGGGCGAATTTGCCCTGGTGACACCAGCCTATACTTTGTACAAGAAATGCGCCTGGAAAGGTACGGATTTATGCTTCCGTCCAACCTTGCAGAGCCTGCAGATGGGTGGTCACCCTCTCTGAACTTTCAATGGTATGGTACCGATGGTCGATTGTGGCGGTCAAATGGTGACATGGCAATGGCTTTTTCCCCCATCACATGTCACTTAGCCCCGCCTTCCCATCATGTGCAGCTAGCCCGGATCACCTTCTCTGATTGGCCTGCCGCTGTCATGTGACCCCACTAGTGAGGTCCGTCACTGGTTCAAACCATTTATGAGTGTGCATCAACATTTTCAGTGCTCTGTCACATGCTCACATATATCCAGGCCTAGCCACGCCCACACTCATATTCTGGTCTACCCAAATATTGCAAACATAACATGTAAAAATCCCCCCAAAACGTGTCAACCCTTTGTAAATGTCGACCTTAAGCACTGTCGACCACATGTCCTAGACATTGGAACCCCTCATTCAGCTAGACAGGAGAGTTCTAGAAGATAGAAGGATTCTAAGGAAGAGAAAGCAAATAATGGAACTGTACTAAAGGACCAGATAATACCAATGAATCATAGAAATTAGATAAATTCCCTAAACAACAATATTTTTGTATATAACTGTGACTTAATAACCAATTTACGTAGATTCAATAAGGGTAGCAGTCCCTTTCAGTAGCATTGTCACTGGGATGAATGACAACCCAGAATAAAACCAGTGACTGTCTGTTGACAAGCGTGCAATACTTGGGAAGCCGCGTGATCTGGTCGGCGTGCCATATGCAGCAGAGCAGTAACTTTCCACCTCCCGTCCCGGCGGTTGCCCTGATAAAAACAAGAGCGGATTAGGGTGAGTTGCACCTGCCTGGCAGCAGTAAATATTGACCAAGAAATGATGCGCGACCATTTCTGGAAGCTGCCCATGTTGTATCGTTACGATCTGAAGAGATTCTTTTGTCCGCAGTGTTCTTCCTTCCCGGTGTCTGCTGCACAGCACAATCACAGGTGTGTCCTGACTTCCTGGTGAGCCGGGAGACCTGCAGACAGAAGACGAGGACAGGACGTTCCGCAGATCAATCAGAGATTAAGAGGAATATTTGCTAAGATGCGCGTCACTCACAGACTGACTTAGAGATCAGCGCTCCAGTCCTCTGAGCTGGGTTGCTAAGGAATTGTCTGTAAATAAATCTATAGGGCAAAATCAGCAACACAGAGGTAGTCACCGGCTTTTCCCAGACTGATACCTGCTCTCAGTGATAGTTGTCTGTGAACTGCACCGGGGGGCGTGATGCCAAAATTAGCATAGTCTATGCCTTGCACCGCCCACTTCATGCAATGGGGGTCATCAGACCTCCATCTTCCTCAGTGACCGCTAAGTGTCATGGCAAAATTTATGTCTTTGTACTGCTTACCCCAATTGTCATTGTACTGCTTACCCGAATTGTCATCGTACTGCTTACCCCAATTGTCATTGTACTGCTTACCCTAATTGTCATTGTACTGCTTACCCTAATTGTCATTGTACTGCTTACCTGAATTGTCATTGTACTGCTTACCCCAATTGTCATCGTACTGCTTACCCCAATTGTCATCGTACTGCTTACCCCAATTGCCATGGTACTGCTTACCCCAATTGTCATTGTACTGCTTACCCGAATTGTCATTGTACTGTTTACCCCAATTGTCATCGTACTGCTTACCCCAATTGCCATTGTACTGCTTACCCCAATTGCCATGGTACTGCTTACCCCAATTGTCATTGTACTGCTTTCCCCAATTGCCATTGTACTGCTTACCCCAATTGTCATTGTACTGCTTACCCCAATTGCCATTGTACTGCTTTCCCCAATTGCCGTTGTACTGCTTTCCCCAATTGCCATTGTACTGCTTTCCCCAATTGCCATTGTACTGCTTTCCCCAATTGCCATTGTACTGCTTTCCCCAATTGCCGTTGTACTGCTTACCCCAATTGCCATGGTACTGCTTACCCCAATTGTCATTGTACTGCTTACCCCAATTGTCATTGTACTGCTTTCCCTAATTGCCATGGTACTGCTTACCCCAATTGTCATTGTACTGCTTTCCCCAATTGTCATTGTACTGCTTACCCCAATTGTCATTGTACTGCTTTCCCCAATTGCCATTGTACTGCTTTACCCAATTGCCATGGTACTGCTTTACCCAATTGCCATGGTACTGCTTACCCCAATTGTCATTGTACTGCTTTCCCCAATTGTCATTGTACTGCTTTCCCCAATTGTCGTTGTACTGCTTACCCCTCCCACTTTTTGACACGGATGACTTCCACACTCCCCTCTACTTTTCATACTCCCCCCCCCCCCCCCCCCCCCCCAACAAGCCTATTTCATCTCCTGGAAGTAACGTGTGGAAAGTAACTAGAGCTGCATCTGTAACATGCAGGGCTATTTACAGTCACATGGAGGTCAGCCGGATAGCCACTTGCGGCTAAATGGGAGTAAACCGCCCGGCCTCGGAGAATTCTCCATTAGCATAAGCTTGCTGGGGGGGTGTAGACAGAACTGTGGCCTATTCAGAGGTGAGTGTATGCAGAGACCAGGCAGATGTCTCGTCTGCTCCCATGAATAGGGCTGCTGCAGGCCCGTGTTATTAGTGATGACGTCTGCCCCCACACGTGGATCCGTATCTGCGTCTGACTCTGATTGTGGATGGATATTTCTTGTCTGAGGTGGAAACATCACAACTCGATGTGGAGATACACTGGGGTATATTTACTAAGGTCCCGATTTTGACCAAGATGCCGTTTTTTCTTCAAAGTGTCATCTCGGTAATTTACTAAGCAAAAACCTCGGCAGTGATGAGGGCATTCGTAATATTTTGGAAGTCCTAGGAAAAAATCACGAATCAATACACCATCGGTCAAATACGCCTGCAATTTGGTAGAAATCGGGAATTTACTAAAAAGTGCAAAACACAAACACTGCCGACAATTGCCAAACACTGCCGTGCTAAAATACAAATCGTGAAAAAGTGCTAAAAAAAAAACAGACCTGCTTTTTTATCCCGTGTTTGTATAGGCATGCACGGATCCATGAGATTCGTGCATGTTTTTCAGTGGGAAGGGGGGGGGAAATGTTATAAATTTTCCAAAAAAAAATGCGTGAGGTCCCCCCTCCTAAACCAAACCAACCTCGGGCTCTTTGAGCCGGTCCTGGTTGCAAAAATATGGGGAAAAAAATTGACAGGGGTTCCCCCATATTTAAGCAACCAGCACCGGGCTCTGCGCCTGGTCCTGGTTCCAAAAATACGGGGGACAAAAAGCGTAGGGGTCCCCCGTATTTCTGAAACCAGCACCGGGCTCCACTAGCTGGACAGATAATGCCACAGCCGGGGGTCACTTTTATACAGTGCCTTGCGGCCGTGGCATCAAATATCCAACTAGTCACCCCTGGCCGGGGTACCCTGGGGGAGTGGGGACCCCTTCAATCAAGGGGTCCCCCCCCCCCAGCCACCCAAGGGCCAGGGGTGAAGCCCGAGGCTGTCCCCCCATCCAATGGGCTGCGGATGGGGGGCTGATAGCCTTTGTTCAAAGTGTTTGATATTGTTTTTAGTAGCAGTACTACAAGGCCCAGCAAGCCTCCCCCGCAAGCTGTTACTTGGAGAACCACAAGTACCAGCATGCGGCGGAAAAACGGGCCCGCTGGTACCTGTAGTACTACTACTAAAAAAATACCCCAATAAAGAAATCACACACACACACCTTGAAAGTATAACTTTAATGCATACATACACACCAACATACATACATACTTACCTATGTTCCCACGCAGGTCGGTCCTCTTCTCCAGTAGAATCCATGGTGTACCTGTAGAAAAAATTATACTCACATAATCCACTAGGTGCTTCATCGCGCCCTACGGGCGCTCTTCACACCGTCGCAAGGGGCTACGCCCCCTTAACCCTTGCATGCCTTTCTGGGGTTTAATATTTGTATTATATGGAGTATTACCTGCATTCCTTTGTTAGTGGTTAAATATTGCACAATGAAAGGGCGTGCGATGGTGAAGGAGGCGCAGCCCCTTGCGACGGCGTGAACAGCACCTGCAGGGCACGATGTACAGAATGTAGCGGGTGCGGGGGGGACTGCGGATGGTGTCTGTAGATGCTGCGGGTGGAGGGGAGGCAGAAGTGGGGGTGGGGCCCGGATGGGGAAGGTTCGGGAGGTGCTGCGCGCGGGGGAGGGGCAGAGGAATGGGGGATGCAGATGGGGGAGGGGTCCGGAGGCACTGAAGGTGGGGGAGGGGCAGGGTTGCCACGGGTGGGAGAGGGGCAGGTGTGAGGATGTTGTGGATGGATGAAGGGTTCCGGAGGTGCTGTGGGATGGGAAGGGACGGGAGTGCCGGGGGTGGGGTAGGGGACCGCAGGCACCATGGGTAGGGTAGGGGCAGGTACGGGTGTTGCGGCGGATGGGAAAGGAGGTCCGGAGGTGCTGCAGGTGGTGGAGGGGCAGGTGCGGGGGTGCCATTGGTGGGGGAGGGGTGGGTGAGGGGGGGACCGCTGATGGAGGAGGGTGTCTGCAGATGCTGCGGGTGGAGGGGGGCAGGTGTGGGGGGAGACATATAAGGGGGGTGAATGGTGGAAGGGGCCTGGAGGTGCTGTGGGTGGTGAAGGGGTGGAGGAGTGGGAGCCACGGGTGGTGTAGGGGGTCTGGAGGCACAGCATGTGGGGGAGGGGTGGAGTGCCGCATGTGGTGGAGGGGAAGGTGCGGAGGTGTGGTGCATTGGGGAGAGGTCTGGAGGCGCTGCGGGTACTGTATATGCCATAAAAGGTAGTTGGAGGGTATGCAGTAACAGGGCCAGGACAGGGGTGACAGGGTCAGTACAGGGTTGACGGGGCCAGGACAGGGGTGACAGGGTCAGAACAGGGGTGACGGGGCCAGGACAGGGGTGACGGGGCCAGGACAGGGGTGACGGGGCCAGGACAGGGGTGACGGGGCCAGGACAGAAATGATAGGGACAGGATAAGGGTGACAGGGCCAGGATAAGGGTGAAAGGGCCAGGATAAGGGTGGCAGGGCAAGGCCAGGGGTGACAGGGACATGACAGAACACAGGGCACGGGAGAGATTGGTATTAGGGACAAAACAGTGGTGACAGACAGATGTGTCTTACCGGAGTCACTGCTGCTGGCTGCTGCTGTTCCACTCCAACCTGTTGGGATCTGCTGCTGCTGGAGACTTGGCATGGCTGACTCTCTTAGGCTGGAGTCCTGCTTCCTCTGCCCGTCTGCATCCCTCCCCCCCTCCTCATTCACACACCGCAGACCTCGCGCAGCTGCCGGGCACTGTGGTAAGGTGAGACTGGAAATGACTGGTTAGCCCCCAGGAGATGCTGCGGCTGGAGGGAGGAGGGGGTCATAGCATGCACGTGGCGCGGACCTCACGGCTTCCGGGCACTGTGGTAAGGGGAGACTGGGAGTGACTGGTTAGCTCCCAGGAGATGCTGCGGCTGGAGGGAGGAGTGGGTCAGAGCCTGCAAGCAGCTCGGATTTCTGTAGCGCTACCCGCCAGCTAAAGTGTGTGAAGGAGCTGGGTGCAGTGCTGCAGCTAGCGGTGGGGTTGCTGGGGCTGGAGATAACAGAGGCAGTACGGAACCTGCACAGCGGCAGGTGCCCCACTAAACTGCAGCTAAGAAGTGTGGAGTGTGTCAGAAAGTGACGCTCCTCCGCGCCAGAGAGACCCTGCTGAGTATGCCGATGTGGGGGGTCAAGCACACAGTGAGCCGGTGCCCGTCTGTCTGTATGACATACCCCTCACACACCCCCATACCTCCCAAATGTCCCGATTTTTGCGGGACAGTCCCATTTTTTGGGGTCTGTCCCGCTGTCCCACCCGCGGGTCGCAGTGTCCGGCGGGGGGGGGGCAGTTGGAAAGCTCCTGTACTCGCTGTTCTGCTTAGCAGAGCAGCGGTGAATAGTGGAGACAGAGGGAGAGGGGGCATCAGGGGGTACGGATTAATGGGGGGGTTCCAGCAGCAGAGCCGGATTAAGGTGGGGGGGGGGCAGGGGATACGTACCGTTGGCCCCACAGTTTTAGGGGGCCCCCCGGCTGGAGTAGCTCTGTTCCAGCTCAGAAGCTCCCCCCCCCGTCCTGCCAGTAACAGCGGCAGCATTGTGCTACAGTCAGCACACGCTGCTGCGTGTTGGCAGGTCTGTGGTGTTACAGGGAGGCAGCAGTCTCCCTGCTTTCTTCTGCCTGTGCGGGTGTGTAGGGGGAGCGACCACCTCCTCTGGATTTAGCCCTAGCTGAGGGGCCAAAATCCCATAAAAAAAATAAAAAGAAAAACCGAAATTTGCATAAGGGGGCGTGGCCACGCGGGACGCGATTAGGCCACGCCCCTAACCCACAGCAGGCACAGCAATGAGATAGGGCTCCCCTGTCACAAGTGCCCTGGACCCCCCGGACTCATAATCAGCCCCTGGGAGCATGCCAGCAGCTCACAGAGCGCTGGGCATGCTCCCTCACTGACGAAAACGGGGGCCCTCCCGTGAAGCCACGCCCCCTTTTCGCCGAGTGTGTTTCCCTCCTTCTGCCTGGAGAAAGCTCCTGCAGAAAGCTGGGAGGTATGCACCCCTGCCTGTGACATGCCCAATGCCCATGCTATCTGCTCCTAGTCTCCTGTAGATTTGGCCAGATCTCTGTGACTCATTTGACTAACTCCGCCCACTGTTGTAACTCCGCCCAGCGTTAGCAAATGAATCACAAGGTCACAGAATAGGGCTATTATATAGGAGATGGTTGAAGGCTCCTCTGCTTGTAATCCTTTTGTAATCCACGTACTTGAAAAAATAAAAAAACGGATACCCGACAACGAACTGAAAGGGGACCCATGTTTTTTCACATGGGACCCCTTTCCCCGAATGCCAGAAACCCACTCTGACTGATGTCTAAGTGGGTTTCTTCAGCCAATCAGGGAGCGCCACGTTGTGGCACCCTCCTGATCGGCTGTGTGCTCCTGTACTGTATGACAGGCAGCATACGGCAGTGTTACAATGTAGCGCCTATGCGCTCCATTGTAACCAATGGTGGGAACTTTCAGGTCAGCGGTTGACCGAAAGTGACCTCACCGCTGACCTGAAAGTTCCCACCATTGGTTACAATGGAGCGCATAGGCGCTACATTGTAACACTGCCGTATGCTGCCTGTCATACAGTACAGGAGCACACAGCCGATCAGGAGGGTGCCACAACGTGGCGCTCCCTGATTGGCTGAAGAAACCCACTTAGACATCAGTCAGAGTGGGTTTCTGGCATTCGGGGAAAGGGGTCCCATGTGAAAACATGGGTCCCCTTTCAGTTCGTGGTCGGGTATCCGTTTTTTTTTTTTCAAGTACGTGGATTACAAAAGGATTTCAAGCAGAGGAGCCTTCAACCATGGATTATGTGAGTATAATTTTTTCTACAGGTACACCATGGATTCTACTGGAGAAGAGGACCGACCTGCGTGGGAACATAAGGTAAGTATGTGTATATGGTGGTGTGCATGTATGTATTAAAGTTATACTTTCAAGGTGTGTGTGTGATGTCTTTATTGGGGTATTTTTTTAGTAGTAGTACTACAGGTACCAGCGGGCCCGTTTTTCCGCCGCATGCTGGTACTTGTGGTTCTCCAAGTACCAGCTTGCGGGGGAGGCTTGCTGGGCCTTGTAGTACTGCTACTAAAAACAATATCAAACACTTTGAACAAAGGCTATCAGCCCCCCATCCGCAGCCCATTGGATGGGGGGGGACAGCCTCGGGCTTCACCCCTGGCCCTTGGGTGGCTGGGGGGGGGGGACCCCTTGATTGAAGGGGTCCCCACTCCCCCAGGGTACCCCGGCCAGGGGTGACTAGTTGGATATTTGATGCCACGGCCGCAAGGCACTGTATAAAAGTGACCCCCGGCTGTGGCATTATCTGTCCAGCTAGTGGAGCCCGGTGCTGGTTTCAAAAATACGGGGGACCCCTACGCTTTTTGTCCCCCGTATTTTTGGAACCAGGACCAGGCGCAGAGCCCGATGCTGGTTGCTTAAATATGGGGGAACCCCTGTCCATTTTTTCCACATATTTCTGCAACCAGGATCGGCTCAAAGAGCCCGAGGCTGGTTTGGCTTAGGAGGGGGGACCCCACGCAATTTTTTTTTTTTTTTTTTTAACAAAGTGCACAATGAAGCCCAGCACGGATCTCTCAGATCCGGCCGAGATTCATTGTATTAAAGTCGGCAGTGTTTTACAAGTCACTCACGTAAAACACTGCCAAAAAAAACGAATGACATCGACATCGGAAAACCCGAAAATGCATAATACGGCAGCTTAGTAAATTAGTCGTAATAAATTCAAAAAGTTGCAGTTTTACACTTTCGATGTCATTCGTGATTGAACTTTGACCTCAAACGGGAAAATACGAATCTTAGTAAATATACCCCACTGTGTTAATCTCTGTATTTGTAAACTACAAACCCCACTGCTCCATGTGGATTAGTCAGAGCAGTGTGTGACCTGTCCGCGTGCTGCTGCGGTGACGGTGTACCGTGACTGGACAAATGGCACCTTTGCGAATAACCAATGTGGAAGCTGCGGAGCACCACGTGCCATTGATGTGAGAGGTGAACGTCGGCTATGAAGGTGCGTGAGGGCCGGCTGACACGCTGCAGTGGAACAGTTCACGGTCACAATGAACCTGGGGGCTACCAGACGTGTGTCTAAAGCGACAGTTCTGCCGTCTAGCTGCTGTCCGTGCCGCACACGGTGGGTACTCTATTACACTATTAGCTGGTGGACATTATAATGTGACGCCACCGTGTGGAATTTGATGGTTTGCTCCCGAGCATTGCTCCAGGTGTCTAAGCTGCTGATCCTCCCCGTACTGATCACAAGTTATTGTAGGATTCTGATGTTATGGCCTCTCTTCCATCAAAAAAATATCTCTTATATTACCAGATGCCAATATGCAGAAATTAGTTATTTTCAGAAAATAAACAACATTATGAAAAGATGCAGGGTAGAACGCACTAACCTTGCCAGTAAAAGTTGCAGGGTGGAACGCACTAACCTTGACAGTAAAAGTTGCAGTGTAGAACGCACTAACCTTGACAGTAAAAGTTGCAGTGTAGAACGCACTAACCTTGACAGTAAAAGTTGCAGGGTGACACGCACTAACCTTGACAGTAACAGCTGCAGAGTGGCACGCACTAACCTTGACCGTAAAAGTTGCAGGGTGGCACGCACTAACCTTGCCAGTAAAAGTTGCAGGGTGGCACGCACTAACTTTGCCAATAAAAGTTGCAGGGTGACAAGCACTAACCTTGACAGTAAAAGTTGCAGGGTGGCACGCACTATCCTTGACAGTAAAAGTTGCAGGGTAGAAAGCACTAACGTTGCCAGTAAAAGTCGCAGGGTGACAAGCACTAACTTTGCCAATAAAAGTTGCAGGGTGACAAGCACTAACCTTGACAGTAAAAGTTGCAGGGTGACACGCACTATCCTTGACAGTAAAAGTTGCAGGGTAGAAAGCACTAACCTTGCTAGTAAAAGTTGCAGGATGACACATACTATTCTTGCCATTAAAAGTTGTAGGGTGACATGCACTTACCTTGCCAGTAAAAGTTGCAGGGTAGAACGCACTCAGAGCCGTCTTAACAGCAGTGTGGGCCCCTGGGCACAGCAATGCACTGGGACCCCTGCCCACCCATCAGCGGTAGGGGTGGAGGGTGCTATCAGCGGCAGTTGTGATGTCCCTCGGGTGGTAGGGGGTGTTCTAACTTCCGCTCAGCATGTAGGAATTGGAGAAATAATTTCTGCTAAGTAATTACTCCTTTACTGCACAGATGGGCTAAACTGTAGAAGGGGCATTGTGCTGAATGAAGGGGCCGCAGTACTTGACTTCCAGGGTGGTAGGGGGTGTAATACACAGGAGAGGGGTCAATATTTGAGTGGGCTTAATATTCATAATTTTCTTGTGTGATGGCAGCTTGCTTTACTGCAAATATCTCCAGTTCCTGGAAATAGATTTCTTAGCTTTAATGGGATAAAAAAAAAACTAGAGAGTCCCACCTTTCAGGAGGTACTGGGGACACCTTTCAGGAGGTACTGGGGACACCTGTCAGGAGATACTGGGGACACCTTTCAGGAGGTACTGGGGACACCTGTCAGGAGGTACTGGAGACACCTGTCAGGAGATACTGGGGACACCTTTCAGGAGGTACTGGGGACACCTTTCAGGAGGTACTGGGGGCACCTTTCAGGAGGTACTGGGGACACCTGTCAGGAGGTACTGGGGACACCTGTCAGGAGATACTGGGGACACCTTTCAGGAGGTACTGGGGACACCTTTCAGGAGGTACTGGGGACACCTTTCAGGAGATACTGGGGACACCTTTCAGGAGGTACTGGGGACACCTTTCAGGAGGTACTGGGGGCACGTTTCAGGAGGTACTGGGGACACCTGTCAGGAGATACTGGGGACACCTTTCAGGAGGTACTGGGGACACCTTTCAGGAGGTACTGGGGACACCTTTCATGAGGTACTGGGGACACCTGTCAGGAGGTACTGGGGACACCTGTCAGGAGGTACTGGGGACACCTTTCAGGAGGTACTGGGGACACCTTTCAGGAGGTACTGGGGACACCTTTCAGGAGGTACTGGGGACACCTTTCATGAGGTACTGGGGACACCTGTCAGGAGGTACTGGGGACACCTTTCAGGAGGTACTGGGGACTTGGGGATCAGAGTTCAGGAGCCAGAGCAATCCACCAACGAAAATATAAAACTGCATACCAGGCGTGTGGAGCTGGAGCAGGGACCAGCTGCTGGAAGGCTGATATCTCTGGTTCTTGGCATAGTAGAGACAAGCTGCCAGTGTCCAGTGAATGGGGAGAGTCACAGCTTTTAGAGTATACCCTCAGAACTACTTTAAGTCAGACAGAACTCGAGATATCTGGCTGGGAAGAGCAATTAACAGGCTTGGATTGGGACCACTGCTTTGAAGTCAGATATCTTTGGTTCCCCAGGGCCGATTTTCAAAAATCTGGTACCCCTGGAAAGAGGGGACCCTCAGCTATCAGCCTAAGACCCTTTTACTCCTGGGGCCCTTGGGCAAGAGCCCATTGAACCCATACGAAAAGACGGCCCTGCACCATACTTGCCTACTCTCCCGGAATGGCCGGGAGGCTCACGAAAATCGGGTGACCCTCCCGGCCCCCCGGAAGAGCAGACAAGTCTCCCGGAATCAGGGGTCCCCCTGCCCGTCCGCCCACTTAGTGTGTAAAGTGGGCGGTCCGGGCAGTTGATGACGCGATTCTTGCTGAATCTCGTCATCATAGCCACGCCCCCTGTGGTAATGCCGGGGATCGCGGCATTACAGAGCGGGGTGTGTGGCTTAAAGGATGTGCCACGGTAACTCCACCCCGTCCCGCCCCTGCTCCACCCCCATCCCGCCTCCGGTCCACCTTCTCCCCACGTAACAGCCCTCCCCAGCCCCCCCTGGCTGAGCCGAGCTGGCTGCTCTCTCCCGCAGAGAGCAGCCAGAATGTCGGCAAGTATGCCCTGCACGCACTAACCTTGCCAGTAAAAGTTGCAGGGTGACACGCACTATCCTTGCCAGTAAAAGTTGCAGGGTAGAACGCACTAACCTTGACAGTAAAAGTTGCAGCGTGACACGCACTAACCTTGACAGTAAAAGTTGCAGGGTGACCAGCACTAACCTTGACAGTAAAAGTTGCAGGGTGACCAGCACTAACGTTGCCAGTAAAAGTTGCCGGGTAGAACGCACTAACCTTGCCAGTAACAGTTGCAGGGTGGCACGCACTAACCTTGACAGTAAAAGTTGCAGGGTAGAACGCACTAACCTTGACAGTAAAAGTTGCAGGGTAGAACGCACTAACCTTGACAGTAAAAGTTGCAGCGTGACACGCACTAACCTTGACAGTAAAAGTTGCCGGGTAGAACGTACTAACCTTGACAGTAAAAGTTGCAAGGTGGCATGCACTAACCTTGCCAGTAAAAGTCGCAGGGTGGCACGCACTAACCTTGACAGTAAAAGTTGCAGGGTGGCACGCACTAACCTTGACAGTAAAAGTTGCAGCGTGACACGCACTAACGTTGCCAGTAAAAGTTGCAGGGTAGAACGCACTAACCTTGACAGTAAAAGTTGCAGCGTGACACGCACTAACGTTGCCAGTAAAAGTTGCCGGGTAGAACGCACTAACCTTGCCAGTAACAGTTGCAGGGTGGCACGCACTAACCTTGACAGTAAAAGTTGCAGGGTAGAACGCACTAACCTTGACAGTAAAAGTTGCAGGGTAGAACGCACTAACCTTGACAGTAAAAGTTGCAGCGTGACACGCACTAACCTTGACAGTAAAAGTTGCCGGGTAGAACGCACTAACCTTGACAGTAACAGTTGCAGGGTGGCACGCACTAACCTTGACAGTAAAAGTTGCAGGGTAGAACGTACTAACCTTGACAGTAAAAGTTGCAAGGTGGCATGCACTAACCTTGCCAGTAAAAGTCGCAGGGTGGCACGCACTAACCTTGACAGTAAAAGTTGCAGGGTGGCACGCACTAACCTTGACAGTAAAAGTTGCAGGGTAGAACGTACTAACCTTGACAGTAAAAGTTGCAAGGTGGCACGCACTAACCTTGCCAGTAAAAGTCGCAGGGTGGCACGCACTAACCTTGCCAGTAAAAGTTGCAGGGTGGCACGCACTAACCTTGACAGTAAAAGTCGCAGGGTGGCACGCACTAACCTTGCCAGTAAAAGTCGCAGGGTGGCACGCACTAACCTTGCCAGTAAAAGTTGCAGGGTGAAATGCACTAACCTTGCCAGTAAAAAAAAAAAGAAGAAGAAGGAGTCCTGGAAGTGATAATATGGCCTCCACAGAGCCCTGTTCTCAACATCATTAAGTCTATTTGGGATTACATGAAGAGACAGAAGGATTGGAGCAAATATACATCCACAGAAAATCTGCGGTTAGCTCTGCAAGATGTTTTGAACAACCTCCCTGCCGAGTTCCATCAAAAACTGTGTGCAAGTGTACCTAGGAGAACTGATGCTGTTGTGAAGGCAAAGGATGGTCACACCAAATATTGAGTTTATTTAGATTTCTCTTCTGTTCAGTCACTTTGCATTTTGTTAATTGATAAAAATAAACTATTAACACTTCTTTTTTTGAAAGCATTCTTACTTCGCGGCAATTTTCCCCACACCTGCCTAAAACTTTTGCACAGTACTGTATCTTCTACGGTTTTTACTATGCTGAATTAATAGCATGTTTTCTTCACATGTATTCCGGATTTACACGTCTGAGGCCCTGATTCAGAGATTTATGTACAATCTCCGATGTTTAATGATTTGTGCATGCGCGGAAGCCGCACTCTGCGTTGGCAAATCAGGTCCTGCAATGTCGCTCACAGCGCCCCAAACGCTGCAGCATGACTGCGTTCCAGAAAACACGTGCGTGTCTTCCCCGTTTTCTGGGCGTGCTGAAGCCAGTGGTTGTGTCCATTGTCACAGGTCCATTAGCCTCAGCAGGGTGATTTTGTCGGACAGGTGCAGATCACATGATCACAGAAGCCGGCAGTGGGCGCGTTTTTACGTAAGACGCCTCCTGCGACTTTTGAACAAGATGCAGCGTCTGTGCCATTAGTGTTCACCACCTGATTCAGTCCCTGAGTGCTCGGAATAGGGGTGAACCCCCGGTGTAGACATATATCTCCTGTATATACAGTGCCAGGTGCCTAGTAAGGGCTCGGCCTGGCCACATACCTGAGATTGCCGCTGAGTGACCACTTCACCATCCCTCACTGCAGACTCGTGTGTTGTACTTCTCATTAATGTGTAACCAGCTCAGAGTGGACTTTTCCCTTCACCTCTTTTTCGTTGCCTGTTTAAACAAATAGACTTTTCTATAAACGGTCACATCGCAGGTTGTGGCATGGAACAGCCCCATCTGGTGTGGCCGCAGTGTGATCAGCGTGTGATCACTGCGCCGTCCACCATGAACCCTCTGCTCTTTGCTATCTTAACCCACTTGGTGCCAATACTGCGAGCAGAGATTCTCCGCCCTCTCCGGAACTTGTGGAACGATGGCTCGCTGACTCCGGGCGCTATGAGACGGTCAGGGCCCTCCGTCCTCCGCAGCTACACACGAGTCCTCATTCAGCCGGCCTTCCTTTTAGTTTTGTGCATTATGGCGCGTGGCACATGGTGTGAGTCAGACGCAGCACCCTAACGGGGCGGTCGTGCGCCCTGTAGGGTCCTGCACCCTAAACCTGTGATCATATAATGTCACGCCCAAGGGGCATGGCTGCAACTCTGGGACGTAGAGCTCGGGACGCTGCACAGGCTGCAGGGTGCCAACCCAGGCACCGGTACAAGCCACGTGCCTGTGCCAAGGGACCCGAAGCCCGGCGAGTGAAGCGAGACGGATTCATAGCAAGTTTCATTTTCTAAATCTTGGAATAAAATAGGCTATGCCCCATATCTGCTCAATCCACGTCTGGATCTGCCAAAAATCGCAGACATTCTAAGGTCACGCCCCTTTTCCCAAACCATACCCCTTTCCGATGGCCACACCCATTTCTCCAAGGCCATATCCCTGTTTCAGAAGACCACATACATTTTCCCAAGACCATGCCCCTTTTCCAAAGACCGCACCCCTTTTCCAAAGACCACGCCCCTTTCCCCTGAGGCATCGCCTCTTTCAGGATTCCGCAGACAGATAGGATTCCCTGCAAGGGGACCCATCACATGCACAGCAGAGCTGAATCAATATGTACTTGGTGCCTCATGCCTCGGTGACGTCAATAATTCCTAGTGAATCAAAGCTGTATTTTGGGGGAATTGGTGGGTGCGGCCCCCTCTACTGCGTGGAGGTGACAGCTTATTTATTCATTCATATAGCATCAGCATATTCTGCTTTACAGTCGATCCTATAAATTGTAAGCTTGCGAGCAGGGCCCTCCTGCCTCTCTGTGCAAGTGGACATGTAATTAACCTTCTACAGAAGCAAGTGGAGTAGTTGTCCATAGCGACCAATCAGCTTCCAGCTATCATTTTCTTTACTGTACTTGATAAATGATAGGAGCTGATTGGGCAACTTCAAGCCTTGGAGAGATTGGAGAAATTGCACAGTCACAGGGGTATATTTACTTAGATGGGAGTTCTATTTCAGATGGGATGTTGCCCATAGCAACCAATCAGATCCTACTTCTCATTTATCTAGCACCTTCTAGAAGATAATACCTGGTATCAGATATCAGGTATTATCTTCTAGAAGGTGCTAGATAAATGAGAAGTAGGATCTGATTGGTTGCTATGGGCAACATCCCATCTGAAATAGAACTCCCATCTTAGTAAATTTACCCCACAGTCTTTAAAATGATAGTTTGGAGCTGATTAGTTGCTTTGCACTTTCTCTCTCCAAGGCTTGATACATTTCCCCCAGGGAGAGGTATATGATAAATTCGATCAGTTTACGACCATACTCCCCGAGAATAATTGAATAGTTTATAAATGACAAAATATTTGACTAGTGTCTCTTTCTTTCGCTCTGCCGTAACCACTAGATACCGCCTGGCCTGGCGTTGGTTTATTACACGGCTAGTTATTATCCAATTCATCGTAACTCTGACTCAACATCATATCAGTTACTCCGTACACAAAACAAGCGATTTTCTATCGCTGGCGCGGGCTAAGATTTTTCGTATAGATAGGGATAATTAAATGTATTAATTACAATCTTCTGAAAAGGAACATTGTCATGGTATACGCTGCTGCGATGGGTTGGGTGTTTTGGCCCGAATGACTTGTTTTTCCGGTTTTCCCGATCTATAAAATTTAGGTTGGCGACGGTGCCAGCTCTTTATCACGCTAGCCTGCGTGTGAATCAGTGGGCATTATCACATGGGTCTGGAACAGTCGTTTTCCTACTGATCTACAAATTAAAAAATAACTTACAGTAACGAGCATTTTGTGCAAATGAAGAGGCTTCATTTTTAGTTGCCTGACGTAATGAGCTGGAGAGTTGCTGTTACCAGGGGATTATCATATCCCGATGAGATTATGACTGTAGTAACAATTCCACATTTAGGGGGACATTTACTAAGCAGTGATAAGAGCGGAGAAGTGAGCCAGTGGACAAGTTGCCCATGGCAACCAATCAGCACTGAAGTAACATCTATAATTTGCATACTATAAAATGATACAGAGCTGCTGATTGGTTGATGGGGCAACTTCTCCACTGGCTCACGTCTCCGCTCTTATAAGGTTTAGTAAATGTTCCCCTTAGTCACATGACATATATGGGCGGGTATCTCAAGGTCAAACGGGCTGTTAAATCACATCCAAAAGTCCACTGATTTCAATGGACCATTGGCATGACCTATTTCAGTGGGGTGATCTGGATGGATTGGTTGCCATTTTGGCCTGTTTATCTGGAAGTCAGGGAAGGTTAAAAACAATGGGTTTTATTATGTAAATTTCACATTTTTATTATTTTATTTGTTTCCCTGTTAGCTGTGCTTATACACAGGAAGGATCCCACTGCCGTTTATCTGCCTGCATTGCCGTACGTCAGATAGCAAGCTCTTAGAGTACAGATACAAAGTGAAGGCCTGTTTGAACCTTTGCACGCTGACAAGCGGGGTCCTTGGGGAAGGGGGGGGGCAGATTTAGCTGAGCCCCCCTCATCTCCATGGCCCTTCATTTACAGAAGCCTTTGACACCACAGAATTACGGCACCAGACTGCGCAGATCCTCACATCGCACTACTCAGTGCTGCCGGGGTACCCAGCTCGTCATTACATTTAATAGTGCAAAGCTGGGACAAATGAATCCAATAATCCACCCAATGCGCCTAAACCCCACTGTGATCCGTCCAACACACCCATGCACTGACCTCTCGATGGGGGAGATGTACTAAGCTTTGAAGCGAGAGAAAGTGGAGGGAGATAAAGTACCAGCCAATCAGATAGCTGCCGTGTTACAGGTAAATGTAATTAAAAAATTAAAATTTTAATTAAATTAAAAACCTGTTTTAAAAAAAGATAAAAGCAGAGCTGCTTGTCCCTGATATTTCTGCAGCCGGTTCCTGGAAGTGTCAGGAGGTTCTGTCGCTCTCACACGTGTGGAAACTTCTGGTAACAAAGTGCAGATAAAAGGGAATAGACACAGAGTAATGCGCCGGGTACATAGTGTTTCCTGTGTACTGATGGGAAACATATTGCGCAATTCAAGACGCTCTTTTTATGTTACCTGACAGCGCTCCCTACGTCCTTGCACCAAAATCTATTGTGCTGAACACCTAGTAGCCTCGGACTTTGAGGGGTCATTCAGACCCAATCGCACGCTGCATTTTTTTCGCAGCCGTGCGATCGGGTCTGTACTGCGCATGCGTGTGGGCCGCAATGCGCAGGCGCTTCACCCGGCGGCGATGGCCAGTGACAAATCTAATGAAGAAAGCGATCACACCGGCGATCGCGAGAAGATTGACAGGCAGAAGGCGTTCGTGGGCGGCAACTCAACGTTTTCTGGAAGTGTCCGGAAAAACGCAGGCGTGTCGAGCCGTTCCGGAGGATTCCTGACATCACCACCTGTCCGGATCGTCGCAGCGGATGAGTAAGTCCTGGGCTATGCAGAAACTGCACAGCCAAACGCACTCCTGCACAGCGATTACCCCCTCCCCTGTAGGCGGCGATTACCTGGTCGCAGCAGTGCAAAAAAACGCCTGCGTGCGACCAGATCTGATTTAGGCCCTTTGTCTGGTCATTCATCTGTTAGCCGTGTGCTGTCTGTTCTTACTGCACCCACTGCGGCATACCCACTATAATCACTCAGTGCTTTGTACGCAGGTCTGCTCCCAGTGTCCCCATACTCACTCACAATGTTACTCGTGCCCAGGGACCTTGCAGTATTACAATGCTTTAATGCAAGACACACTGCTTACAGGTCTGGAATATGAATAAAACCGCGTTAACCACTAGCCGCGTGTTTTTCCATGTGACGCGAGGTCTCCCTGAGCTGGCGCTTTTAAACTGAATGTCAGTCAGTATAAAACTGTGGCTCTGTGACCTGATCCTGTACTGCATGGCTCTTCAACCTGCGGCCCTCCAGCTGCTGTGAAACTACACATCCCAGCATGCCCTGCCACAGTTTTGCTATTACGGCCTGCTAAAACTAAGGTAGGGCATGCTGGGATGTGTAGTTCCACAGCAGCTGGAGGATCGCAGGTTGAAGACCCATGCTATACAGTCACACACCGCATGACTGGGGCCTTCAATGTCTCAGGAAATAAAGCAGCCCACCTGTAATACCCAGGACAGTAATTGCGCTGACTGACATCACATTTAGTTGAATGTAGGAACTGGTCAGGTGGGGGTGTGGTAGGTCTGACAGTATGTACTGAGGTTAGGCCTGAGGGGGAGGATAAAATCGCGGTAAAGCACAATTGAATTCCCCCCTTAGTGCATCTGACAGTTCATCGTGTGAGGACCCAGATCTCTATGTATGTACAGTAGATATGCAAAATATATCAAAAGTTCACACATCATGTAATTAATGTGCAGCCGCCTCAGCCTGTAGCATACGTTACATGTGGGGCCAAGAAATGGATCATTATAGAGCAGGCTATTACATCCAATAAACGCTTGATCCTGATTCATTGTCTGACTGGGATACAAAGGACCATAATTATTATTAACATTTCCTCATCCAGCACCTAGATGTTATGCAGAACTTACAGAGAACCCCTGACGCAGTGGAGCTTGCAATCTATCTTCCCTTCCACACATACACACTTTGGTTTCTCAGAAGCTAATTAACCTATGAATTTGGAGAGTGGGGCACCCAGAGGAAACATACGCAAAACGTGGGAGAACATACATACTCCACACATATAGTACCCTAAACCTGTGAACCCAATGCTGTGGTACAGCAATGCTGACCACTATGCTACCCATGATACAACTACTATGAGAGCTGGGTAGAAAATAATCTAGAACATGTTCCTAAAATATGTATAAAAAATATCTAGTCAGGGGTGTAATAAAGTGCAGAGGAAACTCCCCCACCTGGGCCACATGGGGTGGTGGTCTAGTTGTCACAACCTCGACTGAGATGACTAGACAGCCCTTAAGGAAACTGCGGGCATTGGGGGTCATTCTGACCCGTTCGCTTGCTGCTTTTTATCGCAGCTGAGCGAACGGGTTCCCACTGCGCGTGTGCTGGTGCTGTAGTGCGCCGGCGCATGCCAGACGGCCGAAGGACGTAACGGGGCTGCGATCGCCTCTGCCTGATTGACAGGCAGAGGCGGTCACTGGGCGGGAGGGGGCGTCGGCGCGGTCCGGCCAACGCAGGCGTGACCGGATCGTGCGGGGAGTGGCCCGCTGCGGCTGCATGACGTCATACGCAGCCGCTGCGGGCCGGGGAGCGACGAGTAGGTCCCGGCCAGCACGCTAAAGCTACGCTGGTCGGGAGCTACTCTGGAAGTGCAAAAGCATCGCCGCTGTGCGATGCCTTTGCACTTCTGCGTGGGGGGGGAGGCCGGCACTGACATGTGGGGGGGCGGGGCCGGCACTGACATGTGGGGGGGGGGCGGCACTGACATGTGGGGGGGGGGCGGCACTGACATGCGGGGCGGACTAGCCCTGTGCTGGGCGCAGAGGCGGAACTACCGCCAGTGCAACCAGTGCGTTGCACTGGGGCCCGCCTCTGTCCAGGGGCCCAAAGCATGTAATGAGTCAAACTGACTCATTACATGCCGCTGTGTGCTGCGGGCAACCGCTGCCCGCAGCACAAAGCCGCCCGGAGAGGAGAGGAGCGCACTGCAGCGGCACGGGGGAGAAGGAGGAGGAGGAAGGTGGAGGAGGGAGCCGCAGCAGCGCTTTACTACTGGTGGAGGCGCTGCTGCTGCTGCCCCTCTGCTTTACTATAGGCTGTCTTCCGAGAACAGCCTATAGTGAAGCAGAGGGGCAGCAGCGCCTCCACCAATAACACAGCGCTGCTGCGTCTCCCTCCTCCACCTCCCTCCTCCTCCTTCTCTCCTGCCCGGGAATCGTCTGACGCTGCACCGAGGAGCCTGAGCCAGCGGAGAGGGTAAGTATAATTCTTCTTTCTTTCTGTCTCTTTCTTTCTTTCTTTCTTTGTTGGGACTGCCTGCCGCTATGTGTAAAAATGGGGGACTGCCTGCCGCAATGTGTAAAAACGGGGGACTGCCTGCCGCAATGTGTAAAAACGGGGGACTGCCTGCCGCAATGTGTAAAAATGGGGGACTGCCTGCCGCAATGTGTAAAAAGGGGGAATCTGCCTGCCGCAATGTGTAAAAACGGGGGACTGCCTGCCGCAATGTGTAAAAAGGGGGAATCTGCCTGCCGCAATGTGTAAAAAGGGGGACTGCCTGCCGCTATGTGTAAAAATGGGGAATCTGCCTGCTGCTATGTGTAAAAAGGGGGAATCTGTCGGCCGTAATGTGTAAAAAGGGGGACTGCCTGCCGCAATGTATAAAAACGGGGGAATCTGCCTGCCGCAATGTGTAAAAATGGGGAATCTGCCTGCTGCTATGTGTAAAAAGGGGGAATCTGTCTGCCGTAATGTGTAAAAAGGGGCACTGCCTGCCGCAATGTATAAAAACGGGGGACTGCCTGCCGTAATGTGTAACAAGGGCACGCTGTCTGCCGTAATGTGTAAAAAGGGGACGCTGTCTGCCGTTATGTGTAAAAAGTGCACGCTGTCTGCCGTAATGTGTAAAAAGGGGGACGCTGTCTGCCGTTATGTGTAAAAATGGGGACGCTGTCTGACGCTATGTTTAACAAGGGCACGCTGTCTGCCGTTATGTGTAAAAAGTGTACGCTGTCTGCCGCTATGTGTAACAAGGGCACGCTGTCTGCCGTTATGTGTAAAAAGGGGGACGCTGTCTGCCGTTATGTGTAAAAAGTGCACGCTGTCTGCCGTAATGTGTAAGGGGGACGCTGTCTGCCGTTATGTGTAAAAAGTGCACGCTGTCTGCCGTAATGTGTAAGGGGGACGCTGTCTGCCGTTATGTGTAAAAAGTGCACGCTGTCTGCCGTAATGTGTAAAAAGAGGAATCTGTTCGCTGTAAGGTGTAAAAGGGTCTCTACCTGGTGTAGTGGTGCTACTGTGCGGCGTAATTTGAAGAATGGAGACTACTGTGCACCGTTTTATGAATTGGTATTATTTTGTGGCCACACCCCTTCCCCACGAAGCCACGCCACTATGTATTTTTGCGCGCGCCTACGGCGCGCACTGCCCCTGTTTTGCATGCAGGGGTGGGGCTCCGATGCCGTTTCTTGCACACAGTGCTAAAATGTCTAGTTACGGCACTGTTGCTAGGTATCCATCTCTCTGTCCCTGAGCAGGTCCCCCTCACCAGATCCTCTCCAGGGGTGAGGGGGTGGACTTGGATGGGATGTGGGGGGGCCCAAAGCATTTTGTCGCACCTGGGCCCACCGCTCGCTAGTTCCGCCACTGGCTGGGCGTCCCCCCGCATGTCAGTGTGAATGATCGTAATTAGCACAGCTACGATCATCTCGGAATGAGGGCCATAATGTAGAGGAAATTCACAATTCACGGCCAGAAGCGCAGCAACCAGCAATACTGATGTCTGTGTCTGAAAAATGTTTCTAATAGCAATTGTGTAACTTACATGCACACACACTATGGCCTTTATTTATCAATGAGTGATACATTTCACTGTGAGTGATAAATTGCACCAGCCAATCAGCTCCTAACTTCCATGTCACAGGCTGGGTTTGAAAAATGACAGTTAGGAGCGGATTGGCTGGTGCAATTTATCACTCACAGTGAAATGTATCACACATTGATAAATAAGGGCTTATGTTCTTATATGTTTCCCTATCCAGGTTACATTCTCCCAAGGTTGTATGTCTACAATGTGTCTATAAGCAGGGGTGTGGTATGGAAGGTAGATAGTAACTAAGTCGACAGTGTCTAGGTCGACCACTATTGGTCGACAGGGTCTCTAGGTCAACATGGTCTAGGTCGACAGGTCAACATGAGTTTTTAATGTTTTTTTTGTGTCGTTTATTAGTGCCCGTGTCCCCTTGCCCTGCACAGATTACCGTTCCCAATTACAGTCCTCGTGGATCGTTAAGTATGAAAAGGTTCAAAAAAAGAAGAAAATCGTGAAAAACTCATGTCGACCTTTTGACCTAGAGACCAGATCCCATAACCAGATATACTGACCATACACAGTTAGGAGATCGCGGTGCGGGCTGGTTCACACGTAATCAGTGATAGCACATTTTACTGCACTGGTGCCCAACAAGCGTCCGCTGCTTTGGACTCCCAAAGGGATGTGGCATTTATGAGACCCCCAAATCAGGCTCCGGCCCCCCACAAGTTGTGCACGCTTGTGTTAATATCTGAAAAGCGTATTCCGCTTAGAACCAATAGATAGAAGTGGCGCCGTTACATTACCAGGTGCTAGAATCGTAACGCTGTGTGTAGAGTTGTAATCTGCTCTGTGGTTCATGACGTGATGTAAAACGGGTTTAGGATATGGGAAATCGATGGAAAGCGCATGGAAATTAATTCAGATGCGTCTCATTCTTACGCTCAATTAGACTTTGCCACATCCAAAGCAATTTCTGAAGTAAGGTAACGCCACGTGTCTTCATACATTCTCAATAAAATGTTAAGTGCATGTATTTTATATAATATCTATATATATCTATTTATTATGAACTTAGTGTAAGCCATGTGTACACAGCTACATGGAAGAGAGACAGTTAAACAATTGCAATATTAAATGCTCAGCCTACAGTATAAGAGTCTGGGCACAGCATTAGCGTTTGGGTTACACTGAACAGGAGATTCTCACTATACATTATCAATGTGGCTCTGTTACGGGTCCCTGCTCTGCTTTCCCCTCTGAATTGCAGAGTTTGGGTCTTATTCAGAAGCTCTGCAGCCTGTCAGGTCCCAGTAAGTTATATCATTAAATCTAGTTGATCTCACTGCGTGCTAAGCATTATATATTTATTGCACTATGGCCCTCATTCCGAGTTGATCGGTCGCAAGGCGAATTTAGCAGAGTTACACACGCTAAGCCGCCGCCTACTGGGAGTGAATCTTAGCTTCTTAAAATTGCGACCGATGTATTCGCAATATTGCGATTACAAACTACTTAGCAGTTTCAGAGTAGCTCCAGACTTACTCTGCCTGTGCGATCAGTTCAGTGCTTGTCGTTCCTGGTTGACGTCACAAACACACCCAGCGTTCACCCAGGCACTCCCACCGTTTCCCCGGCCACTCCTGCGTTTTTTCCGGAAACGGTAGCGTTTTCAGCCACACGCCCCTGAAACGCCGTGTTTCCGCCCAGTAACACCCATTTCCTGTCAATCACATTACGATCGCCGGAGCGAAGAAAAAGCCGTGAGTAAAAATACTATCTTCATTGTAAAATTACTTGGCGCAGTCGCAGTGCGAATATTGCGCATGCGTACTAAGCGGAATTTCACTGCGATGCGAAGAAAATTACCGAGCGATCAACTCGGAATGAGGGCCAATAGCTTGTGAAATTATATGTATAACTGTGGTGCAATAGACTTCAGACCAATTTTTGTTTTTGAAGCATATACAAAGCCTGTCGCTTTATATTCATCCACTATTTTTATATTCTCGCAGTGCGGTTACGATATTCATTGCATAGAATATTGATGCTTATATTATTGTACTGTTCCCACGTACAGGGGGACATTTACTAAGCAGTGATAAGAGCGGAGAAGTGAGTCAATGGAGAAATTGCCCCATCAACCAATCGGCAGCTCTGTATCATTTTATAATAGGCAAATTAGAGATGTTACTTCAGTGCTGATTGGTTGCCATGGGCAACTTCTCCGCTGGCTCACTTCTCCGCTCTTATCACTGCTTAGTAAATGTCCCCCACAGCGTAGAAGTATTTGCAGCGCTCCTGTACCCAGCCTCATGCCAAAGATTTAATTTGTGATCCTTTCACCTTCAGACAAATATTCCGCCTTAGTTACATCTCATTAGGTTTAAAGGTTTCCGTCATTCTGTTGCATCAAATGTGCCGTCTGTGTGTCAACAGTGTAGCACGCCGTCCGCGTTATTACATGTAGTCTTCAAGCGTCGGCATGAAATCAAACAGGAAAGAAATATTTGACAGTGTATATTCTTTATTTACATTGGAAGTAAAAACATAAAAGTGTGTAAGTTGTGTTTCAAAAAGTATCATTAATAAATGTGAATAAAAACCTTTTTTGTTCAATAACTTTTTTTTCCCCAAAACATTTAGAACATTCTCAAAATAATAATATAATAAAGTTTTAATACGTTTCCTGGGGATTTCTGAAAGTGAGCAATAATTTAGCAGTCAGCGGACGCGGAATTAGATTGCCACAGGCTTCTACAGTAGCCAATAGGGTAACGGGCTACATTTTGGGGGGTGGGGGCAACGGGGGTCGGTGGTAAGTAATGCTATGCCATTGAACATGGGTCTTCAACCTGCGGCCCTCCAGCTGCTGCAGAACTGCACATCCCAGCATGCCCTGCCACAGTTTTGCTATTAAAGCATGCTAAAACTGAGCAGGTCATGCTGGGATGTGTAGTTCCACAACAGCTGGAGGGCCACAGGTTGAAGACCCATGCCCATAGAACTTCAGTGAAGACGTACTAATCAGTGAGGTTAGTTTGGGGCTGGAGCGAGATAGTTTAGTAGGCGGATGCACAATTATTACCGCCCCAGGCGCGCTCCCTCCAGCAAAGGCTCCGCAGCATCATTCTGCAGCTTGCAGAAATAAAAATAACAGCAAAAAGTGGTTTGGGTCTTTTCACAACAACAATACACACTTTCCCATGGCAAGATCAGAGCAAATGTATAATAAATGTATAAAGCTTCAAAACTGCACGCGTCTTGTCTAATTCACATTACACTGGGTCCATTTCGTTTGGAAAGTCAGGGGTTAAAAAAGTAGCATATACAGCGGTAAGATAATAGAATAAAAAGCACTGCAATTACCAGCAAATAGCAGCTACTGAATGGTATTCAAGGTCAAAACCGCTGTGAGATTTACAATAATTGCCTTTATTACCCCCCCCCCCCCCCCCTCTGTAATACAGTATGTATGATAATACAAAAGTGATCTAGGTTTGCATAATATTCCCTTGTAATTACCGGACTCATCAGGGCATTTCGATAAGTTTTGTGCGTTTATAATAACAAGGCACCATGTTGCAAGTATCTGGAATTTCGGTATCTTTGAGCGAACGTGATATAATAAAATGACGTCTATCGTGTGTCTTATTCTCCAGAGCGTAAAGCTGAAATGGCATTGTGTATAATATATACGGCTGGTGCGGTCATTGGGTTACGCTAGATCACAGATCACCCGTACAGGTGGTTTTACAATAACACATGCACCAAGCACAGATTAAGGCACTAGTGTAAGGTGCACAGAAGTATATACCCTGTTAATATTCCCACTCATTATGGCACAAGCAATTTAGGCCATCCCTTTACTGTAACCCACTGAGCGTCAGCAAGTCTTGCAACATGTTTCGGTGCAAGCTCCTGCAGCAACCCAGGGGGTTATAATAAACATGATAAAGAACGTTTTACACCTCTGCTCCAAAACATCCACATTTGGCCCCTACCACAACTTGTATAAAAAGGGTTAGATGTTATATAAACATGGTTTTACACAGCGTACAAAAAAAAAATGGTCAAAAATAGAAATATATTTTGTATAAATGGAAGTTTTAGAAGGCAGGGAAGGGGGGTCCTGTTTGGGCTAGCACCACACAGAAACCTGCTTGGCTGTCTGCAGCAAAGTCCGCTCCTGTAAGATAATCAATGTCCACACAAGCTCAGGTCTGATGGGCAAAGGGTGGCATCCACAAAGTGTTCAACCAAAGTGGAGAGAGGGTCAAGACTGGGGAATCCAAGTTCAAGGAAGTGTCCACATCACTCACTTGGTTCAGATCCATACAAGACCACAGACCGAGGACTGCAGACATGTACACATCATGTGCAGGTCCATGCTGGACTTCAGACCGTGGACTGCAGACATGTACACATCATGTTCCGGTCTATGCTGGACCTCAGAGAGAGAACTGCATGCATGTACACAACATCTTGTGCAGGACCATGCTGGACCACAGACTGAGGACTGCAAGTATGTACACAACACTGTGCGCAGGACCATGCTGGACCACAGAGTGAGGACTGTAGGCGTGTACCCAACATTATGCGCAGTTTCCCATTACTTTCACCAGGGAGCTCTCTGGGAGCTGGCGAAAGATCCCCCTGAGGGTCTCCAGTTCCCTGCTAAGCTGTTCCACCCGCTTCCTCAGCCTGTCGTTCTCGTTGGACAGCTCCATCACCTTCTGCTGGGTCTCCGCATTGCGCATCTTGGCCTTGTCCCTACTCTTCCTCACTGCAATGTTGTTCCTCTCCCTCCTCACCCTGTACTCATTGCTGTTCTTGTCCACCCATTTTTTGGACTTGCCTCTAGTCTCTGAGGAGGAGGACGATGAAGAAGAAGATGACGAGGAGGATGAAGAAGACATGCCCTTGCCAGAAGATGCTGGGAGCTGGTGGTGGAGCAGGCGTGGGTGGGCTGGGTGGTGGTGGTGTTGGTGGTGAGGACTCGGCACAGGCGTCGGCGGTGGAGTTGGGTGCCCGGACTGCAGGTGCATGGTGGTCTGGGCGCAGTGGGCCACCTGGTACTGCAGGTGGGAAGGGTGCTGGGGGGCATGGTGGGGGTAGAGGGCAGCCAGGGATGCCCTGTTGGCTTCCTCCTCCTCCCTGGGCTCTTGCTTGATGACCAGGGGTCTGAGGCTGCTGTCCAGCTTGGTGTCCATGTAGTTGGCCAGGCAGCCATAGCTCTGGGGGTGGCCCACCTGCTGCTGGGGCTGGTAGTCCATGGCCTTGGCTCGGTCCTGCTTGCTGCTGTGGAACAGGTCGGCCAGGAACTCGTCGTTGAAGGCTGCAGGGTCGATGTAGGCGCTGATGTCTATGGAGTTCTCGTTCTCGCACAGCTCGCTCAGGTCCCCGGCGGCCGGGGGCTCCCTGTAGCCGTAGGCAGCGGGCTGCTGGGCGCTCATGGGCTGCCGGGACTCCGCCTCGTAGAAGTTGGCTAGTTCCATGGAGCTCCTATAGCCAGCCAAGCATGGTGACGAGCTCCGGGAATCCAGGGTGAGCTCGGGCGGACTCGGGATGCTGCTGCTCGCGCTGCTGGTGTCAGAGTCCTGAGCCCCCCGCCTGGCACTGCCCGCTGCTGCTGCCTGCTAATGACACTGACTGCTGCCGGGCGCTGCTGCGGCTCTATATATACAGGGCGGCGGGAGGGCGGCCCCTGCTGGACACCTGGCGCGCTGCAGCCGCGGCTCTATGCACGCAGCGCAGCGGCCCCTGCTGGACACCTGGCGCACTGCAGCTGCTAGATCCCCGGAGGGGGAGAAGGCACCGGGTCTGTTCCGGGCTCACCGGGGGCTGTAAGCTGCAGCATGCACTGGCCGTGCTGCTCTGTCTCTAGCCTCCCAGCCCACCGGTGCCGCTGTGAGCGAGCATTGCACCCCGGCTGGCTGATGTGTGCTCGCTGCCGGTCCGGGCTGGTTCTATCCGCAGCCGGCTGCTCCTATCCGCAGCTAGCTGCTCGCTGCTACCAGTCCGTCTGCACTTTGCCCTGACAGCGCTTGTGTATGGCTTACCGGCAAAGCACAATGCACAGGCAGCAGATCCTGGCAATGTATGAGGGGCATAGAACCCCTGGTGCCCATATTGTATCTGCTGCATTGTTATCTATGGGGCATTGCACTATTGTATCTCTGCTGCATTGTTATCTATGGTGCATTGCACTATTGTATCTCTGCTGCATTGTTATCTATGGTGCATTGCACTATTGTATCTCTGCTGCATTGTTATCTATGGTGCATTGCACTATTGTATCTCTGCTGCATTGTTATCTATGGTGCATTGCACTATTGTATCTCTGCTGCATTGTAATCTATGGTGCATTGCACTATTGTATGTATACTGCATTGCACTATTGTATGTCTGCTGCATTGTTATCTATGGTGCATTGCACTATTGTATCTCTGCTGCATTGTAATCTATGGTGCATTGCACTATTGTATCTCTGCTGCATTGTTATCTATGGTGCATTGCACTATTGTATCTATACTGCATTGTTATCTATGGTGCATTGCACTATTGTATGTCTGCTGCATTGTTATCTATGGTGCATTGCCCTATTGTATATCTGCGGCATTGTTATCTATGGTGCATTGCACTATTGTATCTCTGCTGCATTGTAATCTATGGTGCATTGCACTATTGTATCTCTGCTGCATTGTTATCTATGGTGCATTGCACTATTGTATCTCAGCTGCATTGTTATCTATGGTGCATTGCCCTATTGTATCTATACTGCATTGTTATCTATGGTGCATTGCACTATTGTATCTCTGCTGCATTGTAATCTATGGTGCATTGCACTATTGTATCTATACTGCATTGTTATCTATGGTGCATTGCACGATTGTATCTCTGCTGCATTGTTATCTATGGTGCATTGCACTATTGTATCTTTGCTGCATTGTTATCTATGGTGCATTGCACTATTGTATCTGCTTGTTATTTATGGTGCATTGCACTATTGTATCTCTGCTGCATGGTTATCTATGGTGCATTGCACTATTGTATCTCTGCTGCATTGTAATCTATGGTGCATTGCACTATTGTATCTCTGCTGCATTGTTATTTATGGTGCATTGCCCTATTGTAGCTCTGCTGCATTGTTATATATGGTGAATTGCACTATTGTATCTCTGCTGCATTGTTATCTATGGTGCATTGCACTATTGTATCTCTGCTGCATTGTTATCTATGGTGCATTGCACTATTGTATCTCTGCTGCATGGTTATCTATGGTGCATTGCACTATTGTATCTGCTTAATTGTTATTTATGGTGCATTGCACTATTGTATCTCTGCTGCTTTGTTATCTATGGTGCATTGCACTATTGTATCTCTGCTGCATTGTTATCTATGGTGCATTGCACTATTGTATCTCTGCTGCATTGTTATCTATGGTGCATTGCACTATTGTAGCTCTGCTGCATTGTTATCTATGGTGTATTGCACTATTGTATCTCTGCTGCATTGTTATCTATGGTGCATTGCACTATTGTATCTCTGCTGCATTGTTATCTATGGTGCATTGCACTATTGTATCTCTGCTGCATGGTTATCTATGGTGCATTGCACTATTGTATCTCTGCTGCATTGTTATCTATGGTGCATTGCACTATTGTATCTCTGCTGCATTGTTATCTATGGTGCATTGCACTATTGTATCTCTGCTGCATTGTTATCTATGGTGCATTGCACTATTGTATCTCTGCTGCATTGTAATCTATGGTGCATTGCACTATTGTATGTATACTGCATTGCACTATTGTATGTCTGCTGCATTGTTATCTATGGTGCATTGCACTATTGTATCTCTGCTGCATTGTAATCTATGGTGCATTGCACTATTGTATCTCTGCTGCATTGTTATCTATGGTGCATTGCACTATTGTATCTATACTGCATTGTTATCTATGGTGCATTGCACTATTGTATCTATACTGCATTGTTATCTATGGTGCATTGCACTATTGTATGTCTGCGGCATTGTTATCTATGGTGCATTGCACTATTGTATCTCTGCTGCATTGTAATCTATGGTGCATTGCACTATTGTATCTCTGCTGCATTGTTATCTATGGTGCATTGCACTATTGTATCTCAGCTGCATTGTTATCTATGGTGCATTGCCCTATTGTATCTATACTGCATTGTTATCTATGGTGCATTGCACTATTGTATCTCTGCTGCATTGTAATCTATGGTGCATTGCACTATTGTATCTATACTGCATTGTTATCTATGGTGCATTGCACGATTGTATCTCTGCTGCATTGTTATCTATGGTGCATTGCACTATTGTATCTTTGCTGCATTGTTATCTATGGTGCATTGCACTATTGTATATATACTGCATTGTTATCTATGGTGCATTGCACTATTGTATCTGCTTAATTGTTATTTATGGTGCATTGCACTATTGTATCTCTGCTGCATGGTTATCTATGGTGCATTGCACTATTGTATCTCTGCTGCATTGTAATCTATGGTGCATTGCACTATTGTATCTCTGCTGCATTGTTATTTATGGTGCATTGCCCTATTGTAGCTCTGCTGCATTGTTATATATGGTGAATTGCACTATTGTATCTCTGCTGCGTTGTTATCTATGGTGCATTGCACTATTGTATCTCTGCTGCATTGTTATCTATGGTGCATTGCACTATTGTATCTCTGCTGCATGGTTATCTATGGTGCATTGCACTATTGTATCTGCTTAATTGTTATTTATGGTGCATTGCACTATTGTATCTCTGCTGCATTGTTATCTATGGTGCATTGCACTATTGTATCTCTGCTGCATTGTTATCTATGGTGCATTGCACTATTGTATCTCTGCTGCATTGTTATCTATGGTGCATTGCACTATTGTAGCTCTGCTGCATTGTTATCTATGGTGTATTGCACTATTGTATCTCTGCTGCATTGTTATCTATGGTGCATTGCACTATTGTATCTCTGCTGCATTGTTATCTATGGTGCATTGCACTATTGTATCTACTGCATTGTTATATATGGTGCATTGGACTATTGTATCTCAGCTGCATTGTAATCTATGGTGCATTGCACTATTGTATCTACTGCATTGTTATATATGGTACATTGCACTATTGTTATCTATGGTGTATTGCACTATTGTATCTCTGCTGCATTGTTATCTATGGTGCATTGCACTATTGTATCTCTGCTGCATTGTTATCTATGGTGCATTGCACTATTGTATCTACTGCATTGTTATATATGGTGCATTGCACTATTGTATCTCAGCTGCATTGTAATCTATGGTGCATTGCACTATTGTATCTACTGCATTGTTATATATGGTACATTGCACTATTGTATCTCAGCTGCATTGTTATCTATGCTGCATTGCACTATTGTATCTCTGCTGCATTGTTATGTATGGTGCATTGCACTATTATATCTATGCTGCATTGTACTATTGTATCTGCTGCATTGTTATTTATGGTGCATTGCACTATTGTATCTTTGCTGCATTGTTATCTATGGTGCTTACCACTATTGTATTTTTACTGCATTGTTATCTCATGGTGCATTGCACTATTGTATCTGCTGCATTGTTATCTAGGGTGCATTGCACTATTGTATTTTTGCTGCATTGTTATCTATGCTTCATTGCACTATTGTATCTATGCTGAATTGTACTACTCTATCAGTTGAATAAGGTTTGGGCTATTGTATCAGTTGCAGTATATAAGGGGGGTGGCTATCCTGTCTGTTACTTTATATAAGGGGGGGGGGGCTGTTGTATCAGCTATATAAGTGGGCAGCTATTGTATCAGTTATGTAAGGGGTCTATATCGGTTGCAGTACAGTATATAAGGGGGGGGGGGCTGTTGTATCAGCTATATAGGGAGGCGGCCATTGTATCAGTTATGTAAGGGGTCTATATCAGTTGCAGTACAGTATATAGGGGGGGGGGGCTGTTGTATCAGCTATATAAGGAGGCGGCTATTGTATCAGTTATGTAAGGGGTCTATATCGGTTGCAGTACAGTATATAAGGGGGGGGGGCTGTTGTATCAGCTATATAAGGAGGCGGCTATTGTATCAGTTATGTAAGGGGTCTATATCGGTTGCAGTACAGTATATAAGGGGGGGGGGCTGTTGTATCAGCTATATAAGGAGGCGGCTATTGTATCAGTTATGTAAGGGGTCTATATCGGTTGCAGTACAGTATATAAGGGGGGGGGGCTGTTGTATCAGCTATATAAGGAGGCGGCTATTGTATCAGTTATGTAAGGGGTGTATATCAGCCGCAGTACAGTATATAAGGGGGGGGGGGGTGTAAGCTAGTGTATCAGTTGTAGGCAGCACATTGTATAGCCTCTCTTATTTTCCCTGTATAATGTGACACATGAACAGGCTGAACTCAGTAACGTCATAGAGTGCCATGCATCATGTATAGTGACCACCAGGCGGACAGGATATATAGCTGTCACCATATAGGTTGTATCAGATAACTTACTGACTATACTGTAACGCTACCCGTTAGATTGTATGTACTGTATGTGTGTGTATCTAGGTATATATAATATGTAGTATATTGTATGAGTGTAATAAATATGTGTATAGTATATATAGTATACTTGTGTTGTCCTGGGTACATTGCAGGCAGTGAGTTCTGTACACACACTCACAGAGCGCACTGTCAGTCACTAGTAATGCAATGCACAGTCTCAGCTGCTGCAGAACAGTGTAGTGAGGAGATGGTGTCAGTGGATAATGAATGACAACCCATCAGTTTTCCCTTCAGCACTAATTAGTGTATAATTGGCATGCCTTTGTTGTGTTGGTTAATAAGTGTACATGGATAATATGTCACAATGTTGGGAGTGTTGTGTTATGATTGCGGCAGGAGAGTGTGATGTGCGTTCTCCGGGTTATAAAGGTGCAACAGAAATGTAAACTTCTCTACAGGTCATCATACAGTGCCAGCAGCTGTGTATATAGCACCTATCCTTGTGTATCAATACCTGTTTCCCTATTGAGTGTAAGCTTGCGAGCAGGGCCATCCTACCTCTATGACTGTCTGTTATTACACCGTTTTGTTTTATCATTGTTGTTTCTAATTGTAAAGCGCAACGGAATATGCTGCACTATATAAGAAATTGTTAATAAATAAGAGCCATGAATAAAGCAAAGTATTGATTCACTATTTGTGCACATGCACCAGCTTGTCCGGTTAATGCGATTCAGGGGGCACATGTACCAGCTTGTCCGTCTAATGCATTTCAGGGGGCACATGTACCAGCTTGTCCGTCTAACGCGTGTCAGGGGGCACATGTACCAGCTTGTCCGTCTAACGCATGTCAGGGGGCACATGCACCAGCTTGTCCGGCTAACGCATTTCAGGGGGCACATGCACCAGCTTGTCCAGCTAACGTGTGTCAGTGAGTACATGCACCAACTTGCCCGGCTACCACATCTCAGGGCGCACATGCCCTTTGTCCAGCTAACGCGTTTCAAGGGGCACATGCACCAGCTTGTCCAGCTAATGCGTTTCAGGGGGCACATGCACCAGCTTGTCCGGCTAACCTTTCCTTGTGTGTGTATTTGTGTAACATCGTAAAGCCCAACATTTCATGTGGCTGAAGACAGACGTGGCAGACATTCATGTGGCTGAAGACAGACGTAGCAGACGTTCATGTGGCTGAAGACAGACGTGGCAGACGTTCATGTGGCCGAAGACAGACGTGGCAGACGTTCATGTGGCCGAAGACAGACGTGGCAGACGTTCATGTGGCTGAAGACAGACATGGCAGACGTTCATGAGGCTGAAGACAGACGTGGCAGACGTTCATGAGGCTGAAGACAGACGTGGCAGACGTTCATGAGGCTGAAGTCAGACAAAGGATAGAGCAGCATAAGTCTAAAAATTTGGGTGGCTTTTGGTGACCTGTAATAAAATATAATGTTCTGCTGTCCAGCACTCAGTTGATCTGGTGATTTGGCAGAACCCCCTTGACATATAATGGCCCAAATAGGAGATCATCACCCAGTGCGGCTCATTACTGTTTTTTAAGGTCGCGCCTTATGACGTGTTTATTGACAGTGGGTCTCTTGTAGGGATGGGTCACAGGAATGTGTTGCACCAATCAGGGATGTGGGGGCTCTGCGCTGTGCACTGACCCCACTCCACCCAAAAAAAAAAAGAATATCCCCCTCCAAACAAAATGTATGTTGTCGATGTCAAAGGAACATCAGACCTTCCCCATTGGTGGCAAACTCTCGATGGTTACTGACCAACAATGGTCGCCGTTTGTCTCTTGCTCGGACATCTGCATCAATACATCCCATAAACGCCTGTACGTAAAACCTCAATTTATTTTTTTTCTTTTAGAGAATTGGGTAAAATTCGGCTCTTCATTGTAAAATGAAACTTTTCAGGTGTTGGTAACGCAGTGCGCGGTTAATCATGTCTTCTGAGCCCCACCCTCTGGTGCAGTGAATCAGACGACTCACTGTGCCAGGCCGTACGCGCCTCCATATTGGTGTCTCTCGGAGGACATATTTTAAATTCAGGCAACTACGCATTAAATGATACGGCACAGCCTTGTATGTTATACGTGCAGGGCCGGTGCAAGGTTACATCGACCTTCAAAAATGGATTGATGGGCGATGTATCAATCCTAAATAGGACAAGTAGAAGTTGCTCATAGCAACTTATAAGAACCCAGCTATCAGTTATCCAATACATAATATAAAATGTGAGCTAGAATCAGTAGAAGGTTGGATAAGCCTGACAGAGCAGCCTGAGTCGTCTGGTTGGGCCTATAGTGTGAGAGAGGCCCGGGGCTGTATCAGGTCCCTCTTGTTCCAGCGCAGAACACACCCAGGCGATGAAAAGATCATTTTTAGATAAACGAGGAGGGAGACTGGGACACAGATTCATGTAGCAGAGCTGCCTGGGGACTGGGAGTCTGCCGAATGGAATTTCATGCTCTGTACATGCATTTAATATCTGCCAAAAAGATGTTTTATCTGAGTTTGGGAAGTGTGCAATGAATATCATACAAAGCAGCCCCCTCCCCTCAGTCATAAGGACTCATACGCCAGGAGCAGACTCCGACTCTTGCCGCAGATCCTTCTCTCCAACCGCCGGATTATGAGAACTATGACCTGTTTCTTGCATGGTGATTCGGGTTCTGGACGGGGGAAAGGGAACTGGTATCCGGATGATTGATAGATAGATAGATAGATAGATAGAGAGATAGATAAGTGTCTAGGTCGCCACCTGACTCAATAGGGCGACACCATATGGTCGACAGGTACCCAAGTTTGACAGTGCTTAAAGTCAACAGGTTCAAAAGGTTGCCATGGCAACGGCCGACACACAAATGGTTGCCGCATGTTTATTATGTTTTTTTTTTTTTTTTACATGTTTCCCAACATTTTCTGCATTTACTGTCCTCATGGACTACGATTAGGAATAGTGACCCCGCAAGGGTATACGTTTTTACTGATGGTGGTGACGTATTACACTATAACACTGCCTGGGTCCACTGGCACCTGTAGTGCACCTGTAAAAAAAGAAAAATTAAAAAGTCTGCGGACACAGGGGCATTCTGACCTGATCATCACAGCGCAGCGATCAGGTCAGAAGTGCGCATGCACCGGCGCCGCAGTTCGCCGGTGCATGGCTGCCTAGCGATCGCCTCTGGTTGATTGACAGGCAGAGGCGGGAGGGGCGGCACGGTGGCGTTTGTCCGCCGTTTTGTGGGCGTGGTCCGGCCAAAGCAGGCGCGGCCAGACCGTGCGGGGGGCGGGCCGCAGCGGCCGTGTGACGTCACACGCAGTCGCTGCGACCCGGGCAGCGACGAGTAGCTCCCGGCCAGCACGCAAAAGCTGCGCTGGCCGGGAGCTACTCCTGAAGTGCAAAAGCAGCGCCGCCGTGCTGGGTGTCCCCCCGCAAGTCAGTGTGCCTGATCGTAGGCCCGCAGAGTCTCTGTAGAAAAAGTTTATATATTTTTATATTTTATTTTTTCACATTTTTACAAGTGCAAGCGGGTCCTGACTGCCAGGGCATGCTAGCACTTGTGGTTCTCCAAGTAGCGGCATGCCCTAACAGAAATTTAAATTGGAGGTAACAGGGACCTGGGATTTGTATGTCAGTACAAAAAAAACAATGGCCCTCATTCCGAGTTGATCGGTCGCAAGGCGAATTTAGCAGAGTTACACACGCTTAGTCTACGCCTACTGGGAGTGTATCTTAGCATCTTAAAAGTGCGAACGAAGTTTACGCAATATTGCGAACAAAAAAAACTTAGCAGTTTTAGAGTAGCTCCAGACTTACTCTGCCTGTGCGATCAGTTCAGTGCTTGTCGTTCCTGGTTTGACGTCACAAACACACCCAGCGTTCGCCCAGACACTCCCCCGTTTCTCCGGCCACTCCTGCGTTTTTTCCGGAAACGGTAGCGTTTTCAGCCACACGCCCATAAAACGCCGTGTTTCCGCCCAGTAACACCCATTTCCTGTCAATCACACTACGTTCGCCGGTGCGAACAAAAAGCCGTGAGTAAAAATCCTTTCTTCATAGCAGAATTACTTAGCGCAGTCGCAGTGCGAACATTGCGCATGCGCTCTAAGCTGATTTTCACTGCGATGCGAAAAAAAAGAACGAGCGAACGACTCGGAATGAGGGCCAATATTCCTTTTTTTTCCTTTATATAAAAACATTTATGATCCCCCGGCCAAGTGCGCAGGGCTGTTTTTTTATACTTAGGTGGGTCTGCTTCCCTAGGGATTCCAGCCCTGTGCCCGGGGCCTAGGGATGGTTGGTGCTACGGCAGCTACACCCCACACTGAGTGTCCTCATGCCACAGTGCCACTAGCCCCAGCTGGTAATGCCAGTGGTGGTAATGGAGATTTCGGGTAGACTCAACACCCGTGGAGAGAGATAAAGTATCAGCCAATCAGCTTCTAACTGCCACGTTACAGGCTGTGTATGAAAAATGACAGGAGCTGATTGTTTGGTACTTTATCTTCGTCCACTTTATCTCTCCAAGCTTTGATAAATCTCCTTCTTAGATTCCAAATAGAGGGTTCTATTACATCCCGAAATTTGGAGCACAAAACGCAGTAAATCCAGATCCATTTTTTATTGATTGGCTCCTGCACAGTATGTCTGTGACAGTTTGCTATTGCTGAATGTCCCCCAACCAGGGACCACGTGTGAGACGCAGGTTAGATAACTGTTGTACCCTAGCGCGGCCTAAAGTGGTCATTCCGAGTTGTTCGCTCGCTAGCAGTTTTTAGCAGCCGTGCAAACGCTATGCCGCCTCCCACTGGGAGTGTATTTTAGCTTAGCAGAAGTGCGAACGAAAGGATAGCAGAGCGGTTACAAAAAAATATTGTGCAGTTTCAGAGTAGCTTCAGACCTACTCAGCGCTTGCGATCACTTCAGACCATTCAGTTCCTGATTTGACGTCACGCACCCACTCTGCATTCGCCCAGCCACACCTGCGTTCGCCCAGCCACGCCTACGTTTTTCCGAACACTCCCAGAAAACGGTCAGTTGACACCCAGAACCGCCCACTTCCTGTCAATCACTCTGCGGCGGCTATTGCGACTGAAAAGCTTTGCTAGACCTTGTGTGAAATTACATCGCACGTTGTGAAAGTACGTCGCGCGTGCACACTGCGCCGCATACGCATAAGTGTCTTTTTTTACTTAATCGCAGCACAGCGAACATTTTCAACTAGCGATCAACTCGGAATGACCCCTTATGTGCACCACTATTGTGTCAGTGTAACGCCCGGGGCTGGTGGCCTCGTCCCTGTTACCTCACCCTCCAGCTTCTTCATTTAATGCTCCGGTGAGAATCTATTTCCCAGTCACTGGCATCCTATCTGATATTTGTGCAGATCTGTGGTTCAGGACAGGTGTTTATCTTCCCAGGAAGAGACGCTCTGCATCCTCACAGCAATTAACACCCTGGGAAATCATCTAGATATGTACAGAGATAGCGGGCACCCCCTGACAGGCGGATAGAGGAAGGAGCATGTCCTAATAGAGGAGTCCAGGGGGTTACATCATAATCCCTGATATCAGCTTATTGAGAGAGAGAGAGAGAGAGAGAGAGTGTGGGTGTGTGTGTGTGTCTCTCTCTCTCACATACGTGCCACCATCACCCCTTGCATCCACGGATTGCAGAATGAGCCCCTGTAGTTGGGACATTTTCCTTCCCCAGGTTCTGGCAACCCAAGCAGACATTCATAGAAATATGGCACCGTCCTGTAAGCAACTTGCAAATTATTTTTCGTGATCTGCAGCACTCCGGAAAGTTAAAACTTTATTTATTTATTTTTAAACATTCGTCCAGGTTTAGCTCTCAACAGAGAGGTTTTAGAGTTTAATTAAACATACGTAAAAAAAATATATATATGTTTTTAAAAAACTACGTATCCTTTAACACTACACGTATGTTTTACAACAGTACATGGGTGGTCATTCCGAGTTGTTCGCTCGGTAATTTTCTTCGCATCGCAGCGATTTTCCGCTAATTGCGCATGCGCAATGTTCGCACTGCGACTGCGCCAAGTAAACTTGCTATGAAGTTTGGTATTTTACTCACGGCATTACGAGGTTTTTTCTTCGTTCTGGTGATCGTAATGTGATTGACAGGAAGTGGGTGTTTCTGGGCGGAAACTGGCCGTTTTATGGGTGTGTGTGAAAAAACGCTACAGTTTCTGGGAAAAACGCGGGAGTGGCTGGAGAAACGGAGGAGTGTCTGGGCGAACGCTGGGTGTGTTTGTGACGTCAAACCAGGAACGACAAGCACTGAACTGATCGCACTGGCAGAGTAAGTCTCGAGCTACTCAGAAACTGCACAGAGAAGTCTTTTCGCAATATTGCCAATCTTTTGTTCGCAATTTTGTTAAGCTAAGATTCACTCCCAGTAGGCGGCGGCTTAGCGTGTGCAATGCTGCTAAAAGCAGCTTGCGAGCGAACAACTCGGAATGAGGGCCATGGGTCACACATATCTGAATGTATTCTTTAGAGGAAATATCTAGAATATGGTGTTAAATAAGCTAGACGCTATCGATCTATTAAAATATCACCTTTTCTTTCCAGTTTATCCGCACCACGTTGTACCCGCGCAGCGATTATCGGATACTGACCCAATGTCACTCTGCATCTCACGTGACCATGTATACCAGCAGTGGTGCTGGGATAGGTCGCCTATTCTATACTCAGATTTGGAGTACACTGAGGGCACCTAAGACCACATCTATAAAACAGACCCGTATCTTCTTATCTTTCTCGTTTCAGGTGCAACCACTGCGAGCTAATACCAGACACCAGGATATAGACACAGGAGGTCTGGTGTAGATTATACTTATCAGTTACAGTAGCCAATTACAGCTAGTGGTGAGGGGAGCAAAGCCCGCGCCCAATTACTGAGCAAATACCGACCAAAGCTGATCTCCACCACAGGGGTCCTGCAGAAGATTACAGGTGGGCTCTGCCTTCTCAGTAATCACGCTGATAAACTGACACTCACATTATATGATGCTCTATTTACCATAGGAATAGAGACCAGGGCCTGATGACAACTGGGAGACCAGGGCCTGACGCAGGCTAGGAGACTGGGCGGGGGGGGGGGGGGGGGGGGCTGACACCAACTGGGAGACCAGAGCTTGACGCAGGCTAGGAGACCGGGGGGGCCTGACGCCAACTGGGAGACCAGGACCTGACGCAGGTTAGGAGACCGGGGGGCCTGACGCCAACTGCGAGACCAGGCCCTGACGCAGGCTAGGAGACTGGGGGGGGGCTGACACCAACTGGGAGACCAGAGCTTGACGCAGGCTAGGAGACCGGGGGCCCTGACGCCAACTGGGACATCAGGGCCTAATGCAGGCTAGGAGACTGGGGGGCCTAATGCCAACTGGGAGACCAGGACCTGACGCAGGCTAGGAGACTGGGCGGGGGGGGGGGGGGGGCTGACACCAACTGGGAGACCAGAGCTTGACGCAGGCTAGGAGACCGGGGGGCCTGACACCAACTGGGAGACCAGGGCCTAATGCAGGCTAGGAGACCGGGGGCCCTGACGCCAACTGGGACATCAGGGCCTAATGCAGACTAGGAGACTGGGGGGCCTAATGCCAACTGGGAGACCAGGGCCTGAGGCAGGCTAGGAGACTGGGGGGCCTAATGCCAACTGGGAGACCATGGCCTGACGCAGGCTAGGAGACCGGGTGGCCTGACACCAACTGGGAGACCAGGGCCTAATGCAGGCTAGGAGACCAGGGGGCCTGACGCCAACTGGGAGACCAGGGCCTAATGCCGGCTAGGAGACCAGGGGGGGGGGGGGGGGGCTAATGCCAACTGGGAGACCAGGGCCTGACGCAGGCTAGGAGACTGGGGGGCCTGACGCCAACTGGGAAACCAGGGCCTAATGCCGGCTAGGAGACCGGGGAAACTAATGCCAACTGGGAGCCCGGGCCAGTGACGTGCGGTGAGGCAGAGCCCTTTCTCTCATACTCCAGTATAAGTCAGAGTTTTGACTACATGAAGTACATGAAAAAGAAACAATATTTATGATATATTCTATCATTCTAAGAATTTTTATAGTGAAAACTTTGGAGTAAGAAGTCTACAAAAGGTGAGCCTAGGAGGCCGGAGCATGACGCCGACCGGGAGACCGGGGTCTGGCGCTGACTAGGAGACCGGGGACTGACGCCGACCGGGAGAGAGGGGCCTAGCGCTGACTAGGAGACCGGGGACTGACGCCGACCGGGAGAGAGGGGCCTAGCGCTGACTAGGAGACCGGGGACTGACGCCGACCGGGAGAGAGGGGCCTAGCGCTGACTAGGAGACCGGGGACTGATGCTGACTAAAGGGGCTATCTCACATACTGTAGGTCTAGTTTAGAGAGGGTGTGCTGACAGAACTGCGGGCTATTCAGCGTTGGATATAGGATATCAGTATATAATTATATGCCTGATTCATGTTTGTAAGTAAAGCAAAAAAGCAATGTGGTGGCAAATACATTCAGATTACTGACACAGTGTATAGGATATCAATATATATATATATATATATATATATATATATATATATATATACTGTACGTGCTATACATTCAGATTACTGACACAGTGTATAGGATATCAATATATATATATATATATATATATATATATATACTGTATGTGCTATACATTCAGATTACTGACACAGTGTATAGGATATCAATATATATATATATATATATATACTGTATGTGCTATACATTCAGATTACTGACACAGTGTATAGGATATCAATAAATATATATATATATATATTATATACTGTATGTGCTATACATTCAGATTACTGACACAGTGTATAGGATATCAATAAATATATATATATATATATATACTGTATGTGCTATAGTCAGATTTATGACACATGACGCAGTCTCCCTGTTATTGATGTTGTCGACACGGTCAAGTCACATTATTATGACCAGAGTAACCGCCGTGTGCGGCACGGACAGCAGCTAGACAAGCTGAGCTGTCATGTTAGACACACGTCTGGTAGCCCCCAGGTTCACTGTGACGGTGAGCGGTGTCACTATAGCGTGTCAGTCGGCCTTCACGCACCTTCGTAGTCGACTTTCACCTCTCACATCAATGGCGTGTGGTGCAACGCAATTTCTAAGTCTGTTATTCGCAATCTGTCCAGACACCGCAGCAGCACGCGGACAGGTCACACACTGCGCTGTGTCAGAAATACCGCCGCCCGTGGCCTGAAAGCTGATAATCATCCCTTTTTGCAACTCGGATAAACTGCCCCTTTTGCCCATGTCAGCAACGAGTGATGTGTGCAGACGGCCTATCACACACCTTATATACCCACCTAGCCAGCGCACGACACGTGACGTACTTCATGGGCTACCCACTGCCGACATCACATGTAGGAGGAGGTCATAATAATGTGACTCCACTATATATATATATATATATATATATATTACACACACGTATACAGTATATTAATTACAAACTGTTATATAGGATCTTTATCTATACACTGAGATTCCTGTCCCTATACAGTGTGTCTGCTGTACAGTAATCACACGCATTACATCTGTAATGTGTTCTGCAGGGGGGGTGTACATAAAGACTATTTACTAACCTCAGAGGTGGTAATGGCCCCCCACTAGCTGTTGTCTTGTCGGATACAGGATTAGTGATGTCTGATGCAGACCCCCTGAGTCCGCAGCAATATCCTGCAGCTTTACATATTACTGTACAAGTTATATAATCCCCACTCATTATAACCTGCCCTGACTGCCAGGAGTGGGAATACTCTGAGGTCTGATTGCATAAGGGAATATACTGCCTGAAGATGGCCAGGTCAGGGTGTAGCAACGTCGTTATAATGCTGTCACTATACTACAGATACTACATTGTTGCATATTACTACAACTTTTTATTTTGCAACTGTGTTATTGTTGACTGACTTGTTTAACTGGGTTCTGTCCACTGATCTCCCAAACACTGCCGGGTTTATTATAAATATCCTGGTGACAAATCAAACTGCTGTATAGTATTAATGTTTCATGCACTGCCTTTCCCCCGTCCTCTTCCTGGGGTCCCCAAAACAACCACTAGAATCGCAAACTCAACATTGTTAAAATGTTATCTTGGCCAAAGGAGCACCAAGGACCTTTCTCTAACTCTCTTGACCTACCCTCTACTCATTCATGTTCTGTCCCCTTTGACACATCCCACATTGATCATTATTTAATGCCCTGCAGACTCTGTTGGCTGGTGCCTTGAAGATAATGGACCAGTCCTAAAAAGGGTTATGGTCACCTTTATGTTATCAAAGATAGCCACAAATCCATATCACGTCATTTCTAGATGCATCATCTTCCTTGGCCTAAATGCCTCACCATAATACCACCATGGCAACCTATAATCTCTACGGCAAAGATATTATAGAATTTAGGGGGACATTTACTAAGCAGTGATAAGAGTGGAGAAGTGAGCCAGTGGAGAAGTTGCCCATGACAACCAATCAGCACTGAAGTAACATCTATAAAATTATACAGAGCTGCTGATTGGTTGATGGGGAAACTTCTCCACTGGCTCACTTCTCCGCTCTTATCACTGCTTAGTAAATGTCCCCCTTAATTACCAAATGTCTAAGGGTCTTGACTCCTGGACCATTCTTCCGCTCTGGTCATTCCTCCTGTCTGACTGTGCATACAGGTCATTATAAGTGCTGCGGTACCTTCTCCACTGCCACCGCCTTGGCCAGTCTTGCGTCTCACCGGGGTTAGAGCCACGGAGTGCCACACTTGAATGTTCCACTTGTCATAAATTATTGTGCCCTGTTCTCATTTACATTCCCTAATTAGGCTGTGCAACATTTTTTTTGGGTGCAGTAATCCTCGTCTTGCAGCGACATACCTAGATTTCTGCCAAAGTGTCTGGGATCTTGGAGAAGCAGCGATTTGCAGTTTTATGGGAAGAGTTGGACAGAGCAAGGGTGGTCATTCCGAGTTGTTCGCTAGCTGCATTCATTCGCTGCGCAGCGATGAGGCAAAAAACCCACTTCTGCGCATGTGTATGCGGCGCAATGCGCACCCGCGACGTACTATTAAAACGAACGATGTAGTTTCACACAGGGTCTAGCAAAGCTTTTCAGTCGCACTGCTGGCCGCAGAGTGATTGACATAAAGTGGGCGTTTCTGGGTGTCAACTGACCGTTTTCAGGGAGTGTTCGAAAAAACTCACTGCGTGCCAGGAAAAACGCAGGCGTGGCTGGGAGAACGCAGGACGTGTTTGTGACGTCAAATCCGGAACTGAACAGTCTGAAGTGATCGCAAGCGCCGAGTAGGTATTGAGCTACTCAGAAACTGCACAAAAAAACTTTGCCACCGCTCTGCGATCCTTTCGTTCGCACGTCTGCTAAGCTAAAATACACTCCCAGTGGGCGGCGGCATAGCATTTGCACGGCTGCTAAAAACTGCTAGCGAGCGAACAACTCGGCGGTTCTGGCGAAGTATGTGTCCAGTTGCGTCTAGTTTTGCAGAGCATCGCCCATAATGTAATGTTATATTGTGCAGAGGTGGGGGGAGGTATATCTGTAGGAGTGTTCCTGCTCTGTGGAGGGGCGCACAGCTATTTGTAGCCAGGATCCTGTGAAATGGCCACACAGGCCCAAACCAATGGACGCTCTGAGCCATCTTGCACTTGACCTTTGCGCTCAGTGATATCTGAATTTTTGGGAAGCCAGTGGGTACCGAGCCCGACACGCAGTACACAGGGTGCTGCTGCTCTATTGACGTTAGGACTCAGACACTTGGGAGCGGGGACGGAGGATTTGTGCATTACGATTGTTCTGATTCTCTTGAAATGTTGCGTTACCTGTTTGACACGTTTGGGTAATCTATTTATATGCAGCGTGCTAGAATGGTGCCAAAAATGCATGGGACAAATATTCAGTAAATGAAGAGATTAGATTGGACGTGCATGAAAGTAAAAGTAACATGTTTCTTAAAACTACAAAACGTAATTTGAAGGTATAAATGTATTTATGATCACTAGAAGATATTTCCAAGAAAATGTTACCTTTTAATATCCATCCGGATTCCGCATTGTGGTTCTGCGTTAGGAACTAAACTCTATCTCTCTCCAAGCTTTGACACATCTCCCCCACAGACAAAGTACCAACCAATCAGCTCCTAACAATTATTTTTCAAACACAGCCTGTAACGTGGCAGTTAGGAGCTGATTGGTTGGTACTTTCTCTCCACTTTATCTTTACAAGTAGAATCTGATTGGTTGCTATAGGAAACATCTCCATTTCTTAAAACCTGCACTTTAGTAAATATTCCCCCAGAAGAGAGGACTAAGAAACTTTATTGTGTAAGTAGAGAAATTAGTCGGATATAAATATAGCTAAGTGTCATTGACTCCCATATGAAATATCTGTATGACCATTTGCCCTTCCTTGGTGCTGTTGGAAGAGGGAGAATGAGCAGGGGCAGTGACGGTGGCCCCTAGTGTCAGTGGTGGGTACTGAGCGGAGTCTTTGCCCCAGGTGACAGAAAGATTAGATTCATCCCTGTCCTATATTGCAAGGTTTGTTTCTGCTCTTAGGGGGTCATTCCGAGTTGATCGCTAGCTGCTTTCGGTCGCTGCGCAGCGATCAGGCAAAAAAAATCGCCACTTCTGCGCATGCGGCGCAATGCACACACACGTCGTACTATTACAACGGCCGATGTAGTTTCACACAAGGTCTAGCGAAGCATTTCAGTCGCACTGCTGGCCGCAGAGTGATTGACATGAAGTGGGCGTTTCTGGGTGTCAACTGACCGTTTTCAGGGAGTGTTCGGAAAAACGCAGGCGTGCCAGGAAAAACGCAGGCGTGGCTAGGCGAACGCAGGGCATGTTTGTGACGTCAAAACAGGAACTGAACAGTCTGAAGTGATCACAAGCACTGAGTAGGTCTGGAGCTACTCTGACACTGCACAAAATTATTTTGTAGCCGCTCTGCGATCCTTTCATTCGCACTTCTGCTAAGCTAAAATACACTCCCAGTGGGCGGCGGCATAGCGTTTGCACGGCTGCTAAAAACTGCTAGCGAGCGAACAACTCGGAATGACCCCCTTAGTACAGGTCGTGTATTCCATATCCGGAATGCTCAAGACCAGGAGCATTCCGGATATCTGATTTTTCCAGATAACAGAACACCAGTTAACCCGACGGGTCCTGGGGGTCCGTTGCGGGTCTAGCGCGTCAGTGGGAGGGTCCGGCGTGTCGTCGAGGAGGGGTCCGGCGTGTCGGCAGCAGGTCCTGGGAGTAGTGACGGCGAGGGAAAAGCTGCAAAGCCTCTCCCCCATCTGTCTGTAATTGGCCGCGGACTCCAGTGACGTCATGACGTTGCTACAGGGCCAAAATATTCTGGTTTTCGGGTACCTGACCTGTATGAGGCATCAGATAGATTCCATTACACGCAATGCCAGTGTTTATTAGATTGTACTGCATACTTCTGACATCAATTGCGCCGTAAGCGTTGCTTGCACGGTGGCCTTAATCAATAATCAGTCTGTCAGTGTACTGGGGACTACTGACATTACTGAGGCACAGTTATAAAGGCTTAATCTGAGGCACAGGTCAAACAGATTTCATGCCTATATTTTCTTGGGACAGTTTCCGATAAGAAAGGAAAAGACAGAATAATAACATTATGCAAACCGATCTCCGCTGCCTTTAAACGCAGGTTTTCGGAACTTACTGAATAACCAGACTCCAGATAAAAGATCAACACCGTAGTGAATGTACTGTTTCAGCGGGTAATTGACGTGAATCACTCTGGGATTTGGAGTACGGCTGATGTCTAAGTAAATAAGGCAATGTATGAATTCTGAATGACAAGTTTAAACCAGATTGTAAGCAAATGAGGCAGAACGCTGCGATACGATCTGTGTGTTCCGATGATACGGAGATGAACTTTGACTGTCCAGGTAGTGATAGGCTGTGCAGGTATTGCAGAGAGTGGGGCTGTAGCCTTGTACTGGGATAACTGGTCAGATGTGGTGGAGGTGTGGAGGCTTCTGGATCGCTGCCGTCCAATCCACGTCCTTCTGCTGCAATCAGCACATTTCCTGCCAATAAACTACTTAAAAGCGACAATCACTGGCGAGAGATAACAGTTTGGACTTGCGTCTGCCCTGTGATACTGTAACGAGGCGTACTCTAGAGGGCTGCGGACTGTTTTATGTGAAAGGTCCGGGGAATGAGATGTTGTACTAAACAGGAAACTAAGGGACTAATTCAGAGTTGATCGCAGCAGCAAATTTGTTAGCAGTTGGGCAAAACCATGTGCAGTGCAGGTGGGGCAGATGTAACATGTGCAGAGAGAGTTAGATTTGGGTGGGTTATATTGGTTCTGTGCAGGTTAAATACTGGCTGCTTTATTCTTACACTGCAATTTAGATTTCAGTTTGAACACACCCCACCCAAATCTAACTCTCTCTGCACATGTTACATCTGCCCCACCTGCAGTGCACATGGGGGGTCATTCTGACCCGTTCGCTCGCTGCGTTTTAACACAGCAGAGCGAACGGGTCCCTCCGGCGCATGCCAGACGTCCGAAGGCCGTAGCAGGGATGCGATCGCCTCTATCTGATTGACAGGCAGAGGCGATCGTTGGGCGGGAGGGGGCGGAACGCAGGCGTGGCCGGATCGAACGGGAGGCGGGCCGCAGCGGCTGCGCGACATCACACACAGCCGCTGCGGGCCGGGGAGCGATGAGTAGCTCCCGGCCAGCACGCTAAAGCTGCGCTGGTCGGGAGCTACTCTTGAAGTGCAAAGGCATCACGCCCCTGTGCGATGCCTTTGCACTTCTGCGAGGGGGGGGCCGGCACTGACATGCGGAGCGGACTAGCCCTGTGCTGGGCGTCCCCCCCCCCCCCCCCAGCCCCGCATGTCAGGAAAGATGATCGTAGCTGTGCTAAATTTAGCACAGCTACGATCAACTCGGAATGACTCACATGGTTTTGCCCAACTGCTAACAAATTTGCTGCTGCCATCAACTCTGAATTACCCCTAAAGACTCAAACACGTGGACACAAGGTCTCATCCAGAGTACGATGTAAGCCCAAGGTGCGACTTATTTTAGACTTTAAGTAAGTTTTTTTTGTCACGCATACGCCAGACCAGTGGCGGTTTATGGCTAATGGGCGTGCGGATGTGGCTGAACCCCGGTGTAACACACCGACGATGTTGGCTGTGTCTTAGGGGGACATTTACCAAGCAGTGATAAGAGCGGAGAAGTGAGCCAGTGAAGAAGTTTCCCCATCAACCAATCAGCAGCTCTGTATCATTTTATAGTATGCAAATTATAGATGTTACTTCAGTGCTGATTGGTTGCCATGGGCAACTTCTCCACTGGCTCACTTCTCCGCTCTTATCACTGCTTAGTAAATGTCCCCCTTAACTGTTTGAAAATGTTAAAGACACACCGCTACAACAGTGGTGTGAGTCACTTTACACTGCAGCGCACTCATTTACACACAAAGAGAACACGCAAGACTCATCGCATGTAGATTTTTACATGTTATTATAGATATATATAATTTATTTGCAACTCCTTTTCATTTCAGACGCTCCCAGACAGTCAACGACGTATCACCTGCATTCTCCGCCCACTTACCAGAATGTGAATGGCGATGTTTATCGTTTTCTGTGTACGCTGCAAAGCCACACCTACAGCGATATTCTAGCTGCATCTGGCCCAGATACATGAAGGAACGTGCACGTGCAACCAGCTCTGAATGGATAAATCCCATAATGTAGTTTTATTGTTTTTTTTATTATTATTCTGTTTACAGAGGAGCCCAGACAAATGACTGAAGATCGCCAGCTGTAATAAATGGTAACGTGCAGCCTCACGTACAGTAAATGGCTGGGAATTGTATTACCCTCTAAGGGGGAATCCAATTGGGCGCGAGGTTTAGTGAGGTAAAAAAAAGTTTACCTTGTGCTCAATTTTGGATTACTGCGGATATGCGCGCTCCCGCCTCTTGCAGTATGCAATTTTTTTTAAATGGTCGCAGGGTTTTCAGCGCTGAAAACCCAGCGGCGCGTGAGAAAAAAAAAATCTGTCTGGTAGCTCCCCTCCATCTTGCCACTGGGAAGGGGGCTGGTGAGAGTCCAGGGGGCTGTTGGGAGGCTCTGGGAGATGTAGTTCTCCTAGCAGTTGGCTCCAGGGGGGATTACACTACAGGGAGAGGGGTGCATTTTAGACACTCACATACATATACACACTCACACATGCTTACAAACACTCACACACTCATCGCTGCTGCAGAGGACTGGCTCCTGACGGTAGATTAAGAACACCCCACTTTGGAACGTGAGTAATTACCGACTAATTAAGCTAATTGGAATTTTCCAATTGCTTAATTAGTCTTTGGGGGGAGGGGGGGCGATGTCGTAGGGTGCCGTTGTGGTCTTAGAGCAAGTCCCGGCGAGACTTGTTCTGGAGGTGTGAGCTAAAGACACGGTGCTCCAATTTTCTGGGTCCTAATTGAATACCAAAACCATGGGAAATCCCCTGCGGCACTGTTTTTATTTAAATTTCACGCATGCAATTGGATTCCCCCCCAAGAGTGAGAAGTGTGAAAATCAAGGGGCTTAGGGAAGTGGGGGAGAGAGGGGAGTCCAAGCAGCGTCCCACCCATCCATTTCAGTGATCAGCAAATCAATATTCTGGAAAAGTAACCCATGAGAACCACGCAACGCTATATGCAAATGTCACCCGTGTGCTAACTGCTCCATGTAGGTCACCCGTGTGTCGTAAGTGCTAACTGCTCCATCTAGGTCACCCGTGTGCCGTAAGTGCTAACTGCTCCATCTAGGTCACCCGTGTGCTAACTGCTCCATGTAGGTCACCCGTGTGTCGTAAGTGCTAACTGCTCCATCTAGGTCACCCGTGTGCCATAAGTGCTAACTGCTCCATCTAGGTCACCCACGTGCCGTAAGTGCTAACTGCTCTTCAGTCGCGTGCTGTACGTGCTAACAGCTCTATCTAGGTCACCCGTGTGTCGTAAGTGCTAACTGCTCCATCTAGGTCACCCGTGTGTCGTAAGTGCTAACTGCTCCATCTAGGTCACCCGTGTGTCGTAAGTGCTAACTGCTCCATCTAGGTCACCCGTGTGCCATAAGTGCTAACTGCTCCATCTAGGTCACCCGTGTGTCGTAAGTGCTAACTGCTCCATCTAGGTCACCCACGTGCCATAAGTGCTAACTGCTCTTCAGTCGTGTGCTGTACGTGCTAACTGCTCCATCTAGGTCACCCGTGTGTCGTAAGTGCTAACTGCTCCATCTAGGTCACCCGTGTGCCGTAAGTGCTAACTGCTCCATCTAGGTCACCCGTGTGCTGTAAGTGCTAACTGCTCCATCTAGGTCACCTGTGTGCCGTAAGTGCTAACTGCTCCATCTAGGTCACCCGTGTGCCATAAGTGCTAACTGCTCCATCTAGGTCACCTGTGTGCCGTAAGTGCTAACTGCTCTTCACCAATGTGCCGTATGGGGATTGCCTATTTTCAGTAGATCTGTTTAGAGGTTAATTCTACTTTACTTTTTTATTTTTTTCAATAATGTAGCGACCACTAGGGTAAGGCTGAATATCTCTGCGGAATACACTGCTACAGATCAGAATGTATTTGTCAATTCCAATCTTGTGACTTTTTTATGAGGTTTTCATTCCTGCGCCTACGGCAGGCATGTCCAAACTGCGGCCCTCCAGCTGTTGTGAAACTACATATCCCAGCATGCCCTGACACAGTTTTGCTGTCAGAGAATGCTAAAGCTGTGTCAGGGCATGCTGGGATGTGTAGTTTCTCAACAGCTGGAGGGCCACAGTTTGGACATGCCTGGCCTATTTCTGCTGCCGTTTTCAGTCCATCAGTCAAAGCTGTGTTCCTCTGCAGCATTGTCAAACCGCAGGTTAGTAAACCTAGTCCCTAGTATGCTAAGTACTTGTGCTAGGATTTATAATAATGATAGGAAATGCTATCAGTAAGCGGACATGTTTCGTTGTGGAAAAACCCACAACTGCATCTGATGAAGTAGGTTATTCCACAACGAAACGCACCAGGTATACTCAGTTTGGCTGACTTTACATAGCCGGCCCTAACCAATATGATGCCCTAGGCAAGATTTTGGCTGGTTCCCCCTAGCACCACCACTAGTTCCGCCTCACACAACAGTAGCCCCCAATTCAAATTACGCCACACAGTAGTTCCACGTTACATCACACAGTAGTACCACTGTACCTTATAAACGTTACTTCACAGTAGTGCCCCTTATTCACATAACATCACACTGAATTGCTCCGTATTCACATCACAGCACAGTAGTGCCCTTTCTATACGTTACGCCACACAGTAGAGCACCTTATACACATAATGCCACACATTAGTAATGCCTTTATACACATAATACCACACAGTAATGCTCCTTACACATTATGTCAACCTTTATTAATGCCCTTATACACATAATGTCCCTTTAACATATGCCGTAGATTAATGCATTTATACACGACACACATAATGCCCCTTACACATATGCCGAACACTACTGCACAACCAACCCACTCACACACAGTATTCACATGGCCGCTAACACCTTGTCCTCATACATATTGCCTCAATACGCCATGCAGCAAGAGATGCCTAGCGTGAGTCAGCTGGCAGCTCTGCTAACGTCGGGTGCCTTTTTAATGACAATGCATCTTATTTGCATTACTATGTGACTAGGATGCACAAGCAGCTTCTGCTGATTAAAATGATATATGGCATGCCTATATTCTGTGTGTGACTGGGGCTGTATCTGCATATGAAATGCTACGTTACAGTGATTTCCAGGAATACACTGTAATTTACCATTTCGTATGCAGATACAGCCGCAGTCACACACACAATATAGGCATGCCGCATATCATTTTAATCAGCAGAAGCTGCTTGTGCCCCTAGTCATACCAAATGCCCTAGGCATTTGCCTAGTTTGCCTTTGCCTAGGGCCGGCTCTGCTGGCGCTCCTTTGCGGAAGCCTAATTCCATCAGGGAGTAACCTCTTGGCACAGAGGCCTCACTATTGCAGTACGGGGTCTGGGTAGCGTAAATAAGAATGATATTTTCAGTCGTTTTCTTTGAATTGGTGCAAAATATTTGCCCATGAATTTGTCCACATATATCATAGGGTCAATTATTTTATTAAAGTCCTGATTTTTTTTTTTTCTTTTACAGATGATTTGATGAAGCAACTTCAGCCAGTGCTGGGGGGCGACACATCTCCGCTCATTCAGCTGCTGGAAGATAATTGTACAGGTGAGACCGCTAAATGTTTTCAACCCTGACCGCAAGTTCATTTGGACACAGAAGAGTCCTTTCCCCAAGTACATTACAAATGTGCAACATGTCCAAAGCTGATCAGAAAACGGAGCACTGTCCTATGTGCAAATGTGTTGCATGAGGCTACTTGGTATCAGTAATCCCTTACCCCAGGAACCATGTTCCAGTGTACGAGCTTACATCCTTGTGGTGGATTGGGGCTCCCCACCCCTCCTCCACCCCACTAGCTGCAGTGCACTCAGCACTTACACGTGCTACAATGTAGCAGTTTGCGAATGCTGGGAAGAGACAATGGTTACATTGTTGGAGGGCGCACAGAACACACCAACCTCAGGGTACCACGCAACTGTATACAGAGCAGCCCCTTGATGCCGAAGTGGGAGAGGCGGATCTGCCAGTACACATTTCTCCGTTACGCCTTCTCCTGGGTATTAGACACTAGCTGAATCAATAAACAAACAGAGCCCCTTCATATTCCTTGTATTGTTTAAATGCATTTATTTGGTAACTGATATGTTAAAGCATCTGAAAAGCAATAACACAGTTGATTTGCCAAGATGTTCCGCCAACGAAACTGCATCCACTTAGTGAACAGCGCTGGACTTGTATTTAGTTTTATTGACTGTTCAATCTCTACAAGAAACAGAATGATTGGAAGCAGGATCTGAATCGCTCTGTTGCTCTTTGTGATTTGTTTAATAGAAAACGATTAAGGTTGATCAATATAAGGCACAGGAAGTACGCTGGCTGCGCGGGGTCCACGTAAGAGCGCTCACAGCTGCTGGCTGAGAACCACCTTGGTAAGTGTCTTGCCCCCGCCTTTGGTGTCAGCCATGAAAGCTTCGATCTCCTCCACGGTACGCGGAACGCAGGTGAGCAACTCCATGCCCTTCGCGGTGACTGCGATATCATCTTCTATGCGCACCTAAAGAGAAAACACACGATTAAGGCCCCACCCCAGTCAGGTCACAGCCGGGACTTCTGTTGGAATTCTGGTGCTTTAAATAAGTGCAATTTAACAGTGTTTCAGACTTAGGGGGTAACTAAATTCTCTGTGATACTGTATATCGCTGCACACACGCCTGAGAATTACAGTAATACAACATTGCTAATTTTCCTATGGACTTTTATGAGGTGCACGATTAAACTGGCGATGTTGGTGGCTGCAGGAGCACAGAGTACTCTGCCGATGGCACTTTAAGGGCATCGCCTGGTACTGAACCACCTCCTGAAACTCTCTAACAGGAGGAACAAGAGTGGCGCATCATTCCAGAACAAGACATTGCAGATGGTATTGAAGGGAAGATATGCCTTTTTGCAGATGATACAAAGATATGCAACAGAGTAGACACACCGGGAGGGGTAAAACAAATGATTGATGACCTAGGTAGGCTTGAGAAATGGTCAAGAACTTGGCAACTACAGTTTAATGCAAAAAAAATGCAAAATCATGCACTTAGGTCTAAAAAACCCAAAGGCTAAATATAGTATCAAGGGTACTATAATGGAAACTACTGAGGAGGAAAGGGATTTAGGAGTCACTATTTCAAGTGACTTGAAGGCAGGAAAGCAATGCAACAAAGCAATGAGAAAGGCAAGTCAGATGCTTGGTTGCATAGGGAGAGGAATCAGTAGCAGGAAAAAAGAAGTGATAATGCCACTTTATAGGTCATTGGTACGGCCCCATCTGGAATACTGTGTCCAGTTCTGGAGACCATATCTCCAGAAGGATATAAATACATTAGAGAGTGTACAAAGAAGGGTAACTAAAATGGTGCATGGCCTACATCACAAAACGTACCCGGAAAGGCTAAAAGATCTTAACATGTATAGTTTGGAGGAGAGAAGAGAAAGGGGGGACATGATAGAAACTTTCAAATATATCAAGGGTCTTAAAGTTCAGGAGGGAAACATTCTTCAAAGGAAGAGAAATATTAGAACTCGAGGACATACACTGAGACTGGAGGGGGGGGAGGTTCAGGGGAAATTTAAGGAAAAATTACTTCACATAAAGGGTAGTGGATAAGTGGAATACTCTCCCATCAGAGGTGGTAGAGGCTAAGACTGTAGAGCAATTTAAACATGCTTGGGATAGGCATATGAATATCCTTACAAAAAATTAAGGTTCAAAAAGGGTTGAGATTACCTAAAGGATAATAAAAGGGGCAGACTAGATGGGCCAAGTGGTTCTTATCTGCCGGCAAATTCTATGTATGTATGTTTCTAAGATGTAGAATACGGGATATTCCACACTTTCTGACATCACAGTGTCTGACTTCGTGGGTCCCAATTCTCGTCAGCATTCGGACTGTCAACAAGCTAACTACTTCCCACAGGATAGAAATAATCATATAAAACTTTTATCATGTTCATGTATTTGATAGTTTTGTCATAAATGTATAACCAGACTGTGGACCACGTCACCTACAGCCAGTGGAGGTGCCCAATGTGTGCTCAGCAACTCTAATATTCATTACAATGCAGCCTATCCATCCTTTAGGTACCAGCATCTCAGGAGGTCTTTAACCAATTAAACGACTGCTCTCAAATACTGGAGATGTATTAAAAAAAAAAAATTAAGTTAAAATGTAATCAGAGGTGGGAAGTCCCGAGTAGCAGCGGTGCAATTCCCAGAGCAGTGACGTCAGTTTAAAGTGAGAAAAAAAAAAGTATTGCAAGAGAAGGTGGAAGGGACTTTAAGTCACTATCTCACCAACCCTGCATGGGGACACCCTTGATTGAAAGAGCATTTCTAGTGAATGCACTCTCAGTGAGGTCACTGGCTCCTAGTGAATGGATAGGCTGCACTCTCAGTGATGTCACTGGTTCCTAGTGACTGGATAGGCAGCACACTCAGTGATGTCACTGGCTCCTAGTGAATGGATAGGCTGCACTCTCAGTGAGGTCAATGGTTCCCAGTGAATGGATAGGCTGCACTCTCAGTGATGTCACTGGTTTCCAGTGACTGGATAGGCTGCACTCTCAGTGATGTCACTGGTTCCTAGTGAATGGATAGGCTGTACTCCAGCGATGTCACTGGTTCCTAGTGAATGGATAGGCTGCACTCATGAATATTAACTTAGCTCAAAACAAGGCTGCTTCCACTGTGATTACACCACAGGTAAATTAGGCATTTTCTGCAGACTGGCTTGTGTTTCATTTTATTGAACTTTGTTTTTGTTTTTTGTTTTTATAGGAAAATAAAGTAAAATCTACACTATAACAGTGTATAAATACATGTTCTACTTTTCATAAAGTCTTTGAACAATGTAATCTAAGTTCTCTGCCAAAATTTCTAATTTGAGGGCATGCTCTGCTGCACAGACCTGTCGCATCCTGCCGTGCAAAGCACAGCTCCCCTCTGGGGTTAATTATTTAGCATTAATTAGTATAGCTATGTTTTAATTGGTAGCAAAATAGTTCTTTCAGAAACGTAGCTCCTGCCAGCACCTCTAACCAGTTGTGAAGTTACTGTAGGGCAGGAGGCTGCTGTCTGTCTGCGCCAACAATAGTATTTAGGATTACTATAAACAATCTGTCGCCTACACGCAGGGGAAGAGATACCCACCAGAATATGTCTACTAGGAACAGGCGACTTCAGGGATGGAGGCAGCGCAGTCGCCAGGATTACGCCTGTATGGTTATTAAATAGATGAGAGGTCAGAATTGTGCACATCCACTGATGTGGGTGATAATAGGGCGATAGGTCACTCCCTTTACCAACATACGGGTGTAGTATATTTTGTGAAAATAATATTGACATGCTTGTTATTCATGTTAACACTAAGGAAATTCTAACCTGATCAGCATGTCGACACACTGTCTCTGGTATGGTGGTAACATCTGGATGACTTGTGGTGGATCCTGCATCGCTTATGGCAGTAAGTATGTCTAACCCTGCCCCTAGTGCCTAGCCCTAACCTCCCCTCCCGTAGCCTAACCCAAGCCCTCCCACTTGTACCTAACTCTAACCCTGTCTAACCCTCCCCTAGTGCCTAACCCTAATCCCCCCCTACTGCCTATCCCTGCCCCTAGTGCCTAGCCCTAACCTCCCCTCCAGTAGCCTAACCCTAATCCCCCCCTACTGCCTATCCCTGCCCCTAGTGCCTAGCCCTAACCTCCCCTCCCGTAGCCTAACCCAAGCCCTCCCACTAGTACCTAACTCTAACCCTGTCTAATCCTCCCGTACTGCCTAGTCTTAACCTCCCCTCCCATAACCTAGCCCTCACCTCCCCTTGTGCCCAACCCTAACTCCCCCTCCTGTAGCCTAACCCAAGCCCTCCCACTAGTACCTAACTCTAACATTCCCTTCCGCAGGCTAACCCTAACCTCTAACTAGCGCTTAACCCCCCTTTGCATCTTATCCCTAACCCCCTTCCTGCACCCTAACCCTCCCCATAGTGCCTAACTCTAACCCCTCCTCATACATCCTAACCCTTCCACCCGAATACTTACCCTAACCTCCCCCTAGTGCCTACAGTACCTCTGCCTGTAGTGCAGAACTCTAACCTCCCCTACCACAGCCTAACCCTAACCTCTCCCTAGTGCCTAACCCTAAGCCCCTCCCGCATCATAAACCTCCTCTAGTGCCTAACCCTAACCTCTCCTTCCGCAGCCTAACCCTAACCCTTCCCCTACTGCCTATCCCTAACCTCCCTCTAGTGCCTAACCCTAACGTCTCCTTCTGCAACTTAACCCTAACATCCCCCTAGTGCCTAACCCTAACCTCCCCACCTGTAACCTAACCTCCCCCCCTAGTGCCTGACCATAACCTCCCCTCCAGTAGCCTAACCTCTCCCCCTAGTGCCTAACCTCCCCTCCAGTAGCCTAATCTCTCCCCCTAGTGCCTGACACTAACCTCCCCTCCTCATAGCCTTACCATCCCCCTAGTGCCTAACCCTAACCTCCCCTCCTGTAGCCTTACCCTCTCCCTAGTGCCTAACAATAACCTCCCCTCCTGTGGCCTTACCTCTCCCCCTAGTGCCTAATCCTAACCTCCCTCCGGTAGCCTAACCTCTCCCCCTAGTGTTTAACACTAACCTCCCCTCCTATAGCCTAACCTCTCCCCCTAGTGTTAGGCCTAACACTAACTTAGTGCCTAACCCTAACCTCCCCTCCTATAGCCTAACCTCTTCCCCTAGTGCCTAACCCTAACTATCCCTTCCTGTGGCCTTACCTCTCCCCCCAGTGCCTAACACTAACCTCCCCTCCTGTAGCCTTACCCTCCCCCTAGTGCCTAACCCTAACCTCCCCTCCCGCAGCCTATCCCTCCCCGTAGTGCCTAACCCTAACCTGCCCTCCCGCAGCCTTACACTCCACCTAGTGCCTAACCCTAACCTCCCCTCCCGCAGCCTATCCCTCCCCCTAGTGCCTAACCCTAACCTCCCCTCCCGCAGCCTTACCCTCCACCTAGTGCCTAACACTAACCTCCCCTCCTGTAGCCTTACCCTCCCCCTAGTGCCTAACCCTAACCTCCCCTCCCCCTAGTGCCTAACCCTAACCTCCCCTCCCGCAGCCTTACCCTCCACCTAGTGCCTAACCCTAACCTCCCCTCCCGCAGCCTAACCCTCCACCTAGTGCCTAACCCTAACCTCCCCTCCCGCAGCCTAACCCTCCACCTAGTGCCTAACCCTAACCTCGCCTCCCGCAGCCTAACCCTCCACCTAGTTCCTGACACTAACCTCCCCTCCTGTACCCTAACCTCTCCCACTAGTGCCTAACCCTAACCTCCCATCCCCATAGCCTGACCCTTCCCCTAGTGCCTAGCCCTAACCTCCCCTCCTATAGCCTAACCTCTTCCCCTAGTGCCTAACCCTAACTATCCCTTCCTGTGGCCTTACCTCTCCCCCTAGTGCCTAACAGTAACCTCCCCTCCTGTGGCGTTACATCTCCCCCTAGTGCCTAACAGTAACCTCCCCTCCTGTGGCCTTACCTCTCCCCCTAGTGCCTAACCCTAACCTCTCCTCCTGTGGCCTTACCTCTCCCCCTAGTGCCTAACGCTAACCTCTCCTCCTGTGGCCTTACCTCTCCCCCTAGTGCCTAACCCTAACCTCTCCTCCTGTGGCCTTACCTCTCCCCCTAGTGCCTAACACTAACCTCCCCCCGTGGTCCGGGTAGAATGTTGGCATTTCACATGTCAACATTCTGCAGCTGCCAATAATTTCAGTGTCAACATCATACCTAAAATGACGGAGCACACATATCCCAGTTCTGTATTGGAGAGCTGCTGAAAAGAATCTGGTGAGTCTGCAAGGTCTAGAGTGTACTGAATGGTAAGATTGCACCACTCGGAAGCGGCATGAAGTGTCTACACCCTGCCTTACTCTGAGGACAGCACTGGGGCAGATGTATTAACCTAGAGAAGGCATAAAGCAGTGATAAAGCAGTGATAAGTGCAAGGTGATAATGCACCAGCCAATAAGCCCCAATATGTAAATTGACAGTTATGAGCTGATTGGCTGGTGTTGTCACCTTGTACTTATCACTGCTTTATGCCTTCTCCAGGCTTAATACATCTGCCCCAGTGTACGAGGGCTTCTATTGCATATCACTGATTTTCCTCAATCAGGACTGTAGCGGAGGCACGGAGAGCCCCTTCCGGTACAGCGGTCTCTACCTGGAGGAGGTCAGGACTTTATAGAAGATAAAACGTTCATTCTCTATGATGGTGCCAACTCTCTGCAACTTATTAACTTCTAGAGGATACATTTTCTCAAACTAATTAACTTGCAGGTTTAAATTAAATGAATCGTTTATGACGCCAGCTGTGCAAAACTTCACCAGAGAATGTGCCGATGGCGGCGTTTTCTATCTTATCAGTGCGACCCGATAGTCCTGCTCTCCCACTAATGAATCACCCCGCATGATCGACCCTGACCATTCACGTTACATAAAATGAGTCACACTTCATAAAAGGATTGTACTTGAGCATGGTGCTATCAGCGTGATAAGCGGATAGGCGGCTTGAGGCAGGCACGCCTCGCTCAGCAAGTGACAAGGAAAGGGCCGCACGTGGACAAGTGTTGTACGCAGGACGCTGGAGGGTTATATAATGGGTAGTGATGAACGTGGGTGTAAGTCGTTTGTCATGTGTAACAACACTGTCATGTTCTACAGTGCAGCTGAGAAGAAAAATATCACAAAGATCCACTTGTAAGACAGAATTCAGCACAGAACCCAAAGTAACAGGAATCGGTGAGAATATTCTGTAGGTGCTTAATTCTGTCTAAACCTTCCCTGAATGTGTAACACTCCAAGAAAAAAAGAGAGACATTGTTTCCCCCAACACCGTGAATGATAACAGTAACCAGATATAAATCCCACATGATATTAGAATTCAGAGATCTTGGTTACACATATTTGCGCAAATGTGTGAATAAGCCCCAAAGCCGCATCAAGGCATCTCTGTATATTTGGGGTCCCTAGCGCAAATATACAGAGATGCCTTGCTGCGGCTTTGGGGCTTATTCACACATTTGCGCAAATATGTGTAACCAAGATCTTTGAATTCTAATATTATGTGGGATTTATATCTGGTTACTGTTATCATTCAGGGTGCTGGGGGAAACAATGTCTCTCTTTTTTTTCTTGCTTTTTTTCTCGTATATCATCTGTCCTAAGACCTTTACATATAGAATTGTGAAAGTTAAAATTCAAGTAACTTGTGTTCTGTGTTCCTTTAGTAGCAGCAGATGTGAGCTGCCCATAGATCTTTTTGCTCGCCCCAGGTCACTCACCCCACCAAAGCCCCTGAAGCGTTGGAGAACGTCATTATTGATGAAGCACGACTGGGCGGGATTGGCCAGCGCCTGATCTAGAACGTGGTCGATGAAGTAGATCCCTGGCTCAATGGTGAGGACCATGCGTTCTTGCAGAGTCCGGGCCGTGCGAAGGCTCTTCAGTCCTGGCAAGTCAATGCGGTCAACGCCCTGCAGACAAATCACAAATGGATGAAGGAGACGTCTCAAAGAGCAAATCCATATTTACTAACACGGGTCAGGAAAAACCGAGGGCGCTATCGTGCCGTGACGTTACCTCAAGCATGACCTGTCCTCATTACTAAAAGCGTAGTCAGGGGTCTTTGTGCTCTATTAAATACAAGTGCCCCAGCCCAAAATGGCTTTGGTAATGGAAAAGTCTAACCATAGGCCTCCCACTTCCCCCATGTTTTACGGAGGCAAATCCAAAGCCTGGTGCATTGTGGGTGCGCCGTAGGTGGGACAGGTGTGAAGCTGGGGCGTAACCCAATATGCACTTCATATTTGGTACTACTTGTGTGCAAAGTATTATTTTATAACCTCTGTAAAAGACATAGTATTATCCCACCTGCACTTCTACATATTTTCCAGCCACCGCATACCTCATAAACAAGGTAAACAACAAAACTATGTTTATTGGGATCTTTATGCCCGGGGGACAGGTTATTTACTTACAGGAACTACAAAATAATTTCTCAAATAAATTATTTCTCTCAGCGGCATAGGCCCAGCTCAGAACTTCCCCAGTGAGCGACAGCTGGCACGACGCCATCAGACCGCCTTATTACGTCCTCCCGGTACCGGCAGAGAGTCTGCCCCATCTGCAGGGAGAGTCGGGTGGTTTGACCCGTTTTACGCTTCTCTGCCTGTGACGGCCTAGCACTGTGTAATACAACAGCCATGCCCCGTGTATGCTGGCCATATGGCGGAGCCCACCTAGGGAACACATGGCCCCCCGTCATACAACGAGGCCGCTTTACGTTCCCAATACACCCGAAGAAACAGCCTTATTCTGTCCCTGTAACACTGTGCCTGAACCGTCTAAAGCGGCCATGTCCAAACTGCGGCCCTCCAGCTGTTGAGAAACTACACATCCCAGCATGCCCTGACACAGCTTTAGCATTCTCTGACAGCAAAATTGTGTCAGGGCATGCTGGGATATGTAGTTTCACAACAGCTGGAGGGCCGCAGTTTGGACATGGCTGGTCTAAAGCAAGACAGGCTGGGTCTGCGTAGTAGCTGTGCAACCAAGTTCCAGCACAAATTTAGCAAGGAACAACGCCCCCCCCTACCACCGCCACCTTCATCTTTACACAGGAAGCTTGGTCTAGTGGTACTACCACAGTAGGTGGATTGCAATAGAGGCATGCTTGGATTTGTAGTCCCACAACCGGCCTGCATGGTACAATAGCTGTGTGTTTTAACCGTAGAATAAGAACTAGTTTGTCTGGCGCAGAATAAGATGCTTTATTATCTCACTGTAAACACGTTCCTGGAAGACCAGCGCTATCGGACCAGCGCAGAACGGAAACTGTAGTCTCCCCTTTCCCTTTGCCGTCCAGGTTGTGCTGAAACTCTAAATAAACAGCACAGCCAATCAGTCAGCCTACATCAGCCAAAAGATCTGTAACAATATGTTCTTCTGTCACAGAGAAACTACAATTTAAGCTCTGGAACACACAACGTAACCCTGCTCCAACTTGTAACAAGCGGGAGAGTATACTTTGGCCACTGGAAAATAGAAACCTAATCAGAGAGAGTGCGAACACAAAATGGAATCAGCTGTTGGATGGAGCGGTAATGTGCGATGGAACGGAGCCACCTCCAGGCTGACGAGAACAGCAAAACTCCCACCTCACACTGACAGGGTCTTGGTGGATAATGTCAGGAGGACCCTGTGGTCTCGCAAACGCTGCCAAAGAAACGGGGGGGGGGGGGGGGTGGGGGGGGGGGCTTCTCTCCAAACTTTAGCACCAGCGTTTGCAGCCAATACGCACATTCTGTGAGACCAGTAACACTTTCTGCATATTGAATCAGGAGGATATATAAAGAAAGGCAATTGCTTGATACAACAGTATTGTGTGCAGTGACTGTGGCCGGAAACTACAACTTGCACAATTCATTGCAAACAGTCCTCCAATAACAGCGATGAACAGTATCGGCCACTCGCCTGTGGTATCACCACCAAGCGGCCTGTAATACCAGCAGAGAAGGTAACACAAAATCTAGTACAAAACGGAAAAGGATGGGCTAGGCACTACAGCTGCTGTGGAACTACACATCCCAGCATTTCCTATGAGGAAAACTGGGTGTGATGTGTAGCCGCACAGCAGCTGGAGTGCCACAGGTTGCCTAGACATTGCATATTACAGCCCGTTGCCCATAGCAACCAAAACAAACAGTACTTTCCCACAAAAGGACGGGCATCAATGCATGTAACGAAGCCCACTTATCCGTAATACATAGAGGTGACGGTGTCACCGTGAGGCAGGTGTACCAACAGAATAAAGAACTGAATTGACACGTTCATCTCTGCTAGCATTAAGTGTGCTGTCTGGCCCAGCGGCAGCGAATCCCTTATCTCTATCACTAATAACGTTGTGAATAACCGTATTCCTTATTACAGATGTAACAGGAGTGCGGTTACTATGAGAGACGACATCTAATGCAACACACGCCATCTCTCCTTACAGCAACAAGTGGCAGTACTGACAGACGCCGGAACAGCGCAGTGACGCCGGAACAGGGCAGTGAGCCCGTCTTCTGTTGCCCGGGGGAATCCGTTATTAACTTTTTGTGATTTAGTAAATACACGTATACAGTATATATGCTATATTGTATAGAATTCTGTAAGACAGTGTCTCTCAAACGTACGACTCTATGGTGGTCACGCACACTGCAATTTTTGCTGCTCGTGCGATCAACCTGACGCCGCCTATGGGGGAGTGTATTTTAGCTTAGCAGGGGTGCGATCGCTTGTGCAGCCCTGCTATGCTAAAAAAGTTTTGTGCAGAACAAGACCAGACCTACTTACCCTGTGCGACGGATCCAGCGATGAAGGTCCCGGAATTGACGTCAGACATCCGCCCTCCAAACGCCTGGACACACCTGCGTTCGGATCTCCACGCCCGGAAAGCCTCCCCGCTGTCAATCTTCTTGCGATCGCGCTAGCGATCACTTTATTCTTTCTTCTGGTCATTGCCCGGCGACGGCTGTCGCTGGGCAATGACGCGCTTACGCATTGCGGGCGCCGCGCATGCGCATGTCCGACCTGTTCGCATCGCAGCGATGAACAGCAGCGTGCTAACGGGTCGGAATGACCCCCTATGTACTAAGGGGGTCATTCCGAGTTGATCGCTCGCTAGCAACTTTTTGCAGCGCTGCGATCAGGTTAAATCTCGGCAAAACTGCGCATGCTTATGCACCACAATGCGCAGGCGCATCGTACGGGTACTAAGAGGATCGGTGCTGGGCGATGGATTTAACGAAGAATCCATTCGCACAGCCGTTCGCAAGAAGATTGACAGGAAGAGGGCGTTTGTGGGTGGCAACTGACCGTTTTCAGGGAGTGTTTGTAAAAATGCAGGCGTGTCCAAGCGTTTTCAGGGCGGGTGTCTGACGTCAATTCCGGGACCGGACAGGCTGAAGTGATCGCAGCGGCTGAGTAAGTCCAGAGCTACTCTGAAACTGCAAAAAATCTTTTTTGTGCCGTCGGCTGCAAAAGCGTTCGCACACTTGCAAAAAAAAACAAAAAAAAACACTCCCCTATAGGCGGCGACTATCTGATTGCAGCGCTGCAAAAGTTGCTAGCGAGCGATCAACTCGGAATGACCCCCTAAGCCTTAGAGAGAAAGTGGAGAGAGGTAAAGTACCAGCCAACCAGCTACTTTCAAACACAGCCTGTAACATGACAGTCAGGAGCTGGTACTTTATCTCTCTCCGATGCTCGGTACTTGAAACCGCTTTGTCCTCAGGAATATTTAGTACCACCTGTAGATCTATTGTTTCAGGGCCCTGTTCAGGTGTTGACCTGCGCGTGCGCGAACTCTCCCACTGCGGTAACCTCCCGAAAGAATGCGGCCGCAACATGACTGACAGCAACGGGTGGGCGGCGTTGCGGGAGAGTGCCATCGGAAACGGAGGTGGATTCGGTACGGCCAAGCTGGATGATCTGGAAAACATGCACTGTTAGGGTTTCACGAGTACTGGGTTTGAGAGCCCCGCCCCCTCTGTTCCAGTTCTCACTGACTGCCTGAGACACACTGGGCCCGATTCACTATGGATCGCAACTGAGGCCGAGATAGCGATGTTCACAAATGTGCTCTTGCTAAAATTTGCATGTGAAGAGCCTCCCAGAAAGGATAAAGGGGGTCATTCCGAGTTGATCGCTAGTTGCATTCGCTCGCTGTGCAGCGATGAGGCAAAAAAAGGCACTTCTGCGCATGCGGCGCAATGCGCCCGCGCGACGTACTATTACAAGTTTCACACAAGGTCAAGTGAAGCTTTTCAGTCGCACTGCTGGCCGCAGAGTGATTGACAGGAAGTGGGCGTTTCTGGGTGTCAGCTGACCGTTTTCAGGGAGTGTTCGAAAAAACGCAGGCGTGCCAGGAAAAACGCAGGCGTGGCTGGGGAACGCAGGGCGTGTTTGTGACGTCAAAACAGGAACTGGACAGTCTGAAGTGATCGCAAGCGCTGAGTAGGTATTGAGCTACTCTGAAACTACACAATATTTTTTTATAGCCGCTCTGCGATCCTTTCGTTCGCACTTCTGCTAAGCTAAAATACACTCCCAGTGGGAGGCGGCATAGCGTTTGCACGGCTGCTAAAAACTGCTAGCGAGCGAACAACTCGGAATGACCCCCAAAAGACGCACTTCGATGCATTAGCAGATTCGCAATGCACACACAAAAAAAGGACACCATCGACTTTTGCGACTGACCTCAGCATACTCTAATCAATAAGAATGCAGTCACACCGGGCGCCATCTTTTTGAACGCAGCGCTCGCAGAGGACGTCAGATACACGCCCCGAAAACGGCCATGACATGCCTGCGTTTTCCCCAACCAATTCCCCACAAACGCCATGTTACCACCCACAAACGGTCAGTTCCTGTCAATCGAAATGCGTACTCTTTACAATTAGGCTGCATACGTAAGACGATCACATTTTGCCCGTCGCGCCCATGCCTTGCGCAGTCTGACGATAAGCACTCACTGCGTGCAATCTCACATTTGCAATTGGTAATGAATGTGCCATTGCCTCCCCAAACACCAGGTAAGACTCAACAAGAGCGCTTGTCCTGTCCGCACCGCAACTGCTATCAGCTAGCACCGTGCTGGCTCTCTCTTAAGGGCCCCATACACTAGAACGATAATGCCTGATTTCATCCGATTTCGGGCGTTCGGCCCGATATATCGGATGAAATCGGGCATTTTGGAGGTGTTTCCGATCGGATGCGCGTTCCCGTGAGCATCGGATCCTCCAGATTGACCGTGCTGCACTAACGATCGTGTCCGACCCCGCAGGCGTGGCTGGGATCGCCCAAGATACATCGTATGCAAAAGGACAGCGTACGATGTATCTTGGCCGATCCTGCCGCCTGGGAGGCTGCCGGGGTGATTGCCTGCGACATGACGGTCGGACATGCCGCGTTAGTGTATGGGGCCCTTTACACTGATCTCTGGCAGTACGGGAATTTTATACCTCAGTCTTTACTGATGCAAGTGGAAATGTATTCTGCCCCCAGTGTGGAAAGCTGGCAGATCCTTGTTACACTTGCCGGCTACTGGTGCCAGGCCGGTAACCCACATGGATTTAGTAGGATGGAGAGCGATTGCAATACGGGTGATGGTGGTGGTCTGGCCCTGAGACTCCTGGGGACCAGTCAGTCTCCCTGGGGCCACAGTACGCTGCAGACAAGACGTTTGCCATATACATGTGCCCAATAAGCAATGATGCCACCACGCTCTTCATCAGGCTCCTGCGTCTGGGGACAGCTCCCGTGGTCCTGCTGGTCTTACAGGTGCAGGGATGAGACTATACAGACATGAAACCACAGGGGGGGGGGGGCTGGCAATGAAGGAACCACCAGATAACTAGACGTGACACAGAGGTAATGGATTATTTAACCAGCAACAGAGCAAACACCAGCGGAGACAAAGGATACACAGAGAGGAAATGTTACACCAGCAGCAGGGACGCCGGGGAGTCAGGATGCTGAGTGGTACGTCATAGGCATGGGTGGCCCTCATGTATACAGCACTGACCTCTGGGTAGCCTCCAACGTCATGGACATCAATCCCAAGGAAATGACCCAGTCCGTGCGGCATGAAGACCGCGCCCATGTGAGCCTTCATCATGTCCTCCACATCGCCCTTCAAGATGCCAATCCTGGTCAGTTCCTCCAGATGGATGCGGTCCGCCAGTCGGTGCATATCCGGCCACGCCACCCCTGAGAAGAGGCACAGGTTATATATATATATATATATATATATATATATATATATACACACACACACACACATACATCCTGTTGACACAATACATCCTATAGACACAATATAACAATCTACAGACACAATACAACAACCTCTACACACAATTACCTACAAAATGTTCTCAAATAAAACCTTGTTGACCTTTGTGAGGTGTCCCCTACGCCTTCCGCACCGATGACCTGACTATAATACACACGTCTGTATAAACGCAGAGTGCTGGCGTCACTACCTGGGTGTATATTAGTCTGGATAATGCCCCCTACTTATTATGGATACTAGAAGTCAGCTGACACATGGGGTGGTCTTCAGGTTGCCGACTGTCGGGATCCCGGCGCACAGTATACCGGCGCCGGAATCCCGACAGTCGGCATACCGTCAGATTTTCTCCCTCGTGGGGGTCCACGACATCCCTGGAGGGAGAATAAATAGTGTGGCACGCGTAGCTCGCAACCATGCCTGCAGCGCGCCGAGTGCAGCGAGCCCGCAAGAGGCTCATTTGCGCTCACGACGCTGTCGGTATGCTGGCGGTCGGGCTCCCGGCGCCGGTATGCTGGTCGCCGGGAGCCCGGCATACCATACTACACCCGACACATGGGTGACCTGTATAACAGCACGGGGCTGCTCCGGTCTATGATCTCCTGAGCAGGGTATAAGAGGAATAGAATATACAGCACAGGGTACATTACCATACTAGTGGCCGACCAAACTTTACCTCAGTATTAACATAGAATGTGACGGCAGATAAGAACCACTTGGCCCATCTAGTCTGCCCCTTTTTTATCCTTTAGGTCAGAGGTTCTCAAACTCGGTCCTCAGGACCCCACACAGTGCATGTTTTGCAGGTAACCCAGCAGGTGCACAGGTGTATTAATTACTCACTGACACATTTTAAAAGGTCCACAGGTGGAGCTAATTATTTCACTTGCGATTCTGTCAGGAGACCTGCAAAACATGCACTGTGTGGGGTCCTGAGGACCGAGTTTGAGAACCTCTGCTTTAGGTAATCTCAATCCTTTTTTATCCTTATTTCTTTGTAAGGATATCCTTATGTCTATCCCATGCATGTTACATTGCTCTACTGTCTTATCCTCTACCACCTCTGATGGGAGGCTATTCCACTTATCCACTACCCTTTCTGTGAAGTAATTTTTCCTCATATTTCTCCTGAACCTCCCCCCCTCCAGTCTCACTGCATGTCCTCGTGTCCTATTGCTTCTCTTCATTTGGAGAATGTTTCCCTCCTGGACTTTGTTAAGACCCTTGATATATGTGACAGTCTCTATCATGTCCCCCCTTTCCCTCCTCTGCTCCACACTATACATAGTGAGATCTAATAGTCTTTCCGGGTAAGTTGTGTGATGTCGGCCATGCACCATTTTAGTTGCCCGTCTCTAATGTATTAATATCCTTCTACAGATATGGCCTCCAGAACTGGACGCAGTATTCCAGATGGGGCCGTACCAATGACCTATACAGTATTCTCTGCGCTCAGCATAGAAAGCCATGCACCATGGACACTACAATCCCTCTGTGCTGTAAGATAGGTCGCTCCGTCATACTTACCTGCCTGGTGATTATCACATCTGTAAAAGTGCCTATCTAACCCCCCATTTATGTCCCGGCCCCACCACACAGTAAATAGGGGAGCACGCTACTGAAGGAGACTGGAAAGGCTTGGGGTAAATCTTCATTTTCGGATTACGATGCCCAGTAGGGGGCAGTACCTATTGATGGGGCTGTGCAGAGTGAATGGAAAGGAGAACGACTTAATTAAAATGGGACCGGAGACACGTGATTCATCATTTATATTATTATTATCCTTTATTTATATGGCGCCACATAGGATCCGCAGCGCCCAATTACAGAGTAAACAAATAAGCAAAACATGAAGACAGTGACTTACAGTTCAATACAATATAGGACAAGTACAGGGAATATAAACATGGCTGCGTCAGTAAACCGCACTGAAATAAGTTTCAGGGGGCAGAAAACCGAGGGATTTGGCGCCATTAAAGGAAGTATTGAAAAGAAGATAAGTTAAGTAAGAGACGTAAAAGCACATGAGGGAAGAGGGCCCTGCTCGTGAGAGCTTACATTCTAAAGGGGAGGGGCACACAGACCGGGGTGACACAAATAGGTGAGTAGCGGGGGCCACTACGGTGCTTCTAATGTCCCACGCCAGGTCCGCCTCACAGGGGAAATGCGGGACTGTCCCGGCAGGACTGTAAGTATGGCTCGGGATGTCAGGGCAGTGCCGCTGAGTACGTACATGGTCCCCTTGTGTCACCCAGCTTCGCAAACACTTGGAAGAGTAAAAAGGTTCAAAGACCGATACAACTTATCTGGCAGGTTTAAGCCAAACTAAACAGACGTGATTACTGGCTGTACAGAGGACCTTTCACCCGCACACAAACCCATATACTACCAGCTATAAGGTAAAGGACCACTACACCCAAACCGGATTTTACTTGGTATGAACCATGAAGATATAGGACTGTGCTCTGCATTAACCTAGTATTCATATATAAGGGAGGCTAGATATAGACTATGGGGGGGGGGGGGGCTAGGGTTAGGCTGTAGGAAGGGGGACTTAGGGTTCGGCACCCCCGGGGAGGGTTAGGGTCAGGCTGCTGGGGTGGGGGAGGAAAGGGTTAGATTTAGGCCACAGAAAGGGGTGGTTAGAGTTCGGCACCGATTGGGAGGGTTAGGCTCAGGCTGTGGGGATGGTGTGCGTGTATATATATATATATATATATATATATATATATATATATAATTAGCCACCCACCACAGACAGCTGAAGCTACTACATTATCAGGACTGTGTCGTCATGGGGACAGTGTGCCGTCACCCAGCAATCCGCCCTCCCTGTTCCTGCACACAGGTTCTGCAGGGCAGGTCTGCCAGCCTGCCAGTCACTCTCTGTCTGCCGTGTCTCGCTCCCTGCTAACATGACAGGCTGCTGCAGATGAGTATAGAACACAAATGGACTTGTTTCGATGTATACTGTAGCTAGGCTTACCATACTATTCCCTTAAACTGGAACGCTCATGAATTACGTGGGTTCTGTGGCCGGCGGACTTCACGGGGTATATTTACTAAAGGTCGATTTGATTTATTTGAATCAATTAAAATCGATCCTTAATGTTGAGCTTCCAGGGATAACACATTTAGATGTTTTTTTTATATTCATTTCTAAATGTCAGTAAATGTGTGTTTTAGCCCTGGAAAACCCAACATCATTTAAGATCGATTGAAATCAGCCTTTAGTAAATATACCCCCGAGCCTGCGTGTCACCTGGTTTTAATCAGCCACAGAACCTGTGTAATCCATGAGCGTCCCAGTTTACAGGGACAGTATGGTCACCCTAAGGCACAGAGGACGCCAATTATCTTCTGCGTATTATTACGCTCAGCAGTGACAGTCATGTAATGGATGGCAGGAAACGCAGTATACTGATCAGGATGTGGGCCGGAACTGCGTGTGCGCCGTGGCATGGCAGCTTTTGTTGCCTAGCGATCGCCACTGAGACAGAGGCGGTCGCTGGGTGGGAGGGGGCTGAACGGATGCGTTAAGCCGCCGTTTAGGGGGAGCAGTCCGGCCAACGCAGGCGTGGCCGGACCGTTGGGGGGGGGGGGGGGGGGGGGAAGGGCGTGCCGCGGCAGCTGCACAGCTACAATCAACTTGGAATGACCCCCATTGTCCGCTCTTTATAGGGGCTGATCCTGCGGCGGACACAGAAGCACCCAGCAGTGGCTACTGGCGGCCGCTCAGTCCTGCCCGTGTGTACACCGCTGCGTCTGAAAGTGCAAGAATGGAGGCGCCCACTGTCGGCGTCTGTACATGCAGCAATGCCGATGGGTGAGTCTTTAAAACGCATCAGAACTTCCCCCCTCCCCACTACATTGTTAATAAACCTCTCTATGCATGCGCCTGAAAATCGCAGCTTCCACTCTGCACGAACACAAACCGGGACACATTCACTACGCCGGACGTGAACAAACCGCCACCTCCGCATCAGACCCGCAATGCGGCTGGCACGGACTGTCCCAGCAGACACGTGGGCAGTGCGGGTGACACTGATGAAGTGTATATATTCCCAATGCTACACCAGACCAGAACATCCTGCCGCACGTGCAGGGCACAAGCAGTTTCCTAACGTCGGGGCAGATTTATTAACCCTGGAGAAGTGATAAAGAATTGATAAGTGCAAGGTGATAACGCACCAGCCAATCAGCTCCTAACTGTCATTTTTCAAACCTGTAATGATTGGCTGCTGCGTTCTCTCTTCTCCAGGCTTAACACATCTGCCCCATACTGTGCAAATTCCGCATTGCACCATGTCTGCATGTGTTACAGATCACCGTACTGAAACACGGACGCGCGCATACGATTCATAGCCATATTTTTAATAAAAGGATGAATATTAATATTAAGCAGATTCTCCTACATACAGCATATAAAAAACATTTTTTTTTGTACTGTACGAGGGTAAAATATGGCCTGCCACTGTCGCCAAAATCCAGGGGACCTGCGCAGGAGGAGGGGTTCAGCAACTGCTGTATTGCTGGAGTGCACTTTGCTGCAGATCCAGCATGAGACACGCGGAGGCAGTAACCATTAGCTGTACAGATACATATTCAGACCATGCAGACATGGCACGTAAAGCCAGACCCCCTCCCCCCTCACACAGCTGGATAGGAAGTGTCCTTGCACTATGGAAGGTACCCCCCCACCCCCCATACAGAGGGGAAAAAAATCTGCTGATGGTATGTCTGTTTAATCCTTCCACGCCTGCCAAATGATAGAATGTGTAATACAGGTCAGTGAACCAATGGCCAGGCCGCTCTGGGAGGGCGAGAGACCAGCAGACTTTTAGATGGCGTACTCGGCAGCCAGCCACTGATTATGAACACAGCCAACTGTACGAGACAATAGACCACCTTTCCCAACTGCACTCACGGGGGAGCTGGTCATCTCAGCCAGAGTCCAGCGACTCACAGGGGAGCTGGTCATGTAAGCCAGAGTCCAGCGAATCACAGGGGAGCTGGTCATGTAAGCCAGAGTCCAGCGACTCACAGGGGAGCTGGTCATGTAAGCCAGAGTCCAGCGAATCACAGGGGAGCTGGTCATGTAAGCCAGAGTCCAGCGACTCACAGGGGAGCTGGTCATGTAAGCCAGAGTCCAGCGAATCACAGGGGAGCTGGTCATGTAAGCCAGAGTCCAGCGAATCACAGGGGAGCTGGTCATCTAAGCCAGAGTCCAGCGACTCACAGGGGAGCTGGTGATCTAAGCCAGAGTCCAGCGACTCACAGGGGAGCTGGTCATCTAAGCCAGAGTCCAGCGACTCACAGGGGAACTTGTCATCTAAGCCAGGGAGTCAGCGACTCACAGGGGAGCTGGTCATCTAAGCCAGGGAGTCAGCGACTCACAGGGGAGCTGGTCATCTAAGCCAGGGAGTCAGCGACTCACAGGGGAGCTGGTCATCTAAGCCAGAGTCCAGCGACTCACAGGGGAGCTGGTCATCTAAGCCAGAGTCCAGCAACTCACAGGGGAGCTGGTCATCTCAGCCAGAGTCCAGCGACTCACAGGGGAGCTGGTCATCTAAGCCAGAGTCCAGCAAGTTACAGGGGAGCTAGTCATCTAAGACAGGGAGTCAGCGACTCACAGGGGAGCTGGTCATCTCAGCCAGAGTCCAGCGACTCACAGGGGAGCTGGTCATCTAAGCCAGAGTCCAGCGACTCACAGGGGAGCTGGTCATCTCAGCCAGAGTCCAGCGACTCACAGGGGAGCTGGTCATCTCAGCCAGAGTCCAGCGACTCACAGGGGAGCTGGTCATCTCAGCCAGAGTCCAGCGACTCACAGGGGAGCTGGTCATCTCAGCCAGAGTCCAGCGACTCACAGGGGAGCTGGTCATCTCAGCCAGAGGCCAGCGACTCACAGGGGAGCTGGTCATCTCAGCCAGAGGCCAGCGACTCACAGGGGAGCTGGACATCTCAGCCAGAGTCCAGCGACTCACAGGGGAGCTGGTCATGTAAGCCAGAGTCCAGCGACTCACAGGGGAGCTGGTCATGTAAGCCAGAGTCCAGCGAATCACAGGGGAGCTGGTCATCTAAGCCAGTGTCCAGCAATTTACAGGGGAACTTGTCATCTAAGCCAGGAGTCAGCGACTCACAGGGGAGCTGGTCATCTAAGCCAGAGTCCAGCGACTCACAGGGGAGCTGGTCATCTAAGCCAGAGTCCAGCAACTCACAGGGGAGCTGGTCATCTAAGCCAGAGTCCAGCAACTCACAGGGGAGCTGGTCATCTAAGCCAGAGTCCAGCAAGTTACAGGGGAGCTAGTCATCTAAGACAGGGAGTCAGCGACTCACAGGGGAGCTGGTCATTTCAGCCAGAGTCCAGCGACTCACAGGGGAGCTGGTCATTTAAGCCAGAGTCCAGCGACTCACAGGGGAGCTGGTCATCTCAGCCAGAGTCCAGCGACTCACAGGGGAGCTGGTCATCTAAGCCAGAGTCCAGCGACTCACAGGGGAGCTGGTCATCTCAGCCAGAGTCCAGCGACTCACAGGGGAACTTGTCATCTAATCCAGGGAGTCAGCGACTCACAGGGGAGCTGGTCATCTAAGCCAGAGTCCAGCGACTCACAGGGGAGCTGGTCATCTAAGCCAGAGTCCAGCAACTCACAGGGGAGCTGGTCATCTAAGCCAGAGTCCAGCAAGTTACAGGGGAGCTAGTCATCTAAGACAGGGAGTCAGCGACTCACAGGGGAGCTGGTCATCTAAGCCAGAGTCCAGCGACTCACAGGGGAGCTGGTCATCTCAGCCAGAGTCCAGCGACTCACAGGGGAGCTGGTCATCTCAGCCAGAGGCCAGCGACTCACAGGGGAGCTGGTCATCTCAGCCAGAGGCCAGCGACTCACAGGGGAGCTGGTCATGTAAGCCAGAGTCCAGCGACTCACAGGGGAGCTGGTCATGTAAGCCAGAGTCCAGCGAATCACAGGGGAGCTGGTCATCTAAGCCAGTGTCCAGCAATTTACAGGGGAACTGGTCATCTAAGCCAGGGAGTCAGCGACTGACAGGGGAGCTGGTCATCTAAGCCAGGGAGTCAGCGACTCACAGGGGAGCTGGTCATCTAAGCCAGGGAGTCAGCGACTCACAGGGGAGCTGGTCATCTAAGCCAGAGTCCAGCAACTCACAGGGGAGCTGGTCATCTAAGCCAGAGTCCAGCAACTCACAGGGGAGCTGGTCATCTAAGCCAGAGTCCAGCAACTCACAGGGGAGCTGGTCATCTAAGCCAGAGTCCAGCAAGTTACAGGGGTGCTAGTCATCTAAGACAGGGAGTCAGCGACTCACAGGGGAGCTGGTCATCTCAGCCAGAGTCCAGCGACTCACAGGGGAGCTGGTCATCTAAGCCAGAGTCCAGCGACTAACAGGGGAGCTGGTCATCTCAGCCAGAGTCCAGCGACTCACAGGGGAGCTGGTCATCTAAGCCAGAGTCCAGCGACTCACAGGGGAACTTGTCATCTAAGCCAGGGAGTCAGCAACTCACAGGGGAGCTGGTCATCTAAGCCAGGGAGTCAGCGACTCACAGGGGAGCTGGTCATCTAAGCCAGAGTCCAGCGACTCACAGGGGAGCTGGTCATCTAAGCCAGAGTCCAGCGACTCACAGGGGAACTTGTCATCTAAGCCAGGGAGTCAGCGACTCACAGGGGAGCTGGTCATCTAAGCCAGGGAGTCAGCGACTCACAGGGGAGCTGGTCATCTAAGCCAGGGAGTCAGCGACTCACAGGGGAGCTGGTCATCTAAGCCAGAGTCCAGCGACTCACAGGGGAGCTGGTCATCTAAGCCAGAGTCCAGCAACTCACAGGGGAGCTGGTCATCTCAGCCAGAGTCCAGCGACTCACAGGGGAGCTGGTCATCTAAGCCAGAGTCCAGCAAGTTACAGGGGAGCTAGTCATCTAAGACAGGGAGTCAGCGACTCACAGGGGAGCTGGTCATCTCAGCCAGAGTCCAGCGACTCACAGGGGAGCTGGTCATCTAAGCCAGAGTCCAGCGACTCACAGGGGAGCTGGTCATCTCAGCCAGAGTCCAGCGACTCACAGGGGAGCTGGTCATCTCAGCCAGAGTCCAGCGACTCACAGGGGAGCTGGTCATCTCAGCCAGAGTCCAGCGACTCACAGGGGAGCTGGTCATCTCAGCCAGAGTCCAGCGACTCACAGGGGAGCTGGTCATCTCAGCCAGAGGCCAGCGACTCACAGGGGAGCTGGTCATCTCAGCCAGAGGCCAGCGACTCACAGGGGAGCTGGTCATCTCAGCCAGAGTCCAGCGACTCACAGGGGAGCTGGTCATGTAAGCCAGAGTCCAGCGACTCACAGGGGAGCTGGTCATGTAAGCCAGAGTCCAGCGAATCACAGGGGAGCTGGTCATCTAAGCCAGTGTCCAGCAATTTACAGGGGAACTTGTCATCTAAGCCAGGAGTCAGCGACTCACAGGGGAGCTGGTCATCTAAGCCAGAGTCCAGCGACTCACAGGGGAGCTGGTCATCTAAGCCAGAGTCCAGCAACTCACAGGGGAGCTGGTCATCTAAGCCAGAGTCCAGCAACTCACAGGGGAGCTGGTCATCTAAGCCAGAGTCCAGCAAGTTACAGGGGAGCTAGTCATCTAAGACAGGGAGTCAGCGACTCACAGGGGAGCTGGTCATTTCAGCCAGAGTCCAGCGACTCACAGGGGAGCTGGTCATTTAAGCCAGAGTCCAGCGACTCACAGGGGAGCTGGTCATCTCAGCCAGAGTCCAGCGACTCACAGGGGAGCTGGTCATCTAAGCCAGAGTCCAGCGACTCACAGGGGAGCTGGTCATCTCAGCCAGAGTCCAGCGACTCACAGGGGAACTTGTCATCTAATCCAGGGAGTCAGCGACTCACAGGGGAGCTGGTCATCTAAGCCAGAGTCCAGCGACTCACAGGGGAGCTGGTCATCTAAGCCAGAGTCCAGCAACTCACAGGGGAGCTGGTCATCTAAGCCAGAGTCCAGCAAGTTACAGGGGAGCTAGTCATCTAAGACAGGGAGTCAGCGACTCACAGGGGAGCTGGTCATCTAAGCCAGAGTCCAGCGACTCACAGGGGAGCTGGTCATCTCAGCCAGAGTCCAGCGACTCACAGGGGAGCTGGTCATCTCAGCCAGAGGCCAGCGACTCACAGGGGAGCTGGTCATCTCAGCCAGAGGCCAGCGACTCACAGGGGAGCTGGTCATGTAAGCCAGAGTCCAGCGACTCACAGGGGAGCTGGTCATGTAAGCCAGAGTCCAGCGAATCACAGGGGAGCTGGTCATCTAAGCCAGTGTCCAGCAATTTACAGGGGAACTGGTCATCTAAGCCAGGGAGTCAGCGACTGACAGGGGAGCTGGTCATCTAAGCCAGGGAGTCAGCGACTCACAGGGGAGCTGGTCATCTAAGCCAGGGAGTCAGCGACTCACAGGGGAGCTGGTCATCTAAGCCAGAGTCCAGCAACTCACAGGGGAGCTGGTCATCTAAGCCAGAGTCCAGCAACTCACAGGGGAGCTGGTCATCTAAGCCAGAGTCCAGCAACTCACAGGGGAGCTGGTCATCTAAGCCAGAGTCCAGCAAGTTACAGGGGTGCTAGTCATCTAAGACAGGGAGTCAGCGACTCACAGGGGAGCTGGTCATCTCAGCCAGAGTCCAGCGACTCACAGGGGAGCTGGTCATCTAAGCCAGAGTCCAGCGACTAACAGGGGAGCTGGTCATCTCAGCCAGAGTCCAGCGACTCACAGGGGAGCTGGTCATCTAAGCCAGAGTCCAGCGACTCACAGGGGAACTTGTCATCTAAGCCAGGGAGTCAGCAACTCACAGGGGAGCTGGTCATCTAAGCCAGGGAGTCAGCGACTCACAGGGGAGCTGGTCATCTAAGCCAGAGTCCAGCGACTCACAGGGGAGCTGGTCATCTAAGCCAGAGTCCAGCGACTCACAGGGGAGCTGGTCATCTAAGCCAGAGTCCAGCAACTCACACGGGAGCTGGTCATCTAAGCCAGAGTCCAGCAACTCACAGGGGAGCTGGTCATCTAAGCCAGAGTCCAGCAAGTTACAGGGGAGCTAGTCATCTAAGACAGGGAGTCAGCGACTCACAGGGGAGCTGGTCATCTCAGCCAGAGTCCAGCGACTCACAGGGGAGCTGGTCATCTAAGCTAGAGTCCAGCGACTCACAGGGGAGCTGGTCATGTAAGCCAGAGTCCAGCGACTCACAGGGGAGCTGGTCATGTAAGCCAGAGTCCAGCGAATCACAGGGGAGCTGGTCATCTAAGCCAGTGTCCAGCAATTTACAGGGGAACTGGTCATCTAAGACAGGGAGTCAGCGACTGACAGGGGAGCTGGTCATCTAAGCCAGGGAGTCAGCGACTCACAGGGGAGCTGGTCATCTAAGCCAGGGAGTCAGCGACTCACAGGGGAGCTGGTCATCTAAGCCAGAGTCCAGCAACTCACAGGGGAGCTGGTCATCTAAGCCAGAGTCCAGCAACTCACAGGGGAGCTGGTCATCTAAGCCAGAGTCCAGCAAGTTACAGGGGTGCTAGTCATCTAAGACAGGGAGTCAGCGACTCACAGGGGAGCTGGTCATCTCAGCCAGAGTCCAGCGACTCACAGGGGAGCTGGTCATCTAAGCCAGAGTCCAGCGACTAACAGGGGACCTGGTCATGTAAGCCAGAGTCCAGCGACTCACAGGGGAGCTGGTCATCTCAGCCAGAGGCCAGCAAATCACAGGGGAGCTGGTCATGTAAGCCAGAGTCCAGCGACTCACAGGGGAGCTGGCCATGTAAGCCAGAGTCCAGCGAATCACAGGGGAGCTGGTCATCTAAGCCAGTGTCCAGCAATTTACAGGGGAACTTGTCATCTAAGCCAGGGAGTCAGCGACTGACAGGGGAGCTGGTCATCTAAGCCAGGGAGTCAGCGACTCACAGGGGAGCTGGTCATCTAAGCCAGGGAGTCAGCGACTCACAGGGGAGCTGGTCATCTAAGCCAGAGTCCAGCGACTCACAGGGGAGCTGGTCATCTAAGCCAGAGTCCAGCAACTCACAGGGGAGCTGGTCATCTAAGCCAGAGTCCAGCAACTCACAGGGGAGCTGGTCATCTAAGCCAGAGTCCAGCAACTCACAGGGGAGCTGGTCATCTAAGACAGGGAGTCAGCGACTCACAGGGGAGCTGGTCATCTCAGCCAGAGTCCAGCGACTCACAGGGGAGCTGGTCATCTAGGCCAGAGTCCAGCGACTCACAGGGGAGCTGGTCATCTCAGCCAGAGTCCAGCGACTCACAGGGGAGCTGGTCATCTAAGCCAGAGTCCAGCGACTCACAGGGGAGCTGGTCATCTAAGCCAGAGTCCAGCAACTCACAGGGGAGCTGGTCATCTAAGCCAGAGTCCAGCAAGTTACAGGGGTGCTAGTCATCTAAGACAGGGAGTCAGCGACTCACAGGGGAGCTGGTCATCTCAGCCAGAGTCCAGCGACTCACAGGGGAGCTGGTCATCTAAGCCAGAGTCCAGCGACTAACAGGGGAGCTGGTCATCTCAGCCAGAGTCCAGCGACTCACAGGGGAGCTGGTCATCTAAGCCAGAGTCCAGCGACTCACAGGGGAACTTGTCATCTAAGCCAGGGAGTCAGCGACTCACAGGGGAGCTGGTCATCTAAGCCAGGGAGTCAGCGACTCACAGGGGAGCTGGTCATCTAAGCCAGAGTCCAGCGACTCACAGGGGAGCTGGTCATCTAAGCCAGAGTCCAGCGACTCACAGGGGAGCTGGTCATCTAAGCCAGAGTCCAGCAACTCACAGGGGAGCTGGTCATCTAAGCCAGAGTCCAGCAACTCACAGGGGAGCTGGTCATCTAAGCCAGAGTCCAGCAAGTTACAGGGGAGCTAGTCATCTAAGACAGGGAGTCAGCGACTCACAGGGGAGCTGGTCATCTCAGCCAGAGTCCAGCGACTCACAGGGGAGCTGGTCATCTAAGCTAGAGTCCAGCGACTCACAGGGGAGCTGATCATGTAAGCCAGAGTCCAGCGAATCACAGGGGAGCTGGTCATCTAAGCCAGTGTCCAGCAATTTACAGGGGAACTGGTCATCTAAGCCAGGGAGTCAGCGACTGACAGGGGAGCTGGTCATCTAAGCCAGGGAGTCAGCGACTCACAGGGGAGCTGGTCATCTAAGCCAGGGAGTCAGCGACTCACAGGGGAGCTGGTCATCTAAGCCAGAGTCCAGCGACTCACAGGGGAGCTGGTCATCTAAGCCAGAGTCCAGCGACTCACAGGGGAACTTGTCATCTAAGCCAGGGAGTCAGCGACTCACAGGGGAGCTGGTCATCTAAGTCAGAGAGTCAGCGACTCACAGGGGAGCTGGTCATCTAAGCCAGAGTCCAGCGACTCACAGGGGAGCTGGTCATCTAAGCCAGAGTCCAGCGACTCACAGGGGAGCTGGTCATGTAAGCCAGATCCAGCAACTCACAGGGGAGCTGGTCATCTAAGCCAGAGTCCAGCGACTCACAGGGGAGCTGGTCATCTAAGCCAGATCCAGCAACTCACAGGGGAGCTGGTCATCTAAGCCAGAGTCCAGCGACTCACAGGGGAGCTGGTCATCTAAGCCAGATCCAGCAACTCACAGGGGAGCTGGTCATCTAAGCCAGAGTCCAGCGACTCACAGGGGAGCTGGTCATCTAAGCCAGAGTCCAGCGACTCACAGGGGAGCTGGTCATCTAAGCCAGATCCAGCAACTCACAGGGGAGCTGGTCATCTCAGCCAGAGTCCAGCGACTCACAGGGGAGCTGGTCATCTAAGCCAGAGTCCAGTGACACACAGGGGAGCTGGTCATCTCAGCCAGAGTCCAGCGACTCACAGGGGAGCTGGTCATCTAAGCCAGAGTCCAGCAACTCACAGGGGAGCTGGTCATCTAAGCCAGAGTCCAGCAAGTTACAGGGGAGCTAGTCATCTAAGACAGGGAGTCAGCGACTCACAGGGGAGCTGGTCATCTCAGCCAGAGTGCAGCGACTCACAGGGGAGCTGGTCATCTCAGCCAGAGTCCAGCAACTCACAGGGGAGCTGGTCATCTAAGCCAGAGTCCAGCGACTCACAGGGGAGCTGGTCATCTAAGCCAGAGTCCAGCGACTCACAGGGGAGCTGGTCATCTAAGCCAGAGTCAAGCGACTCCTCTCACACATTACACTCACTCTCAGAGAACACTGAATGTTATGGCTGGAATAGGACAGGATACATCTCGCTATGAGTTGCTTACAGCAATGACACGGGGGGGGGGGGGGGGCATGCAGATACTCTGATAAGGGTCTGTTCTTCCAGCTGTAGCGCCACATAGATAACCCATAGGGGACATGACTGCTACACAGTATACAGGTGCATCTGTCACCTATACAGGAAGCAGATACACACTGTATGGAAGGATTAGGTGGGGTGTGGGGAAGAGGGCGATTCTGGCCTGGTGAGGGGTATACACAAGTGTCCCGCCACTGCTTGCACCAGCACACGGGGAGGTACGCAGCCTTTATTTCGTGAATAAATCAAAATTCAGAGAAATCTGCTTAATCCGTTTACAGTATTAATATAGTATCAACGGGTTCAGTATGATTTACCGACAGTCACAATCACGACAGCCATTGGCCCTACAGTGTAAATACCGACACGGTCAAAATACAGACATGTTTAAAATGCCAACATAGTCAGAATACTGACATTTGAAATGCTGACATGTCAAAATACCGACATGAGTTTTTCTGTGTTTTTTGTGTGTGTCAATGTCGACACAGGTTGACATGGACACCGTCTACGTGTACCGCTGCACTCGCCATGTTTCGGTCCCGGTGCCTCGTTGCGCTCAGCGCATTATTATGTTCCCCCTCCAGGTCCACTGGGATGGTAAAATATGAACAAGTCTGTTTTTGGGCAAAAATTCCTTAAACGCGCATGTCGGCATTTTGACATGTTGGTATCCTGACTAGGTCGGCATTTTGAGCGTGTCGGTATTTTGACTTTCGCTCAATGGGTGTTGGGATTATGATAGTCTGTAAATCAACTGCACATACCATGTTCCTGTCTCTTGTACTCTCCCTATTTCCCAATACCGACCAACAGGGTATGGGTCGTTGGGTCGGCAGTCATTAAGTCGACCACTATTGGTCGACATGCATTAGGTTGACAGGGTCATTAGGTCGACATGGTCATTAGGTCGACAGGTCAAAATGTCGACATGAGTTTTTTTTTTAAACTTTTTTTGGTGTCGTTTTCTTCGTAAAGTGACGGCGAACCCCAATTAGTGCACCGTGTCCCCTCGCATGCGCTCGGCACAGGTTACCGTTCCCAATTGTAGTCCACGTGGATCGTAAAGTATGAAAAAGTACAAAAAAAATTAAAAAAATTGTGAAAAACTCATGTCGACCTTTTGAACTGTCGACCTAGTACACGTCAACCTAATACATGTCGACCAACAGTGGCCGACCTAAGTGGTGTCGACCTAATGACCGTATCTCTACCAGCAGCCTCTTGCATGCAGTTCTCACCAATCACTATTGAGGTGGAGCATTTCGGGAATTTGGAGTGTGAGCTCTGCTGGTGCAGGGATTGATGCAAACCTCTAACAATAGCGCAACACATGCTGCGTCCTGTCGGAGTGTCTCAGACGCGCTGGGCACCTCACGCCGTGTGGCGTCCGGACACCCAGGCCCGGATTTATCAAGCCTTGGAGAGTGATAAATTGCACGGTGATAAAGTATCAACCAATCAGCTCATAACTGTCACATTTCAAACACAGGCCTGTAACATGGCAGTTGGGAGCCGATTGGTTGCGCCGTGCACTTGATCACTCTCCAAGGCTTGATAAATCTGGGCACCGGTGCGGACTCATCTGCATGTAAATGCTTATAATGTGCGGTATACGTCCTGGCAGCCGCAATCTATGGGAATATCTGTTTCACGCTCCCGCCCGGAGTATAAACCTTGTGTACATGACAAACGTGCCTGTGCAATACGCATTGTTTGTCACAGGACCACAAGCCGCAGCTTGATGCTAGCGGATTATTTACTGGCCCTGGTATATGGAGTGACAATGGGAATGGCGGACAGAATTTATGTGCTCATTAGTATCAGCGTCTGCAGACAGAAGGTGAGGGGTCAGGGTCTCTGGGAAGCAGACGGCTGCAATGCAGCTTTCAGATGCTCAGCCACCACAGGGAGATAAGAGACTCTAAATACACATTACAAGCTGTCACAGAACAGGGGGAAACATTCAGCCTCTCTGTTATAAGGATTGGCGTGTACCCGTCAGCTACACACACAGGCAGCCGCCATCTTGGGAGCTGAAGCAACTGCCCGCAGAACGCGAAAACGAAACTCATTCCCAAACTTCCACCGCCCCAAAACAGTGAGCAAGTTGGGAACGGATTTGCAGATGTCCGCTGTGTGGTGAGGCTTTCGCATGGTGTACGCCTGCATTCGCACACTTGCACGGTGTGGGTTTTCACTCGCTATGGGCGGCGGCTATCTGATCGCAGCCCTCTGCAAAAACGCACAGCAGCGATCAGTTCTGAATTAGGCCCAATAATTGATGGGAAAGAAAGATATTTGTCGGCCTCGGAGTTTGTGACTTAATGCATCTGAACCGTCTGTTAGACGGCAGGAGAGAAAACACACAGCTGGTATATAGAAAGAGCATTGTGGATACATGAGGTACTTTATGACAAGGAGTGTATACGCTGCTTGCTTTGGTTTTGCACACAAAATGGCCGCCTCTACGTCTGTAGGTGACCGCTATAGTTTCACGTGTGATATCACCTCAAATTTCTTACATTCGAGACAACACAGCAATCGCATGAATTCTGTCATTACCACGTGTAACGCCTTGCGCAGCGTTCAAGTCACAAAATACTTTATTTCTCTCCCCTCCCCCTCAGGGAATCTGTCAGCGAAACATTTTCACTTAAGCACCAAAAAAGAACAAACAGCTTACTATAAACAAGGAGGTGCAATGCTGTGTGTCGGGGCTTCCACCAATCAGAGCTCAGGATATGGGCTCCTTTCCAATGGTGGTCATTCCGAGTTGATCGCTAGCTGCATTCCTTCGCTGTGCAGCGGTGAGGCAAAAAACGGCACTTCTGCGCATGCGGCGCAATGCGAACGCGCGACGTACTATTACAACGAATTATGTAGTTTTACACAAGGTCTAGCGAAGCATTTCAGTCGCACTGGTGGCCGCAGAGTGATTGACATGAAGTGGGCGTTTCTGGGTGTCAACTGACCGTTTTCAGGGAGTGTTCGGAAAAACGCAGGCGTACAAGGAAAAATGCAGGCGTGGCTGGGCGAACGCAGGGCGTGTTTGTGATGTCAAAACAGGAACTGAACAGTCTGAAGTGATCGCAAGCGCTGAGTAGGTCTGAAGCTACTCTAAAACTGCACAAAAAAAAATTGCCACCGCTCTGCGATCCTTTCGTTCGCACTTCTGCTAAGCTAAAATACACTCCCAGTGGGAGGCGGCATAGCGTTTGCACGGCTGCTAAAAACTGCTAGCGAGCGAACAACTCGGAATGTGTGCTGCAGTTTAACGTCAATACCAACGTTCAAAATAAATAAAAAATAATTATCCGGCAATATTTCATTTGGGTATTCTGTGACTGCATAATAGATGTGCAGTAGCTGTAGCGCAGTACACACATTGCATAGTGACATATAGCTGGATCATTTAGTAGGCAACCTAGGAGACCCGTGGGCTGTGAGGAACATGGATTACCCGAAACCATTTTTATGTTTTTTTTTAAATTACAAACGGGAGCGGGAAGTGGGTTCAAATGAGTATTTGGCTCAGGCACCCCCAGGGTCTTCATCCGGCTGTGCACAGTAATCCCCTGTACTGTACGCCTGAGCAGCTGCGCCTCTCTCCGTACAGACGCTTTAGGCTGTATTCTATACAGCAAGGTAACACTGTCCTGCCTTGCTCCCACTCCCCAGACTTCCTCATACATAAGGTAAGAGGTAACGTCAGGTCACATGCAGCACATAAACATTGTCTCCACAGGCACATAAAGCCGAGGTCTCTCTGACACACAGGGACGATTAGGAGCCGTGTGCACATTATATGGCTCTGTAGGCCGGCTTATTTACAAACACAATACAGGTGGGTTGCAGGGACGCCTCACACTCCCGCGCAGCCAGGTATGCCATGTCGTAGGGTTGGCAAATAAAAGTATCCCAGGTAGTACGTAGGGTCCCCACCAATAAGACGGTTCAGAAATATAATACTACTCAGGCCGCTCCTATATGGGGTGGGTAATGGGATATCTATTCTGTGGCAACGGTCGCCATGACGACGTGTCAGACCCATCTCCTTCTTTACTGTACTGTTATTGGCTGCCCAGTTGCTGTAATAAGAGGTAGGGCCGTAGCAAGGCGACATGCACCCTGCGTCAGCCCTGCCACCTGAATATGTAATGTCATGACCCCAGAGAAGCAGAGTGCCCATGATAAGGACGTTCCAGTTGTCTGCTTTCTTGGCTGCAGGTTCCAGGCACTTTGCATGCCAAATACAGGTGCCAGGGAGCAGTGATGATGGCCCACCCTAGGCCCTGCCTGGCACCAACACCACCTCCCCCCCTAGTTACGGCCCTGAGGAGAGCAGGCTTTCTGCAGCAGAAACAAATGACTATTGCTTGCAGTGTGCCTCACGCATGACGTTTGGTGTGCCAAGAATAAACTTTTTCCCTCACTACTAGTGCAGCACACCGGGCCCCTTACAGGTTATATACAGTCTGTTGCTACTTAGGGGTACATTTACTAAGCAGTGATAAGAGTGGAGAAGTGAACCAGTGGAGAAATTTCCCCATCAACCAATCAGCAGCTCTGTATCATTTTATAGTATGCAAATTATAGATGTTACTTCAGTGCTGATTGGTTGCCATGGGCAGCTTCTCCACTGGCTCACTTCTCCGCTCTTATCACTGCTTAGTAAATGTACACCTTAGACTGGCTCAGTCTGCAGCCCGCTGTTGCTAACATGACGGTAGTGTTAAAAATCAAACAACCTAAACACAGTAGGAATATCTGTGTCCTTATTACATACACACAGCAGAGGCGGCCATATTGTGAGCAGCTAAACCAATCGTCATGCATCAATGATGTCACTAGGTAATACAGTAGGGAGAATACTGGTTCAGTCATAAATGGCTAAATTCCCTCTCTGGAAATGTCGCCTGAAGGTACCAGCGTCTAATTACACAACGTAAAGCCACCATGACAGAAGTCACTTGTGCTCTGGTAGAACGGTTAATGTTATGGCTATAAGGCAGGGTAGCGTCTAGTTTACCTTCGTGGAGAGGACCTTTCCCATAACCCCCTGGGTCCATGTCACGATCTATTTGGAATAGTAAAGTGTGGCGAGCGGAGCCACATAGGAAAAAACTATTCCCCCAAACGAACGGAGAACGAAGAAGACATTTAGGTGCTGTAAGGGCGGAAGTTCTTTCCTGCCCTCTTGTTTTGTCACGTCCAGGTCCTTAGCACGAAGGTAACATAGACACAACCATAAGGCAGGGTGCAATTTATTTTGGACTGGGTGGGTGGAGGTGTTGGTGGGAGGGGGGTTTCCCTCATACACTACACGGATAGACATTTTCCAGTATTTCACAATGGGATGGGTGTCCTGTGTCCGTCAGTGCCCAGATATGTCTGTCGCTGACTGTGCAACTTGGACGGTTCAGTCAGAAATGATTGCAAAATGACACAGTGAGCCAGGGAGCGACAGAGGACCCTGCCAGACGAGACCTATATTCCCGTCCCTGAAGACCAAATCAATCATATGGTTGTGGGAGTTCAAGACAATGAGCTCCAGAGGGGGCATTCAACAAATAAACCACAAAATATTCAGTATTATACTAGTAGCTATGAATGAGCTGACTCTGCAATCTGTGCAAAATTCCCCTTCTCCTTACATCTGCGGCATCCACACACAAAGGGACTTCTCAGCGTCTTGGGACCAGTTTCAACATCGTCGTCTTCGCCACCAACAAAGAGCAGAACTTTATGGGATTTTATAAAACAACAAAAAGTTTAATGACAACTACAAAAGCCATAAGAGAGGGGGGATTAACACAACACGCTCTGGTGCTAGGTTGTGCTACAAGAGCCAGTCCAGGTGTCCAAAATGAGCTTTTCAAAGTCATTGTCAGGGACTAGTATGCTAAACGTTCTGTATTACACTTGAACTACGCAAGACTGTGTACAAGACTGGCGGTGTAATTAGAAAAGCTTGGCCTGAGCAAGGTTTCAGCACGTCGCTGGGTGCCCCATCAGCTGACTCGAGAGCAGGAGAAGGCTCGGGTGACTTGGTGCCGCAACATGCTGGCCAGGTTTGATGGCAGGCACTCAAACTCTGTCTGGGAGATCATCAGTGGAGATGAATCCTGGATCAGTTTAAACCCCAAGACCAAACAACAGTCGGCCCAGTGGACCTCAGTTGGGAGGTGCACCACCACAGAAGTTCTGACGTGACCGCAGCTGGGCCAAGCAGATGGTGGCTTATGTTGGGGCCAAAACTGGTCATGTAGCTACCGTACCACTCGTGCAGCAGCGCGTCGTCACTGGGGACTGGTGCACCAACCAATGCCTGCTACAAGTGCTGGAAGCCATTTCCAGGCGCCGTCCAAGAACTTACGCTCGTGATGCCTTAATCCATCTCGACAATGCATCTGTTCACAGGTCCAGGAAAGTGGTGGATTTTCTGGCCCATGCACGCATCCAGGAGCTTTGTCATCCAAGTACAGTCCAGATCAGGCCCCCTGCGACTTCTTCGTGTTCCCACAAAGCAAGATGCGTGGGATTCCTTTTGAGTTACCGGAAGATGCAGTGCAGACCTTCATCCAGCAAGTAGAAGACATACCTGTATTGGACTGGTCCAGCTGCGTCACCAAGTGGTTTGAGCACATGCAGCTTTGTATAGACTCTTTGAAAAAATTTAATGTTCACTTTGTTTGTAAATATAATAGTTTTTATGTATCCGAAAACTTATTACACACCACTCGTAAGAAGCTGATTGGTTGGTACTTTGTCTCTCTCCAGCCTTTGATAAATCTTCCTCTAAATGTTAAAATCTTATCAGCACATTTTGGATCCAGGGAAGTGAACAGTCCACGTCCTGCGCACAACGGCGGAATTATGAATTTTGTTTAATAATAAACAGATTTTTTTTTAATTCCTCTTTAATGGTCTACTTTTTGTCTTCTTTATTCAAGTGAATAAAAGTAAACCACTGAGCCGAATACAGCGCATATGGCGCGGTATCATTGCCACGTTGAGGAAGATAAAAGAACGTTAAATGTATTTATATGTAGACGGTTCAAAGGAAGGTCCTGTCTGATATAGCCGACCACTCAGACTAAAATATAAACGTCTGCAAGTCTTTTGAAGCGAGTTGCGCCATTGCGGAATGAACTAAATGTCACTCTACCTGTAGTGCGTAAGGTGACCGTCGTTTCACCATCTAACGCCTGCTCAGATCTATAAAGGGAGGTCATTCATCAAACAGCAATGAAAAGAAAGCCGGTGACAGCCACATCCTCACCCTCAGAGCCGAGAGAAAAGCGAGGGCGATATCAGAGGGGACAGGTTCAGAGAAAGTGTGTTGTCTCTCCGAGCCAGACTGCTGCCTGTTTCCTGTGACAGTCTCCGAGCCCTGGCTAGCCCCTTCCACTTGCCCGCACTGACAGAGCCACAAAATTTATAGCAATGGTAATCCGCACAGGGGTCCTTTTCCAGCATTCTGTGGAATAATGGAGCGGGCTGTAATCAGCCGGCAGGAATCCTGCTGCAATGCCTATCGGAAGTCGCCTGCGTCGCTCAGACAGAGAGAAGGGACAAGTGGTTTCAGAGCCGGACGCTGGCGGAGAAATAGGTCAGCGTCTGAGGGAAATGTGCGAGCTGTTTTGTGCTTCTGTACGGATAGGAAACGGTGTCAGGCTCTCTGAGGTATCAGACGTAGAACCCTCTCCACTGACTGCAGCCAGAAACGGATTATTATGCCCAATAAGTAATCACAAATCCGGCTAAAAACTTTCTATTTTCCAAAAAATTGATTTTGGGTTGCGATTTATGGTGTTATTACGCATTATGCAGGACAGTAACAGTATGTATTGCGTGGTTGTTAATGAAATACAGTAAATATAGATTATAGTAACTGCGTCATTGTCGGAGTGACCTGCACTTGGTGGGGGCAGCCATTTTGAAGGCTACATCACACCTTTCAACTGCCCTGATATATGCCGGACAGTCCTGATTTGAGGGGACTGTTCCACACGCAGACATCGGGGTCCCACCCAACAGATCTTTGGGAAGTATGGGCCTAATTCAGAGTTGATCGCAGCAGCAAATTTGTTTGCAGTTGGGCAAAACCATTTGCAGTGCAGGTGGGGCAGATGTAAAATGTGCAGAGAGAGTTAGATTTGGGTGGGGTGTATTCAAACTGAAATCTAAATTGCAGTGTAAAAATAAAGCAGCCAGAATTTACCCTGCACAGAAACAAAATAATCCACCCAAATCTAACTCTCTCTGCACATGTTATATCTGCCCCACCTGCAGTGCACATGGTTTTGCCCAATTGCTAACAAACTTGCTGCTGCGATCAACTCAGAATTACCCCCTATGTCCCAGTCTCAGCGAGTCAATGGGTGCCTCATACCAGAGAGCGGCGTTAAAAGGGTCGTTTTTAGGGTTCTGTCCCCTTGGCGCAAAGCCATGCCTTCTTATTGCGCTCATGTCGTAATTTGGCCAGATTCACCAACGTCAAACGCTAGAAGGCAGAGACGTGTCCTCATACACCAGGCCCCAATACGCCGTGCGGAGCCATACTCCCAGCAAGTGAGCCGCGTCGCGCATCACAGCAACCTGGCACGCATCTCCAGTGCCCCTTTATAGACTCTGAGCGCACGCTACCTGAACCCACGCGCAGTGCAACAGACGCATGCGCAGAAGGGAAAAAAAATTACTTCACTGCGCCTGACATTGTACGTGTAACTCAGAACCGGGCCCTAAGTGTCTGCAGTTAGTGCCTGACCTCAACCAGATGTCAGCTTTGATCAGTGGGACTGCACAAGGCCGGTTGCCACGGGTTACAAAACATCACAGTATTACATAGGCCTCACCCCGATTACACAGACACAATCCCGCCAGATATCGGGACTCTTACCTGGCTTCACGGCGTTCATAATGGCGCGGGAGGACCTCAGCACAGCCTCATAGATGGCTCTCTGGTTTGGAGTGAACTTGCCGTTGGCGGGAAAGGAGCAGGTAATGTCCGAGCTGTAGCAGTAATATTCTCCTCCCAGGTCAAACAGGCTGCGAGGTGAGAGGAACACGGAGACCGTGATTAATGATGTACGGTTATTCTATGGTGATTACACTGTACAAACATTTAGCATATGGTACGCGTGCCTCATGTGGTACCTTGGTGCGGTCACTGGTTCCAATGGTATTACACCGCGAGCTGGGTGCGATGGCCAGAATCCAGACACACCCCAGTATTTTTACCCTACCCCTGTTTTTATTGTATATTATATAATGCTATGTTTGTGTGTGAGAGAGAGGAAAATACAAAGACTGGGCCTAATGCAGATCTGATCGCAGCAGCAAATTTGTTAGCTAATGGGCAAAACCATGTGCACTGCAGGTGGGGCAGATGTAAAATGTGCAGAGAGAGTTAGATTTGGGTGGGTGATATTGTTTCTGTGCAGGGTAAATACTGGCTGCTTTATTTTTACACTGCAATTTAGATTTCAGTTTGAACACACCCCACCCAAATCTCTCTCTCTCTGCACATGTTACATCTGCACTGCACATGGGTGGTAATTCCGAGTTGTTCGCTAGCTGCATTCGTTCGCTGTGCAGTAATGAGGCAAAAAAACGGCACTTCTGCGCATGAGCGGCGTACTATTACAACGAACGATGTAGTTTAGCACAGGGTCTAGCGAAACTTTTCAGTCGCACTGCTGGCCGCAGAGTGACTGACGTGAAGGGGGCGTTTCTGGGTGTCAACTGACCGTTTTCAAAGAGTGCTCAGAAAAACGCAGGCGTGCCAGGGAAAACGCAGGCGTGGCTGGGCGAACGCAGGGCGTGTTTGTGACGTTACATCAGGAACTGAACAGTCTGAAGTGATCGCAAGCGCTGAGTAGGTATTGAGCTACTCTGAAACTGCACAAAATTATTTTGCAGCCGCTCAGCGATCCTTTCGTTCGCACTTCTGCTAAGCTAAAATACACTCCCAGTGGGCGGCGGCATAACGTTTGCACGGCTGCTAAAAACTGCTAGCGAGCGATCAACTCGGAATGACCACCATGGTTTTGCCCATCTGCTAACAAATTTGATGCTCCGATCAGATCTGAATTAGGCCTAATATCTGTATTTCCAATGGTCGGCCCTCATGGCCCCCCAAGAACCTTCGACAACCACCTTAGACAAGACTGCCGGCCGCGGCCCACATCCGTGTTCCCATCTTATCAGTACTGACAATCCGCACGTGGCTTTTATACGACTCTTTTTGCTTCAACACAAAAGAAAAAGACGCGTTTCCTAATTCCCTTCACATTAAATATTTGTAGACTCGGTGAGCACACGATATTCAGCCTCTCAATCGCAATTAAATGATAAGTAGATTACACACAGCACAAATACGTGTTGATAAGCAGATGCGGATGCAGCCGGCCGCACAATGAATTAGCAATAATTGCAGAATGATTCATTAAGTGCTGATGAATGGAGCGGCTGGAGAACGCTGTGTGCTGCGCTCTCCCCGCGCACGTCTCGCTAAGCACAGCAAATAACCCGGATAAGGGAGAACACACTGCACCCAATGCACGGATTCCCAGTATATACAGATTACAGCGCAAGAATAGCGCATACGCTCACTGTCACACTGCCGTAATAATGGGTTTGGGAACACGGTGACGGGGGTAAACGTACAGAGCCGAAATAAAACCGGTTAAAACGCCAATATCTGAATAATACATCATTTAGGCAACGGATATGTGATCTGGGTGCAAATGTCATTATCGGGTTCTCGAATATAAATGAGAAGATTCCTTACTTCCTGCAGGACAGTGCTTGTTGTCCGGTCAGACTGGCGGGGACATTAGAGCAGCGCCCCCTTACTGCGGTATGTAGCGCTAGTCACACCCTCTGGCTGGGGGACCCATATACGTGGGAGCGGGGATTTACAGCTTCACAACTCACCTGCGGCCGTGTTACGGGAATGCGGTAACATAAGAGGCCCTTTCATTTGGGAAATGTTCTTTTTGGATTAGACGGACATTCCAAATATTTGATAGATTCTTCTACTCCATAATACTGCATTTGGGGGGTCATTCCGAGTTGATCGCTCGCTAGCAGCTTTTAGCAGCCGTGCAAACGCTATGCCGCCTCCCACTGGGAGTGTATCTTACCTTAGCAGAAGTGCGAACGAAAGGATCGCAGAGCGGCGGCAAAGTTTTTTTGTGCAGTTTTAGAGTAGCTCAAAACCTACTCAGCGCTTGCGATGACTTCAGACTGTTCAGTTCCTGTTTTGACGTCACAAACACACCCTGCGTTCGCCCAGCCACGCCTGCGTTTTTCCTGGCACGCCTGCGTTTTTCAGAACACTCCCTGAAAACGGTCAGTTGACACCCAGAAACTCCCCTTTCCTGTCAATCACTCTGCGGCTGCCACTGCGACTGAAAAGCGTTGCTAGACCCTGTGCGAAACTACATCGTTCACTGTAATAGTACGACGTGCGTGCCGCATACGCATGCGCAGAAGTGCCGTTTTTTCCCCCTCTTCGCTGCACAGCGAACGAATGCAGCTAGCGATCAACTCGGAATGACCACCTTAATGCGACGAGCGATCTCTGCTGGTTTCCTGCGCAATACTATCAGGCTGCATGCTCCATATCAGCTGCGACACTGCAGTGAAACCTCCGTAACCAGAAGGCGACGGAAACATTTCCCGCAATCACCGTACACAGCACTGTGTAGATTCAATAATAAGATGACCCTGAATCACCCGAAATTCATTAGTATTGAAAATAATGAGACGTTTTGTGCAGACAATTAAAATAATGCCGCAACAGAAGTGTTACCCTGTATTCCCTTTTCAGCCTATAATATCAGAAGACTGGGAGGAATTGCGCCCCCTGGTGTCTCATGATGATATAACGCAGAATCAGATCTCAGGGAGTTCTGTGATATTACACAGTCAGGATATAAATGTCCATCATTATCTCACTGACACATCATCAGAGTGCAGCCCAGGAGGTGTCACACGGTACTGAGTCACAGCTGACAGCGTGGGACACTGACACGTCTGTGACGTGGGAACTAGGTGAGGAGCCCGTGTGCGGTGACTCAGCGTCACACAATGTACCGGCACCTGTGCAGCTCTGCGGATCAGGTCAATGACTGATGAATGGATACAGCAGGAAGCCACAGACTGAGAGTTATATAGTGGGAGGAGCAGGGTCCACAGCAGCACAGAGTATATCAGGAGATGAGTGATGTGTCAGTGAGGACAGGGCTGCATGTGACAGGGGCAGTGACATGATATGAGGAGGGGAATGGAGGCAGCAGGAAGCCACAGACAGAGTTATATAGTGGGAAGAGCAGGGTCCTCAGCAGCACAGAATATATCAGGAGATTAGTGATGGGTCAGTGAGGACAGGGCTGCATGTGACAGGGGCAGTGACATGATGTGCGGAGGGGAATAGAGGCAGCAGGAAGCCACAGACTGAGAGTTATATAGTGGGAGGAGCAGGGTCCCCAGCAGCACAGAGTATATCAGGAGATGAGTGATGTGTCAGTGAGGATAGGGCTGCATGTGACAGGGGCAGTGACATGATGTGAGGAGGGGAATGGGGGCAGCAGGAGGCCACAGACTGAGAGTTATATAGTGGGAGGAGCAGGGTCCCAGCAGCACAGAGTATATCAGGAGATGAGTGATGTGTCAGTGAGGACAGGGCTGCATGTGACAGGGGCAGTGACATGATATGAGGAGGGGAATGGAGGCAGCAGGAAACCACAGACTGAGAGTTATATAGTGGGAGGAGCAGGGTCCCCAGCAGCACAGAGTATAGCAGGAGATGAGTGATGTGTCAGTGAGGACAGGGCTGCATGTGACAGGGGCAGTGACAGGGCCGTCTTTTCGTATGGGCTCTTGCCCAAGGGCCACAGGAGTATAAGGGCCATAGGCTAATAGCTGAGGGTCCCCTCTTTCCAGGGGAACCAGATTTTTTTAATCGTCCCTGGGGAACCGGAGATATCCGACTTGAAAGCAGTGGTCCCCATCCAAGCCTGTTAATTGCTCTTCCCAGCAAGATATCTCGGGTTCTGTCTAACTTAAGAGTTTTTCTGAGGGTATAATCCAAAATCTGGGACTCTCCCCTTTCAATGGACACTGGCAGCTTGTCTCTACTATGCCCAGATCCAGATATATCAGCCTTCAAGCAGCTGGTCCCTGCACCAGCTCCACACGCCTGATATGCAGTTTTAGATTTTCAATGGTGAATTGCTTTGGCCCCTGAACTCTGATCCCCAAGTCCCCAGAACCTTCTGAAAGGTGGGACTCTCTAATTTTTTATCCCATTTAAAGCTAATAAATATATTTTCAGGAACTTGAGATATCTGCAGTCAAGCAAGCTGCCCCCCCAACGGAAAATGATAAATATTAAGCCTACTCCACTATCCACCCCTCCCCTACGTATTAAACACCCCCTACCACCCCGGAAGTCATGTACCAGGGCATCTTCATTCAGCCCAATGCCCCCTCTACAGTTTAGCCCCATCTGTGCAGTAAAGGAGTAATTAGCAGATATAACTGCTCCAGGTCCTACATGCTGAGCGGAAGATAGAACACCCCCTACCGCCCGCGGGACATCACAGCTGCCGCTGATAGCACCCCCCACCCCTACCACTGGAGGATGGGTAGGGGCCCCAGTGCATTGCTGTTAAGAAGGCCCTGGGCAGTGACATGATGTAAGGAGGGGAATGGAGGAAGTAGGAAGCCACAGACTGAGCGTTATATAGTGGAAGGAGCAGGGTCCCCCAGCAGCACAGAGTATATCAGGAGATGAGTGATGTGTCAGTGAGGACAGGGCTGCATGTGACAGGGACAGTGACATGATGTAAGGAGGGGAATGGAGGAAGTAGGAAGCCACAGACTGAGAGTTATATAGTGGGAGGAGCAGGGTCCCCAGCAGCACAGAGTATATCAGGAGATGAGTGATGTGTCAGTGAGGACAGGGCTGCATGTGACAGGGACAGTGACATGATGTGAGGAGGGGAATTGAGGCAGCAGGAAGCCACAGACTGAGAGTTATATAGTGGAAGGAGCAGGATCCCCAGCAGCACAGAGTATATCAGGAGATGAGTGATGTGTCAGTGAGGACAGGGCTGCATGTGATAGGGGCAGTGACATGATGTGAGGAGGGGAATGGAGGCAGCAGGAAGCCACAGACTGAGAGTTATATAGTGGGAGGAGCAGAGTCCCCAGCAGCACAGAGTATATCAGGAGATGAGTGATGTGTCAGTGAGGACAGGGCTGCATGTGACAGGGGCAGTGACATGATGTGAGGAGGGGAATGGAGGCAGCAGGAAGCCACAGACAGAGTTATATAGTGGGAGGAGCAGGGTCCCCAGCAGCACAGAGTATATCAGGAGATGGGTGATGTGTCAGTGAGGACAGGGCTGCATGTGACAGGGGCAGTGACATGATGTGAGGAGGGGAATGGAGGCAGCAGGAAGTAACAGACTGAGAGTTATACAGTGGGAGGAGCAGGGTCCCCAGCAGCACAGAGTATATCAGGAGATGAGTGATGTGTCAGTGAGGACAGGGCTGCATGTGACAGGGGCAGTGACATGATGTGAGGAGGGGAATGGAGGCAGCAGGAAGACACAGACTGAGAGTTATATAGTGGGAGGAGCAGGGTCCCCAGCAGCACAGAGTATATCAGGAGATGAGTGATGTGTCAGTGAGGACAGGGCTGCATGTGACAGGGGCAGTGACATGATGTGAGGAGGGGAATGGAGGCAGCAGGAAGACACAGACTGAGAGTTATATAGTGGGAGGAGCAGGGTCCCCAGCAGCACAGAGTATATCAGGAGATGAGTGATGTGTCAGTGAGGACAGGGCTGCATGTGACAGGGACAGTGACATGATGTGAGGAGGGGAATGGAGACAGCAGGAAGCCACAGACTGAGAGTTATATAGTGGGAGGAGCAGGGTCCCCAGCAGCACAGAGTATATCAGAGGATGAGTGATGTGTCAGTGAGGACAGTGCTGCATGTGACAGGGGCAGTGACATGATGTGAGGAGGGGAATGGAGGCAGCAGGAAGACACAGACTGAGAGTTATATAGTGGGAGGAGCAGGGTCTCCAGCAGCACAGAGTATATCAGGAGATGAGTGATGTGTCAGTGAGGACAGGGCTGCATGTGACAGGGGCAATGACATGATGTGAGGAGGGGAATGGAGACAGCAGGAAGCCACAGACTGAGAGTTATATAATGGGAGGAGCAGGGTCCCCAGCAGCACAGAGTATATCAGGAGATGAGTGATGTGTCAGTGAGGACAGGGCTGCATGTGACAGGGGCACTGACATAATGTGAGGAGGGGAATGGAGGCAGCAGGAAGCCACAGACTGAGAGTTATATAGTGGGAGGAGCAGGGTCCCCAGCAGCACAGAGTATATCAGGAGATGAGTGATGTGTCAGTGAGGACAGGGCTGCATGTGACAGGGGCAGTGACATGATGTGAGGAGGGGATGGAGGCAGCAGGAAGCCACAGACTGAGAGTTATATAGTGGAAGGAGCAGGGTCCCCAGCAGCACAGAGTATATCAGGAGATGAGTGATGTGTCAGTGAGGACAGGGCTGCATGTGACAGGGGCAGTGACATGATGTGAGGAGGGGAATGGAGGCAGCAGGAAGCCACAGACTGAGAGTTATATAGTGGGAGAAGCAGGGTCCCCAGCAGCACAGAGTATATCAGGAGATGAGTGATGTGTCAGTGAGGACAGGGCTGCATGTGACAGGGGCAGTGACATGATGTGAGGAGGGGAATGGAGGTAGCAGGAAGCCACAGACTGAGAGTTATATAGTGGGAGGAGCAGGGTCCCCAGCAGCACAGAGTATATCAGGAGATGAGTGATGTGTCAGTGAGGACAGGGCTGCATGTGACAGTGACATGATGTGAGGAGGGGAATGGAGGCAGCAGGAGGCCACAGACTGAGAGTTATATAGTGGGAGGAGCAGGGTCCCCAGCAGCACAGAGTATATCAGGAGATGAGTGATGTGTCAGTGAGGACAGGGCTGCATGTGACAGGGGCAGTGACATGATGTGAGGAGGGGAATGGAGGCAGCAGGAAGCCACAGACTGAGAGTTATATAGTGGAAGGAGCAGGGTCCCCCAGCAGCACAGAGTATATCAGGAGATGAGTGATGTGTCAGTAAGGACAGGGCTGCATGTGACAGGGGCAGTGACATGATGTGAGGAGGGGAATGGAGGCAGCAGGAAGTCACAGACTGAGAGTTATATAGTGGAAGGAGCAGGGTCCCCAGCAGCACAGAGTATATCAGGAGATGAGGGATGGGATGTGGTCCCCCTGGATTGGCTGAGCTGGATGGCTTTAGTGTGGCATGCCCTTACACTTTATTAATACTTATCACAAACTAATTTATTTAACACTATTTCGGATTTTAATTACATCTCATTTTTGTATCACTTTCTGTATATAGCTTTGGCTTCTTAACACTAATCTATTAGCATTATAGTTTTTTCACTGGTATGCTGCCCTGGGCTGTCTGACTTATGCTGGTTTTTCGGGTGCCACGCCCTGCACCTAGATATAGAGCTAGGGACCCTCAATATATACAGAGAGGCCTTGACGCGGCTTGGGGGCTTATACATACATTTGCACAGATATATGTAACCAAGATCTCTGAATTCTAAGATATTGTGTGGGATGTAAATCTGGTTACTGCTATCACTCAGAGTGCTGGGGGAAACAAAATGTGTTTTTCTTCCTGATCAGTAGACAAAACCAAACTAGGCACCACCCCGTCTGTGATAATGCTCCAATAAAAGGAGGGAAAGAGAAGAGAGGAAGATGTTAGACTAAAGAGGGATTAAGTTAACCGGTCGTAAATAGGGGCAGATGTATTAAGCCCGCAGAAGAGATAAAGCAGTGATAAGTGGAAAGTGATAACGCACCAGCCAATCAGCTCCTAACTGACAAGTTACAGGCTGGGTTTGAAAAATTAGGAGCTGATTGGCTGGTGCGTTATCACCTTCCACTTCTTTATCACTTCTCCAGGCTTAATACATCTGCCCCTCAGTGATCAGCTATTAGAGAACGGGGCATGTGACTGCCTTATAGGTAGATATTGGGCAAGTTGTTGAAGGGAGATTTATACAACCCATTGGCCTTAATTAACATCATGTACAAGTATAATAAAGGAACCTACCAGGCAAGTCTTATATTACAGGCAATAATAGCAAACCAGCGATGACATCAGAGCTGACCATTAATGCAGCTATTATATGAAGGTTATAAATACATAGAAGAGAATGTTCAGTTCCTGTGATAGCCTGGCACCCAGATCTCACGATGCACTTACGTTACTGTACGGGCTCATTCCACACACACTCAGTGCAACCTTTACAATCTTGTTTTGGAGATCTCGATTTCAAACAACAAAAAGAAAGAGGAATGTGGGTAATCGGGTACAGACTGATAACCTCCGTCAACTCTGAGAGCAGAAAAATAATCTCCGACATAAAATCCGACTGAGCGAGGCTTTCACGGCATCAAAAATTAATCTGCAGCCACGACGTTTTCTGCAGCGCGGTCCAGAAACAAGATGAAAATAATATGTTTACAATATTGATGAGAACAGCGAGCAGCAGATTCCGCTAACGCTTTCACAATTGTGCCGGGAGCGGAGACACATGTATCTCACATTATACAGAGCTAACGTGTCATATGCACCGGTACATACGCCAGCCTCAGACAGCTTCCCCTTCTCCAATTCATTACCCCCCCATAGTTCTGCATGGAACCCCTTCTAGTCGGACCACAAGTTTAAAAGAAACGATCACGGTTAAATACGTATAATATGCAATTAAGGGGGAGATGTACTAAGTAGCGATAAAAGTGGAGAAGTGAGCCAGTGGAGAAGTTGCCCACGACAACCAATCAGCATTGACGTAACATTTATAATTTGCATACTTTTAAAATATACAGGGCAGCTGATTGGTTGCTATGGGCAACTTCTCCACTGGCTCACTTCTCAGCTTTTATCACTGCTTAGTACATGTCCCCCGAAGTTTTTTCCCGACAGCGATAAATATGTTAAATTGTACTCATTGTACTTGAGGAGGCTTTTTTAGGTGACTATAGAGTCTATTTACTAAGCCTTGAATGGAATAGGGGAGGGATCTTTGTCTGAATCCGTGGCTTAGTAAATAGAACCCTAAGTTCTTATGCTTTTTAGGATTCTGTTGGTTGCACATGTAAATTTTTCGTTGACGGTTCCAAAAATGCGCATTGTCGACGACGATACATTTTGGATTGGACAATTTTTTAAATTATAAAAATAGACAATTCTAAAAAAAATAATAATAAAGAGCAATGAAAAAAATCAGAGTGTTGCCCATGGGACGCCCGTCGTCCTGGGCCAGGAATCTGCGTCCTACCCGCGGCGGAGAAGCTTTCTGCTTGCTCGCATGAGTCCTTGCTAATTCTTTGCTTCAATGGACAACAAAGTGTTCTGCCATGCCCTGCGCATTTGTGAGTAGCGATGGCGGATTTCCTAACCCACCTGCATTAACGGCAAAAGACCTCACGGTTTCTAGGAGACTGTTCCAGCAGCCAGGAGTATTTCCGTGACCACCGGAACCGGGGCAGCTGGGAGGGGTCACTGGTGGCATGTGGCAATGCAGGGATGTTTTTATGGGAAATGAGGTGATTTGAGGGGGTGACCATCGAGGATTTGGCATGCATCTCTCCTTTGCACAGCATTATGTCTAGAGCTGCTAATTCTGGGGCCTAGTAATTATGAACCATGCATGCAGACCCCCCGTGTCACCAAAGCCACAGGCCCACATGGGATACACAGACAGACATAAGCAGCCGAACTGCCTACTCTCTCTGAATATCCACGTGGCTCCCAAAAATCTTGTGGTGCCCCCCGCATGACTGGAAGAGTAGGACAAGTCTTCTGGAGACGACTTGGCTAGTGGGTGGTCCCAGGTGTCTGGCAGCCATTTTTCTGGAGACCACAAAAGCAATCTGACCTATTGAAAAACACAGACAAAAACTGCTGATTCAATTGACTGAAGGAGAAAACGCTCACTGAAGTGTCCTTCAGGAGCAATGCACTGAGCCCCCTTGACAGCCCAGAAGGGCCCAGTCTTATTTAAGTCTTGGGAAATTCAGACGCGATGCAATAAAAATAGTATTTTGCTGAAAGAGTAGTATATACCTGGAACAGACTCACAGCAGATGCGGGAATGAATGTTCATGGAACGTAATCACACCTGGGATACATACAGATCGACAACTAGATCATTACTTAGTACTGCGGGCAGACTCATTGGATCAATATTCTGCTCGCGATATAACAAACCTCTCTTACATCAGACGGAATGCTGTTGTTTCCCCAACATTAGAAAGAGAACGGAATGCGGCGCAGAGATACACTGCGAGTATTACCAGAGTGTTCCGGTGCCATCCATCAGATCAGACGTGACCTTGCCAAAATCCTAATTACACTATGACTGTACTCAATGCTGCTCTATCTTAATGACCATACATAATTAACTTTCATTTACAAAGTGGATATCTTGACAAACATTAGCGCTAATTGGATTAAAGGATGTCATCGCTGTTCCTTTTATTAGTAAAACACTTTTTTTTTTTTTTTTCAATTACCTGAAGATAATTCTAGATGTATAAAAAAAACCCGTTCAGCATCCAGAGCGGTGTAATTATTAGATACAAACGAACGCCCTTAGATATTGAGGTCACGCTGTAACTTGTTTGTGTGAGTCACTTAGAAGAATTTTCACAAACTTTTGATCCTCTGGCCCCATAAGTGTACCAGATTACATATCTATATATGTATATATGTATTCTCTGTATACACAGAGAACGTCATAGAGAGAGTTTAACGTCAACATCATTCCACCTATAGAACTGGAACTTTTATTGAACAGTTTCGGAAAACAGGGCAGAGAACACAACAAAGCGGTACGATTTATTTACAGCTGGATTCAGGTCTACGCGTTAGCAGGATCTTCCCATTGGCCAGAATAGAAATGCAGGTGGGTTTTCCCTATTCAGTGGCCTGCAAGAAAATTACCGCGTCTTCTTTGTCGCACCCTCAGAGCAATTTTTCCCTAATATTTTTATTTTAAGGACAAACGGTTGTGACTTTGCTTTACTGCCTCTAGGACCTCCCCGCGACTAATTAAGCAATTGGAAGTTTCAAATTAGCTTAATTAGTACAATAATTAGCCCTGTCCTCTGCCTCCTTGACATGATGAAGTATTCCTCAGTCTGCCATAGCGTCTTGAGTCACTTCCTGCCTGCCTGGGACTCACTCCGGCCCTGCTGCGGCTCGGACATGGTAAGTACGCAGATGAGGGGGCAGCTAGACCAGGGTCGGTGGAGGTGAGGCTATCTGGGGGAATGCGGTGGCACCTCCAGCCTCTCGATTTCATATCATGGCGGAGCTTATTCAGCACAGACCATTCCAGGCTCCACAGGCACAAGCTGCCCTCCTGCAGGGTACACGGCTGCAGAGTCTGTGCCCGCTGGAACAGTCTCTCTGTAATCAGCCTAAAATATATCTGTCTACAGGCTGATTTTCCTAGGACGCAGCATTGGGTCACTTGCGGCACCATCGGCGGGCTGCGCGAGGACCCATGAGGTCATGCAAGTTGGCCGCCGCAGCTCCTACCAACAGGCCAGGAAATCTCTGTCTTCCAACAGGGGTGGTCATTCTGAGTTGATCGCTCGCTAGCAGTTTTTAGCAGCCGTGCAAACGCTATGCCGCCTCCCACTGGGAGTGTATTTTAGCTTAGCAGAAGTGTGAACAAAAGGATCGCAGAGCAGCTACAAAGAAAATTGTGCAGTTTCAGAGTAGCTTCAGACCTACTCAGCGCTTGCGATGACTTCAGACTATTCAGTTCCGGATTTGACGTCACACCCGCGCAGCGTTCGCCCAGCCACGCCTGCATTTTCCTGGCTCGCCTGCATTTTTTTGAACACTCCCTGAAAACGGTCAGTTGACACCTAGAAACGCCCACTTCCTGTCAATCACTCTGCGGCCAGCAGTGCGACTGAAAAGCTTCGCTAGACCCTGTGCGAAACTACATCGTTCGTTGTAATAGTACATCGCGCGTGCTCATTGCGCCGCATGCGCAGAAGTGCCGGTTTTTAGCCTGATCGCTGCACAGCGACCGAAAGCAGCTAGCGATCAACTCGGAATGACCACCAGAGATCCTGCCCCCGGGGCTCCCAGACAATAGAGGCAACACGCTTCAGTTTCAGGAAATGGAAGCCAACGCCGCCACCTACCTGACCCCATGCAGCTGCAGACTGACAATCCCTGCGCACATGCAGTACGGGTATGGCGCATGCACAAAGTACAGAACATCGGGACCTGAATTACACAGTTAGCAGGTAACGCAGAGGTAGATCCCTCCCCTATTTGTTCCAACTATCAGATTGCGGCGGAATCTCTGGGAAGCTGTTCCCGTCTGGGCTCTGTTCCTGCCTGTACAGCCCCTTGCGGATATCTGAGATGCATCACAAAGTTATGTTTTGGTTTTTCCATTTTTTTTAAAATAGATTTTATCATTATTAAAAAGTGAGATTTGCAAAATGACGACAAATTACTGTACAACCATTAATACAATTTTATCAATAAAAAAGTGACTGTTGTATGCTAAACGCAGCACTCACCAAACCCCCTCCCCCGTTATTGCTCCATAATTCTAGTACCTAGTCCCCCTTCTCTACCCACCCCTGGAACGTTGCCTGAACAGGTGGACGACCGCTGCCCCACGCCATCTGCTGGCCAATTCAACCACCGGCCAAAGGGGTCTCAGATCAATTTACTGCAATCAAATTTAAATTGTCTAGAATGACTCTATTGGGAGAGAGACATGCGACATTTGTCTGGCAGTTTATAAGCGGAGCCTACTCATACAGTAGGAACAAGTGACATCACTGGGACGTGGGGGCAAAATAAAAGTCACTGATAAGAAATCATACAGTATATTGGGGGTCATTCCGAGTTGATCGCTAGCTGCATTTGTTCGCAGCGCAGCGATCAGGGTAAAAAACGGCAGTTCTGCGCATGCATATGCGGTGCAATGCGCACGCGCATCGTACTGCCACAACGAACGATGTCGTTTTGCACAAGGTCTAGCGAAGCTTTTCAATCGCACTGGTGGCCGCAGAGTGATTGACATGAAGTGGGCGTTTCTGGGTGTCAACTGACCGTTTTCAGGGAGTGTTCGGAAAAACGCAGGCGCGCCAGGAAAAACGCAGGCGTGGCTGGGCGAACACTGGGCGGGTTTGTGACGTCAAAACAGGAACTGAACAGTCCGAAGTGATCGCAAGCTCTGAGTAGGTATTGAGCTACTCTGAAACTGCACAAAAAAACTTTGCCGCCGCTCTGCAATCCTTTCGTTCGCACTTCTGCTAAGCTAAAATACACTCCCAGTGGGCGGCGGCATAGCGTTTGCACGGCTGCTAAAAACTGCTAGCGAGCGATCAACTCGGAATGACCACCATTATTCCCTGCAGTGCGTCATCTTTCACCCAAGACTAAAATTGGCGTTCAAAAACCGTTTCTCTCTTTAATGCAACAGAAGAGATCACACCGCTGAGTGCACACAGGATCTGAACTAATTATCCTAGTACAAGTTAATGCTACCAGCAATAAATGTAACTATAACAGCACTGCAGAGGATATATTTTCAAGCAGTGCCACCTTGTGGACAAACAAATGTACTGTTGTTATTATTGTTTTTATAGTGAATTTGAATAGGTTTCAATCACCTTGTTACACTCAGTCAGGGGTGTATCTTCCTATTGGCCAGGATGGCACTCGCCAGGGGCGCAAGCCAAGGGGGGGCGCCGTCCATAGGTGCCACCCATGGGCAGTAGGTAGATTCACTTTTAGAGGCAGCAGCTATACCCCCACCCCCATGTAGTTCCTCACCAGCAGGGATGCCCAGTAATGTTTACAGTATGCAGCAGCGGCTCCTGGGGGTGTAGTTTATGTAGAGTTTCTTGCCTGTATTGGATGCGGTGCTAGACCCCGGCGCCAATTACAGTGGCTGCTGCTGCATTCTTTGATCATTAATGGGCATCCATGTTGTTGAGGAACTACATGGGGGTGAGGGGATAGCGGTCGCCTCTAAAAGTGAATCTACCTAAAAGTACTGACTTTAATAGTAAAATCAATATGGGGCATATGTGTGTCTGGCACTGTAGGGGCATACGAGTGTCTGGCTCGGTGGGGGCATTTGAGTGTCCGGCACTGTGGGTGCATACGAGTGCGCGGCACTGTGGGAGCATACAAGTGTGTGGCACTGTAGGGGCATACGAGTGTCCGGCACAGTAGGGGCATACGAGTGTATGGCTCAGTGGGAGCATATGTGTATCTGGCACTGTGGGGGCATATGTGTAACTGGCACTATACTGGGGGACATTATGTGCATCTGACACTATACTAGGGACATTATGTGTAAGGAGAACTACTGTGGGTATTGTGTGTAAGTCTGCTAATTGTGTGAGTGCGCATGTGTAGGGGGTCTGATTATATATATTTATAGTTTGATATCATTATATAAAATTGTGAGGCCACGCCCACTTTCCCAGGAGCGTGCACGCCTTTCCATATATATATATGGGCACTACTGTGTGGCATAATGTGTTTAAGGGCATAACGTGGATAATGTACATTACTGTGCTGTGTAATGTGAGTAAGGCACACAACTGTGGTGTAATTTGAATTGGGGTACTATTGAGTGGCCATGCCCCTTTTTTGGCACACGTTCCTTCCCTATTTCAAATATGGGGGGGGGGGGGGCACCAATCCTTTATTTTGCCAGGGGCGCTCGGACCCCTAAATACACCCCTGCACTCAGTCACCATACCCAGCTAGGTAGCTCCCCTTTTATTAAATGCCTTTTTTTCGGTGCAACTACGTAGGAAGAAAAAGTAGATTAATTTGCCATGTACAAAGCAGAGGAACACAAGAATGGAGAACCCATATATAAAAAAAATAGGGATCATGCTTTTAGCATAACCAATCCACGTGTGGACTACAGATCACAGTTAACTGGCTGGTTTTCTAATACAATATGCTCGAGTGAGTGGCAAAATAAGTCAGAACTAGCTGAAGTGCAGGTTTTAACAAGGCAAAGGTTTGCTAGGCGGCACATTTTACCCCTTTTTACCCGCGTAGGAGTCGATAAAACCTTAGTATCCCTACGTAACGGGTGGCTTCAAATAACTGTCACAGTTTCCAGACCACGCAGCAGGTCACATGTTCCAGGTCACCCGGCAGCTGCACAGGGAGAGTTCACTAACTGTCACATTTTCAAAGAGCTCAATGGCGATGCATTGTGATTGGCTGGTAGATGTTTTGCCACATAGCTTTGAAACGAAGCAGCCAATCACAACACCTATATAATTCTGAACATCCACGGACCAAGAGCTTTAATATGGTATATGATGTGCCCTACTCTGGCAACAGAATCAGACATAATTCACTGTGGGGGAACAATTGTACATTCTCAAAATTTTATAAGCCTAATACACTTGTCTGTAGGATCACACCAGATTCCTATAAGATAAGGGGGGGAAAATATGCCCACGTTCAGTTTATATATTTAACGTTTTATTAAGAACCCCACAAAAAATGGTCTGGAGCTGGCCCGACTGGAAATACTGCTAGTGGCTGTGGAACTGATGGAGAGGAGACAGAAGTCCTGTAGCAGGAGGAGCAGGCAGCAGCAAGAGAAGCCGATGAGAAAGCGGCTGAAGCAAGAGGAGCAGTCAGCGGCCGAGGAGGAGGCGGCTGCAGCAAGAGGAGCAGGCAGCGGCCGAGGAGGAGGCGGCTGCAGCAAGAGGAGCAGGCAGCGGCCGAGGAGGAGGCGGCTGCAGCAAGAGGAGAAGGCAGCGGCAGAGGAGAAGGCGGCTGCAGCAAGAGGAGCAGGCAGCGGCCAAGCAGGAGGAGGCTGCAGCAAGAGGAGCAGGCAGCAGCCGAGGAGAAGGCTGCTGCAGCAAGAGGAGCAGGCAGCAGCCGAGGAGAAGGCGGCTGCAGCAAGAGGAGCGGGCAGCGGCTAAGCAGGAAGCTGCTGCAGCAAGAGGAGCAGGCAGCGGCTGAGGAGAAGGCGGCTGCAGCAAGAGGAGCAGGCAGCGGCATAGGAGAAGGCGGCTGCAGTAAGAGGAAAAGGCAACGACCGAGGAGACTGCAGCGACCGAGGAGGAGGAGGCTGCAGTGACCGAGGAGAAGGCGGCTGCCGCAAGAGGAGCAGGCAGCGGCAGAGGAGGCTGCAGCGACCGAGGAGGAGGAGGCTGCAGCGACCGAGGAGGAGGAGGCTGCAGCGACCGAGGAGGAGGAGGCTGCAGCGACCGAGGAGGAGGAGGCTGCAGCGACCGAGGAGGAGGAGGCTGCAGCGACCGAGGAGGAGGAGGCTGCAGCGACCGAGGAGGAGGAGACTGCAGCGACCGAGGAGGAGGAGGCTGCAGCGACTGAGGAGGCGGGTGCAGTGACTGAGGAGGAGGCGGGTGCAGTGACTGAGGAGGCGGGTGCAGTGACTGAGGAGGAGGCGGGTGCAGTGACTGAGGAGGCGGGTGCGGCTGCAGCACAGGATAAAAGAAGACAGGAGATGGATGCACTTATTCTTGATAGCAGTGAAAGGGAGCAGCAGATACAGTATATAACCTCTTACTAATCTTAAAACAAAAACACTTTACAAGTAAAAGAGATTATCAGTATGCCCTTTACACCCTAACTTGATGTATAACCGAGAACGCAGCTGCGGAGCAGGACATAAGAGTACAGATGATGGGTGTGCAGAAGAAAGAAAATGCCACATTGCGCAGGGCACCAGCGTTGACTTACCAGGTCCGGCAGTGCTGGTGCCAGCTGCTGCACGGATCTTAAAGGGCCAGATGCACTAAAAATGTGACGTTACAGTGGCACCTAATTTGAAACTCCACCTATAGAAGTAATTCCTGGGCGTGCTCCTGTGCCAGAGTATAGGCTCCCAAACCTTTCTCCAGCGCCTGCCTTGTGCTACTTGTAATATGCGGTACCTACATTCCGGATTCCAGTTCCCTGTGCTGTTCCGGGTTCCAGTTTGCTGTGCTCAGTTATTGTTCCTGCTCCGTTCCTGATATCTGTATCTCCCTGTTCCATCTACGTTCCTGATATCTGTATCTCCGTGTTCCATCTACGTTCCTGATATCTGTATCTCCGTGTTCCATCTACGTTCCTGATATCTGTATCTCCCTGTTCCATCTACGTTCCTGATATCTGTATCTCCGTGTTCCATCTACGTTCCTGATATCTGTATCTCCGTGTTCCATCTACGTTCCTGATATCTGTATCTCCCTGTTCCATCTACGTTCCTGATATCTGTATCTCCCTGTTCCATCTACGTTCCTGATATCTGTATCTCCCTGTTCCATCTACGTTCCTGATATCTGTATCTCCCTGTTCCATCTACGTTCCTGATATCTGTATCTCCCTGTTCCATCTACGTTCCTGATATCTGTATCTCCGTGTTCCATCTACGTTCCTGATATCTGTATCTCCCTGTTCCATCTACGTTCCTGATATCTGTATCTCCCTGTTCCATCTACGTTCCTGATATCTGTATCTCCCTGTTCCATCTACGTTCCTGATATCTGTATCTCCCTGTTCCATCTACATTCCTGATATCTGTATCTCCGCGTTCCTGCTCCGTTCCTGATATCTGTATCTCCGTGTTCCATCTACGTTCCTGATATCTGTATCTCCGTGTTCCATCTACGTTCCTGATATCTGTATCTCCGTGTTCCTGCTCCGTTCCTGATATCTGTATCTCCGTGTTCCATCTACGTTCCTGATATCTGTATCTCCGTGTTCCATCTACGTTCCTGATATCTGTATCTCCCTGTTCCATCTACATTCCTGATATCTGTATCTCCGTGTTCCTGCTCCGTTCCTGATATCTGTATCTCCGTGTTCCATCTACGTTCCTGATATCTGTATCTCCGTGTTCCATCTACGTTCCTGATATCTGTATCTCCCTGTTCCATCTACGTTCCTGATATCTGTATCTCCCTGTTCCATCTACGTTCCTGATATCTGTATCTCCCTGTTCCATCTACGTTCTTGATATCTGTATCTCCCTGTTCCATCTACATTCCTGATATCTGTATCTCCGTGTTCCTGCTCCGTTCCTGATATCTGTATCTCCGTGTTCCATCTACGTTCCTGATATCTGTATCTCCGTGTTCCATCTACGTTCCTGATATCTGTATCTCCCTGTTCCATCTACGTTCCTGATATCTGTATCTCCGTGTTCCATCTACGTTCCTGATATCTGTATCTCCGTGTTCCATCTACGTTCCTGATATCTGTATCTCCGTGTTCCATCTACGTTCCTGATATCTGTATCTCCCTGTTCCATCTACGTTCCTGATATCTGTATCTCCCTGTTCCATCTACGTTCCTGATATCTGTATCTCCCTGTTCCATCTACGTTCCTGATATCTGTATCTCCCTGTTCCATCTACGTTCCTGATATCTGTATCTCCCTGTTCCATCTACGTTCCTGATATCTGTATCTCCGTGTTCCATCTACGTTCCTGATATCTGTATCTCCCTGTTCCATCTACGTTCCTGATATCTGTATCTCCGTGTTCCATCTACGTTCCTGATATCTGTATCTCCGTGTTCCATCTACGTTCCTGATATCTGTATCTCCCTGTTCCATCTACGTTCCTGATATCTGTATCTCCGTGTTCCATCTACGTTCCTGATATCTGTATCTCTGTGTTCCATCTACGTTCCTGATATCTGTATCTCTGTGTTCCATCTACGTTCCTGATATCTGTATCTCCGTGTTCCATCTACGTTCCTGATATCTGTATCTCCGTGTTCCTGCTCCGTTCCTGATATCTGTATCTCCGTGTTCCTGCTCCGTTCCTGATATCTGTATCTCTGTGTTCCATCTACGTTCCTGATATCTGTATCTCCGTGTTCCATCTACGTTCCTGATATCTGTATCTCCATGTTCCTGCTCCGTTCCTGATATCTGTATCTCCGTGTTCCTGCTCCGTTCCTGATATCTGTATCTCCGTGTTCCATCTACGTTCCTGATATCTGTATCTCCATGTTCCTGCTCCGTTCCTGATATCTGTATCTCCATGTTCCTGCTCCGTTCCTGATATCTGTATCTCCGTGTTCCTGCTCCGTTCCTGATATCTGTATCTCCGTGTTCCATCTACGTTCCTGATATCTGTATCTCCGTGTTCCTGCTCCGTTCCTGATATCTGTATCTCTGTGTTCCATCTACGTTCCTGATATCTGTATCTCCATGTTCCATCTACGTTCCTGATATCTGTATCTCCGTGTTCCATCTACGTTTCTGATATCTGTGTCTCCGTGTTCCATCTACGTTACTGATATCTGTGTCTCCGTGTTCCATCTACGTTACTGATATCTGTATCTCCGTGTTCCTGCTCCATCCCTGATATCTGTATCTCCCTGTTCCATCTACATTCCTGATATCTGTATCTCCGTGTTCCATCTACGTTACTGATATCTGTGTCTCCGTGTTCCATCTACGTTACTGATATCTGTGTCTCCGTGTTCCATCTACGTTACTGATATCTGTATCTCCGTGTTCCTGCTCCATTCCTGATATCTGTATCTCCCTGTTCCATCTACATTCCTGATATCTGTATCTCCGTGTTCCATCTACGTTCCTGATATCTGTTTCTCCGTGTTCCATCTACGTTCCTGATATCTGTATCTCCCTGTTCCATCTACGTTCCTGATATCTGTATCTCCGTGTTCGTGCTCCGTTCCTGATATATGTATCTCCGTGTTCCTGCTCCGTTCCTGATATCTGTATCTCCGTGTTCCATCTACGTTCCTGATATCTGTATCTCTGTGTTCCTGCTCCGTTCCTGATATCTGTATCTCCATGTTCCATCTACGTTCCTGATATCTGTATCTCCGTGTTCCATCTACGTTTCTGATATCTGTATCTCCGTGTTCCATCTACGTTCCAGATATCTGTATCTCCATGTTCCTGCTCCGTTCCGGATATCTGTATCTCTGTGTTCCATCTACGTTCCTGATATCTGTATCTCCGTGTTCCATCTACGTTCCTGATATCTGTATCTCTGTGTTCCATCTACGTTCCTGATATCTGTATCTCCGTGTTCCATCTACGTTCCTGATATCTGTATCTCCGTGTTCCATCTACGTTACTGATATCTGTATCTCCGTGTTCCATCTACGTTCCTGATATCTGTATCTCTGTGTTCCATCTATGTTCCTGATATCTGTATCTCCGTGTTCCATCTGCGTTCCTGATATCTGTATCTCTGTGTTCCATCTACGTTCCTGATATCCATCGCTCCCTGTTCCATCTTCGTTCTTGATATCTGTCTCTGCTTTCCATCCGTGTTCCTGATATCTGTCTCTCCAGCTTCCATCTGCATTCCTGATCTGTCTTCCATGTGCCATTTGCGTTCCTGATATCCGTCTCCGTATTCCATCTGTGTTCCCGATATCTGTCTCTCCTTGTTCCATCCGTGTTCCTGGTGACTAGCTCCTTGTTGTCACCAATCCAGTACCTGCACATCATTCAGCGCACTCTAGTGCATACCATCTCCTATATCTGAGGGACACAACCTGCGTGTCGGGTGCAGCCATACCTCCTTGCGGGGGTCCATGGTAAATACTTTGTGCCTCCTTTTAGGATCTCCGCCAATCCCACGGTGTAGACTGCATTCATAACCCATCCGTGAATCTGTGACAGAATACTCTGTCCACAAAATGGACGCCGCTGGTAATCCCTTACCACATGAGATGTTGGAGAATCTCCTCAGCCAAGTTGAGAAGCAAGAGCAGGACCAGGATCAGATCACACAGTGCCTACAGACACTCATGCAGCAAGTCAGTACCATCCGGTCACATCCGGTACCGTCAGCACCACCTCCTGCGGTGTACGTTCCAGCTACCGGAGCTCCACGACACTGCGGATCCTGGACCCCACAACGTTTTATGGGGATCCCGAGGGCTGCCAAGGATTTGTGAAGCAGTGCTCGATCCCGTTTGAGGTCCAGGCCGTAAATTTCTCCTCAGGGAGAACCAAGGTGGCTTAAGTCATCTCCCTGCAGTCCGGACAGGCTCTGGCATGAGCTTCCCACTGTGGGAAAGAAATGATCCGCTGCCGCTGGTTACCGACAGCACCAAGTTCCTGGAAGCTGTCAGAAAGAACTTTGACGAATCAGGTAAGATTTGTTGTCAAAGAGAAACGGGGTTCCATGTTTAGTACAGACTCCAAACCTAGGACCTGGTTACAATAATGTGCACCTCAGTCACTAATGTCAGGTCCTATTTGTGCAAAACTATTGTGTATTACTATATTTTAAATGAATGCTGCCATTGTAATAATCATCTTTTATGTATGGACCTAAACAAACCATTTATTGTGCTGGGAACAGATGTAAAAATACGGAGTAATAAACTGTAAGTCTACGCATTTCCCAGACTACAGATCCATACTTTATAACCAACCCTACCTCACATTCCATTACCGTTCTCAAAGGGTAATTCAGACCTGATCGCTCGCTAGCGTTTTTTGCAGCGCTGCGATCAGGTCAGAACTGAACTTGCGTATGCACCGCAATGTGCAGGCGCGCCGCACGGGTACAAAGCGGATTGTTGCTGAGCGATGGGTTTTACGAAGAATCCTTTTGCACAGCCGATCGCAAGGAGATTGACAGGAAGAGGGCGTTTGTGGGTGTCAACTGACTGTTTTCTGGGAGTGGTTGGAGAAACGCAGGCGTTGTCAGGCGTTTGCAGGGCGGGTGTCTGACGTTAATTCCGGTCCCGGACAGGCTGAAGTGATCGCAGCGGCTGAGTAAGTCCTGGGCAACTCAGGAACTGCACAAAGTTTTTTTGTACCGCTCGGCTGCACATGCGATCACACACTTGCACAGCTAAAATACACTCCCCGGTGGGCGGCGACTATGCGAACGCAGGACTGCAAAAAACTGCTAGCGAGCGATCAGGTCTGATTTACCCCATCAGTACACTCCCATCTAGAACGCACACTAGTTTGTGCCGGGACCCAATACATCCATCACTACCATTACCGGGGGCAGCACAGCGCCAAACTAGCTACCACGCACACAGGGAGCGCCGCTCACAGAAATGCCTCTCCTAGGGGAGACTGTCACCTATGAACGGCGGCATTTTCTAACCGTCTGTGAGGCCGGGAATATGATGCAGTGAGCGCAAGTCAGATAAACCTATTATTAGCGTTTATTTATATGGCGCCAACAGGGTTCCTCAGTGCCTATAAACACATGAGCAGAACAATAACACAGCGACTTGCAGTACATGACAGTGCAGGACAGATACGTGGTATATACACATTGCTGTATCAGGGTACAGGGCACTGACGTATGCAGCGGGGAGGCAGAAACCGAGGATTAGGTGCCATTGTGGGGAGTATGGAGTAGATGATAGTGTAAGTAAGAGAAGAAAAAGCACATGAGGTCGCGGGAGCTTACATTCTAAAGGGGAGGGGCACACAGACCGGGGTGACACAGATGGGGCAGACAATGAGCCTGGAACCGCGGGTTAGGATGAGACACCCCCTGACATAAACCTTCATTTACTATTCATTTTTAAAACATACCTCATAATACACCATCTACTTATAGATGAGCCTAATGACCATATCACACAGTACTTACCTGGCGTGGTTCTGCAAACGTCACGCACATACAGATCACAGCATTTGGAGGCAAAACCTGCAGGTCTGCGGTAACGTCCAGCTAGTTTCAGTTTGCAAGTCGGGCAGCCGGAATCGCCATTTGCATATGGGAAGAGAAGACTCTGCAAGCGGATTGTGCGGCCTTCTCTCCACATACATCGCTTCAGTTCCTACCACTATACAGGGGACTATCCCGTATACTCAGCAGCGTTAGTGATATTTATTTATTACCAGTTATTTATATAGCGCACACATATTCCGCAGCGCTTTACATAAACTATCTGCCCATTCACATCGGTCCCTGCACCAGTGAAGCTTACAATCTAGATTCCCTATCACGTGTACACACCAGACACATTCACTATGGTTAATTTTTGTTGGTAGCCAATTAACCTACCAGTATATTTTTGGATTGTGGAGGAAACCCACGCAAGTACGGGGAGAACATACAAACTCCACACAGTTATGGCCATGGTAGGAATTGAACCCATGACCTCAGTGCTGTGAGGCGGTAATGCTAACCATTACACCAATGAAAAGAACGTGCATTTTCGGCGAGCAAAAAATGAGCGGATAATACAAGTACGGAGCCTCGGTGCTAGGATTCTAATCAGTTTATGTATCCCGGGCAGCGCCGCAGAGCATTCGTTACCTTATTTTGTTTCAACATCGGCTGAGATCTCGGGGCTCGCAACCAGTACTAAACGCAATTTCCAGTCGCGGCCTCTCTCTCTCCGGTAATCCCAAACTGATAGAGACAACTCTTCACAATTACAAATCTCCGACACCAGTCTTGTTATTCGTTACAGGCGGGGGAGAGGGGGGGGATTGAGACTCCTTTCGGAACACAGAAAATAAACGCCGCTGTGCTGGAAATCACATTCCAATGTACACATTTAAATACAACTTCTCAATAATCTCATTAGGCGCTGCAGGCTGTGCTTTCTGCCAAAAATAGCTTGGCAGAGGGGGAACCGGGCCTTTTCCAGGCAGATTTGTCAGAAGCAATAAAAGTCTGTGACCCACTGCTTCCAACACACTGACGGAGGCAGCGGCTGAACAACACGATCCGTGCGCTGTTCGGCTTCAGTTACATTTTCATAAACAGTGTGTACATTTGGCTCTTGAATCTGCGGATTAGGGGGTGTCGGCACTACGCACGCCTAGCCGGGTGAAAGCTCTCTCCGCCTAGTAGTTGCGATCTTCGCTTTCAGTAAACCAACAAACATACACAGTGCCGGGAGCAAGGTTTTATTTTCCATAAAATAAGATTTTATTTTACACCGTGGTTCCCCGACAAAAGGAGAACTCTAATCCTCAACCTGAATAATAGAAGATGTAATGGGAAATCGCAGCTGATCAGACGCGGCGCGCTCGCTTACCAGCTGTAATAGAAGGTGCTATTAAAGGGATATTAACTGCTGAACAGAACTGGGATAATTCCCGGCCGGATGACTTGTGTCTGTAAGAACGCGGACGAGGAGTCATACGGAATCAGACTGTAGATATTTTTTCCAAATCTGGGCGGACATAAATTAGCAGTTGCGATCTAACTTGCTACTGGAGAACCCTCAGCGTTCCGAGGAAGCAGCGCAGCCTGCGCATCAATAGAGGCACTCAGACTCTGCAATATGACCCGATTTGCGACGATGGTACCGATGTATCAGTTATTATACGCCTCCAGACGGAAATTATGTGACAGCAGTGGGCGTCCCTATGCTCGGGTTACCTTATGCCCATATTAGCATATAATCGCAATTGCGTACAGCAAAGACAGCAACAGCAGCAGCAAGAACAACCTGAATCAGGCCCTGTACAGGGTCAATTCAATTAGAAGCGATGGGACACGGCACGCATGGGCGCACTGTGCGCAGTCTGCATGGTAGGCCTTACATTGTGCATCTTCTCTACACCCATATGGGGCTGCCAGGTGATGTAGAGGAAATGTACGGCGCCGCTGCTGGGGTACAGCACATCGCTGGCACTGCCCCCAGTTCATTTTTTATAGGATTTGCGCTCTCTATGCTAGATTACTGATTCCCAACTTTGATCCACTAACGGTCCAGGTTTTAAGGATATCCTTGCTTGGGCACAGATGGTTAAATCAACATAACTGAGGGTCTAATTGTGCTCAGGCATGGATATCCATAAAACCTGAACTGTTAGTGTTCCTTGAGGACCGGGGTTAGAGAAACGCTGTGCCAGACGTATGGTGTCATCAGTCCCTGGCGGTGTCATCATTCCCTGGCGGTGTCATCAGTCCCTGGCGGTGTCATCAGTCCCTGGCGGTGTCGTGTCATCAGTCCCTGGCGGTGTCGTGTCATCAGTTCCTGGCGGTGTCATCAGTCCCTGGCGGTGTCATCAGTCCCTGCTGGTGTCATCAGTCCCTGGCAGTGTCATCAGTCCCTGGCAGTGTCATCAGTCCCTGGCAGTGTCATCACTCCCTGGCAGTGTCATCACTCCCTGGCAGTGTCATCAGTCCCTGGCAGTGGGCCTAGGGCCTGATTCAGCATGGACCGCAAAAACAAAATCTCTCTCTAATGGGCAAAACCAATGTGGTCATTCCGCGTTGAATGCTCGCTGAAGATTTTCGCAGTGCAGCGATTAAGTGAAAAAACTGCAAAAATGCGCATGCGCTAAGTAATTTTACACAAAACTTAGTAGTAGTTTTACTGAAGCTCGAGTGATCGTAGTGTGATTGACAGGAAGTGGGTGTTTCTGGGCGTCAACTCAGCGTTTTCCAGGAGTGTGCTAAAACACGCAGGCGTGCCAGGTAAAAACACAGTAGTGGCTGGACAAACGGGGGAGTGGCTGGCCGAACGCAGGGCGTGTTTGTGACGTCAAACCAGGAACCAAACGGACTGAGGTCATCACAATCTAGGAGTAGGTCTGGAGCTACTCAGAAAGTGCAGGGAAATATTTAATAGCAGAACTGCTAACCTTTCGTTAGCAATTCTGCTAAGCTAAGATACACTCCCAGAGGGCGGCAGCCTAGCGTGTGCACTGCTGCTAAAAGCAGCTAGCGAGCGAACAACTCGGAATGAGGGCCCATGTGCACTGCAGGTGGGGCAGAGGTAACATGTGCAGAGAGAGTTAGAGAGAGACAAAGATATCGATATAACAAAATATAACCTTCTCCCCCCCAACGAAACCCCCCCCCCCCACAAAAATCAGAAATCCCTGTATGTTCTTTTCCGACAGCAAATCAATACAAATACAATGGAACATGAAATAATAAATGCTGATCAGGTTCATCAGAAGTCTCATACGGCCGTCCCTGGGAGATCCAGACCGAGGAGTCGCACAGAGGTCTGAGGAGCTGACAGTCGCTCCGCAGAGCAGTAATGAGCGCTGAGATGACACGGTCTCTAATCTGCCGCAACAAGGTATTTATATTACTAAGAGCAGAATCCCGGAGCGCCTTGCCGCCGGACGTGTCCCCTCCAGGGACAGCAGAACCACAGGGGGTATTTCATCTGCTGAAGAATGATGAGCGCCTGGTGGAAGCGTCTGACGCTGTACACGGCGTGTTTGCTTCTTCTCAGAGAGATACGCTGTAACAGCCGGAATTAGCGCGGTCTATGGGCTGAGCAGGCAGATACGTAACACACACTCACACAAACATCTACTTAATATTTCCTTTTATACCATCCTTTATATTGTAGATTACATACGGAAGGGCCGGCACCACACACGGATTATGTCAGTATACGGTTAGGACAGGAATATGGGAGATAAGTGCTGGATGATATCAGATACTCACAATAAGATATCACATCTCACAGCAGCTATGTAACGTGGATTATAAAGGAATTATAACATACGTCATAAAACTATCAGCTTCTGCAAACCGCCGAGTATGTGGACACAGTAGACGAGCGTCAGTACCAGGGATTGGGTCACACGAAGGCAGGAAAACACGCAGGCTCCATCTTTACGGTATATACCACTAATGACACCAGTGAATAAACATTCTCTGATATAAATGATATATAAAGGGAAATAATAACCACAAAACAGGATAAATAGGATTCTGTCAAAAGGTGCTCAGGGTGCAATTTGGTTTACGTTCTTTACAAAGTGGAACTCCGACTATCTGAGGTAAACGAGGGGAGATGTTGCACGGATAATCAAAACCACGGTTAGTCCAAATGTATACGAAGACTACTTACAGCACTGTATTAGCAGTATAGGGGGATACTCAATTAGCCCCCAAAAAGTTTTGAACGTGTTTTTTTTTTTTTTTTTTTTTGCCAACCCCCCCACTGTTTTTTAATGTTACATTTTCAGGCTAAAAAAAAAAAAAAAGGATCCGCAATAACTTCCTAGGCCGGTGTGTTTTTGGGGTCATAATCGTGAAAACTGGGCATTTTATCTGAGATTTTTTTTCCACCTGTCTCAGGCAGGTGAAAAAAAAATCCCAGATGAGCGCTGACTCCAGAGCTGACTGGATAACCTCCGCCGGAGCAATTAGCCGCAGTAAATTACCGCAGATAATTTAATACCCCCCTTAGTGTGATCACGTTTCATTTTGTGGAGCCAAAGCAGGAAACCAAATAGATCAGTGGCCCTCATTCCGAGTTGATCGCTCGCTAGCTACTTTTAGCAGCCGTGCAAACGCATAGTCGCCGCCCACGGGGGAGTGTATTTTCGCTTTGCAAGTGTGTGATCGCCTGTGCAGCCGAGCGGTACAAAAACATTTTGTGCAAAACAAGACCAGCCCTGAAGTTACTTATCCTGTGATATGATTCCAGCGACGGAGGTCCCGGAATTGACGTCAGACACCCGCCCAGCAAACGCCTGGACACGCCTGCGTTTTCCCAAACACTCCCAGAAAACGGTCAGTTGACACCCACAAACGCCCTCTTCCTGTCAATCTCCTTGCGATCGGCTGTGCGAATGGAATCGTCGCTAGAAGCATTGCACAGCAACGGTGCTCTTTGTACCCGTACGATGCGCGTGCGCATTGCGGTGCTTGCGCAGTTTTGCCTGTTTTTTACCTGATCGCTGCGCTGTGAAATCGGCAGCGTGCGATCAACTCGGAATGACCCCCAGTGTGCGCCCCAGAACCAAACACGCGCAGTAGTGTAGTTTGGATACATCTAGCCTCAATACGCCATGCTGCGCAATTGGGCCACGTTGAGCGGGGTCATCTCTTTTTTGCTTAACTGCGCATCTTAATGGAAAATGTGATCAGACAAAACCGCATCCCGTATATCTGTGCGTGACTGAGGGGGTCATTCAGAGTTGATCGCTCGCTACGGATTTTTGCAGCGCAGCGATCATGGCAGAACGGTGCTAATCTGCGCATGCGTATGCACCGCAATGCGCAGGCGCGTCGTACGAGTACACAGTGGCTCGTTACCCAGCGATGGCTTCTTCTACGACGATTCCATTCTCACAGGCGATCGCAAGGAGATTGACAGGAAGAGGGCGTTTGTGGGTTTCAACTGACCGTTTTCGGGGAGTGTCTGGAAAAATGCAGGCGTGTCCAGGCGTTTGCAGGGCGGGTGTCTGACGTCAATTCCGTGAACAAAAACACTGAAGTGATCTCAAGGGCCGAGTAAGTCCAGACCTACTCTGAAACTGCACAAAAAGTTTTTGTACCGCTCGGCTGCACAGGCCTTCGCGCACACTTGCAAAGCGAAAATACACTCCCCCCGTGGGCGGGGACTATGCGTTTGCACGGCTGCTAAAAGTCGCTAGCGAGCGATCAACTCGGAATGAGGGCCTGAGTCTCTGTATACGAAGCACGAGGGAACTTGGCGTGAAAAAGAGACGCAGCATATATACAGATTCATACTCCGTCGCACAGAGATATACAAGTGTTGCGAAACAAGTTAATCACTGGAGTCTCAGGAAGAGGTTTTGTTGCATCACACTGAGACAAAGACGCACAATAGAGTGAAAGTGACGCAACAAAGACGCACAGTACATGGCGCCCAGAGGAGGGAGGTGTGGAAACGCTGTATGAGGACACATCTGTGGTGCCAGGGAGGCTTAGAGAAATAAACATCATTTTTAGCTGCCCGGCTAAGTCGCACCACATCTAATACGATCCCAGATAATCGGGGATCTACTGTAATAATACAACAAGGACGAGCGGACAACTAGGAATCACCTGTACTTCCAGCAGCAATGTGTGCGCCAATCTCTCGCTCCTCAGACAAGGCTGCAGAGAGAGGACATTGCAGAGCCTGGGACGACACTAGCTGGCATCTTGCAGCAGAGGGCTCCCAATTACTGTGGAAATGACAGAGGACTGCAGACAAGCCGCAGAAAGCAGAGAGACCGTCCTGAAACCTGAGCAGATCTGGGGATACTCTGTAATTAGACAAGTGCTGACAACTTCCTATAGACAGCAAACATTAAGGCTCATTAGATCGGCTGGGACTGAATACTCTGTTGGATGCTAACTGTGCTTTTCAGTCACTCTTTTCTTGCTGATTAGCAGTGATGGTTGTCTTGCCGCTATCTAGGCTTCTGTGGGAGCACCTGCAGAGCGATGTACTTTCTGACCAGCTTGGCAGGCAAGCCTCATAAAGAATCTAAGCCTCCCCTCCCCTCGCTCTGGCTGAGACGGGCAATTATTGCATAGTTACTGCGATGTGTAAGCTACAGACTTCTATGCAACCAGTAAACAGGCATCTCCTGTAGCTGCTACAGCATGGATGGTGTAATGGTTAGCATTACCGCCTCACAGCACTGAGGTCATGAGTTTGATTACCACGACAGGCCCCCACTGTGTGGAGTTTGTATATTCTCCCCGTACTTGCATGGGTTTCCTCCGAGTACTCCGCTTTCCTCCCACATTCCAAAAATATATTGGTAGGTTATTTGGCTCCTTACAAAATTAACCCTAGTGTGTAAGTGTGTGTGTGTACATGTGGTAGGGAATATAGATTGTAAGCTCCACTGGGGCAGGGACTGATGCGAATGGCCAAATAGTCTCGGTAAAGCGCTGCGGAATATGTGTGCGCTATATAAATAACGTAATGAATAAAACAGAAGGGTGGCTTTCTGCAGGAGCGCTAATGGCTGACTGGTTGCAGATGAAAGATGCTCATTGATCAGGCTGGGAATCACCAGGCCGCACTCTGTGCGTTGTGTTCTGGTTATATCTAGGAATGGTCAGAGGCAGGAAGATCACTTTATTCAGCACTTGGAGCCCTGTGGCTGCGGCAGTCTTAGTAAAGAGACGGATTTAGAATATCGGCTTATAGAAAGCGTTACGGCTCATTTACAGAGCTGCCTGTAGGATCTTCTGCTTTATGTACCAGCATATAACGCACCTGTACTTCCAGCAGTAATTGCCGATCCATGTCGGTATTCCAAGCAGTGTTGGGATTCTGGCATCAGTATTCCGACTGCCGGGATCCTCACCGGATGCAATTTGTATCTATAGTGCCTAAGTGCTTTTATTTTACTGCCACAAACCATTTCTTCACTGCGAATCAGTAGGCCCATTTTTGGGGAGCCCAGGTGTGAGTGGGCCATTCGCCCCAGAGCCCAGGTGTGAGTGGGCCATTCGCCCCAGAGCCCAGGTGTGAGTGGGCCATTCGCCCCTGAGACCAGGTGTGAGTGGGCCATTCTCCCCTGAGACCAGGTGTGAGTGGGCCATTCGCCCCTGAGACCAGGTGTGAGTGGGCCATTCGCCCCTGAGACCAGGTGTGAGTGGGCCATTCGCCCCTGAGACCAGGTGTGAGTGGGCCATTCGCCCCTGAGACCAGGTGTGAGTGGGCCATTCGCCCCTGAGACCAGGTGTGAGTGGGCCATTCTTCCCAGAGCCCAGGTGTGAGTGTGCCATTCTTCTCAGAGCCCAGGTGTGAGTGGGCCATTCGCCCCGGAGCCCTGGTGTGAGTGGGACATTCTTCCCAGAGCCCTGGTGTGAGTGGGCCATTCGCCCCTGAGACCAGGTGTGAGTGGGCCATTCGCCCCCGAGACCAGGTGTGAGTGGGCCATTCGCCCCCGAGACCAGGTGTGAGTGGGCCATTCGCCCCCGAGACCAGGTGTGAGTGGGCCATTCGCCCCCGAGACCAGGTGTGAGTGGGCCATTCGCCCCCGAGACCAGGTGTGAGTGGGCCATTCGCCCCCGAGACCAGGTGTGAGTGGGCCATTCGCCCCTGAGACCAGGTGTGAGTGGGCCATTCGCCCCAGACACCAGGTGTGAGTGGACCATTCGCCCCAGACACCAGGGGGTAAATTTACTAAGATGGGAGTTCTATTCAAGATGGGATGTTGCCCATAGCAACCAATCAGATCCCAGGTATTATCTTCTAGAAGGTGCTAGATAAATGAGAAGTAGAATCTGATTGGTCGCTATAGGCAACATCCCATCTTAAATAGAACTCCTGTCTTAGTAAATTTACCCCCAGGTGTGAGTGGGCCATTCGCCCAAGACACCAGGTGTGAGTGGGCCATTCCCCCTCAGAGCCCAGGTGTGAGTGGGCCATTCCCCCTCAGGGCCCAGGTGTTAGTGGGCCATTCCCCCTCAGGGCCCAGGTGTTAGTGGGCCATTCCTCCTCAGAGCCCAGGTGTTAGTGGGCCATTCCTCCTCAGAGCCCAGGTGTTAGTGGGCCATTCCCCCTCAGAGCCCAGGTGTTAGTGGGCCATTCCCCCTCAGAGCCCAGGTGTTAGTGGGCCATTCCCCCTCAGAGCCCAGGTGTTAGTGGGCCATTCCCCCTCAGAGCCCAGGTGTTAGCGGGCCATTCCCCCTCAGAGCCCAGGTGTTAGCGGGCCATTCCCCCTCAGAGCCCAGGTGTTAGCGGGCCATTCCCCTCAGAGCCCAGGTGTGAGTGGGCCACTCCCCCTCAGAGATCAGGTGACAGTGGGCCATTCCCCCTCAGAGCCCAGGTGTTAGTGGGCGATTCTTCCCACAGCCAATGTCTCAGTTCAGCAATTCTTCCCAGAGCCCAAGTGACAGTGGGCCTTCTTCCCGGAGACCAGGTGTCAGTGGGCCATTCTTCCCAGTGTCCATGTGTCAAGTATCATTTTTCTCTTACGTCCTAGAGTATACTGGGGACTCCGTATGGACGGGCTCCGCAGGAGACATGGGCACTATAAAGAACTTTAGAATGGGTGTGCACTGGCTCCTCCCTCTATGCCCCTCCTCCAGACCTCAGTTAGATCCTGTGCCCAGAGGAGAATGGGTGCATTACAGGGGAGCTCTCCTGAGTTTCTCTGAAAAATAATTTTGTTAGGTTTTTTATTTTCAGGGAGCACTGCTGGCAACAGGCTCCCTGCATCGTGGGACTGAGGGGAGAGAAGCAGCCCTACTTAACTGATAGGCTCTGCTTCTAAGGCTACTGGACACCATTAGCTCCAGAGGGAGTCGGAACGCAGGTCTCCCCCTGCCGTTCGTCCCGGAGCCGCGCCGCCGTCCTCCTCGCAGAGCCGGAAGAGAGAAGCCAGGTGAGTATAAGAAGAAAAGAAGACTTCAAGGCGGCAGAAGACTTCAGATCTTCACTAAGGTGAGTGCGCAGCGGTAACGCTGCGCGCCATTGCTCCCACACACTACACACATAGAACGGGCACTGATGGGTGCAGGGCGCAGGGGGGGCGCCCTGGGCAGCAATAAAAAAAGGGTACATTAGGCTGCGGAGGCAGTAAATTATTAGATCCCCCGCCATTTTTTGAATATTGAAGCGGGACCGAATGCCTGCCGCTCGAAGGGGCGGAGCTTGATCCCTCAGCACTAACCAGCGCCATTTTCTCCACAGAACGCTGCAGAGAAGCTGGCTCCCCGGACTCTCCCCTGCTGAACTCGGGCTGAAAAGACGGGGGGGGGGGGCATGTTTAAGGCGCAGTGAATGTATAACATTGAGCATATATATAAAAAGCTGGGTTGTTCCAGTGTAAGTTTGGCGCTGGGTGTGTGCTGGCATACTCTCTCTCTGTCTCCCCAAAGGATCTTGGTGGGGAATTATCCCCTTGTAGATATATCCCTGTGTGTGTAGGGGTGTCGGTACGTGCGTATCGACATGTCTGAAGCGGAAGGCTTGTCTAAGGAGGAGGTGGAGCAGATGTGTGATGTGTTTCCGTCGGCAACGCCGACTCAGGATTGGATGGACATGTGGCATATGTTAAATGCGAGTGTGGCCTCATTGCATAAAAGACTGGACAAAGCAGAGTCCAGGGAGAAAACAGGGAGACAATCCACGGATTGGACTGGGTCACAGGGCCCTTCTGGGTCTCAAAAACGTCCCCTATCCCAAATAGTGGACACTGGTATCGACACGGAATCTGACTCCAGTGTCGACTACGAGGATGCAAAATTACACCCAAGGGTGGCAAAAAGTATTCAGTGTATGATTATTGCAATAACAGATGTTTTGCATATCACTGATGACCCCTCTGTCCCTGACACTAGGGTACGCATGTATAAGGAAAAGAAACCGGAGGTAACCTTTCCCCCATCTCATGAGCTTAACGAGTTATTTGAAAATCCTTGGGAAACTCCAGATAAAAAACTGCAGATTCCCAAAAGGATTCTTATGGCGTATCCTTTCCCTACACAGGACAGGGTACGTTGGGAATCCTCTCCCAGGCTTTAACGCGCCTGTCCAAGAAGGTGGCGCTGCCATCTCCGGAAACGGCAGCCCTCAAGGATCCTGCTGATTGCAGACAGGAAACTACTTTAAAGTCTATTTAAGCGCATACGGGTGCTTTGCTCAGACCGGCAATAGCATCGGCGTGGGTGTGTAGCGCAGTTGCAGCATGGACAGATACCTTGTCAGCTGACATTGATACCCTAGACAGGGATACCGTTTTATTAACCTTAGCCCACATTAAAGACGCAGTCTTATATATGAGGGACGCACAAAAGGACGTGGGGCTGCTGGGTTCCAGAGTCAATGCCATGGCTATTTCTGCGAGACGAGCTCTATGGACCCGCCAATGGACGGGTGATGCAGACTCGAAGAAGCATATGGAGGTTTTACCTTACAAAGGTGAAGTGTTGTTTGGGGAGGGGCTCGCGGACCTGGTTTCAACAGCTACCGCGGGTAAATCTACCTTTTGTTCCCCCACAGCAAAAGAAAACTCCACAGTATCAGATGCAGTCCTTTCAGTCGCATAAGTCCAGAAGAGGTCGGGGTTCCTCCTTCCTTGCCAGAGGTAAGGGTAGAGGGAAAAGAACACCAGCTTCGGCTAGTTCCCAGGAGCAGAAGTCCTCCCCAGGCTTCTACAAAATCCACCGCATGGCGCTGGGGCTCCCCTAAGGGAGTCCGCACCGGTGGGGGCACGCCTTCGACTTTTCAGCCAGATCTGGGGTCTATCAGACGTGGATCCTTGGGCGATGGACATTGTTTCCCAAGGCTACAAGCTGGAATTCAAAGAGGTGCCCCTCGCCGATTTTTCAAGTCGGCCCTACCAGCTTCACCCCCAGAGAGAGAAGTAGTGTTAGCTGCAATTCAAAAGCTGTGTCAACAGCAAGTGATTGTCAAGGTTCCCCTGGTCCAACAGGGAAAAGGGTATTATTCAACCCTGTTTGTGGTCCCGAAGCCGGATGGTTCGGTCAGACCCATTTTAAATCTAAAATCCCTAAACCTGTACTTGAAAAAGTTCAAATTCAAGATGGAATCGCTCCGGGCAGTGATCTCCAGCCTGGAAGGGGAGGATTTTATGGTGTCACTAGACATAAAGGATGCTTACCTTCATGTCCCCATATATCCCTCTCATCAGGAGTACCTGAGATTCGCTGTACAGGACTGTCATTACCAATTTCAGACGTTGCCGTTTGGGCTTTCCACGGCCCCGAGGATTTTCACCAAGGTGATGGCGGAAATGATGGTGCTCCTGCGCAAACAAGGAGTCACAATTATCCCATACTTGGACGATCTCCTGATAAAAGCGAGATCGAGAGATCAATTGCGGAAGAGCGTGTCGCTCTCCCTGAGGGTGCTCCAACAGCACGGTTGGATTCTCAATCTGCCAAAGTCACAATTGGTTCCAACGACACGACTATCATTCCTAGGCATGATTCTGGACACGGAACAAAAGAAGGTTTTTCTCCCATCGGAAAAAGCCCAGGACCTCCAGAACATGGTCAGAGACCTGCTAAAACCAAAAAGTGTGTCAGTTCATCAATGCACTCGAGTTCTGGAAAAAAAATGGTGGCAGCCTACGAGGCCATCCCCTTCGGCAGGTTCCATGTGAGGACTTTTCAGTGGGACCTTCTGGACAAGTGGTACGGGTCCCATCTACAAATACATCAGAAAATAACGCTGTCCCCAGGGCCAGGGTGTCTCTCCTATGGTGGCTGCAGAGTGCTCACCTTCTAGAGGGTCGCAGGTTCGGCATTCAGGACTGGGTTCTGGTGACAACGGACGCGAGCCTCCGAGGATGGGGAGCAGTCACACAAGGAAGGAATTTTCAGGGACTATGGTCAAGCCAGGAGGCTTGTCTACACATCAACATACTGGAATTGAGGGCCATTTACAACGGCCTACGACAAGCGGAGAATCTTATTCGCGACCTACCGGTTCTGATCCAATCAGACAACGTCACAGCCGTGGCTCATGTAAACCGCCAAGGCGGGACAAGGAGCAGAGTCGCGATGGCGTAAGCCACCAGGATTCTTGCTGGGCGGAAAATCACGTAAGCGCTCTGTCAGCTGTCTTCATTGCGGGAGTGGACAACTGGGAAGCAGATTTCCTCAGCAGACACGATCTCCATCCAGGAGAGTGGGGACTTCATCAAGAAGTTTTTGCAGAGATAACAAGTCTTTGGGGAATTCCTCAAATAGACATGATGGAGTCACGCCTCAACAAGAAGCTTCGGAGGTATTGTGCCAGGTCCCGGGACCCTCAGGCAGTAGCAGTGGACGCCCTGGTGACACCATGGGTGTTTCAGTCGGTCTATGTGTTTCCTCCTCTTCCTCTCATCGCAAAAATTTTGAGGATCATAAGACGAAAAAGAGTACAGACAATACTCATTGTTCCAGATTGGCCTCGAAGGGCCTGGTACTCAGATCTTCAGGAAATGCTCACAGAAGATCCGTGGCCTCTTCCTCTCAGGGAGGACCTGTTGCAGCAGGGGCCCTGCGTGTTCCAAGACTTACCGCGGTTACGTTTGACGGTATGGCAGTTGAACACCGAATCCTAGCTGGGAAGGGTATTCCGGAGGAAGTCATCCCTACGCTGATAAAGGCTAGAAAGTAGGTGACGGCGAAGCATTATCACCGTATCTGGAGGAAATATGTATCTTGGTGTGAAGCCAAGAATGCTCCTACAAAAGATTTCCATCTGGGCATGTTTCTCCACTTTCTACAGACAGGAGTGGATATAGGCCTGAAGTTAGGCTCCATTAAGGTACAGATTTCGGCCCTATCTATATTCTTTCAGAGGGAATTGGCTTCTCTCCCAGAAGTCCAGACTTTTGTGAAGGGAGTGCTGCACATCCAGCCCCCCTTTGTGCCCCCAGTGGCACCGTGGGACCTTAACGTGGTGTTAAGTTTCCTGAAATCTCACTGGTTTGAGCCTCTTCAAACGGTTGAATTAAAATTTCTCACATGGAAGGTGGTCATGTTATTGGCCTTGGCAGCGGCAAGGCGGGTGTTCGAATTGGCGGCCTTGTCCCACAAGAGCCCGTATTTGATTTTCCATGTGAATAGAGCTGAGTTGAGGACTCGTCCTCAATTTTTACTTAAGGTGGTTTCTTCATTTCATATGAACCAACCTATTGTGGTACCTGTGGCTACGGGGGACTGGGAGGACTCCAAGTCCCTGGATGTGGTCAGGGCTTTAAAGATTTATGTAGCCAGGACGGCTCGGGTTAGGAAAACAGAGGCTCTGTTTGTCCTGTATGCAGCCAACAAGGTTGGCGCTTCTGCTTCTAAGCAGACTATTGCTCGCTGGACCTGTAACACGATTCTGCAAGCTCATTCTACGGCAGGATTGCCGTTACCTAATTCAGTAAAGGCCCATTCCACGAGGAAGGTGGGCTCTTCTTGGGCGGCTGCCCGAGGCGTCTCGGCATTACAGATTTGCCGAGCAGCTACTTGGTCGTGTTCAAACACTTTTGATAAATTCTACAAGTTTGATACCCTGGCTGATGAGGACCTCGCGTTTGCTCAATCGGTGCTGCAGAGTCATCTGCACTCTCCCGCCCGGTTTGGAGCTTTGGTATAAACCCCATGGTCCTTACGGAGTCCCCAGCATCCTCTAGGACGAAAGAGAAAATAAGATTTTAAACCTACTGGTAAATCTTTTTCTCCTAGTCCGTAGAGGATGCTGGGCGCCCGTCCCAGTGCGGACTAAATCTGCAAGACTTGTATATAGTTGTTGCTTACATAAGGGTTATGTTACAGTTGGAATCGGTCTTTGACTGATACTGTTTTTGTTCATACTGTTAACTGGTTGCGTATATTCCAGGTTATACGGTGTGGATGGTGTGGGCTGGTATGAATCTTGCCCTTACATTAACAAAATCCTTTCCTTATATTGTCCATCTCCTCTGGGCACAGTTCTCTAACTGAGGTCTGGAGGAGGGGCATAGAGGGAGGAGCCAGTGCACACCCATATTAAAAGTTCTTTATAGTCAGTTCTCTAACTGAGGTCTGGAGGAGGGGCATAGAGGGAGGAGCCAGTGCACACCCATATTAAAAGTTCTTTATAGTGCCCATGTCTCCTGCGGAGCCCGTCTATACCCCATGGTCCTTACCGAGTCCCCAGCATCCTCTACGGACTAGGAGAAAAAGATTTACCGGTAGGTTTAAAATCTTATTTTCGACTAGGCCATGCGTCACTGGGCCATTTTTTCTGGAGCCCAGACATTAGTAGTTTATTTTTCCAGTAGCCCATGGGTCAGTCGCCCCTTTCTCATAGACCACATGAATCATTATACCATTTTTTTCAGAAGCCATGGAGTAATTGTCCAGTTGTCTGAGAATACAAAAAAGAAAATCCCCAGAAGGCAGACACCTCTCCTAGCGTGCCGGAACAATGACATATCTGATAGTCCGGTATTGAGCCCTTAGTTGCGGCAGAGACCCGCAGGTTGCTCCCATTATTAGTATGACCACATGGGATGAAAATGCCAAGAGCGGTCACACACACACCGAAAACCCTCTGCGTGTCTCAGTTCATGCGAGATTGGGCTTGTGCCATCCCGGCAATTCTGCAGCAGCACTTTCCACCGTGGAAAGTCACCAACTTCATTTTCACTAATATGTTCCGGCAGCTGAAATTACTGCCGCCAATACGGACCACATTTCCGGTGATTTTCGGATTTCAAAGGCAAAGGTATACAAATCACCGCATAACATACACTGTGAATACACACTGTGCGACCAATAACAATGTTACAAGAGGCAAAAGACTGTAACCTTTGAATAATGTGCAGTTTGCAGTCTCACCTGTGTATAGGGACAGGAACGACTGGCTTTAGCTGTGCTGCAATACGGGTCACTGACATTCCCTATATTTATATAGGTAAATAGTACTATAGTAGCAGAACTGCAAATTAAACTTCTTAGAACTCTTCAATGTGTCGTCAAGGTACATGAGTTCCTTGTGTGGAATCCTCCTGCTTCCGACCAGCCATGTGATCTGTAGCAGTGGTTCTCAACCTCGGTCCTCAAGTACCCCCAACAGTTCATGTTTTCCAGGTCACCTAGCAGTTGAACAGGTGTATTCATTACTCACTGACACATTTTAAAAGACCCACAGGTGGAGCAAATTACTTCACTTGCAGTCCTGTGAGGAGACCTGGAAAACATGAACTGTTGGGGGCACTTGAGGACCGCGGTTGAGAACCACTGATCTATAAGACACACCTCGGAAAAGGAGTCACTGGTCCCAGGAGATAACACACCACGGTACACACAAGGGTTTCGTGCTGAATGCAGGACAGGCCATGGACGCAGAGGAAAACAAGTTCATTGATGGTCTGTCCAGTATTCAGAGGAAATGCACCCATGTGGTGAAACCAATGCACTCTATTTTATTAGCTCCAACATTTATTAATAACTAGCTGAGTACACGTGCTACGCTACGGAATATCAAATATAATCACAAAGAGATGAAAAACGCTGGCGCTGAGGAGAATAATCCGCCTCCGTCTCTGCCCCGTCTCGCCTCTTATGCTGCCCTGCTCAGTGCTGTAAATGCTGGTGCTGAGGAGAATAATCTGCCTCCTCCTCTGCTCCGTCCCGCCTCTGATGCTGCCCTGCTCAGTGCTGTAACTGCTGGTGCTGAGGAGAATAATCCGCCTCCTTCTCTGCCCCGTCCCGCCTCTTATGCTGCCCTGCTCAGTGGTGTACATGCTGGTGCTGAGGAGAATAATCTGCTTCCTTCTCTGCCCCGTCCCGCCTCTGATGCTGCCCTGCTCAGTGCTGTAACTGCTGGTGCTGAGGAGAATAATCCTCCTCCTTCTCTGCCCCGTCCCGCCTCTGATGCTGCCCTGCTCAGTGCTGTAACTGCTGGTGCTGAGGAGAATAATCTGCCTCCTTCTCTGCCCCGTCCCGCCTCTGATGCTGCCCTGCTCAGTGCTGTAACTGCTGGTGCTGAGGAGAATAATCTGCCTCCTTCTCTGCCCCGTCCCGCCTCTGATGCTGCCCTGCTCAGTGCTGTAACTGCTGGTGCTGAGGAGAATAATCCGCATCCTTCTCTGCCCCGTCCCGCCTCTGATGCTGCCCTGCTCAGTGCTGTAACTGCTGGTGCTGAGGAGAATAATCCGCCTCCTTCTCTGCCCCGTCCCGCCTCTGATGCTGCCCTGCTCAGTGCTGTAACTGCTGGTGCTGAGGAGAATAATCCGCCTCCTTCTCTGCCCCGTCCCGCCTCTGATGCTGCCCTGCTCAGTGCTGTAACTGCTGGTGCTGAGGAGATAATCCGCCTCCTTCTCTGCCCCGTCCCGCCTCTGATGCTGCCCTGCTCAGTGCTGTAACTGCTGGTGCTGAGGAGAATAATCCGCCTCCTTCACTGCCCCGTCCCGCCTCTGATGCTGCCCTGCTCAGTGCTGTAACTGCTGGTGCTGAGGAGAATAATCCGCATCCTTCTCTGCCCCGTCCCGCCTCTGATGCTGCCCTGCTCAGTGCTGTAACTGCTGGTGCTGAGGAGAATAATCCGCCTCCTTCTCTGCCCCGTCCCGCCTCTGATGCTGCCCTGCTCAGTGCTGTAACTGCTGGTGCTGAGGAGAATAATCCGCCTCCTTCTCTGCCCCGTCCCGCCTCTGATGCTGCCCTGCTCAGTGCTGTAACTGCTGGTGCTGAGGAGATAATCCGCCTCCTTCTCTGCCCCGTCCCGCCTCTGATGCTGCCCTGCTCAGTGCTGTAACTGCTGGTGCTGAGGAGAATAATCAGCCTCCTTCTCTGCCCCGTCCCACCTCTGATGCTGCCCTGCTCAGTGCTGTAACTGCTGGTGCTGAGGAGAATAATCCGCCTCCTTCTCTGCCCCGTCCCGCCTCTGATGCTGCCCTGCTCAGTGCTGTAACTGCTGGTGCTGAGGAGATAATCCGCCTCCTTCTCTGCCCCGTCCCGCCTCTGATGCTGCCCTGCTCAGTGCTGTAACTGCTGGTGCTGAGGAGAATAATCAGCCTCCTTCTCTGCCCCGTCCCACCTCTGATGCTGCCCTGCTCAGTGCTGTAACTGCTGGTGCTGAGGAGAATAATCCGCCTCCTTCTCTGCCCCGTCCCGCCTCTGATGCTGCCCTGCTCAGTGCTGTAACTGCTGGTGCTGAGGAGAATAATCCGCCTCCTTCTCTGCCCCGTCCCGCCTCTGATGCTGCCCTGCTCAGTGCTGTAACTGCTGGTGCTGAGGAGATAATCCGCCTCCTTCTCTGCCCCGTCCCGCCTCTGATGCTGCCCTGCTCAGTGCTGTAACTGCTGGTGCTGAGGAGAATAATCAGCCTCCTTCTCTGCCCCGTCCCACCTCTGATGCTGCCCTGCTCAGTGCTGTAACTGCTGGTGCTGAGGAGATAATCCGCCTCCTTCTCTGCCCCGTCCCGCCTCTGATGCTGCCCTGCTCAGTGCTGTAAATGCTGGTGCTGAGGAGAATAATCCTCCTCCTTCTCTGCCCCGTCCCACCTCTGATGCTGCCCTGCTCAGTGCTGTAACTGCTGGTGCTGAGGAGAATAATCAGCCTCCTTCTCTGCCCCGTCCCACCTCTGATGCTGCCCTGCTCAGTGCTGTAACTGCTGGTGCTGAGGAGAATAATCCGCCTCCTTCTCTGCTCCGTCCCGCCTCTGATGCTGCCCTGCTCAGTGCTGTACCTGCTGGTGCTGAGGAGAATAATCTGCCTCCTTCTCTGCCCCGTCCCGCCTCTGATGCTGCCCTGCTCAGTGCTGTAACTGCTGCTGCTGAGGAGAATAATCCGCCTCCTTCTTTGTCCCGTCCTGCCTCTGATGCTGCCCTGCTCAGTGCTGTAACTGCTGGTGCTGAGGAGAATAATCCGCCTCCTTCTCTGCCCCGTCCCGCCTCTGATGCTGCCCTGCTCAGTGCTGTACATGCTGGTGCTGAGGAGAATAATCCTCCTCCTTCTCTGCCCCGTCCCGCCTCTGATGCTGCCCTGCTCAGTGCTGTAACTGCTGGTGCTGAGGAGAATAATCCGCCTCCTTCTCTGCCCCGTCCCGCCTCTGATGCTGCCCTGCTCAGTGCTGTAACTGCTGGTGCTGAGGAGAATAATCTGCCTCCTTCTCTGCCCCGTCCCGCCTCTGATGCTGCCCTACTCAGTGCTGTAACTGCTGGTGCTGAGGAGAATAATCTGCCTCCTTCTCTGCCCCATCCCGCCTCTGATGCTGCCCTGCTCAGTGCTGTAACTGCTGGTGCTGAGGAGATAATCCGCCTCCTTCTCTGCCCCGTCCCGCCTCTGATGCTGCTCTGCTCAGTGCTGTAACTGCTGGTGCTGAGGAGAATAATCCGCCTCCTTCTTTGTCCCGTCCTGCCTCTGATGCTGCCCTGCTCAGTGCTGTAACTGCTGGTGCTGAGGAGAATAATCTGCCTCCTTCTCTGCCCCGTCCTGCCTCTGATGCTGCTCTGCTCAGTGCTGTACATGCTGGTGCTGAGGAGAATAATCCGCCTCCTTCTCTGCCCCGTCCCGCCTCTGATGCTGCCCTGCTCAGTGCTGTACATGCTGGTGCTGAGGAGAATAATCCTCCTCCTTCTCTGCCCCGTCCCGCCTCTGATGCTGCCCTGCTCAGTGCTGTAACTGCTGGTGCTGAGGAGAATAATCCGCCTCCTTCTCTGCCCCGTCCCGCCTCTGATGCTGCCCTGCTCAGTGCTGTAACTGCTGGTGCTGAGGAGAATAATCTGCCTCCTTCTCTGCCCCGTCCCGCCTCTGATGCTGCCCTACTCAGTGCTGTAACTGCTGGTGCTGAGGAGAATAATCTGCCTCCTTCTCTGCCCCATCCCGCCTCTGATGCTGCCCTGCTCAGTGCTGTAACTGCTGGTGCTGAGGAGATAATCCGCCTCCTTCTCTGCCCCGTCCCGCCTCTGATGCTGCTCTGCTCAGTGCTGTAACTGCTGGTGCTGAGGAGAATAATCCGCCTCCTTCTTTGTCCCGTCCTGCCTCTGATGCTGCCCTGCTCAGTGCTGTAACTGCTGGTGCTGAGGAGAATAATCTGCCTCCTTCTCTGCCCCGTCCTGCCTCTGATGCTGCTCTGCTCAGTGCTGTACATGCTGGTGCTGAGGAGAATAATCCGCCTCCTTCTCTGCCCCGTCCTGCCTCTGATGCTGCCCTGCTCAGTGATGTACATGCTAAGACGACAGGCCAAGCTCTACCCGCTGTATGTTACATATGTAAGGTTTGCAGGGATAGGCTGACTCTATAACAAAGGGCCCTAGGTCTCCTTGCTTAGACAATCAAGCTTTCCTTTAATGCATTTAAGAGTCAAAATATCTATCTCTCCTTTCCTACTATTGCTCTCTGAGAGGTTCAGGAATGTTTCGTTAGAGTGACAGGTTAACCTCTGATAATTGAGACACTATTCTCTACTGATTGAAAATTGGTTGGTTAAGTACTTGTATCATATATATATATATATATATATATATATATATATATAGGCAAATACCACTGACTCATTACAAAACCTCCTGAACCATATGACTGGACTTCCTTGCAGTTGCAGAGCAGCCCATTATACAAATAGGGGAGCCACACCCAGCGATGGATGGCAGTGTTTAGGGGTGGCACCCACTAAGAAGGGATTTTTCAAAATTCCACCCACAAAGGGGTTAAAAGAGGTGAGATGATTATTGGGAATTTCCCCCTCACAGAGCAGAGTTAAGACAGCCCACCCAGCCGGGGCTGTAAAGGATGCATGGTGCCGACGATACCAAGTCGAGGGGGGGAGAGGACACAATGCTCTGTTCCCAGACTTCCTTGCTAGGGGCAGTTGCAGAGCAGTCCATTATTAAACAGGGGAGCCACATCAACTGCCACCCCTAAACAATGTCAAACATCGCTGGGAGTGGCATCCCTATATGAATAATGAAAAGCTCTGCAACTGCCACTGGCAAGGAAGTCCCCCCTCACCCCGCGACTTGGCATCACCAGCACCATGCATTCTTTATAGCCCCGGCTGGGTGGGGTGTCTTAACGCTGCTCTGTGAGGGGAGAATTCCCAATAATCATCTCACCCTTTGTGGGTTTAATTTTGAAAAATTCCTTCTTAGTGGATGCCTACGTCAAAAAAGCAAGCTACAGTGATAGTTGCCATATAAACATATATATATATATATATATATATATATATATATATTTATATACATATACACACACTTATAACACAATTAAAGCGTCCCCTTCTAGAACCACATGAAATGATCAGGGCGTAGCGTAGCATACAGTGGAGGTGAAATGAGCCACACTATCTCTCTCTAGGGTGTAGGATTGGTTAGATACACCAAGACTTACCACATGTCGCCATCTTGCAGGGTCTTGTCATTGGGGGCTCCGGCATGTCCGTAGTGGAGAACTGAGGAGTTATCGCCGCTAAACCAATAAAGTACAACAAAAGGGTTATTATAATAGAAGACAATCCTGAGGCACATTACACTGATAAGTAACTGAACAAAAATAATCAGACCACCTAATATATTGTTATTACCATTGTTAGTATGTAAGGAAGCACAGAGCTCCGCAGCTCGGCACAGTAGGGAAAAAATACAGAAATATAACAGAACATACAAAGGCAGACTGGGTATAGGGAGGGCCCATCTCATTCTAATAAGAATAGAGAGAAGCAGACATTGGGACAGTAGTAGGAAGGTGTGAGGGTGTATTAGTGTAAGTAGTATAGGTGGAGTAGAGTAGGTGTGAGGGTGTATTAGTGTGAGTAGTATAGGTGGGAGTAGGGTAGGTGTGAGGGTGTATTAGTGTGGGTAGTACAGGTGGGAGTAGGGTAGGTGTGAGGGTGTAATAGTGTGGGTAGTATAGGTGGGAGTAGGGTAGGTGTGAGGGGGTATTAGTGTGGGTAGTACAGGTAGGAGTAGGGGAGGTGTGAGGGTGTATTAGTGTGGATAGTATAGGTGGGAGTAGGGTAGGTGTGAGGGTGTATTAGTGTGGGTAGTATAGGTGGGAGTAGGGTAGGTGTGAGGGGGTATTAGTTTGAGTAGTATAGGTGGGAGTAGGGTAGGTGTGAGGGGGTATTAGTGTGGGTAGTACAGGTTGGAATAGGGTAGGTGTAGGGGTATATTAGAGTAAATTGTATAGATGGGACTAGGGGAGAAGTGAGGGTGTACCAGTGTGAGTAGTATAGGTGAGTGTAGGGTAGGTGTGAGGGTGTATTAGTGTGAGTAGTATAGGTAGGAGTAGGGTGGGTGTGAGGGTGTATTAGTGTGGGTAGTATAGGTGGGAGTAGGGTAGGTGTGAGGGTGTATTAGTGTGGACAGTATAGGTGGGAGTAGGGTGAGTGTGAGGGTGTATTAGTGTGAGTAGTACAGGTGGGAGAAGGGTATGTGTAGGGATGTATTAGTGTGAGTAATACAGTTGGGAGTAGGGTAGGTGTGAGGGGGTATTAGTGTGAGTAGTATAGGTAGGAGTAGGGTAGTTGTATGGATGTATTAGTGTGAGTAATAAAGTTGGGAGTAGGGTAGGTGTGAGGCGGTATTAGTGTGAGTAGCATAGGTGAGAGTAAGGTAGGTGTGATGGTGTATTAGTTTGAGTAGTATAGGTGGGAGTAGGGTAGGTGTGAGGGGGTATTAGTGTGGATAGTACAGGTGGGAATAGGGTAGGTGTAGGGGTATATTAGTGTAAATTGTATAGATGGGACTAGGGGAGAAGTGAGGGTGTACCAGTGTGAGTAGTATAGGTGAGTGTAGGGTATGTGTGAGGGTGTATTAGTGTGAGTAGTATAGGTGGGAGTAGGGTAGGTGTGAGGGTGTATTAGTGTGGGTAGTATAGGTGGGAGTAGGGTAGGTGTGAGGGGGTATTAGTATGAGTAGTATAGGCGGGAGTAGGGTACGTGTGAGGGTGTATTAGTGTGAGTAGTATAGGTGGGAGTAAGGTAGGTGTGAGGGTGTATTAGTGTGGGTAGTACAGGTGGAAGTAGGGTAGGTGTGAGGGTGTATTAGTGTGGGTAGTATAGGTGGGAGTAGGGGAGGTGTGAGGGTGTATTAGTGTGAGTAGTATAGGGTATAGGTGGGAGTAGGGTAGGTGTAGGGATGTATTAGTGTGAGTACTACAGTTGGGAGTAGGGTAGGTGTGAGGGGGTATTAGTGTGAGTAGTATAGGTGGGAGTAGGGTTGGTGTGAGGTTGTATTAGTGTGAGTAGTATAGGTGGGAGTAGGGTAGGTGTGAGGGTGTATTAGTGTGAGTAGTATAGGTGGGAGTAGGGTAGGTGTGAGGGAGTATTAGTGTGAGTAGTATAGGTGGGAGTAGGGAAGGTGTGAGGATGTATTAGTGTGAGTAGTATAGGTGGTAGTAGGGTAGGTGTGAGGGTGTATTAGTGTGAGTAGTATAGGTGGGAGTAGGGTAGGTGTGAGGGTGTATTAGTGTGGGTAGTACAGGTGGAAGTAGGGTAGGTGTGAGGGTGTATTAGTGTGGGTAGTATAGGTGGGAGTAGGCTAGGTGTGAGGGGGTATTAGTGTGAGTAGTATAGGGTATAGGTGGGAGTAGGGTAGGTGTAGGGATGTATTAGTGTGAGTAATACAGTTGGGAGTAGGGTAGGTGTGAGGGTGTATTAGTGTGAGTAGTATAGGTGGGAGAAGGGTAGGTGTAGGGATGTATTAGTGTGAGTAATACAGTTGGGAGTAGGGTAGGTGTGAGGGGGTATTAGTGTAAGTAGTATAGGTGGGAGTAAGGTAGGTGTATGGATGTATTAGTGTGAGTAATAAAGTTGGGAGTAGGGTAGGTGTGAGGCGGTATTAGTGTGAGTAGCATAGGTGAGAGTAAGGTAGCTGCGAGGGTGTATTAGTGTGAGTAGTATAGGCAGGAGTAGGGTAGGTATAAGGGTGTATTAGTGTGAGTAGTACAGGTAGGAGTAAGGGAGGTGTGAGGGGGTATTAGTGTAAATAGTATTGGTGGGAGTAGGGTAGGTGTGAGGGTGTATTAGTGTGGGTAGTATTGGTGGGAGTAGGGTAAGTGTGAGGGTGTATTAGTGTGGGTAGTATAGGTGGGAGTAGGGTAGGTGTGAAGGGGTATTAGTATGAGTAGTATAGGCGGGAGTAGGGTACGTGTGAGGGTGTATTAGTGTGAGTAGTATAGGTGGGAGTAGGGTAGGTGTGAGGGTGTATTAGTGTGGGTAGTACAGATGGAAGTAGGGAAGGTTTGAGGGTGTATTAGTGTGGGTAGTATAGGTGGGAGAAGGGTAGGTGTGAAGGGGGTATTAGTGTGAGTAGTATGGGGTATAGGTGGGAGTAGGGTAGGTGTAGGGATGTATTAGTGTGAGTAATACAGTTGGGAGTAGGGTAGGTGTGAGGGGGTATTAGTGTGGGTAGTATAGGTGGGAGTAGGCTAGGTGTGAGGGTGTATTAATGTGAGTAGTATTGGTGGGAGTAGGGTAGGTGTGAGGTTGTATTAGTGTGGGTAGTATAGGTGGGAGTAGGGTAGGTGTGAGGGTGTATTAATGTGAGAAGTATTGATGAGAGTAGGGTAGGTGTGAGGATGTATTAGTGTGAGTAGTATAGGTGGGAGTTGGGTAGGTGTGAGAGTGTATTAGTGTGGATAGTATAGGTGGGAGTAGGGTAGGTGTAGGGGTGTATTAGTGCAAGTAGTACTGGTGGGAGTAGGGTAGGTGTGAGGGTGTATTAGTGTGGGTAGTATAGGTGGGAGTAGGGTACGTGTAGGGGTGTATTACTGTAAGTAGTATAGGTGCGAGTAGGGTAGGTGTGAGGGTGTATTAGTGTGGGTAGTACAGGTGGGAGTAGGGTAGGTGTGAGGGTGTATTAGTGTGGGTAGTATAGGTGGGAGTAGGGTAGGTGTGAGGGGGTATTAGTGTGGGTAGTACAGGTAGAAGTAGGGGAGGTATGAGGAAATATTAGTGTGAGTAGTATAGGTGGGAGTAGGGTAGGTGTGAGGGTGTATTAGTGTGGGTAGTATAGGTGGGAGTAGGGTAGGTGTGAGGGGGTATTAGTGTGAGTAGTAGAGGTGGGAGTAGGGTAGGTGTAGGGGTATATTAGTGTAAATTGTATAGATGGGACTAGGGGAGAAGTGAGGGTGTACCAGTGTGAGTAGTATAAATGAATGTAGGGTAGGTGTGAGGGTGTATTAGTGTGAGTAGTATAGGTGGGAGTAGGGTAGGTGTGAGGGTGTATTAGTGTGGGTAGTATAGGTGGGAGTAGGGTAGGTGTGAGGGTGTATTAGTGTGAGTAATACAGTTGGGAGTAGGGTAGGTGTGAGGGGGTATTAGTGTGAGTAGTATAGGTGGGAGTAGGGTAGGTGTATGGATGTATTAGTGTAAGTAATAAAGTTGGGAGTAGGGTAGGTGTGAGGCGGTATTAGTGTGAGTAGCATAGGTGAGAGTAAGGTAGGTGCGAGGGTGTATTAGTGTGAGTAGTATAGGCAGGAGTAGGGTAGGTATAAGGGTGTATTAGTGTGAGTAGTACAGGTAGGAGTAGGGTAGGTGTGAGGGTGTATTAGTGTGGGTAGTAGTGGTGGGAGTAGTGCAAGTGTGAGGGTGTATTAGTGTGGGTAGTATAGGTGGGAGTAGGGTAGGTGTGAGGGGGTATTAGTATGAGTAGTATAGGCGGGAGAAGGGTACGTGTGAGGGTGTATTAGTGTGAGTAGTATAGGTGGGAGTAAGGTAGGTGTGAGGGTGTATTAGTGTGGGTAGTAGTGGTGGGAGTAGTGTAAGTGTGAGGGTGTATTAGTGTGGGTAGTATAGGTGGGAGTAGGGTAGGTGTGAGGGGTATTAGTATGAGTAGTATAGGCGGGAGTAGGGTACGTGTGAGGGTGTATTAGTGTGAGTAGTATAGGTGGGAGTAAGGTAGGTGTGAGGGTGTATTAGTGTGGGTAGTACAGGTGGAAGTAGGGTAGGTGTGAGGGTGTATTAGTGTGGGTAGTATAGGTGGGAGTAGGGTAGGTGTGAGGGTGTATTAGTGTGAGTAGTATAGGGTATAGGTTTGGAGTAGGGTAGGTGTAAAGATGTATTAGTGTGAGTAATACAGTTGGGAGTAGGGTAGGTGTGAGGGGGTATTAGTGTGAGTAGTATAGGTGGGAGTAGGGTTGGTGTGAGGTTGTATTAGTGTGAGTAGTATAGGTGGGAGTAGGGTAGGTGTGAGGGTGTATTAGTGTGAGTAGTATAGGTGGGAGTAGGGTAGGTGTGAGGGAGTATTAGTGCGAGTAGTATAGGTGGGAGTAGGGAAGGTTTGAGGATGTATTAGTGTGAGTAGTATAGGTGGTAGTAGGGTAGGTGTGAGGGTGTATTAGTGTGAGTAGTATAGGTGGGAGTAGGGTAGGTGTGAGGGTGTATTAGTGTGGGTAGTACAGGTGGAAGTAGGGTAGGTGTGAGGGTGTATTAGTGTGGGTAGTATAGGTGGGAGTAGGGTAGGTGTGAGGGGGTATTAGTGTGAGTAGTATAGGGTATAGGTGGGAGTAGGGTAGGTGTAGGGATGTATTAGTGTGAGTAATACAGTTGGGAGTAGGGTAGGTGTGAGGGTGTATTAGTGTGAGTAGTATAGGTGGGAGAAGGGTAGGTGTAGGGATGTATTAGTGTGAGTAATACAGTTGGGAGTAGGGTAGGTGTGAGGGGGTATTAGTGTAAGTAGTATAGGTGGGAGTAAGGTAGGTGTATGGATGTATTAGTGTGAGTAATAAAGTTGGAGTAGGGTAGGTGTGAGGCGGTATTAGTGTGAGTAGCATAGGTGAGAGTAAGGTAGGTGCGAGGGTGTATTAGTGTGAATAGTATAGGCAGGAGTAGGGTAGGTATAAGGGTGTATTAGTGTGAGTAGTACAGGTAGGAGTAAGGGAGGTGTGAGGGGGTATTAGTGTAAATAGTATTGGTGGGAGTAGGGTAGGTGTGAGGGTGTATTAGTGTGGGTAGTACTGGTGGGAGTAGGGTAAGTGTGAGGGTGTATTAGTGTGGGTAGTATAGGTGGGAGTAGGGTAGGTGTGAAGGGGTATTAGTATGAGTAGTATAGGCGGGAGTAGGGTACGTGTGAGGGTGTATTAGTGTGAGTAGTATAGGTGGGAGTAGGGTAGGTGTAAGGGTGTATTAGTGTGGGTAGTACAGATGGAAGTAGGGTAGGTTTGAGGGTGTATTAGTGTGGGTAGTATAGGTGGGAGTAGGGTAGGTGTGAGGGGGTATTAGTGTGAGTAGTATAGGGTATAGGTGGGAGTAGGGTAGGTGTAGGGATGTATTAGTGTGAGTAATACAGTTGGGAGTAGGGTAGGTGTGAGGGGGTATTAGTGTGAGTAGTATAGGTGGGAGTAGAGTAGGTGTAGGGATGTATTAGTGTGAGTAATACAGTTGGGAGTAGGGTAGATGTGAGGGGGTATTAGTGTGAGTAGTATAGGTGGGAGTAGGGTTGGTGTGAGGGTGTATTAGTGTGAGTAGTATAGGTGGGAGTAGGGTAGGTGTGAGGGTGTATTAGTGTGAGTAGTATAGGTGGGAGTAGGGTAGGTGTGAGGGTGTATTAGTGTGAGTAGTATAAGTGGGAGTAGGGAAGGTGTGAGGATGTATTAGTGTGAGTAGTATAGGTGGGAGTAGGGTAGGTGTGAGGGTGTATTAGTGTGAGTAGTATAGGTGGGAGTAGGGTAGGTGTGAGGGTGTATTAGTGTGGGTAGTACAGGTGGAAGTAGGGTAGGTGTGAAGGTGTATTAGTGTGGGTAGTATAGGTGGGAGTAGGGTAGGTGTGAGGGTGTATTAGTGTGAGTAGTATAGGTGGGAGTAGGGTAGGTGTAGGGATGTATTAGTGTGAGTAATACAGTTGGGAGTACGGTAGGTGTGAGGGGGTATTAGTGTAAGTAGTATAGGTGGGAGTAGGGTAGGTGTGAGGGTGTATTAGTGTGAGTAGTATAGCTGGGAGTAGGGTAGGTGTGAGCGTGTATTAGTGTGAGTAGTATAGGTGGGAGTAGGGTAGGTGTGAGGGTGTATTAGTGTGAGTAGTATAGGTGGTAGTCGGGTAGGTGTGAGAGTGTATTAGTGTGGGTAGTATAGGTGGGAGTAGGGTAGGTGTAGGGGTGTATTAGTGCAAGTAGTACTGGTGGGAGTAGGGTAGGTGTGAGGGTATATTAGTGTGGGTAGTATAGGTGGGAGTAGGGTACGTGTAGGGGTGTATTACTGTAAGTAGTATAGGTGGGAGTACGGGAGGGGTGAGGGTGTATTAGTGTGAGTAGTATAGGTGGAGTAGGGGAGGAGTGAGGGTGTATTAGTGTGAGTAGTATAGGTGGGAGTAGGGTAGGTGTGAGGGTGTATTAGTGTGGGTAGCATAAGAGGAGTAGGGTAGGTGTGAGGGTGTATAGTGTGAGTAGTACAGGTGGGAGCAGGGTAGGTGTGAGGGGGTATTAGTGTGGGTAGTACGGGTAGGTGTAGGGGTGTATTAGTGTGAGTAGCATAAGTGAGAGTAGGGTAGGTGTGAGGGTGTATTAGTGTGAGTAGTATAGGCAGGAGTAGGATAGGTATAAGGGTGAATAAGTGTGAGTAGTACAGGTAGGAGAAGAGGAGGTGTGAGGGGGTATTAGTGTAAGTAGTATTGATGGGAGTAGGATAGGTGTGAGGGGGTATTAGTGTGGGTAGTATAGGTGGGAGTAGGGTAGGTGTGAGGGTGTATTAGTGGGAGTAGTATAGGTGGGAGTAGGGTTGGTGTGAAGGTGTATTAGTGTGAGTAGTATAGGTGGGAGTAGGGTAGGTGTGAGGGTGTATTAGTGTGAGTAGTATAGGTGGGAGTAGGGTAGGTGTGAGGGTGTATTAGTGTGAGTAGTATAGGTGGGAGTAGGGTAGGTGTGAGGGTGTACCAGTGTGAGTAGTATTGGTGGGAGTAAGGTAGGTGTGAGGATGTATTAGTGTGGGTAGTATAGGTGGGAGTAGGGTAGGTGAGAGGGTGTATTAGTGTGGGTAGTATAGGTGGGAGTAGGGTAGGTGTAGGGGTGTATTAGTGTGGGTAGTATAGGTGGGAGTAGGGTAGGTGTGAGGGGGTATTAGTGTAAGTAGTATAGGTGGGAGTAGGGTAGGTGTAGGGGGGTATTAGTTTGAGTAGTATAGGTGAGAGTAGGAGAGGGGTGAGGGGGTATTAGTGTGAGTAGTATAGGTGGGATTAGGGGAGGGGTGAGGGGGTATTAGTGTAAGTAGTCTAGGTGGGAGTAGGTTAGGTGTAGGGAGGTATTAGTGTGAGTAGTATAGGTGGTAGTAGGGTAGGTGTGAGGGAGTATTAGTGTGGGTAGTATAGGTGGGAGTAAGGTAGGTGTGAAGGTGTATTAGTGTAAGTAGTATAGGTGTAAGTAGTATAGGTGGGAGTAGGGTAGGTGTAGGGGGGTATTAGTGTGAGTAGTATAGGAGGGAGAAGGGGAGGTGTGAGGGTGTATTAGTGTGAGTAGTACAGGTGGGAGTAGGGTAGGTGTGAGGGTGTATAAGTGTGAGTAGTAAAGGTGAGTAGGGGAGGTGTGAGGGTGTATTAGTGTGAGTAGTATAGGAGGGAGTAGGGGAGGTGTGAGGGTGTATTAGTGTGAGTAGTACAGGTGGGAGTAGGGTAGGTGTGAGGGTGTATTAGTGTGAGTAGTATAGGTGGGAGAAGGGTAGGTGTGAGGGTGTATTAGTGTGAGTAGTACAGGTGGGAGTAGGGTAGGTGTGATGGTGTACCAGTGTGAGTAGTATAGGTGGGAGAAGGGTAGGTGTGAGGGTGTACCAGTGTGAGTAGTACAGGAGGGAGTAGAGTAGTGGTGAGGGTGTACCAGTGTGAGTAGTACAGGAGGGAGTAGAGTAGTGGTGAGGGTGTACCAGTGTGAGTAGTACAGGAGGGAGTAGAGTAGTGGTGAGGGTGTACCAGTGTGAGTAGTACAGGAGGGAGTAGAGTAGTGGTGAGGGTGTACCAGTGTGAGTAGTACAGGAGGGAGTAGAGTAGTGGTGAGGGTGTACCATTGTGAGTAGTACAGGAGGGAGTAGAGTAGTGGTGAGGGTGTACCAGTGTGAGTAGTACAGGAGGGAGTAGAGTAGTGGTGAGGGTGTACCATTGTGAGTAGTACAGGAGGGAGTAGAGTAGTGGTGAGGGTGTACCAGTGTGAGTAGTACAGGAGGGAGTAGAGTAGTGGTGAGGGTGTACCAGTGTGAGTAGTACAGGTGGGAGTAGAGTAGTGGTGAGGGTGTACCAGTGTGAGTAGTACAGGTGGGAGTAGAGTAGTGGTGAGGGTGTACCAGTGTGAGTAGTACAGGAGGGAGTAGAGTAGTGGTGAGGGTGTACCAGTGTGAGTAGAACAGGAGGGAGTAGAGTAGTGGTGAGGGTGTACCAGTGTGAGTAGTACAGGAGGGAGTAGAGTAGTGGTGAGGGTGTACCAGTGTGAGTAGTACAGGAGGGAGTAGAGTAGTGGTGAGGGTGTACCAGTGTGAGTAGTACAGGTGGGAATAGGATGACATAAGAATGTAGCAAATTTTGGTTATCGTTTTTTATTATTTAAAAAAGATACTTGGAGGCGTGGCCACGGCGGTGAGGGAGTAAGCAGCGGATCCCGGGAGCTCCCCGATTTTATATATCCTGCACCTATCCTGTGTCCCTCCGGAGCGTCTACCCCCCGGTGCTGGTCCCCCCTCACCTCCGAGCAGCGGTGGGCACCTTTGTCCGGGGTCTCTGGGCGCTGTCTGACCGCGGCGGACGACTTCCGGCTTTGAGGCCTGTGACTCCTCCGGACCCCCCGGCCTCGAGTTTGGCGCTCCCGGCCGCGCGGCTACAGGACCCTCTTGACGGACGGACGAACGGGCGGGCGACGCTGGCTGACGCTGGGCACACTGCAGGGGACACTGAAAGCCCTCCTGCCCTCCTGTACCTGGCTGATGAGGACCTGAGACTCCTGACTACACAATAAGGCACAGGTACTCCAGTGAAGGGGTGAAGTGATTAAAAGCCCGGTGGCCATTTTGGGTGCAGTTCAACAGACAGTCTCAGCACACAGACATCCCTGCCTACCCTGCAAGGACTGCATGCACACTGCAACTCAATGCACTCTTGTGTTACATTAATAATTCATAGTGTGACACACACTAATACTCTGCTTCTACCTGGAATTTGCTGCAGGACATTCTCCCCTCAATAACATCAATATCATATACTATTTTTTATTTTTTACACAAAGCCTGTGCTCTTGTCCATTGATATTTGGAACCAAAGATCCTTCCCGGCTTTAAAAGCATACAGCCTGCTGTCTCCTAATTATACTTTATACTACAACTCTGCTCGGAGGAGTGGGTGACCGACATCTGTCAATATGGTTGGGGGAGGCCGGAGTGCGGCCGCGGCCAAACTGGAAAGATTTACTAGGCAACCCAACCCCAAGGGGTCATCGGCTCCACCTCAGGGTGCCTCTCCAACACACTCAAGCTCCCCTCCAGCGTCTATCACCAACTCCCCAATGACAGCGGAGGCGCCGTCTATCCAGCAGGTGTTGGAAGCTATAGCGGGCAGTGAGCAGCGTCTCTCCGATAAGATGGAAAAGGTGCAGTGCGACCTCTCCTTACTACGACAAGATGTTCAACGTATACGTGAGAGAGTGGGTGAGGCGGAGACGCGTGTTTCCAACTTGGAGGATGTGTGTGGCCCCCTTAAGCAATCCGTGTCCGCAGTGACCCAGCAGGTCTCATCTCTCCAAACCAAGCTCCTAGACATGGAGGGTCGACTGCGCAGAAACAATGTCCGATTTGTGGGTCTGCCAGAGAGAGAGGAGGGCTCGCAGCCGGAGGACTTCCTCGAATCCTGGCTCAAAGAGATATATGGGGCTGAGTCCTTTACGGCACAATTCACGGTGGAGCGAGCGCACAGGATACCATCTCGGCCACTACCTCCTGGTGCCCCTCCTCGCACCTTCATCGCCAAATTCCTGCACTATAAGGATCGTGACTCGGTCCTCCGCCTTGGCCGCACAAAGGGCCCATTGGTCCGCAACGGAGTCAGAGTGTCGGCCTTCCCGGACTTTGCCGCGGACGTTCAGAAGGACAGGGCCCAGTTTATGCCTATCAAGCGACGCCTGCGGGACCTCAACCTCTCATACTCCATGCTGTTTCCCTCTCGGCTCCGAGTGGTGGCGGATGGGGAGACCAAGTTTTTTAATTCTCCTAGAGAGGCGGCCCAGTGGCTGGACGGATATGCGCCGGGTGCTCGTCAGCTAGCTCCGGACTGATTCCCCGCGCTGAAGATGCCGGGATCTTGACCACCGGAGGAGACGACCACAATTCGGGGAGCCCCCCACCTTTTGCATTGGTGGCTCAAGACTTTTCCAAGTTCAGGTGCTACTGGTTTAGAGGGTTTAGGTTAAGTTGAGAATCTGGGCCTTCTTAGCATTTGGTAGTTGGATTTGGCGTTTTGGGATATAAGTATGCCGGAGTTCGGGGTGGTGTACGGGGAGGGGAGGGATGGTTGGGAAGCTGCTAGTTGCGGCTCTTCTTGTTGTTTTTGGTTTCTTTTCTTTAGTTTATTATTTTTCATATCTATGTTTTCTCTAAAACTGGGATGTTTGATATACCAGATATTGTGGCTTATAACGCAGAGCTCCTATGAGATATATGTCGCTATGGCTAATGGTGCTGATGTTTGGATATATATTGTGCGATGTCTATCCGTGTGGTACATAGAATATACCTGGGGTCATGAGTAACTTGAGATTCCTGGCATGGAATGTCCGGGGACTAAATAACAAAATCAAACGTTCTTTGGTTCTAAATATGATTAAGAAATATGACCCGGACATTGCATGCCTCAGCGAGACCCACTTGCAGGGAAATAGGTTGCTATCTCTAAGACGGGCCTGGGTGGGATGGGCTTATCATGCCTCTCATTCCTCCTTCTCCAGGGGAGTGTCTGTTCTGATTAAGAAAACGGTGCAATTTGAGTTAATATCGGTCAAAACTGACACGTATGGCAGATTTGTGTTTCTGGAATGCAAACTAAGTTCCCAGCCATATTACATCTTAGCAGTGTATGTCCCCCCTCCTTTTTCATACGCTGTACTGCAGCAAGCTGCATCTTTTATAGCTTCCTCCCCTACCACTCCGGTGATATGTCTGGGCGACTTTAATAATATATTAGATGTCTCTGTGGACCGATGGCGGTCTCCGAATGATGTGATGGTGGGCAGTGGGTATACCAAATTTGCTGATTTTTTGAATAATCTACAATGGGTTGATGTGTGGAGGCTTCGCCACCCTGCAGTCCGTCAGTTCTCCTGTTTCTCCGGCACACATGGCTCCTTTTCTAGAATAGACCTGGTACTGGTGTCCCCCGCCCTTATCCCTGCGATCACTGACGTCCGTTATGAGGCCCGAGGGATCTCTGACCATTCCCCCTTGCTGATGACTCTAGCTGTGAAGGGTCAGAGGGGACACTCTTATTGGAAGTTGCACCCATCTTGGCTGACTCAGCTGGGTGACTGTGGTGACCTGGAGACTCAGTGGGAGGGTTACTTTAGCGACAACACAGGATCTGCCCCGGGAACTATGGTATGGGATTCATTTAAGGCTTTTCTGAGGGGCTCTTATATAGGACGCATAGCAGCTCACAAAGTGTCCTCTAGAGAAAGGGAGAAGACCCTGGAGAGTGACGCCAGGGATTTAGAGTCTCAATATTTGCTAGATGGTACCCCCACAACGAAAACACGATGGCTGGTGGCCCAGTCGGCGTGGCTTGCCCACCTGACCGATAAAAACTCACGGTCCCTCCTCTTTAGGGCCACTAATATTTATATGCAGGCTGATAGGACGGGTGGCCTCCTGGCCCGGCTGATACATCAGGATCGCCCTGGGACTGTAATTACACAAATGTCCGATGGGGATGGGTCCTTTGTTGACACCACACCGGACATTGCGCAGCTATTCCGATCCTACTACACCAAAGTTTACAGTTCACAATTGACGTTCTCCACTATGGATCTCTCCTACTATTTGGCGGGTATCTCGCTACCAGTGCTCCCCCCCGAGGCCCGTGAGGCACTGAAAGCACCCTTGACGCTCGCGGAGGTGACTGCGGCTATTGGTATGTCTCCCAATGGCAAGGCCCCGGGGTGTGACGGAATTCCCTCAGAAGTATACAAAACTCACGTTGATTTTTTCGGGCCCAGGCTCCATGCCTTATTCTTAGATATATTTTCCAATAACGAACTTCCCCCCTCTATGTCAGAGGCAATTATAATAGTGATCCCGAAGCCCGGTAAAGACCCTAGGTCTCCGGATTCCTATAGACCGATATCCCTAATCCCCACCGACGCCAAGATCCTGGCAAAGATATTGGCAGTATGACTTAATACAGTGATCACCTCCCTCATTCATCCAGATCAGACTGGTTTCATGCCTGGGAAGTCCACATCTATCAACCTACGTAGACTGTATACCATTTTACAACTCCCACGTGACTTCCCTTCTGACTCGGCTGTGGTCTCGCTGGACGCGGCCAAGGCCTTTGACAGTATTGAATGGGCCTATTTATGGGAGGTGATGTCTTGTATGGGCTTTGGGCCCAACTATATCAGATGGACTAAATTATTGTACCAGCATCCGAGTGCCAGGATCTTGGTGAATGGTTATGTATCCCCCTCCTTTCAATTGTCCCGGGGTACCAGACAGGGCTGTCCCCTATCCCCCGCACTGTTTGCCTTGGCCATCGAGCCCTTGGCCTGTTTGATACGATCACACCCAGATATTATGGGAATTTGCACGGGCTCACGCGAGGATAGGATAGCACTTTATGCCGACGACATGTTATTATTTTTGCAAGACTACGCCAGGTCAATGCCCGTTCTGCTGCGTGTGATTGAGGACTTTGGTGCTCACTCGGGTCTTCTGATCAACTGGTCTAAATCATATATTATGCCAGTCATAGGCCTCCCTCCTACTGTTCCAAAAATTTCCCTACCATTATGTTGGACAACACAATTTAAATACCTTGGAATCCAAATAACTAATGACCCTTCTGATTTCATCCCTCTGAATCTGGACCCGACCATGCAGCAGATAGTGTGCAAATCCAAAACCTGGTGTAGGCTTCCATTGACGGTGTCTGGCAGGGTTAATCTCATCAAAATGATCATACTGCCCAAACTCCTATACATTATACTTCAATCCCCTGTATATATCTATCCAACATTCTTTAGGAAACTAAATAGTGTTCTATCCTCACTTGTTTGGGCTAACAAACGACCTAGGATACAATTAAATACTCTTACTAGGCTGCGCTCTGATGGCGGCCTAGCCCTGCCTAATTTCCAGATGTATTACTACGCTGCTCAGCTGACTCATATTAGTGTATGGGTGCGGGATTCTGGTGATGATACCTTGCAGTGCGAGTTTATCCGCTGCTATTTTCCTCACCTCTCTCCTATACAGGTGCTGCTGAGTGGGAGCGGGGCCCGGTTCCTTCCCCCTATTATTTTTCAGGCCTTAAAAATATGGCGGGCCCTGAGAGACCTCTTAGGGTACGTCGACCTGGACCCAGACACCCCCCTTTGGTACTCTGAGTGGCTTCCTGAGTTGCATGCGCTTGAGGGACGGGAGGTGTGGGCCCCTAGATCGGTGGTCTCTATTTCCCAACTCTACCTAAATGACTCACTCAAATCCTTTCAGCAACTGAAAGATGAGTTTGGCTTACCTAACTCATATTTTTTCAGATACCTTCAACTTCGACATGCCCTCCAGTCCCAGTTTGCGGATTCCCCCCCGCGAATCCTCCCATTTCCCATCAAGACCTTTGTAACTACATTGGGTCGAACTAAGATGGTTTCCCTTGCGTATGGATATCTTCTCACCAAAATCCATGCGGACCCGCTGACACGTCTCCGTGGAAAATGGGAGGAGGATGTAGGTCTCATGGGTGAGGAGGACTGGGCTCTTGCTCTGGAATACCCCGCCACGGTCACCAAGTCCCTCAGATACCAACAAATCCAATTCTTCATTCTACATAGAACATATATGACTCCAGCTAGACTGGCCTCTTTTGGGACTGGCAGATCTGGTCTCTGCCCTAAGTGCGAGGCGGATATGGGAACATTTTGGCATATGGTGTGGGATTGTCCAAGACTACGGGTGTTCTGGTCGGGGGTTAGATCGGTGCTGGAGAGTACTGGAGTGACTGGCGGACTGCTTACCCCACAATTCTGTATTTTGGGGATAGGAGGCTCTACTTCTGAGACTGGCCCGGTCGATCTATATGCTCGCAATGTATGTGCCTTGGCTAAGGTTTGCATTGCGAGACTCTGGATGGCCCCTAGCGGCCCTTTAGTCTCTGCGCTCAAGACCTTGGTTAACGACACAATACTCAAGGAAAGATATATTTATATGAAACAGAACGCAGCGGCCAAGTTTGAAAGAATTTGGTCTCGCTGGCTGGAATCTCCCCACTCCCACCTAGTCCCTCAATCATAGAGGATACCGAAGAGCTATTGTGCCACTGATCTAATATATAATGATGTATGTCTAAAAGGCTGACAGCGCAGTTCTGCGGGCTTGCCTTAATACATATGCGACTGATAAGGTCCTAGTTCAGATGACTATTTCTTACTATGTTCTTCCTATGTTTCTTATTTCTTTTTCTTTTTATGTACCCTTTTGTGGGTTAGTTTAAGGGTAAAAATTAAAAAACGGACATGTAGATTTATATACTGGTTGCAGATGTTGCAAGTTCAGACGGGCTGACAAAATGTATGTAAACGAAGATGTGATTAATGTGATGATGTGATATGCAATGTCTGTAACTCAATCTACATATTATTGAATAAAAATTACTTTATTAAAAAAAAAAAAAAAAAGATACTTGGTCCATTCTTAATTATGATTCCAAATATCACATTAATTTCTCGACCAGCCTTTTCTACAGATGGACTCACACTCAACTAGTGCGACTCCATTGCATACGTGCACTGTTGGCGGGACTAGGCGATCCGTCCGCCTAGCCCCGCCGGGAGTGCACACAGACCCTCCCATTCGCGCAGCGATAAGCGCGCGCAAGCACAGACGGAGCCACGAGTAGCGGACCCTTTTCCCCCAAACTGAAATCTAGCCGGGAAGGGATGAAGACATGGTGGCTGGGGACAGGTCTGCTATTGGGCCAATGCTTCCAACAGGGGTGAGAGTATGAGGAAAATAACCTCTATCCTTCAACAAAAACGACGCACATTACTCTTAGGGGGATATTTACTAAAGTGCGGGATTACAGAAATGGAGATGTTGCCTATAGCAACCAATCACATTATAGCTATTATCTTCTTGATGGTGCTATATAAATAATAAGTAGAATCTGATTGGTTGCTATAAACAACATCTCCACTTTTATAAACCGGCACTTTAGTAAATATAACCCTAAAGCCCAGCAGACGACGCAACATTTGCCGTCCTGTCACGTAGGATGAGGACAGCGCTATAACACCGGCCCCATGACAGCAGAGCACGCAGACAGGCACACATTTCCCGGCCAGTGATGTGGAGTAAAGTTCCTCTCCTCAGAGACGGGCTGACGTCAGGCGCGGAAGTACACAGATTGGGCACAGGTCTCCGGGGGGACCCCCGACGTTCTCTCCTCACGTATCAAAGGCCAGTGGTGCTTATGATGACCGGTCCCTGAGTACGGCTTTGGCTTCCTCGCAGGCCCGTCAAGCGCCAGTTACAAGACAGGTATAAATCTCTGGGCCGGCTGCCCTCTGCTCTCCCCTGGAATCATTCCCTCCCCTTGTTTTTAATCTTCTCCCAGCAAAAATGAAATGAAAAATAGATCCATCACGCCGGTTACATGCCTGCGTCCATAACCTTTAAGCAGGCAAGATAAAGGACCTGTCACGCTGTTACACTCGGGGACTGCGAGACGGGCTTCGTATAGACAGCAGGGATCACAGGTGGACGCTGTGACCTTGGGACTTGCCTCTGTCTCCTTGTATTCTATTTACACTTCAAGTTATATCTGTCCGCTACAATGGACAAATGTCGTTATGAAGTGATACACGTTGTGGCATTCCGTCCACACATTACACTAAAACGGTATGATTTTAAACATGGATAATCTGCGCTGGATAAAAACACGGCAGTACTCCTTTAAGAGGTAGTTCCCCCGAAACAGTCAAGGAACAACTCACTCCTCAGGTATACTGGGGCAGATGTATTAAGCCTGGAGAAGTGATAAAGCAGTGATAAGTGCAAGGTGATAACGCACCAGCCAATCAGCTCCAATATGTAAATTTACAGTTAGGAGCTGATTGGCTGGTGCGTTATCACCTTCATCTTATCACTGCTTTATCACTTCTCCAGGCTTAATACATCTGCCCCTCTGTTTTTATTGCATGGGGGGGGGGGGGGGGGGGGAGGTGTCTATGTACCTTAGCATTGGAGAGAGATAAAGTACCAGCCAATCAGCTCCTGTCATGTAACATGCTGTGTTTGAAAAATGACAAGAGCTGATTGGCTGGTACTTTATCTCTCTCCAAGGCTTAGTAAATAGACCCGCTAGTCCTGTTTTTACTGAGGGCAAAACGGAGGCATGACGGATGGGAGGTCAAGGCCAATCGTGGCATAGGTGAGCAGGCTGACAGCATGGCTGATACACGGGGAGTGGCCAAGGTAAATCAGGGGGAGTGGCCTCTCCCTTAGTCAGCAACATATCCGGAACATTGCCATACTTCTCCCTCAACGCTACCAAAATACCTATCCATTCCCTTGTTTTCTCATCTCCAGTTACAACCTTAGTCTCCCGGGTATTCCCCTCACCCGCCTCTTCAAACTCTCCTAGATACCGATCTTACCTTAGCAACCCTCTGTCTCTGTGTCACCACCCTCGCCCACAATGCTCTTACCATCTCCTCTCCCACCCTCACTGCCAACCTCTACTCTCTCTACACTTCCCCCAGCTCTCCCCGGTCAGCCGGTGACCGCCGCTGATAACCACCTTTCACCCTAACACTTCTCCAGTGCTGCCCCAAACCTAAAGAATACTCTCTCTCTCACTCTCCATGCTTTCCAAAGCGCCTTCAAAACTCACCCTATGCCTGCCAACCCTCTGCCTGATGCATCCGTCCCCTCCCAACTCCTTAACCCCTTGGACCTCCCCAGTACCTCCATACTTCCAATGTAAGAACTCCCTTCTCGCTTCAACTCTCCCCTAAGGCTGGATACACACTCAACGATATGCACCCGATATATCGTTCAAGTCAGCAGGTCGGACAATATATATCGTTTACATCGTCCAGTGTGTGCACATTATATCGTTAACAATGCGCACTCCCGCGGGTTGTTAACGAAGTCCAATATCTTTAGTTCCAACCTTGAAATTAAAGATAAAGGCCCTCATTCCGAGTTGTTCGCTCGCAAGCTGCTTTTAGCAGCATTGCACACGCTAAGCCGCCGCCTACTGGGAGTGAATCTTAGCTTATCAAAATTGCGACCGAAAGATTCGCAATATTGCGAAAAGACTTCTCTCTGTGCAGTTTCTGAGTAGCTCCAGACTTACTCATCCAGTGCGATCAGTTCAGTGCTTGTCGTTCCTGGTTTGACGTCACAAACACACCCAGCGATCGCCCAGCCACTCCTCCGTTTCTCCAGCCACTCCCGCGTTTTTCCCAGAAACGGTAGCGTTTTTTCAAACACTCCCATAAAACGGCCAGTTTCCGCCCAGAAACACCCACTTCCTGTCAATCACATTACGATCACCAGAACGAAGAAAAAAACTCGTCATGCCGTGAGTAAAATACCTAACTGCATAGCAAATTTACTTGGCGCAGTCGCACTGCGGACATTGCGCATGCGCATTAGCGACTAATCGCTCCGTTGCGGAAAAAAAAATAACGAGCGATCAACTCGGAATGACCCCCATTGGACAAGACTGCATGCACCTGGACGTGGGTGGATGCCATCACTGACAATATCGGTGACGATATCGTTCAGTGTGTGTGTCCGATATCGTTTCACCTGACTACGTCGCATCTTATGCGCATCGGCAGGTGTGTACCCAGCCCACGACTCACTAACTGCACTGATAGGTATACAATGTAACTATGCCTACAGATATAATTTGGAATAGATGCCATTATGTTACTCTGTATACCGTGCATTGTACAGCGCTGCAGAACTATGTGGCTCCCTATAAATAATATAGATGATTGGTGATGTTGGCAAGTGTGATAGACAGCATTAATTAAAAGTACGACACGGGGATTACAAGAGTGGCGAGATCGCTATCTCTGACCAGCTCCTCTGATGGTTTCCACCTCGCGGCACAGAATAATAGGTTTAATAATGCCGGACTCATTGCTTCAGAGCTGGAAAAGCTGGTCTTTAATCTGAAGGAAATCACAGGTAAACATGACCGATGCGCCCAGCAAAATCAAACGCTCTTTGTACGTTATCCTCTTAGAACATCCTCTAATGTGTTCATCCCCTGGAAATGTCAGACACGTCAATCTTCCTCTCCGGCAGCTGCGCGGCCGCCTTGCAGCCATCTGCATGTGCACTGTGTTCTCCTGCGAGTCCCAGGGCCTGATAAGTGTTTATCACACCGTCCCGAGACACAGATCTCATGACTCAATCTCCACCCGACGAGCGGCACTGCTGATCTGCGAAGCACTGCCGGCTCTTCCAAAGACACTGCTGTCTTTCCTATGATGTCATGATTGCTGTATGTTCTGACAGCGAGCAGGTTATCAGGATACAACGAAGCTGGACAGCGACACTTACACACGTTGCAGTACTGGGCCCATTCTCAAGTCTGTCTATATTAACTAAAGCAAACTTTTATTTCTCACATAAAGACAGATTCTGAGCCGAGAGGGGAAGCAGAGTAGGCGTCACATCTCATGGTGGCTGCGTAGGGTCGGTCGGAATAACCTCATCTAAGACATATGACAGCAGAACTTATCTGGACAAAGGGGGTCATTCAGACCCGAGCGCTCGCTAGCGTTTTTTTGCACTGCTGCGAGTAGATAGTCGCCGCCTATAGGGGAGTGTATTTTCGCTTTGCAAGTGTGAGATCGCATGTGCTGTGCAGTTTCTGAGTAGCCCAGGACTTACTCAGCCGCTGCGATCACTTCAGCCTGTCCGGTCCCGGAAGTGACGTCAGACATCCGCCCTGCAAACGCTTGGACACGCCTGCGTTTTTCCAAACACTCCCAGAAAACGGTCAGTTGACACCCATAAATGCCTTCTTCCTGTCAATCTCCTTGCGATCGGCTGTGCGAATGGATTCTTCGTACAATCCATCGCCCAGCAACGATCCACTTTGTAGCCGTACGACGCGCCTGCGCATTGCGGTGCATACACATGCGCAGTTCTGACCTGATCGCAGCGCAGCAAAAAAATCTAGCATGCAATCAGGTCTGAATGACCCCCACATACCCTCTCCTCTGCAATGTGACTATAATTATCACCCACTATAAGGGATTAACAGAAACCTTTGTCCTCATCTCATTACAGGCTAAATATATACTTTTAAGAATTGCAGTTTTTAATTGGAGACTAGTTCAGCCTGTTAATAATGAATCCTACTTTGAATGAAAGGTCCCATATTCATGAGTATTATCGAGATTGTGAACTGTGGGATCAATTTAATTAGATGCGAATCCCGTGATATAGGGCGCACTTACGTTAGCCAATAATTGCATATCCCAACCCCTGTGGAGGGGAAAACAAAATGTGTCATTTAGGGGCAAAATTGGTTTTGTGTAGGAGCCATGAAGGATTGCATTGCTGGCACAAGACGGGCACCGCCCGCCCTCACATCATCCTACGCTGAATCTGCATCGCTGGGTCTAAAATGGTCACAGGAGATGAGGTATAAAGGGGTTCCCGCTGGCCCTCAGAACCCCCCACTACCGCAGTGCTGCGTACGTAACCAGGAGACGCTCTCCAATGTGTGGATAATTATATTTACAATGAGGGACGCACAAGATTTGCCCTCAGCATCCAGATAAATCAGCACAGGATGATCTGCCCACAGCGCTTGTGGTTCCTGGAAGACGTGCAGGTTCTGGGATAAGAAATAACGCAGACAGGTGGCACTTGTTGCGGAGACAGTGAAGAACAGCATGGTGGCGTAGTGGTTAGCCTTAGCGCCTCATGAACTCAATACCTGTCCATGGCTGTATCAGTGTGGCTCTTGTGTGTTCAGGGGACTGATGTGAATGACTTAAAATCCTCTGTCAGGCTACATACCTGAGTGACGGGCAATCGTCTCCGATGGTTGCGCCGAATTCCCTTCGGCTTGGACCGGTGGAGATTGGTTGTACACACTTGCCCGATGTAATGAAGGACAGAACAAGATGCATTCATGACACTGCACTGGTTCACAGGCAATATCTTCCGATTGGCCGCGCAGGGCCGAACAGAAGACGTTGCATGCGATCTGCGGGAGTGTGCAATGGTGCATAAACATTAGGCGATATGCGCAATTTGATGTGCAGATACGGCAAATCGTCCTAGTGTGTTCCCACCCTAAAGCACGGCGGAATATGCTCGCTAGATGATAAATAAACATCATACTTACAGGTGGGATTTCACAGACTTCTAGGGGTATATTTACTAAAAGTGTTTGTTTATAGAAGTGGAGATGTTGCCCATAGCGATTATCTTCTAGAAGTTGCTAGATAAATGAGAAGTAGAATCTGGTTGCTACGAGCAACATCTCCACCTCAGTAAATCGTCAGTTTGGTAAATATACCCTATAGTTATCCAATGAGCTGTTATGCAGCACAGGACGTGGTACCGGTGTCAGTGAGGGATAAGCTGAATCCAGGGATGTGCATTTCTATACCATGTAATAAATGCCGTCCCAATGTCCCTACGCTCACATAATTACTGCTGCTCTGCTCCCATCAGCAGGAACCCCCCCCCAGGCTAAGCGATGAGCGCTGTCAGACGCTGCTGGCCGGGGAATAGATGGTGGGGTATGACATGCAGACTATATGCCACTGTTATCTCTCTGTGTGAGTTAGGAGAGGGTTTATGTACGTTTTGTGGTTACAATGTATAGTGTCATGTTAGTGTGAAGCTTTGCAAATATGCATGGGGGCAACGGCATGGCGGGCGGGGGTCAGGTGTATGGCAGGCGGGAGGAATTAGTGTCTACTTACCCCCATTTAGTAATACAGCCTACTTACCCCCCATGTAGTAATACAGCCTATTAACCCCCCATGTAGTAATACAGCCTATTAACCCCCCCATGTAGTAATACAGCCTACTAACCCCCCATGTAGTAATACAGCCTACAATCCTCCATGTAGTAATACAGCCTACTAACCCCCCATGTAGTAATACAGCCTACTAACCCCCCGTGTAGTAATACAGCCTACTAACCCCCCGTGTAGTAATACAGCCAACTTACCCCCATGTAGTAATACAGCCAACTTACCCCCATGTAGTAATACAGCCTACTAAGCCCCCGTGTAGTAATACAGCCAACTTACCCCCGAGTAGTAATACAGCCTACTAACCCCCCATGTAATAATACAGTCTACTTACCCCCGTGTAGTAATACAGCCTACTAACCCCCCATGTAGTAATACAGCCTACTAACCCCCATGTAGTAATGCACCCTACTAACCCCCCATGTAGTAATACAGCCTACTAACCCCCCGTGTAGTAATACAGTCTACTAACCCCCCATGTAGTAATACAGCCAACTTACCCCCATGTAGTAATACAGCCTACTAACCCCCCGTGTAGTAATACAGCCAACTTACCCCTGTGTAGTAATACAGTCTACTAACCCCCCATGTAGTAATACAGTCTACTTACCCCATTTAGTAATACAGCCTACTAACCCCCCGTCTAGTAATACAGCCAACTTACCCCCATGTAGTAATACAGCCAACTTACCCCCATGTAGTAATACAGCCTACTAACCCCCCGTGTAGTAATACAGCCAACTTACCCCCGTGTAGTAATACAGCCTACTAACCCCCATGTAGTAATACAACCTACTAACCCCCCGTGTAGTAATACAGCCTGCTAACCCTCCATGTAGTAATACAGCCTACTTACCCCCATGTAGTAATACAGCCTACTAACCCCCCATGTAGTAATACAGCCTACTAACCCCCCATGTAGTAATACAGCCAACTTACCCCCGTGTAGTAATACAGCCTACTAACCCCCCGTGTAGTAATACAGCCAACTTACCCCCGTGTAGTAATACAGCCTACTAACCCCCATGTAGTAATACAACCTACTAACCCCCCGTGTAGTAATACAGCCTGCTAACCCTCCATGTAGTAATACAGCCTACTTACCCCCGTGTAGTAATACAGCCTACTAACCCCCATGTAGTAATACAACCTACTAACCCCCCGTGTAGTAATACAGCCTGCTAACCCTCCATGTAGTAATACAGCCTACTTACCCCCATGTAGTAATACAGCCTACTTACCCCCATGTAGTAATACAGCCTACTAACTTCCCATGTAGTAATACAGCCTACTAACCCCCATGTAGTAATACAGCCTACTAACCCCCCATGTAGTAATACAGCCTACTAACCCCCCATGTAGTAATACAGCCTACTAACCCCCCATGTAGTAATACAACCTACTAACCCCCCATGTAGTAATACAGCCTACTAGCCCCCCACGTAGTAACACAGCCTACTAACACCCCATGTAGTAATACAGCCTACTAACCCCCCACGTAGTAACACAGCCTACTAACCCCCCATGTAGTAATACAGCCTACTAACCCCCCATGTAGTAATACAGCCTACTAACCCCCCATGTAGTAATACAGCCTACTAACCCCCCATGTAGTAATACAGCCTACTAACCCCCCATGTAGTAATACAACCTACTAACCCCCCATGTAGTAATACAGCCTACTAGCCCCCCACGTAGTAACACAGCCTACTAACACCCCATGTAGTAATACAGCCTACTAACCCCCCACGTAGTAACACAGCCTACTAACCCCCCATGTAGTAATACAGCCTACTAACCCCCCACGTAGTAACACAGCCTACTTACCCCCATGTAGTAATACAGCCTACTTACCCCCATGTAGTAATACAGCCTACTAACTTCCCATGTAGTAATACAGCCTACTAACCCCCATGTAGTAATACAGCCTACTAACCCCCCATGTAGTAATACAGCCTACTAACCCCCCATGTAGTAATACAGCCTACTAACCCCCCATGTAGTAATACAGCCTACTAACCCCCCATGTAGTAATACAGCCTACTAACCCCCCATGTAGTAATACAGCCTACTAACCCCCGTGTAGTAATACAGCCTACTAACCCCCCACATAGTAACACGGCCTACTAACCCCCCACGGAGAAGCGAGACAGTTAGTAGTACACTGCAGAGACCACTTATTATAAATGCTGCAGTATGTGCGGAGACCAGACTATACCGACCGGCAATACACAGTGCTACACAGACCCTATACATAACGCTGATCACACAGAGCGTAATAAGGGCAATATAGTCTGGCTGACGTAGCGTATGCTGGGTATACAGGCCCGGCGTAGGGCGTATGCGCAGTAATAGGCGGAGGAACAGAAGAAGGAAGCGCGAGGCTGTGCAGTTACTGCATAAACACAGAGTATTTTCCACTCTCTCACCTGGATCAGGTACATCCAATTATAACCATGTAAGATCGTGTTATCTGTCATCACTAGTGGCGTCAACGTGACTATTATTATTATCTTCTTATATAACACCACAATGATTCCTCAGCACCGGATAAGGGGGTGAAATTAACAGGATATATGAGAATAAGTGTATACTGCTATATTTAAGAAGTTGCACGTAGCAACCAATCAGATTCTAGATTTCATTTTATAACATGTACTAGATAAAGGAAATCTAGAATCTGATTGGCTGTTACGGGCCACACCTCCAGTTGTCCTCTTTAGAAGATTTGATAAATCTCCTCCCCTAGTGCCTTATGCAATTACATGCCCAGTGACTTCTAATATCCTTATATTCTGCAGAATGTAAACAGCCAACGTAGCCACATGGACATTATGTCGACAGAGGGTGGGGTTCAGGTTCAATCACTTGAAAACGCTATGCTGATATTCACATTGTCGACATTCTGGCGATGTCGATATTGTGAATGTCAAAAATGTGCATGTCGGCATTCTGAATGTCAACATTTTGTACTGCACCTTAGGTGCATTACCCCATACAGATGTGACTTCCATAGGTATCTTTACATACCTGCCGCAGATACAGGTGTACGATGTGTGTCTCATTCCTCCACGTGTGTAGCAATAGTGCAAAAACACACTGCAAGAGAAAAACATAGCAATCATTAGTATTCAGGAATGAAAAAACGAACAAACAAAAGAAATCTAGGAATCAGTGACATCACTGAGCATGCAGCCTATCCAGTCACTAAGAGCCAGTGACATCACAGAGAATGCAACCTATCCAGTCACTAGGAACCAGTGACATCACAGAGTGCAGCCTATTCAGACACTAGGAACCAGTTACATCACTGAGCATGCAGCCTATCCAGTCACTAAGAACCAGTGACGTCACTGAGAGTGCAGCCTATCCAGTCACTAAGAACCAGTGACGTCACTGAGAGTGCAGCCTATCCAGTCACTAAGTACCACTGACGTCACTGAGAGTGCAGCCTATCCAGTCACTAAGAACCAGTGACCTCACTGAGAGTGCAGCCTATCCAGTCACTAAGAACCAGTGATGTCACTGAGAGTGCAGCCTATCCAGTCACTAGGAGCCAGTGACATCACTGAGAGTGCAGCCTATCCAGTCACTAAGAACCAGTGACGTTAATGAGCGTGCAGCCTATCCAGTCACTAAGAGCCAGTGACATCACTGAGCGTGCAGCCTATCCAGTCACTAAGAGCCAGTGACATCACTGAGAATGCAGCCTATCCAGTCACTAAGAACCAGTGACATCACTGAGAGTGCAGCCTATCCATTCACTAAGAACCAGTGACGTCACTGAGAGTGCAGCCTATCCAGTCACTAAGAACCAGTGACATCACTGAGAGTGCAGTCTATCCAGTCACTAAGAACCAGTGAGCTCACAGAGTGCAGCCTATCCAGTCACTAGGAACCAGTGACATCATTGAGAGTGCAGCCTATCCAGACACTAGGAACCAGTGACATCACTGAGAGTGCAGCCTATCCAGTCACTAGGAACCAGTGACATCACTGAGTGTATCCATTCACTAGGAACCAGTGAAATCACTGAGAGTGCAGCCTATCCATTCACTAGGAACCAGTGACATCACTGAGAGTGCAGCCTATCCAGTCACTAGGAACCAGTGACATCACTGAGAGTGCAGCCTATCCATTCACTAGGAACCAGTGAAATCACTGAGAGTGCAGCCTATCCATTCACTAGGAACTAGTGACATCACTGAGAGTGCAGCCTATCTAGTCACTAGGAAGCAGTGACATCACTGAGAAAGCAGTTTATGAATTAGAAAACTGTAATACCACTGATGCACTAAGGGGGAGATTCAACTGTTTGAAAAGTCAGTTGGGAGTCTGTTTTTTCCTATCTAATAGACAGGAAAAAAACAGACACCCAACCGACTTTTCAAACATTTGAATCTCCCCCTAAGTGTCTCATTCCTCGTGAAGTGATCGGATGTCTTCTCAGTGTTGTTCTTATGTATACACAAGCTACAATGTTTAAATAATAGGTTACTAGAGTAGGAAATATTTGCTTGTGTTTTTGCTCGCACCTGTATTGTAAGCAGGCAAAAACATGAAAGGTTATCCTGTCAGGTTAACTCGCATAATATTAGCGCAAAGTTCTGAACCTCACGGCTGAATATGCCCTGTAAACGTATGTAACAACAGCTTTAACATGACAGTGAAGCAGATAGTGATATTTACAGCAGGCTCTCCGTCATCAATCTTCAGGGGGATTTATTTGGATACAAAAGGTTTTCTATCCTTTAAACAACTGGTTTCTGCTTCTTCTCACGGGTGAGTAACCCGATTCCTTAGTCTGAGCCAGTCAGTGTCCAAGCTACTCAGTGATCACATGGATGTGAAACAAAAGTAGAATTAAAGATTTTTAGGCTCTAGTCTTTCCAAAACCTATCTGCTCAATACATTATACGTCATGCAACTGTGGTTGCCACGACAACAGTGTCACACTTTGTAAAGTTTACATCATTACTAGCAACTAAATGTACTGCACTTGACTACATGTGGCTACCAGTAATTCTTATATCCCTTTCAGACATAAACTTTGGCTTTTAGCCGGAGATATCTGTACTTACCCTGGTTCAGACACAAGGGTGTCTGAACGTTGTTATTCCCGGGTCGTCACGTTTCTCATCTGAGCCAGGTCTTCCAGTAAACCAGGCCTTCAGACTTACCAGTGGGTGCTTGAAGATGATATCACCTCCAAGTGACACTGTCCCCCTGCCAATTAATTTCTTTTAGGCATGACATGGGTTATCAAGCCAGGTTCCTGACCCATGTTGCAAGTGTTCCGGGAAATACCCCGGTAGGGTTGCGGATCTGGGACTGCCAAAACGGGTCAGACCCTTTCAGACATTTGCCAGACCTGGGTTGATGTACGTTGTTAATTCTATAGACTGCGTCTACAGATGAAGGCCCCCCCCCCCCTCCCCCATCATCCATGACTCTTACACTTCCATGTGAACCACGAGTGTCGGTTTTTCAATATAACTGTAGATAGGAAGTCTGGAATGCATTATAAACCCCAGTCCACTTAATGCCATGCCTCAAATATCTTTACTCCTAAAATGTAAAAGATAAATATATCTGCCTTTATATTGGTGAATGGTTTAAATGAAATGCTAAATTGCTTGCAGTTGAAATGTTGAATACAATGATAACATGCTAATTCACTAGGAAAAAAAAGAAAGCTTTAGGTAGTTTCACCCCGAAGGAGCCGCTATTTAGTCTTCACAGATAACAAGCCGTACTTAGATCCGCCGTGTCAGTAATTTTCTGCCAGCTATAGTTAATATGCATGGAGTGTAATTAGTGTGAGATTACAGGGTGCTGCGTGCAGTTTTCCACTGTTCATTTTGCTAAAATAAATATCTGTAGCAGCCTCTGTTTTGGCCTCTAATCAAAGCGGCGCAGATTTCACCGCGACGATCCCAGAGGAGAATGCGGTATTGCTTTATCTGTGCACCCACCGACAGGCTTTCAGGCAGATACTCACAGCGGCTGTGGGTGGAAGTAACTAAGAGGAAAGCTTCTATTCTGACTTCTATTCTATATCCTATTTGTTAGGACGGTCGGTGATATTGGGCGTATATTTACAGCAGTTTGCATCCCTTCTGCTGATAGGTAATTTCTGACACAAAAGCTACTTGTGAATTCCCATCAATACCTGACAGTTTAGTCAACCAAACGGGATCCGGTCTCTAGGTCGACAACTATTAGTCGACATGAGTTTTTCACATATTTTTCTTCATTTTTTGAACTTTTTCATACTTTACGATCCACGTGGACTACAATTGGGAACGGTAACGAGCGACGCGAGCCATGCGAGGGGACACACTGCACTAATTGGGGTTCCCGGTCACTGTAAGGAGAAAACGACACCAAAAAATAAGGATAAAAAACTCATGTCGACCTAGAGTCCCTGCAGAATCGCTCATATAGAGTGTAAGCACCACTGGGGCAGGGGCAGATGTAAAGGACTGAAATAATCTCTAAAGCGCAGCAGAATATGCCAAAAGTAAGAACATGGGACACACTCAGTACAGTGAGGACCCAACTGGTAATTGAGGGTGTAATAACAAAATGGTAGAACCAAAAATTTTAACATCTGCACCGCGTCGTACCAGGGAACCTTTAAATAGGTGCGGAATATTTTTGGAGTTCAGTTTACAAAATAATTTTAGACTCGTTATAGGTAGAGATGTGCGGCGGGCACTTTTCGTGTTTTGGTTTTAGATCTGGATCCCCGCTCGTGTTTTGGATCTGGATTGGTTTTGCCAAAACCACCCTTTTGGGTTTTGGTTTTGGATCTGGATGATTTTTGAAAATAACATAAAAACAGCTAAAATCACAACTTGGGGGTAATTTTGATCCTACGATATTATTAACCTCAATAACATTCATAGCCACTCATTTCCAGTCTCTTCTGAACAACTCACAATATTGTTTTTAGGCCAAAAGGCTGCACCGAGGTCGCTGGATGACTATGCTAAGCGACCCAAGTGTGCGGCACAAACACCTGGCCCATCTAGGAGTGGCACTGCAGACACAGACAGGAGGGCACTTTTAAAAAAAATAGGCCCCAAACAGCACATGATGTAAAGGGAAAAAAAAGAGGTGCAAGATGGAATTGTACTTGGTCCCTCCCACCTTATGTTGTATAAACAGGACATGCACACTTCAACAAACTAATAATTTCAGCGACAGGGTCTGCCACACGACTGTGGCTGAAATGACTGGTTTGTTTGGGCCCCACAAAAAAAGAAGCAATTAATCCCCCCACCAAAAAAGAAGCAATTCATCTCTCCTTGCACAAACTGGCTCTACAGAGGCAAGATGTCAACCTCATCCTCCGATTCCTCACCCCTTTCAGTGTATACATCCTCCTCCTCACATAGTATTAATTCATCCCCACTGGAATCCACCATCACAGGTCCCTGTGTACTTTCTGCACACAATTGCTGGTAAATGTCTCCACGGAGGAGTATATAATTCATTTTGATGAACATCATCTTCTCCACATTTTCTGGAAGTAACCTTCTACGCCGATCGCCGACAAGCTGACCGGCTGCACTAAACACTCTTTCGGAGTATACACTGGAGGGGGGGCAACTTAGGTAAAATAAAGCCAGTTTGTGCAAGGGCATCCAAATTGCCTCTTTTTCCTGCCAGTATACATACGGACTGTGAAAAATGAAGGAGGAGCTGTTGACGGATCACGTTCCGCTTGAGTTAACAGCTGTCTCACCAGCAGGTCTTTGAACCTCTGCAGACTTGTGTCTGCTAGAAAGAGAGATATAACGTAGGCTTTAAACCTAGGATCGAGCACGGTGGCTAAAATGTAATGCTCTGATTTCAACAGATTGACAATCCTTGAATCCTGGCAAAGTGAATGAAGGGCTCCATCCACAAGTCCCACATACTTAGCGGAATCGCTCCGTCTTAGCTCCTCCTTCAATTTCTCCAGCTGCTTCTGTAAAAGCCTGATGAGGGATATGACCTGACTCAAGCTGGCAGTGTCTGAACTGACTTCACGTGTGGCAAGTTCAAAGGGTTGGAGAACCTTGCACAAGACGGAAATCATTCTCCACTGCGCTTGAGTCAGGTACATTTCCCCTCCTTTGCCTATATCGTAGGTGGATGTATAGGCTTGAATGGCCTTTTGCTGCTCCTCCATCCTCTGAAGCATATAGAGTGTTGAATTCCACCTCGTTACCACCTCTTGCTTCAGATGATGGCAGGGCAGGTTCTGAAGTGTTTGATGGCGCTCCAGTCTTCAGCACTCGGTGGCTGATTGTAGAAAGTGGCCTGCAATTTTTCGGGCCACCGACAGCATCTCCTGCACGCCCCTGTAATTTTTCCAAAAATTCTGCACAACCAAATTAATTGTATGTGCAAAACATGAGACGTGCTGGAATTTGCCCAGTTGTAATGCACGCACAATATTGGTGGCATTGTCCGATATCACAAATCCCCAGGAGAGTCCATGTGGGGTAAGCCATTCTGCGATGATGTACCTCAGTTTCCATATGAGGTAGTCAGCGGTGTGCCTCTTACGGAAACCGGTGATACACAGCGTAGCCAGCCTAGGAACGAGCTGGCGTTTATGAGATGCTGCTACGGGTGCCGCTGCTGTTGTTGCTGCGGGAGGCCATACATCTACCCAGTGGGCTGTCACAGTCATGTAGTCCTTAGTTTGCCCTGCTCCACATGTCTGTGGTTAAGTGGACAGTGGGTACAACCGCATTTTTCAGGAAACTGAGGACACTTTTCTTAATGTCCCTGTACAGTCCGGGAATCGCTTTCCTAGGGAAGTGGAATCTACATGGGAATTGGTACTGGGATTTGTTGGACAGTCAATTGCTTAGTTGAAGTAGTACAAGTGGTCTTCCGACTTCCCCTCTGGGATGGCGGTAGACTCCCAGCAGCAACAACAGCAGCGGCAGCAGTGGTAGCAGCAGCAGCAGTAGGCATACCAATCAAGGATCCTCTGGAGGAATCCTGGTTAGGAGAGGACTCGTCGGTCATGCCAGTGACATGGCATGCAGGACTACTGACGTTCTTGACTGAGGAGGAAGTTGACGTTGAGGGAGTTGGTGGTGTGGCTTGCAGGAGCTTGGGTACAAGAGGAAGAAGGGATTTAGATGTCGGTGGACTGCTTACGCTCTTACCTAAAGTTTCACAACTTGACAATGACTTCTGATGTATGCGCTGCAGGTGACGTATAAGGAAGGATCTTCCTAGGTGGTTAACGTCCTTATCCCTACTTATTACGGATTGACAAAGGCAACACACGGCTTGACACCTGTTGTCCGGATTTGTGGAGAAATAATTCCACATCGAAGAGGTGGCTTTTTTGGTATTTTGCCAAGGCATGACAATGGGCTTTTTCATACCACGGACAACAACTGTCTCCCCCGGTGCCTGATTTAAACAAACCACATCACCATTAGAATCCTCCTCTTCAACTTCCTCCTCAGCGCCAGAAACACTCATATCCTCATCCTGGTGTACTTCAACAGTGACATCTTCAATTTGAATATCAGGAACTGGACTGTCGGTGCTCCTTCCAGCACTTGCCGAGGGCGTGCAAATGGTGGAAGGAGCCACCTCTTCCCGTCCAGTGTTGGGAAGGTCAGGCATCGCAACCGCCGACACACTTAGACTCTCCTTGGGGATTTGTGATACCATCTTAGAACACACAGTTAATTTCTGTGCTTTTTCCAGCTTAACTCTTAATTTTTCTAACGGGAGGTTGAGGGCTACCATCATCATGTGAAGCTGAACCACTAGTCATGAACATAGGCCAGGGCCTTAGCCGTTCCTTGCCACTCCGTGTCGTAAATGGCATATTGGCAAGTTTATGTTTCTCCTCAGACCATTTAAATTTATTTTTTGGGGTCATTTTACTGAACTTTGGCTTTTTGGATTTTACATGCCTTCTACTATGACATTGGGCATCGGCCTTGGCAGACGACGTTGATGGCATTTCATCATCTATGTCATGGCTAGTGGCAGCAGCTTCAGCACTAGGAGGAAGTGGATCTTGATCTTTCCCTATTTTATCCTCCAAATTTTTGTTCTCCATTATTTTTCTGGAGTTATATAACACAATATGCAGCACAGGAGAGCGTCTCTCTACACCACACAGGGCAAACCCTGTAAAAATTATTTAGATTAAATATTAATAACCCCTTTATTTGGAGTAAATAATATACAGCACAGGACAGCACCACTGGACTTATACGGCAGTATCACTGGACTGGATTTATATGGCAGTACCACTGGACTTATACGGCAGTACCACTGGACTGGATTTATATGGCAGTACCACTGGACTTATACGGCAGTACCAATGGACTGGACATATACGGCAGTACCACTGGACTGGACATATACGGCAGTACTACTGGACTGGACATATACGGCAGTACCACTAGACTTATACGGCAGTATCACTGGACTGGATTTACATGGCAGTACCACTGGACTGGATTTATATGGCAGTACCACTGGACTTATACGGAAGTACCAATGGACTTATACGGTAGCACAGGAGATATGGCAGCAGAGGACACCACCACTGGACTGATGCAGCACAAGACAGCACTGGAATTACACACATAGAGCAGGTCGCCACACCACTTTCCCGCACAGACAGACACTGAGGAGAGAGACACGTCCTCTCTCTACACTCTCCAATTCTGGAGTGAAAGTGGCGGGGACGCACGGCTTCTTATATGGAATCCAAAACCCACGAGAATACGACAGCGGGATGACAACGATTTGCCTCGTTCTGGTTTCCGAGTCTCGGATCCGGGCTCGGTACGTGATGTTCGGTAGGGTTTGGTTCTCAGAGAACCGAACCCGCTCATCTCTAGTTATAGGACTGGGGTTTGTCTGAGTCGTTGTCATGACAATTTCATAGGCCTAAATTCTTATGGAATATTGGCCCTCATTCCGAGTTGTTCGCTCGCAAGCTGCTTTTAGCAGCTTTGCACAAGCTAAGCCGCCGCCTACTGGGAGTGAATCTTAGCTTATCAAAATTGCGAACGAAAGATTCGCAATATTGCGAAAAGACTTCTCTGTGCAGTTTCTGAGTAGCTCGAGACTTACTCCTCCAGTGCGATCAGTTCAGTGCTGGTCGTTCCTGGTTTGACGTCACAAACACACCCAGCGTTCGCCCAGACACTCCTCCGTTTCTCCAGCCACTCCCGCGTTTTTCCCAGAAACGGTAGCGTTTTTTCACACTCCCATAAAACGGCCAGTTTCCGCCCAGAAACACCCACTTCCTGTCAATCACATTACGATCACCAGAACGAAGAAAAAAACCTCGTAATGCCGTGAGTAAAATTCCTAACTGCATAGCAAATTTACTTGGCGCAGTCGCAGTGCGAACATTGCGCATGCGCAATAAGCGGAAAATCGCTGCGATGCGAAGAAATTTACCGAGCGAACAACTCGGAATGACCACCATTGTGAGCGCATATCTGGACGTATCTCTCTCGCAGCTCACCATCTTGGTCAGTGGGATTCAGGCAGCGTGTATTCTGAGGGAACTGCAAGCTGGTGTGGGAATGAGGAAGGGGAACACCCAGACACTACACAAAGCAGGCTCCATAAAGGAACAACAACATCGCCCTTGAGCATAATTAAAGAGACACATTGGGGCCCTTTAGGTAAGTCTGCAAAATGGTTCTCTAACCTCCACCAATCAACAAGATTGTGGCATTTCTGTAGTAGTTAGGAAAAGAAGAAAAACATAACATTGGTTGCTATGGGTAACACTTTTTTTTTTAAACCAGTCTTTATTCAAACCTCAATGGCAACCAATTGTCAGGTTTCATAATGGGGCAAATCCACACGGTAGATGACCTGTCATAGGGGGTGATTCAGAGTTGTTCGCTCGTTAGTTTTTTTAGCTACGGAGCGATTAGTCGCAAACTGCGCATGCGCAATGTTCGCAGTGCGCCTGCGCCAAGTAAATTAGCACAAAAGTTTGGTATTTTACTCATGGCCTAACGAAGATTTTTCATCGTTCTGGTGATCGGAGTGTGATTGACAGGAAGTGGGTGTTTCTGGGCGGAAACTGGCCGTTTTATGGGTGTGTGCGAAAAAACGCTGGCGTTTCTGGGAAAAACGCGGGAGTGTCTGGAGAAACGGGGGAGTGTCTGAAGAAACGGGGGAGTGTCTGAAGAAACGGGGGAGTGTATGGGCGAACGCTGGGTGTGTTTGTGACGTCAAACCAGGAACGAAACTGACTGAACTGATCGCAGTGTAGGAGTAAGTCTGGAGCTACTCAGAAACTGCTAAGAAATTTCTATTTGCAATTCTGCTAATCTTTCGTTCGCAATTCTGCTATGCTAAGATACACTCCCAGAGGGCGGCGGCCTAGCGTGTGCAATGCTGCTAAAAGCAGCTAGCGAGCGAACAACTCGGAATGAGGGCCATACTGCGCACTGAATATCTGGCATGGCACAGTTGCTGGGATTGGCGAGAATACCTCACCATACACTGCGTCCCATATCTCCTGGGACAGAGGCAATTTGCATATCCTCCAGCTGCACCTTTTTGGCAGGTACAGGACCTTTTTTTATGGTCTGTACTGTTTTTTGGCTCCCCAAAGTTCCATTGAAAGTATAAGAAAAGGGGCGTGGTCACATCACTTTACCCGTGGCCACGCCCCTTTTCTAATTTGTACCGATTTTTATGTGTAAAATGTTGGAGGGTATGAATTTGCACAAGCAAAAGTGGCAGTGGCCTAATCCAGCACGGAGAAATCTTAACGCAGGCATGTCAAACTCGTGGCCCTCCAGCTGTTGTGAAACTACAAGTCCCAGCATGCTTTGCCAGCATACCTTCCACTAATCAGCTGGTAAAGCATGCTGGGACTTGTAGTTTCACTACAGCTGGATGACCATGAGTTTGACATGCCTGTCTTAACGTGTTCCAGTATTTATTTCACTGGGTAATCCTAGGAATTATGGGGGTCATTCCGACCCGTTCACATGCAGCGGTTCATCGTAGTGGTGCGAACACGTCGGTTCTGCGCATGTGCGGCGGATGCAATGCGCAGGCGCGTCGTTGCTCAGCAACAGGAGTCGATGGGCAATGACGCCGGGAACGAAGAAAGCGGTCGCTGCGCGGATCACAAGAAGATTGACAGGCGGATTGGGGCGGATACTCACCATTTTCCAGGCGTGGAGATCCGAACGCCGGCGTGTCCAGGCATTTGGAGGACGGATTCCGGGACCTTCATTGCTGGATCCGTCGCACAGTGTAAGTAAGTCTGACCCTGGTCTTCTTTTACACAAAACTTTTTTAGCACAGCAGGGCTGCACAAGCGTTCGCAGCCCTGCTATGCTAAAATACACTCCTCCATAGGCGGCGTCAAGTTGATCGCATGAGCAGCAAAAAGTTGCTACGTGCGATCAATTCGGAATGACCCTCCTCTATATATTTAGATTAAGGCCATTTACTGCCAATAAACCCAATAACAAGGGAAGTAGTACTGTGCAGCTGTCAACAACAGAATAAAAGCAAAATCAGCCAGGTCCTACATCAAGTGAAGTTGTACTGTGCTTTACCCCGCACATACAGAACAGATACTAACAATGACACACAGAAAACGAGACCTTTTACTATACAACGGAACATACTGTATATACAAATCAAGAAAGGCCACTAAAGGCATGTCAAGCATACAGACCTATATATTGCAAGTGGTACTGTGCAATTGTGAACACATAAGAAAGAGGGGTGGTACTGTGCCGCTTGTCATCAGTAAAGAGGAGTGGTACTGTGCCGCTTGTTATCAGTAAAGAGGAGTGGTACTGTGCCGATTGTCATCAGTAAAGAGGAGTGGTACTGTGTCGCTTGTCATCAGTAAAGAGGAGTGGTACTGTGCAGCTTGTTATCAATAAAGAGTAGTGGTACTGTGTCGCTTGTCATCAGTAAAGAGGGGTGGTACTGTGCCACTTGTCATCAGTAAAGAGGAGTGGTACTGTGCCGATTGTCATCAGTAAAGAGGAGTGGTACTGTGTCGCTTGTCATCAGTAAAGAGGAGTGGTACTGTGCAGCTTGTTATCAATAAAGAGTAGTGGTACTGTGTCGCTTGTCATCAGTAAAGAGGGGTGGTACTGTGCAGCTTGTTATCAATAAAGAGTAGTGGTACTGTGTCGCTTGTCATCAGTAAAGAGGAGTGGTACTGTGCTGCTTGTCATCAATAAAGAGTAGTGGTACTGTGCCGCTTGTCATCAGTAAAGAGGGGTGGTACTGTGTCGCTTGTCATCAGTAAAGAGGGGTGGTACTGTGCCGCTTGTCATCAGAAAAAGTGGGGTGGTACTGTGCTGCTTGTCATCAATAAAGAGTAGTGGTACTGTGTCGCTTGTTATCAGTAAAGAGGAGTGGTACTGTGCCGCTTGTTATCAGTAAAGAAGGGTGGTACTGTGCCGCTTGTTATCAGTAAAGAGGAGTGGTACTGTGCCGATTGTTATCAATAAAGAGTAGTGGTACTGTGTCGCTTGTCATCAGTAAAGAGGAGTGGTACTGTGCAGCTTGTTATCAATAAAGAGTAGTGGTACTGTGTCGCTTGTCATCAGTAAAGAGGGGTGGTACTGTGCAGCTTGTTATCAATAAAGAGTAGTGGTACTGTGTCGCTTGTCATCAGTAAAGAGGAGTGGCACTGTGCTGCTTGTCATCAATAAAGAGTAGTGGTACTGTGCCGCTTGTCATCAGTAAAGAGGGGTGGTACTGTGTCGCTTGTCATCAGTAAAGAGGGGTGGTACTGTGCCGCTTGTCAACAGTAAAGTGGGGTGGTACTGTGCTGCTTGTCATCAATAAAGAGTAGTGGTACTGTGTCGCTTGTTATCAGTAAAGAGTAGTGGTACTGTGTCGCTTGTTATCAGTAAAGAGGAGTGGTACTGTGCCGCTTGTTATCAGTAAAGAAGGGTGGTACTGTGCCGCTTGTTATCAGTAAAGAGGAGTGGTACTGTGCCGCTTGTTATCAGTAAAGAGTAGTGGTACTGTGTCGCTTGTCATTAGTAAAGAGAAGTGGTACTGTGTAACTTATCAGTAAAGAGAAGTGGTACTGTGCTGCTTGTCATTAGTACATGGATTTCCAATACACAAATATAAATCCTGGAATTGCTTCTGGTGATCACACCGTGTCGGCAGCTAGTAGAGAGTAACGAGGTCAGACTTACCCATAGATTATAAATAGATGAAGAATAATACAGGGAGGGGGATTTCCCATCAGTGTGGGCCACTAATTCATTATAAACTAATAAACCCACAGCCCTTGTAGCATACATTACACGCCAATTCCCATCTAGACAGGCATTATCTACCCTAGCACAGCCGCAGTGTAAACACCGCGCTCTCCATCTGATTGCAAGGCGTTAATTGTCTTACAAGATGCCGTTGCGATACCGTACACAACAGGCAGGCGTGATGATAACGAGATTACTGTCACTCATAAAAACAAACAACGCAACAGACCCAGAGACATAAACCTGTCACCGGTATAGGACACAGCGTCTCTTTATTACAAGGAACGCAACTGTCTTATTAGATCTCGTTAGTGTCATCTATATTCCACGTCAGTGATTCCCAGATCCATCGTTATGCATCTTTACCCTCCCCCTTGGAATTAGAGAGTTCATCATTAATTTATTGCAGTGATTACAATCTTGGGGCAGCACATCCGCGGCGCAGAGCCGAAGCCTTTGTAGAACATCCCCAATATGAGGTATGACTGACAGCGGGGAAGGCGAAGGATTCAGAATCTACCCTGGAGAAAACCCACCAGAGTCAAGCCCTCCGGTAAAACAGGGATGGGTTGTAAAGATCAGCAAGAATCTTAAATAAAAAAAAAAAAAAAGAGAGACATTGTTTCCCCCAGCACCCTGAATGATAACAGTAACCAGATATAAATCCCACATAATGTTAGAATTCAGAGATCTTGGTTACACATATTAATATAAATATGTGTAACCAAGATCTCTGAAGTCTAACATTATGTGGGATTTATATCTGGTTACGGTTACCATTCAGGGTGCTGGGGGAAACAATGTCTCTCTTTATTTCTTGCTTAGAAATACCCCTCCCTTTCGAGCACCTGAATGATATCATTAAGCTGATTGAGCATCTAGCATTTTATATAAAAATAAAAAAAGACAGAAAGAAAATATATAAAAACGCTGTGGAAAACGTGGAAGGAACAGTGCGCGTGTGACTTCAGATAAAAGTCATATCTACAGTTGCCAAAGTATTAAAATAGTTTCCCGGCAGACTTTGCTGCGATGTTGGTGAATCTACGCACGTCGTTAGATGTTGGAGCACCATAATCCCAACGTCGCACGCAGAAAACCAAGAACTGAATTGCGTCGTTAGGCGATATTGCAAAATAGGAATAGTTCCAGCCTTTTAAAAAGTGGGACTGCCCCTGGAAACTGGGGACAGTCGGCAGCTATGCAAATCAAGCATAACAAACGAGCCAGTGATGTGTGGGCTCCCAACTGCCGACATACAGACGTAGCCATGGCCATCTTTGCTGCGATGCGGCTATTCACAGCTGGTGATTGCTCCCTTTATTCCTAATGGAAAGACTGGAGTGATTGGCGTCTGCGGATAGTCACCGCCCTGCGCGCCATCCAGAATGTCGCATCGCAGCATGCCCCTTTGCAGCATCATACGTTTAATCACATGGAAAAGTAAATACACAGATGTGCTTTACACTGTGTTTTCAGTTGCGTCAAACAGGCCCCGGATGACTCGGCTGCACAGTATCTTCTTATTCGCATGAATAAAACTAAGCGACAAAACCACATTGCTACTGTAGCTCGCGCTGATCAGTTTGATGTGTGACATACATACAGGATACATAGGAATATAGAGTTGTGAATACTGCGTGATCGGCCCATAGAATACATTTCAACAAACAAAAAAGGAACAGTCACATTTCGGGATACATTTACTTAGCAACGGTTTGTGAAAAACGTTGGTATTTCATTTTTTTATCCGCCGAAATGTCAAAACCGCCGGCAAACTTCCAGTTTAGAAGCCACCACTAAAAACATTGCTGTGCAAAATGTTTTTTGATTTTTTTTTAACTGACATGCTATGCTTTGTTATTTGACCTTTTTGCCCTTTTGAATGTTGTCTAGAAGTTCTGGAATGTGCCTTATGCAATTTTTGTATGTAATACTCCACTATGCTCTACTTTTTTATTTTTTAAACAAAATACAGTAGTGAGCGAGTCAGGGTTAAGACGGGAAATTACATTTTTATCTTCCTACTTTGTACATAAAAAAAAAAAAAAACATTTTCTGGGTCAGGTTCTTCTGTAATAACAAACTGGCTAACACTCCCGTACACTCTGAAGCTGAACTGCTATATACATGTCCATTTTTGATAGTGTGGCCAAACTTTGCTAGTGAAAGACATATAAAATGTACTATATCTTGTCAAACAGTCCCTAGTGTGACATAAATCAGAGGTGCTTTACGGTCTGATAAGACTTTGGGTACAATGATAGATGTCTTGGACATACAGTAGTTCTATAAAAGTAACACTACAGCTACAAGAGAACATTAATACTACTAAATAGAACATCTCCAGAGTCTAACCGGATAAAAATGCCTCCATTTCAGGTACTTTCACCCATGACGAAAGGAAGAAAGAAAAAAAAGGGGGGTTCAAAGCAAAAACAGGGGATATTTATCAACTACTCTACCAGACGGATATAGGAGGAGAATGTAAATAAACTACAATTCTGCATCCTTTATATGGGTGAAGGATATTCAGTTCATTATAACTTGCCTTAAATTACATAGGCGCAGATTTATCAAGCCTTGTAGAGTGATAAATTGCACGGTGATAAAGTATCAGCCAATCAGCTCGTAATTGTCATGTTGCAGACTGTCGGGTCTATTCATGATGCAGTGATAAGAGAGGAGAAGTGAGCCAGTGGAGAAGTTTCTCACGGCAGCCAATCAGCAATGAAGTAACATTTATAATTTGCATACTGTACAATTGTACGGAGCAGCTGATTGGTTGCCATGGGCAACTTTTCCCCAGGCTCACTGGGTTTTCCCCAGGCCCCTGGGTTTAAAAAATTACAGTTAGGAACTGATTGGCTGGGACTTTATTCACCGTGCAATTTATCACTCTCCAAGGATTGATAAATCTGGGTTCTACTCTGATATAGATAAGATTTTTGGCGGGTATTCATTTTTTTTTTGGAGGGGGTTATTCAGTCAGGATGAAACTTGGCGGGGTAATAAAATCGAAAGACATCTGGCCATGTAAATCTCGCTAGTTTTAGCTGGTACCCAATAAAAGGTGCAAACAACAACAAAACAAAACAAAATTGCCGGATTTTTCACACAGTAATGGCGGAAACAGTTTGTGCGACAGTGCGGACAGAACCATCTGAGAGGGTAACTGGATCTTCATATTTAATTCTATGAAAGCGGAAAGGCAAATCTATAGTTACGGCCTAGAGCAGTAGGTTTCTTGAAACAATGACAATTAAGTTTTTTTTTTTGTCTTCATCTACATAACGTAAAACCAACAGTCCATAGAGAGCAGAAATGGTCGGTGATTCAGAAATGATTCCGCTGTAGACCAGCGCAGAACTCTCTGGTAAATCCCCACAGTACCCAATTACAGCAAACACTAGACAGATCCCAAAACGCCTGGTAATAAAGTGTGTATTTATGCAGCCTGATTACATATTAGCATTTCATTGTTTACTTGTGGGCTGAACACATTGCACTTGCTTACAATCAGGCGGGGAGTGTGAGCAAGACCTATTAGGCATGTAGACGGTTGTTACGCCTAGACTGGATAGAGGGTGTAACGCAAGATGGTGGCGTGGAGGGGGGCAGAACTTGCAGAAGAAGAAGAGAAAGTTCGGCATACGTTACGTTGGTATAAATAACAAATGCCCAGATTTATCAAGCCTAGGAGAGTGATAAATTGCATGGTGATAAAGTACCAGCCAATCAGCTCCTAACCGCAATGTTATAGGCTGCGTTTGAAAAATGACAGTTAGGAGCTGATTGGTAGGTACTTTATCACTCTCCAAGGCCTGATAAATCTGGGCCTAAGCATGTAACATAAACAGGTTAAATATGGCCTTGTGCCCATTGGTGTTAATGACGTGTTCTAATGCAAGTACAACGTGTCACCCGCATGTTTTATCACTAGCACTGAATTGGCGTTCTGGATTTCGGATAGCGAATGGTCCTTACCCCCATGCATTTACCGCAGGGAAGCACATTAGAGATCCCCACGTGAATGGTAAATTTGGCCTTAGGAACAAGTGAATATGATCTGACAGTAGAATCTATGAAAGCCTCTGTATTACACATGAAATGACGGGAGGGCTTATTCACATCCTCCTATCGTTGTTTCCAGGAAGGAAGCCGCGTTTGGTGGGAGAGGCTTCTTTACCTAACATCACTTTGAGCCGGGGACTTACAGAGGCAGGACTGCTGCATCTACTCTGCAGAAACGGGCTGGGGGTCCGATTCAGAGATGTAAGGAGACTTAATGCTAACCTGCATCGCCCATGTTTCTAGATCTGACCATGCGTAGAAGCCGCACCTCTGATGTTTGGGGACGGCGACAGAAAAAAGTGTGTGTGGTGGGGTCTGCTCCGTTTTCTAGGCAAGAGATCTGCAGCCATCTCTGAATTGGGCCTTGCGTGGGCTAACATGGTAAAAAAAAAAACACGGGGCAATATGGTAAAAGAAAATGGGCAGACTACATGGGCCAAGTGGTTCTTATTTGCCGTTAAATTCTCTGTTTCTATGGATATCCTTACAAAGAATACACAGGGGCAGGGACAGTAATATCACAGCAACCTAACTGACTGAAATTTGAGCTTTTTGACCCATGTCTAAAGGATGTAAGAGAGAAGAATGGACGCAAAAGCTTTAATAGAAAGATTTAAACACAGCTGCTGTGAAATGCAACATAAATAAGATTTTACTTACCGATAAATCTATTTCTCGGAGTCCGTAGTGGATGCTGGGGTTCCTGAAAGGACCATGGGGAATAGCGGCTCCGCAGGAGACAGGGCACAAAAAGTAAAGCTTTCCGATCAGGTGGTGTGCACTGGCTCCTCCCCCTATGACCCTCCTCCAGACTCCAGTTAGGTACTGTGCCCGGACGAGCGTACACAATAAGGGAGGATTTTGAATCCCGGGTAAGACTCATACCAGCCACACCAATCACACCGTACAACTTGTGATCTAAACCCAGTTAACAGTATGATAACAGCGGAGCCTCTGAAAGATGGCTTCCTTTAACAATAACCCGAATTAGTTAACAATAACTATGTACAACTTATGCAGATAATCCGCACTTGGGATGGGCGCCCAGCATCCACTACGGACTCCGAGAAATAGATTTATCGGTAAGTAAAATCTTATTTTCTCTATCGTCCTAGTGGATGCTGGGGTTCCTGAAAGGACCATGGGGATTATACCAAAGCTCCCAAACGGGCGGGAGAGTGCGGATGACTCTGCAGCACCGAATGAGAGAACTCCAGGTCCTCCTTAGCCAGAGTATCAAATTTGTAAAATTTTACAAACGTGTTCTCCCCTGACCACGTAGCTGCTCGGCAAAGTTGTAATGCCGAGACCCCTCGGGCAGCCGCCCAAGATGAGCCCACCTTCCTTGTGGAGTGGGCCTTTACAGATTTAGGCTGTGGCAAGCCTGCCACAGAATGTGCAAGTTGGATTGTGCTACAGATCCAACGAGCAATCGTCTGCTTAGACGCAGGAGCACCCATCTTGTTGGGTGCATACAATATAAACAACGAGTCAGATTTTCTGACTCCAGCTGTCCTTGCAATATATATTTTTAATGCTCTGACAACGTCCAGTAACTTGGAGTCCTCCAAGTCACTTGTAGCCGCAGGCACTACAATAGGCTGGTTCAGATGAAATGCTGACACCACCTTAGGGAGAAAATGCGGACGAGTTCGCAGTTCTGCCCTGTCCGAATGGAAAATCAGATATGGGCTTTTGTAAGATAAAGCTGCCAATTCTGACACTCTCCTGGCAGAAGCCAGGGCTAGAAGCATGGTCACTTTCCATGTGAGATATTTCAAATCCACCTTTTTTAGTGGTTCAAACCAATGAGATTTTAGGAAGTCCAAAACCACATTTAGATCCCACGGTGCCACTGGAGGCACCACAGGAGGCTGTATATGCAGCACTCCCTTAACAAAGGTCTGGACTTCAGGGACTGAAGCCAATTCTTTTTGAAAGAAAATCGACAGGGCCGAAATTTGAACCTTAATAGATCCCAATTTGAGACCCATTGACAATCCTGATTGCAGGAAATGTAGGAATCGACCCAGTTGAAATTCCTCCGTCGGAGCACTCCGATCTTCGCACCACGCAACATATTTTCGCCAAATTCGGTGATAATGTTGCACGGTTACTTCCTTCCTTGCTTTAATCAAAGTAGGAATGACTTCTTCCGGCATGCCTCTTTCCTTTAGGATCCGGCGTTCAACCGCCATGCCGTCAAACGCAGCCGCGGTAAGTCTTGAAACAGACAGGGACCCTGCTGAAGCAAGTCCCTCCTTAGAGGTAGAGGCCACGGATCTTCCGTGATCATCTCTTGAAGTTCCGGGTACCAAGTCCTCCTTGGCCAATCCGGAACCACTAGTATCGTTCTTACGCCTCTTTGCCGTATAATTCTCAATACTTTTGGTATGAGAGGCAGAGGAGGAAACACATACACCGACTGGTACACCCAAGGCGTTACCAGCGCGTCCACAGCTATTGCCTGCGGATCTCTTGACCTGGCGCAATACCTGTCCAGTTTTTTGTTGAGGCGAGACGCCATCATGTCCACCATTGGTCTTTCCCAACGGGTTACCAGCATGTGGAAGACTTCTGGATGAAGTCCCCACTCTCCCGGGTGAAGATCGTGTCTGCTGAGGAAGTCTGCTTCCCAGTTGTCCACTCCCGGGATGAACACTGCTGACAGTGCTATCACATGATTCTCTGCCCAGCGAAGAATCCTTGCAGCTTCTGCCATTGCCCTCCTGCTTCTTGTGCCGCCCTGTCTGTTCACATGGGCGACTGCCGTGATGTTGTCCGACTGGATCAATACCGGTTTTCCCTGAAGCAGAGGTTCTGCCTGGTTTAGAGCATTGTATATTGCTCTTAGTTCCAGAATGTTTATGTGAAGAGACGTTTCCAGGCTCGTCCATACTCCCTGGAAGTTTCTTCCTTGTGTGACTGCTCCCCAGCCTCTCAGGCTGGCGTCCGTGGTCACCAGGATCCAATCCTGTATGCCGAATCTGCGGCCCTCCAATAGATGAGCACTCTGCAACCACCACAGAAGAGACACCCTTGTCCTTGGAGACAGGGTTATCCGTAGGTGCATCTGAAGATGCGACCCTGACCATTTGTCCAACAGATCCCTTTGGAAAATTCTTGCGTGGAATCTGCCGAATGGAATCGCTTCGTAAGAAGCCACCATTTTTCCCAGGACTCTTGTGCATTGATGTACAGACACCTTTCCTGGTTTTAGGAGGTTCCTGACAAGCTCGGATAACTCCTTGGCTTTTTCCTCCGGGAGAAAAACCTTTTTCTGAACCGTGTCCAGAATCATCCCTAGGAACAGCAGACGAGTTGTCGGCATTAACTGGGATTTTGGAATATTCAGAATCCACCCGTGCTGTTTTAGCACTTCTTGAGACAGTGCTAATCCCATCTCTAGCTGTTCTCTGGACCTCGCCCTTATTAGGAGATCGTCCAAGTATGGGATAATTAATACGCCTTTTCTTCGAAGAAGAATCATCATCTCGGCCATTACCTTTGTAAAGATCCGAGGTGCCGTGGACAATCCGAACGGCAGCGTCTGAAACTGATAGTGACAGTTTTGTACAACGAACCTGAGGTACCCCTGGTGTGAGGGGTAAATTGGAACGTGGAGATACGCATCCTTGATGTCCAAGGATACCATAAAGTTCCCCTCTTCCAGGTTCGCTATCACTGCTCTGAGTGACTCCATTTTGAACTTGAACTTCTTTATGTACAGGTTCAAGGACTTCAGATTTAGAATAGGCCTTACCGAGCCATCCGGCTTCGGTACCACAAAAAGAGTGGAATAATACCCCTTCCCTTGTTGCAGAAGAGGTACCTTGACTATCACCTGCTGAGAGTACAGCTTGTGAATGGCTTCCAACACCGTCTCCCTTTCGGAGGGGGACGTTGGTAAAGCAGACCTCAGGAAACGGCGAGGTGGATCTGTCTCTAATTCCAACCTGTATCCCTGAGATATTATCTGCAGGATCCAGGGATCTACTTGCGAGTGAGCCCACTGCGCGCTGTAATTTTTGAGACGACCGCCCACCGTCCCCGAGTCCGCTTGAGAAGCCCCAGCGTCATGCTGAGGCTTTTGTAGAAGCCGGGGAGGGCTTCTGATCCTGGGAAGGAGCTGCGTGTTGCTGTCTCTTCCCTCGACCTTTGCCTCGTGGCAAATATGAATAGCCCTTTGCTCTCTTATTTTTAAAGGAACGAAAGGGCTGCGGTTGAAAAGTCGGTGCCTTTTTCTGTTGGGGAGTGACTTGAGGTAGAAAGGTGGATTTCCCGGCTGTAGCCGTGGCCACCAAATCTGATAGACCGACTCCAAATAACTCCTCCCCCTTATACGGCAAAACTTCCATATGCCGTTTTGAATCCGCATCGCCTGTCCACTGTCGCGTCCATAAAGCTCTTCTGGCCGAAATGGACATAGCACTTACCCGTGATGCCAGTGTGCATATATCCCTCTGTGCATCACGCATATAAAGAAATGCATCCTTTATTTGTTCTAACGACAGTAGAATATTGTCCCTGTCCAGGGTATCAATATTTTCAATCAGGGATTCTGACCAAACTACCCCGCGCACTGCCCATCCAGGCAGTTGCTACAGCTGGTCGTAGTATAACACCTGCATGTGTGTATATACTTTTTTGGATATTTTCCATCCTCCTATCTGATGGATCTTTAAGTGCGGCCGTCTCAGGAGAGGGTAACGCCACTTGTTTAGATAAGCGTGTTAGCGCCTTGTCCACCCTAGGAGGTGTTTCCCAGCGCTCCCTAACCTCTGGCGGGAAAGGGTATAATGCCAATAATTTCTTTGAAATTATCAGCTTTTTATCAGGGGCAACCCACGCTTCATTACACACGTCATTTAGTTCTTCTGATTCAGGAAAAACTATAGGTAGTTTTTTCATACCCCACATAATACCCTGTTTAGTGGTACCTGTAGTATCAGCTAAATGTAACGCCTCCTTCATTGCCAAAATCATATAACGTGTGGCCCTACTGGAAAATACGGTTGATTCGTCACCGTCACCACTGGAGTCATCGCCTGTGTCTGGGTCTGTGTCGACCGACTGAGGCAAAGGGCGTTTCACAGCCCCTGACGGTGTTTGAGTCGCCTGGACAGGCACTAATTGATTGTCCGGCCGTCTCATGTCGTCAAACGACTGCTTTAGCGTGTTGACACTATCCCGTAGTTCCATAAATAAAGGCATCCATTCTGGTGTCGACCCCCTAGGAGGTGACATCCCCATATTTGGCAATTGCTCCGCCTCCACACCAATATCGTCCTCATACATGTCGACACACACGTACCGACACACAGCAGACACACAGGGAATGCTCCTAATGAAGACAGGACCCACTAGCCCTTTGGGGAGACAGAGGGAGAGTTTGCCAGCACACACCAAAAGCGCTATATATATATCAGGGATAGCCTTATAATAAGTGCTCCCCTATAGCTGCTTTGTTATATAAAAATATCGCCATAAATTTGCCCCCCCTCTCTGTTTTACCCTGTTTCTGTAGTGCAGTGCAGGGGAGAGACCTGGGAGCCGTCCTGACCAGCGGAGCTGTGAGAGGAAATGGCGCCGTGTGCTGAGGAGATAGGCCCCGCCCCTTTTCCGGCGGGCTCGTCTCCCGCTATTTTGAGAAATCAGGCAGGGGTTAAATATCTCCATATAGCCTCTAGGGCTATATGTGAGGTATTTTTAGCCTTTATAGGTACTCATTTTGCCTCCCAGGGCGCCCCCCTCCCAGCGCCCTGCACCCTCAGTGACTGCCGTGTGAAGTGTGCTGAGAGGAAAATGGCGCACAGCTGCAGTGCTGTGCGCTACCTTTAGAAGACTGCAGGAGTCTTCAGCCGCCGATTCTGGACCTCTTCTGTCTTCAGCATCTGCAAGGGGGCCGGCGGCGCGGCTCCGGTGACCATCCAGGCTGTACCTGTGATCGTCCCTCTGGAGCTTGATGTCCAGTAGCCAAGAAGCCAATCCATCCTGCACGCAGGTGAGTTGACTCCTTCTCCCCTCAGTCCCTCGCTGCAGTGATCCTGTTGCCAGCAGGAATCACTGTAACATAAAAAACCTAGCTAAACTTTCTCTAAGCAGCTCTTTAGGAGAGCCACCTAGATTGCACCCTTCTCGGCCGGGCACAAAAATCTAACTGGAGTCTGGAGGAGGGTCATAGGGGGAGGAGCCAGTGCACACCACCTGATCGGAAAGCTTTACTTTTTGTGCCCTGTCTCCTGCGGAGCCGCTATTCCCCATGGTCCTTTCAGGAACCCCAGCATCCACTAGGACGATAGAGAAATAACATTAAACAATATGGGAAACTCAATTTCGCTCAAGGTCTCTTAGCAGCCATGTGCGCTCTACTGATTAGCATACCCAGGGAAATTACGTTCCTGAAACATAATTTATTTCTTTTCTGACATAAGCTAGGTTTCCGTACTCTTTACAGGACCTCGCCCTGCCATTAATTCCCCCTATGAAAGACTGCGTGCAGTACACCATACATGGCAATTGCGCTTTAAAGATCCACAACACTCTAATTAGTAAAAGAACCACAAATCTTTCTCCTAGAAGTATGAGGGCAGATCTGATGCATCAAATTTAAAATTCTTGTTCCCCATTAAATCCTGCGCACGTCTGACGACCTGACGATAATTCATTTTCCTCCGCGCAGCCACAACACAGCGCTAATGGTAAACGGGTCACAGTTGCGTGCCCAGTAATGTCTAGACAAGCGGGAGAGTTCCGAGGACGCTTTTCATTATTACCACGAGTAGCAGAGCAGACCGGTCTGAAGACGGTTCCGCTCGGAGTCACTGTGGGTCCCCCAATCATTATTGATAGAGGCGGCTGTGAAATAACTGGGGAACATTCCCAAATTAATTGCATTTATGTCTCTTACAATTACATTCTCTAAGGAAGTAATAAAGCTGAACACACACACACACACACACACACACACACACACACACACACACACACACACACACACACATACACAAGTTCTGCTTTCCTTGTAGAAACAAGAGGACAGCTTTACTAACATTGCACTAAAGTATAAAATCTACACATAACTATAGTGACCAATGAGACACAAGGTGCCAAATGTAATAAAGCGAGAGTTTCAAAAAGTGAGATATCTGGGAAGGTTTTGCAGTTCTTTTTTTAAAGTGGCAATCATTTACACCGCAAGATCAACCTGGTTTTGCAGTGTAAACGATTGCCACTTTAAAAAAAAACTGCAAAACCTTCCCAGATCTCTCACTTTTTGAAACTCTCGCTCTATTACATTTGGCCCATGCAGTCACTGCCGACATTCTCGGCTCTAGAAAGGTGAAATATGATTGGTTGATGTGGTTAAGTGCAAATATTTTGCCCCTGACTGTAACGGCCCTTACTCCTTGGCGTTACGTTACGTGCCAGTGGCACCACGTGTCTAGGGAGACCGCAAATCTATTAGGGGGGGCAATTGTAGCATCTTTTATTGAATCCAGTCTAGTCAGTTGCGTTGACTGCATATCTACATAGCTGGCACTGTCGGAAAACTATACGCTGCAATGCAAATTGCTCCAGACTGCAAGTGCAAATGCCGGATGGGTGATTTGGGACGAAAGGGCAACATATGACCCCGATGCCAATTGCATTATATATCAGGCATGTCGGTAAATGTGGGCAGAAGAGGATGCCAATCAGCCTGCATGTCTGATCATCTTTTAACGTCATTCATAATCCCAGCTGTTGACCTTAAATGCCCATCACTTCCAATATGGGCACCTGTACATGGTGAAAACTGCAGGGAGATCCCGACGCTTGGGCCAGTAGGAAATGCTCAGAATATGTTTCAAATACTCAACCAGCTGTAATTATGTCGACTGATCCACATTTCATTCTACAATGCCAATAGCGACGTTGCTGAGGTATGAGGCAATCTGTACCTCATGCCTCAGTGACCGTATAAAAGCAATATCATTTTGACTATCATTAATTGGATGAAAACATCCCCTGCTTGTACAGCACAACCCTAGATAAAACGATGCTCCTTAGCTCAGGGCTGACGCAGAGCGCTGCAGAGCAATTCTCCCCTCCGCTAGTGACACGAGCCTAAGAGCATCACGTACCAAATACAGATAAAAACAACTAGGCACCAATAATCGGGGGCTCTCCATGTAACGCACAGCATGTGAGACGTGAGCCTGACACAAGAGGAGCAGCAAGGGGTGGTCACTAGTGTCAAGATTAAAAGTCCAAATGACAAGTTTTGGCATCTGTGAAACTGTAGCCATCCCAAAGCCATGCCGGATCTGAGAACTGAGATATGTAAGGAATATAGGTGGTCATTCCGTTTTTACCAGCTGTGCAAACGCTATGCCGCCGCCCACTGGGAGTGTATTTTAGCTTAGCAGAAGTGCGAACGAAAGGATTGCAGAGCGACGACAAAATAATTTTGTGCAGTTTCAGAGTAGCTCAATACCTACTCCTAGCTTGCGATCACTTCAGACTGTTCAGTTCCGGATTTGACGTCACGAACACGCCCTGCCTTCGCCCAGCCAAGCCTGCGTTTTTCCTGCCACGCCTGCGTTTTTTCGAACACTCCCTGAAAACGGTCAGTTGACACCCAGAAACGCCCACTTCCTGTCAATCACTCTGCGGCCAGCAGTGCGACTGAAAAGCTTCGCTAGACCTTGTGTGAAACTACATCGGCCGTTGTGAAAGTACGTCGCGACTGCGCATTGCGCCGCATGCGCAGAAGTGCCATTTTTTTTGCATCATCGTTGCGCAGCGAACATTTTCAGCTAGCGATCAACTCGGAATGACCCCCATAGAATGTGTGTGAAGGGAGGAGAGGGGTTCTATAGCCGAAACACTGACTGCAGTTTGGAGAGGTGTACGGAGCGCCTGTCTAGAAAATAAGTAATTACAACGCCAAACTCCCGTCATCTCTGACAAGGATGTCTGCTAACAGAGCCTGGTAGCGCCCTGTCCTATCGTGGTGAGACGGACGCTAACAGCAGGACGTCGCTATTACAAAGCGACGACAGCTAAAAATCTAAGATCGATTTTTTTCATTGGTGTTAAAGGCTGATATTGCCTTTCAGAATCCCAATAAGTACCATGGATGCTGCAGAATCTACTGCAGCAACTGCTGGGGGCTCAGCAAATAATATGTGACGTATGCCGTGTGACTGTGGCGACCGCAGCCGTCCCCCGGCTGTACGCACCTGTACTTAAAGTGGAAGGAGGGGAACTTAGTCGTCACCCACACCACCTGGGCACAGTTAAGATGATCTCTGATTGGCTGCCGCAGAGGGGGGGGGGGGGGAGGACTGATGATCAGTTTCCCCTAGGGGGAGGAGCCGTCTCGGGGGGAAGGTAGGTATAGCCATCAGTGCGATCACTATTGATGGTTTCCACAGACTGCGAAATAGTGAGTGACCATCGATGGTAACAGACTATGTAATGGAGGACTATCAATGGTTTCACCCACCGATTGTCATCCCTGCTCTTTTAATGACAGGCCCGTGGGCCAATCAGAACAAAGGGGTGGAGCTTCACAAGTGCATCAAGGGGTAAAGCTAGGCTCCATGTCCCAGCACCAACTAGGGAGCGGGGTTGGAGACCATCGGTGCCATTAATGGTAGAGAATCATTGGTTCCCATGAATCGATGGCAAAACTATCCAATACTGATATTAAACCATTGATAGTTTCTATGCCCCGCCGCGTGAAGGGGAGATTTTTTTTTTCAATAAAAAAAGTTACCCTGAGCAAGAGACAGGGAATCTATCAATGGCAGGCGAGTTACAGATTACAGTCAGCGTGGCTAATGTCACCGTCTGATCGCTTTCTTTCTTTTTCTCCTTAATTTATTTATTTAAAAAAAAATGATCTGAGATGAGCCAAGATTCATAGCGCTATTAGTGGAGCCAGCATGTGATATTTTTCTCGCTTCGGGTGACATTTTATTACGAGCCCGTTGCCGTAACATTATTTGTCTAAAAATACACTCTGAATGCATTTGCTTGGGAAGGAAAATAAAATAAAAATGTCTTTAAATTAACATTCCCCAGAAAGAAATGTCAGCCTGTAAGTGACGCTCCAAGCAGGGAGAGGCGTTTAACCATCCTGTATACAGCTAAAGGACTATACACGTTCAGTGTTGCAGTCGTTAATTACCAAGTGCAAAAATCGATTTTACCCTTCACATTTTTATCAGGAGCTAGCGTCATCACTGAGGCACGAGGCCACTGGTGCCTCAGTGATATAAAAAGGTCTGAGGGAACCACCACTGTCTGTATGTATCAGGTCCACAATATACGCTGCTCTGCCAGCACTATTACACGGCCTCTTTCCGCCACAGTGCCCAACCTCACACAATCGCAGCGAGTGTGACTTTCCATGATAAAGCTATTTTCACCGTAATAATCGCATATCAAAAAGAGGGAAAAAACATTTGAATGCAGCCGCTTGCGGAGAACTGTGCAAATACATCATCGCAGCATGGCGTGGAGTCTGTAATGCAACATTTATTACACTCTAGTGGCAGAAAAAAATGCAACACACGGAAATATTTTATTTATGCAAACAATAATTCACCTCTAAGACAGCATCCGTGCGCAATAAAATAGAGATTTTTGAAATATATATATATATATATATATATAAAATATACAACAGAATAATCAAATAAATTGGAATTGATTTATGTAAAAAAACTTAACTTTATACATATATAGTTAAACAAATAAAGATATATATATATATATATATACACACACACACACACACACACCGCTAGCTATATATATATATATATATATATATATATGCACGAACACACACACACGCAACGCTTTATACATATATATATATATATATACACACGCACAGATATATATATATATATATAAATATATATATATCTATAGCTATATACATCTTAACTTTATACATATATAGTTTAACAGATAAAGATATATATATATATATATATATATACACACACATATACATACACACACCGATTATATATATATATATATATATATATATATATATAAAAAATAGATATGCACGAACACACACACGCACCGCTATATATACACACACTGCTATATATATATATAAATATATATATATATATATATATATATATACATATACACTGCTCAAAATAATAAAGGGAACACATAAACAACACACTGTAACTCCAAGTCAATCACACTTCTGTGAAATCAAACTGTCCACTTAGGAAGCAACACTGATTGACAATCAATTTCACATGCTGTTGTGCAAATGGAATAGACAACAGGTGGAAATTATAGGCAATTAGCAAGACACCCCCAATAAAGGAGTTGTTCTGCAGGTGGTGACCACAGACCACTTCTCAGCTCCTATGCTTTCTGGCTGATGTTTTGGTCACTTTTGAAAGCTGGCGGTGCTTTCACTCTAGTGGTAGCATGAGACGGAGTCTACAACCCACACAAGTGGCTCAGGTAGTGCAGCTCATCCAGGATGGCACATCAATGCGAGCTGTGGCAAGAAGGTTTGCTGTGTCTGTCAGCGTAGTGTCCAGAGCATGGAGGCGCTACCAGGAGACAGGCCAGTACATCAGGAGACGTGGAGGAGGCCGTAGGAGGGCAACAACCCAGCAGCAGGACCGCATCCTCCGCCTTTGTGCAAGGAGGAACAGGAGGAACACTGCCAGAGCCCTGCAAAATGACCTCCAGCAAGCCACAAATGTGCATGTGTCTACTCAAACGATCAGAAACAGACTCCATGAGGGTGGTATGAGGGCCCAACGTCCACAGGTGGGGGTTGTGCTTACAGCCCAACACCGTGCAGGACGTTTGGCATTTGCCAGAGAACACCAAGATTGGCAAATTCGCCACTGGCACCCTGTGCTCTTCATAGATGAAAGCAGGTTCTCACTGGTCACGTGTGACAGATGTGACAGAGTCTGGAGACGCCAAGGAGAACGTTCTGCTGCCTGCAACATCCTCCAGCATGACCGGTTTGGCAGTGGGTCAGTAATGGTGTGGGGTGGCATTTCTTTGGGGGGCCGCACAGCCCTCCATGGGCTCGCCAGAGGTAGCCTGACTGCCATTAGGTACCGAGATAAGATCCTCAGACCCCTTGTGAGACCATATGCTGGTGCGGTTGGCTCTGGGTTCCTCCTAATGCAAGACAATGCTAGACCTCATGTGGCTGGAGTGTGTCAGCAGTTCCTGCAAGACGAAGGCATTGATGCTATGGACTGGCCCGCCCATTCCCCAGACCTGAATCCAATTGAACACATCTGGGACATCATGTCTCGCTCCATCCACCAACGCCACGTTGCACCACAGACTGTCCAGGAGTTGGCGGATGCTTTAGTCCAGGTCTGGGAGGAGATCCCTCAGGAGACCATCCGCCACCTCATCAGGAGCATGCCCAGGCATTGTAGGGAGGTCATACAGGCACGTGGAGGCCATACACACTACTGAGCCTCATTTTGACTTGTTTTAAGGACATTACATCAAAGTTGGATCAGCCTGTAGTGTGTTTTTCCACTTTCATTTTGAGGGTGACACCAAATCCAGACCTCCATGGGTTAATAAATTTGATTTCCATTGATAATTTGTGTGTGATTTTGTTGTCAGCACATTCAACTATGTAAAGAACAAAGTATTTAATAAGAATATTTCATTCATTCAGATCTAGGATGTGTTATTTTAGTGTTCCCTTTATTTTTTTGAGCAGTGTGTGTGTGTGTGTGTGTGTGTGTGTGTGTGTGTGTGTGTGTGTGTGTGTGTGTGTGTACCACTGATAGTGTAGCAATTTGAGACTACATGGAACAAATCACAGATGGCAGGTTCAGTTGAAACCTCGACTCTATAGACCACATACAATTATAGAAAAAAAGGTGAATACGCCGGTGCACACTCCAATTGCTAAGAACTCCAGTATTACCAGAGCTCTAAGTGTTTAGAGTGTGCACCTGTATTTGGAGGGCAGGCTGGATCTTGTAGTGCCATTTGGCGGATCTAGGGGTGACTCCAGGTAGGTTGGCTCTGAATTTAGATAAATCTGTATATGTGCTATTATCATGTGTCCTTACAGTAGACAATTATACGACCCAGAGTGGGTACTGCTATTATGCAGTGTTAGGGACCACCAGTATCAGAGAAGCCTTGCCGCGGCCTGGTGGCTTAACCATATCTTTGCAAATATGTGCAACTGAGATCTCTGAATTTTCTGTTATCATGTAGTGTTCAAGTCTTAGGTGGTCAATCCGAGTTGTTCGCTCGCTAGCTACTTTTAGCAGCATTGCACACGCAAAGCCGCCGCCCTCTGGGAGTGTATCTTAGCATAGCAGAATTGCTAACGAAAGATTAGCAATTCTGCTATTATGTATTTCCTTGCAGTTTCTGAGTAGCTCCAGACCTACTCCTAGATTGCGATCACCTCAGTCCGTTTAGTTCCTGGTTTGACGTCACAAACCCAGCGTCTGGCCAGCCACTCCCCCGTTTCTCCAGCCACTCCTGCGTTTTCTGCTGGCACGCCTGCGTTTTTTTAGCACACTCCCGGAAAACGCTCAGTTACCACCCAGAAACGCTCACTTCCTGTCAATCACACTACGATCAACAGAGCGACTGAAAAGCTTTGTTCGCCCGTGAGTAAAATGGCATAGTTTTGTGTAAAATTGCTTAGCGCGTGCGCAGAACTGCCGGATTTTAGCCTATTAGCAATTCTGCTAAAAATAGCAGCGAGCGAACAACTCGGAATGACCACCCTAATGCGGTGTCAAAGTCAGAAAAATATCACGATGCACACTGCCATATTTGCACCTCATACAGGTCCGCGCTGCGCATGCGTGCGCTCTCCCGTGCGTGCGCATACCCGCTGTTGCGTGCACCCGCAGGCGCACGGTATGCGCATTTACGGTAGAGTTTGTGTGCGCCTAGCGTGCGACTCGATCGTTACATATTTTAACCATATAATGTATTTTGTAGATCATGGTCCCCTTGATAGATTCTGAAAGTTTAGTTAATATAGCATGTTCATGGACAAAGAGATCCCTCTTTGTTTGATACGAAGGGTCAGACATGGGTCATACAGTGGTGTTTAGTATCCATCGGAAGAGTATTTAATTAGCAATATTCCGGTGTTGGTTTGAAGCGGATCAATCGCTCGTGCGAATAGTTATGGACATAAGAAGTTTATGTCCATTTACTATTATTTGCACTTACTTATCCATGCGGCGGGAAACCTAGTTTCCCACCCACCTGAGCAGTTGGAAATGGTCTCAGCCCACCTGTATGAATCAACCTATGACCTTTTGTTATAATGCGAAGACGAATTCCTGTGTCCAATGAACAATGAGATTGTAGGGACCATTGAATTGTATTGTGTGTGGGGCATAAATAGACAAGCCGACCTGATCCAGCTCACTCTTCAACGGTTCTCATCACTGATAATCGGGAGCTGGATATTCAGAAAGGCGCATGCGATCGTTCCCTTTGTGCGTAAGTTTTCTCCGCAATCATATTGTCTTTATTGTTATTGTGAGCCATATCTCTCTCTCTCTCCTCCTCTTTCTCTCTCATTTTCCCTTAAACGTAATTGTATTGTATTGTATTTCCTGTGTAGTTATCTGGTTAGTTAGTCTATGTTATATTGTAGTGTATGACTTGTATTGTATTATTCTTTTTCAAGTATAACATTCATATAAGGCGTTAGACCCTAAGCCCAGTATTTGTGTAGTTCTTATAGTGTTAAGTATTCTCAGAGCGTCGGTGACGCTCGAACAGCTTTTAAGTTAATAAGGTTACACTGTGTTGCATCTACACTCTATCACTACACTAAGGTTTTCCTGTATAATACATTGTTCATGGTTTACACATAAAGGTTTAACATTGTGAGCGTCAGCGCCGCTGGTGATCTCCTCGTGGTCCAGAGCGTCCGCTACGCTATAGCGAACCATTACGTTAGTCGGCAGCCAATAGCGTGCCTGCCTGTGATCTCTTGGCCGTGAGCGAACGTGACGCTTGAGCGTCTCGACTACGGCTAAGCGATTGTTACGCAACGTGCGTACCCTTACGGTATTCCATACGTCAATAGCGTACAGTGTTCTTAGACCTCTTAAAGGGTTTTAAATAAGATAAATATTTGGCTTTATCAATTGGCGGCTCGTTCGTCCTTCACATATCTCTGCTAGGTAATTTCAGCAGACATTATCCATCAGCAAAGGGCGGGAGATCATATTCCTCGTAGTGCTGCCTGGATAAGCGTCTGCTTCACTTAGTAAAGGGTGCTGAGGGAATCCGGAACCGGAGGTAAAAACAACACGCTAGTGTCTTTTAAAACTGTTTATTTCTGTCTTGCGTACGCACACACGCATATCTGCATTTCTTTTTCATTCGTGTATTTTCATATATCACTCTCCTGTTTGCCATTTTATAATTGATAAACGTGCTAAGAGAGATTTGTCGCTATTTCATAGTTAAAGTGTAAAAGTAATACATTAAGGGATAAATTGCAAAGCACGCACGCAGCTCTACCTAAAGATACAAGGAGAGATTGGTGTGGTGTTCGGTAGATGATCGAGGATCATCTACATTGATAAACGTGTAAATTGTGTTACGGTGGATATTTGCTTTGTGTACACGTGTCTCTAACAAAAGGCTGAGACTCGCGTACGCAACTCAAAGGCCGACGCACGCAGCGTATATTACGCAACGGAGCGTCCGGGTACGCCCACGTAACTCAAATCACACGCTAGTGTTATTTTAACAGGCGAAAAGGTGGCAACGCGATAAATAGCGCAAATCGATTTTAGTGTCCGAAATTTAGACTAACAGATCCTTCTCCAAATTTACAACACATCTGGTCTAAAGGAAAAGAAAATTTCTGCGCAGAAATAGAAATAGAAACAAAAGTGTACATGTGGTGAGTGAGTGTTTGCAATTATATAAGTTCTACAATTTTTGAGGTTGAACCACAAGAAGTCGAGTTCTCGTGAGGTACATGCATGTAAGTGACGTACATGGTGGCTAGGGAGGCATCCCTTGTTAAACATAAAATTTGAGCATTAGAGTGTAGCAGACCAGGAGGTCACACTGTAGCAGCAGACCAGGAGGTCTTATAACAAGACCAGGAGGTCCAGTTACAGCAGACTAAGAAGTCCGCTATAGAGACAAGTAGCACAACACCAGGAAGGGTTGGTGCGGAACCCATATAGGCCATAAAGCTCTGGCTGAAGGAATTCGCAGCCGTAATTTTCGATTCCACTGGTCGCTCCGCACATAAGATTAGTTGCTTATGTGCAGAACGATTGTACCGCACGTAATTGTGTGCATTAGTTAGTAATCTGACCCAGTGCCATTTGTGTACGAAAGGGGTCATAAACGCTATTTGTACATTCTAACGTGATTTGTGTAATTTTTTTATTTTAAGGGAGGTTCGCCAGTCACTTGGGAACTATCCAGCAACCAATAGTTACTGGAAAGAGTAAGTGCTCTGCGGATCACCCTCACATGTTCCAGTAAATAGCGGTTCAGGTCGCAGGGGCCCTGGGTCGAGTACGCCAGCACTAGGACAGTGTGTAGGTCGTATTGGTCGGCGTGGGCGAGTGAGTGGGGTACTCGGTAAACCACCACCGTCAGCCTATCTTGAACATTTTGGTTTTGTAAGGGTTCGCTGAAGAAAGCAACACCTACAGGTATGGGGGCCAATTGTTCAGGTAGGGGGCGATCAACCTCGGTTCGGGTTGATTCAGTGAACCGACCAATCGGGTCGGCAAGGTACGTAATGTGTGAAAAGTACGGTTCACACACAGAAGTTTTATGTGATGAATGGGAGAGAATGACGGTACATGACGGGGAGAAGTTCCCAAGAGTAGGCAGCTTTAGCCCAGAAGTGTTACAAAATCTAAGGAGGAGGATATGTCTCATTAAATCAACAAAGAGACGGATCAAACATTATGATTATTTGCAGTTATGGCAACAGGAGGGTGAAATACAGAGAGGATTGGCTCAGGCGGCGGGATCTAACCCTATCAAGAAACGGATAGCCACGGCCCCGCCGTCACCTTAAATATCAGGAGAGAAATTGGTTGCGGAGAATGACGCACTAGGGTGTAACAAACAAACACTTAGCAACTGTGTAAATGTTAATAAGTTAACCAATGCAAGTATTAACCCGTGCAAGTTGTACCCTGTTTTGAACTTTCCCCAGGAGTGTGATCAAGAGGACGAATCGGCAACAATATCGGCGCTCTCTCTAGCAGCCACCATATCAGAAACTACAGTAGGCACGGCCCAACCCTTAAGATTAGTAACAAAGGCCCCTAGCGGAGGGACAGGTGAGGTCGTATCTACGGGTAAGTATGGCACCATACACTATGCTGAAACCATTTCACCACAGGCTGTAGAATCTACACAGAATGATGTTGCTAGACTTAATCCTGTTAGGGTAATAGCTGTTCCAAATGGGAAAACAGACACCACAGGAGTCACTCCCATTAGGAATATTGCCATGTATAGCCCATTTTCCCGAATGGAATTAAGAACCATAGTGACTGAATTCCCTGACCCTAGGAAAGACTTAGTTGCTAGCCAGAAATACATCAGAGACCTAGGGAACACTTTAGAGCCCAATAACAAAGACTGGCAGGTATTGCTGAGGGCTTGTTTACCCTCCAATGTCGACTCAGCTCAATTTTTAGCTGACTGTGGATTGGATCAGGATATACCTCTTACAGATGTGTAGAACAAAGACAACGTAAAAAGAATAAATTTACAGTTAAAGGAGTATTTTCCAGCTGTAGTTAAATGGAACAAGATTTTCTCCATTAAACAAAAAGAGTCAGAAACAGCTGCAGAGTATTTTCACCGGGCACTATTAGAAATGGCTAAATACACAGGCATAGAGGACATTAAAACCAACATAAACCATAGAGAAGTAGCAGTATCTGTGTTAATGGATGGTTTGAAAGAAGCATTAAAAACAAGGGTACAGACCACGCAACCATGTTGGCGAGGTCTGTCGGTGGCTACTTTGAGAGAGGCAGCTATTGATCACGATCGGAATATCACCAGACACAGGGAATCACAAGGTGATAAATTAATGGCCGTAAGTATACAGGCCCTGACCACAAGGCAGCCTTTGTATAAATCACCAAACCCTGTGGGTAAGTCAAATGTGGTAACTTGTTATTCTTGTCATAGACAGGGACACATGGCAGGAGACTGTAGAGTGAAAAATTCACAAAAATCATACCAACCCCCTAGACCACGACATGACACACGAAATTGGGATCAGGATCCACAAAGACGGAGTTATGAGCCACATGCAGGGGAAACAAAAAGATACCCCCCGAACAGAGACTGGCAAGCCTCTGCTAGTTCCCAGTTAACTCCTTCACAAGTAGTTGCTGCCAGCGGGATTCAGGGAGGTCACCATACCCAGTAGGGGTGTGGCCATACCTGTAATCTGCAGCCAGTAAAATTGATTGCAAGTCTTGGAAGTGAACCCGAAATTGCAATTAATGTAGCTGGTAAATCATTAAACTTTCTTGTAGATACGGGGGCGGCCAAATCAGTGATAAATTCGACAGTGGGCATGAGAACCACTGGTAAGACAATTCCAGCCATGGGAGTAACGGGAGTAGTCCAGCATTACCCTGTTAGCAAACCAGCCGAGATTACAATAGGGCCTTTACACACCAAGCATTCCTTTTTGCTGGCTGCATCGGCACCGACTAATCTCCTGGGAAGAGACTTATTGTGTAAAATGGGGTGCGTCATTTATTGTACTCCTGAAGGTGTATTCTTGGACATACCTGAGAATCACGCTCAGGAAGTGCGAGACATGTTAGACTCCCCATCAAAATTAATGTCACATACCATTATGACAAATAGGACTCCCTCCCAAGTAGAAGAAATGACATCCCAGATACCAGAGTCACTTTGGACTAAAGATGGACAAGACACTGGATTAATGGCAAACGTAGCTCCAGTAGTTGTACAAGTAAAAGATGGTAGGATAGCTCCAAAAATCCCACAATACCCTCTGAAGCCAGAGGTGGAGTTAGGAGTGTACCCAGTAATAGAGCGCTTGCTACAACAGGGCATTCTGGTAAGAACATCCAGCACAGCCAATAGTCCCATCTTCCCTGTGAAAAAGAGTGGGGGGAGGGGTTACCGGCTAGTGCAGGATCTAAGGGGGATTAACAAAGTAGTTGAGAGTCAGTTCCCCGTAGTGCCAAATCCAGCTGTCATCCTTATGCAAATCCCTCCCACTGCGAAATTTGTCACTGTTATTGACCTCTGCTCCGCTTTCTTTTCGGTACCTCTACACCCTGACAGCCAATATTTGTTTGCATTTACATACAGAGGAGTCCAATACACCTGGACTCGATTACCACAAGGTTTCATAGACAGTCCAAGTATATTTTCCCAGGCTTTGCATGATTGTTTACAGTCTTTCCAACCAGAGAATGGATCAATATTGATACAGTACGTGGATGATTTACTACTGTGTTCAGATTCATTGGAAGCGTCCCTGAAGGATACGAAACAGCTCCTGTTTCATCTTTCAGACACAGGACACAAGGTTTCCAAAGACAAGTTGCAATTAAGCCAAACTAAAGTAAAATACTTGGGACACTGTCTAACACAAGGACTGAGACACCTGACCGCTGATAGAATTCAAGCAATTAGAGACATGACTCTGCCTCAAACCCAGCAACAGATCAGAACGTTTTTAGGAATGTGTGGGTATTGCCGTAACTGGATCCCAGGATTTTCCATTCTGGCATTACCTTTGCAGGAGATGGTCTCCTCAAACAAACCTGATCGGATTTTGCATACAGACAAGTCCGAAATGGCATTTGAGAGACTTAAACAGTGCCTAACGCAGGCGCCAGCATTAGGCATGCCAGACTATGGGAAACCCTTTGAGCTGTACGGAACAGAAAGTGCTGGTTGCGCGGCAGGCGTCCTAACCCAAAAGCATGGTGATGCCAGCAGGCCGGTAGCATACTACAGCGCTCAGCTAGATACGGTAGCGCGATCCCTCCCCACATGCTTGCGAAGCGTTGCTGCGATAGCATTGCTAGTAACAAAAAGCGAAGATGTAGTGCTAGGTCACAACCTCACAATTCATACACCACATGCAGTGTCAGCCTTGTTAAATTCTGCCCAAACCAGGCACGTCTCATCAGCGCGGTTTACAGGATGGGAATTGGCACTAATGGCCCCCGTAAACATCACCATAAGGAGATGCAGTGCATTAAATCCTGCAACATATCTCCCAGGTGTGCCTGGACAGGCACAAAGGGTGGAGGATGAGAGTGATGGGGAAGGAGGATTTAATACAAAGGAGGACACACATGATTGTATGGAATATTTGACCCAAAATTTTACCGCAAGGCCTGACATCAGTGACAACCCACTGGAAGATGTAGATCTTACCTTCTACACGGATGGTAGTTGTCACAGACAGTCAGACTCGGGAGACTTGTGTACTGGATACGCAGTCGTAGACGACCAAGGCACCATAGAAGCTGAACCGCTAGGCCCACCTCACTCAGCCCAGGTTGCTGAACTGGTCGCCCTAACCAGAGCATGTGAATTGGCTAAGGGCAAGTCAGCCAATATCTACACCGACTCCAGATACGCATTCGGGGTAGTCCATGATTTCGGAGCCCTATGGCGCCTCAGAAATTTCATGACGGCAGCTGGTACACCGGTAGCGCATGCAGCTCACATCAAAAGGCTTCTAACAGCGATACAGGAACCCGACAGAGTGGCTGTTATCAAGTGTAAAGCACACACATATAGCCAGGACCCAGTATCACTTGGTAACAGCCGAGCAGACGAAGCTGCTAAGTTAGCTGCTGGTACCCCCAGACAAACAGACACCACACAACTGATGGTATTTAATACCATCAACACACAGAAGTTGTGTGAAATGCAAAATTTGTGTTCCACACAGGAAAAGGCAGTCTGGAAGGCAAAGGGATATGGCCAGGAGTCCTCAGGACTCTGGACGGATGGACAAGGTAAACCAGTGGCCCCCAGAGCATATCTTCCATGTTTAGCTGAGGCAGCACACGGGCTGACTCATCTGGGCAAGGAGGGAATGTGCAAGTTGGTAAGAGCATATTGGTGCGCCCCAGGATTTTCATCTCATGCGAGTAAGAGAGCAATGTCATGCCTTACCTGCTTGAGAAAGAATATCGGAAAGGCAATACCAACAGAACCATCTCATATCCCACCTACAGCCGGCCCTTTTCAGGTAATACAGATTGACTTTATTCAATTACCCCCTTGTCGAAATTTGAAATATGTACTTGTTTGTATAGATGTATTCTCAAATTGGGTCGAAGCATTTCCTGCGGCCACAAACACCGCTATGTTTACTGCTAAGAAAATTGTGCAGGAATTTGTATGTAGATATGGTATCCCTAGAATAATTGAAAGTGATAGGGGTACCCATTTTACAGGTGATGTCTTTCAAGGAATGTGTAAGTTAATGGGAATTGATAGTAAGCTGCACACTCCATACCGTCCCCAGGCGAGTGCGAAGGTGGAAAGAGTGAACAGCACTATTAAAAATAAACTGAGCAAAGTTATGGCAGAGACAGGATTGACATGGCCAGAAGCTTTACCCATTGTACTGTACAGCATCAGAACCACTCCCAGGTCCCCTCTTAATCTGTCTCCCTTTGAAATCTTGTTTGGTCGACAACCGCATGTTATGATTAACCCTCAGGATGATTTGAAATGTAACAATGAAGTGACTGTAAAGTACCTGGTTAACATGAGTAAACAGTTAAGGAAGCAAAATGATAATTTGAAGTTAATGATTCCTGATTTACCAGATAGTAATTGTCATGACATTGAACCTGGGGATTATGTAATGATACGGAATTTTCTACGCTCAGGTTGCCTTATTGACAGATGGGAAGGACCATACCAAGTCTTATTGACTAGCACTACAGCATTGAAGGTTGCCGAGAGAGAGACTTGGGTTCATTCGTCCCATTGTAAGAAGGTTGCTGATCCAGAGAGGTCCCGTGATAAGGAACAGACGGTAGAGGAAATTGTATCACTGGAGTGTCTGTTCCAGGAGGACTGAGGCGGCACCTGAGCATTGAAGATCACAAGATCAAAAGCAGTTGTCGATTTCCTGTTCCCTTTTATTGTTTTTCTCCACTTCCCATCCCCCTCTCCCTCAACTATTTTTTTTTTTCCCCCTTCTCATTCTTCTCCGTTTCCTCCTATAAGATGGACTTGCCCCAAGAGACTGTGATCCGGATTTTCCTGTTGACCATGATGTTGACCAGAGCAGTCTGTTCCGGCGAGAGTACCATGGAGGTCGAGAGAGGTTCTGGAATGGGTTCTGATGACAAAGATGGAGGCGTAGTTTTCCAAGAACAACTTAACCAACAAGTAAAGGCGAGTATCAGAAAACGATCCGATAGCATTGACAATAGAAGGAATTGTGAAGGATTGTTAGCTGAAGAAAACTGTATCTGTAGGCTCTGTGACAATGTAGTTGAGGATGGGTGCATCAAGAAATGCCAATCCAGTTTTAATATCCACATGGACCGGCATCCATTGAGTGACTATCACTCCTTAGTGGGTAGTGTGTTAAATCAAACAGATTGTTGGGTATGCTCTCAAGTACCTCAAGGTCATAGCAAATCAGGACTTGTACCATTCCCTTTAACGGTAGGAGAGGTACTTGAGCTAAAGGGTGGGAGACCGGTGGACAGGAGGTTTAATATCTCCAGTCCTCCTAGTTTGAAGCTCCACCAATATCATGTGGATAGATCCCTAATATGTTTTAACATTACCAATCCCCGAAAGCCGGGAAATTGGGAAGTGTCATGGAGTAACCAAACCATGACCTTTTCATATAGAGCAGATAGAATGCCTACAGATACAGAGCTTATACGCCACATAGCCAGTAGAGAAAAATCTTTCCGATATAGGTATACCCTAGGAAGTAGGATTACGAGAGTTGGAGAGGTATCACCAGGATACTGTGCACACATCGTACAAACTGATACGTGTACTAGACAGATGGGAGAATTAGGGGTAGGAGATTTCACATGGAGGATGTGTAATATGGTTATGTCCTACTCTGTCCCATATGTTCTCCCCGATGATGCATATTTCATATGCGGGAGGAAGGCGTATAAGTGGCTTGCCCCAAACTCTTAAGGATTGTGTTATATTGGAAAAGTACTGCCTGAAGTAATGACTGTATCACATGCCAAAATGAAAGATATACACCGTGGTGCCCAAGCTCCTTATACTCACACCCACTACGAGCACGTAGTTAAAAGGCAACTGACAGAAAGGACAGAGCATTCGGCCTCTGACATGATCCATGAATCCACCGGGATTCAGGTCCTACTTGCGTTAGATTTCACTCGCACCGCTAGAGGAGTGCTGAACTATAGTTACATATCTGTGCTTGCAAATTTGTTAGACAATATCACAGAAATGTATGATGACACTTTTAGGTATACTGGAAGAGAGCTTCAAGCTTATAAAACAGAACTGGTTCAGCATAGAATGGTTCTTAATTATCTCACAGCAGTGACAGGTGGATATTGTGTCACACTGGCAACGCAGTACGGCGTGAAATGCTGCACATATATTACGAATAGTACCGAGGACCCGGTCGAGGTCATAGACCAAAAGATGGACGACATTCTCCAATTAAAGTGGGAATTTCGCAGGATACACAATCTCACCCTTGCTGCTGTGGGTAATGAGCTGACTGGTTGGGTGTCATGGTTGAACCCGCGAAATTGGTTCTCTGGTTTAGGAGAATGGGCTCAAGGAGTCATAATGGATGTAGGGAAGTTTCTCCTATGTATCTTAGGTGTTGTCATATCGATTGGCTTGATATTTAGATGCGGTCAGGCTTTAATGAAGTGCAAACGTAGTACCAGGGTAATGAGTCTAAGGAGCGAGGAAATTGTAATTCCAATGGATTTGATTTATGACCCAACGGTAGAGACAATGATGTGATGAAAATGCGATTATACGGTCCGTTTCTTTCACCTGTTTTTCCGTTTTCTCCAAAGTAAAAAGACCCACTTGGACAAGGAATTTGATGGTCCTGTATACAGACAACTGATGGATTAAAGAAGAAGTTTTGACAACCTTATACACAGATATTTGATGAACTATGCCATAGACCCCCAGTTTCCCTAGAAATTTTAAAATTACGCTAGCCCAACACCTTTGTAAGTCTATGGACATTGACAAAGCTTTTGCCCACACCTTTTTGGCAAAAGCCCAAAGAAGACTGCATTCAACAGACACCGAACAAGACTTCAACCGATAAATGTACATTAACCTGACATAGAATACCACTGCATTTACCATAATTGTTCTTTATCTTCATTTCTACAACCTTCAGGTAATGACACACATAGTCGATAGGGAATACAGGTACAGATATCACCAATCACATATCCCCCCATTCATGTATCATCAACTAAAATGTGCTCCCCCATTTTGTTGCAACCAAAATCCGAAAAGAGCTCGGTAAAGTTTGACAGCCCATCCACAGACCCGCACCGCGGGATAAGAAGGAATTTAAATGTATACTTCGCAATACCTCGAAGCTTGATCTAAAACACGTACGGCACGATGATACATGACCCCCCAAACATGGATTCATACACACATGCTACTGCTATCTCACTAGGTCATACCCTTTTCACACCTTCTTCTCTCCTCCCTTACCCAATCATGGAAATGTATTTACACCTGACATATATTTTTATCGTTTTGAAATGTTTTAGGAAGTGGCAGTTATTGTTGACTGCCAAAGGGTGGACTGTCAAAGTCAGAAAAATATCACGATGCACACTGCCATATTTGCACCTCATACAGGTCCGCGCTGCGCATGCGTGCGCTCTCCCGTGCGTGCGCATACCCGCTGTTGCGTGCACCCGCAGGCGCACGGTATGCGCATTTACGGTAGAGTTTGTGTGCGCCTAGCGTGCGACTCGATCGTTACATATTTTAACCATATAATGTATTTTGTAGATCATGGTCCCCTTGATAGATTCTGAAAGTTTAGTTAATATAGCATGTTCATGGACAAAGAGATCCCTCTTTGTTTGATACGAAGGGTCAGACATGGGTCATACAGTGGTGTTTAGTATCCATCGGAAGAGTATTTAATTAGCAATATTCCGGTGTTGGTTTGAAGCGGATCAATCGCTCGTGCGAATAGTTATGGACATAAGAAGTTTATGTCCATTTACTATTATTTGCACTTACTTATCCATGCGGCGGGAAACCTAGTTTCCCACCCACCTGAGCAGTTGGAAATGGTCTCAGCCCACCTGTATGAATCAACCTATGACCTTTTGTTATAATGCGAAGACGAATTCCTGTGTCCAATGAACAATGAGATTGTAGGGACCATTGAATTGTATTGTGTGTGGGGCATAAATAGACAAGCCGACCTGATCCAGCTCACTCTTCAACGGTTCTCATCACTGATAATCAGGAGCTGGATATTCAGAAAGGCGCATGCGATCGTTCCCTTTGTGCGTAAGTTTTCTCCGCAATCATATTGTCTTTATTGTTATTGTGAGCCATGTCTCTCTCTCTCTCTCTCCTCCTCTTTCTCTCTCATTTTCCCTTAAACGTAATTGTATTGTATTGTATTTCCTGTGTAGTTATCTGGTTAGTTAGTCTATGTTATATTGTAGTGTATGACTTGTATTGTATTATTCTTTTTCAAGTATAACATTCATATAAGGCGTTAGACCCTAAGCCCAGTATTTGTGTATTTCTTATAGTGTTAAGTATTCTCAGAGCGTCGGTGACGCTCGAACAGCTTTTAAGTTAATAAGGTTACACTGTGTTGCATCTACACTCTATCACTACACTAAGGTTTTCGTGTATAATACATTGTTCATGGTTTACACATAAAGGTTTAACATTGTGAGCGTCAGCGCCGCTGGTGATCTCCTCGTGGTCCCGAGCGTCCGCTACGCTATAGCGAACCATTACGTTAGTCGGCAGCCAATAGCGTGCCTGCCTGTGATCTCTTGGCCGTGAGCGAACGTGACGCTTGAGCGTCTCGACTACGCCTAAGCGATTGTTACGCAACGTGCGTACCCTTACGGTACTCCATACGTCAATAGCGTACAGTGTTCTTAGACCTCTTAAAGGGTTTTAAATAAGATAAATATTTGGCTTTATCAGCGGATACTATTTGGTTTGCTGGGGGGAAAATATACAGAAAGAATAGGGCCTTTAGACATTATCTAAAGTCACTGGAAACTGTACTGAACAGAAAAAGAGTAAACAAGATATAAAAGTTAGAAATAGAATTTCTTTAAAAAAAACAACAACACAACAACCTGGGAAGAATTTTATCGGTGGAACGGTTTAAAGACAGTCCACAGTCGGCCCTCCGAGCCTTGACCTGCAATCCTCAGATCCTTCCTGCTTTATTTTTATAATTGTTTGTTATAGCTTGTAAAATGGTTAAAAAAATTTTTTTTAAATACTAGCAGTTTTGCCCCGTCTCATGACAGGTCCACATCAACCCCCCCAGATCAACTACTTGAAATGTGCCGTGCTGGCTACTAGGGGGGTCATTCAGAGTTGATCATGTCCATGGACATGCGGGGTGACGCCCAGCACAAGGCTATCCCGCCCCGCATGTCAGTGTTGCCCCCCCCCCCGCAGAAGTGCAAAAGCATCGCACAGCGGCGATGCTTTTGCACTTTAGGAGTAGCTCCCGGCCAGCGCAGCTTTAGCGTGCTGGCCGGGAGCTACTCGTCGCTCCCCGGCCCGCAGCGGCTGCGTGTGACGTTACGCAGCCGCCCACCCCCCGCACGGTCCAGCCACGCCTGCGTTGGCCCACGAAGCGGCGGCCAAACGCCGTCGTTCCCCCCCTCCCGCCCAGCGACCGCCTCTGCCTCGTAGCGCAGCGCCGTTCTTTGGCCATCGGGCATGCGTCGGTGCACTGCAGCGCCAGCGCTTGCGCAGTTCCAACCCGATCGCGCCGCTGCGATAAACTGCAGCGTGCAATCGGGTCAGAATGACCCCCTAGGTTTCTTGAACTCCAACTACTGTATAAAAATGTTTTGTATACTAAGGGGGACATTTACTAAGCAGTGATAAGAGCGGAGAAGTGAGTCAGTGGAGAAGTGGCCCCATCAACCAATCAGCAGCTCTGTATCATTTTATAGTATGCAAATGATAGATGTTACTTCAGTGCTGATTGGTTGCTTCTCCACTGGCTCACTTCTCTGCTCTTATCACTGCTTAGTAAATGTCCCCCTAAAAGAAGAATACACTATATCGTTTTATTTAATGTTATAATATAATAAATCCAAACAAGTATTTTATTACTTTTACCAATGATTTGGTCACTAGGGGGAGCTGTTCCGTTGGGGCATTTTCATTTTGAATTGCGCAGCAATAAAACCCAATACAGATGGAGAAATCATTTCATCTTGCTGCACATACTAAACTCTTAACAACAACAACAACATCACAGAGTATAAAAAAACAGAATAAAATAAAAAGCGACATTTCAGACGCCAGTCAGTGCTCGTACCGTACGTAACTCATTTATACAGAAGCATTTTCATCAACAGTTATTAACGAGATCACTGCCATTCTGTGGCAGATTGATTGCCCCAACGCCTTATTAGCTAATCCATCTTTAATGAAATAACCGCCAGATAATGCTGTTTTTTTTCTTTAGAAAAAAGGTAACAGTTATAGATCGCTACTAATTGAATATTAATTAAATAATGCAAATAAAATAGGATAACCTTGGATTTCAATTATGTTTTAATTGCATACTCTCTAATTTTAGCTCATGGCGAGGAAATTAGATTTTTCTCCAGACTATTAATTTGCTTATTGCCCTTAAACCTTCTATGTAAATATTTTGTGACAGGAGTATTGTATCTTGGATATTAATAGTTTAATTGCACATGTTACTTTATTGTATTGTAGACATAGTACTGTTTAATCGGACAATCTCTGATCAGATCAGATCAGTTTAGAGGTCTGCCTGGGAGATATTCATTAAAGATTATAGGGGAAATTTAGCAGACATTCTAGAGGACATCTGTCTAGTCTAGTGGTTCTCAAACTCAGTTCTCAGGACCCCACACGTTCTCCAGGTCACCCTGGAATGCACAGGTGTATTCATTACTCACTGATATATTTTAAAAGATCCACAGGTGGAGCTAATTATTACACTTGCAATTCTGTGAGGAGACCTGGAAACTGTTTGTGGTCCTGAGGACTGAGTTTGAGAACCTGTGGTCTACTACATAGGTTCTCAAACTCGGTCCTCAGGACCCCACACAGTGCATGTTTTGCAGGTCTCCTTACAGAATCGCAAGTGAAATAATTAGCTGCACCTGTGGGCCTTTTAAAATGCGTCAGTGAGTAATTAATACACCTGTGCACCTGCTGGGTTACCTGCAAAACATGCACTGTTTGGGGTCCTAAGGACAGAGTTTGAGAACCTCTGGTCTACTACAGCCTACCAAATGTGTTGGTTGCGACTGGTAACATCTCCGCTTGTCCTCTATGAAAGATTTGATAGATTTTGCCCCTAAATACTAATCAATGACAATACTGGCTTCGGATTGGTGGTCTCCTTAGGGATTTGCAGAGGTTCTCAGACGAGGTGTTCAAGACACCCCAACGGTTCAGGTTTTAAGTTGATCCATACTTGGCCACAGGTGACTTAATTAGAATACCTGTGTCCATTCGATTTAACCACCTGTGCTGAGCCGTGGATATACCTGAAACCTGGACTGTTGGGGTGCCTTGAGGATCGCGTTTGAGAACCTCTGCTCTAGTGAATGACGTTGCCTTTAAAGACTTTGAGGAACATATAAATGAAACAGTCTTGTTTTTGAATAGTTATTAAATTATGCCCCAAATGGGGGTGCAAGACGGGGCTTTCATCACTTTAGCTATACAGGCAATGGCGTCGAGGGGGGGAAGGTTACTCTTTACCTGGGCCTGTTGGAGGGGCCTGGGTCCAGCTTTCCGGAATCCCATAAACTATCATTTTTAGAATACTCTAAGGAGGGGGTCTAGCCACACCTCCCCAAATTGGCCATGCCCCCTCCCAGTGTCAGGACTCGGCAGAGCTGTTGACTCCCTGTATATATGGGAGAACATCCCAAAATTGTTAGCTTTCCGATTCGAGATATCATTTATCAAGTACATTAAAGAAAATGATAGCACAAATCCGATAGGTTGCTTGGGGCAACTCCTCCACTTTGTTTTATGTTTTTTTTCTTTTGTACCTTATTCCGTAGCAGTTTTAGTAAATCTACCCATGAGTCTTTTCCCTGCAAGGTATGGGGATCTGTCCTTAATGATGCAATGGGGTAAATTTACTAAAGCTTCCTTAACAGATGAGTGTTGGTGTTGCCCGTAGCAACCAGATTCTGTCTACCATTTCTTAGAATGCACCAGAGACACATTTGGTTGCTATGAGCAGGGCCGGATTAAGGGAGGGGCAAAAGGGGCGGTCGCCCCGAAGCCCCCACACCCAGGAGCATAGTAGTCTCCCCATTCCCGGCGGCTCAGCATTTCATTACCAGTCATTTCATAGTCTTGCGGGATTTCAATGCATCATCCCGAGACTATGAAATGCTGTTGAAGGAATGCCTCCTCGGTGGCACTGGTAGTGAACAGCTGAGCCGCTCTTAGGGGGGAGACTACTACGCTCTCGGGTGTGGAGGTACTGACTCCGGCATCCGCTGCTCCGCCGCTCACTGGACAGGTAGAGTGTGCGCATGTATCTGTGTACGTTAGTGTGTGTGTGTGTGTGTGTGTGTGTGTGTGTGTGTGTACCATGGGTGTGTGTAGCATGGGTATGTGTGTGTGTGTGTGTGTGTGTGTGTGTAAGGGGGGGCTCAGGGGTCTTTGTCATCTACTGTAGTGGGGGCCCCCTACAACTTCATTGCCCGGGCCCCCCACCAGGCTTAATCCGGCTCTGGCTATGAGCAAAACCCACTTGTCTGTTTCAGAAGCTTTATTAAATCTACCCTTATATGTTTTATTGGATCACTGGGAAGTAGGTGTGTGCGGGCTTGCTGAATCAAATTGTGACACTGTAGCCACACCACTGCTGGGGGATTGGACGTATCACAGTATTAATATGGCTACACACCAAGACGATTTGGCCTCCAATCCCCCGATTTTGACGCGTCTTACGATCGATTTTATGGAAAAAGTGCAGAATCGTACCTGTTTTGAGAACGATTCCGATGCGATGCGCACCCCCGCTGCACGTATGTCGGATTGGAGATTTTACCTACTGCAGTAAAGATTCGTCAATCCGACCTCTGACTGGGCGCAGATCGTGTGTGTGTTTGCATCTCCAATCCACTGTGAGACCATCGTGCGACCCGCCTATTGGAAATTTGGATGGGAGACCACCTTGGAATATCAGGTGCAGTAATAATATTACAATCAGGAAAAAGCAGAAGTAGTGGAGAAACCTGTGGCTCATATCACCATTCCACCAACTTTATCTCTCTCTGGATCAGTCTGGTACAAGGGCCTAGCAGTCATTTAATAGCTACTTACATACAAGACACAATTAGACCAAGTCAGAGGTATTTTCTTTCCCTCTCTGCTCTATATTATACTTACCAGTAGCTAAAAGAGGCAGAACTTTACCTCTCTCCAGCAACAGTAAAGAGCGATACCAGAAAATATAACCATCAGTGGTGACCCAGAGAGCTTTCACCACTGGAGAACACTACAAATGACTAATCTCTATGTCTTGATTATAAATCATTTGTGCTTCTAAGTCTGAAGGCCCATATACACTTGCCGATAAAATGAGCGACGTCGCTCATTTTATCGGCAAGTGTGTATGCCGCCAGCGGCGACCGATGCGCAGCCCCACGGGCCGGCAACGATCGTCGTGGTCGCCAGTGCATGCATGCAGGATCTGGACTGTCGTACAGGACCTGCATGCACGGCTGGCGGAGGCGTGACATCATTGAGCGATATAAGCGGTCATATCGCTCAGTGTGTATAGTCGGCCGGCCGGCCCGGGAGGGGAAACATTAGACGACGTCGCTCATAGAGCGACATCATCTAATGTGTATGGACCTTAAGATATTACAGATATCTTTGTTTTTAAATATTTTCACCTAAGGTGCATTCAACAACAAATATTAAATACCTATTTCAGGGTTTAATCGGCATATGGTTGGTCTTCTCAGAGAAACCTAAAAAGCGGAATCTCTGAATTCTTAGTCTTGTGCGACGCCACACCCCTCCTAACGTAACTTTTTATTTCCAGAAGACTTTGTATTTTCAGAAACTAATCATTTTATTTATATAGCGCTCTTTCTCCAATAGGACTCCAGGCGCTTAAATACTTTTAGGGCTGAACTCAATTAGATGTGAAATCGCAGCAAAAACTTACTTTTCGCGGGTATGCGCACTCCCCGCAATTCACCCTATTCAATTGCAATATTCGCGAAAACGGGATTACAGCAAAAACTGTCGCTGAAAGTTAAAAATGGGTAAATCTGTCCGTACGCCCCCAAAAAGCTAAAGTAACATCGGATAACAATATAAAAGTTTATTATTGGTTATAATAAACATATTTTTGGTACTTAAATAGCGTCAATTGGCTGTTATATGCATATTTAAAAATAAATAATAATTTAAAAAAAATAGAAATAATTTTTTTTCCAGGAAAATAAGTGCTAATTCAGGGGATATAAAAATAGGTATAAGTGGGATGTAGTTATGTTAACGGTGGTCACATTACCGGCACCTACATCCCGCCACCCCCTAATCCCAACAGTCGCCATGCAGAGTAGGAGGGACTATTCCCACTCGTGGGTGTCCACGACATCCATAAAGTGGGGAACATGTGGAGCTCGTTCCGCTCGCCCCCCCAAATTCACGCTAAAATTACAGCAAATCCATTTTCGCAGACAAATTTGCAACGATTCACAGTAAATTTGTGGGTTTTCGCAGCTAATTGAATTCGACCCTAGTCTTTTTGCTCATTTTAGCATGTCAAATACAATGTTACCAAAATGGGCAAAGAGTTTGTTCTGCTCCAAAAAGAGGACAAAATGCAAATGTGTCTATTCAGTTTATATAAACATCACTTTGTGGTTCTCTCTTTGGCATGAATCCACCTTTCCAAAATTGCAAAACACAGCAGAATTCCATGTAAAGGTTTTCATAACATAATCTACACCTTAAAATAATAATGTATTTTTCCCTAATTTTCGCAGCCTCCATGTACGATGTGTGGGAGTGATACTGTAGCCCAGCAAGGCTCTTTTAATGAGAAAACCTACAGTACAGCACTAAGGGGCTAATTCAGACCTGATCGGTGCTGTGCGTGTTCGCACAGCAGCGATCAGGCCTGAACTGCGCATGCGCCGGCACATGGCAGACAGCTGAAGGCTGTCTTAACCCTGCAATCACCTCTACCTGATTGACAGGCAGAGGCGGTCACTGAGCGGGAGGAGGCGAGCCGGTGGCGTTTAGCTGGTTTAGGGGGCGCAGTCCAGGCAACGCAGCCGCTGTGACCCAGGCTGCGGCGGGTCAATTTAGCACATCAACGATCAGGTCTGAATTACCCCCTAAATGCTAAATGAGGGAAACGGCTTTTTTTTTCTTTTTCTATTTCCCACAAGGTGAAGAAGCTCTTGGTTCCGTATTTGTAAAAAAATTTAGTTTTTTGTGTCTTCTTTTAGTCATTGTCTAGTCATAATGGCTGCTAAGAAGCCACATCATCGGAAATAGGGGACTCCTCTCTTTCAAATATGTGTGGCCACTTGTACAGATTCAATGATCAAATTTCCCTATAGACTAAGTTGGCAAGCAGGGCCCTCTTACCAAGTCTCGTTTCATTACTGTTTTTTTCCAATTTATAAAGACGCTATATAAATAAATGTTAATGAAACAAAACCCCAATCACATGGATAATAAATACACCCCCCCCCCCCCCCCCGCAATACATGTAACGTTTTGGTTACAAATTGTTGCAATACTTAATCAGATCACAACAACGGATCTCTGTATCAGACAATCGTGCCGGAACGGTGATGGAACCAGCCAACTCACGCACAGACCTAGAAATTACTGGTTACATTATATATTTTCTGCCGCTTTAGTTGATTTTAATCACTTGTTTACTCTTCCTTTTTAGCACGCAGCATATACAATAGTTTAATTACAAGAAACATTCGGCACCAGCACGTATAATTATTTCTATTTTCTATAATTATTTATACAGCGGCGCGCTAAGCTGGTTGTTACCTTATTACACATATTTATTAATAGATCCTGCGGGCCGCCCCCTATTACCGTTGCTATATGAGGCCGCAAATTCCTGTACGTTTTCACACATTCCATGTAACGGGTACATTCTATAATAAGGATAATATGTAAGTATATGGCAATACACATGTACAGTAAACGTCCACGTAAATATACTATGTTTTACATTTAATGTTTAATTGAATAAATAGATATAATTTTTAATAAATATCACACACATATTCCGCAGCGCTTCACAGAGAATATTTGGCCAGTCACATCAGTCCCTGTCCCAGTGGAGCTTGCAATCTATTTTTCTACCACATGTACACACAGACACATTCACGCTAGGGTTAATTTGTTGGGAGCCAATTAACCTACCAGTATATTTTTGGATTGTGGGAGGAAACCGGAGTACTCGGAAGAAACACACGCAAAAACGGGGAGAACATACAAACTCTACACCGTTAGGGCCATGGTGGGAATGGAACCCATGACTTCAGCGCTGTCAGACAGTAATACTAACCACTACACCGTCCGTGCTGCATTTCAACTTCCTAAACCCCCGAGCAGTTACTCCATTGGAGTCAACAACCATAACAGACAAAAAAAATCCCTCCACGGTTGGCGTTGGGCCTTTCACACATCGTGTCGGCAGCCTGAAGTGGCGCAACAATGCGGCAGGCCCAACGCGGCACTCTGCATCATCCTACAGTACACACTGGGTTACCAAAAATGTAGTTATATCAGGAGCCTCAGTCAGTCAGGTACCATTTTCTGAAGACTTTATTAGAAGAGTTGGTTGTCCATTAAAAATAAAAAAATACAAAAATTCTCAATTTTATTTTAGTGTACTGAAATGCAAGGGCACCACTGCATGAAACCGCAACCATGCAAGTCCAGCGGGGCTATTTCCTTCCATCAGAGCCACCGTCATGAGAAAGGTTGGGGCTACGTGCAGGAGATTGATGGCACAGCCGAGACGTAGATCCGCAGTTGCGATTTTTATACACACTCGACATAGTAAAAGCGTTTCGTTCTCTGGAAAGAAACCTGTTTGTCCGTTTCAGGGGTGAGACGACGCGCGAGGCAATTTACAGCACACACACACATGCCGCTGAGTAATTTTGCAATACAAATGACTGGCCCCTTTCATCTCCAACTTCTCCTGATCGTATGTGTCCCTAAGCAACTGACAGGTACCAGTTATATCAATAAGAGACGCCAATTCTGATCTTCCTCGCGAGATGCAAAGGCCTGTGATGGATTTTTACTCAGCAGACAAGGTGACGGGAACAGATGTTATTAATGGTCATTAGAGACTCCCCGGCAGCTGGCTATGTTCCGACTGGATTAAGTGGATATAGAACAAGGGGAGGAAGGGGGGAGATCTCAAAATGTCATAAATAACTTAATTTCTAAGATACAAGTTGAGCTGTCTGCTGTCGACATCATTCAGTTACCATTATTTCACATTGTGCTTTAATATCCCACGCCGGGCACCGCTAATGCGTATCTCAAGGTCAAGAACAGTGCATTGGACAAGGCGAGAAGATCTCGGAGACGAGGAGTCCCAAAAGAGATTTACGCCCGAGCGGGATGCTAATGCAGATGAACAATTGGATCACACGTGGCGTTGCGTGTACTCTATGTGAAGGCGCCATTAGCGGCTGCTGGTTAAATTGACTTAAGTCCGGGTGATGGATGCCTCTCCAAAGAGAACTGGACACAAATTAGCACCACTGACTATCTGGATATGTTACATACAAAGCAAATTAAGAGCCTTGTACCCGCAATATTGTCTCACCATACGGAGCGAAACGTGAAGGAATTTTAAACGGGATCAATTAAAATTTTTTAGGGATATTGGCATTTCTCATACGTCCTAGAGGATGCTGGGGTCCACTTCAGTACCATGGGGTATAGACTGTTCCGCAGGAGCCATGGGCACTCTAAGACTTTTCAATGGGTGTGAGCTGGCTCCTCCCTCTATGCCCCTCCTCCAGACCTCAGTTTTAGAAATGTGCCCAGGCAGACTGGATGCACTCCAGGGGAGCTCTACTGAGTTTCTCTGAAAAGACTTATGTTAGTTTTTTTATTTTCAGGGAGGACTGCTGGCAACAGTCTCCCTGCTTCGTGGGACTGAGGGGGCAGAATCAGAACCAACTTCCTCAGAGTTTCATGGCTCTGCTTCTGGCTGACAGGACACCATTAGCTCCTGAAGGACACTGAACGCTAGCTGTGCCTAGATGCTCACTCCCACAGCACGCCGTCACCCCCCTCACAGACCCAGAAGTCAGAAGACAGGTGAGTGTTAGAAGACAGATCTTCAATCAAGCAAAGTGACGGTTGAGGTACCGCGCGGCTGGCGGAAGCGCAGCGCGCCATACTGCCCACACAACACAGGCACTGCAGGGTGCAGGGGGGGGGCGCCCTGGGCAGCATGAAACCTTATAAAACTGGTAGAAAAGGGGCATAAGATGCCGAGGCACAGCCCTACCCCCGCCAGTATAAATATAGTTATCAGAATCTCTGAGGAGAAACGCGCCATTGTGGGGGCGGAGCTTCCTCCTCAGTCAGCCAGCACACTGCTCAGCGCCATTTTCTCTCTCTCCTCAGGCTGCAGACACAACGCTGGTCCTCCTCCACTACTGAATACAAGTATCAGGGTGCAAAACAGGGGGGGCACAGTGAAATTGGTGCTTTACATTGTGTATTTACATTATAAAAAAGCGCTGCATGTCAGTGGACATTTTATGTTTCACAGGCATTGTGTTACTGGCGCTGGGTTTGTGAACTGGCTGCTCCTATCTGTGTCCTTCTGACAGATTTTACTGTGGGTCTGTCCCCTATAAGTCCCGGAGTGTCTGTGGTGTGGATGTGCACGTGTGTGACATGTCTGAGGCAGGGAGCTCTTCCCCTGAGGGAGCCATTTTAGGGACACAGGGGTAAATTTACTAAGATTCGTAATTTCCGAAAAAAGGTCAAAGTTCAATCACGAATGACATCGACAGTGTAAAACTGCAACTTTTTGAATTGATTACGATGGATTTACTAAGCTGTCGTATTCGGGTTTTTCTTTTCTTCCGATGTCGATGTCATTCGTTTTTTTTTACCTATTTTTACGGCAGTGATTAGCAAAACACTGCCGTTTTTTTTTACAATCAATCTCGGCCGGATCTGTGTGATCCGTGCTGGGGTTCTTATTTTTTATTTTTTTTATTAAACAATGTAAAATCCCCAAAAAAAATGCGTGGGGTCCCCCCTCCTAAGCATAACCAGCCTCGGGCTCTTTGAGCCGATCCTGGTTGCAGAAATATGGGGAAAAAAATGACAGGGGTTCCCCCATATTTAAGCAACCAGCATCGGGCTCTGCGCCTGGTCCTGGTCCCAAAAATACGGGGGACAAAAAGAGTAGGGGTCCCCCGTATTTTTAAAACCAGCACCGGGCTCCACTAGCTGGACAGATAATGCCACAGCCGGGGGTCACTTTTATATAGTGCCCTGCGGCCGTGGCATCAAAAATCCAACTAGTCACCCCTGGCCGGGGTACCCTGGGGGAGTGGGGACCCCTTCAATCAAGGGGTCCCCCCCCCCAGCCACCCAAGGGCCAGGGGTGAAGCCCGAGGCTGTCCCCCCCCATCCAATGGGCTGCGGATGGGGAGGCTGATAGCCTTTGTTGTAAAAGAAAAGATATTGTTTTTAGTAGCAGTACTACAAGTCCCAGCAAGCCTCCCCCGCATGCTGGTACTTGGAGAACCACAAGTACCAGCATGCGGCGGAAAAACGGGCCCGCTGGTACCTGTAGTACTACCACTAAAAAAATACCCAAAAAAAGACAAGACACACACACCGTGAAAGTATAATTTTATTACATACATACACACATACATACATACTTACCTTAAGTTCCCACGCAGGTCGGTCCTCTTCTCCAGTAGAATCCAAGGGGTACCTGTTGAAGAAATTATACTCACGAGATCCAGGGGTCCAGGCTCCTCGGGAAATCCAGGGGTAATCCACGTACTTGACAAAAAAAACAAAACGGTGTCCCGACCACGAACTGAAAGGGGACCCATGTTTGCACATGGGTCACCTTTCCACGAATGCCAGAAAGCCACTTTGACTTCTGTCTAAGTGGGTTTCTTCAGCCAATCAGGGAGTGCCACGTTGTAGCACTCTCCTGATCAGCTGTGTGCTCCTGTCCTCACTGACAGGCAGCACACGGCAGTGTTACAATGTAGCGCCTATGCGCTACATTGTAACCAATGATGGGAACTTTCTGCCCTGCGGTTGACCTAAAGTGACGTCACCGCTGAGCAGAAAGTTCCCAGCATTGGTTACAATGGAGCGCATAGGCGCTACATTGTAACACTGCCGTGTGCCGCCTGTCACTCAGTACAGGAGCACACAGCTGATCAGGAGAGTGCTACAACGTGGCGCTCCCTGATTGGCTGAAGAAACCCACTTAGACATCAGTCAGAGTGGGTTTCTGGCATTCGTGGAAAGGAGTCCCATGTGAAAACATGGGGCCCCTTTCAGTTCGTGGCTCGGCTTTCCGTTTTCTTATTTTATGCAAGTACGTGGATTACCCCTGGATTTCCCGAGGAGCCTGGACCCCTGGATCTCGTGAGTATAATTTCTTCAACAGGTACCCCTTGGATTCTACTGGAGAAGAGGACCGACCTGCGTGGGAACTTAAGGTAAGTATGTATGTATGTGTGTATGTATGTAATAAAATTATACTTTCACGGTGTGTGTGTCTTGTCTTTTTTTGGGTATTTTTTTAGTGGTAGTACTACAGGTACCAGCGGGCCCGTTTTTCCGCCGCATGCTGGTACTTGTGGTTCTCCAAGTACCAGCATGCGGGGGAGGCTTGCTGGGACTTGTAGTACTGCTACTAAAAACAATATCTTTTCTTTTACAACAAAGGCTATCAGCCCCCCCATCCGCAGCCCATTGGATGGGGGGGGACAGCCTCGGGCTTCACCCCTGGCCCTTGGGTGGCTGGGGGGGGGGACCCCTTGATTGAAGGGGTCCCCACTCCCCCAGGGTACCCCGGCCAGGGGTGACTAGTTGGATTTTTGATGCCACGGCCGCAGGGCGCTGTATAAAAGTGACCCCCGGCTGTGGCATTATCTGTCCAGCTAGTGGAGCCCGGTGCTGGTTTTAAAAATACGGGGGACCCCTACTCTTTTTGTCCCCCGTATTTTTGGGACCAGGACCAGGCGCAGAGCCCGATGCTGGTTGCTTAAATATGGGGGAACCCCTGTCATTTTTATTCCCATATTTCTGCAACCAGGATCGGCTCAAAGAGCCCGAGGCTGGTTATGCTTAGGAGGGGGGACCCCACGCAATTTTTTTAGCAAAAATAAGCACTTTCACACCCCTTCCCACTGATATACATGCACGGATCTCATGGATCCCTGCATGCATCTCAAATCACGGATAAAAAAAGCAGGTCTGTTTTTTTTTAGGACTTTTTTACGAGTTGTAATTTTTCACGGCAGTGTTTTGTGTTTTTTTGCTTTGCACTTCTTAGTAAATGACCGAGATTCATACTTAAACAGCCGCGTTTTGACCGATGGTGTATTCATTCGTAATTTTTTACCTGAACTAGCAAAAAATTACGAATGCCCTCATCACTGCCGTGATTAGCGTTTAGTAAATGACCGAGATTTACCGAGATGACACTTTGATGAAAAAACGGCATCTCGGTCAAAATCGGGAGCTTAGTAAATATACCCCACAGAGTTGTAATGTGGTGGCGCTGCCGGCACACCACGAGCCTGAATGGGTGAAAGAAATACGTGATAGTGTGAATCATATCAGTAGAAGATTAGATAAGTCTGAGTCTCATGCAGAAAGCTGTAGAAAATCAGTGGAAGATGTGATTTTTCAGGGTTCTACTTTCTCATCCGCAGGCGACCCCTCTGGGTCACATAAGAGACCGTTTGCAAACATTGTACTTACTGATACCGACACGGACTCTGATTCCTGTGTCGACGATAGTGATTCCAGGGGGATAGATCCTAAATTGTCAAAAAGCATACAATATATGATTGTTGCTATAAATGAGGTCTTAGAAGTTACGGAAGCCCCTACTGTACCTCAGGAGAAGGCTTATTTCTATAAGGAAAAGAAATGTAAGGTAACTTTCCCTCCTTCCCACGAGCTAAATACTCTTTTCGAGGGAGTTTGGGTGAATCCTGAAAAGAAATTTCATATTCCCAAAAGGATTCAGATTGCTTATCCTTTTCCATTAGAGGATAGGAAAAGATGGGAGTCACCCCGGTGTTAGACAGTGCACTGTCAAGGTTAACAAAAAAAGGTGATTCTCCCTGCACCTGGGACGGCTTCACTAAAAGAGCCGGCAGACCGCAAAATGGAGACTACGTTAAAATCTATTTATATGGCCAATGGTACGCTGCTCAGACCCACCATTGCTTGCGCGTGGGTGAGTCGTGCTATCGAAAAATGGTCAGATAACTTGTCATCGGAAATTGACACGATTGATAGAGACGAGATACTCCTAACGTTAGGTAATATCAAAGACGCTGCCGCATACATGCTGGAAGCTCTGAAGGATATTGGACTCTTGGGTTCAAAAGCCGCTACCATGGCAGTATTGGCTCGGAGGGCGTTGTGGATTCGCCAGTGGAATGCTGATGCAGATTCCAAAAGAAATATGGAGGCTCTCCCGTATAAAGGGGAGGCCTTGTTTGGAGATGGGCTGGATGCGTTAGTCTCGGCGGCTACCGCAGGTAAGTCGACATTCTTGCCTTATGCTCCTGCACCGGCGAAACAGTCACATCACTCTCACATGCAGTCCTTTCGGCCCAACAAATACAAAAAGACCAAAGGTTCCCCCTTCTTTGCCAGTAGGGGAAGGGGAAAAGGAAAGAAATCCGCAGCGTCTCCAGGATCCCAGGAGCAGAAGTCAACCCCTGCTTCTGCCAAATCTGCAGCATGACGCTGGGGCTCCCTTGCAGGAGTCCGCTCGGGTGGGAGCATGTCAAACTTTTCAGTCAAATCTGGATTCAATCTGGCCTGGACCCATGGGTCTTAGAAATAGTGTCCCATGGATACAAACTGGAGTTTCAAGACGTCCCCCATGCCGATTTTTCAAATCGACCTTGCCAGCTTCTCTTCTAGAAAGAGAGGCAGTAACAACGGCAATTCAAAAATGATGTCAGGATCAGGTCATTGTCCTGGTACTCTTGTCACAGCAAGGAGAAGGTTTTTATTCAAGCCTCTTCGTAGTTCTGAAGCCGGACGGCTCGGTCAGACCGATTTTAAACCTGAAAAATCTGAATCTTTACCTGAAAAGGTTCAAGTTCAAGATGGAATCCCTGAGGGCAGTGATTCCCAGTCTGGAGGAGGGGGACTTCATGGTGTCAGTAGACATAAAGGATGCTTACTTGAATGTTCCCATTTATCCTCGTCACCAAGCTTATCTGAGATTCGCAGTACAGGATTGCCATTACCAGTTCCAGACGTTGCCGTTCGGACTCTCCACGGCACCGAGGGTATTCACCAAGGTGATGGCGGAGATGATGGTTCTCCTTCGTCAAAAAGGAGTCAATATAATTCCTTATCTGGACGATCTCCTGATAAAAGCGAGATCCAGGGAACAGTTGGTGCAGAACATCGCACTCTCCCTGTCAATACTCCAACAACACGGTTGGATCATGAATTTTCCAAAGTCGCAGTTGGAACCAACGACAAGATTGTCCTTTTTAGGGATGATTTTGGACACAGAAGTACAGAGAGTATTTCTTCCACAGGAAAAGGCTCTGGAAATCCAGAAAATGGTCAAACAAATATTGAAACCAACAAGCGTGTCGATCCATCAATGCATTCGGTTGTTGGGGAAAATGGTAGCGGCCTACGAGGCCATACAGTTTGGACGATTTCATGCCAGAATATTCCAGTGGGACCTGTTGGACAAGTGGTCTGGACCCCACCTACACATGCACCGGAAAATAATCCTGTCCCCCCAAAGCCAGGATTTCGCTCCTGTGGTGGCAACACAGTTCTCACCTATTAGAGGGACGCAGGTTCGGGATTCAGGACTGGGTCCTGGTAACCACGAATGCAAGTCTCCGAGGCTGGGGAGCTGTCACACACGGGGAAAGCTTCCAAGGAAAATGGTCAGGTCAGGAAGACTGCCTTCATATAAACTTTCTGGAAGTGAGAGCCATTTACAACGGCCTTCTACAAGCGGTACATCTTCTTCAAGATCATCCCGTGCAGATCCAGTCGGACAATGTAACAGCAGTCGCGTACATAAACAGGCAAGGCAGAATGAAAAGCAGAGCGGCAATGGCAGAGGTGACAAGGATTCTCCTCTGGGCAGAAAGACATGTAAGAGCTCTGTCAGCAATTTTCATTCCAGGAGTGGACAACTGGGAAGCAGACTTCCTCAGCAGATACGATCTCCATCCAGGAGAGTGGGGCCTCCACCAAGAAGTCTTCGCAGAGGTGGCAAGTCTTTGGGGAGTTCCTCAAGTAGACATAATGGCATCTCGTCTAAACAAGAAGCTTCAGAGATATTGTTCCAGGTCGAGAGACCCTCAAGCAATAGCAGTGGATGCACTGGTGACCCAGTGGGTGTTTCGGTCGGTATATGTTTTCCCTCCACTTCCACTGATTCCAAAAGTTCTCAAGATAATAAGAAGAACAAGACTTCGAGCAATCTTCATTGCTCCAGACTGGCCAAGGAGGGCTTGGTATCCAGATCTTCAGGAGTTACTCATAGAATATCCTCGGCCTCTTCCTCCTCGAGAGGACCTACTACAGCAGGGGCCGTGTGTGTATGGTATCCGTTCAGATGGTCGACCATGTTATGGTCGACAGTCATTAGGTCGACCACTATTGGTGGACATTGGCATGTTCGACATGGACACATGGTCAACACATGAAAATGGTCGACACATGAAAGGTCGACTCATGAAAAGGTCGACATGCATTTTTTTTACTTTTTTTTCTTTTGGGGAACTTTTCCATACTTTACGATCCACGTGGACTACGATTGGAACGGTAATCTGTGCCGAGCGAAGCGGTAGCGGAGCGAAGGCACCATGCCCGAAGCATGGCGAGCGAAGCGAGCCATGCGAGGGGACGCGGTGCACTAATTGGGGTTCCCAGTCACTTTACGCAAAAAACGACACCAAAAAAAGTAAAAAAAAACTCATGTCGACCTTTCATGTGTCGACCTTTCACGTGTCGACCATGTGTCCATGTCGACCATGTCAATGTCGACCATAACATGGTCGACCATTCATACCGGAACGTGTATATAAAGACTTACAGCGGCTACGTTTGACGGCATGGCTGTTGAGTGCCGGATCCTAGCCCGAAAGGGTATTCCCAAGGAAGTCATCCCCACCCTTATTCAGACCAGGAAATGAGTAACGTCTAAACATTACCACCGTATTTGGAGAAAATATGTGTCTTGGTGTGAATCCAAGAAGGCTCCTACGGAAGAGTTTGAGTTAGGACGTTTTCTCCATTTTCTGCAGGCTGGTGTGGATGCAGGCCTTAGATTGGGGTCAATTAAGGTCCAGATTTCGGCCTTATCAGTTTTCTTTCAGAAACAATTGGCCTCCTTTCCAGAAGTTCAGACGTTCGTGAAAGGGGTTCTGCACATCCAGCCTCCATTTGTGCCTCCAGTGGCACCATGGGATCTTAATGTGGTGTTGCAGTTCCTTCAATCAGATTGGTTTGAACCTCTGCAGGAGATAGAATTGAAGTTTCTCACTTGGAAAGTAGTGATGCTTTTGGCCTTGGCATCCGCAAGGCGGGTGTCTGAGTTGAGGGCCTTATCTCACAAGAGCCCTTACCTGATCTTCCATGAAGATAGGGAAGAGTTAAGAACTCGTCAACAATTTCTTCCAAAGGTGGTTTCGTCCTTCCACATAAACCAACCTATTGTGGTGCCAGTGACTACTGACACTTTCACTGAGTCAAAGTCTCTAGATGTGGTTAGAGCTTTGAAGATTTATGTCGCAAGAACAGCTCAGATACGGAAAACAGAGGCTCTGTTTGTCCTGTATGCTCCCAGCAAGATTGGGTGTCCTGCTTCTAAGCAGACTATTGCGCGCTGGATCAGAGGGACGATTCAGCACGCTCATTCTACGGCAGGCTTGCCGGTACCGAAGTTGGTGATGGTCCATTTTACTAGAAAGTGGGCTCATCCTGGGCGGCTGCCCGGGGCGTCTCGGCTTTGTAACTTTGCTGAGCAGCTACTTGGTCAGGGTCACACACATTTGCTAAATTTGAAAAGTTTGACACTTTGGCCGATGAGGACCTCAAGTTTGGTCAATCGGTGCTGCAGGGTCATCCGCACTCTCCCGCCCGTACTGGAGCTTTGGTATAACCCCATGGTACTGAAGTGGACCCAATTGCACAAAATGGTAAGCTGCTCAATCAGATCGTGATGTCACTCAGGTGCTAAAAGGGAGGGGTAATTCTGTGTAGGAAAAAACAATGTGTTCCCTAATGCACACCGAGTGAAAAATATTACTACATAATAGTCAGATAATACGGAGATCTTAGTTGCGTATATCTGCAGATATAGGGTTAAGCCCCCAGGCCGATCGACAAGGCTTCTCCGTCACTGGGGGTCCCTAATACTAGGTATGGGTCCGGGGTGCAGGACCCCATAACGTCGGCACAGGTCGGCCACCCCAGGTCAGCACACAGGTGAGAATTAATAAGGGTTAATAAGAAGCACAGAAGTGCTATGTAAGTGGTGTGATTAAAATAATACAAAAATATATACAAAGTGATAGGGAAAATCATAAGTGTTAATAAAGTGTTAGGGTGTGCCGACCTGAAGCAGCCCAGCCACATTACAACTCTGTGTCCCTAAAATGGCTCCCTCAGGGGAAGAGCTCCCTGCCTCAGACATGTCACACACGTGCACAAACACACCACAGACACTCCGGGACTTATAGGGGACAGACCCACAGTAAAATCTGTCAGAAGGACACAGATAGGAGCAGCCAGTTCACAAACCCAGCGCCAGTAACACAATGCCTGTGAAACATAAAATGTCCACTGACATGCAGCGCTTTTTTATAATGTAAATACACAATATAAAGCACCAATTTCACTGTGCCCCCCCCTGTTTTGCACCCTGATACTTGTATTCAGTAGTGGAGGAGGACCAGCGTTGTCTCTGCAGCCTGAGAAGAGAGAAAAAATGGCGCTGAGCAGTGTGCTGGCTGACTGCGGAGGAAGCTCCGCCCCCGCAATGGCGCGTTTCTCCTCAGAGATTCTGATAACTATATTTATACTGGCGTGGGTAGGGCTGTGCCTCGGCATCTTATGCCCCTTTTCTACCAGTTTTATAAGGTTTCATGCTGCCCAGGGCGCCCCCCCCTGCACCCTGCAGTGCCTGTGTTGTGTGGGCAGTATGGCGCGCTGCGCTTCCGCCAGCCGCGCGGTACCTCAGCCATCACTTTGCTTGATTGAAGATCTGTCTTCTAACACTCACCTGTCTTCTGACTTCTGGGTCTGTGAGGGGGGTGACGGCGTGCTGTGGGAGTGAGCATCTAGGCACAGCTAGCGTTCAGTGTCCTTCAGGAGCTAATGGTGTCCTGTCAGCCAGAAGCAGAGCCATGAAACTCTGAGGAAGTTGGTTCTGATTCTGCCCCCTCAGTCCCACGAAGCAGGGAGCCTGTTGCCAGCAGTTCTCCCTGAAAATAAAAAACCTAACATAAGTCTTTTCAGAGAAACTCAGTAGAACTCCCCTGGAGTGCATCCAGTCTGCCTGGGCACATTTCTAAAACTGAGGTCTGGAGGAGGGGCATAGAGGGAGGAGCCAGTTCACACCCATTGAAAAGTCTTAGAGTGCCCATGGCTCCTGCGGAACAGTCTATACCCCATGGTACTGAAGTGGACCCCAGCATCCTCTAGGACGTATGAGAAAACAGGATTTTAATACCTACCGGTAAATCCTTTTCTCCTAGTCCGTAGAGGATGCTGGGCACCCGACCCAGTGCGTACTTTACCTGCAGTTTGTTCATTATAGTTACACAAGTTGTGTTACATTTGTTTTCAGCATGTTGCTGCAATGGTTCATGCCCGTTGGCGTGTGTTATATTGAATGCCATGTGTGCGGCATGGTTGAGGTGTGAGCTGGTATGAATCTCACCATTAGTATAAAAGTAAATCCTTTCCTCGAAATGTCCGTCTCCCTGGGCACAGTTCCTATAACTGAGGTCTGGAGGAGGGGCATAGAGGGAGGAGCCAGTTCACACCCATTTGAAAAGTCTTAGAGTGCCCATGGCTCCTGCGGAACCGTCTATACCCCATGGTACTGAACTGGACCCCAGCATCCTCTACGGACTAGGAGAAAAGGATTTACCGGTAGGTATAAAAATCCTGTTTTTTCAACGCAATGTGAATCAAGTCCGGGAACTTTGGATATTTATGGGTCTTACAGTTTGGTCTTTGAATAACTAATTTCCTTTTAATTATATTACGTTTGCTGTCTAAACTGTAAGCAGAAGAGATAGAAGATACAAAGTAGAGTTTAACAGTACTTTATACAAAAGTAGTCATTTCATTATCGGAGACTAGCCATAATTACTATATAATTGTCACCAGCGATGATGACTAACGCTCTCACTGCATTGTCTGGTCCCAAATGTAAGTAGATACGTCTTAAGGGAATGAAATAGGCATATAATGCAAATGTACTAACTTAGCAGAAACCCATTTTTATCTGCTGCCCGCTGTGGTCAGACTGTGATAGGGTCCAGTTTATAGGGAGGAGAGCCTGCTGGGTAGTCTGGCACCAGAACTCCTGCAGCAGGATTGCTGAGTGATCTGTTTACAGAAGCTTCCAAGAGCCGACATTACGGGGGTCATTCCGAGTTGTTCGCTCGGTAAAAATCGTCGCATCGCAGCGATTTTACGCTTAATGTGCATGCGCAATGTCCGCACTGCGACTGCGCCAAGTAAATTTGCTATGCACTTAGGAATTTTACTCACGGCTTTTTCTTCGTTCTGGCAATCGTAATGTGATTGACAGGAAATGGGTGTTACTGGGCGGAAACAGGCCGTTTTATGGGCGTGTGGGAAAAAACGCTACCGTTTCCGGAAAAACCGCAGGAGTGGCCGGAGAAACGGGGGAGTGTCTGGGCGAACGCTGGGTGTGTTTGTGACGTCAAACCAGGAACGACAAGCACTGAACTGATCGCACTGGAAGAGTAAGTCTCGAGCTACTCAGAAACTGCTACGAGGTGTGTAATCGCAATATTGCGAATACATCGTTCGCAATTTTAAGATGCTAAGATTCACTCCCAGTAGGCGGCGGCTTAGCATGAGCAAATCTGCTAAAATCCGCTTGCGAGCGAACAACTCGGAATGACCCCCAACATACAGAACATTGGGGCATCCCACAGATGACTTCTTCTGTTGGTTACTATGCAGGCTGTACTACATTATTTGATGGGTCTCACAAGGCTATGGGGCAGATGTAAAAACGTGCGCTATGTGCTAACTGCTGCTGTTTCCGCCTCCCCGCAATGTATGATGAGGCTTACCGCCGGTTTTTTAAGGAAGGCACTTTGCGCATGCAGCAAGTTAGTCTGCGACGCTGTGCCTATAGGAAGTCGATGCCTACCCGATGTATTAGCGATGAGATGGCTCCTCACCGCACATTATGTCCCTTATGTCTCTTCGCCAGGTCAGGGCTGGCGTTGGTCATGTTTTAAAGGTTTTTTTTTCCATTTTTATTTGTCCTTTAAAATAACTTTATTGTTCGCCGCCGCCGCTGCCACGTCTCCCCTGCGGCCTCTGATGTCACCCCCACACGTCTCCTCAATGCCAGAGACCGAGTGGCGTCCTCACAGCCTAACCGCGCACTACAGCTTGCGGCGATAACAGTCTGGCCGATGTGGGAGGACGCGCATCACGGGACAGGTGACATAGTGCCCTCTCACATCGGCGGGGGCCTGTATAATACATTGTGGCGGCGTGTCCGTGTGTATCACCATGATAATGCGGTGATACGCCCCCAGGCACATAACATCCGTTAGGACGTTTTTCGTACATCTCCCCCTATGTTCTTAGACCTCTGCTTCTCTCATGGACACTTCTTGTCTTAGGGACCTAACTGGCTCATTCAGCCTTTGAAAACCGATCTCTATTACAGCGGTTTCCAAACTTTTTTGAGTCACGGCACCCTCGAGTTTCAGAATTTTTTTCACGGCGCCCCTAGGCCAAAAGTTTCTTATTGAGAAATGTAGAAATAAATATTAAATGAAGTAACTTGTCTTTATTTGTCATCCTTAGGGTCAGGTATCAGGTGAGGGACAGGACTTGCTTCTGTTTGCCCACATATTATTATTGGAAGCCACCAGCACTGGTTTTGCCTATCACACTGACCATAAATTATTTTAATTGGTCCTGGGACACCAATCCAAGGGACCCCTGCAAATGTCCTGAGGCACCCCAGGGTGCCACGGCACACAGTTTGAGAACCACTGCTCTATTACATCTTACCCTTCTCCCACCTGCCCTGCCCACGCTAATACACCCTCACACCTACCCTGCCCACGCTAACACACCCTTACACCTGCCCTGCCCACGCTAATACACCCTCACACCTACCCTACCCACGCTAATACACCCTCACACCTACCCTGCCCACGCTAACACACCCTCACACCTACCCTGCCCACGCTAACACACCCTCACACCTGCCCTGCCAACGCTAATACACCCTCACACCTACCCTACCCACGCTAATACACCCTCACACCTGCCCTGCCAACGCTAATACACCCTCACACCTGCCCTGCCCACGCTAATACACCCTCACACCTACCCTACCCACGCTAATACACCCTCACACCTACCCTGCCCACGCTAACACACCCTCACACCTGCCCTGCCAACGCTAATACACCCTCACACCTACCCTGCCCACGCTAATACACCCTCACACCTGCCCTGCCCACGCTAACACACCCTCACACCTGCCCTGCCCACGCTAACACACCCTCACACCTGCCCTGCCCACTCCAATACACCCTCACACCTACCCTGCCCACGCTAATACACCTTCACACCTACCTTGCCCACGCTAATACACCCTCACACCTACCCTGCCCACGCTAATACACCCACACAACTGCCCTGCCGACGCTAATACACCATCACACCTGCCCTGCCAACGCTAATACACCCTCACACCTGCCCTGCCCACGCTAACACACCCTCACACCTGCCCTGCCCACGCTAACACACTCTCACACCTGCCCTGCCAATGCTAATACACCCTCACACCTACCCTGCCCACGCTAACACACTCTCACACCTGCCCTGCCAACGCTAATACACCCTCACACCTACCCTGCCCACGCTAATACACCCTCACACCTGCCCTGCCCACGCTAACACACCCTCACACCTGCCCTGCCCACGCTAACACACCCTCACACCTGCCCTGCCCACGCTAATACACCCTCACACCTGCCCTGCCAACGCTAATACACCCTCACACTTACCCTGCCCACGCTAATACACCCTCACACCTGCCCTGCCCACATTAATACACCCTGACACCTGCCCTGCCCACGCTAAACACACCCTCACACCTGCCCTGCCCACGCTAATACACCCTCACACCTGCCCACGCTAACACACCCTCACACCTGCCCTGCCCACTCCAATACACCCTCACACCTACCTTGCCCACGCTAATACACCCTCACACCTACCCTGCCCACGCTAATACACCCACACAACTGCCCTGCCGACGCTAATACACCATCACACCTGCCCTGCCAACGCTAATACACCCTCACACCTGCCCTGCCCACGCTAATACACCCTCACACCTGCCCTGCCGACGCTAATACACCATCACACCTGCCCTGCCAACGCTAATACACCCTCACACCTACCCTGCGCACGCTAATACACCCTCACAACTGCCCTGCCGACGCTAATACACCATCACACCTACCCTGCCCACGCTAATACACCCTCACACCTACCCTGCGCACGCTAATACACCCTCACACCTGCCCTGCCCACGCTAATACACCCTCACACCTACCCTGCCCACGCTAATACACCCTCACACCTGCCTTGCCCACGCTAATACACCCTCACACCTACCCTGCCCACGCTAACACACCCTGACACCTGCCTTACTCCCATCTATACAGCTGTATTTATTTTCTCCATCTTGTCTGTCCCCGATTTACGTACATCCTTACTGTCTGACACTGCAAAGCTCCGTACTGCCTTATAAATGTACAATATTAATACATTCTTAGCGCAGTCTATATCAGCTGCGCAATTGCCTCAGATGAACAGCCCCGAACAAAAGTCACAAGCCACTCGTCTTCCCCAAAGAAAGAAAGCTAGCAAATAACAGTGTAGAACATTGTGTTTTACTACAGTATATTTTATACAAATAATCACTGCGCTAATTGTGTATAGCAGCTCCATTAAATTGAGAGGATAACCTTTAAAATAGAAATGAAGCGCTTTAAAAACAATAAATAAAAATATCAATATCAAAGGGGGGTGTAAAATAAATGTAAATACCTGTAAGAAAAAAAGGATGAGTATTAGTCATGTTTGCAGCCCTTCTAGAACTTGGTATAGAGTCCGTACACCACCGCTGCTAGGGTTCCCTTAAATAGCAGGTGTGGGAGTCGCACTATGGGGGTCATTACGAGTTGATCGCTCACTAGCTGTTTTTAGCAGCCGTGCAAACGCATAGACGCCGCCCACGGGGGAGTGTTTTTTCGCTTTGCAAGTGTGCGAACGCCTGTGTAGCCGAGCTCTGCAAAAATATTCTGTGCAGTTTCAGAGTAGGTCAGAACTTACTCAGCCGCTGCGATCACTTCAGCCTGTTTGGTCCCATAATTGACGTCAGACACCCGCCCTCCAAACGCCCGGACACGCCTGCGTTTTCCCTACCACTCCCTGAAAACGGTCACTTGCCACCCATAAACGCCCTATTTCTGTCAATCTCCTTGCGATCGGCTGTGCGAATGGATTCTTCGTTAAATCCATAGCTAAGCAACGGTGCGCAGTAGAGACCCGATCGCAGCGGAAATCGGCAGCGTGCGATCAACTCGGAATGACCCCCCATGTGCGTGGCAGTTCTGGGAGCTAACTCGTTATCTCTACTGCTGCCTACCTCTTGTGCTTACCACTGTGCTCAGTCTTCCTCCGTGAGCCTCCGGTTGGTTCCCTCACCGCGTCTCTGCACGTTTGCCCATCAACGCTTAACAGATGACATCATTGCTCTGTGTCTGTGGTCTTCGTTGTGGCACTTCTCCAACGCGTTTCAGGCATTCAAGCCCTTTCTCAAGGATAGCGCCATGATCTGAGTTCTCCTCTTTTACTGAGCATCAATATTGATTAATAGTTTTCAATTAAGTATAGATTGGGACAAAAACAATTCGTCACTTTAAAAAACATTAAAAACACAGGTATTACGTTTATTTATATGTAAAAACTAAAATTTGTGAAGGGTTTTTGAGTGTAAAGCGAGTGTAAAGAGGAGGTATTTGAAAAGTAATTATAAAAAGGCGTTGAAGTCAAAGTCTATATTTAACCCCATTGGTTCCAGCATTTGTAGGAAGTATGTCCATTTTGATTCCTTCCTTTTTAGTTCCCATATAACATTTCCGCCTCTCCAGTTTGGAATAATTTTTTGGATTCTAAAGAACTGTAACCCTAGCAGCGGTGGTATACGGACTCTATACCAAGTTATAGAAGGGCTGTAAACATTACTAATAATCACCCTTTTTTCTTACAGGTATTTACGTTTACTTTACACCCTCTTTGATACTGATATTTTTATTTATGGTTTTTAATGCGCTTCATTTTTATTACAGTATAACACACTATAACAAGCCATAGACGCTATGGAACCTAAGGATTCAGTATGATATACCAATGGACGGGATGCCGGCAATCAGAATACAGACAGCAGCATCTCAACCATCAGAATACAGCTTCCCCCCAAAAAGTACCCTCCCCCTCCCGCTGCCCCCTACCGTAACCGTCCCTGGTGTTGCCTTACACTAACCCCCCCCCCCTTTCCCGGTACTTAACCACCCCCTTCCCGCACCTTAACCCCCCTTCTAATGCCTAAACCTAACCTCCTACCCCCCACGGCAGAACGTGAGTGCGTTCTGCTAATAGAGCATTCAGGATTCCTGGCGTCTGTATTTTGACTCTGGGATCCCGATCTCCGAACGGGATTTTAATGTCGGTATTATGCCGCGGGTTGGGATTCCAGCGTCTGTATTTCGGCTGGCGGCATTGCAACTACATCCCGAACCTAATGAGGTCTCTAAAGTGCTATGGAAATAGATACAGGGTTCCATATGAAACGTAAAATAAAAATTGGGATACTACACAGGAGCCTTTCAGTAAGGAGACACCAAGCTTACGTGGCGTTCCAACATGAATGGAACCAGCGGGAGCTTCACAGGTGGGGTAACATATCCGAGGGTTAAAGCAGTAGGGGAGAAGTACTATAATATATATATATATATATAGACACACTCATTATGTTGACCACTACTGTATCGGACGACATGAGTTTTGTTTTGTTTTTTTATAATTTTTCAAACTTTTTCATACTTTACGTTCCATGTGGCATAGCGAGGGTAGACGGAGCACTAATTGGGGTTACCTGTCACTTTACTAAGATAACGACACCAAAAAAAGTAAAAAAAACTCATGTCGGCCATTTTCCATGTCAACCTAACGCATGTCGACCAACAGTGGTCGACCTAATGACCCATATTTATTATTTACAGAGACCATTCTATGACACGCCACTCAGACTGTGCCGCGGTCCCAGCGCTGTGCGTATAGGTGCTATCCACAATCTCCCTGAAATGCTTTGTCAGAAGTCGCCACGAATGCCATTATGCCAAAGAAAACATTTTCCTCTCAATTTTCTGCGCCATGTAATGTAATGGCCTGCTTGTTACAGCGAGAAGAAAGGGGTCAGGTAGCCACGGCTTTCAGCCTCTTGGAGGCATTAACACAGCTTTGAGAAAATGAAGGCAAAACATGTTTTTCAGATCACAGCTCCTGTATAAACGATGCCTGGCGCCCGGTCGTGTGTAGGTGATTGGAACAAACAGCAGGTGTTACTATATTAAAAGAAAACCGTTGCGCCAGAATTATGTTGCATTTTAATAAATGTTCAGAACCTTCTAAAGAGAAATCCATTAGGGCTGGATATTCATCTTGTAGTCTAGAAAGTTCAAAGATAAAATAAGGTCTCTCATTCAGTTCCAGAGGTGGTTATTGCAATATCCACCGGCAACAGGCAGGAAATGTTAAAGTACAACATATGTTAGGGTTGCTAGACGTTCCATACACACCAACGGTTATTGAAAGCGATTAGCGCCACTGGTGAAAGGTCATGTTGCATGCTTTGATGACAGCCTAAAGTATATGCAAGAGACTTGGGGGGAGATTTATCAAATCTTGGAAAGAGATAAAGTACCAACCAATCAGATCCTAACTCCCATGTTATAGGCTGCGTTTGCAAAATAGTAGCTAGGAAGCCGATTGGTTGGTACTTTGTCTCTCTCCAACCTTTCACACATGTCCCCTATCTATTTTTTCCTACAGGTCATTGGGGGTAATTCAGAACTGATCGCTAGCAGGCGATTATTGCAGTCCTGCGATCGGATAGTCGCCGCCTACAGGGAAGTGTATTTTAGCTGTGCAAGTGTGCGATCGCATGTGTAGTAGAGCTGTACAAACTGATCGTGTGCAGTCTCTGCGCAGCCCAGGACTTACTCAGCTGCTGCGATCACATCAGCCTGTCCGGGACCGGAATTTACGTAAAGAACCCTCCCTGCAAACGCCTGGACACGCCCGCGTTTTTCCAACCACTCCCTGAAAGCGGTCAGTTGCCACCCACAAACACCCTCTTCCTGTCACTCTCCTTGTGTAGGCCCGTGCGATCGTATTCTTCGCACAAACCCATCGCTGAGCAATGATCCCCATTGCGCAGCCTAGCGATCAGGTCTGAATCGGCCCCATTGATCTCATTCACCTCACCAAGACGTCATTACAGAAATAACTTACAAGGCCTCATTCAGCAGTAGCGTCTCGATGGAGGCGGAGCTTTTGAGTGACAGACTCAGTACCCAGTGAAGGAGAGAGCTAGAAGAGAGAGTGGGCATGGTCACCACACTGCCGCAGGTGCGATGCTGAGGGACGTGGGGGGGATTGTCAGCCAATCCGGAGCAGCAGCTTTTATTTAGGATACAGACGTCAGAGATATCCTTAACCTTTGTGCTTATCAGCCCGGGTGCCGATGCCCTATGGAAGCGCCAGACCTGCACCCATCTTCCGCAAAGGAGAGAGAGCAGAGGTAATTGTGCGTCCAACTGAATGAAGTGCCCAGAGAAGCTAGCGGAAGTCCTGTGAAGAGTGCTCTTGGTGTAGCCATGACATGATAAAGCCCTGAGCTGGGCGCTGAGGATATGGCCGGGGTGTGAGGGAAGGAACAGGGTGATGGAGGAGAGGATGAGGCCGGAGTGTGAGGGAAGGAGCAGGGTGATGGAGGACAGGATGGGGCCGGGGTGTGAGGGAAGGAGCAGGGTGATGGAGGAGAGGGTGAGGCCGGGGAGTGAGGGAAGGAGCGGGGTGATGGAGGAGAGGATGTGGCCGGGGTGTGAGGGAAGGAGCGGGGTGATGGAGGAGATGATGGGGCCAGGGTGTGAGGGAAGCAGCGGGGTGATGGAGGAGAGGATGAGGCCAGAGTGTGAGGGAAGGAGCAGGGTGATGGAGGAGAGGATGGGGCCGGGGTGTGAGGGAAGGAGCGGGGTGATGGAGGAGATGATGGGGCCAGGGTGTGAGGGAAGCAGCGGGGTGATGGAGGAGAGGATGTGGCCGGAGTGTGAGGGAAGGAGCGGGGTGATGGAGGAGAGGATGGGGCCAGGGTGTGAGGGAAGCAGCGGGGTGATGGAGGAGAGGATGAGGCCGGAGTGTGAGGGAAGGAGCAGGGTGATGGAGGAGAGGATGGGGCCGGGGTGTGAGGGAAGGAGCGGGGTGATGGAGGAGATGATGGGGCCAGGGTGTGAGGGAAGCAGCGGGGTGATGGAGGAGAGGATGTGGCTGGAGTGTGAGGGAAGGAGCGGGGTGATGGAGGAGAGGATGGGGCCGGGGTGTGAGGGAAGGAGCGGGGTGATGGAGGAGAGGGTGAGGCCGGGGAGTGAGGGAAGGAGCGGGGTGATGGAGGAGAGGATGGGGCCGGGGTGTGAGGGAAGGAGCGGGGTGATGGAGGAGAGGATGGGGCCGGGGTGTGAGGGAAGGAGCGGGGTGATGGAGGAGAGGATGGGGCCGGGGTGTGAGGGAAGGAGCGGGGTGATGGAGGAGAGGATGGGGCCGGGGTGTGAGGGAAGGAGCGGGGTGATGGAGGAGAGGATGGGGCTGGGGTGTAAGGGAAGGAGCAGAGTGATGGAGGAGAGGATGTGGCCGGGGAGTGAGGGAAGGAGCAGGGTGATGGAGGAGAGGATGTGGCCGGGGTGTGAGGGAAGGAGCAGGGTGATGGAGGAGAGGATGTGGCCGGAGTGTGAGGGAAGGAGCAGGGTGATGGAGGAGAGGATGGGGCCGGGGTATGAGGGAAGGAGCAGGGTGATGGAGGAGAGGATGTGGCCGGAGTGTGAGGGAAGGAGCAGGGTGATGGAGGAGAGGATGGGGCCGCAGTGTGAGGGAAGGAACAAGGTGATGGAGGAGGGAATGTGGCCGGAGTGTGAGAGAAGGAGCAGGGTGATGGAGGAGAGGATGTGGCCGGAGTGTGAGGGAAGGAGCAGGGTGATGGAGGAGAGGATGTGGCCGGGGTGTGAGGAAAGGAACAGGGTGATGGAGGAGAGGATGGGGCCGGGGTGTGAGGGAAGGAGCAGGGTGATGGAGGACAGGATGGGGCCGGGGTGTGAGGGAAGGAGCAGGGTGATGGAGGAGAGGGTGAGGCCGGGGAGTGAGGGAAGGAGCGGGGTGATGGAGGAGAGGATGTGGCCGGGGTGTGAGGGAAGCAGCGGGGTGATGGAGGAGAGGATGGGGCCGGGGTGTGAGGGAAGCAGCGGGGTGATGGAGGAGAGGATGGGGCCGGGGTGTGAGGGAAGGAGCAGGGTGATGGAGGAGAGGATGTGGCCGGGGTGTGAGGGAAGGAGCAGGGTGATGGAGGAGAGGATGGGGCCGGGGTGTGAGGGAAGGAGCAGGGTGATGGAGGAGAGCATGGGGCCGCAGTGTGAGGGAAGGAACAAGGTGATGGAGGAGGGAATGTGGCCGGAGTGTGAGAGAAGGAGCAGGGTGATGGAGGAGAGGATGTGGCCGGAGTGTGAGGGAAGGAGCAGGGTGATGGAGGAGAGGATGTGGCCGGGGTGTGAGGAAAGGAACAGGGTGATGGAGGAGAGGATGGGGCCGGGGTGTGAGGGAAGGAGCAGGGTGATGGAGGACAGGATGGGGCCGGGGTGTGAGGGAAGGAGCAGGGTGATGGAGGAGAGGGTGAGGCCGGGGAGTGAGGGAAGGAGCGGGGTGATGGAGGAGAGGATGTGGCCGGGGTGTGAGGGAAGCAGCGGGGTGATGGAGGAGAGGATGGGGCCGGGGTGTGAGGGAAGGAGCGGGGTGATGGAGGAGAGGATGTGGCCGGAGTGTGAGGGAAGGAGCAGGGTGATGGAGGAGAGGATGGGGCCGGGGTGTGAGGGAAGGAGCGGGGTGATGGAGGAGAGGATGGGGCCGGGGTGTGAGGGAAGGAGCAGGTGGGAGGGGACAGGATGTGGCCACAGTGTGAGGGAAGGAGCGGGGTGATGGAGGACAGGATGGGGCCGGGGTGTGAGGGAAGAAGCAGGATGATGGAGGAGAGGATGTGGCCGGGGTGTGAGGGAAGGAGCAGGGTGATGGAGGAGAGGATGGGGCCGGGGTGATGGAGGAGAGGATGGGGCCGGGGTGTGAGGAAAGGAGCAGGGTGATGGAGGAGAGGATGGGGCCGGGGTGTGAGGGAAAGAGCAGGGTGATGGAGGAGAGGATGGGGCCGGGGTGTGAGGGAAGGAGCAGGTGGGAGGGGACAGGATGAGGCCGGGGTGTGAGGGAAGGAGCAGGGTGATGGAGGAGAGGATGTGGCCGGAGTGTGAGGGAAGGAGCAGGGTGATGGAGGAGAGGATGGGGCCGGGGTGTGAGGGAAGGAGCAGGGTGATGGAGGAGAGGATGGGGCCGGGGCTGAGGGAAGGAGCAGAGTGATGGAGGAGAGGATGTGGCCGGGGTGTGAGGGAAGGAGCAGGGTGATGGAGGAGAGGATGTGGCCGGGGTGTGAGGGAAGGAGCAGGATGATGGAGGACAGGATGTGGCCGGGGTATGAGGGAAGGAGCAGGATGATGGAGGAGAGTATGAGGCCGGGGTGTGAGGGAAGGAGCAGGTGGGAGGGGACAGGATGTGGCCGGGGTGAGAGGGAAGGAGCGGGGTGATGGAGGAGAGGATGTGGCCGGGGTGTGAGGGAAGGAGCAGGGTGATGGAGGAGAGGATGGGGCCGGGGTGTGAGGGAAGGAGCAGGGTGATGGAGGAGAGGATGGGGCCAGGGTGTGAGGGAAGGAGCAGGGTGATGGAGGAGAGGATGTGGCCGGGATGTGAGGGAAGGAGCAGGATGATGGAGGACAGGATGTGGCCGGGGTATGAGGGAAGGAGCAGGATGATGGAGGAGAGTATGAGGCCGGGGTGTGAGGGAAGGAGCACGTGGGAGGGGACAGGATGTGGCCGCAGTGTGAGGGAAGGAGCAGGGTGATGGAGGACAGGATGGGGCCGGGGTGTGAGGGAAGAAGCAGGATGATGGAGGAGAGGATGTGGCCGGGGTGTGAGGGAAGGAGCAGGGTGATGGAGGAGAGGATGGGGCCGGGGTGTGAGGGAAGGAGCAGGGTGATGGAGGAGAGGATGTGGCCGGGGTGTGAGGGAAGGAGCAGGGTGATGGAGGAGAGGATGGGGCCGGGGTGTGAGGGAAGGAGCAGGGTGATGGAGGAGAGGATGGGGCCGGGGTATGAGAGAAGGAACAGGGTGATGGAGGAGAGGATGTGGCCGGGGTGTGAGGGAAGGAACAGGGTGATGGAGGAGAGTATGAGGCCGGGGTGTGAGGGAAAGAACAGGGTGATGGAGCAGAGGATGTGGCCAGGGTGTGAGGGAAGCAACAGGGTGATGAAGGAAAGGATAGGGCCAGGGTGTGAGGGAAGGAGCAGGGTGATGGATGAAAGGATATTGCCGGGGTGTGAGGGAAGGAGCAGGAAGATGGAGGAGAGGATGAGGCCGCAGTGTGAGGGAAGGAGCAGGATGATGGAGGAGAGGATGGGGCCAGGGTGTGAGGGAAGGAGCAGGGTGATGGAGGAGAGGATGGGGCCGGGGTGTGAGGGAAGGAGCAGGGTGATGAAGGAAAGGATAGGGCCAGGGTGTGAGGGAAGGAGCAGGGTGATGGATGAAAGGATATTGCCGGGGTGTGAGGGAAGGAGCAGGAAGATGGAGGAGAGGATGAGGCCGCAGTGTGAGGGAAGGAGCAGGGTGATGGAGGAGAGGATGGGGCCAGGGTGTGAAGGAAGGAGCAGGGTGATGGAGGAGAGTATGAGGCCGGGGGGGGGGAGGGAAGGAACAGGGTGATGGAGGAGAGGATGTGGCCGGGGTGTGAGGGAAGCAACAGGGTGATGGAGGAAAGGATGGGGCCGGGGTGTGAGGGAAGGAGCAGGGTGATAGATGAAAGGATATTGCCGGGGAGTGAGGGAAGGAGCAGGATGATGGAGGAGAGGATGGGGCCAGGGTGTGAGGGAAGGAGCAGGGTGATGGAGGACAGGATGAGGCCGCAGTGTGAGGGAAGGAGCAGGATGATGGAGGAAAGGATGGGGCCAGGGTGTGAGGGAAGGAGCAGGGTGATGGAGGAGAGGATGGGGCCAGGGCGTGAGGGAAGGAGCAGGGTGATGGAGGACAGGATGAGGCCGCAGTGTGAGGGAAGGAGCAGGATGATGGAGGAGAGGATGGGGCCAGGGTGCGAGGGAAGGAGCAGGGTGATGGAGGAGAGGATGAGGCTGCAGTGTGAGGGAAGGGGCAGGATGATGGAGGAGAGGATGGGGCCAGGGTGTAAGGGAAGGAACATGGTGATGGAGGAACGGATGTGGCCGGGGTGTGAGGGAAGGAACAGGGTGATGGAGGAGAGGATGAGGCCGGGGTGTGAGGGAAGGAACAGGGTGATGGAGGAGAGGATGGGGCCTCAGTGTGAGGGAAGGAGCGGGGTGATGGAGGAGAGGATGTGGCCGGGGTGTGAGGGAAGGAGCAGGGTGATGGAGGAGAGGATGGGGCCGCAGTGTGAGGGAAGGAGCAGGATGATGGAGAGGATGGGGCCAGGGTGCGAGGGAAGGAGCAGGGTGATGGAGGAGAGGATGAGGCTGCAGTGTGAGGGAAGGGGCAGGATGATGGAGGAGAAGATGGGGCCAGGGTGTGAGGGAAGGAACATGGTGATGGAGGAACGGATGTGGCCGGGGTGTGAGGGAAGGAACAGGGTGATGGAGGAGAGGATGAGGCCGGGGTGTGAGGGAAGGAACAGGGTGATGGAGGAGAGGATGGGGCCTCAGTGTGAGGGAAGGAGCGGGGTGATGGAGGAGAGGATGTGGCCGGGGTGTGAGGGAAGGAGCAGGGTGATGGAGGAGAGGATGGGACCGGGGTGTGAGGGAAGGAGCAGGGTGATGGAGGAGAGGATGGGGCCGGGGTGTGAGGGAAGGAGCAGAGTGATGGAGGAGAGGATGTGGCCGGGGTGTGAGGGAAGGAGCAGGGTGATGGAGGAGAGGATGGGGCCGGGGTGTGAGGGAAGGAGCAGAGTGATGGAGGAGAGGATGGGGCCGCAGTGTGAGGGAAGGAGCAGGGTGATGGAGGAGAGGATGGGGCCGGGGTGTGAGGGAAGGAGCAGAGTGATGGAGGAGAGGATGGGGCCGGGGTGTGAGGGAAGGAGCAGAGTGATGGAGGAGAGGATGGGGCCGGGGTGTGAGGGAAGGAGCAGAGTGATGGAGGAGAGGATGGGGCCGGGGAGAGAGGGAAGGAGCAGAGTGATGGAGGAGAGGATGGGGCCTGGGCGTGGGGGAAGGAGCAGGATGATGGAGGAGAGGATGTGGCCGGGGTGTGAGGGAAGGAGCAGGATGATGGAGGAGAGGATGTGGCCGGGGTGTGAGGGAAGGAGCAGGTGATGGAGGAGAGGATGTGGCCGGGGTGTGAGGGAAGGAGCAGGATGATGGAGGAGAGGATGGGGCCGGGGTGTGAGGGAAGGAGCAGGTGATGGAGGAGAGGATGTGGCCGGGGTGTGAGGGAAGGAGCAGAGTGATGGAGGAGAGGATGGGGCCGCAGTGTGAGGGAAGGAGCAGGGTGATGGAGGAGAGGATGTGGCCGGGGTGTGAGGGAAGGAGCAGGATGATGGAGGAGGGGATGTGGCCGGGGTGTGAGGGAAGGAGCAGAGTGATGGAGGAGAGGATGTGGCCGGGGTGTGAGGGAAGGAGAAGCGTGATGGAGGAGAGGATGGGGCCGGGGTGTGAGGGAAGGAGCAGGATGATGGAGGAGGGGATGTGGCCGGGGTGTGAGGGAAGGAGCAGGATGATGGAGGAGAGGATGTGGCCGGGGTGTGAGGGAAGGAGCAGGGTGATGGAGGAGAGGATGGGGCTGGGGTGTGAGGGAAGGAGCAGAGTGATGGAGGAGAGGATGGGGCCGGGGTGTGAGGGAAGGAGCAGAGTGATGGAGGAGAGGATGTGGCCGGGGTGTGAGGGAAGGAGCAGGGTGATGGAGGAGAGGATGGGACCGGGGTGTGAGGGAAGGAGCAGGGTGATGGAGGAGAGGATGGGGCCGGGGTGTGAGGGAAGGAGCAGGATGATGGAGGAGGGGATGTGGACGGGGTGTGAGGGAAGGAGCAGGGTGATGGAGGATAGGATGGGGCCGGGGTGTGAGGGAAGGAGCAGGGTGATGGAGGAGAGGATGGGGCCGCAGTGTGAGGGAAGGAGCAGGGTGATGGAGGAGAGGATGTGGCCGGGGTGTGAGGGAAGGAACAGGGTGATGGAGGAGAGGATGTGGCCGTGGTGTGAGGGAAGGAGCAGGTGATGGAGGAGAGGATGTGGCCAGGGTGTGAGGGAAGGAGCAGGTGATGGAGGAGAGGATGTGGCCAGGGTGTGAGGGAAGGAGCAGGGTGATGGAGGAGAGCATGGGGCCGCAGTGTGAGGGAAGAAGCAGGATGATGGAGGAGGGGATGTGGCCGGGGTGTGAGGGAAGGAATAGGATGATGGAGGAGGGGATGTGGACGGGGTGTGAGGGAAGGAGCAGGGTGATGGAGGAGAGGATGTGGCCGGGGTGTGAGGGAAGGAGCAGGGTGATGGAGGAGAGGATGTGGCCAGGGTGTGAGGGAAGGAGCAGGTGATGGAGGAGAGGATGTGGCCAGGGTGTGAGGGAAGGAGCAGGGTGATGGAGGAGAGCATGGGGCCGCAGTGTGAGGGAAGAAGCAGGATGATGGAGGAGGGGATGTGGCCGGGGTGTGAGGGAAGGAATAGGATGATGGAGGAGAGGATGTGGCCAGGGTGTGAGGGAAGGAGCAGGGTGATGGAGGAGAGGATGTGGCCGGGGTGTGAGGGAAGGAGCAGGGTGATGGAGGAGAGCATGGGGCCGCAGTGTGAGGGAAGGAGCAGGGTGATGGAGGAGGGGATGTGGCCGGGGTGTGAGGGAAGGAGCAGAGTGATGGAGGAGAGGATGTGGCCGGGGTGTGAGGGAAGGAGCAGGGTGATGGAGGAGAGGATGTGGCCGGGGTGTGAGGGAAGGAGTAGAGTGATGGAGGAGAGGATGTGGCCGGGGTGTGAGGGAAGGAGCAGGGTGATGGAGGAGAGGATGGGGCCGGGGTATGAGGGAAGGAGCAGGTGATGGAGGAGAGGATGGGGCTGCAGTGTGAGGGAAGGAGCAGGGTGATGGAGGAGAGGATGAGGCCGGGGTGTGAGGGAAGGAGTAGAGTGATGGAGGAGAGGATGTGGCCGGGGTGTGAGGGAAGGAGCAGAGTGATGGAGGAGAGGATGTGGCCGGGGTGTGCGGGAAGGAGCAGGATGATGGAGGAGAGGATGTGGCCGGTGTGTGAGGGAAGGAGCAGGGTGATGGAGGAGGGGATGTGGCCGGGGTGTGAGGGAAGGAGCAGAGTGATGGAGGAGAGGATGTGGCCGGGGTGTGAGGGAAGGAGCAGGGTGATGGAGGAGAGGATGAGGCCGGGGTGTGAGGGAAGGAGTAGAGTGAGGGAGGAGAGGATGTGGCCGGGGTGTGAGGGAAGGAACAGGGTGATGGAGGAGAGGATGTGGCCGGGGTGTGAGGGAAGTAGCAGGTGATGGAGGAGAGGATGTGGCCAGGGTGTGAGGGAAGGAGCAGGTGATGGAGGAGAGGATGTGGCCAGGGTGTGAGGGAAGGAGCAGGGTGATGGAGGAGAGCATGGGGCCGCAGTGTGAGGGAAGAAGCAGGATGATGGAGGAGGGGATGTGGCCGGGGTGTGAGGGAAGGAATAGGATGATGGAGGAGGGGATGTGGACGGGGTGTGAGGGAAGGAGCAGGGTGATGGAGGAGAGGATGTGGCCGGGGTGTGAGGGAAGGAGCAGAGTGATGGAGGAGAGGATGTGGCCGGGGTGTGAGGGAAGGAGCAGGGTGATGGAGGAGAGGATGTGGCCAGGGTGTGAGGGAAGGAGCAGGTGATGGAGGAGAGGATGTGGCCAGGGTGTGAGGGAAGGAGCAGGGTGATGGAGGAGAGCATGGGGCCGCAGTGTGAGGGAAGAAGCAGGATGATGGAGGAGGGGATGTGGCCGGGGTGTGAGGGAAGGAATAGGATGATGGAGGAGAGGATGTGGCCAGGGTGTGAGGGAAGGAGCAGGGTGATGGAGGAGAGGATGTGGCCGGGGTGTGAGGGAAGGAGCAGGGTGATGGAGGAGAGGATGTGGCCAGGGTGTGAGGGAAGGAGCAGGGTGATGGAGGAGAGGATGTGGCCAGGGTGTGAGGGAAGGAGCAGGGTGATGGAGGAGAGGATGTGGCCGGGGTGTGAGGGAAGGAGCAGGGTGATGGAGGAGGGGATGTGGCCGGGGTGTGAGGGAAGGAGCAGAGTGATGGAGGAGAGGATGTGGCCGGGGTGTGAGGGAAGGAGCAGGGTGATGGAGGAGAGGATGTGGCCGGGGTGTGAGGGAAGGAGTAGAGTGATGGAGGAGAGGATGTGGCCGGGGTGTGAGGGAAGGAGCAGGGTGATGGAGGAGAGGATGGGGCCGGGGTATGAGGGAAGGAGCAGGTGATGGAGGAGAGGATGGGGCTGCAGTGTGAGGGAAGGAGCAGGGTGATGGAGGAGAGGATGAGGCCGGGGTGTGAGGGAAGGAGTAGAGTGATGGAGGAGAGGATGTGGCCGGGGTGTGAGGGAAGGAGCAGAGTGATGGAGGAGAGGATGTGGCCGGGGTGTGAGGGAAGGAGCAGGATGATGGAGGAGAGGATGTGGCCGGTGTGTGAGGGAAGGAGCAGGGTGATGGAGGAGGGGATGTGGCCGGGGTGTGAGGGAAGGAGCAGAGTGATGGAGGAGAGGATGTGGCCGGGGTGTGAGGGAAGGAGCAGGGTGATGGAGGAGAGGATGAGGCCGGGGTGTGAGGGAAGGAGCAGGGTGATGGAGGAGAGGATGGGGACGGGGTGTGAGGGAAGGAGCAGGGTGATGGAGGAGAGGATGGGGACGGGGTGTGAGGGAAGGAGCAGGGTGATGGAGGAGAGGATGTGGCCGCAGTGTGAGGGTAGGAGCAGGGTGATGTAGGAGATAAGAATGATGAGGATGACCAGCAACGCTTCAATCATTAGGTAGATGAGACTGCTGCCTAGGGTGCCAGGGTTTAGGTGAGTCCAACCCTCCTTATTGGAGTATAGCCTGAACAATCCTGGATAACTCTGACAAGCACCCAGCTCCTCCCATTACTTTCAGCATTACCTCCCTCTTGTCTCAGCACATGTCCTCGTGTTCTAGTACTTCTCTTCCTGCGAGGAATGTCTTCCTGTGAGAAAGTTTCTATCATGTCCCCCCTTTCCCTTCTCTGCTCCAAACTAGAAAACACTCCTTGTAATCAATGTAACGTAGCATTTCGTATACAGCCGCTAACGCACTCAGAATATAGGCATGCCATTTTAATCAGCAGAGTCTATTTGTGCGTACTATTCACATAGCAATGCAAACACTTTCGGCTAAAAGAAGACACCAGACACTAACGGAGTTGCGCAAGATCTGTCAGGTCACTCACGCCAGACATAACTTGTTGCGTGGCACGCTGAGGGAAGATGTATGGGGACACATCTGTAGGCAAAGTACACACAAAGAAAAATGTTTACGTTAACTGTATTAACTTTTAATTGGCAGATTGGTCTCTCAATAAAAGGGTATGGTGCACAATTATTTATCATTTTTGTGCTCACGTATCTGTGTTGGAAGACACCCAGCCTCTGCAGAACCTCTTGGGAGAGTCGGTGAGGTAAATATAGTGGAGGAAGTACCAGAACACAGAGAGGGCCGTTGTTTTCCCGCATTATTTCCAGACCTCATAAGCAGCAGATAGAGATTTTCTTATCAGGATGTACAGCAAGTTCATTACTACCATTCCAGCCACTTCTACTATAAACGTTGAGGCCTACCAATATCTGGGCCATTTAATGTCCTGAAATCTGAATGAAGAGCAAAGAAGTGCAGAAACGCCACCGCACGCCGATTCCCGAGCATCGGGCTTCAAAGAATGACAGATTGGCTGTCCGGCTCTGAATCAGGAGTCTCAAGGTGTTATCTGGTTAGAATTTCCGAGAAGCCTCACACTGAGAAGCCATTACTCTGCTGTTTGATGTTCCAGCCACCGGCAATGCCTTCCAGCCCTATCACTGCCGCACCGGCTCCCTCTCATTGCTGTGCAGGATATTTAGGTATTACAGTCAACTCCCTAAATAAAATAAAAATTTCCCCGACAAAAAACCCCCCAAATATATAATTTTATTAATATACACATTATATATATTTAAAGGTAAATTATTCCTGGTCTGGCTCAAAATTGATGCTATACAGTTGTTCATAGTTTAGCAAATGTTGTGCAGCTTCTATCGCATTGGAAAAAGTGCTTTGGAAAACATGTGCGCTATATAAATAACATCGTCTCTTAAGCAATCGAGAACTATAAGTCTCAGCATGCCTTGTAGCTGTAGAGCTGCAGGTTGGGACATGTAGACAATTGCAAATTGTTTCAAGTTCTGGGGAAAACTATTTTTAGTTAAATCCTTTGTACATATTGCAAAAACGTTGGTTTTATTTCCCAGAATACTCTAGTTAGGTTTGTTCCGCTCTCTAGGTTTCAACAAGGCCTTAAAAGGGCTATAAAAGACCACTTTACCTCTATTCTGCGCAATGTAAAGCCTTCTTCACAGAGAGCTCTAATCTTATGGGTTGCATTAACAATCTGCTGTTCAGTGAAACCCTGCACATCGGGACTGTCCTAGCCCTTTATATCATTATTATATCCAGTAAGTGTGAGGGTTTGGTCACAACGCTGCATCTGTTGAAGTCTTCTGAAGGACTGCGCCTGGGCCTACACTGCTGTTCCGTGAACGATAGGAAGGTTTCGTGCAGCAGTTTATGAAGACGCACACACCCGTCATACCAGGAAAGCGAAATTTAAGACTAAAAGGGGCTAAACTTTTCTTTGGCATTCCGTAATGTGCAGCAAGGGGGAGTGCATGCCAACTAAAATAATTGCTCCCGCCGGGACCCACGTGAGTCACAGACACTTGCACCTGACTACAGCGAAGACGTGAATTGCTCTTCTCCAGTAAACCTGGACACGGTTTCCCAGCACAGAATCGCTGCAAGATCTGTGCGCTCATTCCTTTCCACGCTTTCAATATTTAACAGATGTTGCGTTGTCTCGGGGCGCAGTTTATTATTCAAATACGATTTTTTTGGCCTCAGTAAATATTTCTCCCTCTCGCAGGTCTTGATGCTGGAATATATGTTTAGCTTCTTGCCCTACATATTAAACCATTTGGAAACCAGAATCTGCCTTGAAGAAATGTGTGTCCTTTATCTTAGTGATGGCGTGAACACAGCGAATCCCCAGGAAGGACTGGTGCCGCTGTACGGAGCCACATCCAGCGAGGAGCATCTTATGGCGCCCGGGATGACGTACAGGTCCCGGCACAAGGGAGCCGCGTGTTGGGGAAGAATGGCGCTGCTGTAGTTCCGTTCGCACTGGATCATTAAATTATTTCGGTTTGACCAAGCCGCAAATAATACAGCTGGGAGGCGGTTTATTATTAAAATATAAATATACTGTATGTTACCATTAAGGTATTAATCACATCCTAGTAAACACAGTCCTACAGCAGTATATACATGTGGGCATTATACACAGGTGCAGCGGTATATACACGTAGGCATTATACACAGGTGCAGCAGTATATACATGTGGGTACAAACAATACACAGGTGCAGCAGTATATGCATGTGGGCATTATACACAGGTGCAGCAGTCTATACATGTGGGCATTATACACAGGCGCAGCAGTATATTCATGTGGGCATTATACACAGGTGCAGCGGTATATACACGTGGGCATTATACACAGGTGCAGCAGTCTATACATGTGGGTACTATACACAGGTGCAGCAGTATATACATGTGGGCATTATACACAGGTGCAGCAGTCTATACATGTGGGCATTATACACAGGTGCAGCAGTCTATACATGTGGGCATTATACACAGGTGCAGCAGTCTATACATGTGGGCACTATACACAGGTGCAGCAGTCTATACATGTGGGCATTATACACAGGTGCAGCAGTCTATACATGTGGGCATTATACACAGGTGCAGCAGTCTATACATGTGGGCATTATACACAGGTGCAGCAGTCTATACATGTGGGCATTATACACAGGTGCAGCAGTCTATACATGTGGGTATTATACACAGGTGCAGCAGTCTACACATGTGGGTATTATACACAGGGGCAGCGGTATATACATGTGGGTATTATACACAGGTGCAGCAGTCTATACATGTGGGCATTATACACAGGTGCAGCAGTATATACATGTGGGTATTATACACAGGCGCAGCAGTCTATACATGTGGGTATTACACACAGGCGCAGCGGTACATACATGTGGGCATTATACACATTATACACAGGTGCAGCAGTATATACATGTGGGCATTATACACAGGTGCAGCAGTATATACATGTGGGCACTATACACAGGTGCAGCAGTATAAACTGCTGGAAATTTGGTGAGTTTTGATCAGAGATGTGCGGAAAAGATGACCAAGGGGGTGGGGGGGGGGGGGGGGGGGCACTGCCACACCTGCCATAGACTTTTTACTCCAGACTTTTGTTTAGAAAAAGGATTAGCATAATACAAAGATTATATTTTCAATATATTCTTTGTATTTTTCATAGACATTATATAGTCAAAACTATGGTGTATACGTTAGTATGACAGGAAAGGCTCTGCCTCACCTCACCGCACGTCACTGGTAAATATATACAGTTGATATAAGAGAGATTAGTCTTGAAGGTACAGTATGGCAATAAAATGACAGCAACCGCCACAGCCAGCCAGGGTAGCCACAACCTCCACAGCCAGCCAGGGCAGCCATAACTTCCACAGCCAGTCAGAGCAGCAATAAACCTCTACAGCCAGCCAGGACAGCCACAACCTCCACAGCCAGCCAGAGCAGCCACAACTTCCACAGCCAGCCAGAGCAGCCACAACCTCCACAGCCAGCCAGAGCAGCCACAACCTCCACAGCCAGCCAGAGCAGCCACAACCTCCACAGCCAGTCAGAGCAGCAATAAACCTCTACAGCCAGCCAGGACAGCCACAACCTCCACAGCCAGCCAGAGCAGCCACAACTTCCACAGCCAGCCAGAGCAGCCACAACCTCCACAGCCAGCCAGAGCAGCCACAACTTCCACAGCCAGCCAGAGCAGCCACAACCTCCACAGCCAGCCAGAGCAGCCACAACCTCCACAGCCAGTCAGAGCAGCAATAAACCTCTACAGCCAGCCAGGACAGCCACAACCTCCACAGCCAGCCAGAGCAGCCACAACTTCCACAGCCAGTCAGAGCAGCAATAAACCTCTACAGCCAGCCAGAGCAGCAATAAACCTCCACAGCCAGCCAGAGCAGCCACAACCTCCACAGCCAGCCAGAGCAGCCACAACTTCCACAGCCAGTCAGAGCAGCAATAAACCTCCACAGCCAGCCAGAGCAGCCACAACCTCCACAGCCAGCCAGAGCAGCCACAACCTCCACAGCCAGTCAGAGCAGCAATAAACCTCTACAGCCAGCCAGGACAGCCACAACCTCCACAGCCAGCCAGAGCAGCCACAACTTCCACAGCCAGCCAGAGCAGCCACAACTTCCACAGCCAGCCAGGGCAGCCACAACTTCCACAGCCAGCCAGAGCAGCAATAAACCTCTACAGCCAGCCAGAGCAGCAATAAACCTCCACAGCCAGCCAGAGCAGCCACAACCTCCACAGCCAGCCAGAGCAGCCACAACTTCCACAGCCAGTCAGAGCAGCAATAAACCTCTACAGCCAGCCAGGACAGCCACAACCTCCACAGCCAGCCAGAGCAGCCACAACTTCCACAGCCAGTCAGAGCAGCAATAAACCTCTACAGCCAGCCAGAGCAGCAATAAACCTCCACAGCCAGCCAGAGCAGCCACAACCTCCACAGCCAGCCAGAGCAGCCACAACTTCCACAGCCAGTCAGAGCAGCAATAAACCTCTACAGCCAGCCAGGACAGCCACAACCTCCACAGCCAGCCAGAGCAGCCACAACTTCCACAGCCAGCCAGAGCAGCCACAACTTCCACAGCCAGCCAGGGCAGCCACAACTTCCACAGCCAGCCAGGACAGCCACAACCTCCACAGCCAGCCAGAGCAGCCACAACTTCCACAGCCAGTCAGAGCAGCAATAAACCTCTACAGCCAGCCAGAGCAGCAATAAACCTCCACAGCCAGCCAGAGCAGCCACAACCTCCACAGCCAGCCAGAGCAGCCACAACTTCCACAGCCAGTCAGAGCAGCAATAAACCTCTACAGCCAGCCAGAGCAGCAATAAACCTCCACAGCCAGCCAGAGCAGCCACAACCTCCACAGCCAGCCAGAGCAGCCACAACTTCCACAGCCAGTCAGAGCAGCAATAAACCTCTACAGCCAGCCAGGACAGCCACAACCTCCACAGCCAGCCAGAGCAGCCACAACTTCCACAGCCAGCCAGAGCAGCCACAACTTCCACAGCCAGCCAGGGCAGCCACAACTTCCACAGCCAGCCAGGGCAGCCACAACCTCCACAGCCAGCCAGGGCAGCCACAACCTCCACAGCCAGCCAGGGCAGCCACAACTTCCACAGCCAGCCAGGGCAGCCACAACTTCCACAGCCAGCCAGGGCAGCCACAACTTCCACAGCCAGCCAGGGCAGCCACAACTTCCACAGCCAGCCAGGGCAGCCACAACTTCCACAGCCAGCCAGGGCAGCCACAACTTCCACAGCCTGCAAGGGCAGCCACAACTTCCACAGCCAGCCAGGGCAGCCACAACTTCCACAGCCAGCCAGGGCAGCCACAACTTCCACAGCCAGCCAGGGCAGCCACAACTTCCACAGCCGGCCACAACCAATCAGGACGCCAACAACCTCCACAGCCAGCCAGGGCAGCCAAAACCTCCACAGCCAGTCAGGACGCCAACAACCTCCACAGCCAGCCAGGGCAGCCACAACCTCCACAGCCAGCCAGAGCAGCCACAACTTCCACAGCCAGTCAGAGCAGCAATAAACCTCTACAGCCAGCCAGAGCAGCAATAAACCTCCACAGCCAGCCAGAGCAGCCACAACCTCCACAGCCAGCCAGAGCAGCCACAACTTCCACAGCCAGTCAGAGCAGCAATAAACCTCTACAGCCAGCCAGAGCAGCAATAAACCTCTACAGCCAGCCAGGACAGCCACAACCTCCACAGCCAGCCAGAGCAGCCACAACTTCCACAGCCAGCCAGAGCAGCCACAACTTCCACAGCCAGCCAGGGCAGCCACAACTTCCACAGCCAGCCAGGACAGCCACAACCTCCACAGCCAGCCAGAGCAGCCACAACTTCCACAGCCATTCAGAGCAGCAATAAACCTCTACAGCCAGCCAGAGCAGCAATAAACCTCCACAGCCAGCCAGAGCAGCCACAACCTCCACAGCCAGCCAGAGCAGCCACAACTTCCACAGCCAGTCAGAGCAGCAATAAACCTCTACAGCCAGCCAGAGCAGCAATAAACCTCCACAGCCAGCCAGAGCAGCCACAACCTCCACAGCCAGCCAGAGCAGCCACAACTTCCACAGCCAGTCAGAGCAGCAATAAACCTCTACAGCCAGCCAGGACAGCCACAACCTCCACAGCCAGCCAGAGCAGCCACAACTTCCACAGCCAGCCAGAGCAGCCACAACTTCCACAGCCAGCCAGGGCAGCCACAACTTCCACAGCCAGCCAGGGCAGCCACAACCTCCACAGCCAGCCAGGGCAGCCACAACCTCCACAGCCAGCCAGGGCAGCCACAACTTCCACAGCCAGCCAGGGCAGCCACAACTTCCACAGCCAGCCAGGGCAGCCACAACTTCCACAGCCAGCCAGGGCAGCCACAACTTCCACAGCCAGCCAGGGCAGCCACAACTTCCACAGCCAGCCAGGGCAGCCACAACTTCCACAGCCAGCCAGGGCAGCCACAACTTCCACAGCCAGCCAGGGCAGCCACAACTTCCACAGCCAGCCAGGGCAGCCACAACTTCCACAGCCAGCCAGGGCAGCCACAACTTCCACAGCCGGCCACAACCAATCAGGACGCCAACAACCTCCACAGCCAGCCAGGGCAGCCAAAACCTCCACAGCCAGTCAGGACGCCAACAACCTCCACAGCCAGCCAGGGCAGCCACAACCTCCACAGCCAGCCACAACCTCCACAGACAGCCAGGGCGGCAATAAACCTCCACAGCCAGCGAGGGCAGCCACAACCTCCACAGCAAGCCACAACCTCCACAGCCAGTCAGGATGCCAACAACCTCCACAGCCAGCCTGGGCAGCCACAAACTCCACAGCCAGCCACAACCTCCACAGCCAGCCTGGGCAGCCACAACCTCCACAGCCGGCCACAACCTCCACAACCAGTCAGGACGCCAACAACCTCCAGAGCCAGCCTGGGCAGCCACAACCTCCAGAGCCAGCCACAACCTCCACAGCCAGCCAATGGCGGCAATAAACCTCCACAGCCAGCCAGGGCGGCCACAACCTCCACAGCCAGCCAGGGCGGCCACAACCTCCACAGCCAGCCAGGGCGGCCACAACCTCCACAGCCAGCCAGGGCGGCCACAACCTCCACAGCCAGCCAGGGCGGCCACAACCTCCACAGCCAGCCAGGGCGGCCACAACCTCCACAGCGGCCACAACCTCCACAGCCAGCCAGGGAGGCTACAACCTCCACAGCCAGCCAGGGCAGCCACAACTTCCACAGCCAGCCAGGGCAGCCACAACTTCCACAGCCAGCCAGGGCAGCCACAACTTCCACAGCCAGCCAGGGCAGCCACAACTTCCACAGCCAGCCAGGGCAGCCACAACTTCCACAGCCGGCCACAACCAATCAGGACGCCAACAACCTCCACAGCCAGCCAGGGTAGCTAAAACCTCCACAGCCAGTCAGGACGCCAACAACCTCCACAGCCAGCCAGGGCAGCCACAACCTCCACAGCCAGCCACAACCTCCACAGACAGCCAGGGCGGCAATAAACCTCCACAGCCAGCGAGGGCAGCCACAACCTCCACAGCCAGCCACAACCTCCACAGCCAGTCAGGATGCCAACAACCTCCACAGCCAGCCTGGGCAGCCACAAACTCCACAGCCGGCCACAACCTCCACAACCAGTCAGGACGCCAACAACCTCCAGAGCCAGCCTGGGCAGCCACAACCTCCAGAGCCAGCCACAACCTCCACAGCCAGCCAGGGCGGCCACAACCTCCACAGCCAGCCAGGGCGGCCACAACCTCCACACAACCTCCACAGCCAGCCAGGGCAGCCACAACCTCCACAGCCGGCCACAACCTCCACAGCTGGCCACAACCTCCACAGCCAGCCAGGGCAGCCACAACCTCCACAGCCGGCCACAACCTCCACAGCTGGCCACAACCTCCACAGCCAGCCAGGGCGGCCACAACCTCCACAGCCAGCCAGGGCGGCCACAACCTCCACAGCCAGCCAGGGCGGCCACAACCTCCACAGCGGCCACAACCTCCACAGCCAGCCAGGGCAGCCACAACCTCCTCAGCCAGCCAGGGCAGCCACAACCTACACAGCCAGCCAGGGCAGCCACAACCTACACAGCCAGCCAAGGCGGCCACAACCTCCACAGCCAGCCAGGGCGGCCACAACCTCCACAGCCAGCCAGGGCGGCTACAACCTCCACAGCCAGCCAGGGCGGCCACAACCTCCACAGCCAGCGAGGGCGGCTACAACCTCCACAGCCAGCCAGGGCGGCCACAACCCCCACAGCCAGCCACAACCTCCACAGCCGGCCACAACCTCCACAGCCAGCCACAACCTCCACAGCCAGCCACAACCTCCACAGCCAGCCACAACCTCCACAGCCAGCCACAACCTCCACAGCCAGCCAGGGCGGCCACAACCTCCACAGCCAGCCAGGGCGGCCACAACCTTCACAGCCAGCCAGGGCGGCCACAACCTCCACAGCCAGCCAGGGCGGCCACAACCTCCACAGCCAGCCAGGGCGGCCACAACCTCCACAGCGGCCACAACCTCCACAGCCAGCCAGGGAGGCTACAACCTCCACAGCCAGCCAGGGCAGCCACAACCTACACAGCCAGCCAGGGCAGCCACAACCTCCACAGCCAGCCAGGGCAACCACAACCCCCACAGCCAGCCAGGGCGGCCATATCCCCCACAGCCAGCCAGCCAGGGCAGCCACAACCTCCACAGCCAGCCAGGGCGGCCACAACCTCCACAGCCAGCCAGGGCGGCCACAACCTCCACAGCCAGCCAGGGCGGCCACAACCTCCACAGCCAGCCAGGGCAACCACAACCATCCACAACCAGCCAGGGCAGCCACAACCTCCACAGCCACCCAGGGCGGCCACAACTTCCACAGCCAGGTAGTGCGCCAACAACCTCCACAGCCAGCCAGGGCAGCCACAACCTCCTCAGCCAGTCAGGACACCAACAACCTCCACAGCCAGCCACAACCTCCACAAACAATCAGGACGCCAACAACCTCCAGAGCCAGCCTGGGCAGCCACAACCTCCACAGTCAGCCAGGGCGGCCACAACCTCCACAGTCAGCCAGGGCGGCCACAACCTACACAGCCAGCCAGGGCGGCCACGACCTATACAGCCAGCCAGGGCGGCCACGACCTACACAGCCAGTCAGGACGCCAACAACCTCCAGAGCCAGCCTGGGCAGCCACAAACTCCACAGCCAGCCAAAACCTCCACAGCCAGTCAGGGCGGCCACAACCTCCACAGCCAGCCAGGGCGGCCACAACCTCCACAGCCAGCCAGGGCGGCCACAACCTCCACAGCCAGCCAGGGCGGCCACAACCTCCACAGCCAGCCAGGGCGGTCACAACCCCCACAGCCAGCCAGGGCGGCCATAACCCCCACAGCCAGCCAGGGTGGTTACAACCCCCACAGCCAGCCAGGGCGGCCATAAACCCCACAGCCAGCCAGGGCAGCCACAACCCCCACAGCCAATCTCTTTCATGGCATTTTAAAATGAGCGCTATAATTTGTGGGCTCTAACTTTACTTGTAAGGTTAAATTATGCTTGTCAGGAAGACATTAACTAAACTGTAGATGGTAATGTGCCCGTCACCTAATAACACACCGTGACAACGGCAGCCATGTTGTGCCTCAGTGTGGTCACTGGTTTAGCATACAAAATGGCTACCTATGTAGGAATAAGTATGCGTGGGTGTGGTATGTTAGATAGACTAGACTTAGTGTCTAGGTCGACCACTGTTGGTCGACAGTAAGTAGGCAGACATGGTTTTTATGTTGACAGGGACTCTAGGTCGACATGAAAAAAGTTGTTTTTTTAAAATGGTGTCGTTTTCTTCGTACAGTGACGGGGAACCCCAATTAGTGCACCGCGTTCGCTCGCCATGCTTCAGGCAAGGTGCCCCGCTGCGCTTGGCACAGCTTATCGTTCCCAATTGTAGTTCACGTGGATCGTAAAGTATGAAAAAGTAAAAATAAAGTGGAAAAACTCATGTCGGCCTTTTGTCATGTCGGCCTAGAGTCCCTGTCGACCTAGAAACCATGTTGACCTACTTACTGTCGACCAATAGTGGTCGACCGAAGTCTTGTTGACCTAGGGACCGGATCCCGTGTGCGTTAAGCATAAAACACCGGTTATTATGTAGCTCAGTCATACACAACACTAAATACTGTGACTGACAACACTTGAACAAATTAATAAATAAAACTTTCTGTACCAATACGAAGGCTTGCGTTTGTTAATATAACCAGTCTTGTCTATGACAATGATCTGTGTCTGTGCAGCTAATGTGCTACCTGATACGACCCTGCACCTCAGTCACATCACAAGCAGCCATGTTCATTAGAGGATCACTCAGAACCCCCGTGTGTAGACAGGCCTGCAAACCACGAGGCACAGCGATGTCGGCATGCCCAATTGAGCACGTTTCAGATGAGTTTTTCCAGATAATTGGCTCAGAAATTCACCTCACGGTTAACCAGCCGTAAGCTGGAAATGGCTATCAAAAAGAAATTGAGCAGACAAGATAAAAACTCTTCAAGTTGATTACTGACTGTACTTCGGTAAATAGGAAACAAAAACCTACAAAAACCTATTCTGGGTAGACTAGGTCATATGAAATAGATTTTTTGTCTGTTTGGGATCAGAGCAGCACAATCGCACAGTGGTAAGAATTGCTGCTTCCCAGTGCTGGGGCTGCAAATTTGATTCCAACCAGGGCACTATTTCTTGGGAGTTTGTATGTACTCACGATTGTTCCCTAAAACATATTGATGGAGCAAGCGGCTGCTGACAAAAACACAAATAAGACCCTGGCGTCTGTATTGGTCATGTGGTAACGTGGATCAGTCATGCTCACTTAATGGAGGACGACCATATACTGTAAAGCGCTACATAGGAAACTATTAATAAATGAATATATATTCATCCTGTCAGTACGCAAGGACCTGGTGTCATCGCTGCAGGAGATTGCAGTCTCACAATTAATGGTTCATCCGAAAAAAGTACACCCCCTGCTTCATAGCAGAAACACCTTAACGTGAGATTATAACACGGTTATTTGCGTCTTATAACGCGACACTGAGCCTACTTCATTATCATTATCTGTTAATAAATAAAAGATGCCTCCACAGGGGACATTACTGGGGGTGCTACCATTCTCTGACGTTGTGTTTTTAAATAGAAGATTCCTCCCTCCGGCAGGTGCGCACTTTGCGCCGCCGTAAACACCCCCAGCACAACGGGACAGTAAATATACATGACAATGTGTGAGACGCAGAGAGAACGCGGTCAGCCAGCGGCTCTACGACAGGGAGGGAGTATACAGGTGTGAGGGCACCCCTCAGCCGGAGACGGAACCTCATCCTATCGCTACCAGGAGTGCTGCTGATGAGAGCCTCATTACGCCCAGGCACCACCCAAGCACGGAAGTCACAGCTAATGGCCGACTTACCTCTCCAGCTCGTACTCCTTCATCCCGACTCTTGTGGCTTTCATGACCTGTGGACAGATTGTGAAAGAACAAATCCCAGTGAGGGCTGTGTGACTGACTGGCTGTGTAAAACACCGGCCGGTAGGTCCCGGAGCTGTGATGTTTTACACTATTCCTATCAGATTAAAATGATTTATGGACAAAAAGTGTAAAAAAATAAACAATGGTGTGGAGCATAATATACTATAGAGATATTGACTGATCACCCGAGTTAAATGCAAAACCGGCAATGACTCCGGTGAATACAGATGGTCATTCTATCGTCTTCTGGACAGCGAGGCGATACACCAAGATCTGCTCCATCTGTATAGTAACTGCTATGAACTTGCCCCATGATGCAATTGGATCTTATGAAACAAATGTACGGCCACTTCTCAGTCAACCAATAAGCAATGAGAGGTTTCTCCGGAAGATGATCGGACGGCGATGTCCGTGCTTCCTGGCAAACTGATTGGCTGTCTCTAGTGAGTGTAGACGGTGGGTGCAACATAAAGTGGATGCATTTTGGTCTTTAAAAGACGTATATGCTGTCAGGCTAACCTACTCATTAATCCAAGTGTGCACATTATTTCTACCCCACGACCTGAAAAGAGCCCCCGGAACAGAATTGCCGGAATGTAATGAAGTCCAAGTTCGGCGATCGTGCAGGATGTCGGCCGAACTTGGAGGTTTTCTTTAAAAGGGCAAACACGTACAAAGCTAAACCATGCCTAGTGCGTGATTGCCCCTTTAAAGATAATCTACAAGTTCAGCCGGCATCCCGCACAGCCGCCAATCTCAGGACTTCATTACATCCCGCCCAGTATGTCAGAGGAGGGATAGCGGATAGCTGTAAGCACTTGAGACGTGGACAGATTGGGTAATTCAATTCTCACAGGTGGTAGGGAATTTAATGAATAGGTCACCTGATCGGACAGGAGCCACAACTATCCAATCAAGTGCTGCATTCGGTTCTATGGGGGAGAGTTATCACAGCTTGGAAAGAGATAAAGAGGTCTATTCATGAAGCAGTGAAAAGAGTAGAGAAGTGAGCCTGCGGAGAAGTTGCCCGTGGTAACCAATCAGCTGCTCTGTATAACTGTTCTAGTATGCAAATTATAAATGTTACTTCAATGCTGATTGGTCGCAATGGGCAACTTCTCCACTGTTCACTGCTTCATGAATAGACCCCAAAGTACCAACCAACCAGCTCCTAACTGTCACTTTTCAGCCAGTAACATGGCAGTTAGGAGCTGATTGGTTGGCACTTCTTTCTCCAAGGTTTGATACATCTAATCCTGAATCCCTGATGGCTCCAGTAAAAGGTTTTCAGCCAAACCCATATTGTCCAAGGTAAAAATAAGAATTTACTTACCGATAATTCTATTTCTCGGAGTCCGTAGTGGATGCTGGGGTTCCTGAAAGGACCATGGGGAATAGCGGCTCCGCAGGAGACAGGGCACAAAAAAGTAAAGCTTTACTAGGTCAGGTGGTGTGCACTGGCTCCTCCCCCTATGACCCTCCTCCAGACTCCAGTTAGGTACTGTGCCCGGACGAGCATACACAATAAGGGAGGCATTTTGAATCCCGGGTAAGACTCATACCAGCCACACCAATCACACCGTACAACTTGTGATCTAAACCCAGTTAACAGTATGACAACAGAAAGGGCCTCTTAAAGATGGCTCCTTAACAATAACCCGAATTAGTTAACAATAACTATGTACAAGTATTGCAGATAATCCGCACTTGGGATGGGCGCCCAGCATCCACTACGGACTCCGAGAAATAGAATTATCGGTAAGTAAATTCTTATTTTCTCTATCGTCCTAAGTGGATGCTGGGGTTCCTGAAAGGACCATGGGGATTATACCAAAGCTCCCAAACGGGCGGGAGAGTGCGGATGACTCTGCAGCACCGAATGAGAGAACTCCAGGTCCTCCTTTGCCAGGGTATCAAATTTGTAAAATTTTACAAACGTGTTCTCCCCCGACCACGTAGCTGCTCGGCAGAGTTGTAATGCCGAGACCCCTCGGGCAGCCGCCCAAGATGAGCCCACCTTCCTTGTGGAGTGGGCTTTTACAGTTTTAGGCTGTGGCAGGCCTGCCACAGAATGTGCAAGTTGAATTGTGTTACAAATCCAACGAGCAATCGACTGCTTAGAAGCAGGTGCGCCCAACTTGTTGGGTGCATACAATATAAACAGCGAGTCAGATTTTCTGACTCCAGCCGTCCTTGCAATGTATATTTTTAAGGCTCTGACAACGTCCAACAACTTGGAGTCCTCCAAGTCGCTAGTGGCCGCAGGCACCACAATAGGTTGGTTCAGATGAAATGCTGATACCACTTTAGGGAGAAAATGCGGACGAGTCCGCAGTTCTGCCCTATCCGAATGGAAGATTAGATAAGGACTTTTATAAGATAAAGCCGCCAATTCAGATACTCTCCTGGCAGAGGCCAGGGCTAGTAACATAGTCACTTTCAATGTGAGATATTTCAAATCCACCTTTTTCAATGGTTCAAACCAATGGGATTTGAGGAAATCTAAAACTACATTTAGATCCCACGGTGCCACCGGAGGCACCACAGGAGGCTGTATATGCAGTACTCCCTTGACAAAAGTCTGGACCTCAGGGACAGAGGCCAATTCTTTTTGGAAGAATATTGACAGGGCCGAAATTTGAACCTTAATGGATCCCAATTTGAGACCCATAGATAATCCTGATTGCAGGAAATGTAGGAAACGACCCAGTTGGAATTCCTCCGTCGGAACCCTCCGATCCTCGCACCACGCTACATATTTTCGCCAAATGCGGTGATAATGTTTCACGGTGACTTCCTTCCGTGCCTTAATCAAGGTAGGAATGACTTCTTCTGGAATGCCTTTCCCTTTTAGGATCTGGCGTTCAACCGCCATGCCGTCAAACGCAGCCGCGGTAAGTCTTGAAAAAGACAGGGACCCTGCTGTAGCAGGTCCCTTCTCAGAGGTAGAGGCCACGGTTCGTCCGTGAGCATCTCTTGAAGTTCCGGATACCAAGTCCTTCTCGGCCAATCCGGAACCACTAGTATTGTTCTTACTCTTCTTTGCCGTATGATCTTCAATACCTTTGGTATGAGCGGCAGAGGAGGAAACACATACACTGACTGGTACACCCAAGGAGTTACCAGTGCGTCCACAGCTATTGCCTGTGGATCTCTTGACCTGGCGCAATATTTGTCCAGTTTCTTGTTGAGGCGAGACGCCATCATGTCTACAATTGGTCTTTCCCAACGGTCTATTAACATGTTGAAGACTTCTGGATGTAGACCCCACTCTCCCGGATGAAGATCGTGTCTGCTGAGGAAGTCTGCTTCCCAGTTGTCCACGCCCGGGATGAACACTGCTGACAGTGCTATCACGTGATTCTCCGCCCAGCGAAGAATCTTGGCAGCTTCTGCCATTGCACTCCTGCTTCTTGTGCCGCCCTGCCTGTTTACATGGGCGACCGCCGTGATGTTGTCCGACTGAATCAACACCGGCTTTCCTTGCAGGAGAAGTTCCGCCTGGCTTAGAGCATTGTAGATTGCTCTTAGTTCCAGAATGTTTATGTGAAGAGACTTTTCCAGACTCGTCCATACTCCCTGGAAGTTTCTTCCTTGTGTGACTGCTCCCCAGCCTCTCAGGCTGGCGTCCGTGGTCACCAGGATCCAATCCTGAATGCCGAATCTGCGGCCTTCTAATAGGTGAGCCTTCTGCAACCACCACAGAAGTGACACCCTTGTCTTTGGTGACAGGGTTATTCGCAGGTGCATCTGCAGATGCGACCCTGACCATTTGTCCAACAGATCCCTTTGGAATATTCTTGCATGGAATCTGCCGAATGGAATTGCTTCGTAAGAAGCCACCATTTTTCCCAGGACTCTTGTGCATTGATGTACTGACACTTTTCCTGGTTTTAGGAGGTTCCTGACCAGATCGGATAACTCCTTGGCTTTTTCCTCTGGAAGGAAAACCTTTTTCTGAACCGTGTCCAGAATCATTCCTAGGAACAGCAGACGAGTTGTCGGGATTAAATGGGATTTTGGAATATTCAGAATCCACCCGTGTTGTCTTAGCACCTCTTGAGATAGTGCTAAAGCTGTCTCCAGCTGTTCTCTGGACCTTGCCCTTATTAGGAGATCGTCCAAGTATGGGATAACTAATACGCCTTTTCTTCGAAGAAGAATCATCATCTCGGCCATTACCTTGGTAAAGACCCGAGGCGCCGTGGACAATCCGAACGGCAGCGTCTGAAACTGATAGTGACAGTTTTGAACAATGAACCTGAGGTACCCCTGGTGTGCGGGGTAAATCGGAACGTGTAGATACGCATCCTTGATGTCCAAGGATACCATAAAGTCCCCTTCTTCCAGGTTCGCTATCACTGCTCTGAGTGACTCCATCTTGAACTTGAACTTTTTTATGTAGAGGTTCAAGGACTTCAGATTTAGAATAGGCCTTACCGAGCCATCCGGCTTCGGTACCACAAATAGAGTGGAATAATACCCCTTTCCTTGTTGTAATAGGGGTACTTTGACTATCACCTGCTGAGCGTACAGCTTGTGAATGGCTTCCAACACCCTCTCCCTTTCGGAAGAGACGGTTGGTAAGGCAGACTTCAGGAAACGATGAGGAGGATCCGTCTCTAATTCCAACCTGTACCCCTGAGATATTATCTGCAGGATCCAGGGGTCTACCTGCGAGTGAGCCCACTGCGCGCTGTAATTTTTGAGACGGCCCCCCACTGTCCCCGAGTCCGCTTGAGAGGCCCCAGCGTCATGCTGAGGTTTTTGCAGGAGCCGGGGAGGGCTTCTGTTCCTGGGAAGGAGCTGCCTGTTGGTGTCTCTTCCCTCTTCCTCTGCCTCGTGGCAGGTACGACAAGCCCTTTGCTCTCTTATTTTTGTAGGAGCGAAAAGGCTGCGGTTGAAAGGTCGGTGCCTTTCTCTGTTGGGGAGTGACTTGAGGTAAAAAAGTGGATTTCCCGGCAGTAGCCGTGGCCACCAAGTCTGATAGACCAACTCCAAATAACTCCTCCCCTTTATACGGCAAAACCTCCATGTGACGTTTTGAATCCGCATCGCCTGTCCACTGTCGTGTCCATAAGGCTCTTCTGGCTGAAATGGACATAGCACTCACCCGAGATGCCAGTGTGCAAATATCCCTCTGTGCATCACGCATATAGATAAATGCATCCTTTATTTGTTCTAACGACAGTAAAACATTGTCCCTATCTAGGGTATCAATATTTTCAATCAGGGATTCTGACCAAACTACTCCAGCACTGCACATCCAGGCAGTTGCTATAGCTGGTCGTAGTATAACACCTGCATGTGTGTATATATTCTTTTGAATAACTTCCATCTTTCTATCTGATGGATCCTTAAGTGCGGCCGTCTCAGGAGAGGGTAACGCCACTTGTTTGGATAAGCGTGTGAGCGCCTTGTCCACCTTAGGGGGTGTTTCCCAGCGCGCCCTAACCTCTGGCGGGAAAGGGTATAATGCCAATAACTTTTTTGAAATTATCAACTTTTTATCAGGAGCAACCCACGCTTCATCACACACGTCATTTAATTCTTCTGATTCAGGAAAAACTGTTTGTAGTTTTTTCACACCATACATAATACCCTGTTTTACGGTATCTGTAGTATCAGCTAAATGTAACGTCTCCTTCATTGCCAAAATCATATAACGTGTGGCCCTACTGGAAAATACGTTTGAATTTCTACCGTCGTCACTGGAATCAGTGCCCGTGTCTGGGTCTGTGTCGACCGACTGAGGCAAAGGGCGTTTTACAGCCCCTGACGGTGTTTGAGGCGCCTGGACAGGCATTAATTGATTGTCCGGCCGCCTCATGTCCTCAACTGACTGTTTAAGGGAAGATAAACCATCACGTAATTCCACAAATAAAGGCATCCATTCTGGTGTCGACCCCCTGGGGGGTGACATCTGCATATTTGGCAATTGCTCCGCCTCCACACCAATATCGTCCTCATACATGTCGACACCACGTACCGACACACACCGCAAACTCACAGGGAATGCTCTAATGAAGACAGGACCCACTAGCCCTTTTGGGGAGACAGAGGGAGAGTCTGCCAGCACACACCACAAAGCGCTATATATACAAGGGATATCCTTATATTAAGTGCTCCCTTATAGCTGCTTTAATATATATATATATAGCCATTAATGTGCCCCCCCTCTCTGTTTTACCCTGTTTCTGTAGTGCAGTGCAGGGGAGAGACCTGGGAGCCGTTCTGACCAGCGGAGCTGTGACAGAAAATGGCGCCGTGTGCTGAGGAGATAGGCCCCGCCCCTTTTTCGGCGGGTTCTTCTCCCGCTATTTTTCCAGTCAGGCAGGGGTTAAATATCTCCATATAGCCCCTATGGGCTATATGTGAGGTATTTTTAGCCTTGTATAAGGTTTATATTTGCCTCTCAGAGCGCCCCCCCCCAGCGCTCTGCACCCTCAGTGACTGCCCAGTGAAGTGTGCTGAGAGGAAAATGGCGCACAGCTGCAGTGCTGTGCGCTACCTTATGAAGACTGAGGAGTCTTCAGCCGCCGGTTTCCGGACCTCTTCACGCTTCAGCATCTGCAAGGGGGTCGGCGGCGCGGCTCCGGGACCGGACTCCACGGCTGGGCCTGTGTTCGATCCCTCTGGAGCTAATGGTGTCCAGTAGCCAAGCAGCAAATCCACTCTGCATGCAGGTGAGTTTACTACTTTCCCCCTAAGTCCCACGTTGCAGTGATCCTGTTGCCAGCAGGACTCACTGTAAAGAAAAAAAACCTAAACTAAACTTTCTCTAAGCAGCTCTTTAGGAGAGCCACCTAGATTGCACCCTTCTCGTTCGGGCACAAAATCTAACTGGAGTCTGGAGGAGGGTCATAGGGGGAGGAGCCAGTGCACACCACCTGACCTAGTAAAGCTTTACTTTTTTGTGCCCTGTCTCCTGCGGAGCCGCTATTCCCCATGGTCCTTTCAGGAACCCCAGCATCCACTTAGGACGATAGAGAAAAGAAACAAAAAAAACAACTCCTTGTGATATAAAGACATGGCTGAGAAGCACTGAAGGAAGTCCTAAAGATAAAATGAAGCCATAAAAGGCAAATAAAGTAGTCTGAAGGCGCCAACTCCATTAAGAAGGCTTGCTCGCAGACAGACAGGCTTATTAAGAAGATGAGACGCTCTGCTCCAGGTGATGCGACAGCGCAGACGCGCGGTCCCTGTCACCACGGCGGGCAATGAGTTAACGTATCTAATTTCCCCAACAGTTGCCGTTCATAGAAATGAATTATACTGGGACATTTCTATTACCATACGTAGAAGACAAGATGCAAGGAGCGCGATAATCAATATACAATTACTGGGATGTGACAGAATACAACTGGAAGACACAGGCTGACGGGCAGCACAGTGGTGCGTAGGAAAGGGTTACCTCTTTGTGCGCTTCGCTGGAGACCCTATTCGTGTAGCGCAGCACCTCCAACTCCATGTCCGTCTTAAACACGCGACTGTCAAGGGGGAGAAAACAGAATTAAATTGTTAATGAGCATAATACACCCCCCCCCCCCGCCGTGACACGCTGCATAATTATAATATTGTTGACATCAAAATAAAGGCAACTCTACGCATCCAAGATCTACAGGTCTGACTAGCGACTGTATTACAGAATCATTTATTACACACCTTGCCCCAGGGGAACACATTTAATTAGCTTTAATCTACCAAAAAGATATCCGCACTCTCCTTTCTGCACTGAGCCGTAAATTAGCAGAGGATTAGATATTACATGACGGACGTACAGTAGATCACACAGACTCCTGCTGTATTCCAAAGCATTGAAGGGGAAAATAAAAAACACCCCACACCCTATTTATTTGTATGGTCATGTGTGTGTGTGTGTGTGGTCATGTGTGTGTGGTCATGTGTGTGTGTGGTCATGTGTGTGTGTGTGTGGTCGTGTGTGTGTGTGTGTGTGTGTGTGTGTGTGTGTGTGTGTGTGTGTGTGTGTGTGTGGTCAGCTGTGCTTTAACCCTCTGCACAGAGGTGGCCTCTAAGCTGCCCCTTCTACTCATTCCCAATAGGCCCCCCTGTTATCCTATGATCTCTTGCTGGGCCTCAGCCTTTCAGAAAGGCCTCGGATGAGAGCCGCGGCTCCTCTTATGTACTTCAAACTCAATTATCTGCATTTACTGCTATCTGGCATTCTGTCTCATGTCTGAGAGGCTCCTGCCGCCACGCAAATCCCAATTGTGTTGTGTTTCAGATACTGTGGCTGGCCCACACTGCAACGCTTCTTGTCCGCAGCAATAACCGCGCTCTTTGTATACCGGCGGCCGCGCTTCGTCTCCACCTCCTCTCTGCGCATGAGATTAGTTTTACCTCAGAGATCGGCAACGAGGGTTGATAAAGTCACTCCTGGCAACTTACAAATGAGATATTTTAGCATTATCTTACGGACAAGGAATTTTTTTCTATTTAACATTGGGGGTCATTCAGAGTTGTTCGCTCGCTAGCGGTTTTTAGCAGCCGTGCAAACGCTATGCCGCCGCCCACTGGGAGTGTATTTTAGCTTAGCAGAAGTGCGAACGAAAGAATCGCAGAGCGGCAGCAAAGTTATTTTGTGCAGTTTTAGAGTAGCTCCAGACCTACTCAGCGCTTGCGATGACTTCGGACTGTTCAGTTCCTGTTTTGACGTCACAAACACGCCCTGCGTTCGCCCAGCCACGCCTGCGTTTTTTCGAACACTCCCTGAAAACGGTCAGTTGACACCCAGAAACGCCCACTTCATGTCAATCACTCTGCGGCCAGCAGTGCGACTGAAAAGCTTCGCTAGACCTTGTGTGAAACGACATCGTTCGTTGTAATAGTATGTCGCGCGTGCGCATTGCGCCACATACGCAGAAGTGCGTTTTTTTGCCTCATCGCTGCACAGCGAACGAATGCAGCTAGCGATCAACTCGGAATGACCACCATTACCAAGTATTTCAATTAGCTTTTAAATTATACTTGATAACTGACAAAATTTGTTTGGTTGCTATAGGCAACACCATCCTTTCCGGTACGCAAGTTGCCGTAAATGTCCCTAATAAATCTGACTTTGGAATGGGATACTGAAATAGCTCCTCCTGCTTTTATCTGGATGCCACGTCCCGGGGAGCGATATATGGGAAATCGCTGCAGACACTTGCATGATTATCGACCGAGTTCCGATGATTATACTTATATCATGCCCACCGGTCACGTACAGGATGGGCAAACAACAAACACTTACAGATAAAAGGAATAAGGCTAAGAGACAGGATATGAGGATTATTATTATTACATTTTATTTATAGGATCAAATCCAGAGCGTTTATAATGCATGAGGAGGAGAGATTACGTACACAAGGTATAGGCATAAAAATAAGACAAAAGTATACAAGATATAAAGAAATTCTGCTACATGTGTAGAATAATATATTAGAACTTAGGTGATGCTGCATAAGCTCCTCCTTCACCCTATTCTATCACAGCACGTCATGAAGACCAATGTCCAAGCTCTACTCGTCTCCTGATCATTGCAGTTTCCTCCTCTCTGGCTGGACTGTCCCCTGCAATCTAATGGGACTAAAGGCCCATACACACTTGACGATAAAATGAGCGACGTCGTTCATTTCAGCCCTCATCAACGACGTCGCTCATTATATCGTCAAGTGTGTATGCATCCAACGACCACCGATGCGCGGCCCCGCGGGACGTTAACGACCCTCGCTTATCTGTGGAGAATGTATGCTCAATTTCCACTATGGTCGTTACCGACCAGAGACGTCGTTGAATGTGTATGGTGTGAACGACCAACGACCAAGCCACTGTTCACCAGCCCTGTTCCCAGCTCATTATTTTAATAAACTCTTCAGCTTGGATGCTTCAATGATGAATGGTCTATGGTCTTTGGTCGTTCGTAGTGTGTATGCTCATGTCGTTTGCTCAGCTGTTCAAGGGAAGTTCAAGGGAAGTCGTTAACGACGGTCGTTAATGACGTGTGCATCGTCAAGTGTGTATGGGCCTTAAGAAAAAAAGGACAAACGGCTGCGCTGGATGTCAGGAAAAATAAATATGCTGTACAGAGAGCCAACGTTAAAAGCAATATTTATTAAAAATGAAACATTTTACTCCGGTGAGATAATTTAAGAACAGTCACTAATAATGAATTAATGGTGACTAATGAAACATTTTTGACCGGTAGAATAATTAAGAACAGTCACTGGTGATGAATTGGTGGTGACTTGTAGTAGCTCAGGATCAATGTAATGAACGTGACCTTAAAAGGAAAAATTCCATATTCCAGTAGGTAGGTAATTGATAATGGTCAGGGTGCATAGATGGAATCCCACTAAAAGTAAGTCCCTCAGTTATAATCTCAGTACCTCTTCGGTGGGCTGGTCAAAGCCGAGCGTCCTCGGCATATGTGTCCTGCAGTGCCCACTTGCGCTGTGCAGCGGAGAGGAGAAGACCGTCTTTTCCACAACCTGGCTGTGGCGGCGTGTGTGTTAAAGCCGCTGCTGACGGAGGCTGTAAGCGGAGGGTGCAGTGGGGTTCGATGTGCACCGTGAGAACACCTGAGCTGCACCTGGTGCGGTTTGTCTGCAGTGTGCTTCTGGCTGTGCAGCTGTGTACGGCCCGGGTCCACCAACTCACGCTGAAAGATGACATACGACAGAAAGTGCATCTCAACACATTTGGGTTCTTCACAAATGGCTCAATGAATGTGACCATTAAAAGTTTATTTGTTAAAGACCTTGAAGACCTCTCTGATGTTGGCAAGTTGAGGGTATCTACCTTTGAAAAAGTCACATGGAGCGTGACGAAACGCATCAGGACCCGCCCCCACTCACACCGAGCTCAGGTGTTCTCACGGTGCACATCGAACCCCACTGCACCCTCCGCTTACAGCCTCCATCAGCAGCGGCTTCAACACACACGCCGCCACAGCCAGGTTGTGGAAAAGACGGTCTTCTCCTCTCCGCTGCACAGCGCAAGTGGGCACTGCAGGACACATATGCCGAGGACGCTCGGCTTTGACCAGCCCACCGAAGAGGTACTGAGATTATAACTGAGGGACTTACTTTTAGTGGGATTCCATCTATGCACCCTGACCATTATCAATTACCTACCTACTGGAATATGGAATTTTTCCTTTAAGGTCACGTGCATTACATTGATCCTGAGCTACTACAAGTCACCACCAATTCATCACCAGTGACTGTTCTTAATTATTCTACCGGTCAAAAATGTTTCATTAGTCACCATTAATTCATTATTAGTGACTGTTCTTAAATTATCTCACCGGAGTAAAATGTTTCATTTTTAATAAATATTGCTTTTAACGTTGGCTCTCTGTACAGCATATTTATTTTTCCTGACATCCAGCGCAGCCGTTTGTCCTTTTTTTCTTATGTTGCCATTACAATACTACACATAGTATTCCGGCAAGCGCAGCATCTCAGGAATCATTATTTGCAGACGTGTTATACCATCAGTTAATTCCACATTTTGTGAATAGGCGCTTGTTTTGCAGTCTTTTGTTTTGTATGGGCCTTAAGCCTTCTCACCTGCTGTTCCTCCTCCACTGTGCCCTACTGCAACGTCTTCCACTGGCTCCCCATTCCCTCTAGGACACAATTCCAGCTCATCACCTATAAAGCCCTCTTTAGAGACCCCTTTTCCTGCATCTCTAAAGTGGCCAAGAGTAACTCCACTAATTGGCCACTGTTTTCTGTCAATCACCTTCTATCTTCTGTCACCACAACACATTCCCACCAACAGGACTTCGCCTTTGAAACGCCCTGCCCCGCCCTTTCAATTTATCCTTACCCACTCCCTCCCACTCATTCCCCTCCAGTCCTATCCTATCTGTCTCCTTCCCTGCCCTATCCTTACCCACTCCCTCCACCTGTCCCCTCCAGTCCTATCCAATCTGTCTCCTTCCCTGCCCTACCCTCACCTACTCCCTCCACCTGTCCCTCCCACTCATTCCCCTCCAGTCCTATCCTATCTGTCTCCTTCCCTGCCCTACCCTCACCTACTCCCTCCACCTGTCCCTCCCACTCATTCCCCTCCAGTCCTATCCTATCTGTCTCCTTCCCTGCCCTATCCTTACCCACTCCCTCCACCTGACCCTTCCACTCATTCCCCTCCAGTCCTATTCTGTCTCCTTACCTACCCTGCCCTATCCTAACCTACTCCCTGCACCTGTCCCTTCCACTCATTCCCCTCCAATCCTATCCTATCTGTCTCCTTCCCTGCCCTATCCTTACCCACTCTCTCCACCTGTCCCTTCCACTCATTCCCCTCCAATCCTATCCTATCTGTCTCCTTACCTACCCTGCCCTATCCTTACCCACTCCCTGCACCTGCCCAATCCTAACCTACTCCCCTCCAGTCCAATACTATCTGTCTCCTTTCCTGCCCTATCGTATCCTACTCCCCGCACCTGTCCCTTCCACTCATTCCCCTCCAGTCCTATCCTGTCTCCTTCCCTGCTCTATCCTTACCCACTCCCTCCACCTGTCCCTTCCACTCATTCCCCTCCTGTCCTATCCTGTCTCCTTCCCTGCCCTATCCTTACCCACTCTCTCCACCTGTCCCTTCCACTCATTCCCCTCCAGTCCTATCCTATCTGTCTCCTTCCCTGCCCTATCCTTACCCACTCCCTGCACCTGCCCTATTCTAACCTACTCCCCTCCACTCATTCCCCTCCAGTCCTATCCTATCTGTCTCCTTCCCTGCCCTATCCTTACCCACTCCCTCCACCTGACCCTACCACTCATTCCCCTCTAATCCAATCCTATATGTCTCCTTCCCTACCCTGCCCTATCCTTACCCATTCCCTCCACCTTCCCTTCCACTCATTCCCCTCCAGTCCAATCCTATCTGTCTCCTTCCCTGCCCTGCCCTATCCTAACCTACTCCCTGCACCTGTCCCTTACACTCATTCCCCTCCAGTCCTATCCTATCTGTCTCCTTCCCTGCCCTATCCTTACCCACTCCCTGCACCTGTCCCTTCCACTCATTCCCCTCCTGTCCTATCTGTCTCCTTCCCTGTCCTATCCTTACCCACTCTCTCCACCTGTCCCTTCAACTCATTCCCCTCCAGTCCTATCCTATCTGTCTCCTTCCCTGCCCTATCCTTACCCACTCCCTGCACCTGCCCTATCCTAACCTACTCCCCTCCACTCATTCCCCTCCAGTCCTATCCTATCTGTCTCCTTCCCTGCCCTATCCTTATCCTCTCCCTCCACCTGTCCCTTCCACTCATTCCCCTCCAGTCCTATCCTATCTGTCTCCTTCCCTGCCCTATCCTAACCTACTCCCTCCACCTGTCCCTTCCACTCATTCCCCTCCAGTCCTATCCTATCTGTCTCCTGCCCTGCCATATCCTAACCCACTCTCTCCACCTGTCCCATTCACTAATTCCCCTCCAGTCCTATCCTATTTGTCTCCTTCCCTATCCTGCCCTATCCTTACCCACTACCTCCACCTGTCCCTTCCACTCATTCCCCTCCAGTCCTATCCTATCTGTCTCCTTCCCTGCCCTATCCTTACTCACTCCCTCCACCTGTCCCTTCCACTCATTCCCCTCCAGTCCTATCCTATCTGTCTCCTGCCCTGCCCTATCCTAACCCACTCTCTCCACCTGTCCCATCCACTCATTCCCCTCCAGTCCTATCCTATCTGTCTCCTGCCCTGCCCTATCCTAACCCAATCTCTCCACCTGTCCCTCCCACTCATTCCCCTCCAGTTCTATCCTGTCTCCTTCCCTACCCTGCCCTATCCTTATCCTCTCACTCCACCTGTACCTTCCACTCATTCCCCCAAGTCCTATCCTATCCGTCTCCTTCCCTGCCCTATCCTTACCCACTCCCTCCACCTGTCCCTTCCCACTCATTCCCCTCCAATCCTATCCTATTTGTCTCCTTCCCTGCCCTATCCTACTCCCTGCACCTGCCCCTTCCACTCATTCTCCTCCAGTCCTAACCTATTTGTCTCCTTCCCTATCCTTACCCACTCCCTCCACCTGTCCCTTCCACTCATTCCCCTCCAGTCCTATCCTATCTGTCTCCTTACCCACTCCTCCCTCCACCTGTCCCTTCCACTCATTCCCCTCCAGTCCTATCCTATCTGTCTCCTTCCCTGCCCTATCCTAACCTACTCCCTGCACCTGTCCCTTCCACTCATTCCCCTCCAGTTCTATCCTATCTGTCTCCTTCCCTGCCCTATCATTACCCAATCCCTCCACCTGTCCCTCCCACTCATTCCCCTCCAGTCCTATCCTATCTGTCTCCTTCCCTACCCTGCCCTATCATTACCCAATCCCTCCACCTGTCCCTTCCAGTCCTATCCTATCTGTCTCCTTCCCTGCCCTATCCTTACCCATTCCCTCCACCTGTACCTTCCACGCATTCCCCTCCAGTCCTATCTGTCGCATTTCCTGCCCTATCCTTACCCATTCCGTCCACCTGTCCCTTCCACTCATTCCTCCCAGTCCTATCCGTCTCCTTCCCTGCCCTATCCTTACCTACTCCCTCCACCTGTCCACCTAATAAAATTAAAGCTATACTCTAATTAGTTGATGTTTGGTTCATTTCCCTCTGAATAACAAGATATGCAATTCTGTACAATGTCCTGAGTAATCGGCGCACATGAGATCAGGCTGACCAGCGACTCAGCTGGCAAATTGTAAACAAATGAAATGGAACCCGGCAGAACATCCATCCATACACTATCGAGCTGCATTCACGTTGACAACAGTACCACGAGTGTCTGGTTTACTATCTGTATACAATACGGCTTTCCCAGGGGTACATGCATCTTCCTGGTCGTTATGTGTTCACAATTGCGCTGACACGCCAATAATAAGAATTTACTCACCGGTAATTCTATTTCTCGTAGTCCGTAGTGGATGCTGGGGACTCCGTAAGGACCATGGGGAATAGACGGGCTCCGCAGGAGACTGGGCACACTATAAGAAAGATTTGGTACTACCTGGTGTGCACTGGCTCCTCCCTCTATGCCCCTCCTTCAGACCTCAGTTAGGATACTGTGCCCGGAAGAGCTGACACAATAAGGAAGGATTTTGAATCCCGGGTAAGACTCATACCAGCCACATCAATCACACCGTATAACTCGTGATATTAAACCCAGTTAACAGTATGAAATATAACTGAGCCTCTCAACAGATGGTTCAACAATAACCCTTTAGTTAGTCAATAACTATATACAAGTATTGCAGACAATCCGCACTTGGGATGGGCGCCCAGCATCCACTACGGACTACGAGAAATAGAATTACCGGTGAGTAAATTCTTATTTTCTCTGACGTCCTAGTGGATGCTGGGGACTCCGTAAGGACCATGGGGATTATACCAAAGCTCCCAAACGGGCGGGAGAGTGCGGATGACTCTGCAGCACCGAATGAGAGAACTCAAGGTCCTCCTCAGCCAGGGTATCAAATTTGTAGAATTTAGCAAACGTGTTTGCCCCTGACCAAGTTGCAGCTCGGCAAAGTTGTAAAGCCGAAACCCCTCGGGCAGCCGCCCAAGATGAGCCCACCTTCCTCGTGGAATGGGCTTTCACTGATTTAGGATGCGGCAATCCAGCCGCAGAATGCGCCAGCTGAATTGTGCTACAAATCCAGCGAGCAATAGTCTGCTTTGAAGCAGGAGCACCTATTTTGTTGGGTGCATACAGGATAAAAAGAGAGTCAGTTTTCCTGACTCCAGCCGTCCTGGAAACATAAATTTTCAAGGCCCTGACTACGTCCAGTAACTTGGAATCCTCCAAGTCCCTAGTAGCCACAGGCACCACAATAGGTTGGTTCAAGTGAAAAGCTGATACCACCTTAGGCAGAAACTGGGGACGAGTCCTCAATTCTGCCCTATCCATATGGAAAATCAGATAAGGGCTTTTACATGACAAAGGCGCCAACTCTGACACACGCCTGGCCGAAGCCAAGGCCAATAACATGACCACTTTCCACGTGAGATACTTCAGATCCACGGTTTTAAGTGGTTCAAACCAATGTGATTTTAGGAAACTCAACACCACATTGAGATCCCAAGGTGCCACAGGAGGCACAAAAGGGGGCTGAATATGAAGCACTCCCTTAACAAAAGTCTGAACTACAGGCAGTGAAGCCAGTTCTTTCTGGAAGAAAATCGACAGAGCCGAAATCTGGACCTTAATGGAACCCAATTTTAGGCCCATAGTCACTCCTGACTGTAGGAAGTGCAGAAAACGACCCAGCTGAAATTCCTCTGTAGGGGCCTTCCTGGCCTCACACCACGCAACATATTTTCGCCAAATGCGGTGATAATGGTTTGCGGTTACTTCTTTCCTGGCTTTTATCAGCGTAGGAATGACTTCCTCCGGAATGCCCTTTTCCTTTAGGATCCGGAATTCAACCGCCATGCCGTCAAACGCAGCCGCGGTAAGTCTTGGAACAGACAGGGCCCCTGCTGTAGCAGATCCTGTCTGAGCGGTAGAGGCCATGGGTCCTCTGATAACATTTCTTGAAGTTCCGGGTACCAAGCTCTTCTTGGCCAATCCGGAACCACGAGTATCGTTCTTACTCCTCGCCTTCTTATTATTCTCAGTACCTTTGGTATGAGAGGCAGAGGAGGGAACACATAGGAACACATAAACCGACTGGTACACCCACGGTGTCACTAGAGCGTCCACAGCTATCGCCTGAGGGTCCCTTGACCTGGCGCAATATCTCTTTAGCTTTTTGTTGAGGCGGGACGCCATCATGTCCACCTGTGGCCTTTCCCAACGGTTTACCAACAGGAGGAAGACTTCTGGATAAAGTCCCCACTCTCCCGGGTGTAGGTCGTGTCTGCTGAGGAAGTCTGCTTCCCAGTTGTCCACGCCCGGAATGAACACTGCTGACAGTGCTAGTACATGATTTTCCGCCCATCGGAGAATCCTTGTGGCTTCTGCCATCGCCACCCTGCTTCTTGTGCTGCCCTGTCGGTTTACATGGGCGACTGCCGTGATGTTGTCTGATTGGATCAGAACCGGCTGGTTTTGAAGCAGGGGCCTTGCCTGACTTAGAGCATTGTAAATGGCCCTCAGTTCCAGAATGTTTATGTGTAGGGACGACTCCTGACTTGACCAAAGTCCCTGGAAATTTCTTCCCTGTGTGACTGCGCCCCAGCCCCGAAGGCTGGCATCCGTGGTCACCAGGACCCAGTCCTGTATGCCGAATCTGCGGCCCTCTAGAAGATGAGCACTCTGCAGCCACCACAGTAGAGACACCCTGGTCCTTGGAGACAGGGTTATCAGTTGATGCATCTGAAGATGCGATCCCGACCACTTGTCCAAGAGGTCCCACTGGAAGGTCCTTGCATGGAACCTGCCGAATGGAATTGCTTCGTACGAAGCCACCATTTTTCCCAGGACTCGTGTGCAGTGATGCACCGATACCCGTTTTGGTTTTAGGAGGTCTCTTACTAAAGATGACAGCTCCTTTGCTTTCTCCTGTGGAGAAACACTTTTTTCTGTTCTGTGTCCAGAATCATCCCCAGGAACAGTAAGCGTGTGGAAGGAACCAGTTGTGACTTTGGAATGTTTAGAATCCAGCCATGCTGTTGTAGCACTTCCCGAGATAGTGCTACTCCGACCAGTAACTGCTACCAGGACCTCGCCTTTATTAGGAGATCGTCCAAGTACGGGATAATTAAAACTCCCTTTTTTCGAAGGAGTATCATCATTTCTGCCATTACCTTGGTAAACACCCTCGGTGCCGTGGACAGTCCAAACGGTAGTGTCTGGAATTGGTAATGGCAATCCTGTACCACAAATCTGAGGTACTCCTGGTGAGGAAGGTAAATTGGGACATGCAGGTAAGCATCCTTGATGTCCAGGGATACCATGTAATCCCCTCATCCAGGCTTGCAATAACCGCCCTGAGCGATTCCATCTTGAACTTGAATCTTTTTATGTATGTGTTCAAGGATTTCAAATTTAAAATGGGTCTCACCGAACCGTCCGGTTTCGGTACCACAAACAGTGTGGAATAGTAACCCCGTCCTTGTTGAAGTAGGGGTACTTTGACTATCACCTGCTGGGAATACAGCTTGTGAATTGCCTCTAGTACAGCCTCCCTGCCCGAGGGAGCTGTCGGTAAGGCCGATTTGAGGAAACGGCGGGGGGGAGGCGCCTCGAATTCCAGCTTGTACCCCTGAGATACTACTTGAAGGATCCAGGGATCCACCCGTGAGCGAACCCACTGATCGCTGAAATTTTTGAGGCGGCCCCCCACCGTACCTGGCTCCGCCTGTGGAGCCCCACCGTCATGCGGCGGATTTGGAAGAAGCGGGGGAGGACTTTTGTTCCTGGGAACCTGCTGCGTGGTGCAGCTTTTTTCCCCTTCCTCTGCCTCTAGACAGAAAGGACCCGCCTTTTCCCCGCCTGCTTTTCTGGGGTCGAAAGGACTGTACCTGATAATACGGCGCTTTCTTAGGCTGTGAGGGGACATGGGGCAAAAATGCTGACTTCCCAGCTGTTGCTGTGGAAACAAGGTCTGAGAGACCATCCCCGAATAACTCCTCACCCTTATAAGGCAAAACTTCCATGTGCCTTTTAGAATCTGCATCCCCTGTCCACTGCCGAGTCCATAAGCCTCTCCTAGCAGAAATGGACAATGCACTTATTCTAGATGCCAGCCGGCAGATCTCCCTCTGTGCATCTCTCATGTATAAGACTGAGTCTTTTATATGCTCTACGGTTAGCAATATAGTGTCCCTGTCCAGGGTGTCAATATTTTCTGACAGGGAATCTGACCAAGCAGCAGCAGCACTGCACATCCACGCTGAAGCAATAGCTGGTCTCAGTATAACACCAGTGTGTGTATATATAGACTTTAGGATAGCCTCCTGCTTTCTATCAGCAGGTTCCTTTAGGGCGGCCGTATCCGGAGACGGTAGTGCCACCTTATTAGACAAACGTGTGAGCGCTTTATCCACCCTAGGGGGAGTTTCCCAACGTGACCTATCCTCTGGCGAGAAAGGGAACGCCATTAGTAATTTTTTTGAAATCACCAATTTTTTATCAGGGAAAGCCCACGCTTCTTCACACACTTCATTTAATTCTTCAGATGGGGGAAAGACTATTGGTAGTTTTTTCTCCCCAAACATAATACCCTTTTTTGAGGTACCTGGGTTTATATCAGAAATGTGTAAAACCTCTTTCATTGCCTCAATCATGCAACGAATGGCCCTAGTGGACATTAAATTTGACTCATCGTCGTCGACACTGGTATCAGTATCCGTGTCGACATCTGTGTCTGCCATCTGAGGTAGTGGGCGTTTTAGAGCCCCTGATGGCCTTTGAATTGCCTGGGCAGGCACGAGCTGAGAAGCCGGCTGTCCCGCATTGGGCATGTTGTCAAATTTTTTATGTAAGGAGTCGACACTTGCACGTAATTCCTTCCATAAGTCCATCCACTCAGGTGTCTGCCCCGCAGGGGGTGACATCACATTTATAGGCATCTGCTCCGCCTCCACATAAGTCTCCTCATCAAACATGTCGACACAGCCGTACCGACACACCGCGCACACACACACACACACACACACACACACACACACACACACACACACACACACACACACAGGGAATGCTCTTAAAGGAGACAGGACCCCACAAAAGCCCTTTGGGGAGACAGAGAGAGAGTATGCCAGCACACACCAGAGCGCTATATAATGCAGGGACTAACTGAATTATGTCCCCTATAGCTGCTATAATATTTACTGCGCCTCAAATTTGTGCCCCCCCTCTCTTTTTTACCCTTTTCTGTAGTGTAGACTGCAGGGGAGAGTCAGGGAGCTTCCTTCCAGCGGAACTGTGAGGGAGAAATGGCGCCAGTGTGCTGAGGGAGATGGCTCCGCCCCTTTTTCGGCTGACTTTTCTCCCGCTTTTTTCTGTATTCTGGCAGGGGTAATTACCACATATATAGCCTCTGGGGCTATATATTGTGGTTATTTTGCCAGCCAAGGTGATTTTATTGCTGCTCAGGGCGCCCCCCCCCCCAGCGCCCTGCACCCTCAGTGACCGGAGTGTGAAGTGTGTATGAGGAGCAATGGCGCACAGCTGCAGTGCTGTGCGCTACCTTGGTGAAGACTGAAGTCTTCTGCCGCCGATTTTCCGGACCATCTTCTTGCTTCTGGCTTTGTAAGGGGGACGGCGGCGCGGCTCCGGGAACGAACACCAAGGACGGGTCCTGCGGTCGATCCCTCTGGAGCTAATGGTGTCCAGTAGCCTAAGAAGCCCAAGCTAGCTGCAAGCAGGTAGGTTCGCTTCTTCTCCCCTTAGTCCCTCGTTGCAGTGAGCCTGTTGCCAGCAGGTCTCACTGTAAAATAAAAAACCTAACATATACTTTCTTTCTAGGAGCTCAGGAGAGCCCCTAGTGTGCATCCAGCTCGGCCGGGCACAGAAATCTAACTGAGGTCTGGAGGAGGGGCATATAGGGAGAAGCCAGTGCACACCAGGTAGTACCAAATCTTTCTTATAGTGTGCCCAGTCTCCTGCGGAGCCCGTCTATTCCCCATGGTCCTTACGGAGTCCCCAGCATCCACTAGGACGTCAGAGAAAATAAGATTTTAAACCTACCGGTAAATCTTTTTCTCCTAGTCCGTAGAGGATGCTGGGGACTCCGTAAGGACCATGGGGATAGACGGGCTCCGCAGGAGACATGGGCACTAAGAAAGAACTTTAGGTATGGGTGTGCACTGGCTCCTCCCTCTATGCCCCTCCTCCAGACCTCAGTTAGAGAAACTGTGCCCAGAGGAGACGGACAATACGAGGAAAGGATTTTTGTTAATCCAAGGGCAAGATTCATACCAGCCACACCAATCACACCGTATAACTTGGGATATACGAACCAGTTAACAGTTTGAAACAACACAGCATCAGTCCGAGACTGATGAAAACTGTAACATAACCCTTATGTAAGCAAAACTATATACAAGTCTTGCAGAAGTAGTCCACACTTGGGACGGGCGCCCAGCATCCTCTACGGACTAGGAGAAAAAGATTTACCGGTAGGTTTAAAATCTTATTTTCTCTTACGTCCTAGAGGATGCTGGGGACTCCGTAAGGACCATGGGGATTATACCAAAGCTCCCAAACGGGCGGGAGAGTGCGGATGACTCTGCAGCACCGACTGAGCAAATAGGAGGTCCTCCTCAGCCAGGGTATCAAACTTGTAGAACTTTGCAAAAGGTGTTTGAACCCGACCAAGTAGCAGCTCGGCTCAATTGCAATGCCGAGACCCCTCGGGCAGCCGCCCAAGACGAGCCCACCTTCCTAGTGGAATGGGCCTTAACTGATTTTGGTAACGGCAGTCCCGCCGTTGAATGAGCCTGCTGAATCGTGTTACAGATCCAGCGAGCAATAGTCTGCTTTGAAGCAGGAGCGCCAACCTTGTTGGCTGCATACAAAACAAACAGTGCTTCTGTTTTTCTAACTCTAGCCGTTCTGGCTACGTAAATTTTCAAAGCCCTGACCACATCAATGGACTCGGAATCCTCCAAGTCACGTGTAGCCACAGGCACCACAATAGGTTGGTTCATATGAAACGATGATACCACCTTAGGCAAGAATTGCGGACGAGTCCGCAATTCCGCTCTATCCATATGGAAAACCAGATAGGGGCTTTTATGAGATAAAGCCGCCAATTCCGACACTCGCCTAGCCGAAGTCAAGGCTAACAACATGACCACTTTCCAAGTGAGATATTTTAATTCCACTGTTTTAAGTGGTTCAAACCAGCGCGACTTAAGGAAGCTCAACACCACGTTAAGGTCCCAAGGCGCCACCGGAGGTATAAAAGGAGGCTGAATGTGCAGCACTCCCTTCACAAAAGTCTGTACATCTGGGAGAGAAGCTAATTCCTTCTGAAAGAAAATGGATAGGAACGAAATCTGAACCTTAATGGAGCCTAATTTTAGGCCCAGATTCACTCCAGTTTGTAGGAAGTGAAGGAAACGGCCCAGATGGAATTCTTCCGTAGGAGCATTCCTGGCCTCACACCAAGAAACATACTTCCGCCATATACGGTGATAATGTTTAGCTGTCACGTCCTTCCTAGCCTTTATCAGAGTAGGAATGACCTCATCCGGAATGCCCTTTTCCGCTAGGATCCGGCGTTCAACCGCCATGCTGTCAAACGCAGCCGCGGTAAGTCTTGGAACAGACAGGGCCCCTGTTGTAACAGGTCCTGTCTTAGAGGAAGAGGATCTTCTGTGAGCATTTCCTGCAGATACGGATACCAGGCCCTTCGCGGCCAATCTGGAACAATGAGAATTGTCTGTACTCCTCTTTTCCTTATTATTCTCAACACCTTGGGGATGAGAGGAAGAGGAGGAAACACATAGACCGACTTTGTCACTAGGGCGTCCACTGCCACCGCCTGAGGGTCTCTTGACCTGGCGCAATACCTCTGTAGTTTTTTGTTTAGGCGGGACGCCATCATGTCTATCTGGGGCAGGCCCCACTGACTTGCAATCTGTGCGAAGACTTCCTGATGAAGTCCCCACTCTCCTGGATGTAGATCGTGTCTGCTGAGGAAGTCTGCTTCCCAGTTGTCCACTCCCGAAATGAACACTGCTGACAGTGCGCCCACATGATTTTCCGCCCAGCGAAGAATCCTGGTGGCTTCCGCCATTGCCATTCTGCTCCTAGTGCCGCCTTGGCGGTTTACATGAGCTACTGCGGTGATGTTGTCTGACTGGATCAGAACCGGTAGGTCGCGAAGCAAAGTCTCCGCTTGACGAAGGGCGTTGTATATGGCCCTCAGTTCCAGGAGGTTGATGTGAAGACAAGTTTCTTGACTTGACCAAAGCCCTTGGAAGCTTCTTCCTTGTGTGACTGCTCCCCAACCTCGGAGGCTCGCGTCCGTGGTCACCAGAACCCAGTCCTGAATGCCGAAACTGCGACCCTCCAGAAGGTGAGCACTCTGCAGCCACCACAGGAGAGATACCCTGGTCCTGGGGGACAGGGTGATCAGCTGATGAATCTGTAGATGTGACCCGGACCACTTGTCCAGTAGGTCCCATTGGAAAGTCCTCGCACGGAACCTGCCGAAAGGAATGGCCTCGTAAGATGCCACCATCTTTCCCAGGACTCGAGTGCAGTGATGCACCGACACCTGTTTTGGCTTCAATAGGTTCCTGACCAGAGTCATGAGTTCCTGGGCCTTTTCTATCGGAAGATAAACCCTTTTCTGGTCCGTATCCAGAATCATGCCTAAGAAGGTCAAACGAGTCGTAGGAACTAACTGTGACTTCGGGATATTGAGAATCCAGCCGTGTTGCTGTAACACCTTCAGTGAAAGTGACACGCTGTTCAACAACTGCTCTCGTGATCTCGCTTTTATCAGGAGATCGTCCAAGTATGGGATAATTGTGACACCCTGCTTGCGCAGGAGCACCATCATTTCCGCCATTCCCTTGGTGAAAATCCTCGGGGCCGCGGAAAGCCCAAACGGCAACGTCTGAAATTGGTAATGACAATCCTGTACCGCAAATCTAAGGTACGCCTGATGAGGTGGATATATGGGAACATGAAGGTATGCATCCTTTATGTCCAGGGATACCATAAAATCCCCCCCTTCTAGGCTGGCGATGACCGCTCTGAGCGATTCCATCTTGAACTTGAACCTTTTCAAGTATAGGTTCAAGGATTTTAAATTTAAAATGGGTCTGACCGAACCGTCCGGTTTCGGGACTACAAATAGGGTTGAGTAATACCCCCTCCATTGTTGAAGCAGGGGAACTTTGACCACCACCTGTTGAAGACACAATTTTTGAATTGCATTTAAAACTATCTCCCTCTCTGGGGGAGAAGCTGGTAGGGCCGATTTGAAAAACCGGCGAGGGGGCACCTCTTCGAATTCCAGCTTGTAACCCTGGGAGACAATTTCTATTGCCCAGGGATCCACCTGTGAGTGAACCCAGATGTGCCTGAAAAGTCGAAGATGTGCCCCCACTGGGGCGGACTCCCTCAGCGAAGCCCCAGCGTCATGCGGTGGATTTTGTAGAGGCCGGGGAGGACTTCTGCTCCTGGGAACTAGCTGTGGTTGGCAGCTTTTTCCCTCTGCCCTTACCTCTGGCAAGAAAGGACGATTCTCGTGCTCTCTTGTTTTTATTTGACCGAAAGGACTGCATTTGATAATGTGGCGCTTTCTTAGGCTGTGAGGGAATATAAGGCAAAAAAGACCGTCCCCAAACAATTCCTCACCCCTGTAAGGTAAAACCTCCATATGCCTCTTTGAGTCAGCATCACCTGTCCATTGCCGGGTCCATAGGACTCGTCTAGCAGAAATGGACATAGCGTTGACTCTAGAACCCAGTAGGCCAATGTCTCTTTGAGCATCCCTCATATATAAGACAGCATCTTTAATATGACCCAGGGTTAACAAAATGGTATCCTTATCCAGGGTATCCAATTCTGTCGATACGGTATCCGTCCACGCTGCTACAGCGCTACAAACCCAAGCCGACGCTATCGCCGGTCTGAGTAAGGTACCAGAGTGCGTGTAAATGGACTTTAATGTAGCCTCCTGCTTGCGATCAGCAGGATCCCTGAGGGTAGCCGTATCTTGGGATGGCAGTGCTACCTTTTTGGATAAGCGTGTCAACGCTTTGTCTACCCTTGGGGAGGATTCCCACCATATCCTGTCCTTGGTCGGGAAAGGATACGCTATAAGAATCCTCTTGGGAATCTGCAGTTTCTTGTCTGGAGATTCCCAAGCTTTTTCAAATAACTCGTTCAGCTCATGAGATGGGGGAAAGGTTACCTCAGGCTTCTTTCCCTTATACATGTGTACCCTCGTGTCAGGGACCGGGGGTTCCTCTGTGATATGCAAAACATCCTTTATTGCAATAATCATATATTGAATACTTTTAGCCAATTTTGGCTGCAATTTTGCATCATCGTAGTCGACACTAGAGTCAGAATCCGTGTCGGTATTAGTATCTGCTATTTGGGATAGTGGGCACTTTTGAGACCCCGAGGGTCCCTGAGACATAGGGGCAGGCAGGGCCTGACTCTCTGCATAATTCCTGGACTCAGCTTTGTCCAACCTTTTGTGTAATAAATTTACACTAGCACTTAAAACATTCCACATATCCACCCAGTCCGGTGTCGGTGTTGCCGACGGAGACACCACATTTATTTGCTCCACCTCCTCACTAGGAAAGCCTTCTATCTCAGACATGCCGACACACGCGTACAGACACACCACACACTCAGGGAATCCTCTTATCTGAAGACAGTTCCCCCACAAGGCCCTTTGGAGAGACAGAGAGAGAGAGTATGCCAGCACACACCCAGCGCCAATAACCCAGGAAAAAACACAGTATGTTTACCCAGATAGCGCTGTATTCATCTATTTGCGCCAAATTATGTGCCCCCCCCCCTTCTTTAAAACCCTCTTTCACCGTGGTAAGCAGGGGAGAGTCCGGGGAGCTTCCTCTCAGCGGTGTGCTGTGGAGAAAATGGCGCTGGTGAGTGCTGAGGAACAAGCTCCGCCCCCTCAGCGGCAGGCTTCGGTCCCACTGAAATATTCAAAAAACTGGCGGGGGATCTCTTTTATATACAGTGCCCAGCCTGTATATATATTTATTGCCAAATTTGGAGGTCCTTATTGCTGCCCAGGGCGCCCCCCCTGCGCCCTGCACCCTTACAGTGACTGCCGTGTGTGTGCTGTGTGGGAGCAATGGCGCACAGCGCTACCGCTGTGCGTTACCTCAGTGAAGATCTGAAGTCTTCTGCCGCCTTTGAAGTCTTCTTTCTTCTCATACTCACCCGGCTTCTATCTTCCGGCTCTGTGAGGGGGACGGCGGCGCGGCTCCGGGACGAACTCCAGGGTGAGACCTGTGTTCCGACTCCCTCTGGAGCTAATGGTGTCCAGTAGCCTAAGAAGCAGAGCCTATCATTAAAGTAGGTCTGTTTCTCTCCCCTCAGTCCCACGATGCAGGGAGTCTGTTGCCAGCAGAGCTCCCTGAAAATAAAAAAACCTAACAAAATACTTTCTTTTCAGGAAAACTCAGGAGAGCTCCCTGTAATGCACCCAGTCTCCTCTGGGCACCGTAATAAACTGAGGTCTGGAGGAGGGGCATAGAGGGAGGAGCCAGTGCACACCCATACCTAAAGTTCTTTCTTAGTGCCCATGTCTCCTGCGGAGCCCGTCTATCCCCATGGTCCTTATGGAGTCCCCAGCATCCTCTAGGACGTAAGAGAAATTGTATTGTATTGGCCTACGGCGCTGACACGCCGATATTGTTTTTCCTGTTCGTTGTGTTCACAATTGCGCTGACACAGCGATATTGCATTGTATTGGCCTACGGAGAACGCCCCCGACCCACCCATGCAGTGTCAGAATCATGCCGATCTGCTTGGGCACACACTGTGGGCACAATTGTTCTGGGCATACGCCATGAGAATTCCTGAAAAACGTGCTACACATGCAAGAGTGCCAGAGGGTCTGTAATCAGGTGCCAAGGTCTGAAGAGAGCAAATGCCCCAAAGAGTAGGCAGGGATTACATTGCGGGGTTGTCAGTATGCTCCAATCACAGCCGCAGTAGAGATACGCTGAGAAAGGGCTTTACTAATCGGAGAAATTGAAGAATTAATACATGATGCAGGGAAATCACTAAGGACTCTCACTTAAACCAGCTGTATTTTGGGGAGATGCAATTACTGCCAGTCTGTACACACGCCTGGGGAACACAATCTTATTTTACTGTATGTGTGCCGGGAAAGCGGATTCTCTGTTTCCCAATGCACGCCTTAGCTGAGTAATCTGTGTAATGCAGCGTGCAAGAGCTGGAGGGAATTTATGTTACAGTGTAGGTATGGAACCAGGACCCACGTGGTAACTACAGACGCATTCAGTGGCACACTCAATCCTCACAGGCAACGACAAAGGACGTTCCTGTAACAGATCTGAAGATTTCTGTCAATCCGGAAAACACAACGTCAATCCGAGTGACAATCCTTCCAGGAAGAAGGAGGAAAACGTAACGCATCCGAAAACCCTTTCAATGCCTCCCACGCCATCACCGCATTCGCCGCGCGTGTGGATGATACATTGCTTTTGACACCATAAGGCTAAAAAAAATAATAAGATTTTACTTACCGATAAATCTATTTCTCGTAGTCCGTAGTGGATGCTGGGGACTCCGTCAGGACCATGGGGATTAGCGGCTCCGCAGGAGACAGGGCACAAAAATAAAGCTTTAGGATCAGGTGGTGTGCACTGGCTCCTCCCCCTATGACCCTCCTCCAAGCCTCAGTTAGGATACTGTGCCCGGACGAGCGTACACAATAAGGAAGGATTTTGAATCCCGGGTAAGACTCATACCAGCCACACCAATCACACCGTACAACCTGTGATCTGAACCCAGTTAACAGTATGACAAACGTAGGAGCCTCTGAACAGACGGCTCACAACAATAACAACCCGATTTTTTTGTAACAATAACTATGTACAAGTATTGCAGACAATCCGCACTTGGATGGGCGCCCAGCATCCACTACGGACTACGAGAAATAGATTTATCGGTAAGTAAAATCTTATTTTCTCTGACGTCCTAGTGGATGCTGGGGACTCCGTCAGGACCATGGGGATTATACCAAAGCTCCCAAACGGGCGGGAGAGTGCGGATGACTCTGCAGCACCGAATGAGAGAACTCCAGGTCCTCTTTAGCCAGGGTATCAAATTTGTAGAATTTTACAAACGTGTTCTCCCCCGACCACGTAGCTGCTCGGCAGAGTTGTAATGCCGAGACCCCTCGGGCAGCCGCCCAGGATGAGCCCACCTTCCTTGTGGAATGGGCCTTGACAGATTTAGGCTGTGGCAGGCCTGCCACAGAATGTGCAAGTTGAAATGTGCTACAAATCCAACGAGCAATCGTCTGCTTAGAAGCAAGAGCACCCAGTTTGTTGGGTGCATACAGGATAACAGCAAGTCAGTTTTCCTGACTCCAGCCGTCCTGGAAACCTATATTTTCAGGGCCCTGACGACATCTAGCAACTTGGAGTCCTCCAAGTCCCTAGTAGCCGCAGGTACCACAATAAGCTGGTTCAGGTGAAACGCTGACACCACCTTAGGAAGAAACTGGGGACGAGTCCGCAGCTCTGCCCTGTCCGAATGGACAATCAGATATGGCTTTTGTGAGACAAAGCCGCCAATACTGACACTCGCCTGGCCGAGGCCAGGGCCAACAGCATGGTCACTTTTCATGTGAGATATTTCAAATCCACAGATTTGAGCGGTTTAAACCAATGTGATTTGAGGAATCCCAGAACTACGTTGAGATCCCACAGTGCCACTGGAGGCACAAAAAGGGGGTTGTATATGCAATACTCCCTTGACAAACTTCTGGACTTCAGGAACTGAAGCCAATTCTTTCTGGAAGAAAATTGACAGGGCCGAAATTTGAACCTTAATGGACCCCAATTTGAGGCCCATAGACACTCCTGTTTGCAGGAAATGCAGGAATCGACCGAGTTGAAATTTCTTCGTGGGGCCTTCCTGGCCTCACACCACGCAACATATTTTCGCCACATGTGGTGATAATGTTGTGCGGTCACCTCCTTCCTGGCTTTGACCAGGGTAGGAATGACCTCTTCCGGAATGCCTTTTTCCCTTAGGATCCGGCGTTCCACCGCCATGCCGTCAAACGCAGCCGCGGTAAGTCTTGGAACAGACCTAGTACTTGCTGAAGCAAGTCCCTTCTTAGCGGCAGAGGCCATGAGTCCTCTGTGAGCATTTCTTGAAGTTCCGGGTGCCACGTCCTTCTTGGCCAATCCGGAGCCACGAGTATAGTTCTTACTCCTCTACGTCTTATAATTCTCAGTACCTTGGGTATGAGAAGCAGAGGAGGGAACACATACACCGACTGGTACACCCACGGTGTTACCAGAACGTCCACAGCTATTGCTTGAGGGTCTCTTGACCTGGCGCAATACCTGTCCAGTTTTTTGTTCAGGCGGGACGCCATCATGTCCACCTTTGGTCTTTCCCAACGGTTCACAATCATGTGGAATACTTCCCGATGAAGTCCCCACTCTCCCGGGTGGAGGTCGTGCCTGCTGAGGAAGTCTGCTTCCCAGTTGTCCACTCCCGGAATGAACACTGCTGACCGTGCTATCACATGATTTTTCGCCCAGCGAAGAATCCTTGCAGTTTCTGCCATTGCCCTCCTGCTTCTTGTGCCGCCCTGTCTGTTTACGTGGGCGACTGCCGTGATGTTGTCCCACTGGATCAATACCGGCTGACCTTGAAGCAGAGGTCTTGCTAAGCTTAGAACATTGTAAATTGCCCTTAGCTCCAGTATATTTATGTGGAGAGAAGTCTCCAGACTTGATCACACTCCCTGGAAATTTTTTCCCTGTGTGACTGCTCCCCAGCCTCTCAGGCTGGCATCCGTGGTCACCAGGACCCAGTCCTGAATGCCGAATCTGCGGCCCTTTAGTAGATGAGCACTCTGCAGCCACCGCAGAAGAAACACCCTTGTCCTTGGAGACAGGGTTATCCGCTGATGCATCTGAAGATGCGATCCGGACCATTTTTCCAGCAGATCCCACTGAAAAGTTCTTGCGTGAAATCTGCCGAATGGAATCGCTTCGTAAGAAGCCACCATTTTTCCCAGGACCCTTGTGCAATGATGCACTGACACTTTTCCTGGTTTTAGGAGGTTCCTGACTAGCTCGGATAACTCCCTGGCTTTCTTCTCCGGGAGAAACACCTTTTTCTGGACTGTGTCCAGAATCATCCCTAGGAACAGCAGACGTGTCGTCGGAAACAGCTGCGGTTTTGGAATATTTAGAATCCACCCGTGCTGTCGTAGAACTACTTGAGATAGTGCTACTCCGACCTCCAACTGTTCTCTGGACCTTGCCCTTATCAGGAGATCGTCCATTTTCTTTGAAGAAGAATCATCATTTCGGCCATTACCTTGGTAAGGACCCGGGGTGCCGTGGACAATCCAACCGGCAGCGTCTGAAACTGATAGTGACAGTTCTGTACCACGAACCTGAGGTACCCTTGGTGAGAAGGGCAAATTGGGACATGGAGGTAAGCATCCCTGATGTCCCGGGACACCATATAGTCCCCTTCTTCCTGGTTCGCTATCACTGCTCTGAGTGACTCCATCTTGATTTGAACCTTTGTATGTAAGTGTTCAAATATTTCAGATTTAGAATAGGTCTCACCGAGCCGTCTGGCTTCAGTACCACAATATAGTGTGGAATAATACCCCTTTCCTTGTTGTAGGAGGGGTACTTTGATTATCACCTGCTGGGAATACAGCTTGTGAATTGTTTCCACTACTGCCTCCCTGTCGGAGGGAGACGTTGGTAAAGCAGACTTCAGGAACCTGCGAGGGGGAGACGTCTCGAATTTCCAATCTGTACCCCTGGGATACTACTTGTAGGATCCAGGGGTCCACTTGCGAGTGAGCCCACTGCGTGCTGAAACTCTTGAGACGACCCCCCCACCGCACCTGAGTCCGCTTGTACGGCCCCAGCGTCATGCTGAGGACTTGGCAGAAGCGGTGGAGGGCTTCTGTTCCTGGGAATGGGCTGCCTGCTGCAGTCTTCTTCCCTTTCCTCTATCCCATGGCAGATATGACTGGCCTTTTGCCCGCTTGCCCTTATGGGGACGAAAGGACTGAGGCTGAAAAGACGTTGTCTTTTTCTCCTTTATACGGCAATACTTTAACTGGACGGAAACGGCATGGAAACTCCAAACAAAAGCAAATCAACACAATCCACCAAACCTTGGACTGCAGCTACAAATGTATGTACACACCTATTATTCTCCAAACCTCACTTACCCGGACACTAAACATTCACTTTCTGCAAAAAACCTGCAATACAACTTTTACTCTGACCCTGCAAATACCTGGAAAACAAATGTTTATTTGAGAAGCATATTTGATGAAACAACACTGACTTGTGGTTTGCCAACACTGTGTAATTTTCCATCTAACATCAACAAATATTTGATTTACTGGTAATCTGTAGATATTAACATCATTTTAATTACTTGCAAATCGTATTTCTTTCTGCAAACTTCACTGCTCTCTCATACAGCCACCACTCCTCCCCCTATTCTCATTATACTACCAGTTTACACACCATCCACACTATGGCCAGGCTGGCAACCCCCCTTACTCATTGTCCTTCTATTCCTTTTTTCTGTCCCCTGTTACCACCTCTATCCCTCTCTCACAGTCTCCTACATCTCATCCTCCCTCCTCTCCTCTGTCTGCCTCCCTACCCCTCTTCTGTTTCCCCATTGCAATTCACTTCTGCCCCTTCACACCACTTATACCCCACCGCTCAACCCTACTCTTTCCCTCCTCTGCCTGTCTCCTCACCTCTCCTCCACCAGTATCAAACTGCACTCCCTCCCTGTTTCACGCATGCAGTCTCCCTTCCTAGCCAAGGCCCCAGCACCATCATCACACCCTCTTTATCTTCTCCTTCCAAATTACTCCTACCTCAACGCTACAGCAATCCTGATAATCTCATTCACATCTCTCCCACAAACTCATACCCCCTATCTTGTGCACTCTGGAATGCCCGATCTATTTGCAACAAACTGACCCCCACTCATGACCTTTTCATTTCCAACTCCCTGCACCTCCTGGCCATTACAGAAACCTGGATTACTCCTCATGACACCACTTCTCCTGCTGCTCTCTCTGCTGGGGGCCTCACATTCTCACACACACCCCGACCCGGGGGTCGCCATGGGGGTGGTGTTGGGATCCTTTTACCCTCAAGCTACACATACCAACTTATACCTCCAGAACCTTCTCTTACATTCTCTACATTTGAGGTCCATGCATTACACCTCTACCAACCTACTAATCTTCGAGTTGCTGTAATTTACCGTCCACCTGGCATTTCCTCCAAATTCCTTGACAACTTTGCTTCCTGGCTACCTCACTTCCTCTCTTCTGACATTCCCTCCATTATTCTAGGTGATTTCAACATCCCTATCGATAACCCCACAAAATCACCTGCCTCTAAACTCCTTAACCTCACCTCTTCACTTGGTCTCTCCCAGTGGACCACCTCACCCTCCCATGTGAACGGGAGCTCACTGGATCTGGTTTTCACTCACCGCTGTGATATTTCTGATTTCTCCAATTCCCCTTTTCCCCTCTCTGACCACCATTTGCTCTCTTTCAACTTATCTATCTCTGCTTCCCCATCTCTCCCTCCTAAGGCTACCATCACGAAGCGTAACATTGAGGCTATTGACACCTCATCCCTGTCCTCCCTGTTTGACTCCCTTCTCTCTCCTCTTCTCTCTCTCACATGCCTTGAACAAGCCACATCCCTATACAATGCATCTCTTACTTCTGCCCTTGACTCTGTTGCTCCGCCAACCACTATTCACCCTCGCAGATCAACACCTCAACCCTGGCACACCAAATGCACCAGATACCTACAAAAATGCTCACGTACTGCCGAGCGACAGTGGAGGAAATCACGCTCTAAAGCAGACTTCCTCCATTTCAAATTCATGCTCTCATCCTTCAGTACTGCCCTTTCCCTTGCTAAACAATCATACTTCAAAATCCTCATTTCTACACAGTCTTCCAACCCCCGGCGCCTCTTTGCCACTGTTAACTCCCTCCTCTGCCCACCACCACCTCCTCTCCCTTCCTCATTGTCTGCTCTTGACTTTGCCACTTATTTCACATCCAAGATTGACTCCATACGTCAGGATATCACTTCCCACCAGACCAGCAACCAGCCACCACCCATCCCTTGCCACCCCTCCCCTTCCCTCTTACCAACTCTGACATCTTTCTCCCATGTATCTGGCGAGGAAGTCATGGCCCTCATCCGTTCCTCCCCCCCCACAACCTCCCCGCTCGACCCTATCCCCTCCCACCTCCTCCGTTACCTCTCCCCTTCTGCCTGTTCCCATCTTGCCCACCTTCTCAATCTCTCCCTTTCATCAGGCACTGTCCCCTCTGCCTTCAAGCATGCTCTTGTCTCCCCTATTCTTAAAAAACCTACCCTTGATCCTAACACTCTCTCCAACTATCGACCCATCTCTCTCCTCCCCTTGGCCTCCAAACTTCTTGAGCGTATTGTCTATAATCGCCTCACTGCCTTTCTTTCCTCTCACTCACTGCTTGACCCATTCCAGTCTGGTTTCCGTTCTCTCCACTCCACTGAAACTGCCCTCACAAAAGTCTGCAATGACCTCCATGCAGCCAAATCTAAGGGCCACTACTCTCTGCTTATTCTTCTTGACCTCTCTGCTGCTTTTGACACTGTGGACCATCCTCTCCTTCTGCAAATCCTTCACTCTCTTGGTCTGCGTGATACTGCCCTCTCCTGGCTGTCCTCCTACCTCTCTGATCGTTCCTTCTCTGTCTCCTCTCATGATGCTACCTCCCCCCCACTTCCACTAACTGTTGGTGTCCCCCAAGGCTCTGTTCTTGGTCCTCTCCTTTTCTCTCTCTATACGTCCTCTTTAGGTGAACTCATTAGTTCTTTTAACTTCCAATATCACCTCTATGCTGATGACACTCAAATCTACCTCTCCTCCCCTGATCTCTCCACGGCTCTCCTCACTCGTACCTCAAACTGTCTTTCTGCTATCTCTTCCTGGATGTCTCAGCGCTTTCTTAAACTCAACATGTCTAAGACTGAGCTGATCATCTTCCCACCCTCCCGCACAGCCTCACCTCCCACAATCTCATTATCCATTGATGGCACAACTATCTCCCCTAGCCCCCAAGTACGCTGTCTTGGCGTAATCCTTGACTCCTCCCTCTCCTTCAAACCACACATTCAGCACCTCTCACAAACCTGTCATTTTCATCTCAAAAACATTTCTAGAATCAGACCTTTTCTCACACAGGATGCCACTAAGATCATTATTCACTCACTGATTATTTCCAGACTGGACTACTGTAATCTCCTCTTAACTGGCCTCCCTGACAATCACCTCTCTCCACTCCAATCTATCCTCAATGCTGCTGCCCGGCTCATCTTCCTCACCAAACGCACTACGTCTACCTCCCCCCTCCTACAGGCCCTCCACTGGCTTCCCTTCCCTTTCAGAATCCAATTCAAACTTCTCACACTCACTTACAAAGCACTCACCCACTCCTCTCCCATCTACATCTCTGACCTTATCTCCCTTTACTCTCCCACCCGTCCTCTTCGCTCTGCTAATGCACGCCGTCTCTCCTGTCTTCTGATTACTTCCTCCCACTCCTATCTCCAAGATTTTTCACGTGCTGCTCCATTTCTCTGGAATTCTTTACCTCTCCCCCTCAGACTCTCCACCTCTCTACAAAACTTCAAACGGGCTCTTAAGACCCATTTCTTTACCAAACGTAGCCAAATCTCAACATAACCCTCTGTTCCACGCTCTCTATGTACCCCATCTGTGTCATCCCTGTCTGTCTACCCCTCCCCTTAGAATGTAAGCTCTCACGAGTAGGGCCCTCTTCCCTCATGTGCTTATACTTTTCTTACTTTAATAATCCTCAACCGCCCCGATCCCACAGTTTTTTGACCACCTGGAACTTATCTCTATGTTTACTGGTGTAGTTATGCTTAGCTGCCCTGTACTTGTCCTATATTGTATTCAACTGTAAGTCACTGTTTTCCTATTTTTTATGTGCATTTGTACTCTGTAATCGGGCGCTGCGGAACCCTTGTGGCGCCATATAAATAAAGGATAATAATAATAATAATAATAATAATGTGCCGTTTGGAATCTGCATCACCTGACCACTGTCGTGTCCATAAACAACTTCTGGCAGATATGGACATCGCACTTACTCTTGATGCCAGAGTGCAAATATCCCTCTGTGCATCTCGCATATATAGAAATGCATCCTTTAAATGCTCTATAGTCAATAAAATACTGTCCCTGTCAAGGGTATCAATATTTTCAGTCAGTGAATCCGACCAAGCCACCCCAGCGCTGCACATCCAGGCTGAGGCGATCGCTGTATAACACCAGTATGTGTGTATATACTTTTTAGGATATTTTCCAGCCTCCTATCAGCTGGCTCCTTGAGGGCGGCCCTATCTGGAGACGGTACCGCCACTTGTTTTGATAAGCGTGTGAGCGCCTTATCCACCCTAAGGGGTGTTTCCCAACGCGCCCTAACTTCTGGCGGGAAAGGGTATACCGCCAATAATTTTCTATCGGGGGAAACCCACGCATCATCACACACTTCATTTAATTTATCTGATTCAGGAAAAACTACAGGTAGTTTTTTCACACTCCACATAATACCCTTTTTTGTGGTACTTGTAACACCTCCTTCATTGCCCTTAACAAGTAATGTGTGGCCCTAAAGGAAAATACGTTTGTTTCTTCACCGTCGACACTGGAGTCAGTGTCCGTGTCTGTGTCGACCGACTGAGGTAAAAGGACGTTTTAACGCCCCTGACGGTGTTTGAGACGCCTGGACAGGTACTAATTGGTTTGCCGGCCGTCTCATGTCGTCAACCGACCTTGCAGCGTGTTGACATTATCACGTAATTCCTTAAATAAGCCATCCATTCCGGTGTCGACTCCCTAGAGAGTGACATCACCATTACAGGCAATTGCTCCGCCTCCTCACCAACATCGTCCTCATACATGTCGACACACACGTACCGACACACAGCACACACACAGGGAATGCTCTGATAGAGGACAGGACCCCACTAGCCCTTTGGAGAGACAGAGGGAGAGTTTGCCAGCACACACCAAAACGCTATAATTATACAGGGACAACCTTTATATAAGTGTTTTTCCCTTATAGCATCTTAATATATATAATCATATCGCCAAATAAGTGCCCCCCCTCTCTGTTTTAACCCTGTTTCTGTAGTGCAGTGCAGGGGAGAGCCTGGGAGCCTTCCCACCAGCATTTCTGTGAGGGAAAATGGCGCTGTGTGCTGAGGAGAATAGGCCCCGCCCCCTTTTCGGCGGGCTTCTTCTCCCGTTTTTCTGAGACCTGGCAGGGGTTAAATACATCCATATAGCCCCAGGGGCTATATGTGATGTATTTTTTAGCCAGAACAAGGTATTCTCATTGCTGCCCAGGGCGCCCCCTGCAGCGCCCTGCACCCTCCGTGACCGCTGGTGTGAAGTGTGTGACAACAATGGCGCACAGCTGCAGTGCTGTGCGCTACCTCATGAAGACTGAAAAGTCTTCTGCCGCCGGTTTCTGGACCTCTTCACTTTTCGGCATCTGCAAGGGGGTCGGCGGCGCGGCTCCGGGACCGGACTCCATGGCTGGGCCTGTGTTCGATCCCTCTGGAGCTAATGGTGTCCAGTAGCCTAAGAAGCCAATCCATCCTGCACGCAGGTGAGTTCACTTCTTCTCCCCTAAGTCCCTCGTTGCAGTGAGCCTGTTGCCAGCAGGACTCACTGTAAAATAAAAAACCTAAAAACTTTTTCTAAGCAGCTCTTTAGGAGAGCCACCTAGATTGCACCCTGCTCGGACGGGCACAAAAACCTAACAGAGGCTTGGAGGAGGGTCATAGGGGGAGGAGCCAGTGCACACCACCTGATCCTAAAGCTTTATTTTTGTGCCCTGTCTCCTGCGGAGCCGCTAATCCCCATGGTCCTGACGGAGTCCCCAGCATCCACTAGGACGTCAGAGAAATTTAAAAACATTTCACAGCCATCTAATTAAAAATAACAACAACAAAAAAAAACCTCTCAAAATCTATAATGAGCGACGGAGGTTTGGAGAAATACTGCGACAGAACCGGCCGCACGTGCCTTAATTGCAAGCACACACAATCGACTGCTTTGGACCTGGATTCGCAAGCGTGACATCTGCCTCTTGGCTCCAGATGCCAATTAGATGTATTCAGAGACACCTTTCACCTCCTGCTAACTAAAGGAATGCAGAGAGTGTATAGAACGTTCTAAAAATACATCGGGTAAAAGAAAATTATACCATGCAACAGGATGACGACGAAGAAAGATTCTCAGGAGGTAAAAAAGAAAAAAAATAACAGATCAGTGCCCAACCCTTACTTGTCAGGAACGTGGGTACAGTGGGAGGTTATTCAGAGTTGTAAGCAAACCATAAAAGGTAGCAATTGGGCAAAACCATGTTGCACTGCAGGTGGGGAAGATGTAACATGTGCAGAGAGAGTTATACCCCTTTCACACCACCAATGCCGGATCATACCCGGGAATTGGAAACGGGTCCTTCCCGAGTGGGATTTGGCATTGGACGCTGATGCAATATGCTGGGCGGGTTGCCATAGCAGTGGGGGGCGGAGCCAGCAGCGGGGGCAGAGGCGGCGCTAAGTGATGAGATCATCTCCGCGCCGCCTCTCCCTGTTGCATCTACCCGGGAGCTTGTTTACGCCGCCATTGACCCGGTATTCAACCGGGTTGAACTGCCGGGTCAGGTGACTCGGGATTTTAGCTATGGCGCTTTCAAACCGCACGGGTCGATACCGGGTTATTTGTGCGGTGTGAAAGGGGTATAAAATAAATCCCAGAGTTTCCTACTAGGCACCAACTGTCCATCAGCAGAAGCTACAGACCCATAAGTAGTAACAGGTCTTTATCAAGTTATAAAATCAACAACTGACCGGGTTAATGCGCCACTGCTGCCAATCATAGCGATAAACCCAGGTCATTGGCGTTTACAGATGGCGATATTATCATCATCGTCTATTTAAAGGTCAACATCACAGATTTAGGTTAGGGCTATCACAGTAGTAAAATGTTATGTCGACGTGCTGAGTGCCGGCATTCAGATCATGTTGATATTGGATGTCCACCTTTTGTACCACAACCGATATCTAGATGGGGTAGAGGCCTCTTTTAATGCTTCATATTGCGGCGGACCGACCAATGCCAAAGCTATGTCACACCGTATAATGGGGGTCATTCCGAGTTGATCGCTCGCTAGCTACTTTTAGCAGCCGTGCAAACGCATAGTCGCCGCCCATGGGGGAATGTATTTTCGCTTTGCAAGTGTGTGCAAACGCCTGTGCAGTCGAGCAGTACAAAAACATTTTGTACAGAAGAAGACCAGCCCTGTAGTTACTTATCCTGTGCGATGAATTCAGCGACGGAGGTCCCGGAATTGCCGTCAGACACCCGCCCTGCAAACGCCTGGACACGCCAGCGTTTTTCCAAACACTCCCAGAAAACGGTCAGTTGACACCCACAAACGCCCTCTTCCTGTCAATCTCCTTGCGATCGGCTGTGCGAATGGAATCTTCGCTAGATCCAGGGCACAACAACGATGCTCTTTGCACCCGTATGACACGTGTGCGCATTGTGGTGTATACGCATGCACGGTTTTGCCATTTTTTTACCTAATCGCTGCACAAATGGGCAGCAAGCGATCAACTCGGAATGACCCCCAATGCCCCTGAAGCTGTATCCGTAGGAACGGGCTGATAATAGGGAGGAGACAAAGGGAAAAGATGCTCTGGGGGGGGGGGGGGGGGGACCAGGGAGAGGCCACTGGCCAGCGACAAAGCTTTAATCAAGCATCGTTTTATGTAACAATAATTAGATGCTAAAATCAGTAACAGTATAACAAATCTGTCCTCAAACAGCGTAGCTATAATCTTACCCAAACTACGCGCCGTCAGCTACAGGGTTAATACCTAAGGCGAGCCGCTTCCCCCACCCTGATCAATGGCTCTCCAATCAGTAATTCTCCCACAATCAGACAATAACTATTTTACTGGGAGAAGCGGCTTGAAATGCGATTAGCACCTAATTTAAAGCGTGCACAGGACGGTTTTACCGGTCTCTGCAATCTAGGCGGCGTACAAAGAGCGGAGATGTTTAATATGGCGCAGCACGCGCCAGCTGGAGGCACACTGCCTGTTTATACAGAGTCCGGTCTACACGGAGCAGCCGGGGTCTGGAGACTTTAAAAGTAATTATGCTGCTAATTATCTGACTGATATGAGCACCCATGAATATCTCATTACCAAGACAGCCAAACGTGACACTCCGGACTCGGAAAGCCCGGCTTTGTCATTACCGATCGTGGGCTAATCCGGCTAGAAGAAAAAAATATGTCTATCAGGATTTGGAGGATTAGTTATATTACAATCCATTTTCACTGCAGAAACGTTAATCCCCCAGATCTTTGTGCCCCTGTAAGTAAAAAAAACTTGGCCGCTGTGCGGACACCAAGCACTGGCTCACAGTATTCTCCCTGTCTAATATAGTGCATCGAATATTATTATTCTTATGGAGAATGTCAAAACTCCTTATAATCAGCCGGTCCTCCTCGCAGGAGACTCGTGTTCACTTTCCTGACAGATCAGAGTATTAAGTGAAGTTCATAAAGAACAGCAACTAGCAACTGTAGCTCTATAAAAGCCATCACAAGTGGGGGAAATTTGGGGGAAGTGGCAAAACGCGTTGGTAACACCATCCTGAATGTTACCATATCGGGGAAGATGCAGAGTTAAACGTAGGCCTGTTTGCAGAACAAAATTTGTTTTCGCACTGCGCATAATCCGAAAACCAAGCTTATATAAGTACAGTAAATTCAGGACTAACGCATTTCGATCGTATCTCCACCTGCAACTGAGGTGTAGTGTCCCCTCCTTTGTTCCAAAACTGGCTAGACACAGTGGCTCTCTGTCGGATTTAACCACCTTGATAAGGAAATGTGTACTGTATTCCAATGCCTTAAGATCCTTAAGGCGCATACACACGGAACCATTATACCCACAATCTGGCCATTCCCGATCGTTTGTAACGACATATCGTTTACATCGTTCCGTGTGTATGAACGATAACGATGCCGAAGTGTGCACCAACGCACGGGTTGCTAGCGCCAGCCTCAAATCTTTTGTACATGCAAGAAGATCTGGGCTGTCGCTAGAGATGCCATGCGGCCCCGCCCCCACCCTGCGCTCATTCGTTGCTGCTGGCATTGATAAGTGTGTATACACTTGGTAGTGCCGCCCCCTGACGGTCATGTGGTGTTGTGCAGTGACACATAGTGCCATGTGTAGGCACCATAAGACACACAGAAGAAAGCAAAACACATCCATATAGCCTGAGGCTATTCTGGGGGTATAAGTAGAGCTACCCAGAGAGTGGAGAGGAGGCACCGACGTCTGGCTAAGAGGTAAAACTCTGCCTGAGGATCTTGTGGAATACATCTCTGTGTCCTCTGTAGGGGTGGTCTTCAGTATGCCGAATGTCGGGATCCCGGCGCACAGTATACCGGCGCCGGAATCCCGACACCCGGCATACCGACATATATTCTCCCTCGTGGGGGTCCACGAACCCCCCCCTGGAGGGAGAATAAAATAGCGTGCCCGAAGCGTGGCGAGCGCAGCGAGCCCGCAAGGGGCTCCTTTGCACTCGCCACGGTGTCGGTATGCCGGCGGTCAGGCTCCCGGCGCCGGTATGCTGGTCGCTGGGAGCCCGGCCGCCAGCATACCATACTACACCCCTCTGTAGACATCTCTGCATTACCGTTCCTGTGTGGAGCTGCCAGTCCTGCCCTGTGTGGGCTCATCAACCATCCTGTGTGGAGACGCCAGTCCTGTTCTTTGTGGAACCCATCACTTCCTGTGTGGAGCTGCCAGTCCTGTTCTTTGTGGAACCCATCACTTCCTGTGTGGAGCTGCCAGTCCTGTTCTTTGTGGAACCCATCACTTCCTGTGTGGAGCTGCCAGTCCTGTTCTTTGTGGAACCCATCACTTCCTGTGTGGAGCTGCCAGTCCTGTCCTGTGTGGAATGCATCACATCCTGTGTGGAGCTGCCAGTCCTGTTCTTTGTGGAACCCATCACTTCCTGTGTGGAGCTGCCAGTCCTGTCCTGTGTGGAACCCATCACTTCCTGTGTGGAGCCGCCAGTCCTGTTCTTTGTGGAACCCATCACTTCCTGTGTGGAGCTGCCAGTCCTGTTCTTTGTGGAACCCATCACTTCCTGTGTGGTGCTGCCAGTCCTGTTCTTTGTGGAACCCATCACTTCCTGTGTGGAGCTGCCACTCCTGTTCTTTGTGGAACCCATCACTTCCTGTGTGGAGCTGCCAGTCCTGTCCTGTGTGGAACCCATCACTTCCTGTGTGGAGCCGCCAGTCCTGTTCTTTGTGGAACCCATCACTTCCTGTGTGGAGCTGCCAGTCCTGTTCTTTGTGGAACCCATCACTTCCTGTGTGGTGCTGCCAGTCCTGTCCTGTGTGGAACCCATCACTTCCTGTGTGGAGCTGCCAGTCCTGTTCTTTGTGGAACCCATCACTTCCTGTGTAGAGCTGCCAGTCCTGTCCTGTGTGGAATCCATCACATCCTGTGTGGAGCTGCCAGTCCTGTTCTTTGTGGAACCCATCACTTCCTGTGTGGAGCCGCCAGACCTGCCCTGTGTGGAACCCATCACTTCCTGTGTGGAGCTGCCAGTCCTGTCCTGTGTGGAACCCATCACTTCCTGTGTGGAGCTGCCAGTCCTGTCCTGTGTGGAACCCATCACATCCTGTGTGGAGCCGCCAGTCCTGTCCTGTGAGGAACCCATCACATCCTGTGTGGAGCTGCCAGTCCTGTCCTGTGTGGGCTCATCAACCACCCTTGATGATTAGATAGACAAGGTCAAAAGGACGACTGGATCAAAAGGTCGACATGAAAAGGCAGACAATACAAAATGTTGACATGGTCAAATGGTCGACACAAGTTTTTTTGTTTTTTTTGGGTGTCATGTTGCATGTTTAACCATACATGACCCCAATTACTGGAAACGTGTACCCTTGAGGGCTCACTTTGCTCGCCACGCTTCTGGCAAGGTGTCTCGCTGCGCTCGCCACAGGTTACTATTCCCAATCGTAGTCCACATGGACAGTAAATCAAGCCAAAGTTGAAAATACATGGCACAAAAATGTGTCGACCATATGTGTCAACTATTGCCACGTAGACCCTTTGAACCTATTGACCTTAAGCACAGTCTAACTTTTACATGTCTATCTTTTGACCACGTCGATCTATCATCCAGCACCCACTGCTTACACCATCTCCTGTGTGGAGCGCCTAGGTGGGACTACCGTAAAACCTCTGTGTCGGGTGCTGAGCGACCGTGGCCTGTATAACGTGGACTTGGGGCTCAATTTGTTGGCATTGCTACCTGGTCACTAGTTTTCTTTGGTTGCTGCCCACATTTCTCTGCTCCGGTGTGCCGTGGCCCAATAAATTCTAAATAGGAAGAAATGTGAATACCCTGAAGAGACCGTGCAGCCTTATATACACTATTTGGGAACAGAGCACTCCGGCCCGCAGCGGCTGCGTGTGACATCACGCAGCCACCGCGCCCCCCCCCCCCCATGTGGGGCATCAGAATGATATCAGTCTCTCACCATGAACAGGTGCTGCGGTGGGCTGGCTATGTGGCAGTGTAGGTTCCGGCCTGTAAAGCTCGGCCCCACCGCAGTAGGTTTTTTACAGACTGATTAGAGGTCTCCCCTTTCTGTGTGTTCCAAAGTGCATGTAGTCCAAACAACGCGTTTCAATTAAAGAACCTTTTCAAGAATGGATGGCATGCAGTGCACACTATGGGTTAAATACCCTGCGATACTCTAACTAATTGCACATTAATTGGATAATTTCTGCCTCCTGGGTTACAGGAAATGCTTCTTTTGCTTTCCATAGCATTTCCCCATTAAAAGTTGTCATGCCGCCGTGCCGGAACCGGAAGTAGCGTCATGCATTCCATCTGACGCTTCCGGTTGCATTCCACGGTGTCCGTAGGCGATTTATCACAATGCAGAGCTTTTACTTGGTTTGATCTATCCGTTCCACCTCTGTATCGTAATCCCCGTTGACTCAGTTTTTTCTGCCCCAATAAATAGCTGCCGTGTTTTCATCCAGCTCGGTGTCTGTTATCAAAAGCACCCCCAACATAGTTGGGCGGCAGTGAAAATGTGCCCAATTCCGGGCGTATCATTTCCAATACAGGCTGATGCAAGTCCACATGTGTGATATGACTGTATGTGCCGGTCCCCGTCGGCGGTACAGGGTTGGCTAGAATCACCGAAGGGGAGAATTCACGCTCTACCTCCTCGATAAACGTTTTTATATTACATTCCCGCGATAATTGGCCCTGCTTCACTTCCACAATGGGCGAAACCGGAGACACACGTAACAATATTTAGCGGCTAGTTTGACGCATCTCCCCCTAAGCGTTCTAAACTTACCTTGTTAAAAGATGAGCCCCAACCAGCCAGTAAAAATACTGAAAGTCATTTTCTGGTGTTCCTTTCACAGTGCTGCCCGGGGTTAGGACAACGCACAAGATACAATAGCGTGCGGGCAGATGGAGGGGATTGGCACAAGCATAAACAAACAGATTGCATTGCAGGCACAAAACACACTGCATGGCATAAAATGGCACATAAACAACTCATTCCACATTTCTCCTCAACCAAAAGGATCAAGAATCTTTTGTAATTTTAATCAGAGTTCCAAATCAAAAGAAAATTCAGACACAGAGAATTAATTAATAGTTCCTGAAAAGCTTATTCAAATGAAGTCAGTGTTTGCAAGCAGACAGACAAAGGAACAGATCCCGCAGTTTATTTAACCCTTCCTGTGGTAAGCCGTAATTAATGTGGGTGTCTATGAATATGTACCCTCTGGTCTTAGAGGAACAGACTCAATTATTAGGGTGGGTTTGAGGAAACGCTTTTGCATAATAATAAAAATTGTGTCGAGTTTTATGTAAATGGTTTTGCTCTTAAAATCTCGGCGGGGGAAGCGATGTACAATTTATTTCCGACATTTTTAAGCATATAGCATTTAACGAGCCATTCTGAGGGCCTAAAATATTCATCGCTGGTAATATTGTCTAATCTATAGGAGGCATTATTCACAGCTGCCCGTTTCTAAATGCAGATGGCTCCGTAGATGTGAGAGAGACCGTACACTCACGGCTGCGGCTGAATATGTCACCAACACACTGAATTACTTTTGCAGCAGAATATTGGACATTTTGCATAATGAAGAATTTGTAGCTCGGATCGCATCAGTACAAACACTGCACACTGGAAACACTTGTCACTCAGGAACCGTAAGATCAACACCAGCATGATCCTGTTATAGTGCTACCAGGTTGGCTTTTCTTAAAGTGAACGGTCTCCTACTCGGGAGTCGGGCCGGCCATACTGTAGGCTGAACCAATGTCCGTGAGTACACAGCCTACCAAATCTCCACAACTACAGTAATCACGAATCTGCGCATCTCCCAATGCGTTACATATGTATTTTAGTGCAGTGCGTAATCTTGACAGTCCCATTTTAATTGGACAGTACTGTTTTTTTTCTTTGCAACAAATCAATGGTCTATGAAAGGGTAGATTGCAGTGTTTTTGCGCAAATGACGCACGGCTAATGATGGTGCGTCATCACGTCACTTTTTACATTTGTTAAAAGGCAATATACAAACCCGCAAAAAATGTGGACCCATAATGCTTTTCATTTGCACAAATGAGCCTACAGGACACCTAGGCAAGTTTAGCGGTAAGCGTCCCTGGAACTGCCCCAGTGGAGCAGAAAATGCCTTCTTTTGCAGACCTACCCAAGAAGGTCCATGCCTAAAGCATTAAAGCACCACTGAAAGTACAGTTCTAGAAACACTTCAAGAAACCTTCCATCCATTTTTATGTTTTAGAACAATCATAGGGTCTTTATTATGGGTCCTTTCTGTATGTTTAGAGTGCAAATAAACCAGAACTTTGGTGTCCGTCGGTGGAATGGTGTCTAGAAATGTTCTTTTCCAGAAGTGCACAAATGCATCCAAACAAAAGGACAGGACAAAGCCTCATGCTCCAACAGAAGACGTGCAAGAAGGTTTTGTGCATCCAACCAAAAATCAGGGAATGACGCTATTTACCTCCATGAAACACTCTTGTCTTACAAAGCAATCTCATTTCCGCGAATGGGTGGCCTAATGTTTCCATCCCGTACTCCACATGGAACACCCACCTAAACCCCCAGCTTCTCCACCAGAACGTGCAAGATTGGCGCTCCCTTCCACGTCTCCATCTTGGCTCGCAACTCCACGCACTCGTAAAAGTGGCCAATGATGCCACCAGACAGGATTTGCGCGCTTCTAAATGAGCCTCTGTGTTCTGTAACATGCGCTTTTGCTTCAAGTAGGGTTTTTTGTTGTTGTTCTTGGTCCAAGACTTGGGTGAGGACACGTTCCTGAAATATGGCTCCAAGCAGGACGATGAGCTTCTGTTCTTAATGTTTTGCGGCACGGGTTACCCCAAGTGACTGCACCATACAGGTCACCATAGATAACCCTCAAAAAGACACACACAGATAAGCTGGTTTATACTTCACTTTGTCGTTTGCACTCTTTGCAACTCAAGAGAGAGATAAAGTGGAGAAGTTGCCTATAGCAACCAACTTCTAACTAACCTTTATCTAGCACAGTCTGTAAAATAGCAGACACCGATTGGTTGAGCAACTTTACCACATTATTCTCTCCGAAGTTTAATATATCCCCCCCTCAATATTTAATACTACACATAGGGGTATATTCAATTAAAGTCGGATCCATTCCGACATGCATCTGCAGTGGCGGCCGGGGTGCGCTGCCGGGAGTGAGGAGCCTGGCCGGGGGGACACCCAGCTCAATCCAACTTTTTTTAAAGTCGGATTGATATTGTCGGAAACGGGACCAAAACCTGTTGAATTTGGTCCCGTTTCCGACAGAAGCACGCAGATCGGCGGCTATTCCGCCGATCCATGTGCTTTCCGACAAGTCGTATTCCCCAACTTGTCGGAACAAAAAGCCGGGGATTGAATAGGTCGGAACCCCTTCCGACCTGAAAAAGTCGAAAACTGCAGTCTTTCCGACAAGACGGCAGTTTCGACAGAATTGAATATACCCCCTAGAAAAGCTTCCATCTTCCACTTTTCCATCTTCATGTATATATTCATAACAATTCATTTACAAACGCCAGAATGGGCCGGCCCTGGCAGCTGTAGAAATCCCAAAGCTTAGAGCCTGGCTCATCCATTATATAATATTATCTCCACACAACAATGAAGAGATGTATATACTGGGAATAGATTTGTTGGCCTGTACTACACGGAGATTCTTGTTCCGACAATGAAAGCCCAGCAATTGTATGCAAATATCCGGCTACAGAGAAGTAGTGTTGGAAATGATACATGCATAGATTACAGAGCGCGGGTACCAGGCGCGCTGCCTGCTGGGAGTCGCTGCAGATTACACAGCAACGCCCCGGGGAGCCTCACGCCCTCAGGCACTGCTGGATTTTTAATGAAAATTTAGCTCCCCCAAAAAAACAAGTAAATGAATGAAGGCAGCTAAGAAACATACAGACAGTTCTGTACAGGAGGAAGAGAAAATGCAGCAGCGCCACATCCCAACGTGCAGAACGTGGCGCCCCTAATTCAGCGCACAACGGCCTCCTGATTAGAAATGTCTCCGCTAGTGGGCTAGAAGGTTAGACTGATGGCTCAGTAAAGGCTCATCATTTTACTAGGACGCGGTGACCGCACAGGGATTAGGAACAGTGCGATCATCCGGCACGCACCTTATCAATCCACAAACAGACCACCGGCCACCATTCTGTCGCTAGTAAAGCAATAGGCTTAATTCACACAAATACAGGTAAAATAAGATTTTACTTACCGATAAATCTATTTCTCGTAGTCCGTAGTGGATGCTGGGACTCCGTAAGGACCATGGGGAATAGCGGCTCCGCAGGAGACAGGGCACAAAATAAAAGCTTAAGGATCAGGTGGTGTGCACTGGCTCCTCCCCCTATGACCCTCCTCCAAGCCTCAGTTAGGATACTGTGCCCGGACGAGCGTACATAATAAGGAAGGATATTGAATCCCGGGTAAGACTCATACCAGCCACACCAATCACACCGTACAACTTGTGATCTGAACCCAGTTAACAGTATGATAAACGCAAGGGAGCCTCTGAAAAGATGGCTCACAACAATAATAACCCGAATTTTTGTAACAATAACTATATACAAGTATTGCAGACAATCCGCACTAGGGATGGGCGCCCAGCATCCACTACGGACTACGAGAAATAGATTTATCGGTAAGTAAAATCTTATTTTCTCTGACGTCCTAGTGGATGCTGGGACTCCGTAAGGACCATGGGGATTATACCAAAGCTCCCAAACGGGCGGGAGAGTGCGGATGACTCTGCAGCACCGAATGAGAGAACTCCAGGTCCTCCTCAGCCAGGGTATCAAATTAGCGTTACCAGAGCGTCCACTGCTATTGCCTGAGGGTCCCTTGACCTGGCGCAATATCTGTCCAGTTTTTTGTTTAGACGTGACGCCATCATGTCCACCTTTGGTTTTTCCCAACGGTTTACAATCAGGTGGAAGACTTCTGGGTGAAGTCCCCACTCTCCCGGGTGAAGGTCGTGTCTGCTGAGGAAGTCTGCTTCCCAGTTGTCCACTCCCGGAATGAAAACTGCTGACAGTGCTATCACATGATTTTCCGCCCAGCGAAGAATCCTTGCAGCTTCTGCCATTGCCCTCCTGCTTCTCGTGCCGCCCTGTCTGTTTACGTGGGCGACTGACGTGATGTTGTCCGATTGGATCAACACCGCCTGACCCTGAAGCAGAGGTTTTGCTTGACTTAGGGCATTGTAAATGGCCCTTAGTTCCTTCTTGCATGGAATCTTCCGAATGGAATCGCTTCGTAAGAAGCCACCATTTTTCCCAGGACCCTCGTGCACTGATGCACTGAGACCTGGCCTGGTTTTAGGAGGTTCCTGACTAGCTCGGATAACTCCCTGGCCTTCTCCTCCGGGAGAAACACCTTCTTCTGGACTGTGTCCAGAATTATTCCTAGGAACAGTAGACGTGTCGTTGGAATCAGCTGCGATTTTGGAATATTTAGAATCCACCCGTGCTGACGTAACACTACCTGAGATAGTGCTACTCCGACTTCTAACTGTTCCCTGGATCTTGCCCTTATCAGGAGATCGTCCAAGTAAGGGATAATTAAAATGCCTTTTCTTCGTAGAAGAATCATCATTTCGGCCATTACCTTGGTAAAGACCCGAGGTGCCGTGGACAATCCAAACGGCAGCGTCTGAAACTGATAATGACAGTTTTGTACTACAAACCTGAGGTACCCTTGGTGAGAAGGGTATATTGGGACGTGGAGATAAGCATCTTTGATGTCCAGAGACACCATATAGTCCCCTTCTTCCAGGTTCGCTATCACTGCTCTGAGTGACTCCATCTTGAATTTTAACCTTTTTATGTAAGTGTTCAAGGATTTCAGATTTAAAATTGGTCTCACCGAGCCGTCCGGCTTCGGTACCACAAACAGCGTGGAATAATACCCCTTTCCTTGTTGCAGGAGGGGTACCTTGATTATCACCTGCTGGGAATACAGCTTGTGAATGGCTTCCAAAACTGCCTCCCTGTCGGAGGGAGACTTTGGTAAAGCAGACTTCAGGAACCGACGAGGGGGAAACGCCTCGAATTCCAGTTTGTACCCCTGCGATACTACCTGTAGAATCCAGGGATCCACTTGCGAGTGAGCCCACTGCGCGTTGAAATTCTTGAGACGGGCCCCCACCATATCTGAGTCTGCTTGTAAAGCCCCAGCGTCATGCTGAAGACTTGGCAGAAGCAGGGGAGGGCTTCTGCTCCTGGGAAGCGGCTGCATGGTGCAGTCTTTTTCCTCTTCCTCTGCCCCGGGGCAGAAAGGAGTGGCCTTTTGCTCGCTTGTACTTATGGGAACGAAAGGACTGAGTTTGAAAAGACGGTGTCTTTTTCTGCTGATGTGGAGTGACCTGGGGTAAAAAGGTGGATTTTCCAGCCGTTGCCGTGGCCACCAGGTCCGATAGACCAGCCCCAAATAACTCCTCCCCTTTATACGGCAATACTTCCATGTGCCGTTTGGAATCCGCATCCCCTGACCACTGTCGCGTCCATAACGCTCTTCTGGCAGAGATGGACATAGCACTTACTCTTGATGCCAGGGTGCAAATATCCCTCTGTGCATCACGCATATATAGTAATGCATCCTTTAAATGTTCTATAGTTAACAAAATATTGTCCCTATCCAGGGTATCAATATTCTCAGTCAGGGAATCCGACCATGCGACTCCAGCACTGCACATCCAGGCTGAGGCGATTGCTGGTCGCAGTATAACACCAGTATGTGTGTATATACTTTTTAGGATATTTTCCAGCCTTCTATCAGCTGGTTCTTTGAGGGTGGCCGTATCAGGAGACGGTAACGCTACTTGTTTAGATAAACGTGTGAGCGCCTTATCCACCCTAGGGGGTGTTTCCCAACGCGCCCTAACCTCTGGCGGGAAAGGATATAATGCTAATAATTTTTTAGAAATTAGCTGTTTTTTATCGGGGGAAACCCACGCTTTTTCACACACCTCATTTATTTCCTCTGACTCAGGAAAAAATATTGGTAGTTTTTTCTCACCCCACATAATACCCTTCTTTGTGGTACTTGTAGTGTCAGAAAGGTTCAATGCCTCTTTCATTGCCGTGATCATGTAACGTGTGGCCCTACTGGACATTACGTTTGTCTCGTCTCCGTCGACACTAGACTCAGTATCTGTGTCAGGGTCTGTGTCGACCCACTGAGGTAACGGGCGTTTTAGCGCCCCTGACGGTGTCTGAGACGCCTGGACAGGCACTAATTGATTTGCCGGCTGTCTCATGTCGTCAACAGTTTTTTGCAAATTGCTGACATTATCACTTAATTGTTTAAATACAATCATCCAGTCAGGTGTCGACTCCCTAGGGGGTGACATCACCAACACAGGCAACTGCTCCGCCTCCACATCATTTTCCTCCTCATACATGTCGACACACGCGTACCGACACACAGCACACACACCGGGAATGCTCTGATAGAGGACAGGACCCTACTTAGCCCTTTGGAGAGACAGAGGGAGAGTCTGCCAGCACACACCCAGCGCTATATATATATATACAGGGATAACCTTATATAAGTGTTACTCCCTTATAGCTGCTGTTAATATATTTATTTGCTGCCAAACGTGCCCCCCCTTCTCTTTTTTACCCTGATTCTGAAGCAGGACTGCAGGGGAGAGTCAGGGAGCCGTCCTTCCAGCGGAGCTGTGAGGGAAAATGGCGCTTGTGTGCTGAGGAGATAGGCTCCGCCCCTTCACGACGTCCTTATCTCCCGCTTTTTCTGTGTAAAATGGCAGGGGTAAAATACATCCATATAGCCCAGGAGCTATATGTGATGTATTCTTTTTAGCCACCTAAGGTATATACTGTAATATTGCGTCTCAGGGCGCTCCCCCCCCAGCGCCCTGCACCCTCAGTGACCGGAGTGTGAAGTGTGCTGAGAGCAATGGCGCACAGCTGCGGTGCTGTGCGCTACCTTAGTCTGAAGACAGGATCGTCTTCTGCCGCCGGTTTCACCGGACCTCTTCGTCTCTTCTGGCTCTGTAAGGGGGACGGCGGCGCGGCTCCGGTGACCCATCCAGGCTGAACCTGTGATCGTCCCTCTGGAGCTAATGTCCAGTAGCCTAAGAAACCCGATCCACTCTGCACTCAGGTGAGTCCGTTTCTTCTCCCCTTAGTCCCACGATGCAGTGAGCCTGTTGCCAGCAGGACTCACTGAAAATAAAAAATCCTAAACTAAACTTTTATTCTAAGCAGCTCAGGAGAGCCACCTAGATTGCACCCTTCTCGGCCGGGCACAAAAATCTAACTGAGGCTTGGAGGAGGGTCATAGGGGGAGGAGCCAGTGCACACCACCTGATCCTTAAGCTTTTATTTTGTGCCCTGTCTCCTGCGGAGCCGCTATTCCCCATGGTCCTTACGGAGTCCCAGCATCCACTAGGACGTCAGAGAAAGCCCAATTGCTGACTCCCACTAAATCAGCCAGTTTGCAAAGTCACGTATATCACACTAGGGTGATTCATCGCGCCCTACAGGCGCTCCCTCACACCGTCGCAAGGGGCTACGCCCCTTTAACCCTTGCACGCCCTTGGGTCGTGCAATATTTTTATTATATGGCGTATTACCTCCAATCATAATTTTGTGAGTGCTTAAATATTGCACGGACAAAGGGCGTGCGATGGTTAAGGGGCCGTAGCCCGTTGCGACGGCGTGAACAGCGCACGCAGGGCACGATGCATTACCTAGTAGGTGCTGCGGTTGGGGGAGTGGAGGGTGCGGGAGACGCAGATGGGGGAGGGGAACCTGGGATGCCGGGGGTGGGGGAGGGGCGGTTGCGGGGGTGCTGCGTGTGCGGGGGTGGGGCGGTTGCAGAGGGGGAGCGGATGGGGAAGGGAGTCCAGAGGTACTGTGGGTGAGGGAGGGGTGGGTGCAGAGGGGGTGCGGATGGGGGAAGGCGTCCACAGGTGCTGCAGTTGGGGGAGGGGCGGGTGCATCAACTACTCACCAGAAAGTAAAAGGATCATGGCCTGCATCCAGCCCCCTCTCCTATAGATTTGGGAAGATCTGTGACTCCATATAATTGGCTGACCAGGGAATTGCAGTAATGCGCAGGTGTACAGTTGTGCCTAATAAGATGGCCACCGACTGAGTTTATACAAACATAAACAAACACACAAACACGTGTGGCTATTAAATAGTGAGACTGTACTTGTAAAAAATAAACCATACTGTGCGAGTTAATCAGGAGTGGGGTGGGGGGGCATTGACCGTGGACCATCCCAAAATGGTTGTGCAAGTTTCACCCCACTTACACAGATAGTTTGTTGTCCCACAGCATTAGAAGTAGTTGTGTATTTCCCGTGTGTCTTAAAAACTTTTATTTAAAAATAAAAAAAGTAGAGTAACGTGTTAACTTCAAATGGTTAAGTAAATTGAACAAAGCGCCCCACTGAATCTTTCTGTACGCTAACTGAGTCAGATTGATCTAACGGGTCAGATTGTTTGTTACGTGCACGTGTGTTTGGGTGGCACAAAAGATTTAGTGATAGTCGTGAGGGTGTCATAGATAATGAACGTTTTGGAAAGCCTTGCACATCAAAAGCAAATGAAAATGTGGGAAAAATTTAGAAAATTGTTGGAATTGACCGTCGGCTCAGTATTGGAATAATGCAGAAATGGTAAACACCCACAAACAAACAGTGAGGCAAGTTTTGTATCAAAATCTTGATGGTTCCAAGGCTTCTCATTGCCAAGCAGACATTGGGGTAAATTTACTAAGAATCGTATTTTCCCGTTTGAGGTCAAAGTTCAATCACGAATGACATCGAAAGTGTAAATATGCAACTTTTTGAATTGATTACGACTAATTTACTAAGCTGCCGTATTCTGCATTTTCGGTTTTTCCGATGTCGATGTCATTCGTTTTTTTAGGCAGTGTTTTACGTGAGTGACTTGTGAGTTGACCGAAAGTGACCTCACCGCTGACCACAAAGTTCCCACCATTGGTTACAATGGAGCGCATAGGCGCTACATTGTAACACTGCCGTGTGCCGCCTGTCAGACAGTACAGGAGCACACAGCCGATCAGGAGGGTGCCACAACGTGGCGCTCCCTGATTGGCTGAAGAAACCCACTTAGACATCAGTCAGAGGGGGTTTCTGGCATTCGGGGAAAGGGGTCCCATGTGAAAACATGGGGCCCCTTTCAGTTCGTGGTCGGGTGTCCCGTTTTTTTATTTTTACAAGTACGTGGATTACAAATGGATTACCCGAGGAGCCCACTACACTGGATTTGGTGAGTAGGATTTTTTCAACAGGTACACCTTGGATTCTACATGGAGAAGAGGACCGACCCTCGTGTGAACATAAAGGTAAGTATGTGTATATGGTGGTGTGTATGTATGCATTAAAGTTATACTTTCAAGGTGTGTGTGTAATGTCTTTATTGGGGTATTTTTTTAGTAGTAGTACTACTACAGGTACCAGCGGGCCCGGTTTTCCGCCGCATGCTGGTACTTGTGGTTCTCCAAGTACCAGCTTGCGGGGGAGGCTTGCTGGGACTTGTAGTACTGCTACTAAAAACAATATTCATAACTTTCAACAAAGGCTATCAGCCCCCCATCCGCAGCCCATTGGATGGGGGGGACAGCCTCTGGCTTCACCCCTGGCCCTTGGGTGGCTGGGGGGGGGACCCCTTGATTGAAGGGGTCCCCACTCCCCCAGGGTACCCCGGCCAGGGGTGACTAGTTGGATATTTGATGCCACGGCCGCAAGGCACTGTATAAGTGACCCCCGGCTGTGGCATTATCTGTCCAGCTAGTGGAGCCCGGTGGTGGTTTCAAAAATACGGGAGACCCCTACGCTTTTTGTCCCCCGTATTTTTGGAACCAGGACCAGGCGCAGAGCCCGGTGCTGGTTGTTTAAATATGGGGGAACCCCTGTCAATTTTTTACCCATATTTTTGCAACCAGGGCCGGCTCAAAGAGCCCGAGGCTGGTTTGGTTTAGGAGGGGGGACCCCACGCATTTAAAAAAAAAAAAAATTAAAACATTTCCCACCCCTTCCCACTGAAAAACATGCACGGATCTCATGGATCCGTGCATGCCTATACAAACACGGGATAAAAAAGCAGGTCTGGGTTTTTTTTAGCACTTTTTCACGATTTGTATTTCATCACGGCAGTGTTTGGCTATTGTCGGCAGTGTTTGTGTTTTGCACTTTTTAGTAAATTCCCGATTTCTACCAAATTGCAGGCGTATTTGACCGATGGTGTATTGATTCGTGATTTTTTCCTAGGACTTCCAAAATATTACGAATGCCCTCATCACTGCCGTGATTTTTGCTTAGTAAATTACCGAGATGACACTTTGAAGAAAAAACGGCATCTCGGTCAAAATCGGGACCTTAGTAATATACCCCATTTTGTTCTAAATTCAAGCGGATTCGGATTTTTTAATTAACGTTATTACCTGTAATGAAACATGGATCTTCCAGTACGATCCTGAGACACAACACCAGTCCATGCACTGGAGAATGCCATCATCACAAGAACGAAGAAAGCGCGTCAAAACAAATCCAAATTCCAAGCCGTACAAATTGTTTTCTATGATATCAAGGGTGTTAATTTGGCAGACGGTACCAGAAGGTGCAACAGTGACTCAACATTACTACAAAAATGTTCTAGAACCTTTGTGGGAAAGAATCAGAAGAAAGTGGCCAGAGTTGTGGAAAATTGATTTCATCCTCCATCAGGGCAACGCACTAGTCACACAGCTCTCTCTGTGATGGAGTTTTTGGCCGAGAAACAGATTGCAGTGCTAGATACCCTTCATACTCGCCAGCCCTACTGTAGCACCGTGTGACTTCTTTCTTTTCCCTTAAGTCAAATCGGTACTCAAGGGAACCCATTTTGCATCAGTTACTGAGGTAAAGAAGAGAACGACGTAGAAGGGGAACGGAGTTAAAATGTACTTAATATAATCAAATGTAAAATGACTGCATCAGTCTCGTTATTTAATGTCTATTTCTCACTATCTCTATCTACCTATCTGTGTGTTCCAGCAGATGCAGCAACAGAGGGGACAGAAAATATAGAATGTGATGCAAGTTGTCAGGGGTAACCACCGTAGTGCTTGATGGAACGATTCAGCCGGCTTTCCCAGTACATAAAATGTGACAATCCTCTGACATAGGTCACAGCCAGGAATAATCTGTCAGCTGCTATCAAACCTCTCGAGCACATTATTCTCCCCTTGTGCATCTTCAGGGAAGTCACAGAACATCTGCTTTCATCACTCTGGATGGGCGAGAGATGATAAATCATGCCTGATGCAATTAAAAAGGAAGAAACAAATGCTACAAGACCCTACGACAATCTTACTGTGCATAAATGAATGATGGCACAGTGCCACTTGCTGGATTTAGTTCTAAGGGGAAAGGGTATTAAAAAGTCAGGGTGATTTCAACTGTGCACCGTTCCACTTAACACAGCAGCTAAATATCACTAAATCAGAAATACATTGGGGATTAACCACCGGTGTCCCCCAGCACACCAAGCTGTACATGTACCAAGACATGATAGATATAGATAGACAGACAGACAGATATCAGAAATTTAGAGGTCTTAGTTACATACATTTGCAAATACATAAGCCACCAGGCCCCAGCAAGGCTCCCCTGATGCTGGTGGTCCCTTGGGGTGCAGAACCCCACAAACCGGCAAAGGCAAGCTACCCCAGCTATCTCAATTTGGATACATTTGCTAGAGGAGCCTTGTCAGGGCCTGGTGGCTCATCATATATTTGCAAAGGTATGTAACTAAGACCTCTGGATATATATATATATATATTATATATATATATAGCTCTTTCATGTCTTGGTACAGGTACAGCTTGTTATGGGGGACCCCGGGGGCTAATCCCCAATGTATTTCTAGCTTAGGCTACCCCCTCCCTTTCACGTGCCTGAATTGTATTTTCTAACTGATATGAGCAACTTACATTTTGTTCTGCAAATATCACTAATTTCCCTGCACACCACTGTGGGAAGAATTAGAGAGGTCACTGGTCGTGAAGTGCCTTTGTCCACACCATAGTATGTACGTACGTTGCAACCACAATAGAAACAAACATCCACAGCGGTCCCCGTGCTGCAAAAATGGCACCAATCTGCAACCAGTCCCAGGGCTCTTGCAAAAACATAGAATCCTAAAAAAAAATTATCTGCTGTACTTCTTAGGTCTATAAAGCAGAAAGCCCAAGAAAAAAAAAAAGGTTTTGTTGTTTTCTGTGGGACACAATTGACTGTTGCAGGCTATAAGAAGAATGTTGGTATTTACCATACTCCTTGGTTTGTATCTTCAGGCTGCTATTAATAATTTATAATTCTGTGCATGTTATGTGATGACAATGTCAAACACGGGCAGATTAAGAGGTGGACAAGTTACTCTGGATGACCGGTGAAATCACGCTGCTGAAGCCGTGTCCGAGGATGCACCACTGGCTTCAGCATGCACAGAAAGCAGGGCCGACGCACCCCGTTGCCACTTTATGGAACTCTGCCTGTCACAGCTTAGTCACTGTCCCTGGATGACACCAGCTGTCAATCATTCTCCAGCGTTTGGGGCACGGAGAGTGACACTGCAGTCCCAGATCTGCACATACACAGTGTAACATCGGCAAATAGCAAAAAAAAGTTAAATAAAAATATTCGTCACAGCATCCACCTCTGAATCGACTCTAGTCACATGGTACATAAATTACTATAGTGAGCAGAGATGCTTTGGAACAGTCCTCTGAACTCAGTCTGTTCTGTGTACCGGAAAAGCCACACCCTCCTGCTCACATGAAATACTTGGAGCTGGGAGCCTCTGTCTGTGCAGCTGGCAGATGTAGTGCCTGGTGCACAGTTGGACGTTATTTATTACCATGTAATCATATAGCGCACACATATTCCGCAGCGCTTTACAGAGAGTAATTGCTACCGCAGCTGCTATTTTTTCATAGTTGTGGATGTGCAAAAATACGCTAATTACACAACCGCCACAACTTGCATTGAGATGCCCACCAAAGCCGCCGCAGCTGAGGTGTTTCGGACACAGATCATGCAAACATGGACTCCGAGTGACTGGTCACTGGGGCTGTAACCGAGATGCTGGAGACATGTTATGCATAAACAAGATTGCAGGCGCTGCCTGAGACAAGCCCCAAAAATAACTGGACTGTGGGACTACAAGGCCCAGCATGTCCTGCCAGCCGGTTCCACCGCAGAAAGAGAGCGCGACTCCTTGAGGCTTGCTTGATCATACTCTGCACATTATGTGTATGACGAAGCCACCCCAGAGACTACGGTGACACGTCCCCAACAGCCTGTGATCTCATTCGCGGGAACATAATATGCCATGGTTTCCAGACCAGCGACACAGAGAGCCTGAGGCGGCTGCCAGACTCTCGCTGCAATTAGCCTATAATCTGATGACATTGCAACAGCTCTGCAGACACCATTCCCAATTATAAAACAAGACTCTGGTTCAGGAGGAATGATGGCGGTTTAATGGTCACGGGTCAGCAGCTGACCTTCTCTTCCGCAGACGTTATCTCACCAGCCTAGTGACAGAATTACAGGATAATAAAACACAACATGAAATGCCGCCGTCTGCTTTCCCTATGTACATAGACACAGGTACCGCGTCACGCCAGGCGCAAGAGGAGACTTGTTAATAAAACCGCTGTCGCTGAAAAATAAAGGCAGCGAAATGAAACAGACCGTGTGCAAATTGGCCTGCGCCGTCTGGCTCGCCAATAACACGAAACGCTGCTTCTTCAGAACTGCCCTGATTGTTTAATAAGTTATTGTAAGCGTAATTAAATCTGTAATGATTTGTCAGGGTGGGATATCGTTCTCGACTCTATACGGCTATTAGGGTGATAACACGTGAGAGTATTTATAAGCGTGTAGATATAAAAGGACAGTGAGGGATAATAAACAATCCGGCCAGCAGAGGCCCTTACTCAGATACGGTCATACTGCGCCATCTCCCCGCGTCTTACTTCTGTCTCATGTCTGACTTGTGACTCTCCGCGACTAGGGGGCTGGGGCTGGAACGGGCGTGCAATCACAGAGTGGGAACGCAACTGCAGTGGGCACAGTACAGTAATGGAAGCCGTCTGAAGGGGTCCAACTCATATCAGATCTGATTCTGGTATAAGTATAAAGTTGAGTGCAGAGTACGGATGGTGTAATGGTTAGCATTACTACCTCACAGCACTGAGGTCATGGGTTTGATTCCCACTACAGCCCTATTTGTGTGGAGTTTGTATGTTCTCCCCGTACTTGCGTGGGTTTCCTCTGAGTACTCCGGTTTCCTCCCACAATCCAAAAATATACTGGTAGGTTAAATGGATCCCGGAAAATATAAAATAAATGAACCCTAGAGTGTATGTGCGTGCACGTGTATAGGGAACACTAGATGGGCCTTATCAGTCATCAAATTTTATGTTTCTATGACTGCGTCCCGGTGGTTGGAAATGTGAGAAACGCCCCCATTTATGCAAATACACAAAAACAGAAGTTGCCGCGCTTAAAGAGAAACTACACTGCAGGGAACGCTCATTTTCCAGAAAATAAGAATTTACTTACCGATAATTCTATTTCTCGTAGTCCGTAGTGGATGCTGGGGACTCCGTCAGGACCATGGGGTTTAGCGGCTCCGCAGGAGACAGGGCACAATAATAAAAGCTTTAGGATCAGGTGGTGTGCACTGGCTCCTCCCCCTATGACCCTCCTCCAAGCCTCAGCTAGGATACTGTGCCCGGACGAACGTGCATAAGGAAGGATATTGAATCCCGGGTAAGACTCATACCAGCCACACCAATCACACCGTACAACCTGTGATCTGAACCCAGTTAACAGTATGATAACAACGAAGGAGCCTCTGAAAAGATGGCTCACAACAAGAATAACCCGATTATTGTAACAATAACTATGTACAAGTATTGCAGACAATCCGCACTTGGGATGGGCGCCCAGCATCCACTACGGACTACGAGAAATAGAATTATCGGTAAGTAAATTCTTATTTTCTCTAACGTCCTAAGTGGATGCTGGGGACTCCGTCAGGACCATGGGGATTATACCAAAGCTCCCAAACGGGCGGGAGAGTGCGGATGACTCTGCAGCACCGAATGAGAGAACTCCAGGTCCTCCTCAGTCAGGGTGTGCCCCTGACCAAGTAGCAGCTCGGCAAAGTTGTAAAGCCGAGACCCCTCGGGCAGCCGCCCAAGATGAGCCCACTTCCTTGTGGAATGGGCTTTTACTGATTTTGGCTGTGGCAAGCCTGCCACAGAATGTGCAAGCTGAATTGTACTACAAATCCAGCGAGCAATCGTCTGCTTAGAAGCAGGAGCACCCATCTTGTTGGGTGCATACAGGCTAAACAGCGAGTCAGATTTTCTGACTCCAGTCGTCCTGGAAACATATATTTTCAGGGCCCTGACAACGTCAAGTAACTTGGAGTCCTCCAAGTCCCTAGTAGCCGCAGGTACCACAATAGGTTGGTTCATGTGAAAAACAGAAAACACCTTAAGGAGAAATTGAGGACGAGTCCTCAATTCTGCCCTGTCAGAATGAAAAATTAAGTAAGGGCTTTTATATGATAAAGCCGCCCATTCTGACACACGCCTGGCTGAAGCCAGGGCTAATAGAATCTTCACCTTCCATGTGAAATATTTTAATTCCACAGTGGTGAGTGGATCAAACCAATGTGACTTTAGGAAACTCAAAACAACATTGAGATCCCAAGGTGCCACTGGGGGCACAAAAGGAGGCTGTATATGCAGTACCCCTTTTACAAACGTCTGAACTTCAGGCACTGAAGCCAGTTCTTTCTGGAAGAAATTTGACAGGGTCGAAATTTGAACCTTAATGGACCCTAATTTTAGGCCCATAGACAGTCCTGTTTTCAGGAAATGTAGGAACGACCCAGTTGGAATTCCTCTGTAGGGACCTTCTTGGCCTCACACCACGCAACATATTTTCGCCAAATGCGGTGAAAATGTTTTGCGGTTACATCCTTCCTGGCTTCGACCAGGGTAGGGATGACTTCATCTGGAATGCCCTTTCAGGATCCGGCGTTCAACTGCCATGCCGTCAAACGCAGCCGCGGTAAGTCTTGGAACAGACAAGGCCCCTGCTGGAGCAGGTCCTTTCTTAAAGGTAGAGGCCACGGTTCTTCCGTGAGCATCTCTTGAAGTTCCGGGTACCAAGTCCTTCTTGACCCATCCGGAACCACGAGTATCGTTCTTACTCATCTCCTTCTTATGATTCTCAGTACTTTTGGTATGAGATGCATAGGAGGGAACACATACCCTGACTGGTACACCCACAGTGTTACCAGAGCGTCCACCGCTATTGCCTGAAGGTCCCTTGACCTGGCGCAATATTTGTCTAGTTTTTTGTTCAGGCGGGACGCCATCATGTCCACCTTTGGTTTTTCCCAACGGTTTACAATCATGTGGAAGACTTCCCGCTGAAGTCCCCACTCTCCCGGGTGGAGGTTATGCCTGCTGAGGAAGTTTGCTTCCCAGTTTTCCACTCCCGGAATTAACACTGCTGAGAGTGTTATCACATGATTTTTCGCCCAGCGAAGAATCCTTGCAGTTTCTGCCATTTCCCTCCTGCTTCATGTGCCGCCCTGTCTGTTTACGTGGGCGACTGCCGTGATGTTGTCCCACTGGATCAATACCGGCTGACCTTGAAGCAGAGGTCTTGCTAAGCTTAGAGCCTTGTAAATTGCCCTAAGCTCCAGTATATTTATGTGGAGAGAAGTCTCCAGACTTGATCACACTCCCTGGAAATTTTTTCCTTGTGTGACTGCTCCCCAGCCACTCAGGCTGGCATCCGTGGTCACCAGGACCCAGTCCTGAATGTCGAATCTGCGGCCCTTTCATAGATGAGCACTCTGCAGCCACCGCAGAAGAAAACACCCTTGTCCTTGGAGACAGGGTTATCCGCTGATGCATCTGAAGATGCGATCCGGACCATTTTCCCAGCAGATTCCACTGAAAGGTTCTTGCGTGAAATCTACCGAATGGGATCGCTTTGTAAGAAACCACCATTTTTCACTGGACCCTTGTGCAATGATGCACTGATACTTTTCCTGGTTTTAGGAGGTTCCTGACTAGCTCGGATAACTCCCTGGTCTTCTTCTCCGGGAGAAAACATCCTTTTATGGACTGTGTCCAGAATCATTCCTAGGAACATTAGACGTGTCGTCGGAAAAAACTGCGATTTTGGAATATTTAGAATCCACTCGTGCGGTCGTAGAACTACTTGAGATAGTGCTAATCCGACCGCCAACTGTTCTCTGGACCTTGCCCTTATCAGGAAAGCGTCCATATTTCTTTTAGGAAGAATCATCATTTCGGCCATTACCATGGTAAAGACCCGGGGTGCCGTGGACAATCCAAACGGCAGCGTCTGAACTGATAGTGACAGTTCTGTACCACGAACCTGAGATACCCTTGGTGAGAAGGGCAAAATTTGGACATGTAGGTAAGCGTCCCTGATATCCAGTGACACCATATCGTCCTGGTTCGCTATCACTGCTCTGAGTGACTCCATCTTGATTTGAACCCTTGTATGTAATTGTTCAAATCTTTTAGATCTCACCGAGCCGTTTGGCTTCAGTACCACAATATAGTGTGGAATAATACCCCTTCCCTTGTTGTAGGAGGGGTACTTTGATTATCACCTGCTGGGAATACAGCCTGTGAATTGTTCCCAATACTGCCTCCCTGTCGGAGGGAGACGTTGGTAAAGCAGACTTCAGGAACTTGTGAGGGGAAGACGTCTCGAATTTCCAATGTACACCTGGGATACTACGTGTAGGATCCAGGAGTCCACTTGCGAGTGAGCCCACTGCGTGCTGAAACTCTTGAGATGACCCCCCACCGCACCTGAGTCCGCTTGTATGGCCCCAGCGTCATGCTGCGGACTTGGCAGAAGCTGTGGAGGACTTCTGTTCCTGGGAATGGGCTGCCTGCTGCAGTCTTCTTCCCTTTCCTCTAACCCTGGGCAGATATGACTGGCCTTTTGCCCGCCTGCCTTTATGGGTACGAAAGGACTGAGACTGAAAAGACTGTGTCCTTTTCTGCTGAGATGTGACTTGGGCAGAGCCGGATTAAGGGGGGTGCCAAGGGGGTCAGTTCCCCTTGGGCCCCCCTGGCATAAGGGGCCCCCCAGCCGAAGCTGCTCTGCACCGCTCTGGTGCTGCTGTTCCCTCTGCCCTGTATCAGCCGCTGACCCGTGGGGAGGGAGCCACATGAAACAGCCGCGAGCGGGACATCACACACCTGCTGGCAGCTCGGAATCCTCCCTCCCCAGCAGCCGGGAGTCTTCTCCTCCCTGCTGCAGCGTGGAGCTGGGGTGGGGGGGGGGGGGGGAAAGAGAGAGAGAATAGGGGGGTGGCCCAAATGTTTTTTTGTTTTCAATGCCCGCTGTCCGGCCCTACGGCAGGCTTTCGGAGCTCCGCCCCCTTGTAGCTGTATACCGCGATTTGGGGGTCGGAGCAGAGGGGGAGGAGCTAATATGAGATCATTGTTATAGATTCACGTCATATTGGCTCCGCCCCCTCCCCGGCGACCCGCGAATCGCGGCATTTTTGCCGTGGGGGCGGGGCCTAATGGTGAACTGTGTCCCTGGCACCCAGCAATATCTCCTGGCTGTGGCATCCTCAGTCCTCACCCCTTTACTCAGGGCAGGCTTCCATGTAAGTGTGTGCACAGTTTGTGCTCTATATATGTATACTGTATGTATGTGTATATATGTTCTATTAGTGTATACAGTATGTATATGTGTATATTTTCTATGTGTGTGTATGTGTTTTATGTGTATGTTATGTATTTGTGTGTATGTGGGGGTATGAGTTCTATGTAACGTGTGTGTGTGTATATATATATATATATATATATATATATATATATATATATATATATATGCTGCGGACGGATCGGCACTCACCTAGCTGGTGATTACATGCTCCGGTGCCCTCTGGAGATCCATTTTCATAGGCGACTCTGTTCCAATCAGCGGCACTCGGAGACTTGTAGAATATCATAAAACGTGCTTTAAAAAATCATGGTGATTGTCACCATGACTTATTAAAGCACGTTTTATGATATTCTACAAGTCTCCGAGTGCCGCTGATTGGAACAGAGTCACATATATATATATATATATATATATATATATATAAATTTACAAAATCGATTGGCCGCCACTCCCTCTCCTTAATCAGCAGCCGTGGTTCTCTTTACACTGCCTTCACATAACCTCCAATAGTATGGCACTCAGCGGGCTTCTTAATCACATATCACAAACGCCAGCTAGTTCAGCAACGTTTCGGGTTTTATTTACCCTTTTGTCGTATATGTGCTGTTTGACAAAGGGTAAATCAAACCCAAAACGTTGCTGAACTAGCTGGCGTTTGTGATATGTGATTAAGAAGCCCACTGAGTGACATACTTTTGGAGTATATATATATATATATATATATATATATATATATATATATATAATGGTCGAAGTGGGGCGGTATACAAAATGAGGAAATTAAAGTGCAGCAGGAGGCGAAGGAAGTGGCCATCCTGCTGCACATGTTGCTCCACGTCCCTGCGCGGCAGCCAGCGGCTGTGTATAGCGCTGTACTAGCTCACAGCCGCCCACCGCCAGCCACTCACGGCAGCCAGCCTCCCACCGTTCACCACCGCCAGCCACCCGCCGCTCACCCGCAACAAATGTGGTAATGTTCCCCTGCTGTCACCTCTCTCCCTGTCGTTACCTTCCCTGTCCCTACTGTCACTCTCTCTCTCCCAGCTGTCACTGTCGTCACTCTCTCTCTCCCTGCTGTCACTGTCGTCACTCTCTCTCTCTCCCCCTGCTGTCACTGTCGTCACTCTCTCTCCCTGTCGTTACTCTCTCTCCCTGTCGTCACTCTCTTTCCCTGCTGTCACAATTTCAGCTCATTCAGTGTGCTACAATGTGAATTTCGGCTCATTCAGTGTGCTACAATGTGAATTTCGGCTCATTCAGTGTGCTACAATGTGAGTTTCGGCTCATTCAGTGTGCTACAATGTGAGTTTCGGCTCATTCAGTGTGCTACAATGTGAATTTCGGCTCATTCAGTGTGCTACAATGTGAGTTTCGGCTCATTCAGTGTGCTACAATGTGAATTTCGGCTCATTCAGTGTGCTACAATGTGAGTTTCGGCTCATTCAGTGTGCTTCAATGTGAATTTCGGCTCATTCAGTGTGCTACACTGTGAATTTCGGCTCATTCAGTGTGCTAGAATGTGAATTTCGGCTCATTCAGTGTGCTACAATGTGAATTTTGGCTCATTCAGTGTGCTACAATGTGAATTTCGGCTCATTCAGTGTGCTAGAATGTGAATTTCGGCTCATTCAGTGTGCTACAATGTGAATTTTGGCTCATTCAGTGTGCTACAATGTGAATTTTGGCTTATTCAGTGTGCTACAATGTGAATTTTGGCTCATTCAGTGTGCTAGAATGTGAATTTCGGCTCATTCAGTGTGCTACAATGTGAATTTTGGCTCATTCAGTGTGCTACAATGTGAATTTCGGCTCATTCAGTGTGCTACAATGTGAATTTCGGCTCATTCAGTGTGCTACAATGTGAATTTCGGCTCATTCAGTGTGCTATAATGTGAATTTCGGCTCATACCGTGTGCTATTAAGGTGAAAGGGGCACCAGTACTAGATAGTTTAAGGGGTTCTACTACACTGGTCACGCCCCCTTTTGTGTTACCCCCCCCCTTTTTGTGTGACCGCACCCCCTGCGCGTGCATAATTGTGTCCTTGACTTTTGCATACCTTCACTTCAAAATTTCCACCTCGACCACTGTATCTATCTATATATATATATATATATATATATATATATATATATATATATATATATATATATATATATATATCTATCTATCTATCTATATATATATATATATATATACACACACACACATGCGTGCATCAAAGGAAACCCCCTTCCGAATCCTGCTTTTGCCCCTGCGGATGGTGGTTGCTGGTGGGGGGCCCCCTGTCTTGGGTGCCCTGGGCCCCCCAAGGGCTTAATCCGGCCCTGGACTTGGGGTAACAAAAGTGGATTTTCCAGCTGTTGCCATGGCCACCAGGTCCGATGGACCGCCCCTTTATACGGCAATACTCCCATGTGCCGTCTGGAATCTGCATCACCTGACCACTGTCGTGTCTATAAACATCGTCTGGCAGATATGGACATCACATCTACTCTTGATGCCAGAATGCAAATATCCCTCTGCGCATCTCGCATATATAGAAATGCATCCTTAAAATGCTCTATAGTCAATAAAATATTGTTCCTGTCAAGGGTATCAATATTTTCAGTCAGGAAATCCGACCAAGCCCCCCCAGCACTGCACATCCAGGCTGAGGCGATTGCTGGTCGTAGTATAACACCAGTATGTGTGTATATACTTTTTAGGATATTTTTCAGCTTCCTATCAGCTGGCTCTTTGAGGGCGGCCGTATCTGGAGACGGTAACGCCACTTGTTTTTATAAGCGTGTGAGCGCCTTATCCACCCTAAGGTGTGTTTCCCAACTCGCCCTCATTTCTGGCGGGAAAGGGTATACCTCCAATAATTTTCTATCGGAGGAAACCCACGTATCATCACACACTTTAATTTATCTGATTCAGGAAAAACTACAAGTAGATTATTCCCACCCTACATAATACCCTTATTTGTGGTACTTGTAGTATCAGAAATATGTAACACCTCCTTCATTGCCCTTAACATGTAACGTGTGGCCCTAAAGGAAAATACGTTTGTTTCTTCACCGTCGACACTGAAGTCAGTGTCCGTGTCTGTGTCGACCAACTGAGGTAAATGGGCGTTTTTACAAGCCCCTGACGGTGTCTGAGACGCCTGGACAGGTACTAATTTGTTTGCTGGCCGTCTCATGTCGTCAACCGACCTTGCATCGTGTTGACATTATCACGTAATTCCTAAATAAGCCATCCATTCCGGTGTCGACTCCCTAGAGAGTGACATCACCAATACAGGCAATTTGCTCCGCCTCCTCACCAACATCGTCCTCCTACATGTCGACACACACGTACCGACACACAGCACACACACAGGGAATGCTCTGATAGAGGACAGGACCCCACTAGCCCTTTGGGGAGACAGAGGGAGAGTTTGCCAGCACACACCAAAAACGCTATAATTATACAGGGACAACCCCTTATACAAGTGTTTTCCCTTATAGCATTTTCACATATGTAATCATATCGCCAAATAAGTGCCCCCCCTCTCTGTTTTAACCCTGTTTCTGTAGTGCAGTGCAGGGGAGAGCCTGGGAGCCTTCCTCACAGCAGAGCTGAGCAGGAAAATGGCGCCGTGTGCTGAGGAGAATAGGCCCCGCCCCCTAAAACGGCGGGCTCTTCTCCCGGAGTTTATGAGATCTGGCAGGGGTTAAATACATCCATATAGCCTCAAGGGCTATATGTGATGTATTTTAGCCATAAAAAAGGTATAATACATTGCTGCCCAGGGCGCCCCCCCCAGCGCCCTGCACCCTCAGTGACCGCTGGTATGAAGTGTGCTGACAACAATGGCGCACAGCTGCAGTGCTGTGCGCTACCTTATGAAGACTGAAAGTCTTCTGCCGCCTGTTTCTGGACCTCTGGACCTCTTCAACTTCGGCATCTGCAAGGGGGGTCGGCGGCACGGCTCCGGGACGAACCCCAGGGTGAGACCTGTGTTCCGACTCCCTCTGGAGCTAATGGTGTCCAGTAGCCTAAGAAGCAAATCCATCCTGCACGCAGGTGAGTTTACTTCTCTCCCCTAAGTCCCTCGTAGCAGTGAGCCTGTTGCCAGCAGGACTCACTGAAAATAAAAAACCTAACTTAAACTTTTATTCTAAGCAGCTCAGGAGAGCCACCTAGATTGCACCCTTCTCGGCCGGGCACAAAAATCTAACGGAGGCTTGGAGGAGGGTCATAGGGGGAGGAGCCAGTGCACACCACCTGATCCTAAAGCTTTTATTATTGTGCCCTGTCTCCTGCGGAGCCGCTAAACCCCATGGTCCTGACGGAGTCCCCAGCATCCACTTAGGACGTTAGAGAAATAAAGACGATTCCTGCATTCAGTGGATGCTGGGGACTCCGTAAGGACCATGGGGAATAGACGGCTCCGCAGGAGACTGGGCACATCTAAAGAAAGCTTTAGGACTATCTGGTGTGCACTGGCTCCTCCCCCTATGACCCTCCTCCAAGCCTCAGTTAGGACACTGTGCCCGGAAGAGCTGACACAATAAGGAAGGATTTTGAATCCCGGGTAAGACTCATACCAGCCACACCAATCACACCATATAACTCGTGATAGGAACCCCGGTTAACAGTATGATAACAATGGAACCTCTGAATAGATGGTTCGCAATAACAACCCGATTTGTGTAACAATAACTATTTACAATAACTATTTACAAGTATTTACAAGTATTGCAGACAGTCCGCACTAGGGATGGGCGCCCAGCATCCACTACGGACTACGAGAAATAGATTTACCGGTGAGTAAAATCTTATTTTCTCTGACGTCCTAGTGGATGCTGGGGACTCCGTAAGGACCATGGGGATTATACCAAAGCTCCCAAACGGGCGGGAGAGTGCGGATGACTCTGCAGCACCGAATGAGAGAACTCAAGGTCCTTCTCAGCCAGGGTATCAAATTTGTAGAATTTTGCAACGTGTTTGCCCCTGACCAAGTAGCAGCTCGGCCAAGTTGTAAAGCCGAGACCCCTCGGGCAGCCGCCCAAGATGAGCCCACTTTCCTCGTGGAATGGGCTTTTACAGATTTAGGCTGCGGTAGTCCCACCGCAGAATGCGCAAGCTGAATAGTGCTACAAATCCAGCGCGCTATAGTCTGCTTAGAAGCAGGAGCACCCAGCATGTTGGGTGCATCTAGGATAAACAGCGAGTCAGTTTTCCGGACTCCAGCCGTCCTGGAAATATAATTTTTCAGGGCCCTGACTACGTCCAGTAACTTGGAATCCTCCAGGTCCCTAGTAGCCGCAGGCACCACAATAGTTTGGTACAAGTGAAAACCTGATACCACCTTCGGGAGAAAGTGAGGACGAGTCCTCAACTCTGCCCTATCCATATGGAAAGTCAGGTAAGGGCTTTTTTATCACAAAGCCGCCAATTCTGACACATGCCTGGCCGAAGCCAGAGCCAACACATGACCACTTTTCATGTGAGATATTTCAAATCCACGGTTTTAAGTGGCTCAAACCAATGTGATTCCAGGAACTTCAAAACCACATTGAGATCCCAAGGTGCCACTGGGGCACAAAAAAGGGGCTGAATATGCAGCACTCCCTTACAACGTCTGCACTTCAGGCTGACATCCTTCCTGGCTTTGAACAGGATAAGAATGACTTCCTCCGGAATGCCTTTCTCACTCAGGATCCGGTGTTCAACCGCCATGCCGTCAATGCAGCCGCGGTAAGTCTTTGAACAGACAGGGCCCCTGCTGCAGCAGATCCTGTCTGAGTGGCAGAGGCCATGGGTCCTCTGAGATCAACTCCTGAAGTTCCAGGTACCAAGCCCTTCTTGGCCAATCCGGAACCATGAGTATAGTTCTTACTCCTCTTTTCCTTATTATCCTCAGTACCTTGGGTATGAGAGGGAGAGGAGGGAACACATAAACCGACTGGTACACCCGCGGTGTCACTAGAGCATCCACAGCGATCGCCTGAGGTTCCCTTGACCTGGCGCAATATCTTTTTTATTGAGGCGGGACGCCATCATGTCCACCTGTGGTCTTTCCCAACGGTTTACCAGCATTTGGAAGACTTCTGGATGAAGTCCCTATTCTCCCGGGTAAAGTCTGCTGCGGAAGTCTGCTTCCCAGTTGTCCACTCCCGGAATGAACACTGCTGCCAGTGCTACCACATGATTTTCCGCCCAACGGGGAATCCTTGTGGCTTCTGCCATCGCCCTCCTGCTTCTTGTGCCGCCCTGCCTGTTTACATGGGCGAGCGCCGTGATGTTGTCTGATTGGATCAGTACGGCTGGTGAAGCAGGGGCCTTGTTTTGCTTAGGGCCTTGTAAATGGCTCTTATCTCCAGAAAATTTATGTTAAGTGAAAACTCCTGTTTTGGACCATAGTCCTTGGGATTTTATTCCCTGTGTGACTGCACCCCAGCCCCGAAGGCTGGCATCCGTGGTCCCCAGGACCCAGTCCTGTATTCCGAATCTGCGGCCCTCTAGTAGATGAACCCTCTGCAGCCACCACCGCAGCGACACCCTGGTTCTTGCCGACCGGGTTATCCGCTGCTGTATCTGGAGATGGGACCCGGACCATTTGTCCAACAGGTCCCACTGGAAAATCCTTGCGTGGAACTTTCCGAATGGAATTGCTTCGTACGAAGCTACCATTTTTCCCAGGACTCGTGTGCATTGATGTACCGACACCTGTCCCGGTCTTAGGAGGTTTCTGACTAGAGATGACAACTCCTCGACTTTTTCCATTGGAAGAAACACTTTTTTCTGGTCTGTTTCTTTGGAATTGAGAATCCAGTCCTGCTGTTGCAGCACTTCCCGAGAAAGTGCTACCCCCTTACCAACTGTTCCTTGGACCTCGCCTTTATCAGGAGATCGTCCAAGTACGGGATAATTAAAACACCCTTCTTGCGAAGGAGTATCATCATTTCGGTCATTACCCATGGTAAAGACCCTCGGTGCCGTGGATAATCCAAACGGCAGCGTCTGGAACTGACAGTGACAGTCCGGTACCACAATCTTGAGGTACTCCTGGTGAGGAGGGTAAATGGGGACATGCAGGTAAGTATCCTTGATGTCCAGAGAGACCCTGTAATCCCACTCGTCCAGGATCGCAATAATCGCCCTGAGCGATTCCATCTTGAACTTGAATCTTTTGTTATATGTGTTCAAGGATTTTAAATTTAAGATGGGTCTCACCGAACCGTCCGGTTTCGGTACCACAAACATTGTGGAAAAGTAACCCTTTTCCTGTTGAAGGAGGGGTACTTTGATAATCACTTGCTGTGAATACAGTTTTTTGGATAGCCACCAACACTGCCTCCCTGGCAGAGGGAGTTGCCGGTAAGGCAGATTTTAGGAAACGGCGGGGGGGGAGACGTCTCGAATTCCAGCCTGTACCTCTGAGATACTCTAGACTGTCACAAAAATTTTTTACTCAGATATCCCTTCCTCTGCGCTCCCTATTAATGAGTAATACAGATAAGAGAACTCTACTTATCTTAAAGCATAGAGATTTCTTCGTATCCCGCTATCTCCCGGGTATATTGTGTGCCTCAATTGCAAACACATGTATTTCCAGTGACGTTACATGCAAAAGAAAATTAAAGCACAATCTAGTGTAATAAGTTCATAGCACATTGATTTAAAATTCCGCAACAGAGATTTTCACTTCATGTATAACAAATCTCAGTCCCACGGATAGATAAAAAGTCTCTTTTTTAATGTTTAAAACAGCAATCCAACATTAGTAATCTTCATCATAAAAAGAAAAGGAATATATTCATTTCACAATCCAAACTTATGAGGGTGGCCTCCTACCAGATTTCGGGATTTTGAAAGTGCACGTATAGAAGCTGCATAGATGTTCTATGTCCCCAAGGAAGCCGGCTTCAATCGTGGATACTTCGTCCTCTCCTCGTCTGGTCAGGTTTGCCACCAATCTCCTGTTTAGCTATTTAGTTATGCCAACATGTTTATGGGCATGTGGGAGGCACGACATGTATGGCAAAACAATCAATTCGGGGCGAGCCTGGTATCCTGGTCTAGATACATAGACGACATAATTTTCTTTTGGCGAGGAGACAGGGAGACTTTATCCACCTTTTGTCAGCAGTTAAATGAGAACGACTACAACATTTCTCTGACATTTGACATTAGCAATGTCAGTGTCAATTTCCTTGACCTCAATATCTATGTGGACAAGGGACATCTGAAAACCCGCAATTACACAAAACCCACTGATTCGGGCATGTATATCCATACCACCAGTTGCCATCACAGCAACTGGCTGGACTCCATACCGAACAGTCAACTGCAGAGACTGAAGAGGAATTGCACAGATAGGGAGGTATATGAGGAACAAGCAGAATTAATGGTAAAGAAATTCAGAAAAAGTGGTTACAGTAACAAAAGCATTATGTCAGCCAAAACGAAATGTGAAGGTATTGATAGAGAGGACCTATTAATCCCTAAGAGGAAATTGGAAGAGACCGGTAGTAATAGTAAGGATTACTCGATGGCATTCATTACGAATTTCAATGTTGATCACAAACATATAGAAAAGATATTTAGAAATCATTGGATGATCCTGAAAGGTGATCCTCTGTTGGAGAAAGTGTTACCAGAGAGACCTCAATTTATTTATCGCAAAGCTAAGAACATAAAAGATAAATTAGTTAGAAGTGCTCTATCTCCTCCAAGGGCCAATGTTCGCACCCTTACAAAAGGTTTTTTCAGGTGCGGCACTTGCAGTATGTGCAAAACAGTCAGTGGCACAAGCAAGTGTACTGAAATTGTGATAAATAGCCAAAATATAAAGATCAATGAATTTATAACTTGTACCTCAAGAAATGTAGTATACTTTCTGGGGTGCAGTTGTGGTTTGTTCTACATTGGTAGGACTGGCAGAAATTTAAAAATAAGGTTTGCGGAGCATTTACGCAACATAAAGAACGGTATGGAAACACATGCCCTTTCAGCTCATTTCAAAAATGTCCATAATCAAGATGTAAAACAACTGATAAAATTTGGAGCAATAAAACTAGTAAAAGTGAATTGGAGGTGCAATAATATAGCAACAGTCCTAGCTAGGACGGAAATGCAATATATACACTCTCTAAAGACCTTGACTCCGGGAGGCTTGAATAAGGACTTCGAAGTCAAATGGTTCCTGAATTAGAATATGTTTTTTGCATGATTATCTTGTTTTTGAATGGAATATATAATCATATTTTGTATTATCCATTAGACATCAATCTCTTGGTCTATTCCATTGGAATTTCGAATACTATGGAAGAAAGGGGAAATTAACCTGAAGATGGAACAAATGCTATCTGGACACTATTTTATTTTTAAGGATATAGCAATTGTTGTAAATACATATGTTTATAATGAAGGTTTGGTCTAGAGGGATAGAAAATTGTCTTATCCAGGAGTTAATATGGTGTTTTCCGATTCAGCAATACAGAAACTATGTGTTTTTTTGTTCCCCTCCGGGATTTTGCAAAATGGCCGCGGGAGAACTTCCGGTGAGGGCAATCACGTGATCGGACCAATTGCCGGAAGTGTATAATCTATAGCACACACAGTGAGTGGCGGTCATGTGACCGGAAGGTACGGCCGTGCCTCTATGTATGCACGAACAGGTATTTTCCGCGCACGGCCGCGGGAAGACTTCCGGCAGGCGGGATCATGTGACCGGGTCCCTTATTAGAGATATATGAGCTCTACCTGAGAGTAATTGGCGGTCAGGTGACCGGAAGTCAGGAACCTCTTTTGAGCTCAACTAGGATGTGGAACCTTATGTAGGGGGAAAACCGGATTTCAATTCTATATGCACAAGCTATTTCCGGTTTCTTAATTTTTAAAGTTTTCCGTTTTTAAACCATGGAAAAAGGATTTAACATAGCGTTTTTTATGAAATATGTTAGGGTATACAACAAAGAATAGTTCACAGATGTTAGATCAGGAATTTGCATGAATAAGATGTATATAAATGAACTGGAATTGTAAATGAGAGTGGCTCCTCCCAGTAATTAGGGATACCAATTCATATGGGTATAAATATCAGGGAAGATGGATCATTTGGATTATGCCTTGAGAAAGATCATCCGATCGAAACGCGTTAAAAAAAGGCTAAACAGGAGATTGGTGGCAAACCTGACCAGACGAGGAGAGGACGAAGTATCCACGATTGAAGCCGGCTTCCTTGGGGACATAGAACATCTATGCAGCTTCTATACGTGCACTTTCAAAATCCCGAAATCTGGTAGGAGGCCACCCTCATAAGTTTGGATTGTGAAATGAATATATTCCTTTTCTTCTTATGATGAAGATTACTAATGTTGGATTGCTGTTTTAAACATTAAAAAAGAGACTTTTTATCTATCCGTGGGACTGAGATTTGTTATACATGAAGTGAAAATCTCTGTTGCGGAATTTTAAATCAATGTGCTATGAACTTATTACACTAGATTGTGCTTTAATTTTCTTTTGCATGTAACGTCACTGGAAATACATGTGTTTGCAATTGAGGCACACAACATACCCGGGAGATAGCGGGATACGAAGAAATCTCTATGCTTTAAGATAAGTAGAGTTCTCTTATCTGTATTACTCATTAATAGGGAGCGCAGAGGAAGGGATATCTGAGTAAAAAAATTTTGTGACAGTCTAGAGTGTTTATGTGGGTGAAGGTAACACCCTTCTCAGATTTCTATCCCTCTGCTGCTCATATGCGCATTTTCCTATAGGTGTAAAAATATTGTTTTTTGTCTTGTATACCTCTGAGATACTATTTGAAGAACCCAGGGATCCACCTGTGAGAGAGCCCACTGTGCGCTGAAATTTCTGAGATGGGCCCCCACCGTACCCGGGTCCGCCTGAGCAGCCCCAGCGTCATGCTGTGGACTTACCGGACGCAGGGGAGGACTTCTGCTCCCGGGAACTAGCTGTGTGCTGCAGCTTTTTCCCTCTACTTTTTCCTCTTGGTAGAAAAGATGAGCCTCTAGTCCTCTACTTTTCTGGGGCCGAAGGGACTGTACCTGATAATACAGTGCTTACTTTTGCTGTGGGGTAGCTTGTGGCAAAAGTTTTGATTTCCCAGCCGTAGCTGTGGAAACGAGGTCTGAAAGACCATCCCCAAACAGTTCCACCCCCTTCTAGGGCAAACTTCCATGTGCCGTTTTGAATCGGCATCGCCCGACCATTGCAGAGTCCATAACCCCCGTCTGGCGGCAATGGTTTTACATAGCGCTTATTAGCGATGCCAGTCGGCAAATATCCCTCTGTGCATCACGCATGTATAAGACAGCGTCTTTTATATGCTCTATTTTCAGCAAAATATTGTCCCTATCTATAGTATAAATATTATCCGACAGGGAATCTGACCACGCAGCTGCCGCACTGCACATCCATGCCGAGGCAATAGCAGGTCTCAATATAATGCCCGTGTGTGTGTATATAGCTTTAAGGGTAGTTTTCTGCTTTCTATCAGCAGGTCCTTCAGGGCGGCCGTATCCGTGACGGTAGTGCCACCTTTTTTTAATAAGCGTGTAACCGCTTTATCTACCCTAGGGGTTATTTCCCAACGTGACCTATTCTCTGGCGGAAAAGGGTACGCTGCTTAGAAATTATCAATTTCTTATCGGGGGAAGTCCACGCTTCCTCACACACCTCATATCAATTCCTCAGATGCAGGAAAACTACTGGTAGTTTTCTGTCACCAAACATAATACCCTTTTTTGTGGTATCTGGGGTATTATCAGAAATGTGTAATACATTTTTAATTGCCTCAATCATGTAACGGGTTGCCCTATTGGAAGGTACACTAGTCTCATCGTCGTCGACACTGGAGTCGGTATCCGTGTCAACATCTGTGTCTGCCATCTGAGGTAGCGGGCGTTTTAGAGCCCCTGATGACATGTGAGACGCTTGGACAGGCACAAGTTGAGCAGCCGGCTGTCCTATGTCGTCAAACCTTTTATGTAAGGAGTTGACACTGTCACGTAATTCCTTCCATAAGTCCATCCACACCGGTGTCGACCCCGCAGGGGGCGACATCCCATTCACAGGCATTTGCTCCGCCTCCACATCATTATCCTCATCATACATGTCGACACAGCAGTACCGACACACAGCACACACACAGGGAATGCTCTGACAGAGGACAGGACCCCACAAAGCCCTTTGGGGAGACAGAGGGAGAGTATGCCAGCACACACCAGAGCGCTATATATCACAGGGATATCACCTATAGAGAGTGTTTTCCCTTATAGCTGCATAATATATATATATATACTGCGCCTAATTTGTGCCCCCCCTCTCTTTTTAACCCTTTTCTGTAGTGCAGGACTGCAGGGGAGAGCCAGGGAGCGATCCCTCCAGCAGAGCTGTGAGGGAAAATGGCGCCAGTGTGCTGAGGGAGATGGCTCCGCCCCTTTTTCGGCAGGCTTTCTCCCGCTATTGTAAAAGTTCTGGCAGGGGTTAATAAACACCTATATAGCCCCTGGGGCTATATATGGTGTCAGTTCGCCAGCCAAGGTGTTAATATTGCTGCTCAGGGCGCCCCCCCCAGCGCCCTGCACCCATCAGTGACCGCAGTGTGTGGTGTGCATGAGGAGCAATGGCGCACAGCTGCAGTGCTGTGCGCTACCTTGGAGAAGACAGAAGTCTTCAGCCGCCGATTTTCCGGACCACCTTCTTGCTTCTGGCTCTGTAAGGGGGACGGCGGCGCGGCTCCGGGAACGGACGACGAGGTCGGGTCCTGTGTTTGATCCCTCTGGAGCTAATGGTGTCCAGTAGCCTTAGAAGCCCAAGCTACCACCACTTAGGTAGGTTCGTTCTTCTCCCCTTAGTCCCTCGGTGCAGTGAGCCTGTTGCCAGCAGGTCTCACTGAAAATAAAAAACCTAACATATACTTTCTTCCTAGGAGCTAAGGAGAGCCCCTAGTGTGCATCCAGCTCAGCCGGGCACAGAAATCTAACTGAGGCTTGGAGGAGGGTCATAGGGGGAGGAGCCAGTGCACACCAGATAGTCCTAAAGCTTTCTTTAGATGTGCCCAGTCTCCTGCGGAGCCGTCTATTCCCCATGGTCCTTACGGAGTCCCCAGCATCCACTAGGACGTCAGAGAAATTATATTTGTGTCGGCATTTTCGGAGCAATTCAGACACGCCAAGCATCTTGGGTACCTATCAGCTACACTATCCGGCCATTAACTTCAATCCATTTCCACTGTGTGCCATAAATTATTTCTATACTCACAGTGAAGCCACAGCCCCAGTCCAGTCTCATCCCATCCAGTACAACAAGGGGACGGAGTCGCAGCAAGCACAGAAGGGGGGATGGAGTCGCAGCACAAAAGGGGACGGAGTCGCAGCACAAAAGGGGACGGAGTCGCAGCACAAAAGGGGACGGAGTCGCAGCACAAAAGGGGACGGAGTCGCAGCACAAAAGGGGACGGAGTCGCAGCACAAAAGGGGACGGAGTCGCAGCACAAAAGGGGACGGAGTCGCAGCACAAAAGGGGACGGAGTCGCAGCACAAAAGGGGGACGGAGTCGCAGCACAAAAGGGGGACGGAGTCGCAGCACCAAAGGGGACGGAGTCGCAGCACCAAAGGGGGACGGAGTCGCAGCACCAAAGGGGGACGGAGTCGCAGCACCAAAGGGGGACGGAGTCGTAGCACCAAAGGGGGACGGAGTCGCAGCACAAAAGGGGACAGAGTCGCAGCACAAAAGGGGGACGGAGTCGCAGCACAAAAGGGGGACGGAGTCGCAGCACAAAAGGGGACGGAGTCGCAGCACCAAAGGGGGACGGAGTCGCAGCACCAAAGGGGGACGGAGTCGCAGCACCAAAGGGGGACGGAGTCGTAGCACCAAAGGGGGACGGAGTCGCAGCACCAAAGGGGGACGGAGTCGCAGCACCAAAGGGGGACGGAGTCGCAGCACCAAAGGGGGATGGAGTCGCAGCACCAAAGGGGGACGGAGTCGCAGCACCAAAGGGGAACGGAGTCACCGCACAAAAGGGGAAAGAGTCACAGTACCAAAGGGTAAAGGAGTCGCAGCACAAAAGGGTAAAGGAGTCACCGCACAAAAGGGGGACGGAGTCACCGCACAAAAGGGGGAAGGAGTCACCGCACAAAAGGGGGAAGGAGTCACCGCACAAAAGGGGGAAGGAGTCACCGCACAAAAGGGGGAAGGAGTCACCGCACAAAAGGGGGAAGGAGTCACCGCACAAAAGGGGGAAGGAGTCACCGCACAAAAGGGGAAGGAGTCGCAGCTCAAGACTTGCAGGTGCGACTGAGTCAGAATGAGGCCCAGAGTGTGATAAAGAGTGAGAAGGATGAAATGCAAGAGAGATGACTAGGAGGAACAAATGAGAGTACATGGGAGACGGTAAGAAAGGATGCGAGACGGAAGGTGTGTGTCAAGGCTACGTCACCCCTGAATCTATCCCTCCCATTACATCAGACAGCAGTTACTGGAAGGAGAGCAAATAAATCCAGGATACAACGAGCATAACGCTCCCCGGTTACAGCCCGACAAGTAAGAAGCGGCCGCATTGACCCCATCTGTCTGAACAAGCTTATTTTGAGAGACTGGTCATCTGTAAGAGACATCTTTGGGGCGAGACATCATCCAGATCTTTCTGACCGTAAAATCTGAAAACGCATCTCACAGAAGCCACTTTCTGCCGGCAAGCAGGACTATGATTTAATATTACATCCATGATCAAAGGGACAGGTAATAAAGAATTAATTCAAAAGCCAATACGGTCATAAACAGCTTTAGTGCAACATTCCTGCAGCATAATCAATAGATTCATCTCTGCACTGAACAGCAGCTTATTACAGAACAGCCGCATCCACAGGTACAAATGCAGACGCGGGTGGATTTCTCAAAGTTCATATAAAGCATTTATTGCGTACGTCTAGCAAATAAACCGCCCTCCTCTATCCGCTTATTGCTCAGCCTGTCACCCCACTGACGTTCTCTGTAGATATTGCGAAATCCACATCCAATACTTTTTTTAGCAATTTCCATGGACATGTTTTGTAGGGGAATAATACTTTCAGCTCCTCGATACGGAAACCCCCCCCCCCCTCCAAAAGTTCTACTTGTTGTCCCCAAAACAAATAAAAATTCTCCTGTTACTATGACCCGTTACATGCTCCATCAACGGAGGCACTGTGATCATATTCCTTTGGCGCCGAAGCCATCACAATTCTTTATGTGGCGCTAATTAAAGCGCAGCTGAACTCCCTTTTGGGCGGTAATGCATATTACAGCTAGTGCGTTACTAAGCTTACTCTTACTTTTTATTTATTTAATGTTATCTCAGGGTAACCGTGGAACATTACGCTTTAACTTTGTTTCTCGGACCTGAAAATGCTACTACATTTCTTAACTTGCGGTCCCCTAGGTAACATGCTTTTGTAAATATCGATTTAAACATTTTCAACCTTTCTATAAGCCTTCGGAGGTGTGAGGTGAGTGTTCTGCCTTGGAAGATGAATTAGGAAAGGCACACTCTTCACATGGTTTCCTTTATAAAATAACAAGAAGACGCAGTGATAAATTGTCGTACAATGCAATTGAACCTTCGTCTTACATATACGGCCGGCACAGCATGCTGGAACCTGTAGTTTCACAAGAGGTGAGCCACATACCGGCTTTCGCAAATAAAAATGTTCCCATTACGGGAGCAGGTGCTGTCAGTTTATATCCAATCCCCTGGCTTGTTTACATGATAATAGAAAGAATACAATTTTCTGTTTCCTAACAACGACAGAGATATGTTTAATTTGATAAGGGGCTTGTAAAACAGAGACTTGTAACATGCTTTGGCAGGTGGCGAGATTAATGAGCCGCTTACGAGCGCGGAACATTTCTGTTTTTAAAGAAACTGTTTTTAGCAGAAAATATAATGGACGCTTTTATTACCCAGCAAGATGTTAACTGTACCCTGCCTGCAGTCTCTGATTTATTATTGCTTCAGAACCAACACTTCTACGTGGCCCCCCCGTGATTTATCTTATATATAGGTGCTCATTCTTCATTTACCAGATGGCGAGGTGTTGCGTTATACATAGATGTGGAGAACGGAGGAAACTTCATTGGAAGAGTAAAAAATAAAAAATTGCTGAAGATCTGTACGTTTCCCTTTGGCAAGATGAGAACTTGTGACTTTTTGGATTCCTGACACATATATCGGTTCCGAGACCTCCCATGGGTGGTTATAAGTTGTGTGAACTGTTTACCACTGTTGGTCTTGGAGCAGATATATGTGGCAAGAATCCCAAAAGTCAGCGTAACATAAGAGATATACATAGAGTTCATATTCAATGGTTTAACCAAGGATCTCAATGGCTTCTGCGTGACCCTTAGTACAGGAATACGCATCGTGGGACAGTTCTGAACCTGCAACTGCAGAACAGTAACAGGTCAACCTTATGCGGACAATGGTTGTCATTCCGAGTTGATCGCTCGCTAGCTACTTTTAGCAGCCGTGCAAACGCATAGTCGCCGCCCACAGGGGAGTGTATTTTCGCTTTGCAAGTGTGCGATCGCATGTGCAGCCGAGCGGGACGAAAAAGTTTTTTGCAGTTTCTGAGTAGCTCTGGACTTACTCAGCTGCTGCGATCACTTCAGCCTTTTTGGTCCCGGAACTGACATCAGACACCCGCCCTGCAAACGCCTGGACACTCCTGCGTTTTTTCAAAACACTCCCAGAAAACGGTCAGTTGCCACCCACAAACGCCTTCTTCCTGTCAATCTCCTTGCGATCGGCTGTGTGAATGGATTCTTCGTTAAATCCATCGCACAGCTACGATCCGCTTTGTACCCGTATGACGCACCTGCGCATTGTGGTGCACGCGCAGTAGTAACCTGATCGCTGCGCAAAATGGCAGCGAGCGATCAACTCGGAATGACCACAAATGTTCAGTGAGGGTGGTCTGACTCAACAGCGGGATAGGAAGCCTTGGACGGAACCTTAAAAGATGTATCATTTTCATTTGCACCAATCACAGGAGAAAGTACGGGACTAGGATAAAGTTTGGCGCGGAGCGGCCTGCCGGAATGAATTTTTGTTCCCCCTCTGATACTGTAGAAGAGTTTCATGTAAAGGAAGGAGGAGGATGTTGGATATCTTAAGACGTATAACTAAAGTGCGTAGCCAGGCCTTTTAGTCATTTATGGTGACTATATAAACTATTTGAATGCCATTTGTAAGGCTATGGAACCTAGACGCATAATGTAGAGGAGATTACCACTTGGCACAAATTGGCGCTGCGCAGACATACCATTCCACGATCTCCGGGTGCAGCAAGGCGTTGTTCACGCTGAATCTAAAAGAGGAATAAAAAGATACAATTAAGTGTTTTATAGATTGGAGTATTTTCACTTAACCTTCTATTCGTCACTTCCCATCTAATGCCATCAAATAATAACCCCATCTCCACCTTCAAATAATAACCCCATACCTACCTTCAAATAATAACCCCATCTCCACCTTCAAATAAATTGTACAAAAAGAATTTGAGTAAACAAACCAAAAGTCGCTGCCAAGTAAATGGATGTAGCATGTAAAAAGACGAGAATGGGTCATAGGGCCAGGTTCAGAGACGTGCGCTAATAATATGCAAATGCCGCAGCCACCTGGATTCGTATTGAGTTCCCCTCCGGCGGCTCTGTGAGTCCCAGCAGCTGCATACAAAGATGTAGCCCTATGGTCACCCAGCATGGCCAGTAAGACGCCAGGGCCGCAGTTACGGTGTGTGCGGCCTGAAAACGGTTCAGACACACCTACGTTTTTGATGTCTATGTTGATAGTATATTAAGCAAATGTTGGGAAAAACCCAATAAACACGCGTCGACCATGTGGTGTGTATACCATTGTGATGTTGACCTTTTGAACCTGCTGACCTTTCATCTGCCGACCTTTTGAACCTATCATCCGGATACCACACGCAACGGTGTAGAACACATTATCAGCGGTCTATTTACGAAGCCTTGGACGACGATAAATTGCTAACCAGTCAGCTCATTGAGGGGGCGGTTCAATTGCAGGCGATGGCCGCAAAGCGCCATTCAAATGTTGGCACATCAGGACAACCATCGCAAATTTTACCTTGCCCCCACCCCCACCCCACCCCCACAGAGGTGTGCAGCAGACCTGGGTTGCTGAGTATCATCTTGAACATGGGCCTCAGACTCAATGTTTTCATTGCGGTATTTGCAGGGGACGTGCGCAGAAACTTAACGCCCAACATTACTTAGGAGCCGCGCGACTGAATCGCCCCTTTAGACGTGGAAAAACATTTATTTTTCTCAAACTTGAGCCTCTGAGATATCGGCTACTTAAACAGTCAAGTAGAGTAATCACACAATGGTGAAATTAATACGGAGGCGGACGCCGTGTCATCTAATTTCTGAAACTGTATTTACTCAAATCGGCCAGGCTTGAGGGAGCCGGAGACGGCATTAATTACAGCATAACACCGTTTCCGAGGGGAGCCGGACAAAACCTTTATGCAGCGGCGGGAATTACAGAGACCCAGGGAACGGATCAGTTTTATTTCTGGAGAAAAGATAATAGAAAAGGACAGAGAGGTAACAATCAGGGCAGCCGGTGAGTGATTGGCAGAACTCCCCATTCAGATGGGATTGATAAGTAGCGGACGCAGATGGGGACGGGGGGGGAGGACGGGGAACGGGGGGGGGGCAAATAAATGTATGTATCACAGAACAACACCGAGTCAGCGATACCGGGAGCAGACAGAAATAACCTGGATGAAACATGACGGGGAGGGAAACAGAAACCCTGTAAGGTTAGACGCATTTTAAAATTTTTATTTTTGATGGATATTTATATATCCTCATTGTCCCCCATATATTAAACGTTTGGGTTCTTCTTCAGACTGGCGTTTTCCTATGATAGGGGCTAGTCCCTTTACTGTCTCGTTCGGGTGCCACCCATGCCAAATACGCATGCGCAGGCGGTAACTGCAGGGGAGGGATTGTATAGATCCCTCTCCCAGCAAACTTTGCGATAAGTAGGGCTATAGGTTACAAAGGCTAACGCCATATAAAGATGGCATTAGCTATGGAGGCCAAGCTCCAGAAGTGGCATCAGTGTGTGCCATCTAGACTAGCTATACAGCCTCTATTATAAACAGAGTTTTGGGGGCTCTCTCTTTTTCACCAGCTGGAGACAACCTAAAGGCTTCGCTGCAATGACATGTGCCGGATGAGGGAATTTGGGATTTCATGCGACCGGAGACGCCACATTTCATGAGCACCTCCCTCCCGGGCTGCCTGGATGCTTCAGAAGGGACCAGTCTACCTGAGCTCTTCCTGACTTTGCCGAACCCTTTGTAAATTGACAGAGGTGGACATTAAATAGTTTTTTTTTCACGGTTTAAAGGGACAGGAGCTACGCAATTGTTTGTAATGTTGGGCGCGAGTGCCCATTAAATGTCACAAATCCAACAAAAGTTGGGCTTTTGGGCGCCCTAAGTGCCATACGAGCGCCCGAACAGCAGCATGCCCAGTAGTGTGTATGGCCGCGTTACGCGGGTAATTTCAGTGCATTTGGGGGTGGCATGTACAATAAGTTAGGGCGTCCATGGCATTCGCGCCAAGCGGCACAAACGAGGAATAGCTTTGCTGCATTAGATGGGAGTTGCGGATGCAAAAAAACAATTGAATACCCCCCAGCCTTTACAATAATCCCACCGTAGTGTCACAAGTCATTGGTGTGTCGTCAGTACCACAGAGCCAGGGTTCAGGATACCGTGCGCCTACAGAGCAGTAGAGGACAAGCACCAGCCGCAAACGTCACGCAGCCACGTCCTTTCCGGTGCCTACATCTGTATTTCTCCTTCTCAATTTACTTTCCCTATTTACAGTCCCAATATCAATACATATTTATGGGGCTGTCGGCACACGACAGTGGTCACAAGTCCCCATTACACACATTGAATAATACAGCACAGGGATGGTGTGTGCAGGGTTGTGTTGATATTTATGTATTTATTCTGACAAGGTGTGAAGGATCGTTACGACTCCTGCAGCGGCAGCCTGTGATTGACTCCCTAGTGCGGCTGTAGATCACAATAATGGGATGAGATCCGCATACAGGAGATGGGGGCGAAGGGGCATTAATTTAGCTTAATTTGACACCAGCAAATGCAGATGAGATCCCTGCCGGGGAACGGGAAATTGTGAGCGGGATGAAAATATAAACATGACCACATTATATTATTATTTAAATATATACATGTTCTTCATACGGAGGGAACGGCCGATGAAACCGAAGCGAGGGCGCTTTGTACAGAATGGAAGCATCCGACGTCTTCCATATTGAAGAAGGAAATGTCACATATTAAATGCCCGTCTCTGTCCCTATAGCCGCTTAAAACTTTGTTAAAATAATACAAATTTGGTTATTTCTGCACTGAGAAGAATTGGACTAATAGATTTCAGGAGAAGGTTCTGGGATTGCTCTACATAGATATATTTTGTATTAAGTATAATTTTCACATTCACGTTGGGTATGTTTTTCCATCGGCAATGTACGTAAAATAAAAAACTGTATTTATAGCACACAGTACCAAAAGAAAACACCTTTGATGCCTCAGAAAGAAAGAGATAGAAGAAAACGTAATTAATTTCCGTCAACACCATAACAATTTCTGCCTCATGGAATGTTCCAAATGCTTATTGTGTTACTGCCCAGGTGAATTTAAAGGGAACATCACAGTCCACGTAGGTCTAGTAATAACATGTATGATATATATATATATATATATATATATATATATATATATATATATATATATATATATATATGAATTAATGAAACTAGCATAAGTGAAACCTATGTTGTTGCCCATTGCAACCCGATACAAGCAATCCTTTTTATAATGTAGGTTAGAAAATAAAAGCAGACGTCTAATTGGTAGATATGTGCAAGAGCACAGCTTGCATTTTATTGGGGGAATTTATGAAAACTCTAACAAACCAATCAGCTTCTTACTTCCATTTTTAAAACACAGCCTGTAAAATGACAGCTAGGAGCCTATTGGCTGGTGCTTCATCTCTCTCCAATACTTAGTACATCTCCCCCGGTGTCACCATAGCAACCGGTCAGATGTTCGTTTTCATCTTCCAAGCTGTTCTACACAAGTGACGCTGGATTCTGATTGGCTGTGGGCAACACCCCGTTTTTTCAACACTTATTTCTTTTACTTTGGCTTCTGCTTTGTACAGGGTGAGTCAAAAGTCGCAGTACACCCTTTTGTTTCAAAAACTGACAGGAAATGGGAAAACGGAATACTCCAGTAAGGCATGGGTGAGGTGGGCTATCTTTTAGGGTATGTACCGAACATGGGCGCCATCTTGAAATCGGCCATTTTGAATCTAAGTCAGTTTTCCCATTTCCAGCACAGTTGTTGAAACAAAAGGGTGTACTGCGGCTTTTGAATCACCATGTATTGTAGGTTATCTGTATAGGACAAAACCTATTCCTGAAGTGAATAAGGGGATCTGCACATCTGTAGTATGGAAGCAGTGCCAGCAATCTGCCACCAGCCCTAATAAAATACATTATCTTCTTATTTGGAATATTCCCCTCAGCACCGAGTGACGTGGTATTAAGGATTCAATCCCTGAGGAGAAAGACTCCGGGTTCGCTCAGAGGGTTGACAGTGTAAGATGATTACTACTTACTGGCTAATTCCTTCGAACGAGGCCTCTTTGCAGACACTTCCGCTGTCAGTATTAACCCCGCGCTGAGGAAGAGACAAAAAAATTTTAAGAAATAGACTGAGGGAAATAGAAATCAATGGAAGAATAATGCAGCGACACTTTGCAAGGTGCGGAGAATCCAAAATGAAACAGATTCAAATGTATTTTCAAGTTTGCAAGTACCGCAATGACCTTATTACCATTATTCTGCTGCAGATTGGTCCACAGGTGGACGCAGAGTCGCACCATGCAGCTCTATTGGTGGTCGTCCGTCTGCCACTTTGTGCAAATGGCATTACAAACTCCTCCCCTTGTGTACATTCGTGCAGCCGAATGTGCAAGGACAGAGACACCCACTGCAACAGCGCCAATAACGGTCACAGTTTCCAGACCACCCAGCAGGTCACATGTTCCAGGTCAGCCAGCAGCTGCACAAGGAGAGTTCACTAACTGTCACAGTTTCAAGAGTACTAAGGTGATGCATTGTGATTGGCTGGCTGACTGTTTTGCCACATAACTCCGAAACAGAGCAACCAATCACAGCGCCAGTAGAATTCTGCAAAAAAATCCATCCATTGCGGTAGCCTCGTACATACAGATGGGTCCACATTTATCTTGACCTTTAATAGGATTAACTGAGACTGACCAGTCGGACTTAGTCCCCTGCTGTAATGATTTAATCCCCTGATGTATTGTTCTCTGTATTGTATTGCAGTTGAGAACAAAAGATGAAGGGTTTATGCTAATAAGTCATGTTGTGACTAGGCGCAGAAAACTAGTCAAGATAACCGTGGACCCATCTGTACTGTAGTATCTGTATTGCGGCAAGATTTATGGAAATTTTTGTTTTGGCAATTGTAACACAAATTGCAGAGAAAAAGCCAGGGAAAATGGCTGCAGGAAAAATCTGCTGTCCTGAGGATTCCACTACAAACAGAATATCATAACATACAGCCCTGACAAGAGCCGGTATATACATACATAGAAATACACCTTCTATTCTATTGCATATCAGTGTTGGAATAAAACATTAGCTCAGGATCCAGAGCAGCCCGCTGCGTAAGCCTACGCTGAGCCGCTGCTGACATACATAACAAAGATATATGTGTGTGTGAGAAAGATGTCCTGTATTGCTTGTAGCTGACAGCCGGTATCCGTATCATGAGGCTTTCATCTCTGACACATGTCACATACATGTCACGGATGGAATATCACACGCCTAGCAAAGAGAATCATCTAAAAAACACAATCCTATCTGCTTCCAGGGGACCGAGCAGGAAAGATCCCCTAGCACATTATCCCATTAGAAACATCACAAATCCTAGATTTATGGATGATCCTGTTTAAGCCCACTTTGAAAAATCCCTGGACAGGTTTGAGTGACTGAGAGGTGTAACCTAAACTGCTATCAGAGAGGAACCCAGCCAGGCTTATTAAATAACACGGCGCAACGTGCAAAAAGGTGTTGTAGGCATCAGCATCTAACTGCAGTTTAGGTGGAAGTTTTCTAGTACATTTGGGCATTTCCACCCTTTTACTGAATAAGCCCCTACACTGGTATTAGCTGTAGCGTCATATAATACGTTTCAGGGCCCTGTAATATAACACTCTGAGGATTAGCTGCTGGGCCTGATGAAGCCACATGTCTGCGGACTTGATGCAAATGGCGCTATAAAGCCCTTCCCTAGTGCACACACGCACGTATGACTGTGCAAGGACTGAGACGTTCGCCTCGAGCGTCAACTCCGTGACCACTGGAATTGCATGCGCCTCAAATTGCAGCAAAGGCGGCAATTAAAGTCCTTGCGTGCATTAAACGGGGCATTGAGACAAGGGACGAGGATGTAATCATGCCGCTGTACAAATCATTGGTACGTCCGCACCTGGAATATTGTGTTCAGTTCTGGGCACCGTATCATTATTAAAAAAAAAAAAAAAAAAGATATCGGGGAACTAGAAAGAGTTCACAGGCGAGCGACTAAATTGATTAAAGGGTTAGAGACACTGGAGTACGAGGAGAGGCTTACTAGGTTGAATATGTATACACTAGAAAAGAAGACATTATTAATATCTTCAAATATGTAAAGAGTCATTACAAGGAGTTAGCGGGGGATTTGTTTATTAATAGAACTCTGTATAGGACACGTGGGCACTCGCTGAGGCTAGAGGAGAGGAAATTCCGTACACAATGTAGGAAAGGGTTCTTCATGGTAAGGGCAATAAAGATTTGGAACTCACTGCCGGGGAAGGTAATAATGGCGGACTATGTAAATGCATTTAAAAACGGATTGGACAAATTTCTAACTGGAAAATGTATCCAGGGCTACAGCATTTAGCATAGTAACATTAATATCTGGGAGTGCTAAAAATCATAGTTGTCAATAGGTACTAAACCATTACATCAGCAGGTACATTATAATATGAACAGCGTAACACAGAATACAGGTTGAACCCGATGGGCATTTTGCCTCTTTTCAACCTCACTGACTATGTAACTATGAATCCTAGATATATCCCAGAATAGTAGATACGAGGTGGGGCTTTAGGACCACGGCTATGAAGGTCATACAATGAAGGGGGTGGGATTTGGTAGATATGGGGCGGGGCTTGAGGACCACGGCTATGAAGGTCATACAATGAAGGGGGTGGGATTTGGTTGATATGGGGCAGGGCTTGAGGTCCATGGCTATGAAGGTCATACAATGAAGGCGGTGGGATTTGGTAGATACAGGGTGGGGCTTGAGCACCATGGGTATGAAGGGCATACAATGATGAGGTGGGGTTTGGTAGATACGGGGCAGGGCTTGAGGACCATGGTTATGAAGCTTACACAGAACTTGGTGATTCATCGCTCCCTACGGGCGCTCTTCACACCGTCGTAAGGGGCTACGCCCCCCCTTAACCCTTGCATGCCCTTGTGGCGTGCAATATTTCTATTATATGGAGTATTACATCCAATCATAATTTTGTGAGTGGTTAAATATTTCACGGACAAAGGGTGTGTGATGGTTAATGGGTCGAAGCCCCTTGCAACGGTGTGAACAGCGCACGCAGGGCCTGGTGAATCACCTAGTAGGTACTGTGGTTGGGGGAGCCACCGCGGGTGGGGAAGGAGCGGTTGCGGGGGGCCGCGGGTGAGGGAGGGGCTGGTGCGGTGGTGCGGCATGTGGGGGAGGGGCGGGTGCGGAGGTGCTGGAGAGGGTCCGGAGCCACCACGGGTGCTGGAGGGGGTGTGTGGGGGTGTCGCGGATGGGGCCCGGAGGTACTGCGAGTGGGGGAGGGGCGGGTAATGCTTCTCCTCCTGGAAGCAGCTAGGTTGCTGTCCTCTCTTTGGCAGTGGCTCTCCCGGAGACTCGCACAGCAGCCAGTCACTATTGTTAGCGCCGGTGTCCCAACGCGCCGCATTACAGGGAAGAAGGTGCACTCAATAAAATACATCTCCCAGCAGCTCTTAGTGCCGGAATGCTTCTGCGCTAAGGGCTGCTGGGAGCTGTAGTTTATTTAGTGCGTCTACTTCCCTGTAATGTGACGCGTTGGGACACCGGCGCTAACAGTAGTGACTGGCTGGCAGAACTGAGTGACTCGCTGAATCACTGTAAAAGGTGAGAGTGCTGTGCAGTGTCAGTGACACTGCACACCCACTGCACTGCACAGCACTGTCACCTTTTACATTGATTCAGCGTCCAGACATTACCCTCCGCGATATTACCAACTCTATCCGTTACATTAACCATCTCGGGGCTTCCAGGCCGGCAGCCCAGGTGCTGTGTTGCGGAGTCAGGGCCTCTGGGGATCTGGGCGCGGCTGTGGCGGGGAGGCACTTCTGTGACATCACGCGCAGAGGAGGCTCCGGGGCTCAGAGAGTATGCGGTGCAGGGAGGGCTATGAAAGGCTTCCGCTGCGCCGCTTTCATACACATCTATGCCAGTGGCCGCAGCAGCTTTTGTTCCACCTGCGCCGTGGCTAGGGAGTGGGGATTGTTGATGGCGGAGGGGGCAGGCGGACTGGCAGCAGGATATAGGACGCTGCAGTAAAAGGAATTTTTTCCCTATCTACAGCGCAGAGACTTGCTGCAGATGCAGTGGGATACCCTCCAGCTGCACCTTTTTGGCAGGTACAGAACCTTTTTTATGGTCTGTACGGATTTTTGGCTCTCCAAACTTCCATTGAAAGTATAGGAAAAGGGCGTTTTTTCATCAATGTTTATGTGTAAATTATTGGGGGGTGTGATGCTGCAGATGTAGTGGGGGCTATTTTGGGGTGTGGGGCTGGAGCTGCAGCTCCTTCAGTCCCATTGCTAATCCTGCTCTAGGAACACACAGCAGCCAAAGGGCAGAGCCTCCCATTGGATGTAACCTGTGGGGGAGGGCATTTCTCATCCAATCAGCTGTGGACTGCGTGATAGACCTGCTGCTAACCCAATGAGAGCTCCTAGCCACGCCCAGCGTTATACACACAGTCACTCTGGGCTATTATATAGGAGATGTTGGGTTTATAGCGACCTCACATTCTGTGAGCAGTATTAATTCCACCCTCTGTAAAAGTTTATTTAGAATATATTTTAACTATTACGTATTACCCACAGAATCAAAAAGTATTACATTATTTTACATAGGCATAGTTTAGGGCTATATGTATGGATAGACAGTCACACAGATAATTGCAAAAAAATAAAAAAACAAATGGCTGTAACCCATAGCAACCTCTGGGGTGTTTTTGTTTTTTGTTTTTTTGCAGCAGCAGAAAGAATAACTGGAATATAAATTGTGGCTTTGTGCATGGCAATCACTACATCGAGGGATAGAAGGACCTGGTTTTCTTTTTATGCTCCATTAAAACTGAACAACACGTGAAATAAACTGCAGAGAGTAATTACTTATCCCAGCTCACAGGTAGGGAAAGCAGAAGCCGGGGCGTTTTGCCCTCCCCGACTCTGCGAGGGAGCCACTTTCATTAAAAGCCCTGACAGCAAGGGAGCAAAAGCTTAGCAACCGGCACTGGCAGCCCTTTCATCGCAACACTGCCAGCCACCCTGCCTGACGCGCCAAATGTCACACTCATCTCAGAAGCATCGCCCAGCTCAGCCCACCTGCATGGCGACACACGGGGGCCATCTCACATCTATCATCAGCACAGGGCAGCAACTAGAACGTTCCGTGAATACAGAAGCTGGTCAGAAGAGGGGCTTCCTACAGCTCCCTATCTCTGGAACACGCTTGGTGCAATATGCATGGAACTTATTCTGTACAAAGAAAATTATTATGCTGCATGTGTACCTTTATTTATACATTAGTGGGAGTTGCCGTATACAGGTAGCTGCCAAAAACAAAGTTCCCAGTTGCGTTAATTACCCCCCGCTGTGAGAGTTCCGCCAGTGTTCCGATACAACAAAGCATTCATAAGCTTGGCACACGGGAATACTGTAACCAGCGCGTGGCGACAGTCATCAGGAAGAACCTAGAACTTTATATGGGATTTTAACTTTTAAAGCAGAAGTGGTTTTGAGCCCCATCATGCACTTAATCAGCGCAAAGGTGAACGCAAACCAGCCGTAACTGCAGCCACATCGTAAGCACGGAACTAAGGGGGTCATTCCGAGTTGATCGCTAGCTGCCGTTGTTCGCAGCGCAGAGATCAGGCAAAAAAAACGGCATTTCTGCGCATGCGTATGTCCCGCAATGCGAAAGCGACGTACGGGTACAAAGCCCATTGTGGTTGTCCTCAGGTTCTAGCGACGTTTTCAGTCGCACTGGGGGCCGCAAGAAGATTGACAGGAAGAGGGCGTTTCTGGGTGTCAACTGACCGTTTTCAGGGAGGGTTAGCAAAAACGCAGGCGTGTCTGAAAAAACGCAGGCGTGGCTTGGCGTGCGCTGGACCGGTGTATGACGTCAAATTTGGACATGAATAGGCTGAAGTGATCGCAAGCGCTTAGTAGGTTCAGAGCTACTCTGACACTGCACAAACTGGTTTTGCAGAGCTTGGCTGCACAGGCGTTCGTACTTCTGCTAAGCTAAAATACACTCCGCAGTGGGCGGCGGCTTAGCGTTTGCACGGCTGCTAAAACTAGCTAGCGAGCGATCAACTCGGAATGACCCCCTAAATGCAGATATACGCCATAATGCAGAGCTGTACGAGCCCCTGCTCTTGCACCGCCATTATCCAATTGGTTTCAGAACAGTCAGCATTATAAGTACGCAGTTGTACCAGCTCTACTCTATTCAACTCTAAAGCCAGATGGATCTCTTACTGCATACATTCCCCAAACAACCCCCCCACCTCTGTTTAGCCATGTGCAAACTCCCGACTGCCACCCAGCGGCAATACAGACGACTGGCCTATGAGTGTTTATACTCTGCAGTCCCCAACGTCTCCCGGAACACAACTCCTCAGCGACCTCACTGGCATCTAGTGAATGGATAGGCTACGTTCTCATGAATATTCATCCAGCTTACCAAATGGCTGCATCCTCAGTGGATAAGTGTCAAGCCCACTTTAGGTATCATCCACTGGCAGCAAAAGAACACTGCCAGCTAGTGGTCAAAAGAGGTTAGAACTTTTCCTTGTATGCACAATAAGAAGCTTATGAAAATGGCACCTTTGAGACATGTGCCACTAATGCGAATCAAACCACGTCCATAGGGTGTACTACTGATCAGATGATTTTTAATTTGTGTATAAAACAAACCCCACCATGAGTGTTAATTACTTATAGCTTTTTTCCAGTTTTGGAGGGGGTTATAAGTAGCACTAGAACACCACCAGTCTGCAGCCAGATCACACCCTAGCTCACATTCCTGGTGAGTAATGTGCCCAGCAACCTTCAGTACAGATGCATGAGGGGGGGGATTCATATGCAGACGAATCCCTTCGTCTGGCCGAATCAGCACGTCAATAGCCGTGCTGTTTGCCAGCCCGATCTGTCACAAAAGTGTTAGCTGCCCCGCAGAGTAGTGTCGGAGGTAAACCTCCTTCTATCAATCTCCTTCAGTTGTCTGTTCGTTACCCTTTGTTTACCAATTGATTGGGAATCCCAGGAAGCAGACAACACACGCAGTTATGTCCGCCAAATGAGACTGCCTTCACTTTATTCAGCATGACATTATATAGAGAAAAAGGTACTTGCATGAACACTTGATACACGTCACATTTCAAAAACAATAATGCATCTCTTCTCATAACTCCTCTCAGGCTGACATCCTCCTACGTGTCCTTCACAAGAAGTCTAAACACACAGAAACGGTCTAATAACATGTTTTCAAGACTTATAGTTACGACCTTGCTTCGCACAGAACGTACTAACAGTGAAATGTCAGCATTATTATGATTTATCCAGCAAAGCATACTTCTACTTCACTACATCATGGCTGCTACTTAACAAAATGGCTGACACTGCTTAAGCTAAATACATCTATCTTCATCAGTAGCGAGCACTTCTGTGCAAATGTAGCCGAAGGGTACGAGATGTGGTTGCTGGCGTTTATGTGCAGCAGTAACGGCAATTTGCACCCCTCGCTGGCAATTAAAGTCCCCCCTCCCACAGCCAGGGTTTGCTACGGAGGAATAAGGGGCAGGTTATGGCTCCAGACACAATAGGAATAATATACCATTACAAGTCATGCAGTACAGTCTCCCCCTATTCACTTGCCCTGATAATGTGACATGAACCGCAGATTCCTTTGTGACTGTATTAATCTCCAACATACTACTGTATGCGAGTAACGGAGAAAGGCAGAGAAAGATATTATAGCCACCCAGGCTTCTAATGCAGAATCGCTCTGGTCAACTTCTCAAAAACTTTTATGTAGAAAACATGGATGGATTTTTTTTTTGCAAATAATTCTTATTTTCACAATGATTTATATATGCAGTTTTATCAATTTGCAAGTGAGACAAGGTTACGAGCACCTCTGCGCACACACATGAACCGCGTCTAAATGCTTAGCTGGAACATCTACCAATAGGCCACAGCCCTTTCATGAGCTTGCACACAGATGATAAGAAGACGGAACCTTTGCACCCGCTGATAGAACCAGATCACTGAGGTAATAATAGTTTATTACTGGGAGAGAAGCAACGTCAGCTTACCAGGGTGAGAAGGACGGACGGGGTCTTGGTGCTCAAGACAACGGCAATCTGATGGAATGAAAAGTAAATGTTAAACAATGCAAAACACATGCCGCCTATTATTCTTGTACACAGTACACGGAGCTCCTGTTAAGGGTGTCATGCTGTAAAGGTGTCGTGCTGTAAAGGTGTCGTGCTGTAAAGGTGTCGTGCTGTAAAGGTGTCGTGCTGTAAAGGTGTCGTGCTGTAAATCTTTATAGCTGCAGAAAAAAAAACCCTGCTTAACTCATCGAAGCCTACAATACGTCCCAGGTTATAACACCCACCCCTAACACCGTGTCACAAATAAGTGTGCCGCATAGCAGGAGGAGTGTGATGTGTAAAGTATGTTTTGTTTGCCTCAACGACAGCCGAGCAAGAAGATGTAAAAATACAAGCTGCCTGACCTATATCTATTGGTATGAATCACAAACCTATGACTCGCAATGCCGTATACAGAATAAGGATCAGAAGACTATCGTCTCTCTCCGTGCGTCGAGCCCGTATCGCAACGGTGTTCCTTTTCCAGCAAAAAAAAAAACATAAAAAATGCTGGAGTGATAAAAGTGAACTAATTGAGCTTAACTGAAAGTGAAATTGGCGTAGTCGGCGGGAACATTATTAATCACCATGTAATTTGCTGCTCAAGGTTGGGGGCTACTTATACCCCTTTTCCACCAATCTTATAAGCCAGGTTATAGTCGAGGTTTGATGGGAAAGAGTGAGAGAAAAAATTACCCAGGTCACACTACCTGGGAATTCGACCCTGATAACCTGCGGTGTGTACCGGGTCACGCTAAGAGAGTCGGATTACTCACATGAACCGCGACGCAATACACATTGCACCGCCCACTTCAATTGAGACACGCCCACCTCTTGCTTGTTCCTGCTCAAGGGGAGATTCCGGACCCAAAATAGCCGATTGCAGGTACCAGTCATTTATACAGCAACAGTATATACAATAAGTTCCGTCGTGAAATGGAAACTTATATATATATATATTTATTGATTTACTGATATTACAATCCGCTTTTTACTACATTATGGCATCAGCTTTTATCAAAGGTTTAGTGACCATTATAAAAAAAATAATCTGGTCATAAATGTTAAAGGTGCAATTAGATTACCAAGAAATAGAAAACTGTACAGCTGAGCTACCGGCGGCTCTACAGCTCTTGTGGAACTAATAGTCCCAACATGCCCGGCCTGGACGATTACATCTGCTGTGAGCGTTTGCAGTAAAACAGACTGCCGCAAAAGAATAAATATTGATGGTCGCATATCAGCCTAATATGTATTTACTGCTCTAGATTTTCTACAAGCAGGGAACGCGGGCAAATCTCCCCACATCACCAGCAAAGCAGAGATAATCAATGTGCAATACACAGAATGGGTAACACACGCACACACAGAGCACAGTCTATTACAGCAACACAAAGGCAATGTTACAGCAATATCTCTATTTGCCATTAACTAGAGACAGGCTTATTGATGCAGCTCTTATTGATTGACATTGTTGCAAAGAAAAAAAAAAGGCGCTTTTGCCTCTCAGAGATCACTTCTCAGGCGAAGCATGTAACAGACGCGGCACGCCAAAGCCCCGGATAAGAGCCTGGGCGCAGGGGTGAAAGCAGAGCTTAGATGCCATAGACTCGAGCGAGCGAGAGAGGGGGTGCCACTGCGAGTGCGTTACCTGCTCGGAATCCCAATTAAATATTACATGCTATTAAAATGTGCCGACACAGACAGTGGGTTTTCGGATAGGACCGCAGACGCAATCGTCTGCTCACCTTCATCAGGTCGATCTAGCAGCACTGACCGTTCTCTCCTCCCCCAGCACCGGCGGACGTAAAGCTGCAGGAGGGGGTGGAGGGGGGGGCAAATACTCGCCAAACCAGGTACAGGCCCTAAATATTAGGTGCAATTGTACAGCTATACATAGAATATGGGGGTCATTCCGTGTTGTTCGCTCGCTAGCAGTTTGTAGCAGCCGTGCAAACGCTATGCCGCCGCCCACTGGGAGTGTAGTTTAGTTTAGCAGCAGTGCGAACGAATGTATCGCAGAACGACTACAAAAAGTTTTTTTGTGTAGTTTCAGAGTAGCTCAAAACCTACTCAGCGCTTGCGATCACTTCAGACTGTTCAGTTCCTGTTTTGACATCACAAACACGCCCAGCCACGCCTGCGTTTTTCCGAACACTCCCTGAAAACGGTCAGTTGCCACCCGGAAACGCCCACTTCATGTCAATCACTCTGCGGCCACCAGTGCGACTGAAATGCTTCGCTAGACCCTGTGCAAAACTACATTGTTCGTTGTGTTCGTACGAAGCGCATGCGCACTGCGCCACATGCGCAGAATTGACGTTTTTTTAGCCTGATCGCTGCGAACAAATGCAGCTAGAGATCAACTCGGAATGACCCCCATGGACCCCACACAAATGCAGCCTGGCTTTAAACAAACACTTGTGCAAGTTGCTTATATAAAGTGATCCAGAGATCCCCGCGCATTTTGCTTTCGCTGTCTGTAGCACCATGCAATATTCCCAATAATAAAAAGGGAGATGGCACGGGAGGATGGGGCCTATGTAATAAGTACATACTGTATTTAGGATGGTGCAAAGACATAACAATGTGGTTGGTGGGGGTTGGCGGTGGTGGTGGTGGTGGGGGGAGGGGTTAAACTAAAAATGGGTGGGTTTATTAAACGTCTCTATAAACTAGAAGATGTACATAATACAACATAGCAAGTTTATGTGCTGTATGTAACATAGGTGCCAGCTCTGTAGGGGATGTGCGTCACCAATAATTGTTCTGCAACAGCCACTCTTCAGGTCCCCGGAGGAAACACAGGGACGCCTGTGGCTGTAATTGGATATCGGGTCCCCATCAAGTAACATGGTCACTACAAAGTAGGAATGGGTATCGATCGCCAAAAGAAAGATCGATGTTCAAACACACACCAGCCCCCTCCAATACACCATGTATTTGGATGGATTCACAGGGCACAGTGCCTTCATAGAATCAATCCAAACTTCACCGTGTTGCAGCAGAGATAAACTTACCTGTTCCGCATCGCTGCGGCTGCGCTTTTCTTTTTATCAAACCGCGCATGCGCGATTGTAATGGCTGCGCAAGCAGAAAACAAAATTGATTGCGAGAAAGATGGATACAAATTTCACAACTATGTCCTGTATTTAATACAGACATGGGGGTCCCATGTCAATCCTAAAGATCGATTTGGGGTCGCCGACTGGCTATCCCTACTACAGAAGACAGGGACAAGAAAACAGGGAATGCTTCACTTACATCAGACGTGTAGCGGACGTCCTCGATGGCATACTTCTGCTTATAGTGCTCTGGGGGGTGAATTCTGGAAGAACAAGAAATAATGAACAGGTTTTAAATCGGAGCAAAACAGCTGACAATCAATAACAGTCATCAGTGATTCCCGATCAGTCTATGGAGAACCCCAAGAGGCAGGCCTGGCCAACCTGTGGCTCTCCAGCTGTTGTGAAACTACAAGTCCCAGCATGCCGTGCCACAGTTTTGCTATTAGGGAATGCAAAGACTGTGACAGGGCATGCTGGGATGTGTAGTTTCACAACAGCTGTTGGGTGACAGGGTAGAGCTGGTGTCGCTCCTAGCTCTAAATACAGACCAACGCACGAATGGCCCATTTAATCGGCCCATTCAGCTTGAGACAAGTGTAGTCTCAATACAGACAGTGTTCATATCAAAGGTCTTTACATTTATGTATTGGGGTGTTTATTGCCAAAACTGCAGCGGGAAGGGATTTGCGGCATCGAATAACATCAAGGAAAACATCGTCCAATGCTTTAACATAGAGAACTCCAATGTGACTTACTGTACAGCAAGTAATTATTCTTCTGCTGGTAACAGAGATGTAACACTGTTACCAATACCAAAGAGATATATTTATGGTAAAAATCTCCTCTTCTCAGTTTCTGGAAGGGTGCGGGGGGGGGGGGGGGGTGAAGGGCTCTAGGACTCCTAAGAGGGCAAGCTATGTTGGCCATGCCACTTGCAGTTCAATAGCATAATCACAGCACTGACCAGCAGGGGGCGATGGCGTGACTTACAGTGCCAGGCACCTCCCAACCATGTAAGGTACCAAAAAAACAAAAAAAAACAAAAAACAAAGCCTAACAGTGGTTGACAAACTCAATTGAAGCGAATAAAGAATTATAACCATTCATACCAGTGGCGAAACTACTAATGGCCACTGAAAGGGGTGCGTCAGCTATAGGACCTACCAGTGAGGGTTACCCAGAAATTCCGGTCTAACCTTCTGAGCCGCATGCGAGCAAAGCCCCACCTGCCCCCCCCCTATGAATATGCTCAGAATGGCAGAATGAAAGCCTCTGGCAAGATTGGACCTTCCCCCAAATGATGCCGTATTTCTACTCTGGTTCAGACTATGGGGGTCATTTCGACCTGACCGCAGCGATCATGTCAGAACTGCGCATGCACTGCAATGCGCAGGCGCGACGTACGGGTACACAGCGGATCATTGCTGGGCGATGGATTTAACGAAGAATCCATTCGCACAGCCGATCGCAAGGTGATTGACAGGAAGACGGCGTTTGTGGGTGGCAACTGACCGTTTTCTGGGAGTGTTTGGAAAAATGCATGCGTGTCCAAGCGTTTGCAGGGCGGGTGTCTGACGTCAATTCCGGGACCAAAAAGACTAAAGTGATCGCAGCGGCTGAGTAAGTCCAGAGCTACTCAGAAACTGCACAAACTATTTTTGTACCGCTCGGCTGCACATGCGTTCGCACACTTGCAAAGGCGAAAATACACTCCCCCATGGGCGGCGACTATGCGTTTGCACGTCTGCAAAAAGTACCTAGCGAGCGATCAACTCGGAATGACCCCCTATAATCGGTTCATAAGTTAGCAAAAAATGTCCAGCTCACATGTAGATCTATAAGAAACGTTAATATATGCTTATTATTCTGATTTGCAAATCAACTTATTAATTGGGGAATACAGACGTGGGATTTAAAAAACTAAAGACTTTGGATTGGTCTGACAGCCGTGCCATAGTCTACCGCATTTATTCACCGCTACGCAGCAGAAATACCAGATCTATTTACACATGGATATACCTAGTGGATGTAGTGGTGGTAGGAGGGGGTTTGAGGGGGGCACACAATTGTGCGAGACATGCTAAACAGCGCCGAGACCCCCGAATCCCCAGCTAGAGGTGCTGAGCACAGCCCCAACCATTACAGAGAAACAATAATTCCTGTCTGAGCCTTCCCGGGTATTTGCAGAGCTTGCAGGCACTATGAAATGTTGTCTTGTGGATTGGGGATAAAACAGAAGATATGAAGCAAGATGTCACCGCGTTCCCGTTCCTGACATTTACATTTCCTGGAAGGAATGATGTAAAGTGTAAATATTGTTTGAACGCTGCACATAATTATAACCCCAGGGAAAAGCTCCATTTCTAGTGTTACATCTGCTGTGTAAAATACAACAGCGCGATCGCAGGGTTTGGTTTGGGAGAACGTAGCCGAGCAGCCAATTACAGCCAAGCCAATTAGCGCCAATCAAGTGCACAATTCCCAGAATGCTCTGATGTTTGTCAAGTAAACAGATGGACTGTTCCACGTCTCTCACCTCACGTTTAGATGCGACGGCTGCGATCGGAGAAAACAGCACGAATCGCACACAAATTCTTGACGAGTATTGTGTGTGCCAGAGTATATCGTCAGGCGACTTTGCGAGGCGGAAACGTGTGATGGGAGAAGTGTGGCAACAGCCAATCATGACGTAAGAATGGACAACCGTCCAGACAAATGATCTCTAGTCGCGGCTGCTTTGCAATTGCGTTCGGTAGTCGTACATGTGCCATAAACAAGAATCTCTCGGATGTCAAGCAGGTCAACTGAGGGTAATTCAATCCTACCAGCCAGGGGTGGAACATGGCCGCGCACAATAGAAAAAAAATTTGGGGGGAAAGGCCTGGAACTGTTCACCAACCCCAAGGACTCCACACTGCTACTCTACTGAGCGTGCGAAGGGCTGACAAATCGATGTGAAGCCAGACTGCGGTGTCACCCACAACTGCTGAGAAGGGGTCATAGGATGCTGCGCTGAATGCGCTGTAATGCCCCAACCATCCTATATATATACAAAAATACCCTTTTACCTCTTTGGGGTCTATGGCCTTATTCAGGTTTGTTAAAAAAAACAAAAAAAGCACAATAATTAGCAAAACCATGTGCACTGCAGGTGGGGCAGATATAACATGTGCAGAGAGAGTTAGATTTGGGTGTGGCGTGTTCAAACTGAAATCTAAATTGCAGTGTAAAAATAAAGCAGCCAGTATTTACCCTGCACAGAAACAAAATAACCCACCCAAATCTAACTCTCTCTGCACGTTACATCTGCCCCACCTGAGAGTAGGAGCTGATTGGCTGGTACTTTATCTCTCTCTCCATTTTATAACTATTTACGGCTTAATACATCTGGCCCAGGAGCTGGTTGGTTGGTACTTTCTCTCTCTCCAAGACTTAAGGGCCCTACACACTTGCCGATGTGTGCGGCCGATATGAACAATCTTGTTCAGTAATGATCGATAAATTGTTCATATCGCTCAGGGCTGCGCATCTATGAATGATGTGCGGCCCTGCGGTCATTCTTCGTTAGCGCCGGGTCGTTTATGTCTGCAGGCCAGTGTGGACAATATCGTCCATATTAGCACGCAGGGCTATGGGTCAAGGGGACGTCAGGGAGTGAAGAGACTTCACCCCCGTCACCCAGGCCGCTGGGTCGCCCATCGGCCACCTCAGCGCAAATCATCAAACGTGTAGGGGGCTTTAGTACATAGGGGGTCATTCCGAGTTGATCGCTCGCTGCCGATTTTCACAGCACAGCGATCAGTTAAAAAAAAAACTGCAAAACTGCGCAAGCACCGCAATGCACACGCTCGTCATATGGGTACAAACAGCATCGTTGCTGGACAATGCTTCTAGCAAAGAATCCATTCGCACAGCCGATCGCAAGGAGACTGACAGGAAGAGGGCGTTTGTGGGTGTCAACTGACCGTTTTCAGGGAGTGGTTGGAAAAACGCAGCCGTGTCCAAGCGCTTGCAGGGCGGGTGTCTGACGTCAATTCCGGGACCGGATAGGCTGAAGTGATCGCAGCGGCTGAGTAACTTCACACCTACTCAGAAACTGCACAAAACGTTTTCGTCCCGCTCAGCTGCACATGCGATCGCACACTTGCAAAGCAAAAGTACACTCCCCCGTGGGCGGCGACTATGCGTTTGCACGGCTGCAAAAAGTAGCTAGCGAGCGATCAACTCGGAATGAGGGCCATAGACCCCTTTGTCTCTTATTACACAGTCTTCTTTTGTTACAGTTTTGTTCCCAAAGGACAATCCGGACGCCGTGTGTCTGGTTAAGGTCACCAATGCGATAAGGCGGAATCCTACATCCAATTCTCACACAGCGGCGTATGTCACAGAGGACAGTGATTACCATTCAGTGCGGTTGATTATAAAGAAAAGGGAATTCAAATTCGGAAAGTTTGGGGTTTAGTTACAAAGCGTCGCTGTGGGACCTGGCTCCTCCCATCACGTTTATGCCCAATATTTATAAGGGCATAATGTAAATTGTAGCTTTGCGCCACAATGGGAGGAGCCATGATGATGAGAATCGTGTCAACGTCTCGCTACGCCCTTGACCCTTGGTCCCACTTGCTGGGCAAATGTGCTCCTTTGGCGTATGACTTGAAAATGCCATGCATATAGGTTCCGTTAGTGGGTGTGGCTGCTCAGTAACGGGCTACGGTCATAAGGGCAACCACTATTAGTCAACATGAATTCGGTCGACATGTACTAGGTCGACATGAGTTTTTCACATTTTTTTTTTATTTTTTGATCTTTTTCATACTTTACGATCCACGTGGACTACAATTGGGAACGGTAATCTGTGCCGAGCGCAGCAAGGGGAGACGGTGCACTAATTGGGGTTCCCCGTCACTTTACACAGAAAACGACACCAAAAACAGTCAATAAACTCGTGTCAACATATTGACCATGTTGACCAATAGTGGTCAACCTAATACCCCTCAGTAACCCACAGAGCTGGCGCTCCTATGACGCAGGGAACATTGTAGCTGCATGGCTATGAATATAGAGGTTGACCTTAGTGCAGTAGTAAGTGGGGGGATTGTATATAGAGACGGGATTTGGCGTAACAGACCAATATACTGGCTAAAGCAACTAAGGGTTTCCTGGATTATGTTTTTGGGGACAGGACTTCCAACCATACACGGTACTCAACGCGAGGTCTTCCCAGAGGCCTACAACTCCCTACAACTAAAACGTCTTTCCGTGGCTTTTCCCATTGCTTGGCTACAATGATTACAGAAATTAATTTAAGCAAGTAGCAGTGGCGCACGCAGGGGGGGGGTTCCGAGCACCCAGAAAAACCCCCCTCCACCATTTTTTTTTTTTTTTGCTGCATGAGTATTATTAATGGCTGTCTAGCATCCTCTGCAGCCTGCTGTCTACCTGGTGGCACTTTATTTTAATTATAGTACATATATATCCATGTGCATACATATATACACACAAATATATGGTATATGATATATACATATAATATATATACACGCACACGTTTAATATGCTATGTGTGTATATATATATATATATATATATATATATATATATATATATATATACACATATATACACACACACACACACGTTAAATATGCTATGTGTGTGTGTGTGTGTGTATGTACACATATATATATATATATATATATATATATATCTCTATATATATATATATATATCTCTATATATATATATATATCTCTATATATATATCTATATATATATATATATATATATATATATATATATATATATATATATATACACACAAACAAATATAGAAAACCACAGCACTCGCCACCCCAGAAGCGGGGTGCAGTGTCTGCACTCACCACTCATAGGGTGGGGTGCATGCAGCCCATGGCCACCTACCCAAATACATACAAAATAGAGAATTCAGCACTCACCATAGCAAGCTCACTTGTCCTCACAACATCAATAAATAAATAAATGATGGGGGTTTAGTTGGTGGATTGGCCAATGCACGGAAGCCTGCATACCGATTTTCAAGGTACCCCACCTTCATGCAGGTCCTACACTATCACAAAGCCTAAAGAATTAAAACCTGGCAACTGTATCACATATAATTCCTTTTCATGCACCCTGTGTAATCTTAATTGTTCTAAACCTGTGTCAGCTGCTCCTTAGTAATTTATCGGCTGTGTCAGGTGACTAGTATGCCTTTAAAAGCCACTAGATATGTGGCAGGCATACATTAAACCTAGTGGGCATATTTGCAGTTATATTATATGTGATACAGTTGCCAGGTTTTAATTCTTTAGGCTTTGTGATAGTGTAGGACCTGCATGAAGGTGGGGTACCTTGAAAATCGGTATGCAGGCTTCCGTGCATTGGCCAATCCACCAACTAAACCCCCATCATTTATTTATTGATGTTGTGAGGACAAGTGAGCTTGCTATGGTGAGTGCTGAATTCTCTATTTTGTGTATATATATATATATATATATATATATATATATATATATATATATAAAAACTCCAATGGTCGGCACTCACGTCTGTCCCATATGTAAAGCTTGCCAAGGTGCTGCGTCGACAGAAAGCATGTAGGTTCACCCAGAAAACGGCACTCACTGGTCTCACAAGAAAGTACTGGACAACGTCCTCTTAATCAACGTTTCGGGTTTATTTCAACCCATCATCAGGATACACATAACGTTACGTGTATCCTGATGATGGGTTGAAATAAACCCGAAACGTTGATTAAGAGGACGTTGTCCAGTACTTTCTTGTGAGACCAGTGAGTGCCGTTTTCTGGGTGAACATATATATATATCTATATATATATATATATATATATCTATCTACATCTATATATATCTCTATCTATACACGTACACACTAGTTTTACGGACCCAGCATATGCTGTGTCACCTCAGTCCCCACGCCCGTACTTGGCTCCACCCAGTTCTGGAAACACCCCCCACCCCCCCCCATGCAAATCCTGCGTTTGCCACTGAGTAGGACTCCAAAGTCCCTAATTACCATTGTCCCACCGATCTTCTTCTTGCCGAATGGCGAACATATTTATTCCCATAATGATAATTGGTTTGTCTTTTATTCCTGTATTTACCCACTGACCTCCACCTAAAACTACAATTTAAGAGCTGGGCAGAGTTTCCCTTTAAGCACCGCAATAAATTGCCCCTTCCATATGGAATAAGGGGTGGCTGTAATCCGGAAACGGAGCGCCGCAACTATAAAGAGAGAGACAATAAGTTGCAAGAAATAACCTCAGCCGACCCTCTAATTCTTGTAAGAAAAACAGACTTCTGAAAATATCAGTTTGCCATAATTTCCAATCAACTCTTCAAGCTGTGCTCGTCTTAGACAAGGGGGAAAAAAAATAAAAAATTAACATTACGATCCTTAAACAGAATAAACATAGGAAGAACTCTGTTACTTTGGTTACAGCAGTCCCCAACACTTCCTCTGAGCATTGCCAAAAAAAAGAAAAAATTTACATTTTTAATATGAAGGAAATGAGAGGCTAGCGAACGTGGGTTGACAGCACCACTTATCGAATGCATAAATCACACTCCTCTCATAATTAGTCGATTACACGTAAATATACATTAATGGTAATATCATTCACAGGTCTTCATTTTAAAACACAGAATGCATTTCCAATCACGCACTTTAAAAGGTAATAATATTAAGAGCCGGTGAACCGAACCGGCGAAGCATCTGTCGCGCAATATGCTGTACTCTCCGAGTTTCTCCAATCAATATATTGAGTCATTCTGACATTTAAAATGAATAAGAAGTAAATGGCAGCATGATTTTAATTAGACAAATTGAAAAAGCATGACCGAGCTAGTGGTTAATTTATTTCCTGGGAATTAGTCCGTTCCGCACTTACCTGACGGCCCCGTGTGAGGAAGGAATAATTAACGGCTCTCCCGGGAAGTGCTGCGAGATGTATAGGCGGCGTGCGGGGGTTATATGTGAAGGCTAAAAGCCAGATGGAGTATGACTATTTCTAAAACTATTTTCTCACGTTTGTGACTAGTATACCCGTCTATTCAAAGTGTCGTTATAATGCAGAGGTCGCAGTAATCCCAGCGCAGGGAGTTACATTTCAACACTTGTTTTTGCTAAAATCTTGTTCACTTAGGAAAAAACGGATTCATTATCTGCTGTATTTATCAAAGGAAGAAAAAGTAACTTTTTCTTATACGCTATAAATAATTCAAATGGTTGGAGCCCCCTTGGCAACTTCAACTTACTGGTTTGTATGGATGTTAAAATACAGTTTGTGTATTTCTTGTTATGTTTTCTTGAACGCATCCGCAACACTTTACTGTGCAATATTAATGTGCAATAACAAACAAGAACAAAAAAAAGTAACAGAAAATACAAAATAACAACAACAAAAGTAACACTATAAAAAGTAACAACAAAAAAGTAAAAAAAAATAGATTAACAATAAGAAAAGCAACAAGAAAAAAATAAATAGTAACAACAAAAAAGTAAAAATATAAAATAAAAATAAGAATTTACTTACCGATAATTCTATTTCTCGTAGTCCGTAGTGGATGCTGGGAACTCCGTAAGGACCATGGGGAATAGCGGCTCCGCAGGAGACTGGGCACAAAAGTAAAGCTTTAGGACTACCTGGTGTGCACTGGCTCCTCCCCCTATGACCCTCCTCCAAGCCTCAGTTAGGATACTGTGCCCGGACGAGCGTACACAATAAGGAAGGATTCTGAATCCCGGGTAAGACTCATACCAGCCACACCAATCACACCGTATAACCTGTGATCTGAACCCAGTTAACAGCATGATAACAGAGGAGCCTCTGGAAAGATGGCTCACAACAATAATAACCCGATTTTTGTAACAATAACTATGTACAAGTATTGCAGACAATCCGCACTTGGGATGGGCGCCCAGCATCCACTACGGACTACGAGAAATAGAATTATCGGTAAGTAAATTCTTATTTTCTCTGACGTCCTAGTGGATGCTGGGAACTCCGTAAGGACTATGGGGATTATACCAAAGCTCCCAAACGGGCGGGAGAGTGCGGATGACTCTGCAGCACCGAATGAGAGAACTCCAGGTCCTCCTCAGCCAGGGTATCAAATTTGTAGAATTTAGCAAACGTGTTTGCCCCTGACCAAGTAGCTGCTCGGCAAAGTTGTAACGCCGAGACCCCTCGGGCAGCCGCCCAAGATAAGCCCACCTTCCTTGTGGAATGGGCTTTCACAGATTTTGGCTGTGGCAGGCATGCCACAGAATGTGCAAGCTGAATTGTACTACAAATCCAGCGAGCAATAGTCTGCTTAGAAGCAGGAGCACCCAGCTTGTTGGGTGCATACAGGATAAACAGCGAGTCAGATTTCCTGACTCCAGCCGTCCTGGAAACATATATTTTCAGGGCCCTGACTACGTCCAGCAACTTGGAGTCCTCCAAGTCCCTAGTAGCCGCAGGTACCACAATAGGCTGGTTCAGGTGAAACGCTGAAACCACCTTAGGGAGAAATTGAGGACGAGTCCTCAATTCTGCCCTGTCCGAATGAAAAATTAGGTAAGGGCTTTTATAGGATAAAGCCGCCAATTCTGAGACACGCCTGGCTGAAGCCAGGGCCAACAGCATTACCACTTTCCATGTGAGATATTTTAAGTCCACAGTGGTGAGTGGTTCAAACCAATGTGATTTTAGGAACCCCAAAACTACATTGAGATCCCAAGGTGCCACTGGAGGCACAAAAGGAGGTTGTATATGCAGTACCCCCTTGACAAACGTCTTTCTTCTGGAAGAAAATCGACAGGGCCGAAATTTGAACCTTAATGGACCCTAATTTTAGGCCCATAGACAGTCCTGTTTGCAGGAAATGCAGGAAACGACCCAGTTCAAATTCCTCTGTAGGGGCCTTCCTGGCCTCGCACCACGCAACATATTTACGCCAAATACGGTGAAAATGTTGTGCGGTTACATCCTTCCTGGCTTTGATCAGGGTAGGGATGACTTCATCCGGAATGCCTTTTTCCTTCAGGATCCGGCGTTCAACCGCCATGCCGTCAAACGCAGCCGCGGTAAGTCTTGGAACAGACAGGGTCCCTGCTGGAGCAGATCCCTTCTTAGAGGTAGAGGCCACGGTTCCTCTGTGAGCATCTCTTGAAGTTCCGGGTACCAAGTCCTTCTTGGCCAATCCGGAGCCACGAGTATAGTCCTTACTCCTCTCCTTCTTATGATTCTCAGTACCTTGGGTATGAGAGGCAGAGGAGGGAACACATACACTGACTGGTACACCCACGGTGTTACCAGAGCGTCCACAGCTATTGCCTGAGGGTCCCTTGACCTGGCGCAATACCTGTCTAGTTTTTTGTTGAGGCGGGACGCCATCATGTCCACCTTTGGTTTTTCCCAACGGTTTACAATCATGTGGAAGACTTCTGGAAGAAGTCCCCACTCTCCCGGGTGGAGGTCGTGTCTGCTGAGGAAGTCTGCTTCCCAGTTGTCCACTCCCGGAATGAACACTGCTGACAGTGCTATCACATGATTTTCCGCCCAGCGAAGAATCCTTGCAGCTTCTGCCATTGCCCTCCTGCTTCTCGTGCCGCCCTGTCTGTTTACGTGGGCGACTGCCGTGATGTTGTCCGACTGGTTCAACACCGGCTGACCCTGAAGCAGAGGTCTTGCTTGGCTTAGAGCATTGTAAATGGCCCTTAGTTCCAGGATATTTATGTGAAGTGACGTTTCCAGGCTTGACCACAAGCCCTGGAAATTTCTTCCCTGTGTGACTGCTCCCCAGCCTCTCAGGCTGGCATCCGTGGTCACCAGGATCCAGTCCTGAATGCCGAATCTGCGGCCCTCTAGAAGATGAGCACTCTGCAACCACCACAGGAGAGACACTCTTGTCCTTGGGGACAGGGTTATCCGCTGATGCATGTGAAGATGCGATCCGGACCATTTGTCCAGCAGATCCCACTGAAATGTTCTTGCGTGGAATCTGCCGAATGGAATCGCTTCGTAGGAAGCCACCATTTTTCCCAGGACCCTTGTGCATTGATGCACTGAGACCCGGTCTGGTTTCAGAAGGTTTCTGACTAACTCGGATAACTCCCTGGCTTTTTCTTCCGGAAGAAACACCTTTTTCTGGACTGTGTCCAGAATCATCCCTAGGAACAGCAGACGTGTCGTCGGAATCAGCTGTGATTTTGGGATATTTAGAATCCACCCGTGCTGTCGTAACACTACTTGAGATAGTGCTACTCCGACTACTAACCGTTCCTTGGATCTTGCCCTTATCAGGAGATCGTCCAAGTAAGGGATAATTAAGACGCCTTCTCTTCGAAGAAGTATCATCATTTCGGCCATTACCTTGGTAAAGACCCGGGGTGCCGTGGACAATCCAAACGGCAGCGTCTGAAACGGATAGTGACAGTTCTGTACCACAAACCTGAGGTACCCTTGGTGAGAAGGGTAAATTGGGACATGGAGGTAAGCATCCTTGATGTCCAGAGACACCATATAGTCCCCTTCTTCCAGGTTCGCGATCACTGCTCTGAGTGACTCCATCTTGAACTTGAACCTTTGTATGTAAGTGTTCAAAGATTTCAGATTTAAAATAGGTCTCACCGAGCCGTCCGGCTTCGGTACCACAAACAGCGTTGAATAATACCCCTTGCCCTGTTGCAGGAGGGGTACCTTGATTATCACCTGCTGAGAATACAGCTTGTGAATGGCCTCCAATACCGCCTCCCTGTCGGAGGGAGACGTCGGTAAAGCAGACTTTAGGAACCGGCGAGGGGGAGGTGTCTCGAATTCCAATTGTACCCCTGAGATACCACCTGAAGGACCCAGGGGTCTACCTGCGAGTGAGCCCACTGCGCGCTGAAATTCTTGAGACGTGCCCCCACCGTGCCTAAGTCCGCTTGTAAAGCCCCAGCGTCAAGCTGAGGACTTGGCAGAAGCGGGAGAGGGCTTCTGTTCTTGGGGATTTGCTGTCTGTTGCAGCCTTTTTCCCCTTCCTCTGCCCCGGGGCAGAAATGAGGAGCCTTTCGCTCGCTTGCCCTTATGGGGACGAAAGGACTGCGCCTGATAATACGGCGTCTTCTTATGTTGAGAGGCGACCTGGGGTAAAAATGTGGATTTCCCAGCTGTTGCCGTGGCCACCAGATCTGACAGACCTACCCCAAATAACTCCTCCCCTTTATAAGGCAATACTTCCATATGCCGTTTGGAATCCGCATCACCTGACCACTGTCGCGTCCATAACCCTCTTCTGGCAGAAATGGACAGCGCACTTACTTTTGATGCCAGTCGGCAAATATCCCTCTGTGCATCACGCATATATAGAAATGCATCTTTTAAATGCTCTATAGTCAATAATATACTGTCCCTGTCTAGGGTATCAATATTTTCAGTCAGGGAATCCGACCACGCCAACCCAGCACTGCACATCCAGGCTGAGGCGATTGCTGGTCGCAGTATAACACCAGTATGTGTGTAAATACATTTTAGGATACCTTCCTGCTTTCTATCAGCAGGATTCTTAAGGGCGGCCGTCTCAGGAGAGGGTAGAGCCCTTGTTCTTACAAGCGTGTGAGCGCTTTATCCACCCTAGGGGGTGTTTCCCAACGCGCCCTAATCTCTGGCAGGAAAGGATATAATGCCAATAATTTTTTAGAAATTATCAGTTTTTTATCGGGGGAAACCCACGCCTCATCACACATCTCATTTAATTCATCTGATTCAGGAAAAACTACAGGTAGTTTTTTCTCACCGAACATAATACCCTTTTTAGTGGTATTAGTATTATCAGAAATATGTAAAACATTTTTCATTGCCTCAATCATGTAACGTGTGGCCCTACTGGAAGTCACGTTTGTCTCTTCCCCGTCGACACTGGAGTCAGTATCCGTGTCGACGTCTGTATCTACCATCTGAGGTAACGGGCGTTTTAGAGCCCCTGATGGCTTTTGAGATGCCTGGACAGGCACAAGCTGAGTAGCCGGCTGTCTTATGTCGTCAACTGTTTTTTGCAAAGAGCTGACACTGTCACGTAATTCCTTCCATAAGATCATCCACTCAGGTGTCGACTCCCTAGGGGGTGACATCTCCCCCGCCTCCACATCATTTTCCTCCTCATACATGTCGACACAACGTACCGACACACAGCACACACACAGGGAATGCTCTGACAGAGGACAGGACCCCACTAGCCCTTTGGGGAGACAGAGGGAGAGTATGCCAGCACACACCAGAGCGCTATATATATATATACAGGAATACCACTATAAAATGTGCTTTTCCCTTTATAGCTGCTATTTGTAATTATTACGCCAATTAGTGCCCCCCTCTCTTTTTTACCCTGTTTCTGTAGTGCAGGACTGCAGGGGAGAGTCAGGGAGACGTCCTTTCAGCGGAGCTGTGAAGGAAAATGGCGCCTGTGTGCTGAGAAGATAGGCTCCGCCCCCTTCTCGGCAGCCTTTTCTCCCGCTTTTATGTGGAATCTGGCAGGGGTTAAAATTCATCCATATAGCCCTGGGGGCTATATGTGATGTATTTTCGCCAGCCAAGGTGTTTCTATTGCTGCTCAGGGCGCCCCCCCCTAGCGCCCTGCACCCTCAGTGACCGGAGTGTGAAGTGTGCTGAGGAGCAATGGCGCACAGCTGCAGTGCTGTGCGCTACCTTGGTGAAGACAGGATGTCTTCTGCCGCCGATTTTCCGGACCTCTTCTTGCTTCTGGCTCTGTAAGGGGGCCGGCGGCGCGGCTCTGGGACCGGACTCCGAGGCTGGGCCTGTGTTCGGTCCCTCTGGAGCTAATGGTGTCCAGTAGCCTAAGAAGCCCAATCCACTCTGCACGCAGGTGAGTTCGCTTCTTCTCCCCTTAGTCCCTCGATGCAGTGAGCCTGTTGCCAGCAGGTCTCACTGCAAATAAAAAAAACCTAAAACTAAACTTTCACTAAGAGCTCAGGGGAGCCCCTAGTGTGCACCCTTCTCGGTCGGGCACAAAAATCTAACTGAGGCTTGGAGGAGGGTCATAGGGGGAGGAGCCAGTGCACACCAGGTAGTCCTAAAGCTTTACTTTTGTGCCCAGTCTCCTGCGGAGCCGCTATTCCCCATGGTCCTTACGGAGTTCCCAGCATCCACTAGGACGTCAGAGAAAAATAGGTTAATAAGAAAAGCAACAAGAAAAAAAAAAAGTAACAAAAAAAAGAAAAGAAGAGAAAACTAAACAAAATATACCAGATGGACGAAATACACAGAAGGTTAACATAACTAAAAGGAGGAACGGACAGGGCTGCCCGTAATGGGGTCATCTATCGGGGGAGGGCAGGGGGTGGCGACACCACCGTCATGGTAAAATGTTATGTCTTATTACATTTATTTGCTTTAACCACCTCAACACATTGTAAAATATATTTGTTCTGAACTTAGCGAGTTATCTATTGCGTTGAAAGAGAACATTTTTCAAACTCATCTCCCAAGGAGAGGCAGGACAAGGATCAAATTTGGATGATGGGACCCACAGTTCTGGGTTGCCGTGGTTACAAAGCAATAAACTAAAATGAGGCGCACAGCCTCCTTAAATGCCACCTGACTGTGTTACTATTTTGCATTGCAAGCTTCTAACTTGGTACTGTATTAAGAATATTAAGCGTGACCAGCCCCCACCCCTCCTGCGCAATAAGCAGACACGGGACGATGGCCGTGACATTATACCGCGCTCCTAAGTGAAATCCTAGTGGGGGTTTCTGTGAGTCTAATTTTTTTTGCAGGAAATGTCAAGGTTTTCCAGACCGACCTCAGATTAGCCAGGTGTATTGGAAAACATGAAATATAATGTCAATTTAACTCCAGAAAATATGCCGCCGTGACAAGGACAGTGCGCCGGTACAAATTCAACCCTGGACATCTGATCTATATTTGGATGTTGTATAGCTCAAGCCAGACTCTACAGGCTTTTATAAGGCGGCCTCAAACCCAACGCCCTCGTTAACGACTATAGATAAAAAGTTTTACTTAAATAGGCAAATGGACCGCAAACATCTCAGAAATGAATATTGCACACTACAGTGATAATTATAATTAATCCTAAAGATTTAAAACAATGAAATAAAATAAATAACTTAAAAAGGTTCCCGTAGTGCAGTACAATAAAAAAATAAAAATCGAGCATCGAACAAATCGTGCTATTCACCAATATGTCTGTGTATTTTGTCTTCATTTATGCTATAGTGCTGCGGCCAATTTTGTATATTGTTCAAAGTGCGACGCCCACTTGCAGCGGTGCAAATCCATCTTGTTGCGACTTTGAACGCGCCATGGTAGCTTGCATCAGCCCGTGGTCAGGCGCAGTTTCTCCATCTGAGAATTGCGCGCTGTGTGAGCGGCTGTGCGTCAATAGACGCAGCTGCTGTGAGCGACACACCAGTCATCTGCCTAGCCACCCCAGATACCTGCTAGTAGCACCCACTAAAACACACAATCCCTGCGGCCAAATCTGCTCTGCGCCTCCACCCGGTGACCACCCAGACGCATGCACAGTGCGATGGCGGATGCAAGCGTTGTAAGGGGGTGCAGTGGTACGCCCCTGAGTGAGTCTGGCAGGAGACCGAGGCACAGCGAGTGCCTAGTGAGGCTCCGTACACTGGATTATGAATGCAGCCATAGAAAACACTTGTGGGGATGGAAACGCATTGCCGGGCCGCACAGCAACACTGGGGGGAGGACGCAACAATGGCGGTAAAACCCGGTGAATGCTCAGAAAGGTCAGCTCTTTTGGGAGAGCAGAATGGGAGCTTCCGGAGGGTGACCCTGACCTCCAGGCCCCTTAGCATTTGCACCCCCCTAGGGTATTAGTAGTTCTGCCACCGACAAATCCAGGATAATAACAAATAAAGGTCCAAATTACATGAAAAGGAAGCGTCTTACTGTGTAGACCTGACTGTAAGCAACAGCCATTTTGTTCTCCCTCAATAACCATACAGCAGTACAACGAGAGACACATTATATATGGATAACAGACAGCACAAACACTACAATCACAGGTGTACTGTGGCAATGGGAGCTGCACCGCCCCATGTGACGGGCATAAACGACTCTGATTGGCTACAACCCACTGACAGCTTACTGTCTACGCTCAGCTCCAGCCTATCCCCTTCTATGGAAGAGACCTTAGACCAAGCAGCAGCGGCGTGCCGGTAACTTACTTCCCCATCCACACAGCGTAGCTCTCCGGAAGTTTCGGCACAAAGAGGATAGATTTTCCTGTATCGACATCGATGGCTCCGTAGCAGCCCGACTCGGTCACCCCGAACGTCCAGTGAAAGAAGGATTCCTGAGGAAAGCAAAGAAATACCAATTCTGAGACATGTGGGTAAATTTACTAAGATGGGATGTTGCCCATAGCAACCAATCAGATTCTCCTTCTCATTTATCTAGCACGTTCTAGAAGATAATACCTGGAATCTGATTGGTTGCTATGGGCAACATCACATCTTAAATAGAACTCCCATCTTAGTAAATTTACCTCATGGTCTCATCAGTGTAATCCCCACAAGGCTGGACAGAAGCAATGTGGCCCGCTGGCTCTACTGTATACTGTATCCATCAACTATATATACTGTATCCATCAATATATACTGTACCCATCACTATATACTGTGCCCATCATCTGCACAATGTGGAGGTATACATTCTGCGGGCGAGACTCATTTTTGGCAGACCATATCCTATCCACTCATTAGGAGCGATAGGGTGCATCCTTCCTGTACGAATACTTTCGCCCACACAATGGCCGCCTCCACAGGAAGAACTATATTGAACCTACCCTGCAGCAATACACGGTGTATGAGAATTGGTTCGTCGATTCCCGGATGACCAAAGCCCGATCCTGTTTTATTACAGAATATCTATCTTTCAGAACACAAGCTTCTCCTTCAGTGCTGTAGAGATTTGCTTTTAAACTAACCCAATAGGAAACGTATGGGATTTACGTGTAGCGCTTCTGTTGCTGCTTATTACCAAATGTAACAGGCAGCGGATTTTCACAGAGCAGAGGTTAGGGCGAGTTAGCGTTCACATTTAAAGCAGCAACGCTTGTTAAGGGGCAGGCCGAGGTTGGTTTTGCCTTTGTAAAAACGGACGCTTTAAATCTGACTGCTACGGATGTGTCCTCAATGCATCTGGTCTCAATACGCCACGCAGCGAGAGGTGCCTGGCGCAAGGGAGCGGACAGGTCCCGTTAAACTCCGCTAATAATGGTGGTCTTTTTGTGGCAAAAATGCGTCTTACGGGCGCACAAGGAGAATGCGGATTCATTTGATTTGCAGTACTTGTATTTTGTGTGTGACGGAGACTGTATACGGAGCGGAACAGAATTTGGAAAAAAGCTGCGGCTGCTACACTGTAGCACTTCGTATACAGATTCAGAGACTCAGTCGGACACGGATATATACAAGCGCCGCATGTCTAACAGTCTCCTGGGGCGTCCTAGTCACATTGCGTAGCGACAAAGACACCCGGCGCTAGCAGAGTCTCACGAGACCTGGCACACTGAGAGGGGCGATTTGGCGCAACTGCAGCAAAGATCGCCAGCAGATACCATTCGTACAGGGCCTGCGGATCCCACCGGATTTCCACAAAGACGCTTCATCCTGACTATACAAGAAACGGAGGCACAAGCGCAAATCTACGCAGCGAGCATAAGACGTCACCTGTCGGAAGAGGACGCCGGTGTCCGTGCAGTATCTGTTGGTCTCCTCTCCTCCATGCAGCAGCACAATGGACGACTTGGGAACATCTCGGTTGTTCCGCAGCCTATCACAGAGGCGTTTCCTGTTCAGGGCAAACAGGGCGGCTGGAACTTTCAGCGTTTCGTTCCCGAGCCAAAACGACGGTCTGTAGCGGAGAAAAAACAAAGGGTTGTTGAATATTCCAGGCAAACGAAGAGAGACGAGGGGTGTGATATGGTGTGTGTGTGTGTGTGTGTGTGTGTGTGTGTGTGTGTGTGTGTGTGTGTGTGTATGTGTGTGTATGTGTATATATATATATATATATATATATATATATATATATACATACACACATACACACACACATATATACATTATATATATATATATATATATATATATATATATATATACACACACACACATATATACATATACACACACATATATACATATACACACACATATATACATATACACACACATATACATACATACACACACACATATATATACACAAATATACATACACAAATTATAGGTATTCTGCAGGTGGGAAATAGGAAAACTATGTAATCAGAATCTTAATAAACCTCCCCTAAGGAGATAAATAGGGGGTTGACATAATGACGTCATTATTGATGCGTGGTTTGCGTTGCGTGAACGATAACACCCAAACGGACAATCGGATCAAAATATGGACCGCACCGCCAGTGTGTAGAATTTAATAAACTGCAAAACACCGCTGTCACTTTTTAGCGTATCTGCTGCGGACGCTCCTCAGGTAACGCCAAGAACCACGGATTAATATTTACTTACATTAAGACGTCTCAAATTTACATCTCTATAGATTTACCAGATTTTTAACGCTCGTTTATATTTACAACAGTGACAATCAGAAACTCCCGTACGCAGAACGGGTAGAACAGCAAGTATTATATAAAACAAGGATTGTGTCGTATACAGACACAGGGATCATTGCAGCATGTGGATCTATAGGAACGGCAGCCAGGACCCACAAATGTTCCCACTGCATATGGCACCGATAGGCTTTAATTAAACATTTAAGCTGTAGAAAGCAAGCTGTCCTTGCCCGGAATTGTATTATGGAAGAGCACAATCATTTGCTTTAGCTGTTCCAGGCCTGGCTGAAATCCCCACGCCACCCCCCTTCCTTCTGTTTCCTAGTGTCTCTGGTCTCTTTCCTTCATTAGAGTTGGTAGAGCCATAGTACTAGGGCGTTAGCTGCTTCTACAAGGATTGCATCTATATCCCCTTCGCCGATAGGACCAGGATGTGACATCAGGTGAGGGCGGAAGTTCTTTTATGCCCTTAAAGCATTTCTATTTTCTCTCAAATCTAGGTTACTTGTAGGCTATTTTCTTTTATTTAAGCTCAATGATACCTTTGCGGGCTTGCTTGGCTCACTGTGCTTCGGGCCCGGTGGCTCGTTCTGCGCGACACAGGTTATTGTTCCCAATAGATGGTAACGTTGACCCAGTGCATGATGGGAAAAGTCCTATCAGCGAAGAGGATCTAGGCGCTACCAAAAGGAGAGGTTTATACATCAGGTTCCTGCAAAAAGCACCCAGGTGACGTCATTGTAAGTGAACTTCAGTTTAGGTGAGGTTTTTATTAGACTTTGAGGGGTATATTTACAAAAGTGCGGGTTTACGGAACAAGAAGATGTTGTCCACAGCAACCAATCAGATTCTACTTATTTATCTAGCACCTTCTAGAACAGTGGTTCTCAAACTCGGTCCTCAGGACCCCACACGGTTCACGTTTTCCATGTCACCCGGCAGGAGGACTGTGTATGACCAACTGTCCCTTTGCAAAAATTTCCAGATGACCTGGAAAACATGAACCGTGTGGGGTCCTGAGGACTGAGTTTGAGAACCCGTGTTCTAGAAGATGGAGTCTGACTGGTTGCTATAGCAACATCTCCACTTCTATAAACCCATACTTTTCATAAATATACCCAGCCAAGAATTTTAAGCTCCAAACGGGACGAGATTGAGTTTTCTGAACAATATTTTCCGAATATGAGCGCAATATTAGAGCTTCTTTCATTACGTATAATATATTGTATATGTGTCTTTTTTTTTTTCTTTTTTTTTGCGGTGTCAAAATGTGTCGCTCTTGTCATTAAGCCAGTACATCTGTAACCTTTTAATCCAGGAACTTTCCTCTTGTATCTGGGTTTTGCAATTTACAGCCCGCCTCAGGAACAAGCCGAGACAGGACACTGTAATGTCAGACCTTATAGCGCGCAGCGTGCTTAGTACTGTGAATGGAACAAGGCTACGTCCTGCGCCAAATGGCCAAACTTAAACATAACATTTGTGCTTTTAAAACTAAAGAAACAAACCTCTAGAAAGGAACGAGTCTCGGAAAGCGTGCTCAGAAATATTACCGGCCGCAATAACATTACGATGCTGCACTTTGCAGAGTAATAAACATCTTAAGGTGAGAGAGGTTCTGCAAAAAAGACGACTTCCAAATATGTATCAAAATTGCATCAACTCTGCAGGTTACACATAATATATATATATATATATATATATATATATATATATATATATATATATATAAGATTTTTCGATCTTAAGGGGCAGATGTACCAAGCCTTGGAGAGAGATAAAGTGGAGAGGGATAAACTACCGCTTTACCGGCTTTTGGCATAGTCATGTTTGCGCCTATATTTTAATGGCGGTACCAGCCCTCCCCCTGATCTACAGCCGTGCGTCTGACTGTGCAAGCCACCTCCCAGCACATTTCTGATACTGTGGGGTATATTTACTAAGATTCGTAATTTCCGAAAATAGGTCAAAGTTCAATCACGAATGACATCGAGAGTGTAAAACTGCAACTTTTTGAATTTATTACGATGGATTTACTAAGCTGTCGTATTCGTGTTTTTCTTTTCTTCCGATGTCGATGTCATTCGGTTTTTTTTTCCTAATTTTACGGCAGTGATTAGCAAAACACTGCCTTTTTTTTTTTACAATCAATCTCGGCCGGATCTGTGTGATCCGTGCTGGGGTTCTTTTTTTTTTTTTTTTTTAATTAAACAATGTAAAATCCCCAAAAAAATTGCGTGGGGTCCCCCCTCCTAAGCATAACCAGCCTCGGGCTCTTTGAGCCGATCCTGGTTGCAGAAATATGGGGGAAAAAATGACAGGGGTTCCCCCATATTTAAGCAACCAGCATCGGGCTCTGCGCCTGGTCCTGGTCCCAAAAATACGGGGGACAAAAAGAGTAGGGGTCCCCCGTATTTTTAAAACCCACCGGGCTCCACTAGCTGGACAGATAATGCCACAGCCGGGGGTCACTTTTATATAGTGCCCTGCGGCCGTGGCATCAAAAATCCAACTAGTCACCCCTGGCAGGGGTACCCTGGGGGAGTGGGGACCCCTTCAATCAAGGGGTCCCCCCCCCCCAGCCACCCAAGGGCCAGGGGTGAAGCCCGAGGCTGTCCCCCCCCATCCAATGGGCTGCGGATGGGAGGGCTGATAGCCTTTGTTGTAAAATAAAAGATATTGTTTTTAGTAGCAGTACTACAAGTCCCAGCAAGCCTCCCCCGCATGCTGGTACTTGGAGAACCACAAGTACCAGCATGCGGCGGAAAAACGGGCCCGCTGGTACCTGTAGTACTACCACTAAAAAAATACCCAAAAAAACACAAGACACACACACCGTGAAAGTATAATTTTATTACATACATACACACATACATACATACATACTTACCTTATGTTCTCACGCAGGTCGGTCCTCTTCTCCAGTAGAATCCAAGGGGTACCTGTTGAAAAAATTATACTCACGAGATCCAGGGGTCCAGGCTCCTCGGGAAATCCAGGGATAATCCACGTACTTGAATAAAACAAAAAAACGGTTGCCCGACCACGAACTGAAAGGTGACCCATGTTTGCACATGGGTCACCTTCCCACGAATGCCAGAAACCCACTTTGCCTTCTGGCTAAGTGGGTTTCTTCAGCCAATCAGGGAGTGCCACGTTGTAGCACTCTCCTGATCAGCTGTGTGCTCCTGTCTTCACTGACAGGCGGCACACGGCAGTGTTACAATGTAGCGCCTATGCGCTACATTGTAACCAATGATGGGAACTTTCTGCCCTGCGGTTGACCTAAAGTGACGTCACCGCTGAGCAGAAAGTTCCCATCATTGGTTACAATGGAGCGCATAGGCGCTACATTGTAACACTGCCGCGTGCTGCCTGTCAGTGAGGACAGGACCACACAGCTGATCAGGAGGGTGCCACAACGTGGCACTCCCTGATTGGCTGAAGAAACCCACTTAGCCAGAAGGCAAAGTGGGTTTCTGGCATTCGTGGGAAGGTGACCCATGTGCAAACATGGGTCACCTTTCAGTTCGTGGTCGGGCAACCGTTTTTTTGTTTTATTCAAGTACGTGGATTATCCCTGGATTTGCCGAGGAGCCTGGACCACTGGATCTGGTGAGTAGAATTTATTCAACAGGTACCCCTTGGATTCTACTGGAGAAGAGGACCGACCTGCGTGGGAACTTAAGGTAAGTATGTATGTATGTGTGTATGTATGTAATAAAATTATACTTTCACGGTGTGTGTGTCTTGTGTTTTTTTGGGTATTTTTTTAGTGGTAGTACTACAGGTACCAGCGGGCCCGTTTTTCCGCCGCATGCTGGTACTTGTGGTTCTCCAAGTACCAGCATGCGGGGGAGGCTTGCTGGGACTTGTAGTACTGCTACTAAAAACAATATCTTTTATTTTACAACAAAGGCTATCAGCCCTCCCATCCGCAGCCCATTGGATGGGGGGGGGACAGCCTCGGGCTTCACCCCTGGCCCTTGGGTGGCTGGGGGGGGGGACCCCTTGATTGAAGGGGTTCCCACTCCCCCAGGGTACCCCGGCCAGGGGTGACTAGTTGGATTTTTGATGCCACGGCCGCAGGGCACTATATAAAAGTGACCCCCGGCTGTGGCATTATCTGTCCAGCTAGTGGAGCCCGGTGCTGGTTTTAAAAATACGGGGGACCCCTACTCTTTTTGTCCCCCGTATTTTTGGGACCAGGACCAGGCGCAGAGCCCGATGCTGGTTGCTTAAATATGGGGGAACCCCTGTCATTTTTTTCACCATATTTCTGCAACCAGGATCGGCTCAAAGAGCCCGAGGCTGGTTATGCTTAGGAGGGGGGACCCTACGCAATTTTTTTTGTAAAAATAAGCACTTTCCCACCCCTTCCCACTGATATACATGCACGGATCTCATGGATCCGTGCATGCCTATCCAAACACGAATAAAAAAAAAAGTTCTGTTTTTTTTTAGCACTTTTTTACGAGTTGTAATTTTTCACGGCAGTGTTTGTTCTTTTTTTGCTTTGCACTTCTTAGTAAATGACCGAGATTCATACTTAAACAGCCGCGTTTTGACCGATGGTGTATTCATTCGTAATTTTTTACCTGAACTAGCAAAAAATTACGAATGCCCTCATCACTGCCGTGATTAGTGTTTAGTAAATGACCGAGATTAACCGAGATGACACTTTGAAGAAAAAACGGCATCTCGGTCAAAATCGGGAGCTTAGTAAATATACCCCTGTGTCGGCTGAATCGCAACTGCACATGCGTACACACTGCGTTACGCATGCTCCAGGCGAATTTAGTGAAGCATGCGCAGTATCACAAAAAGAATATATATATTGCTCATCTCGGAACATGAGCATTGCGTGCAACTGCAGAATAAGGACTAAGCAGTTTCAATAAGATAATATATCAATAGCAATTAGGAAGCCGTTAAGTGGGTACGTGAATCATTTGCTAACACTGGACCAGATTTAGAGATAGGAGTAAAGCAAAAACAGCGGGTAACTCTGCACCTGGGTCACATCATGCTGCACTGCAGGTGGGGCAATACTGTGGCAGGGCATGCTGGGATGTGCAGTTTTACAGCAGCTGGAAGGCCGCTTACTGGATTCAGATCATAATTTAAAGGCGCTGGGTCCTGCCATGGGCAGTAGTTTTGCTCCCATATTGGTTCATTTATATAAGGTTTACGTATTTTAAGCAAAAATACATCTGGAAAGGCCTAACTGGAGCAAACCAACTACTTTAAGGCAGAGAACTATGGGGTAGATGTATTAACCTGGAGAAGGCATAAGGAAGTGATAAACCAGTGATAAAGCGGTGCTAAGTGCAAGGTGATAATGCACCAGCCAATCAGCTCCTAACTGTTAATTTACATTTGGGAGCTGATTGGCTGGTGTGTTTATCACCTTGCATTTATCACTGGTTTATCATTTCCTTATGCCTTCTCCAGGTTAATACATCTACCCCGTTGTTGTTTTTTGCGTATCCTCTACATGTTTCCTTAACACCAACGATAACAACTGTAAATTCCCCAGAACGCTTCACGCTACTCACATTAACTTTATAAATATCACCCTGGCTGTGGTCAATGCATCAATTGTTACAGATACTTACTACAGAAAAAAATAATCAGTAATGACTGTATTACCGCGGTGACTGATCTGCACTATGGAAGAGAAACTTCGCTAACGGCCAGCTGATGAGAGCGTGACTACAATGCATGACTGACACAGAGGTTTCTGAGCAAGTTCTTCTGCAGTCATTTAGGGATAAAGGCTAACCGCATGAAATATTGCAAAATGCTTATAGGGAAGTGTTACAAATTGAGAGAAAGATACTCCGCTGCCTTCCTATACTTAATAAAATACAGAATGACCCGAAGGACTCCGCGGCTTTCATTTAAAAATATAATTCACATTCATAAAAGGTGAAAGCTATTATTAAAAAAAAAGAATTAAATCCTGAAATTTTAGACACTTTTTTTTATTTTTAAGTTAAGGAGTGCTGCTAGATTATCTAGCCAATCGCTGCATCTGGGACAATGGTAGCCTCACTCAAAGCGCTACAATTAGTTAGGGCCACACATATAACGGGATGTATTAAAAATGCCAGCAGTTCGCTTAGAACATTATATGGCAATGGAGGACCTTATTTCAACATTAGAAAGGAGAAACAAATTTTTTATAGCTACATGGAACCCTTAGATGACATATAAAGAATCCGACCACTATAAGTCTTCTCACTAGGATCTACTGAATTTTCTCTAATTTGTTGGGTGTTCCCACTCCGGCCCTGGGGGACGGGAGGAGCGAACCTCTTTCTTTCTCTCTTTCTCCTTTCTCTCAGTTATCTCTTTTCTTTTCTTTTTTTTTCTCTCACTTCTGAGGTTTTCCTTTTTTTTTTTTCTCTCTCTTCTGTGGATATTTCATATTTTATACAGACTCTGATTAACATTACTCGAATTCTTAGGCTTTTAATGTGTGATGTGTTCTATATGATAATGCATGACATTTATAGAGAACTAATTTTATATTTGTTTTATATTGTACATGCCTTGCAGATTTATTTTATACCTACAGCCTGATATATAGGATCTTTGTATTCTGATAAAAAAAAAGTCAATAAAAATCAATTTGCAAAAAAAAAAAATGCCGGCAGTTGGGATCCTGGCGTTCAGGAGACAGACACCAGAATCCCGACATTTTACCGGCGGTCAAAATACGCCCCCCTCCCCTCCCCACAATTCCCACTTGGTAGGTAGGTCCATGCCACCCAGAGCCGGCAATAACCAATATGATGCCCTAGGCAAGATTTTGGATGGTGCCCCCTAGCACCGCCGCTAGTTCTGCAGGAGATGCCTGGCATGAGTCAGCTGGCAGCTCTGCTAATGTCAGGCGCCTTTTGTTTATAAAAATGCATCTTATTTGCATTACTATGTGGCTAGGATGCACAAGCAGCTTCTGCTGATTAAACTGATATGCAGCATGCCTATATTCTGTGTGTGACTGCGTCTGTATCTGCATATGAAATGCTACATTACAGTGATTTCCAGGACTACACTGCAACGTAGCATTTTGTATGCAGATACAGCCGCAGTCACACACAGAATATAGGCATGCCCGCATATCATTTTAAATCAGCAGAAGCTGCTGGTGCCCCTAAGCATACCAAATGCCCTAGGCAATTGCCTAGTTTGCCTATGCCTAAGGCCGGCTCTGATGCCACCATACCAAGTGGTAACAGAACCTTGCGGTTTCATTCAACACAGAAGCCAGGACTTGTGTTACATGTTGCTAGGGGGAAGTTTAAGATGAATTCTTTTATAAAATGTCAGACGAGCTACATGTTCTCGATGACCGTTCGCAGCAGAATACGCAGGTTGCACTACTTGTATCTTAACCCTTTATGACCCATTGCATGTTTCCAGTGTATCCCAGTGAGGACACTGATAAAGTAGACGAATGAAGCCCTAAATAATATATTTAATTGTTTAATAATTCTGTATTACACTTATTAATTATTACATTATTATGTAATTATTAAATGATAATTAAGATTTTTTTTTTTCTAACAGTGGCCATTTAAATAGGGCCATAAAGGGTTAAATGGGAGAGTATTAGAGCATCGTTGAAATAAGGTCAAAAACGTCGGCTAGGCAGTATGTCGCAATACAGTCAAATATTTTTAACGTACACTTTTAATATAGGATATTTAAGAGCCAGAGAGTTCCCGTGAAGAACTTGTTGCATCTTTTATACTGTATTTGTGTGTATGGTACTAAACATTACACATCAGTGTTGTTACACTGAATATCCTAGAAAAGTAATTTCTCTTGGCAGAGGTAAATATTAGACCTTTCTACCCCCCAACAGTTCTGTATTGATCATTATAGATTATGGAATTTATATTTAAATTACATTGGGTTTTATTATATATTTTTGTGATCTTCAGAATAAAGAAAAAGGTCAAATTTTTCAAACATTTTGGAACTTCTTTCTTCTTGTGCTCCCGGGAACTGGTGGTCGTCTCTCACCTAAATCATCTTTTCATTGAGGTTTAAACAGATATACGTTACATACACTATCCCAGGGTTCGGCGGTGGTTTGGGTGCCAAGCGATCAACGTTACAAGCCACTTCGGTGTCCATTGCAACTCATACAAACATTTACAAAAGTAACAGATGAGTAATAAACTGGTCAGCGGTGGCTTCCATGTCCTTCTAAGCTAGTTTGCTTAGGTTAAGTCAGTAATTTGCAGACTCAAGAATTGTATACCGTTATTATACGGTGACCTGGCATACCGTGGAAGGGATCCCTCACTAGAGGTCCGGGGTGACAGGTATACAGGTGGCACTTTGGCCTTGCGGTTTGGAGATGGTATCGGAGATGGAAGAGTGTAGCAAACAGAATAAGAGAGGAACGGACCATTGAGCGACACTAGTGCCAAGAGTTTCCTGTCCTGTACTAGTCTATAGCCCATTGGTTTCCAGTCCTCAAAATATCAACGGATGTCCTTGCTCGATCACCGCTGGATTAATTAGTAACCAATCAGCTTTGAGATAGCATTTATCAAGTACATATTCTATAAAAATGATAGGTAGTGGCTGGTTGGTTGGTAATGGGAAACTTCTCCACCGGACCACTGCTCCAACTCTTTTCACTGCTTGATAAATCTCACCCTATATTTAGATCCTTTATTGGCTCCAAATCAGGCGAGTTAAATTTTCTTTGTTTTATATGGAATGCGCAGCATGTAGTTATGCATTCAGGAGATCGCTGGTCACAATACCAACCCCAACATACCGCCCACCCACAATCCCGTCAATCGGCATGCCAACTAGCAGGGACTATTCCCACTGACGGGTGTACACGACACCCATAGTGTGGGAACAGAACCTGTGGCGAGCATAGCTTCGTTGCGCTCGTCCATCCCCCTCCCCGCCGGCTTTCTGAGGACAGAAACCTGGCGTCGGGATGCTGACTGCCAGAATCCCGGCCGCCGGTAAGACATACCCAACACGAATGTGCTGTTATTTCCTCATATGTAAGTTACGTGACGTAAAACGGCCACAGGAGTTTCGGCTTAGAGTATACTTGTGACTAATCTGCGTAAGTGCACGACAAATGACTTCCTGATTTACACGCAGCGATTTCTCATTTGGTGGCGATATAAGAGAACGTCAAATCAATAGACGGTCCAGTAACAAAGTGCCATCTTCCTGCAAATCTCCCTCAATTTATACACACAGCCTATTCTCTGCTCCATTAGCAAAGGATATTTTGTAATTTAAAACCACTCTGACAGGATACACTTTCAGAACGATGCTTTTAGGAGAAAAAAAAACCACACACGCACACACACGTTTCTCCGAAAGCTTTCAAATCTCTATAGTGGATCAGAGTTTTTTGTTTTTGCTTTTTGTTTTTTAACTTCAATTTCCACCGTCTCCCAGTTTGAACGCCGCGATTTAGGGCTGAATTCAATGAGGCCCAAAAACACATTTACCGTGAATCGCACCCATTCAACTGTCCGTGAAAACTGATTTCCAGTAATTTTGGCGCAAATTTCAATTCCAACACCTCTGAGCAGGTGATGAACTTGGTAAAAATCCCTATTTTAAGTTAAAAATGTGGGATTTGGTTCAGAACCCCTGGGACATCCCCTGAAATTACTAATTAGCACTTTGAAGGTTTTAATCATGTTTAATAGGCCAATAACGACGGGATAACGGTCATTAGGCCGACACAGCTTAGGTCGACAGTCATTAGGCCGACCACTGGAGCTTGAAATGCATTAGGTTGACATGGCCAATAGGTCGACATGTACTAGGTCAACAGTTCAAAAGGTCGACGTGAGTTTAAAAAAAAAATTGGGGGGGGGGCTTTTTCCATACTTGCCGATCCACGTGGACTACGATTGGAATGGTAACCTGTGCCGAGCGCAGCAGTAACGGAGCGAGGCACCTTACCCGAAGCATGGCGAGGGGACACGGTGCATTAATTGGGGTTCCCCGTCACTTTACGAAGAAAACGACACCAAAAACAGTCCATAAAGTCATGTCAACCTTCAGTTGTCGACGCAAGTTGGGTCGACCCAACGACATGTCATTTTTGGGGTGATAAAGTTAAAATTGGATGGATATTGGGGTACAAAGTAAGGGACAGGTATATTGATGTGCTTTGTGAGTGGGACAAGTGTTTTTAGACTTGCAGGGGGGAGGGGGGGAGGGGGAATTGGTACGTTTCCACTTTTTACATAAAAATGCATATAAACAGCCATTTGACCCAATTAAAGTGCCAGAAACACTTCTATACCGTTATCCGATGTTAGTTTAGGGGTACAGGCAAATCTACCCATTTTTTTACTGCCGGCAACAATTTTTTGCGGTAATCCAGTTTTCGCGAATTTGCAATTGAAAAGCCAGTTTTTGCCGTAAAAAGGCAGCGAAAATGGCAATCACGGTAAATTACTGCAATTTTGCGTCTAACTGAATTCGGCCCTTGGGCTGCGTAATATGCTAATTAGCTTGGACAGTATGCTAATTCCAGCACAGATCACGCGCATTGTATATGTACGGTTTGTTATACTCTTACAATTAGGTCCCTCCTTTCTAAACTGCATTTGTTGACTCGGTACGTCGGCTGTTTTATATTTGTACATTTTTCCTACATTAATACGAGATCATGGGGCGTATGTATCAAAGCTTGGCGACAGATAAATGGGGTGTGCTATAGTACATCTATAGTTATTAGGTCTATAGACATTAGGTCGGCCCCATATGGTCGACATACACGGTCAACAATGACAAAAAGCTGACACTTAAAAAAGGTTGACGGTCAAAAGGGTTAGTGGGACCACAATTTGTAGAAATGCGTTTGCTCGCTACTTTTTTGTAATTGATAAACCGGCCATTGCTTTTACGCATCAGAATCGTGCCGGATAGAACAGGTAATGCCGGTATATCGTCGCTACATAGCATGCCTCCACCTACAGATGTGTTCCGCTACATCTTTTCTGCGTATTGCAGCGCTCTGTAGCGGAACCGCGATAACCGCGATGGCGGGAGATGTGATCTGCGATGAGTACACAACATAAGAGGACACATCTGTATATGGGGGGTAATTCGGACCTTATCTGTGCCGTGCGTTTTTGCACAGCGGGCGATCAGGTCATAAGTGCGCATGCATATGCACTGCAATGCACATGCGCGTCAGACAACAACGGGCATTGCCGGTCAGTGATGGGATGGTGCGAAAATTCCAATCGCACTGGCGTTCGCAAAGTGATTGACAGGAAGAAGGTATTTGCGGGTGGTAACTGCCCGTTTACAAGGAGTGTCCAGAAAAACGCAGGCGTGTCCAAGCGTTTTCAGGGAGGGTGTCTGACATCGGCTCCGGCCCCGATCAGCCTGTTCTCATAGCACTGTAGGAGTAAGTCCTGGGCTGCGCACAGTGGATTTTTGCAGCTTGGCATACACATGGGATCACACACTTGCACGGCGAATTTACACTCCCCCTGGGGGCGGCGACTATCTGAACGCAGGACAGCAAAGTTAGCAGCCCAGCAATCAGATCTGAATCATCCCCTCGGTTTGTTTGAAATATTTGTAACATAATTGCACTAGGCTCTGCATCTGCTACTTAGAACTACACCCTGTATACAATCCAGTATATTTCATCAAAAATATAAAATAAGGTTTTAAAAAGGTGATAAATATCCAACAAAAACAAGACTATGGGACATTGTGTTCTCCAGCGTCCTTTGCCGGTCCCACCCCTAAAAGCATGACATCAAACCTAGAGGGCAAGGCCAACACCAACAAAAAACCCAAACGCTTATAACGATCCTCTGAAACATGGAAATAGCTAGAATGACATTGCAACAATTTATCAGTAAATATTTAGCAAAAGGCGATGTCCCTTCTATATAGGAGCGCGTTTTCCCTTCGTTTTTTAAAGCAGAGGTTCTCAAACTTGGTCCTTGTGGGCCCACACAGTGCATGTTTTGCAGGTAACCCAGCAGGTGCACAGGTGTTTTAATTACTCACTGACACATTTTAAAAAGGTCCACAGGTGGAGCTAATTATTTCACTTGCGATTCTGTGAGGAGACCTGCAAAACATGCACTGTGTGGGCCCCCGAAGACAGAGTTTGAGAACCTCTGGTTTAAAGTATCGCCAGAAATCCAAGACGTATCAATAAATTTACAGACATTCCCAGTGGTGTACGCATCTACGGCGTGTCGCGTCTCAGACACGGAAGGTGCTGCCATTCAAACAGGAGAGTTTTCAATTCGATGAAACCCAATTACTTTTTCCCCCGTCCCTGCACATATTTACTGGTAGAATTAAATAACCAACAGCGAAACGAAATAAGATAATTCTTCGTCAGCACAGATGTAATTAGGACAAGAGGAGCTGAACCCAGAGACCCGAGAAATTCTATTGAAGAGCCGGAGAAATAACACAATCATTATTGAAGTGAAGAGACATCTTAATGCACACGCAGCACAATCTCAGCAATGAAGCGTGCACATCGGCCTTTTCCAAGTGTATTGATTTCCACACAGCAATTCAATTAGTTACTTATTGAAAAACATCCTTAACACTTTTTTGCGCTGCAGAGATGCGCCGTGACGTACGCTCGCTTCTAATACATTACGGAGGTCATTCCGAGTTGTTCACTCGTTGCCAATTTTCACAACGGAGCGATTAATGCGAAAATGCGCATGCGCATGGTACGCAGTGCGCATGCGCTAAGTATTTTAGCTCAAAACTTAGTAGATTTACTCACGGCAGAACGAAGAATTTTCATCGTTGAAGTGATCGGAGTGTGATTGACAGGAAGTGGGTGTTTCTGGGCGGTAACTGACCGTTTTCAGGGAGTGTGCGGAAAAACGGAGGCGTGCCAGGAAATATGCCCCTCCTACCAGACTCAGTCTAGAAACTGTGCCCGAGGAGACAACATACTTCGAGAGAAGGAATTACACAGATAGTGGCGAGATTCATACCAGCTCACACATACAAGGCACATCCGGCCAACATGCCGGAAAACTCAGCAACAGCTGAAACAGTACTGAAACAGTAAAGAACGCAGAACTTACCTAGGAACCAGGCAGTACTGAACCAAATAACCACTGCAGGATAAAGCAGCGCTGGGCGGGCGCCCAGCATTCTCTACGGACTACGAGAAAAAGATTTACCAGTAGGTAAATAAAATCCTATTTTCTCTTACGTCCTAGAGGATGCTGGGGTCCATATTAGTACCATGGGGATGTACCAAAGCTCCCAGAACAGGAGGGAGACCATGCAGGCTCCTGCAGAACTGCTTGACCAAACTTGAGGTCATCAGAGGCCAAAGTATCAAACTTGTAAAACTTAGCAAACGTGTTCGAACCAGACCAAGTAGCTGCTCGGCAAAGCTGTACAGCCGAGACACCCCGGGCAGCCGCCCAGGAAGAACCCACCTTACGAGTAGAGTGGGCCTTAACAGATTTTGGACACGGCAATCCTGCCGTAGAATATGCATGCTGGATAGTGAACCTGATCCAGCAGGAAATCGACTGCTTAGAGGCAGGACACCCAATTTTCTTGGGATCATAGAGGACAAACAGAGAGTCAGATTTTCTGTGACGTGCCGTCCTCTTCACATAAATCTTCAAAGCCCTCACAACATCCAAGGCCTTTGAAGCAATTGAGGAGACAGTAGCCACTGGCACCACAATAGGTTGGTTGATATGAAAAGCCGACACAACCGTAGGAAGGAACTGTTGACGAGTCCGGAGTTCCGCCCTATCTTCATGGAAGACCAGATGGGGGCTTTGTTCTGTAAAAGTCCCTAATTCCGACACACGTCGAGCAGAAGCCAAGGCCAACAAAGTTACCGCCTCACACGTGAGAAACTTGATTTCAGCCTCCTGTAGAGGCTCAAACCAATCCGATTGCAGGAACTGTAACACCACATCAAGATCCCAGGGTGCCGTTGGCGACACAAAGGGAGGCTGGATGTGCAGAACCCTTTTCAAAAAGGTCTGAACCTCAGGGAGGACAGCCAATTGTTTCTGGAAAAAATGGACAAAGCTGAGATCTGGACCTTGATGGAGCCCAATCTCAGGCCCATATCCACACTTGCTTGCAGGAAAAGGAGAAACCGTCCAAGTTGAAACTTCACCACAGGAAATTTCTTGGATTCACACCAAGATACATATTTTTTTCAAATTCGATGGTAATGTTTAGACGTTACCCCCTTCCTAGCCTGTATCAGGGTAGGAATAACCTCGCTTAGAATACCCTTCCGAGCTAAGATCTGGCGCTCAACCGCCATGCCGTCAAACGTAGCCGCGGTAAGCCTTGATAAGCGAATGGCCCCTGCAGTAGATGATCCTCTCAAAGAGGTAGGGGCCTTGGATCTTCCAGCAGTAGATCCAGCAGATCCGCGTACCAAGCCCTCCTTGGCCAGTCTGGAGCAATGAGGATTGCCAGAACTTTTGTTCTTTTTAGAAGTTGTAGAACTCTTGGAATTAGAGGAAGTGGAGGGAATACATACACCGACGTGAACACCCACGGCGTTACTAGTGCGTCCACCGCCACTGCCTGTGGGTCTCTCGACCTGGACCAGTACCTCCGCAACTTCTTGTTGAGGCGGGAGGCCATCATGTCTATGTGAGGATCCCCCCAACAACTGGTTACCTCCTCGATCACCTCCAGGTGGAGGCCCCACTCTCCTGGATGGAGATGGTGTCTGCTGAGGAAGTCCGCTTCCCAGTTGTCTACTTCCGGAATGAAGATAGCTGACATCGCTACAGCGTGCCTTTCTGCCCAGAGGAGGATTTTGTCACCTCCGACATTGCAGCCCTGCTCTTCATTCCGCCTTGTCGGTTTATGTAGGCCACTGTGGTTACGTTGTCCGACTGCACCTGAACAGCCCAATCCTGTAGAAAGTGTGCTGCTTGAAGAAGGCCGTTGTATACGGCTCTTAGCTCCAGGATGTTTATCGGAAGAAGGGACTCCTGACTCGACCACCTTCCTTGGAAGGTTTCCCCTTGAGCGACTGCTCCCCAACCTCTTAGACTTGCATCCGTGGTTAGAAGGATCCAGTCCTGAACTCCGAACCTTCGGCCTTCCAGAAGGTGTGGTAGTTGTAGCCACTAGAGGAGCGAAATCCTGGCTTTCGGAGACAGACGTATCCTCTGGTGCATGTGTAGGCGAGATCCCGACCACTGGTCCAAGAGATCCAGTTGAAAGGAGCGAGCATGAAACCTTCCGTACTGCAGAGCCTCGTAGGAGGCAACCATCTTCCCCAGAAGGCGGATGCACTGATAAACCGACACCCTGACCGGCTTCAAGACATCCCAACCCATGGTTTGAATCACCAACGCTTTCTCCACCGGTAGAAACACCCTCTGCACCTCCGTGTCAAGGATCATCCCCAGGAAAGACAGCCTCCTTGTCGGCTCCAGATGAGACTTTGGAAGGTTCAGAATCCAACCGTGCTCCTTGAGCAGATGCGTAGTGAGAGCAATGGATCTTAACAACTTCTCCTTGGACGATGCCTTGATCAGCAGATCGTCCAGATACGGAATTATGTTCACCCCCTGCTTGCGGAGGAGAACCATCATCTCTGCCATCACCTTGGTGAAGACCCTCGGTGCTGTGGAGACACCGAATGGCAGTGCCTGAAACTGAGCGTGATCATCTGATAGTGCAAACCTGAGATAAGCCTGATGCGGCGACCAAATGGGAATGTGGAGGTACGCATCCTTGATGTCCAGGGACACCAGGAACTCCCCCTCCGTCAGTCCTGAGACAACTGCCCTCAGAGACTCCATCTTGAATTTGAAGTCCCTGAGATAAGGGTTCAAAGATTTCAAGTTCAGAATTGGCCTTACTGAACCATCCAGCTTTGGAACCACAAAAAGGTTCGAATAGTAACCTTTGGTCAACTGATGAGGTGGAACTGGAACAATGACCTCGAACACTATCAATTTTTGGATAGCGTCCAGTAGAATTGCTCTGTCTGCCGGCTAAGCCGGCAAGCCTGATTTGAAGAATCTGTGTGGTGGGAGAGTTTGAAACTCCAGCCTGTACCCCAGGGTCACAATATCCTGTATCCAGGGGTCCAGGCCAGTCGACACCCAGACGTGGCAGAAATGCCGGAGTCTTGCTCCCACCTGACCTTCCTCCAGGCTTAGCGGTCCACCGTCATGCTGAGGACTTTGAGGTACCAGAAGCAGGCTTCTGGTCCTGGGAACCTGCGGGAGCAAGCTTTTTGGATTTGGCACGACCACCTCTAAAGAAGGTGTGAGAGGGCTTGTTCTTTCTAGGCCTAGTGGGCCAAAAGGACTGTGACGTGTTGGGAGTAAAAGGCTTCTTCGTAGCCAGTGCAGCTGAGGGGAGAAAAGAAGACTTACCCGCTGTAGCCGTGGCAATCCACGCATCTAGCGCCTCCCCAAACAGAGCCTGACCTGTATAGGGTAGGCTCTCCACACTTTTCCCAGATTCCCGCGTCCGCAGACCATTGGTGCAGCCAGATACCCCTGCGAGCCGAGACAGACATGGAGGAGATCCCCGCAGTCATGGAACCCAGATCCTTCATGGTTTCTACCAGGAACCCTGCAGAATCCTGTATGTTACGTAAAACTAAATCAACGTCACCTTTATCCATCGTAGTCAAGTCCTCCTGCAGAGTGATTGACCACTTTGCTATAGCTTATGAAATCCATGCACAGGCAATAGTAGGCCGCAGTATAGCCCCTGAAGCCATGTATATGGTAGCATCCACTTTGCGATCTTCCGGGTCTTTCAACGCGATAGATCCAGGGACTGGTCAGACCACCTGTTTTCACAGCCTAGAGACAGAGGCGTCAACTATAGGCAGAGACTCCTATTTTTTTCTATCATCTTCCGGGAAGGGAAAAGCAACCAGAACCCTTTTAGGGATCTGGAATTTTTTCTCTGGGTTTTCCCAGGCTTTTTCAAATATAGCATTTAGGCCCTCATTCCGAGTTGATCGCTCGCTAGCTGCTTTTAGCAGCAATGCAAACGCTAAGCCGCGCCGCCCTCTGGGAGTGTATTTTAGCTTAGCAGAAGTGCAACCGAAAGGTTCGCAGAACTGCTCCAAAATATTTTCATGCAGTTTCTGAGCAGCTCCAGACCTACTCCTACCTTGCGATCACTTCAGACTATTTAGTTCCTGTTTTGACTTCACAAACACGCCCTGCGTTCGGCCAGCCACTCAATCCTTTCCCCGGGCACGCCTGCGTTTTCATCCGACACGCCTGCGTTTTTTAACACACTCCCGGAAAACGGTCAGTTACCTCCCAGAAATGCCACATTCATTTCAATCACTCACCGATCAGCGGAGCGACTGAAAAGAGTCGCTGGACCTTGTGTGAAACTGCATAGTTTTTTGTGAAAGTACGTCGCGCGTGCGCACTGCGGGCCATACGCATGCGCAGAAATGCCGAATTTTAGCCTGATCACTGCGCTGCGAACAACGGCAGCTAGCGATTAACTCGGAATGACCCCCTTAATTCCTTAGATGCCGGGAAGGTGAGAGGGGCCTTCTTACTGTCTGTGAAAAAGGCCTCCTCAACCTGCTTAGGAGGCGTGTCAGAAATATGTAACACATCCCGCATGGCCTCAATCATCAACTGCACCCCCTTAGCAAGTGATGCCGACCCCCTCGACACATCCCCATCACCGTCTGCTGTGTCAGAATCGGTATCCGTGTCATCCTGCATAATCTGGAAGAGCACGTTTGTGAGAATGTACCGCAGGGGGCCCCGAGGGAGCAGTATCGGACCATACTGCCATAGAGGACTGCAATACCTGAGTAGCATGCTCAGTCCTTGCAACCCTTTCAGAAATCTGAGAAATAGTCCCCCTAAGAGAGGCTAACCACTCCGGTTCCCTAGCCGGGATCTGCGCTACAACAGTGCAATCCTGATTACATGGGATGGGATCTTCCTGAGAAGATAAATCCTCTGCAGCATATGAGACAGAGGATACAGGGCAGACCGAGTTTCCCCCAAGAATGGCAGAGACACAGAGATTGGAGCCAACCCACACACAGCGCTATACAGGTATAGGGAGACCCTTAACCAGCGCTGACTGTGTCCCTTAATAGGTGATACAGCCTATACACAGCCTCCCCCCCTTCTGCAACCCCCTGGCACTGTGCAGATAGCTAGAGTTGCTCTGGAGGGACTGATCTTCCACTGGCAGCATGTCTGCATGCAGGAAAATGGCGCTGAACGCTGCTGGGTCCGCTCTGAGAAGAAGCTCCGCCCCCTTAATGGTGCTGTCTTCCCGGTCTCCCTAGATTATACTGGCCTGAGGATTTTGTGCTGGTTGAGATCCGCAGACCCCGACAGGCTTTCTGGTCAGTGTAGGGTCAAGGCGCCGGCTCAGGGCGCCCCTCACAGTGCCGCACCTAAGTACCGCTGAGCTCCCCGGAGCGCAGTTAGTACTGCGCTCCTACCCTGTAGCCGCCATCCTCACATCGGCTCCCTGCTTGTTAGGGAGCCGATGACTCACTCACCACAATTCAGCTCTTTAAGGGGGTGGCGGCATGTTGCTGGGGTGAGCGTTCCCCTGCGGCGGGGAGCGATATATCCCCTCTGGAGCTCAGTGTCCAGTCAGCGGATATAGTGGCTCAGACCCCGCAGGGTGGACACTGCTCCTCCCCTCAGTCCCTCGATGCAGGCAGACTGTTGCCAGCAGCCTCCCTGTAAAAAAACAAACTCTAAAATAAACTTTTCTAAAGAAGCTCTGTAGAGCTCCCCTAGCTGTGACCGGCTCCTCCGGGCACATTTTCTAAACTGAGTCTGGTAGGAGGGGCATAGAGGGAGGAGCCAGCCCACACTGTTAAACTCTTAAAGTGCCAATGGCTCCTGATGGACCCATCTATACCCCATGGTACTAATATGGACCCCAGCATCCTCTAGGACGTAAAAGAAATGGAGGCGTTAAATGCTTTAATTAGAATAATTTGCACACACAGCACAATGTGCGTATTGCTGGAACAGGGAAAGGTAACTTATCAGCTGAAGAGACAGCACAACAAGTGTAAATGGAGATTATCTGAAGACTAGTGTTGAAGACGTCACAGGGCAAAGTTCATTTTCCCATTTCAAAGTTCCATTGATTTCTCTTTAAGACTATTACTGATTAAACCGCAGCTTTACGACACTTAATATGTAACGACGCAATTTATGTCCTCTATTCTCGCTCATAATCAACACAAAGTATTCTACGCTCACCATGTGTAGCGTGGCCACGATCCAGCAGAGTCCGATTAGTGACATAGCTAATTAGACGCACACGGAGACAAAGTCACACATTACTACAACGTCTTACAGCCCCACGACACTCACCCACTGTACACAGATTCGACACGGCCGGTTTGCCGGCTGACCCATCGTTAAGTATTTCATGAATGCAGGAACAGCCAAAACAACGGCTGGCGTAATGGCGTGTAGGCAACCTGGCCACTTTTAGCTCCGCTACCCACCAGGAAAGGGGTATTGGCTTTTTAGTACTAGTAATAAAATGTCAAACAGAAACTCTTGATAAGCGTTTGTTACCAGAGCTGGGCGCTCACTGTAGGCGTCATCAGTATATTATCCTGTTATACATACAAACAATAGGAAGGGCGACGCTAAGGGCGAGCTTCAATTGTTTTATCATGCCCAATCTCCCGTCTAAAGCGACGGAAGATTAGGGGGCAATATTCAATTGTTTTTGTTAGCGCATAAATTGCGGCTAAACTAAATGGGCGCAACGCAAAAAGTGCCCTTTGGGTGCCCAAATGGGTCCCTTTTTGCACATTTCAGTTTACCACGCCCAAGGGAGGGCGAACTGAAATGCAAGCGCTGGCAGCTGCTGGGGATAAATGAATGTCGCCCTAAAAATGTTAGGGGATAAATATATATATATATATATATATATATATATATATATATATACATACATACACTGTGCAGAGATAAGGTATGCGCAGAAGAGCTGACAGTCTACATTGAGGCCGCAGGGACATTGTGATAACACAACCGCTGTCACTGCACATTATGTCTGCTAATTACAATGATGTCCAGACGCAGTTACTGCACATCACTGTCTATACAGACAAGTAAGTAACGCCGGTGGGTGCGAGTTCTAAACGTAATGGGGTAAAGTGTGGAACGGAGCATTTACCAAACTCCACAGAAACTATTTGCTTTCTGCTCACTGCAGTTTTTGGGTCTACAAATCCTACGTACAGGGGAACACAATAAACGCGTTATTGGAAGATTAACAACGGAATAAACACAAATTATCTTCTACACCCATAATACTGGCTATCACCCCTTTTATTCAGCTCCACTAACACACACCCTCCTCGCCCCGTCTGCGGCAGGATCACACACCCTCCTCGCCCCATCTGCGGCAGGATCACATACCCTCCTCGCCCCATCTGCGGCAGGATCACACACCCTCCTCGCCCCATCTGCGGCAGGATCACACACCCTCCTCGCCCCATCTCCGGCAGAATCACACACCCTCCTCACCCCACCTGCGGCAGGATCACACACCCTCCTCACCCCACCTGCGGCAGGATCACACACCCTCCTCGCCCCACCTGCGGCAGGATCACACACCCTCCTCGCCCCATCTGCGGCAGGATCACACACCCTCCTCGCCCCACCTGCGGCAGGATCACACACCCTCCTCGCCCCACCTGCGGCAGGATCACACACCCTCCTCGCCCCACCTGCGGCAGGATCACATACCCTCCTCGCCCCATCTGCGGCAGGATCACACACCCTCCTTGCCCCATCTCCGGCAGGATCACACACCGCCTCCTCGCCCCATCTCCGGCAGGATCACTCCATGATTTTACCATGTGCTGCATTATACTCTGTTTATCCCATTCCCTGAACATATGATACTACCTTACAGTAAGTACTCCCCCCAGCTTCCCCCCCACTGCCTGTTCCTTCCTCTCAGTGGGTCTCACAGTGGCAGCAAAAGTGATCTCCGGTTGCTTTTCAGCTGTGGAACTACAAGTTGCAGCATGTTGCAGCATGCTCCAGCTGCTGAGCCTCACACTGTCCCTGCACCTCCTGGGTCTCTCTCCTGCAGATGTGAGGCTGCACACCTGGCAATAAGTGTCTCATACTATGCATCTCCTACTGGCAGGGCACGCTGGGACTTGTAGTTCTACAGAGGCTGGTGAGTTGCCTCCCTCTGCCTGCACCAGTATTAATTCAATGCAAGACCCAAACCCCAAGCCTGCAATCCCTACAGCCGCAGATACTCACCCCTCTCCTGCAGCCATGTCACCAGAGTGTGTGAGAGAAGGGAACTTCACAGAATCACATGACCTGTAATCAGCTGACTGTGCGGGGAGAGGGGGCGGGGCCAAAACTCCCAGTTCTCTAACTGCTGCACTCTGCCAGGTCTGCTGCAACTGCATACTGTATCTGATGTGGACAGCTCAGCCCAGTACTAAATACATCTATCTATCTATCTATCTATCTATCTATCTATATATACTGCTGCACTCTGCCAGGTCTGCTGCAGCTGCATACTGTATCTGATGTGGACAGCTCAGCCCAGTACTAAATACATCTATCTATCTATCTATCTATCTATCTATATATACTGCTGCACTCTGCCAGGTCTGCTGCAACTGCATACTGTATCTGATGTGGACAGCTCAGCCCAGTACTAAATACATATATCTATCTATCTATCTATCTATCTATCTATCTATCTATCTTTCTCTAACGTCCTAGTGGATGCTGGGGACTCCGTCAGGACCATGGGGAATAGCGGCTCCGCAGGAGACAGGGCACAAAAGCAAGCTTTTAGGATCACATGGTGTGTACTGGCTCCTCCCCCTATGACCCTCCTCCAAGCCTCAGTTAGGTTTTTGTGCCCGTCCGAGCAGGGTGCAATCTAGGTGGCTCTCCTAAAGAGCTGCTTAGAAAAAGTTTTTAGGTTTATTATTTTCAGTGAGTCCTGCTGGCAACAGGCTCACTGCATCGAGGGACTTAGGGGAGAGATTTTCAACTCACCTGCGTGCAGGATGGATTGGAGTCTTAGGCTACTGGACATAGCTTCAGAGGGAGTCGGAACACAGGTCACCCTGGGGTTCGTCCCGGAGCCGCGCCGCCGATCCCCCTTACAGATGCTGAAGATCGAGGGTCCGGAAACAGGCGGCAGAAGGCTCTTCAGCCTTCATGAAGGTAGCGCACAGCACTGCAGCTGTGCGCCATTGTTGCTACACACTTCACACTGAACGGTCACGGAGGGTGCAGGGCGCTGCTGGGGGCGCCCTGGGCAGCAATATTTAATACCTTTGATGGCAAAGAATACATCACATATAGCCATTGAGGCTATATGTATGTATTTAACCCAGGCCAGATATCTCAAAACCCGGGAGAAAAGCCCGCCGGATAGGGGGCGGGGCTTATTCTCCTCAGCACACAGCGCCATTTTACTGCTCAGCTCCGCTGTGAGGAAGGCTCCCAGGAATCTCCCCTGCACTGCACTACAGAAACAGGGTAACAAAGAGAAGGGGGGCATATTTTGGCGATATTTATATATTTAAAGCGCATATAACAAAAACAACACCTTTTAGGGTTGTTTATATACATTTTATAGCGCTTTTGGTGTGTCCTGGCAAACTCTCCCTCTGTCTCCCCAAAGGGCTAGTGGGGTCCTGTCTTCGATAAGAGCATTCCCTGTGTGTCTGCTGTGTGTCGGTACGTGTGTGTCGACATGTATGAGGACGATGTTGGTGTGGAGGCGGAGCAATTGCCGGTAATGGTGATGTCACCCCCTAGGGAGTCGACACCGGAATGGATGGCTTTAATTATGGAATTACGTGATAATGTTAGTACATTACAAAAGTCAGTTGACGAAATGAGACGGCCGGAAAACCAGTTAGTACCTGCTCAGGCGTCTCAGACACCGTCAGGGGCTGTAAAACGTCCCTTACCTCAGTCAGTCGACACAGGTACCGACACAGATGAATCTAGTGTCGACGGTGAAGAAACAAACGTATTTTCCAATAGGGCCACACGTTATATGATCACGGCAATGAAGGAGGCTTTGCAGATCTCTGATACTGCAGGTACCTCAAAAAGGGGTATTATGTGGGGGGTGAAAAAACTACCTGTAGCTTTTCCAGAATCAGAGGAATTGAATGACGTGTGTGATGAAGCGTGGGTTAACCCAGATAGAAAACTGCTAATTTCTAAGAAGTTATTGGCATTATACCCTTTCCCACCAGAGGTTAGGGCGCGCTGGGAAACACCCCCTAGGGTGGATAAAGCGCTCACACGTTTATCAAAACAAGTGGCGTTGCCGTCTCCAGATACGGCCGCCCTCAAGGATCCAGCAGATAGGAGGCTGGAAACTACCCTGAAGAGTATATACACGCATACTGGTGTTATACTCCGACCAGCAATAGCCTCAGCCTGGATGTGCAGTGCTGGGGTAGTGTGGTTGGATTCCCTGACTGAAAATATTGATACCCTGGATAGGGACAGTATTTTATTGACTCTAGAGCAATTAAAGGATGCGTTTCTTTATATGCGAGATGCTCAGAGGGATGTTTGCACTCTGGCATCGAGAGTAAGTGCGATGTCCATATCTGCCAGAAGAAGTTTATGGACGCGACAGTGGTCAGGTGATGCGGATTCCAAAAGGCATATGGAAGTATTGCCATATAAAGGAGAGGAATTATTTGGGGTTGGTCTATCGGATCTGGTGGCCACGGCAACTGCCGGCAAATCCACTTTTTTACCTCAGACCCCCTCCCAACAGAAAAAGACACCGTCTTTTCAGCCGCAGTCCTTTCGCTCCTATAAAAACAAGCGGGCAAAAGGACAGTCTTATCTGCCACGAGGCAGAGGAAAGGGTAAGAGAGGGCAGCAAGCAGCCCCTGCCCAGGACCAGAAGCCCGCCCCGGGTTCTACAAAGCCATCAGCATGACGCTGGGGCTTTACAAGCGGACTCAGGAGCGGTGGGGGGTCGACTAAAGATTTTCAGCAATCAGTGGGCTGGCTCACAGGTGGACCCGTGGATCCTGCAGATAGTATCTCAGGGTTACATGTTGGAATTCGAAAGATCTCCCCCTCGCCGTTTCCTAAAGTCTGCTTTACCAACGTCTCCCTCAGAAAGGGCGACGGTATTGGAAGCCATTCACAAGCTGTATTCTCAGCAGGTGATAGTCAAGGTACCCCTCCTACAACAGGGAAAGGGGTATTATTCCACACTATTTGTGGTACCGAAGCCGGACGGTTCGGTAAGACCTATTCTAAATCTGAAATCCTTGAACCTGTACATACAGAAATTCAAGTTCAAGATGGAGTCACTAAGAGCAGTGATAGCGAATCTGGAAGAAGGGGACTTCATGGTGTCCCTGGACATAAAAGATGCTTATCTGCATGTCCCAATTTACCCCTCACACCAAGGGTATCTCAGGTTCGTGATACAAGACTGTCATTTTCAGTTTCAAACGCTGCCGTTTGGTTTGTCCACGGCACCTCGGGTCTTTACCAAGGTAATGACCGAAATGATGGTTCTTCTACGAAGAAAAGGCGTATTAATTATCCCTTACTTGGACGATCTCCTGATAAGGGCAAAGTCCAGAGAACAGCTGGAAGTCGGTGTAGCACTAACCCAAGTAGTGCTTCAACAACACGGGTGGATTCTGAATCTTCCAAAATCTCAATTGTCCCCGACAACAAGTCTGCTGTTCCTGGGAATGATTCTGGACACGGTTCAGAAAAAGGTGTTTCTCCCGGTGGAGAAAGCAAGGGAGTTATCCGAACTTGTCAGGAACCTCCTAAAACCAGGAAATGTGTCAGTACATCAATGCACAAGAGTCCTGGGAAAGATGGTGGCTTCTTACGAAGCAATTCCATTCGGCAGATTCCATGCACGAATATTTCAGTGGGATCTGCTGGACAAATGGTCCGGATCGCATCTGCACATGCATCAGCGGATAACACTGTCACCAAGGACAAGGTTGTCTCTCCTGTGGTGGTTGCAGAGTGCCCATCTGTTAGAGGGCCGCAGGTTCGGCATACAGGACTGGGTCCTGGTGACTACGGATGCCAGCCTACGGGGCTGGGGAGCAGTCACACAGGGAAGAAACTTCCAGGGTGTATGGTCAAACCTGGAGACGTCTCTTCACATAAATATACTAGAGCTAAGAGCGATCTACAATGCTCTAAGCTTGGCGAAACCGCTGCTTCAGGGTCAGCCGGTGTTGATCCAGTCGGACAACATCACGGCAGTCGCCCACGTAAACAGACAAGGCGGCACGAGAAGCAGAAGAGCAATGACAGAAGCTGCAAGGATTCTTCGCTGGGCGGAAAATCATGTCATAGCACTGTCAGCAGTGTTCATCCCGGGAGTGGACAACTGGGAAGCAGACTTCCTCAGCAGACACGACCTTCACCCGGGAGAGTGGGGACTTCATCCGGAAGTTTTCCACATGATTGTGAACCATTGGGAAAAACCAAAGGTGGACATGATGGCGTCTCGCCTCAACAAAAAACTGGACAGATATTGCGCCAGGTCAAAAGACCCTCAGGCAATAGCTGTGGACGCTCTGGTAACACCGTGGGTGTACCAGTCAGTGTATGTGTTTCCTCCTCTGCCTCTCATACCAAAGGTACTGAGAATTATACGGAAAAGGGGAGTAAGAACAATACTAGTGGCTCCGGATTGGCCAAGAAGAACTTGGTATCCGGAACTTCAAGAGCTGCTCACGGAAGATCCGTGGCCTCTACCTCTAAGAAGGGATCTGCTTGGGGGGCGTGGCCTGACTGGAGATACGGCTGGCAGCAGAAAAGCAGAGCTCCTGCTAAAGCCACTCCAAGCACCAGCTGAAACTAACCTAACTGGCCCCTTCCTACACCTACAGTACCCCCTAGTGCTCTGGTTGCCTGGGCGCTTGGTCTCGGAGCCGGGAGACCGTTTTTACGGTCTTTGCGGGTTGAGGCCTGTGCCGGGTGCCGGAGCCGGGGGCTAAATTTCCAGCCAAGGCCCGACAAAAAGCTCCGTAGGCGGTGCGGAAGACGGAGCTGCCTACGGCAACCGAACATCTGGACCCCCTCACCTTTGTATGCCGCAAGACCTCCGGGACCCTCTCTGCAACAAGGCCGGTGCGGCGTTCATAGGCGGCGGACACCCGGCGCCCCGAGTGAGAAGAGACGGAGGGACCCGCGAGGCCGCACTTCCGGTCCTGCGGCAGCGCGGCTCTCTCTCCCTGCCAGACGCAGACGCTCAGTGAGGAGACAGTCTCCTCTTGGCACCCCTCTCCCCCTGATATTAACAGTACTGTGTTGGGGAGACCTATACACCCCACGGCTAAAGGGGAAGGCTGGAGGGAATCAATTAACACGCTGGGTCTTTTCCAGTACAAGGGTGACAAACGCGCCATAGATCTACTAAGCCTCACTCCCCTCCACCCTCAGCTGATCAAAGCATTCCAGCGTGCTGGTCATCTTCCAGATTACACTGCGGGGAGAAGGGAATGCATCTATATTATCTTCACTGGTGACTCTCAGAAGCGACACTGTTTCTCCAGTCTGCTGCCACAAAGTGAATTACATCTACTACCCCCCTCTGGTCGCCTCGTGCGTGGAAGGTGAGAACGACTAATCCATTACTTATTGATTAATCTTTTGTGGGTGTGCTCATACGGCGATGCCGCTGGCCGGATTGCCGTTATAACGGAGTTACCATACCACTGAATATATTTACCACGCTCTCTAAATCAACCTGCCCGCCTTCCCACATAGATTGGCGACATCAAATTTTTACCCGACTGACACAATTACATCCCCCTACCGATTTGGTGAATTACGCCCATACGCTGTCTGCCCCCAGCTGACACATTTCGTAGCGATATGTGAACCTACACCACCCGCAGCTGTGATGTAGAATTCTCCACCCTTTCATAACCAACGGCATACCATACCACCTATCCGACCCTCATGAGCTCATAATTACTATTATGGACAAATTCTTAAGTTCTTCTGCACCAAAGCCACAAAGATATAGAAGTGGGAATAAACGCGGAGAGCCGAGTCCCGTATCTCCGCCACTGTCCTTCATCCCTGTTGAATTACAAGACGAAGTTGAGACATCATCCATCATGGCCCCAAAGGCTCCCCCTGCTCCTGCTCCTCCTTCCTATTCGGAAATAGTGAAAGCAATCAAGGAAACCGTGGAACCGTTACTACAAGCACAGGCGGACAAACTTATGACTGCGGTATCAGACCTTAAATCAGAGCTTGGGTCTATGTCTCGCAGAATCTCAGTGAATGAGAATAGGATTGGAGCCAATTTCAAAGAAATAGAAGATCTCAAGGAACAGGTTGTGTCTTTAACATCTTCACGCCAACATATGATGATGAAGATAGACGACCTGGAAAATCGCTCGAACGTAACAACCTGAGAATTGTGGGGCTTAAAGAATCACTGAAAGGCCCTGATCTTCTAAAGTTTTTACTCTCCGACCTCCCAGGCCTCCTAGGCATCCCGGAAGAACTATCATCGATGGAGATTGAACGTGCTCATAGACTGGGTCCGCCACGCGACTCTAACCAAACCAGACCCCGCCCGGTAATCTTTAAATGTTTGAACTTTAAACATAAAGAGTTGATGTGGTCTGCGGCGCGAAGTCAGGGCCCACTTCACTGGGATGGCCAACGGCTGTTTCTCTTCCAAGATTATTCCGCAGAAGTCTCTAGAGCCAGAAGAGAAATGTCCCCATTATGCTCTCACCTAGTGAAAAGTGGTATCCGATTTGCTCTCCTTTATCCTGCGCGGCTGCGAATTTTCATGCCACAAGGTCCGAAGGATTTCACTTCAGTGGACTCAGCCAAGGAATTTATGACGGAGCTCGAAGGGCCCATGCGGTCACCCTCAGAGTCACGCCCGTCTCTTCCAAACGGAGCCGATGATGACATTTGAAGCTTGATTTCAGGTCTTAGTTCATATTATTGGGTAGATCGATATAGTTAATATTTCTCATATATTGCGGGGTGGATTTGATTGATTGGATTTAATTGCTATCGGGTTAGCTTATTAATCACTCCATTCTCTTTATTTGAGAGTCATAACAATGTTTCTGAAGTTCATTATCTAGGTATTGCCTGTTGGTTATGCTGTTATTCTCTTTTTTTTGTTAGTGATGTTCTACATTACAGCGAGCCCATGCAGACAGTTTATACTGATGTATACTAGTGGGAACGCTCCCATATATTGTTCTTGTCTTGACCTCTATGTTTACTTTCTTTTCTACTTTCTGACTTTTTCTTTCTTCATCTCTACTTCTCCTCCCCTGAAGATGCTTAGCTGGTGGGAATGGGAACTGTCTGTGTTCAGGATACTCTGGAGTACTTATATAAGAAATCTTATTGTCACAGGCCCTATTAAGGCCCTCATGTGTTCTCCTACTGGGGATATAAATGGCACAACTTAATATAATATCGTGGAATGTCAGGGGAATTAATTCTCCTATTAAACGGAGACGTATCCTTACCTACTTAAATAAAATAAAAGCGGATGTCTCTATGCTTCAAGAGACGCATTTGACCCCTGCTGAACACGCTAAACTTACCATGCTTAGACAAGAAGTCGTAGCTTTTTCTTCTTTCTCCTCTAAGGCAAGAGGGGTGGCAATCCTTATCCGTAAGGGGGTGGCCTTGGATGTACACCATCAGATTATAGACCCTCTGGGTAGATACATTGTTCTAGATATAACTTTGGAGGGCTCCAGACTGACCTTGTGCAATGTTTATGCCCCGACTACCTATGATAAATCATTCTATCTAGAAATAACAAATATTCTTCGCCCATATTCGCATGCCTCCCTTATTGTTGGAGGAGATATGAATATGGTGTCCTCCCTGGTCTTGGACAGGAAGGGTACCTCGTCTCAGAGGACCCGACTTCCCAAGATCAATCTAGATTACATGTCTGCACAACTGGGACTGATTGATGTATGGCGTCTTCATAACCCCGTAGAATTGGAATATACTTACTACTCTTCAACACATAATTCCTTTTCACGTATTGATTATTTCTTCGTTTCCACTGATCTGTCCACCAGGATCACTGAGGCAACTATCAAACCCATAACCATTTCAGACCATGCCCCTATATCAATAACATTACAGGGTAGACTCACTTTAGGTACTAACTCCCATTGGAGATTCCCTGCTAAGATGGCGGCTTCTCCAGACTTTAAAAATATGCTGACGACATCTTGGGAATCTTACGCACTTAATAACTCTACCCACGCGTCTGATCCCGCATTGTTTTGGCAGACAGCCAAAGCTGTCTTGCGAGGAAACATAATTGCATACATGACGAAATATAAACGAGACCAAGACACCGCCTATAGGACGGCACAGTCTGAACTCACTTCCTCATTTCAAAAGTTTAAATCCTCACCCACGCTATCTAACAAACAGAAATATAGAGACGCTAAGACTCAATTTGATCATACTCTGACACAAATGGACAATAAATTCCTTATTGTAGGTAAATACAAATTTTTTCAATATGGGGATAAGCCTAGCCGAATGCTCTCCAATCTCCTTAAATCTGATAAGGGACCCCAACATGTAACTGCTCTGAAAGACCCTTCCTCTGGTGTACAATCTGAGGGGACAATGATCACAGATATTTTTCACTCCTTTTATACCGATCTTTACTCACACAGCGAGGTCGAACAAGCTACTAAAAACTCCTTTTGGGAAAAAATACAGCTGCCTCAGATCTCCCCAGATCAGTCGGACTCTCTCATGGCCCCTATCACTGTCGCTGAAGTGACAGAAGCTATTAAAACCCTTAAACCACTGAAAACCCCGGGCCCAGATGGTTTATCTGGGGAATTCTTTAAATTGCTTTCCCCTAAAATAGTAGACTCTCTAACGGACTTTTTTAATTCTATTTTTTCCGACCTTACTATCCCACGATATTTCAACTCGGCCCTGCTTCGAGTTATACCCAAACCTGGTAGAGACCCGTTACTCCCGTCCTCTTACCGCCCTATCTCCTTACTTAATGTAGACTACAAACTGTTTACTAAACTGTTGGCAGACCGCCTAAAATTTATCCTGCCTGAAATAATTCATGAAGACCAAACTGGTTTTATCTCAGGCAGACACTCTGTAACCAATATCCGTAAGGTTTTGACAGTTATACAGTCCCTGAGCGGGGCGGAGACGGGTGATCCCACTTTCCTATTGTCCTTAGACGCCGAAAAGGCGTTCGATTTGGTGACGTGGGACCACCTGTTTGAGACACTCCAACGTTTCGGATTTCCTGACAGATTTATAACCGTTATACGCACTATCTATCATAATGCATCCACGCAAGTTTTCACAAACAGATATCTATCACGACCCTTAATGATCCATAGGGGGACTAGACAGGGATGCCCCTTATCCCCTCTGCTTTTTGCGGCTGCATTAGAACCACTGGCCATAGCACTGAGACACTTACCAACCTTTTCCGGGATCTCGGTAGGAGGAAGAGAAGTCAAACTTGGATTATTCGCAGATGATATTATTTTATTTGTCTCCAACCCCCGTATTTCGATACCAGCGATTTTCGACACCATACACTGTTTTAGTACCTTTGCCGGCTACCGCATAAATACACATAAATCTGAACTGCTCCCACTGACTAACATAAAAGACCCTCACACCTATACTGATTTCGCTTCTCAATTTACGCTGACCCCTACTAAACTAAAATACATGGGTATTAATATCCCTTCAGAACTCTCCCGGCTGTATATATTCAATTACACTCCCATTATTCAACAAATTAAAACACGATTAGAAACCTGGAAAGATCTTAAACTCTCTCTACTAGGCAGGATAGTGGTGATAAAATCAGTTATATTCCCTAAACTGGCTTATCTGCTCCAAATGCTCCCTGTTACGATTACTAAACAAGACTCCCTACTCTGCTCGCAAATATTTTCAAAATTCATATGGAAAAACGCTAGACCTCGCATGCCCAAAGCCCGAACTTATATTAACAAACGAAAAGGTGGTCTGAGTATGCCCAATGTGACGATGTTTGCTAGAGCAGCACTATTTAAATTCGCATCAGATTGGCTGCTCCGGTCAGATCTATATACGAACCTGGAATTGGAGGAAGCATTATTTTTTCCTTATTCCCCTGCAGCGTTGCTTCACACACCACTCTCCAAAATACCCCAGGAACTAAAGACTAATATTCTGTTTTGGGACACTTATAAGGCCTGGATCTCCATTCATAAATTATTCCATACTAACCCCTTTGAGTCACCGTATATTCCCTTATGGGGCAACCCTAATTTTCCCTCCTCCTTAGACAATCGACACTTCTACACATGGAAATGTAAAGGAATTCATTCTATCAGGGATGTCTTTGATCCTGGTGGACAGATGCTCTCCTTTCAGCAACTACGTGACAGATTTTCTTTGCCCCACACTAATTTCTTTATGTATCTCCAAACACGCCACTACATCACCTCCCTAGGTGACCCCCTGGGTAAAAACACCTCCACTCGAACAATACTCGATACTCTCACATTTTGCAGACATAACCCATTCAAAATTCGCTACCTTTATACTGATCTGATTGAGATGTCAGCCCCCTCTTGGTCCCCTCTCTCTGCTTCATGGAGTCGGGAACTCCCAGAGACACCCACGATGGATGAGGTGTCTAAGAACACTGAACTGGTTCTTAAAGCCCTAAAATCTGCCACACTGCAGGAAATACATTTAAGAACTTTAAACAGGATGTATATAGCCCCCTCTCAAAGACAACACTTCCGCCCCGATGAAACGGGCAGTTGCCCTAAATGTGGAGAGAGTGGAGCATCCCTCACGCACAATTTCTGGTTATGTGGGAAAATCAAACGGTTCTGGCGTAAGTTTCTCCAATATCTATCCCGTTTACTTAAATTACCCCTTCCAGAAGAGGTGGGCCCGTTGCTGTTTGCGGACTTTACATCCTGGCTGTCGCAGTTTGACCTGGCTTCTATGATCCCGCTGCTGACTGTGATGGTCACGGTGGCGAAACAGGTGATACTGAGGCATTGGATATATAAAACTGCGCCATCAATGGGAGAATGGGAATCTGCCTTACTAGATATACTGTTTTGCGAGAGGCGAATGGCCACTTTTCAAATTGAAAATGGAGTGAAGCTTTTCCACAAAAAATGGGGAACCTACATAGAGACTTTACCCCTAGAAAGGCGTGAATGTATCTGGAAGGTATTTCGCGACACTACATGGTATTGGACTAGTCGGACAATGGGGAACATTACTCGACCACAGGTGGGATGAAGGTTGGACTTTACTGAAATGCCTTACTCACAACGTAGACAGTCCTCATCAGGGAATAACATAGTATTACATTCACTCCAGACCCATGATCTACTCTCCTGGCCCAAAGTAAGAATCTGATCCCCCCCCCCCCCCCCCCCGGCAACAAACGCTAATCATTTATGCTACCCCGGTACTAGTGCTCTTCCTCTGCTCTCAAGCATACTCTTTTCTCTATTATTTCCTCTCTTTTTCTTTTCTTCCCTTCTCTTTCCTATCCCTACTTTCCTTCAACTGATGTGATATCTAACTCATTTGTTTGGTCTGTTTCTATTTGCTGGAGGAGATGGTGCACACGTGTTAAGCACCCCTCTCCCCCCTCCCTGGTAATACTGCTACCATTGTTACTAGACAGATGAGTTTACATTATTTGCTGTGAATTGCATCTATTTTTCTTCTTTTTCTCTTGCAAAAAAAAAACAACAAAAATTGTACAGCCTTCAATTCTCTGTAATTTATTTATACTAGACTATGAATGTATGTCACTGCTGAATAACCTTGTACTTTAATGCCTGACAATGTATGTTGTGACTTTATGGCAGTCTAATAAAGAAATATATTTAAAAAAAAAAGAAGGGATCTGCTTCAGCAGGGACCTTGTATGTTCCAAGACTTACCGCGACTGCGTTTGACGGCATGGCGGTTGAACGCCGGATTCTAAAAGAAAAGGGCATTCCAGAGGAAGTTATTCCTACCTTGATTAAAGCTAGGAAGGAAGTGACCGCACAACATTATCACCGCATTTGGAGAAAATATGTTGCGTGGTGTGAGGCCAAGAAGGCCCCAACGGAAGAATTTCAATTGGGTCGATTCCTACATTTCCTGCAGGCAGGATTGTCTATGGGCCTCAAATTGGGGTCTATTAAAGTTCAAATTTCGGCCTTATCAATCTTCTTCCAGAAGGAATTGGCTTCAGTCCCTGAAGTACAAACTTTTGTCAAGGGTGTACTACATATACAGCCCCCAATAGTGCCTCCAGTGGCACCGTGGGATCTAAACGTAGTTTTGGAATTTCTCAAATCTCATTGGTTTGAGCCTCTCAAATCGGTAGATTTGAAGTATCTTACATGGAAAGTAACCATGCTATTGGCCCTGGCTTCAGCCAGGAGAGTTTCAGAGTTGGCGGCTTTATCGTACAAAAGCCCATATCTGATTTTCCATTCGGACAGGGCAGAACTGCGGACACGTCCTCATTTTCTCCCTAAGGTGGTTTCGGCTTTTCACTTGAACCAGCCTATTGTGGTGCCTGCGGCTACTAGCGACTTGGAGGACTCCAAGTTACTGGACGTTGTCAGAGCATTGAAAATATATATTTCAAGGACAGCTGGAGTCAGAAAATCTGACTCGTTGTTTATCTTGTATGCACCCAACAAGATGGGTGCTCCTGCGTCTAAGCAGACGATTGCTCGTTGGATCTGTAGCACAATTCAACTTGCACATTCTGTGGCAGGCCTGCCACAGCCTAAAACTGTAAAAGCCCACTCCACAAGGAAGGTGGGCTCATCTTGGGCGGCTGCCCGAGGGGTCTCGGCATTACAACTTTGCCGAGCAGCTACGTGGTCAGGGGAGAACACGTTTGTAAAATTTTACAAATTTGATACTCTGGCTAAAGAGGACTTGGAGTTCTCTCATTCGGTGCTGCAGAGTCATCCGCACTCTCCCGCCCGTTTGGGAGCTTTGGTATAATCCCCATGGTCCTGACGGAGTCCCCAGCATCCACTAGGACGTTAGAGAAAATAAGAATTTACTTACCGATAATTCTATTTCTCGTAGTCCGTAGTGGATGCTGGGCGCCCATCCCAAGTGCGGATTGTCTGCATTACTTGTACATAGTTATTGTTACAAAAATCGGGTTATTATTGTTGTGAGCCATCTTTTTTAAGAGGCTACTTCTTTGTTATCATACTGTTAACTGGGTTCAGATCACAAGTTGTACGGTGTGATTGGTGTGGCTGGTATGAGTCTTACCCGGGATTCAAGATCCTTCCTTATTGTGTACGCTCGTCCGGGCACAGTACCTAACTGAGGCTTGGAGGAGGGTCATAGGGGGAGGAGCCAGTACACACCATGTGATCCTAAAAGCTTGCTTTTGTGCCCTGTCTCCTGCGGAGCCGCTATTCCCCATGGTCCTGACGGAGTCCCCAGCATCCACTACGGACTACGAGAAATAGAATTATCGGTAAGTAAATTCTTATTATCTATCTATCTATATATACTGCTGCACTCTGCCAGGTCTGCTGCAGCTGCATACTGTATCTGATGTGGACAGCTCAGCCCTGTACTATATCTATCTATCTATCTATCTATCTATCTATCTATCTATCTATCTATCTATCTATCTATCTATCTATCTATACTGCTGCACTCTGCCAGGTCTGCTGCAGCTGCATACTGTATCTGATGTGGACAGCTCAGCCCAGTACTAAATACATCTATCTATCTATCTATCTATCTATCTATCTATCTATCTATCTATCTATCTATCTATCTATCTATCTATCTATCTATCTATCCTCTATCTATATATATCTATACTGCTGCACTCTGCCAGGTCTGCTGCAGCTGCACACTGTATCTGATGTGGACAGCTCAGCCCAGTACTAAATCTATCTATCTATCTATCTATCTATCTATCTATCTATCTATCTATCTATCTATCTATCTATCTATCTATATATACTGCTGCACTCTGCCAGGTCTGCTGCAGCTGCATACTGTATCTGATGTGGACAGCTCAGCCCAGTACTATCTATCTATCTATCTATCTATCTATCTATCTATCTATCTATCTATCTATCTATCTATCTATCTATCTATCTATCTATCTATCTATATATACTGCTGCACTCTGCCAGGTCTGCTGCAGCTGCATACTGTATCTGATGTGGACAGCTCAGCCCAGTACTAATCTATCTATCTATCTATCTATCTATCTATCTATCTATCTATCTATCTATCTATCTATCTATCTATCTATCTATCTATCTATCCTCTAATATATATCTATACTGCTGCACTCTGCCAGGTCTGCTGCAGCTGCACACTGTATCTGATGTGGACAGCTCAGCCCAGTACTAAATATATCTATCTATCTATCTATCTATCTATCTATCTATCTATCTATCTATCTATCTATCTATCTATCTATCTATCCCTATATCTATATTTCTCTAACGTCCTAAGTGGATGCTGGGACTCCGTAAGGACCATGGGGAATAGCGGCTCCGCAGGAGACTGGGCACAAAAGTAAAAGCTTTAGGACTATCTGGTGTGCACTGGCTCCTCCCCCTATGACCCTCCTCCAAGCCTCAGTTAGATTTTTGTGCCCGAACGAGAAGGGTGCACACTAGGTGGCTCTCCTGAGCTGCTTAGAGTAAAAGTTTATTTTAGGTTTTTTATGTTCAGTGAGACCTGCTGGCAACAGGCTCACTGCATCGAGGGACTAAGGGGAGAAGAAGCGAACTCACCTGCGTGCAGAGTGGATTGGGCTTCTTAGGCTACTGGACATTAGCTCCAGAGGGACGATCACAGGTTCAGCCTGGATGGGTCCCGGAGCCGCGCCGCCGACCCCCTTACAGAGCCAGAAGAACGAAGAGGTCCGGTGAAATCGGCGGCAGAAGACGTTCCTGTCTTCAACTAAGGTAGCGCACAGCACTGCAGCTGTGCGCCATTGCTCTCAGCACACTTCACACTCCGGTCACTGAGGGTGCAGGGCGCTGGGGGGGAGCGCCCTGAGACGCAATAAAAACTGAAATACCTTAGGATGGCAAAAGAAATACATCACATATAGCTCCTGGGCTATATGGATGTATTTAACCCCTGCCAGTTTTCCAGAAAAAAAGCGGGAGATAAGGCCGTCGTGAAGGGGCGGAGCCTATCTCCTCAGCACACAAGCGCCATTTTCCCTCACAGTTCCGCTGGAAGGACGGCTCCCTGACTCTCCCCTGCAGTCCCTACAGAATCAGGGTAAAAACGAGAGAGGGGGGGGCACTATTGGCAGCTAAATTATAAACAGCAGCTATAAAAGGGAGTAACACATATAAGGTTATCCCTATATATATATATATATATAGCGCTCTGGTGTGTGCTGGCAAACTCTCCCTCTGTCTCCCCAAAGGGCTAGTGGGGTCCTGTCCTCTATCAGAGCATTCCCTGTGTGTGTGCTGGGTGTCGGTACGATTGTGTCGACATGTATGAGGAGGAAAATGATGTGGAAGCAGAGCAATTGCCTGTGCTAGTGATGTCACCCCCTAGGGAGTCGACACCTGACTGGATGGTTGTATTTAAAGAACTACGTGACAATGTCAGCACTTTACAAAAAACTGTTGACGACATGAGACAGCCGACATATCAATTAGTGCCTGTCCAGGCGTCTCAGACACCGTCAGGGGCGATAAAACGCCCGTTACCTCAGTGGGTCGACACAGACCCAGACACAGATACTGAGTCCAGTGTCGACGGTGAGGAGACAAACCTAATGTCCAGTAGGGCCACACGTTACATGATCACGGCAATGAAGGAGGCATTGAACATTTCTGACACTACAAGTACCACAAAGAAGGGTATTATGTGGGGAGTAAAAAAACTACCAGTAGCTTTTCCTGAGTCAGATGAATTAAATGAGGTGTGTGATAAAGCGTGGGTTTCCCCCGATAAAAAAGTGCTAATTTCTAATAAATTATTGGCACTATACCCTTTCCCGCCAGAGGTTAGGGCGCGTTGGGAAACACCCCCTAGAGTAGATAAAGCGCTCACACGTTTATCTAAACAAGTAGCGTTACCGTCTCCTGATACGGCCGCCCTCAAAGAACCAGCGGATAGAAGGCTGGAAAATATCCTGAAGGGTATATACACACATACTGGTGTTATACTGCGACCAGCAATCGCCTCAGCCTGGATGTGCAGTGCTGGAGTGGCGTGGTCGGATTCCCTGACTGAAAATATTGATACCCTGGATAGGGACAGTATATTACTAACTATAGAGCATTTGAAGGATGCATTACTATATATGCGTGATGCACAGAGGGATATTTGCACCCTGGCATCAAGAGTGAGTGCTATGTCCATTTCTGCCAGAAGAGCGTTATGGACGCGACAGTGGTCAGGGGATGCGGATTCCAAACGACATATAGAAGTATTGCCGTATAAAGGGGAGGAGATATTTGGGGCCGGTCTATCGGACCTGGTGGCCACGGCAACGGCCGGAAAGTCCACCTTTTTTACCCCAGGTCACCTCTCAGCAGAAAAAGACACCGTCTTTTCAAACTCAGTCCTTTCGTTCCCATAAGTACAAGCGGGCAAAAGGCCACTCATTTCTGCCCCGGGGCAGAGGAAGAGGAAAAAGACTGCACCAGGCAGCCTCTTCCCAGGAGCAGAAGCCCTCCTCTGCTTCTGCCAAGTCTTCAGCATGACGCTGGGGCTTTACAAGCGGACTCGGACACGGTGGGGGCCCGTCTCAAAAATTTCAACGCGCAGTGGGCTCACTCGCAAGTGGACCCCTGGATTCTGCAGGTAGTATCACAGGGGTACAAACTGGAATTCGAGACGTCTCCCCCTCGCCGGTTCCTGAAGTCTGCTCTACCAAAGTCTCCCTCCGACAGGGAGGCAGTTTTGGAAGCCATTCACAAGCTGTATTCCCAGCAGGTGATAATCAAGGTACCTCTCCTACAACAGGGAAAGGGGTATTATTCCACGCTGTTTGTGGTACCGAAGCCGGACGGCTCGGTGAGACCAATTTTAAATCTAAAATCCTTGAACACTTACATAAAGAGGTTCAAATTCAAGATGGAGTCACTCAGAGCAGTGATAGCAAACCTGGAAGAAGGGGACTATATGGTGTCTCTGGACATCAAAGATGCTTATCTCCACGTCCCAATCTACCCTTCTCACCAAGGGTACCTCAGGTTTGTAGTACAAAACTGTCATTATCAGTTTCAGACGCAGCCGTTTGGGTTGTCCACGGCACCTCGGGTCTTTACCAAGGTAATGGCCGAAATGATGATTCTTCTTCGAAGAAAAGGCGTTTTAATTATCCCTTACTTGGACGATCTCCTGATAAGGGCAAGGTCCAGGGAACAGTTAGAAGTCGGAGTAGCACTATCTCAGTTAGTGTTACGTCAGCACGGGTGGATTCTAAATATTCCAAAATCGCAGCTGATTCCAACAACACGTCTCCTGTTCCTAGGAATGATTCTGGACACAGTCCAGAAAAAGGTGTTTCTCCCAGAGGAGAAGGCCAGGGAGTTATCCGAGCTAGTCAGGAATCTCCTAAAACCAGGCCAGGTGTCAGTGCATCAGTGCATGAGGGTCCTGGGGAAAATGGTGGCTTCTTACGAAGCGATTCCATTCGGAAGATTCCATGCAAGAACGTTTCAGTGGGATCTTCTGGACAAATGGTCCGGATCGCATCTTCAGATGCATCAGCGGATAACCCTGTCGCCAAGGACAAGGGTGTCTCTTCTGTGGTGGCTGCAGAGTGCTCATCTACTAGAGGGCCGCAGATTCGGCATTCAGGATTGGATCCTGGTGACCACGGATGCCAGCCTGAGAGGCTGGGGAGCAGTCACACAGGGACGAAATTTCCAGGGCTTGTGGTCAAGCATGGAAACATCTCTTCATATAAACATTCTGGAACTAAGAGCCATTTACAATGCCCTAAGTCAAGCAAAACCCCTGCTTCAGGGTCAGGCGGTATTGATCCAATCGGACAACATCACGTCAGTCGCCCACGTAAACAGACAGGGCGGCACGAGAAGCAGGAGGGCGATGGCAGAAGCTGCAAGGATTCTTCGCTGGGCGGAGAATCATGTGATAGCACTGTCAGCAGTGTTCATTCCGGGAGTGGACAACTGGGAAGCGGACTTCCTCAGCAGACACGACCTTCACCCGGGGGAGTGGGGACTTCATCCAGAAGTCTTCCAAGAGATGGTAAACCGTTGGGAAAAACCAAAGGTGGACATGATGGCGTCCCGTCTCAACAAAAAACTAGACAGATATTGCGCCAGGTCAAGGGACCCTCAGGCAATAGCGGTGGACGCTCTGGTAACACCATGGGTGTACCAGTCAGTGTATGTGTTCCCTCCTCTGCCTCTCATACCAAAAGTACTGAGAATCATAAAAAGGAGAGGAGTAAGAACTATACTCATGGTTCCGGATTGGCCAAGAAGGACTTGGTACCCGGAACTTCAAGAGATGCTCACGGAGGAACCGTGGCCTCTACCTCTAAGAAAGGACCTGCTCCAGCAGGGGCCTTGTCTGTTCCAAGACTTACCGCGGCTGCGTTTGACGGCATGGCGGTTGAACGCCGGATCCTGAAGGAAAAAGGCATTCCAGAAGAAGTCATCCCTACCCTGATAAAGGCCAGGAAGGATGTAACCGCAAAACATTATCACCGCATTTGGCGAAAATATGTTGCGTGGTGTGAGGCCAAAGAGGCCCCTACAGAGGAATTTCAACTGGGTCGCTTCCTACATTTCCTGCAAACAGGACTGTCTATGGGCCTAAAATTAGGGTCCATTAAGGTTCAAATTTCGGCCCTGTCGATTTTCTTCCAAAAAGAACTGGCTTCAGTGCCTGAAGTCCAGACGTTTGTCAAAGGGGTACTGCATATACAGCCTCCTTTTGTGCCCCCGGTGGCACCTTGGGATCTCAATGTGGTTTTGGGGTTCCTAAAATCACATTGGTTTGAACCACTCACCACTGTGGAATTAAAATATCTCACATGGAAGGTGGTAATGCTGTTAGCCCTGGCTTCAGCCAGGCGTGTCTCAGAATTGGCGGCTTTATCTTATAAATGCCCTTACCTGATTTTTCACACGGATAGGGCAGAATTGAGGACTCGTCCTCAATTTCTCCCAAAGGTGGTTTCAGCGTTTCACGTGAACCAGTCTATTGTGGTGCCTGCGGCTACTAGGGACTTGGAGGACTCCAAGTTACTGGACGTAGTCAGGGCCCTGAAAATATATATTTCCAGGACGGCTGGAGTCAGGAAATCTGACTCGCTGTTTATCCTGTATGCACCCAACAAGCTGGGTGCTCCTGCTTCTAAGCAGACGATTGCTCGTTGGATTTGTAGTACAATTCAGCTTGCACATTCTGTGGCAGGCCTGCCACAGCCAAAATCTGTAAAAGCCCATTCCACAAGGAAGGTGGGCTCATCTTGGGCGGCTGCCCGAGGGGTCTCGACTTTACAACTTTGCCGAGCAGCTACTTGGTCAGTGGCAAACACGTTTGCTAAATTCTACAAATTTGATACCCTGGCTGAGGAGGACCTGGAGTTCTCTCATTCGGTGCTGCAGAGTCATCCGCACTCTCCCGCCCGTTTGGGAGCTTTGGTATAATCCCCATGGTCCTTACGGAGTCCCAGCATCCACTTAGGACGTTAGAGAAAATAAGAATTTACTTACCGATAATTCTATTTCTCGTAGTCCGTAGTGGATGCTGGGCGCCCATCCCAAGTGCGGATTGTCTGCAATACTTGTATATAGTTATTGTTACAAAATTCGGGTTATTATTGTTGTGAGCCATCTTTTCAGATGCTCCTTCGTTTATCATACTGTTAACTGGGTTCAGATCACAGGTTGTACGGTGTGATTGGTGTGGCTGGTATGAGTCTTACCCGGGATTCAAGATCCTTCCTTATTATGTACGCTCGTCCGGGCACAGTATCCTAACTGAGGCTTGGAGGAGGGTCATAGGGGGAGGAGCCAGTGCACACCAGCTAGTCCTAAAGCTTTGACTTTGTGCCCAGTCTCCTGCGGAGCCGCTATTCCCCATGGTCCTTACGGAGTCCCAGCATCCACTACGGACTATGAGAAATAGAATTATCGGTAAGTAAATTCTTATTATATCTATACTGCTGCACTCTGTCAGGTCTGCTGCAGCTGCACACTGTATCTGATGTGGACAGGTCAGCCCAGTACTAAATATATCCATCTATCTATCTATCTATCTATCTATCTATCTATCTATCTATCTATCTATCTATCTATCTATCTATCTATCCCTCTATCTATATATATCTATACTGCTGCACTCTGCCAGGTCTGCTGCAGCTGCATACTGTATCTGACGTGGACAGCTCAGCCCTGTACTATATATATATATATATATATATATATATAGGTGTATCTGATGTGGACAGCTCAGCCCTGTACTATATATATATATATATATATATAGGTGTATCTGATGTGGACAGCTTAGCCCTGTACTATATATATATATATATATATATATATATATATTTCTTGTGGCAATGAGGGAAATGCAGAGTTGAATTTAGCCAGCCACACAGCCTGTGTAAATCATAGGTGTCCCATATCTGGCTTCCAGCATATTGACGGAACAATATAACAATAATGTTATGCAAAGGAAAAAAGCCTATGACAGGAATGTATATAATTACTGCATTATATCTGTTTATGCCTGAATAAGTTTGCCCTATTGATCTGTATTATTGATCAACATTGTTGGTGTATGTTAGAAGGAAGCAACTATGCAGCTGCTTACCTCCATTGTCACCTCACTGGCAGCACGTCGCAGAGCTCAGACACTAGCGGAGACGAGGTAGGGGGCGGAGAACATGTGGCAGGCAGCTTCAGCGCTGCCCGCGCTATATTAGCAGCGGTGCGTCATACACCGCTGCTATTATTTTACACAGCGTGTAGCCAGGGCCGGCCAGAGACAATTTTTTTTAGTAAGCAAATAAAATTGTCGGCGCCTTTTTATGGGATAAATTTCTTAAAGAAACAGCGCGCACGCCACACAAAGGAGTATGGTCTCACAAGAAAGGGGCGTGGTCAGACAATTTTACCCCAATCTGCAGTGCCAGATACACATATGTCCCCATAGTTCCTGATACACATATGCCCCACAGTGCCAGATACACATATGCCCCCACAGTGCCAGATACACATATGCCCCCACAGTGCCAGATACACATATGCCCCCACAGTGCCGGATATGCCCCCACAGTGCCAGATACACATATGCCCCCACAGTGCCAGATACGCATATGCCCCCACAGTGCCAGATACACATATGCCCCCACAGTGCCAGATACACATATTCCCACACAGTCCCAGATACGCATATGCCCCCAGTGCCAGATACACATATGCCGCCACAGTGCCAGATACGCATATGCTCCCACAGTGCCAGATACATATATGCCCCAGTGTCAAATACACATATTCCCACACGGTCACAGATACGCATATGCCCCCAGTGCCAGATACGCATATGCACCCCAGTGCCAGATGCACATATGCCCCCCAGTGCCAGATACGCATATGCCCCCAGTGCCAGATGCGCATATGCCCCCCAGTGCCAGATACGCATATGCCCCCAGTGCCAGATACGCATATGCCCCCCAGTGCCAGATGCGCATATGCCCCCCAGTGCCAGATACGCATATGCCCCCCCAGTGTCAGATGCGCATATGCCCCCCAGTGCCAGATACACATATGCCCCCATAGTGTTTGATACATATATGCTCCCAGTGTAAGTACATACCCCCACAGGATGCCTGGTGGGCGGGCGTGCAGGAGCGGGCGGCCCCTGCATTTTCAAGCAAGTTTTCAAGTTCTGCTGTGACGTCCGGCCCCAGCACAGTTTGCGCATATGTAACGAGCGGTGTGACGTCATGACATTCCGCCGCTCATTACATATGCATGATCGATGCGGCCCAACACGGGAGGGGAGGGGAAGAGCACACGCGCGTCCGCAGCAGCACCACTACCACTGAAGTCAGCGAATCACGGTACGCGGCTGGAGCGCCCTCAGCCACGTCATGTGACTTGTGTATGTACGGGGTCAGCACTGGGTGTAGCGGCGGCGGGCAATCGCGGGTTCGGGTGGCTGGCGCCTCTCTCATGTTTGGGGGGAGCGAGCTGCCCCCTTGCCCCCCCCCCTATGCCGACGCCTCTGATCCCACCCAAATCTAACTCTCTCTGCACATGTTACATCTGCCCCCCCCTGCAGTGCACACGGTTTTGCCCAACTGCTAACAAATTTGCTGCTACGATCAACTCTGAATTAGGCCCTTGGTAAGATTTGCGCTAATGCCCTGACAATTACAGTAATATTCGTTATTGCCGCATATTGTGGAATGTTTTCTCAGGGAAATTGATCACATTATCATTTTACTTCCAGGCTGGGATCCGGTTGTAGTACTGACAGCGCCGGATTATCGTCCTATGGGCCCCGTGCCTTATAGGGGCTCCGTGCCAACGGATCAAAATAATATTGATTTGATCCTGAAAGAAAATGACAATCATGATACAAAAAATGAATCAACTCAAAAAAATGAAAAACAGGATTTTGATACCTACCGGTAAATCCTTTTCTCTAACGTCCTAGTGGATGCTGGGAACTCCGTAAGGACCATGGGGAATAGCGGGCTCCGAAGGAGGCTGGGCACTCTAGAAAGATCTTAGACTACCTGGTGTGCACTGGCTCCTCCCACTATGACCCTCCTCCAAGCCTCAGTTAGATTTCGTGCCCGGCCGAGGTTGGATGCACACTAGGGGCTCTCCTGAGCTCTTAGAAAGTTATAGTCTTAGAATTTGTTTTTTTCAGTGAGACCTGCTGGCAACAGGCTCACTGCAGCGAGGGACTAAGGGGAGAAGAAGCGAACTCGCCTGCTTGCAGCCGGATTGGGCTTCTTAGGCTACTGGACACCATTAGCTCCAGAGGGATCGACCGCAGGCCCAGCCTTGATGTTCGGTCCCGGAGCCGCGCCGCCGTCCCCCTTACAGAGCCAGAAGCAGGAAGATGGTCCGGAAAATCGGCGGCATGAAGACATCCTGTCTTCACCAAGGTAGCGCACAGCACTGCAGCTGTGCGCCATTGCTCCTCATACACACTTCACACTCCGGTCACTGAGGGTGCAGGGCGCTGGGGGGGGGCGCCCTGAGGCAGCAATAAAAACACCTTGGCTGGCTAAAATACCTCAATATATAGCCCCTGGGGCTATATATGAGGTAAATACCCCTGCCAGAATCCCAAAAAAAGCGGGAGAATAGGCAGCGAAAAAGGGGCAGAGCCTATCTCCTCAGCACACTGGCGCCATTTTTCCCTCACAGCTCGGCTGGAAGGAAGCTCCCTTGCTCTTCCCTGCATTTCTACAGTACAGTAAGAGGGAAAAGAGAGGGGGGCACTAAATTGGCACTGTATACAGTATAAGCAGCTATTAGGGACATAACTCAGTTAGTCCCTGTATATATATAGCGCTCTGGTGTGTGCTGGCATACTCTTACTCTGTCCCCCCAAAGGGCTTTTGTGGGTCCTGTCCTCTATTTGAGCATTCCCTGTGTGTGTGGAGTGTGTCGGTACGGCTGTGTCGACATGTTTGAGGAGGATAATGATGTGGAGGGGGAGCAGATGCCTTTAGCAGAGATGTCACCCCCTGCGGGGCAGACACCTGAGTGGATGGTATTATGGCAGGAAATGAGTGCACGTATAGACTCCTTACATAAAAAATTTGACGACATGCCGACTGTGGGACAGCCGAGTCTTCAGCTCGTGCCTGTCCAAGGGTCTCAAAAGTCATCAGGGGCTTTAAAACGCCCGTTATCTCAGGTGGCACAAGTAGATGTCGACACGGATACTGACGCCAGTGTCGACGACGAGGAGTCAAATTTAATGCCCGTTAAGGCCATTCGCTGCATGATTGAGGCAATGAAAGAGGTGTTAAATATTTCTGATTTACATCCAGGTACCACAAAAAAGGGTATTATGTTTGGGGAGAAAAAACTACCTGTAGTTTTTCCCCCGTCAGATGAATTAAATGAAGTATGTGAAGAAGCGTGGGCTTCCCCTGATAAGAAATTGGTGATTCCTAAGAAATTACTAATGGCGTTCCCTTTCCCGCCAGAGGATAGGTTACGTTGGGAAACACCCCCGAGGGTGGATAAAGCGCTCACACGTTTGTCAAAAAAGGTGGCACTACCGTCCCAGGATACGGCCGCCCTTAAGGAACCTGCTGATAGAAGGCAGGAGGCGATCCTGAAGTCTGTATATACACACTCAGGCATTATACTCAGACCAGCAATTGCGTCAGCTTGGATGTGCAGTGCTGCCGCTGCATGGTCAGATAACCTGTCAGAAAATATTGACACACTAGACAGAGACACGATCCTGTTAACAATTGACCATATAAAAGACTCAGTCTTATACATGAGAGATGCACAGAGGGAAATCTGCCGGCTGGCATCTAAAGTAAGTGCACTATCTATCTCTGCTAGGAGATGCTTATGGACTCGCCAGTGGACTGGAGATGCAGATTCCAAAAGGCACATGGAAGTTTTGCCTTATAAAGGGGAGGAATTATTTGGGGATGGTCTCTCCGACCTAGTTTCCACAGCAACGTCTGGGAAGTCAGCATTTTTACCCCATGTCCCCTCGCAGCCTAAGAAGGCGCCATTTTATCAGGTTCAGTCCTTTCGATCCCAGAAAAATAAGCGGGGAAAAGGAGGGTCTTTTCTGTCAAGAGGCAGAGGCAGGGGAAAAAGGCTGCAGCAAACAGCAGGTTCCCAGGAACAAAAGTCCTCCCCCGCTTCCTCTTCCAAGTCCGCCGCATGACGGTGGGGCTTCACAAGCGGAGCCGGGTACGGTGGGGGCCCGCCTCAGGAATTTCAGCGATCAGTGGGTTCGCTCACAGGTGGATCCCTGGATCCTTCAAATAGTATCTCAGGGATACAGGCTGGAATTCGAGGCGATTTCACCCCGCCGTTTCCTAAAATCCGCCTTGCCGATTGCTCCCTCAGACAGGGAGGCAGTGCTAGCGGCAATTCACAAGCTGTATTCCCAGCAGGTGATAATCAAGGTACCCCTACTTCAACAAGGCCGGGGTTACTATTCCACACTATTTGTGGTACCGAAACCGGACGGTTCGGTGAGACCCATTCTAAATTTGAAGTCCTTGAACACATACATAAAGAAATTCAAGTTCAAGATGGAATCGCTCAGGGCGGTTATTGCAAGCCTGGACGAGGGGGATTACATGGTATCCCTGGACATCAAGGATGCTTACCTACATGTCCCCATTTACAATTCTCACCAGGAGTACCTCAGATTTGTGGTACAGGATTGCCATTACCAATTCCAGACGCTGCCGTTTGGACTCTCCACGGCACCGAGGGTATTTACCAAGGTTATGGCGGAAATGATGATACTCCTTCGAAAAAAGGGAGTTTTAATTATCCCATACTTGGACGATCTCCTAATAAAGGCACGATCCAAGGAACAGTTGTTAGTGGGAGTAGCACTATCTCAGGAAGTGCTGAGCCAGCACGGTTGGATTCTGAATATCCCAAAGTCACAGCTGGTCCCCACGACACGTCTAATGTTCCTGGGAATGATTCTGGACACGGCCCAGAAAAAAGTGTTTCTCCCGGAGGAGAAAGCCAGGGAGTTGTCTTCTCTAGTCAGAGACCTCCTAAAACCAAAACAGGTATCGGTGCATCACTGCACGCGAGTCCTGGGAAAGATGGTAGCTTCTTACGAAGCAATTCCATTCGGCAAGTTCCATGCCAGGATTTTTCAGTGGGACCTGTTGGACAAGTGGTCCGGATCGCATCTTCAGATGCATCGTTTAATAACCCTGTCTCCACGAACCAGGGTGTCTCTTCTGTGGTGGCTGAACAGTGCTCATCTTCTGGAGGGCCGCAGATTCGGCATACAGGACTGGGTCCTGGTGACCACGGATGCCAGCCTACGAGGCTGGGGGGCAGTCACAAAGGGAAGAAATTTCCAGGGACTATGGTCAAGTCAGGAGACTGCCCTTCACATAAATATTCTGGAACTAAGGGCCATTTACAATGCCCTAAGTCAAGCAAAATCCCTGCTCCTACACCAGCCGGTGCTGATCCAGTCAGACAACATCACGGCAGTCGCCCATGTGAATCGACAGGGCGGCACAAGAAGCAGGACGGCGATGGCAGAAGCCACAAAAATTCTCCGATGGGCGGAGAATCATGTACTAGCACTGTCAGCAGTGTTCATCCCGGGAGTGGACAACTGGGAAGCAGACTTTCTCAGCAGGCACGACCTCCACCCGGGAGAGTGGGGACTTCATCCAGAAGTCTTCCAAATGATTGTAAATCAATGGGGTCGTCCACAGGTGGACATGATGGCGTCCCGCATAAACAAAAAACTAGAGAAGTATTGCGCCAGGTCAAGAGACCCTCAGGCGATAGCGGTGGACGCCCTAGTGACACCGTGGGTGTACCGGTCAGTGTATGTGTTCCCTCCTCTACCTCTCATACCAAAGGTACTGAGAATAATAAGAAAGCGAGGAGTAAACACAATTCTCGTGGTTCCGGATTGGCCAAGAAGAGCGTGGTACCCGGAACTTCAAGAGATGATCTCAGAGGACCCTTGGTCCCTGCCGCTCAGACAGGACCTGCTACAGCAGGGCCCCTGTCTGTTCCAAGACTTACCGCGGCTGCGTTTGACGGCATGGCGGTTGAACGCCGGATCCTGAAGGAAAAGGGCATTCCGGAGGAAGTCATTCCTACGCTTATTAAAGCCAGGAAAGATGTTACGGCAAAACATTATCACCGCATATGGCGGAAATATGTTGCATGGTGCGAGGCCAAAAAGGCCCCAACAGAGGAATTTCAACTGGGTCGATTTCTGCATTTCCTGCAAGCAGGAGTGAATATGGGCCTAAAACTAGGCTCCATTAAAGTACAGATCTCGGCTCTGTCGATTTTCTTTCAAAAGGAACTAGCTTCAGTACCTGAAGTTCAGACATTTGTGAAAGGAGTGCTGCATATTCAGCCCCCATTTGTGCCCCCTGTGGCACCGTGGGATCTCAACGTGATGTTGAATTTCTTAAAATCACATTGGTTTGAGCCACTAAAAACCGTGGATCTGAAATATCTCACGTGGAAAGTGGTCATGTTATTGGCCCTGGCATCTGCCAGGCGAGTGTCAGAATTGGCGGCTTTATCATGTAAAAGCCCTTACCTGATTTTTCATATGGATAGGGCAGAATTGAGGACTCGTCCCCAGTTTCTCCCTAAGGTGGTGTCAGCGTTTCACCTGAACCAGCCTATTGTGGTGCCTGCGGCTACTAAGGATTTGGAGGACTCCAAGTTGCTAGACGTTGTCAGGGCCCTGAAAATATATGTTTCCAGGACGGCTGGAGTCAGAAAATCTGACTCGCTGTTTATCCTATATGCACCCAACAAGCTGGGTGCTCCTGCTTCTAAGCAGACTATTGCTCGTTGGATTTGTAGTACAATTCAGCTTGCACATACTGTGGCAGGCCTGCCACAGCCTAAATCTGTCAATGCCCATTCCACAAGGAAGGTGGGCTCATCTTGGGCGGCTGCCCGAGGGGTCTCGGCTTTACAACTTTGCCGAGCAGCTACTTGGTCAGGGGCAAACACGTTTGCAAAATTCTATAAATTTGATACCCTGGCTGAGGAGGACCTGGAGTTCTCTCATTCGGTGCTGCAGAGTCATCCGCACTCTCCCGCCCGTTTGGGAGCTTTGGTATAATCCCCATGGTCCTTACGGAGTTCCCAGCATCCACTAGGACGTTAGAGAAATTAAGAATTTACTTACCGGTAATTCTGTTTCTCGTAGTCCGTAGTGGATGCTGGGCGCCCATCCCAAGTGCGGTCTATCTGCAATACTTGTACATAGTTATTGTTAACTAAATCGGGTTATTGTTGAGCCATCTGTTGAGAGGCTCTATCGTTTCATACTGTTAACTGTGTTTCATATCACGAGTTGTTCGGTGTGATTGGTGTGGCTGGTATGAGTCTTACCCGGGATTCAAAGTCCTTCCTTATTGTGTACGCTCGTCCGGGCACAGTACCTAACTGAGGCTTGGAGGAGGGTCATAGTGGGAGGAGCCAGTGCACACCAGGTAGTCTAAGATCTTTCTAGAGTGCCCAGCCTCCTTCGGAGCCCGCTATTCCCCATGGTCCTTACGGAGTTCCCAGCATCCACTACGGACTACGAGAAACAGAATTACCGGTAAGTAAATTCTTAATTTCTCCTAGTCCGTAGAGGATGCTGGGGTCCACTTCATGACCATGGGGTATAGATGGTTCCGCAGGAGCCATGGGCACTCAAGACTTTTCAATGGGTGTGAAATGGCTCCTCCCTCTATGCCCCTCCTCCAGACCTCAGTTATAGGAACTGTGCCCAGAGAGACGGACATTTCGAGGAAAGGATTTACTTTAATATTAGTGGTGAGATACATACCAGCTCACACCTCAGCCATGCCGCACAACATGGCATTCAACATCACACACACCAACAGGCATGAACTAATTACAGCAACATGTTGAAACTAATATAACACAACTTGTGTAACTGTAATAACAAAACTGCAGGTAAAGTACGCACTGGGACTGGCACCCAGCATCCTCTACGGACTAGGAGAAAAGGATTTACCGGTAGGTATCAAAATCCTGTTTTCTCATACGTCCTAGGGGATGCTGGGGTCCCCTTCATGACCATGGGGTTTATACCAAAGCTCCAGTACGGGCGGGAGAGTGCGGATGACCCTGCAGTACCGATTGACCGAACTTGAGGTCTTCATCGGCCAAGGTGTCAAACTTGTAGAATTTTGCAAATGTGTTTGACCCCGGCCAAGTAGCTGCTCTGCAAAGTTGTAATGCCGAGACCCCCCGGGCAGCCGCCCAGGATGAGCCCACCTTCCTAGTGGAATGGGCCTTCACCGACGTCGGTAACAGTAATCCAGCCGTAGTATGAGCGTGCTGAATCGTACCTCTGATCCAACGCGCAATAGTCTGCTTGGAAGCAGGACACCCAATCTTGTTGGGAGCATACAGGACAAACAAAGACTCTGTTTTCCGTATCTGAGCTGTTCTAGTGACATAAATCTTCAAAGCACTAACCACATCTAGATACTTTGACTCAGTGAACGTGTCAGTAGCCACTGGCACCACAATAGGTTGGTTTATGTGGAAAGATGAAACCACCTTCGGAAGAAAATGTTGACGAGTTCTCAACTCTGCCCTATCTTCATGAAAGATCAGGTAAGGGCTCTTGTGAGACAAGGCCCCTAATTCAGACACCCACTATGCGGATGCCAACGCCAAAATCATCACCACTTTCCAAGTGAGAAACTTCAACTCTGTCTCTTGTAGAGGCTCAAACCAATCCGATTGAAGGAACTGCAACACCACGTTAAGGTCCCATGGTGCCACTGGAGGCACAAATGGAGGCTGGATGTGCAGAACCCCTTTCACGAAGGTCTGAACCTCTGGAAGAGAGGCCAGTTGTTTTGGAAGAACACTGACAAAGCCGAAATCTGGACCTTGATTGACCCCAATCAGAGGCCCGCCTCCACACCAGCTTGCAGAAAATGGAGAAAACGTCCCAACTGAAACTCTTCCGTAGGAGCCTTCTTGGATTCACACCAAGACACATATTTTCTCCAAATACGGTGGTAATGTTTCGACATTACTCCTTTCCTGGCCTGAATAAGGGTGGGGATGACTTCCTTGGGAATACCTTTTCGGGCTAGGATCTGGCGCTCCACAGCCATGCCGTCAAACGTAGCACGGTAAGTCTTGATACACGCATGGCCCCTGCTGCAGCAGGTCCTCGGGAAGGGGAAGAGGCTGAGGATCTTCTATGAGCAACTCCTGAAGATCTGGGTACCAAGCCCACCTTGGCCAGTCTGGGGCAATGAAGATTGCTCGAACTCTTGTTCTTCTTATGATCCTGAGAACTTTTGGGATCAGTGGAAGTGGAGGGAAGACATACACTGCCCGGAATGCCCACTGGGTCACTAGCGCTTCCACTGTTATTGCTTGAGGGTCTCTCGACCTGGAACAATATTTCTGAAGCTTCTTGTTGAGATGAGATGCCATCATGTCTACTTGAGGAACTCCCCAAAGACTTGTCACCTCTGCGAAGACTTCTTGGTGAAGGCCACATTCTCCTGGATGGAGATCGTGTCTGCTGAGGAAGTCTGCTTCCCAGTGTCTACTCCCGGAATGAAAATTGCCGACAGAGCCTTTACATGTCTTCTGCCCAGAGGAGGATCTTCGTCACCTCTGCCATTGCTGCTCTGCTTTTCGTTCCGCCCTGCCTGTTTATGTACGCGACTGCTGTTACATTGTCCGACTGGATCTGCTCGGGATGATCTTGAAAAAGATGTACCGCTTGTTGAAGGCCGTTGTAAATGGCTCTCATTTCCAGCACGTTTATGTGAAGGCAGGCTTCCTGACTTGACCATTTTCCTTGGAAGCTTTCCCCCTGAGTGACAGCTCCCCAGCCTCAGAGACTTGCATCCGTGGTTACCAGGACCCAGTCCTGAATTCCGAACCTGCGTCCCTCTAGTAAGTGAGAACTGTGTAGCCACCACAGGAGCGAAATCCTGGCTTGTGATGACAGGATTATCTTCCGGTGCATGTGTAGGTGGGATCCCGAACCTGCCAAACTGTATGGCCTCGTAGGCCGCCACCATCTTCCCCAACAACCGAATGCACTGATGGATCGGACACACTTGATCGTTTCAATATCTGTTTTACCATTTTCTGGATTTCCAGAGCCTTTTCCACCGGAAGAAATACTCTCTGAACTTCTGTGTCCAGAATCATCCCGAGAAAAGACAATCTTGTCGTCGGTTCCAACTGTGACTTTGGATAATTTATGATCCAACCGTGTTGTTGGAGTACTGACAGGGAGAGTGTGATGTTTTGTAACAACTGTTCCCTGGATCTCGCCTTTATCAGGAGATCGTCTAGATAAGGAATTATATTGACTCCTTTTTAACGCAGGAGAAGCATCATCTCCGCCATCACCTTGGTGAATACCCTCGGCGCCGTGGAGAGACCGAAAGGTAACGTCTGGAATTGGTAATGGCAATCCTGAACCGCGAATCTCAGATAAGCCTGGTGAGGAGGGTAAATGGGAACATGCAGGTAAGCATCTTTTATGTCTACAGACATCATGTAGTCCCCCTCCTCCAGACTGGAAATCACTGCCCTCAGTGATTCCATGTTGAACTTGAATCGTTTCAAGTAGAGATTCAGATTTTTTAGGTTTAGGATCGGTCTGACCGAGCCGTCCGGCTTCGGAACTACAAAAAGGCTTGAATAAAACCCCTCCCCTTGTTGTGACAAAGGTACCAGGACTATGACCTGATCCTGACATAATTTCTGGATTGCCGCTGTTACTGCTTCCCTTTCCGGAAGAGAAGCTGGCAAGGTCGATTTGAAAAATCGGCATGGGGGAACGTCTTGAAACTCCAGCTTGTACTCCTGGGATACTATCTGCAAAACCCAGGGGTCCAGGCCAGACAGAATCCAACCTTGGCTGAACAGTTTGAGACATGCCCCCACCCGAGCGGCCTCCCGCAAAGGAGCTCCAGCGTCATGCTGAAGATTTGGCAGAAGTAGGGGTAGACTTCTGCTCCTGGGAACCTGGAGCCGCTGTGGACTTCTTTCCCTTTTCCCTTTCCCTACCTGCAAAGAAGGGGGAAACCTCTTGCTTTTTTCTATTTATTGGGCCGAAATGACTGAATGTGCAGGTGATATGTCTTTTTTGCCGGTGCAGGCGCAGAGGGCAAAAATGTCGACTTACCTGCGGTAGCCACCGAGACTAACGCATCCAGTCCATCACCAAATAAGGCCTCACCTTTATATGGGAGAGCCTCCATATTTCTTTTGGAATCTGCATCCGCGTTCCACTGACGAATCCACAACGCCCGCCGAGCCGATACTGCCATGATAGCGTCTTGTGAACTCAAGAGTCCAATATCTTTCATCGCTTCTAGCATGTATGCGGCAGCGTCTTTGATATTCCCTAACTTAAGGAGTATCTCATCTTTATCAACCGTGTCAATTTCTGATGACACGCTTTCTGGCCATTTTTCAGTAGCTCGACTCACCCACGGCAAGCAATTGTGGGCCTGAGCAGCGTACCATTGGCAACATAAATGGATTTTAATGTAGTCTCCATTTTGCGGTCTGCTGGCTCCTTTAGTGAAGCCGTGCCAGGTGCAGGGAGAATTACCTTCTTTGTCAACCTGGACAGAGCACTGTCTAACACAGGGGGTGACTCTTATTTTTTCCTGTCCTCCACCGGGAAAGGATAAGCTATCTGAATTCTCTTAGGAATACGAAATTTCTTATCGGGATTCACCCACATCCCTTCAAAGAGAGTATTAAGCTCGTGGGAAGGAGGGAAAGTGACCTTGGATTTCTTTTCTTTATAGAAATAAGCCTTCTCTTGAGGTACAGGAGTGGCTTCCGTGACTTCCAGAACTTCCCTTATAGCTACAATCATATATTGTATATTTTTTGCCAATTTATGATCTATTTCTCTGGAGTCACTATCGTCGACACAAGAATCCGTGTCCGTGTCGGTATCAGTATTCACAATATTCGCAAATGGTCTCTTATGTGACCCAGAGGGGTCACCTGCGGATGAAAGAACAGAGCCCTCCTCCGAGATTTTTCACATAATATTTATACTGGCGGGGGTAGGGCTGTGCCTTGGCATCTTATGCCCCCTTTTATCCAGTTTACAAGGTTATTTGCTGCCCAGGGAGCCCACCCCCCCCAGCGCCCTGCACCCTACAGTGCCTGTGTATGTTTGGGCAGCAATGGCGCGCTGCGCTCCCGCCAGTCGCGCGGTACCTCAGCCGTCACTTTGCTTGATTGAAGATCTGTCTTCATACACTCACCTGTCTTCTGACTTCTGGCTCTGTGAGGGGGGTGACGGCGTGCTGTGGGAGTGAGCATCTAGACACGGCTAGCGTTCAGTTCCCTTCAGGAGCTAATGGTGTCCTGTCAGCCAGAAGCAGAGCCATGAAACTCTTTAGGAAGTTGGTTCCTACTTCTGCCCCCTCAGTCCCACGAAGCAGGGAGTCTGTTGCCAACAGTTCTCCCTGAAAATAAAAAACCTAACATAAGTCTTTTCAGAGAAACTCAGTAGAGCTCCTCAGAGTGCATCCAGTCTGCCTGGGCACATTTCTAAAACTGAGGTCTGGAGGAGGGGCATAGAGGGAGGAGCCAGTTCACACCCATTGAAAAGTCTTAAGAGTGCCCATGGCTCCAGCGGAATCGTCTATACCCCATGGTCATGAAGTGGACCCCAGCATCCTCTAGGTTGTATGAGAAACTTACTGTATTAATGTAATGTCCCCAGTAACAACGTAAAGTACAGTACATAGACATCAGATTCACATTACAGTTTCCAGATCGCTGGCTGTTGGATGGTAAAATTTAAAACGTATTAGGAGATAATTTGCGAGGCGGTGGGGGAGATATTTTGACTGCCATGGGGTCTCTACAGAGTTTAAACCGGCATTGGGTAATGCACACGCACACCCAGGCCTGGCCCAAGCCCAATTTATTTATAAGCGAACATATACTTCTGCACCCCCCCCATCCCAATACCTATGTACTGTATGTCATACCGACCTTGGCAGCGGTGAGCGAAAAATACAGAACATAACCTCAACAGCTATAGTTACAGTCAGAAAGTGGGCACAGGACGGGGAGGCAGAGGGTCCAATCACTTTTCTCTACATCAGGGGTGGGGACCCTCCGGCCCGCGGGCCGTATAAGGCCCGCAAAGCTGTTTGTTCCAGCCTACCCACTTGTGTGTCAGCGAGACACGCCGCCGCTCAGTCCGGCGGCGGCGTGTCTCAGCTGTCAGGGTAGGGAAGAGAGCGCAGCTATATGTCCGGAGGCAGCGGTGGGTAGGATCTCAAACCAGCCGCCGGTTCGTGAGCCAATCAGAGCTCGTGGACAGGCAGTCAATCAGGAGCCGCCGCTGACGGTCCACGAGCCGGCGGCTGGTTTGAGATCCTACACGCCGCCGCCGCACGACATAGCCGCGCTTTCCTCCCTGCCCTGACCCCCTGACAGCTGAGACACGCCGCCGCTGGACGGAACAGCAGCCAGACGGAGCAGCAGCAGCTGTGACCAGCACAGTGGGGTGGGGGGGCATTTGTGTATCTGGAACTGTGGGGGCATTTATGTATATGGCACTGTGGGGGCATTTATGTATATGGCACTGTGGCAGCATATGTGTATCTGGCACTGTGGCAGCATATATGTATCTGGCACTGTGGGGGCATTTGTGTATCTGGCACTGTGGCGGCATATGTGTATCTGGTACTGTGGGGGCATTTATGTATCTGGCACTGTGGGGCCATTTATGTATCTGGCACTGTGGGGGCATTTGTGTACCTGGCACTGGGGGGCATTTGTGTATCTGGCACTGTGGCGGCATATGTGTATCTGGCACTGCACTATTGGGGGCATATGTATATCACGTCCCATTTTAATTGGCCACACCCAGTACCTCTAAGGGACATAATTACTGGGGGGCAGGGTCATTTTTAAGTTGAACATTTTTGTGTGGTCCCAGAAGGATTTTATAAATATCCAAATGGCCCTTGGTAGAAAAAGGGTTCCCCACCCCTGCTCTACATAGTGTATACATTACAGTTCAGTATATTGGCCCTCATTCCGAGTCGTTCGCTCGGTATATTTCATCGCATCGCAGTGAAATTCCGCTTAGTACGCATGCGCAATATTCGCACTGCGACTGCGCCAAGTAATTTAACAATGAAGATAGTATTTTTACTCACGGCTTTTTCTTCGCTCCGGCGATCGTAATGTGATTGACAGGAAATGGGTGTTACTGGGCGGAAACACGGCGTTTCAGGGGCGTGTGGTTAAAAACGCTACCGTTTCCGGAAAAAACGCAGGAGTGGCCGGAGAAACGGAGGAGTGTCTGGGCGAACGCTGGGTGTGTTTATGACGTCAAACCAGGAACGACAAGCACTGAACTGATCGCAGATGCCGAGTAAGTCTGAAGCTACTCTGAAACTGCTAAGTAGTTTGTAATCGCAATATTGCGAATACATCGGTCGCAATTTTAAGAAGCTAAGATTCACTCCCAGTAGGCGGCGGCTTAGCGTGTGTAACTCTGCTAAAATCGCCTTGCGAGCGATCAACTCGGAATGAGGGCCCTTGTTATAGTTTGTAAAAGGAATAGTTGGGAAATTTGGAACTACTGATGTACAAAACTGTAACATAGAATGGAGCAGGATTAAAGAAATAAAATTGGTGCCACCCAAATTGGTTCATGGAAAAAAAAGCTCCTCCCACTCCATAGCGTAATAACGGAGGTTCAGCCTGGGTAGGCGCGGACACATAGACATATTATAGGTTCTGAACTGCCTGCATAAATCTCTCTGCCCGCTGACCTGATAAAACTCACAGTGTCGTCAAAATGCAGATCTGTTTTCACCATGTAGTTACCTGGTTTTATCATGTATATGATTGGACAGATGCGCCGGGTACTCGCCATCGCCTGCCTGTCACCTTTCCCCCATAATATCTGTATGAACTTCCAAAAATAGGAGAATTACCCATTTATATTCTCCGTATTCCACGTGGATCGTGAAGTATGAAAAAGTTAAAAAAATGAAGAAAAACAAACATTGGTCATTGGTCGACCTAATGACCGTATCCCCTCTAAACTGTGGGGCTACTAACCTATAATGCCAAAGAGGAAATACCCCCAAATGGCAAAACTTGGCTGGATTACCATCAATGAATATACAATAGGTGTTTAACAACTGGTAACCTGGAGGTGAAATGTTTTATCCGGCAGGGAAATGGCTGCGTTTTGCAGGCGCACCGTAATATTTCAGATAGACCAAGCTCTTTCAAATTTCTAGAAGATTGTAATTTATACTTAATTACTCAGGTGAGGACGGGTGTTCTACCAGATTAGCATATTCCATGTCTGCAGCTTCTCATATAACTAATTGCACTCTGACTGTTTTAAAAAAATATTAAGTATTCAACTTTCTGGTCCATAGACCCCAAGTGTGCAGATTTCCATCTCCAGATATTTCCGCCTAATGAATAAAGCAATTTCTGGAGACCTATTTCTTTCGGATACGTTTCATGAAATAACCATAGCATTATCATCCCAGGAACCGCCAATGTTTGCAGATCTCCACAATGGCATCCCTTCACGGGTCATTAAAGACCCAGTACGCCTCTCTTGCTTCACACTCGGTGCCCACACACGGATGGCATTCTGTTCCATTAAATAAATGATAAATAATACTGTCCTGGAGGCTGAAGTTATATACAGAAATAATTACAGTAACTGGTTGGAAAAGAATGGTTGTTGCTTCTTTCTTTTAGATAATAAATCTCCGCATGGACAACTGTTAATGTATATTATCTATATAGTTACTGTACTTCAGCACTTTGTGATCTTTGCTAGAGACAGCAGAAATAATGCTTGCTGGTGACTAACGCACTGGAAAATAAGCAGCGTTATCTCTGGGTTCCTAATTTATTGTCAGCATACGAGCAGGGATGCTGAGAAGACCTGGGGGCCTGGGTACTCAGGGGGCGTGACCAAATATGGGAGGAGTGGCCACATGCCCTCCACAAAAAAGAAAAAGGGAAAATACTTTGCGCATATAGCACCACACGCTGTAAAGGTGTAAAGTGATCCGTGTGCAAATCACAACAGGATTCTGGAGCGCTGTAGAAGTGTGACTTTACTACTAGTAAGTTGCAGCAGCACTTCCTGTATAACAAAAACTTTGGGGTATATTTACTAAGCTCCCGATTTTGTCCGATTTGGTGTTTTTTCTTCAAAGTGTCATCTCGGGAATTTACTAAGCACAAATCTCGGATGAGGGCATTCGTATTTTTATTACGGCTGTATATTAAAAATACGAATGAATACACCATCGGTCAAACGCGGCTGTTTAGATCTAGAACTCGGTCATTTACTAAGAATTCGTATTTGAAATCTCTACCGTGAAAATGGATTTGCGGCCGGAAAAAATTACTAATCGTACAAAAAGCCTAAAAAAAAGTAGACCTGCTTTTGAGAAGCGTGTTTACATGTGTTGTCAATTCTACATTAGTCACACCTGACTTTTTGGACCTTTAAAAGGGACTCAAGCACATTTTTCACCACTCTCAATCTGAAATGGCTGCTACTGTGTGTAGTACTGCTGTCTTGTTTGCTGGGGGATACCTGACACTGCTCCATGAGGCTACAATAAACCCAGGCCAGGAAAATCAACAGGGTAAGCAGGTTGTACATGTTCCGCGTAGGCTGGCCATGGCTTGTTTTTTTAGTGGGACTTTAAACGATAACAAAATTGCTGATGACCATGTTATACAGATGCTCAGACTAAATGTAATAAATTTTTTCCCTCTGTATGACTTTGTCAAACTGACCCTAGACCCTGAGACAGTACGCTCTCGCTCTGTCTCAGGCCTGCACAAACTCCTGGCTGTGTTGCACTTATGGCTACCGGCAGCTTCCAGCCTGTGACTGGCAATGTAATTAGTATCTCACAGGCCACCTTTTAAAAATATATAATTCAGGTGAGTTAAAATAAGATTTTACTCACCGGTAAATCTATTTCTCGTAGTCCGTAGTGGATGCTGGGTACTCAGTAAGGACCATGGGGAATAGACGGGCTCCGCAGGAGACTGGGCACTCTTAAAAGAAAGATTAGGTACTACATCTGGTGTGCACTGGCTCCTCCCTCTATGCCCCTCCTCCAGACCTCAGTTAAGGAAACTGTGCCCGGAAGAGCTGACATTACTAGGAAAGGATTTGGAATCCAGGGTAAGACTCATACCAGCCACACCAATCACACTGTGCAACTTGTGATAACTATACCCAGTTAACAGTATGAACAACAACTCAGCCTCATTTAACAGATGGCTCATAACAAAACCCTATAGTTAAGCAATAACTATATACATGTATTGCAGAAAGTCCGCACTTGGGACGGGCTCCCAGCATCCACTACGGACTACGAGAAATAGATTTACCGGTGAGTAAAATCTTATTTTCTCTGACGTCCTAGTGGATGCTGGGTACTCGGTAAGGACCATGGGGATTATACCAAAGCTCCCAAACGGGCGGGAGAGTGCGGATGACTCTGCAGCACCGAATGAGCAAACTCAAGGTCCTCCTCAGCCAGGGTATCAAACTTGTAGAATTTTGCAAAAGTGTTTGATCCCGACCAAGTAGCAGCTCGGCAAAGTTGTAAAGCCGAGACCCCTCGGGCAGCCGCCCAAGAAGAGCCCACCTTCCTCGTGGAATGGGCTTTTACTGATTTAGGATGCGGCAGTCCAGCCGCAGAATGAGCCTGCTGAATCGTGCTACAGATCCAGCGAGCAATAGTCTGCTTAGAAGCAGGAGCACCCAGCTTGTTGGGTGCATACAGGATAAACAGCGAGTCGGTTTTCCTGACTCTAGCCGTCCTGGAAACATAGATTTTTAGGGCCCGGACTACGTCCAGCAACTTGGAATCCTCCAAGTCCCGAGTAGCCGCAGGCACCACAATAGGTTGGTTTAAATGAAACGCTGATACCACCTTTGGGAGAAATTGGGGACGAGTCCTCAATTCTGCCCTGTCCATATGGAAAATCAGATAAGGGCTTTTACAGGACAAAGCCGCCAATTCTGACACACGCCTAGCTGAGGCCAAGGCCAACAGCATGACTACCTTCCACGTGAGATACTTCAACTCCACGGTCTGAAGTGGCTCAAACCAATGTGATTTAAGGAAATTCAACACTACGTTGAGATCCCAAGGTGCCACCGGAGGCAAAAAAGGGGGCTGAATATGCAGCACTCCCTTAACAAACGTCTGAACTTCAGGCAGTGAAGCCAGTTCTTTTTGAAAGAAAATAGACAGGGCCGAAATCTGGACTTTAATGGATCCCAATTTTAGGCCCATAGTCACTCCTGACTGTAGGAAGTGCAGAAATCGACCCAGCTGAAATTCCTCTGTTGGGGCCTTCACGGCCTCACACCAAGCAACATATTTTCGCCATATGCGGTGATAATGTTTTGCTGTCACATCCTTCCTAGCCTTTATCAGCGTAGGAATGACTTCAACCGGAATGCCCTTTTCCATTAGGATCCGGCGTTCAACCGCCATGCCGTCAAACGCAGCCGCGGTAAGTCTTGGAACAGACAGGGCCCCTGCTGTAGCAGGTCCTGTCGGAGCGGCAGAGGCCAAGGGTCCTCTGAGATAATTTCTTGTAGTTCCGGGTACCAAGTTCTTCTTGGCCAATCCGGAACTATGAGTATAGTTCTTACTCCTCTCTTTCTTATTATCCTCAGCACCTTTGGTATGAGAGGAAGAGGAGGGAACGCATAAACCGACTGGTACACCCACAGTGTCACTAGAGCGTCCACAGCTATCGCCTGAGGGTCCCTTGACCTGGCGCAATATCTTTTTAGCTTTTTGTTGAGGCGGGACGCCATCATGTCCACCTGTGGCCTTTCCCAACGATTTACAATCAGCTGGAAGACTTCTGGATGAAGTCCCCACTCTCCCGGGTGGAGGTCGTGCCTGCTGAGGAAGTCTGCTTCCCAGTTGTCCACTCCCGGAATGAACACTGCTGACAGTGCTAGCACGTGATTCTCCGCCCATTGGAGAATCCTTGTGGCTTCTGCCATCGCCATCCTGCTTTTTGTGCCACCCTGTAGGTTTACAAGGGCGACAGCCGTGATGTTGTCTGACTGAATCAGCACCGTCTGGTTTTGAAGCAGGGGTTCTGCTTGACTTAGGGCATTGTAAATGGCCCTTAGTTCCAGAATATTTATGTGTAGGGAAGTCTCCTGACTCGACCATTGTCCTTGGAAGTTTCTTCCCTGAGTGACTGCCCCCCAACCTCGGAGGCTTGCATCCGTGGTCACCAGGACCCAGTCCTGAATGCCGAATCTGCGGCCCTCGAGAAGATGAGCACTCTGCAGCCACCACAGCAGAGACACCCTGGCCCTCAGGGACAGGGTGATCAGCCGATGCATCTGAAGATGCGATCCGGACCACTTGTCTAACAGATCCCACTGAAAGATCCTTGCATGGAACCTGCCGAAGGGAATTGCTTCGTAAGAAGCTACCATCTTTCCCAGGACTCGCGTGCAGTGATGCACCGACACCTGTTTTGGTTTCAGGAGGTCTCTGACCAGAGAGGACAACTCCTTGGCCTTCTCCTCCGGGAGAAACACCTTCTTCTGTTCTGTGTCCAGAATCATGCCCAAGAACAGCAGACGCGTCGTAGGAACCAGCTGCGACTTTGGGATATTCAGAATCCAGCCGTGCTGTTGTAGCACTTCCTGAGATAGTGCTACTCCGACCAACAACTGCTCCTTGGACCTTGCCTTTATAAGGAGATCGTCCAAGTACGGGATAATTATAACTCCCTTCTTTCGAAGGAGTATCATCATTTCGGCCATTACTTTGGTAAATACCCACGGTGCCGTGGACAGACCAAACGGCAACGTCTGGAACTGGTAATGGCAGTCCTGTACCACAAACCTGAGGTACTCCTGGTGAGGTGGGTAAATGAGGACATGTAGGTAAGCATCCTTGATGTCCAGTGACACCATAAAATCCCCCTCTTCCAGGCTTGCAATAACCACCCTGAGCGATTCCATTTTGAACTTGAACTTCCTTATATAAGTGTTCAAGGATTTCAAATTTAGAATGGGTCTTACCGAACCGTCTGGTTTCGGTACCACAAACATTGTGGAATAGTAACCCCGTCCCTGCTGAAGGAGGGGAACTTTGATTATCACCTGCTGAAGGTAAAGCTTGTGAATTGCAGCCAGTACTACCTACCTTTCCATGGGAGTAGCTGGCAAGGCTGATTTTAGGTAACGGCGAGGGGGAGACGTCTCGAACTCCAGTTTTTATCCCTGAGATACCACTTGTAGAACCCAGAGATCCACCTGTGAGCGAACCCACTGGTCGCTGAAGTTCCGGAGACGGGCCCCCACCGCACCTGGCTCCACTTGTGGAGCCCCAGCGTCATGCGGTGGACTTAGTGGAAGCAGGGGAGGATTTTTGTTCCTGGGAACTGGCTGTCTGGTGCAGCTTTTTCCCTCTACCCCTGCCTCTGGGCAGAAAGGACGCGCCTCTGACCCGCTTGCCTTTCTGAGGCCGAAAGGACTGTACTTGATAATACGGTGCTTTCTTAGGCTGTGAGGGAACCTGAGGTAAAAAAGTCGACTTCCCAGCTGTTGCTGTGGATACGAGGTCCGAGAGACCGTCCCCAAACAATTCCTCACCCTTATAAGGCAAAACTTCCATGTGCCTTTTAGAATCTGCATCACCTGTCCACTGCCGAGTCCATAATACTCTCCTGGCAGAAATGGACATTGCATTAATTCTAGATGCCAGCCGGCAAATATCCCTCTGTGCATCTCTCATATATAAGACTACGTCTTTAATAGCTCTATGGTTAGCAAAATAGTATCCCTGTCAAGGGAATCAATGTTATCTGACAGGGAATCAGACCAAGCTGCTGCAGCACTACACATCCATGCTGAAGCAATAGCAGGTCTCAGTATAGTACCTGAGTGTGTATACACAGACTTCAGGATAGCCTCCTGCTTTCTATCTGCAGGCTCCTTTAAGGCGGCCGTATCCTGAGACGGCAGTGCCACCTTTTTTGATAAGCGTGTGAGCGCCTTGTCCACCCTAGGGGATGTTTCCCAACGCAACCTGTCCGTTGGCGGGAAAGGGTACGCCAGTAGTAACCTCTTAGAAATCACTAATTTCTTATCTGGGGAACACCACGCTTCTTCACACAATTCATTTAACTCATCAGATGGGGGAAAAGTCACTGGCTGCTTTTTCTCCCCAAACATAATACCCTTTTTAGTGGTAACCGGGTTAATATCAGAAATGTGCAACACATTTTTCATTGCCGTAATCATGCATCGGATGGCCCTTGTGGATTGTACATTTGTCTCATCCTCATCTACACTGGAGTCAGACTCCGTGTCGACATCTGTGTCTGCCATCTGAGGTAGCGGGCGTTTTTGAGCCCCTGATGGCCTCTGAGATGCCTGGGCAGGCGCGGGCTGAGATGCCGGCTGTCCCAAAGCTGCGTCATCGAACCTTTTATGCAAGGAGTTGACACTGTCGGTTAATACCTTCCACATATCCATCCACTCTGGTGTCGGCCCCGCAGGGGGCGACATCACACTTATCGGCACCTGCTCCGCCTCCACGTAAGCGTCCTCCTCAAACATGTCGACACAGCCGTACCGACACACCGCACACACACACACACACACACACACACACACACACACACACACACACACACACACACACACACACGGAATGCTCTGACTGAGGACAGGACCCCACAAAGTCCTTTGGGGAGACAGAGAGAGAGTATGCCAGCACACACCAGAGCACTATTTATAACAGAGGGATTTACACTAATACAAAGTGAAATTTCCCCCAATAGCTGCTTATATTACCTTTTTGCGCCTAAATTTATGTGCCCCCCCTCTCTTTTTTACCCTTCTCATAGTGAATACTGCAGGGGAGAGCCTGGGGAGCGTCCTTCCAGCGGAGCTGTGAAGAGAAAATGGCGCTGGCTGTGCTGAGGAAGATAGCCCCGCCCCTTCAGCAGCAGGCTTCTCCCGCTTTTTTAATAATATTTATGGCGGGGGATTAGGCACATATACAGTTTATAACTGTATTATTACATTTTGCCAACCAAGGTATACATATTGCAGCCCAGGGCGCCCCCCCCCCCCCCCCCCAGCGCCCTACACCCACCAGTGACCGGAGCGTGTGGTGTGCTGTGGGAGCAATGGCGCACAGCTGCAGTGCTGTGCGCTACCTTATTGAAGACCGGAGTCTTCAGCCGCCAATTTTCTCCTGGAATCTTCCATCTTCTGGCTCTGCAAGGGGGACGGCGGCGCGGCTCCGGGAACGGACGATCGAGGTCGGGCCCTGTGTTCGATCCCTCTGGAGCTAATGGTGTCCAGTAGCCTTAGAAGCACAAGCTAGCTGCAAGCAGGTAGGTTTGCTTCTCTCCCCTCAGTCCCTCGTAGCAGTGAGTCTGTTGCCAGCATATCTCACTGAAAATAAAAAACCTAACAAATACTTTCTTTTTTAGTGAGCTCAGGAGAGCCCACTAAGTGCATCCAGCTCTGGCCGGGCACAGATTCTAACTGAGGTCTGGAGGAGGGGCATAGAGGGAGGAGCCAGTGCACACCAGATGTAGTACCTAATCTTTCTTTTAAGAGTGCCCAGTCTCCTGCGGAGCCCGTCTATTCCCCATGGTCCTTACGGAGTACCCAGCATCCACTAGGACGTCAGAGAAAACATACATACACGTCTATGTCTAAGTGGAGCTTCTGTAATGTAATAGAAAACAGTATTGTATTGATTACAGGTCATGACACTCAACTTTAATTTTTGAATGGCCACTCAGGTTTTGGATGTCTTGGATGGCTACATAGATGCCTCTCTCTGCTTCCCTACCCAGGAGTCGCAGTGGCATGCAGTCAGGGTAGCTTTATCTGATCTTGCGGCCATGGACAATGTGCTGGGTGCCATAGATTAGACACATGTTGAGCTGAGGACACCTAGGGGCAGGCAATATATTTCTAACAATCCACATCTGGCCCAAGACACTAATGTGCATGTGGTTTGTGGAGCTAATTAAACAATACACATATTGCGTGTTCACAATTTATTAATTTTAACACACAACTTTTTGAGACCAATCTTAAAGAAAAAACACTGTAATGGTCAATATATTCTGACCGAACATTATTATTATTTTTTTTTTTGTGTGCTGGGTGCCGAGGATTGTGCTGGCTCGTTGGTGCGGGTTCGACTTGAGCGTCGGACTGGGGAATGAACTGGGGTGTGGCTTGGTGTCGTTGTCCCAGAACTAGATGTGGCATGGTGTGATGCCAACACACTAAGGCTTTGACTTAGATTGTTCAAGCTTGCTGTGAGCTGAGTGTTAGCGGCAGTGTTGTTAGCTATCATGCGTGAGAGGTTGTCGTTGATCATTTGGTTGTGTTGTATGATCTGTATAAGTGATTGTTGCTGCCGCTGCTGATCATCCAAGATGCGTTGGAGGTTTGACTGCATTTGGGTGTTGTCTGCCCTCATCTGTTTCATGGAGTTAGCGATTCGGCCCACCTGCACTATAAGTCTGCCTGAGTTGCGACTCAGTCTAGGCAAATGATGGGGCAGACTTGACAGGTATTGGCTGTGGGTGTTGAGGCTTGCTCAGTATTGCGCCTGTTGTGACGACCAACGGCTCCAAAACTCAGGGCCCATTTGTGTGTCAACTTGTGTTGTGCTCAATTGGGGGCTGTGGGATGTTTGGGGTGGTTGGGGTATGTCCTGCGGCGTGGTTGTCTGAGTCGGATCGATGGGCTGCAGGTGGAGTGTGAAGGTCTCCTGGTCACGTTCCTGCTGGGCATCCTCGGTGATGATGCCTGGGTCTGTATGGGGTTGAAGATAGCCACTATTTAGTAAATATGTAGCATTGGTCTTCCTATAGCTTTACCTCAACATGCATTACTTCTTAATATTAATGTTGTAATTGCTAAATAGATTGTGGCATAAACTTAACTATGTTGCTCACCTTTTTTTTAAAATATGTGGCTTCTAACGTTCACTACTCATTTGTTTGTTTTTTGGGGGGAATAGTAGGATTCTGAGCCATAATTACTGTTTAAACACGAAGAACTCTAACAAATACAAAGTACTACATTTACATATTGGGTATAAAGCTTCCTTTGGAACAACACACACAATACAATAAATGTGTTGGCCAATACACTCATACATTGTTGAAGGCAGTCAGTGGTCTGCCAAAAACGAAAAAAAATATAGTGGCCTAAAATGTACACATTAACAATGGATGAAAAAGTATTAAGGTGCCCTATGTTTAGAAGTGGTGTTGTTGGCCATGCAAAACAATTGGATGAGACTTAACATTTCTGTTGTTTTTTTACTACAAAAATTATGTGTCAAAAATGTGTTGATATGGCCAACATCCCATCTGACAATTATCCATCTAAAAATACCTTAACACCATCTGCTTGTTGTTGTTGATTATTGCAAGGATGACTGGTCATTAGTGTATTTTAATTTTCGATGTACTAACAGTGGGGCAGATGTATAAACCTGGAGAAGGCATAAGGTAGTGAAAAACCAGTGATATGTGCAAGGTGAGAAAGGCACAAGGCAAACAGATCCAATATGTACATTAACAGTTGTGTTTATTTTGTACTGCTGCCTTTATCACCTTGCACATATCAGTGTTTTTTCACTTCCTTATGCCTTCTCCAGGTTAATAAATCAACAACACTGTTTGTTTACTTATTTACACGTAATTGTTATGTTTACTCACCAGACAACTGAGGGGATTGTGGATCCTCACTTTGGGGGCTGGCCAATAGAGCTAGTGGTGGCACGGCCGACACTGCGGAGATGCGCCGTTGGGGTGGTGATGCTGGTGCTGGAGCCTCAAGACGGCGTCTCTTGGGTGGCCTTGTTGCCACAGTAACCGAGCCCTGTGATGGGCGCCTTAGTGTAGGTGGATTTGCCGAAGAAGAACCTGTGTGATAAGATAATCATTAAAATTTTGTGTTTCTATGTGTTTGCAGAATATGTGTATACAGTTAAATCTTACCGGCGTTGCCACCATCTGCATCTCTTGGCAGTGTTGGATGTGGCCTGGCTGTGCTGCTTCTCTGGCGTACTGTAGAAATATGAAGAATGTCCTTATGAACATACTATTTTGGTGATATGTTTTTGCAAATTCCTTATTGTGATGTAAACATATGTGGTACCTGATGAGAATTAAACTAAACGATGCTTATGCTTTTCTGCCTGACGTCATTGGGTGCGTATTCTTTAAATTAGCATAAATTATGCAAAAAATACAATACACAAAGGCGCATAATGCAAACAATTATACTACTTAAAAACAAAACGTCGTAGCTTGACACAACCACAATATTGCACGCTAAGGTCCCAATTTTGGATAATAATAATAAAACACTAGACAAAAATATCTTGTAAAAATTAGAAACATCACAACCAAATATGCAAACAAAAACACATCAAGCACACAAAGGGCAACCCATAACAACACACAATAATCATAAATGAGATGAAATGTATTTACAAAAAACCTTTGTTAAAAAAAAAAAACAGTACATCAGGCCTGGCCAACCTGTGGCTCTCCAGATGTAGTGAAACTACACATCCCAGCATGCCTTGCCACAGTTTTAGCATTCCCTAATAGCAAAACTGTGGCAAGGCATGATGGGACTTGTAGTTTCACAACAGCTGGAGAGCCACTGGTTGGCCAGGCCTGCACTACATCACCAACACATTAGAAGAATGAACAAACTGACAACCACAATTAGCTAGAAGACATTTCAGACAACTAAGGACAAAGCACACATGTTTAAATTGTTTTTAAAAAACCACAAATAACTCACCATCCTGCCTTGGCCGATCCGAATCCCGGACATAAGTGGCACCAACCACTTCTTGCGGAATGAGTGCACGCACAGGCTCCTCCCAATCACTGTAAGATGCACGGAAGGGGTGTCCACCCCCGGTTTGGCGGGCCGATTTAGCCTCCTTGGCCATCTTCGCCTTGACACGGCGCTTTATGTCGTAAAAACGCTTACGGCACGTGTCCTCGGTCCGCCTCACCACACCCTCACTATTCACAGCCGCAATGACCTTCCCCCACAGAACACTCTTCCTGCGTGACGACACCTTTGCAGCATCATGGCCAAACAACTGCCGATGATGCCTCATCAGCTCCCGCACCAAAGCCATATTTTCAGCATAGCTAAATTTGACATTGCGGCCAGTCTTTGTAGTGGTGCGTGGCTGCGGAGCCACAACACCATCACTATCACTGGAGGCCGCAGCAGCAGCCACCCCCTCCTCCTCACTAACCTCCTCCACCTCACTAACCTCCTCCCTCTCACTCACCTCCTCCCTCTCACTCACCTCCTGCACCTCACTCACCTCCTCCCTCTCACTCACCTCCTCCACCTCACTCACCTCTGACTGGGACATAATCAGGACAAACAACAAATAACACTGAGAAAAAAAAACAATAAACACACTCCTCCACTACCACCACACACCACACACACACACACACACACACACACACACACACACACACACACACACACACACACACACTCACTCACTCACTCACAAACAATGACAATAGACGTTAAATAAAAAACAATGACAAAAAAGTAAACAAACTTTTAAATAACTACACAACAAGTATGACAAGACTACTTACACACACAGTACAGCACTCAACAATCGCAAAAAACCTCCTCAAATCCTCCACAAACTCCAAACAACTCTCCAACTCCTAACACACCTTCCTCTCTCCTCTCCACTAGCTAAACCCACGAGGTGCTGACGGTTTGGGGCGTTTTTATAGTAATGTGCACAGACACTCCTCCATCACGAATCAAACCAATCACGGACGAGTGACAAAAACGAAACTTAGGAAAAAAACGCGTCCGTGAACGGACAAACACTGCCGTAACCAAAATGTGACGCAGTCGTAAAAAAACCACATAACACGGCCGCAAAACCACTAAATCGGCCGCATTCTACCTTACAAAACTCCGAATGACATCGACATCGGAAAACACGAAAAAGAAAAATACGACAGCTTAGTAAATTAGTCGTAATAAATTCAAAAAGTTGCACAATTACACATTCGATGTCATTCGTGATGAATCTCACTCCAAATCGGTACAAATACGAATTTTAGTAAATATACCCCATAGCGTGTAACAAACACTTCCTGTATGATAAGTGGATAGCAGTGATGCAGTCTACATACAGCATACATCTACATCCTCCTTTCAATAAATAGAACAATAAAAAAGTACACCCACTTGATTCTAGCATCTACCTAACAAAGCTAAATATTTATCGTATATATTACCCTTTATGAGGTCTAAGAACACTGTACGCTATCTACGTAAGAAGTACCGTAAGGGTACGCAAGTTGCGTAACGATCGCTCAGCCGTAGGCTAGACGCTCAAGCGTCGCGTTCGCTCACGGCCCAGAGATCACAGGCAGGCACGCTATTGGCCGCTGACTAACGTAATGTTTCGCTATGGCGTAGCGGACGCTCGAGACCACAAGAAGATCACCAGCGGCGCAGACGCTCACAACGTTAAACCTTTATATCTATACCTTTAACAATGAGATACACAGTATACCTTAGTGTAGAGACAGGGTGTAAGTGCAACCTGGTGTAACCTGATTAACTACAAAGCTGTTTGAGCGTCACCGACGCTCAGAGAATACTTAACACTATAAGAAATACACAGATACCTGGGTTTAGGGTCCAAAGCCTATTATATGTATTATGACTATTATACTTGCAAAAAGAAACACAGTACAAATGATACACTACAATATAACAGAGACTACCTAACCAGATAACTACACCAGAAATACAATACAATACAATTACTATTTATGGGAAAATGGAAGGGGAAGAGGAGAAGAGAGAGATAGAGAGAAATGGCTCACGATAACATTAAATAAGAGACAACATGGTTGCAGATAAAACTACACATGTGAGAGACAATCGCTGCGCAGTTAGTCAATGCTGAATACCGCATGGGATGGAAGCTAGACTCCATTTTGAGAAAACTCCCATAATTCCAAAGACTGCACCACATGGCTGAAAGGGGGAGGGGAAGACATCCAGCAGCAGCCATTTTAGATTTGCAGGTCCAAACACATGGCACTCTCTACTACACCACAATCACATAGCAGAAAACACAAGACTCCATTTTATTCCAAAATGTCCAAGCCTCAAAACAATGCATATGTTCTGATTTTACAATTCCAAACAATCTAAATCACCTTTCAATCCAACTTCCTAGAACCATCTTATTAAATCTCCATAGGCAAACAAATACCACAAATGCTATGCTACAAGTTACATTCACACAGCTGCGCAAGCCTCACCATCCCCAAGCCATTTGTTTCTCCAAACCAACCACTCTATGCTTACCCATCATTCCACAACTACCCCACCACAAAACACACATTTAAAACTACTCTATGCCAATCAGCCATGAGATATTGAAATTATGATACTTAGCCTTTGTTTCCTGGAGGATCCAGCCATGCTTCTGAGCGCAGCCACATCACATCTGCTTCTCTGAGGCAAAACAGCAACACTGACTCTCACCTCCCCAGACAGGAACTACTCTTCCTGTGTGTCTGTTCCTGGGGGAGGGGTCTCTCTAGCTCCCTTGTATATGCTAATCAGGTTCAGCCCTGAAAACTTAGTAAAGGGTTGTCTTGATCATCCATTGTTCCCAACACAGTGATCCCAGCTTTTATACATATAATCATATCTATCCGCTGCAATGTCCCACAACAACACAACAGGCCTCAAACTAACCCACACCTCATTCTGCTTGCTTCAATACCAAACATGATGTGTTTATCTGGTTCGGTTCGAATGATACACATCCATGACATTAATTCATTAGCTAATTTTAAATCTCCATGATGTCTGGTGCTCGCTGCGCATATTTGCAAGTATAGCGACTTAAATGTGTGTGTAGTTTGAATGTTCTCTCTATGTAATATTTTTGACTTTGACAGTCCACCCTTTGGCAGTCACCAATAACTGCCATTTCCTAAAACATTTCAAAAAGAGAAAAATATATGTCATATGTAAATACATTTCTATGATTGGGTAAGGGAGGAGAGAAGAAGGTGGGAAAAAGGTATGACCTAGTGAGATAGCAGAAGTATGTATGTATGAATCCATGTTTGGGGGGTCATGTATCATCGTGCCGTACGTGTTGTACATCAAGCTTCGAGGTATTGCGAAGTATACATTTGAATTCCTTCTTATCCCGTACTAAGGGTCTGTGGATGGGCTGTCAAACTTTACCGAGCTCATTTCGGCTGTGGTTGTAACAAAATGGGGGAGCACATTTTAGTTGATGATACATGAATGGGGGAGGTATGTGATTGCTGATATCTGTGCCTGTATTCCCTATCGACTATGTGTGTCATTACCTGAGGGTTATAGAGATAAAAATAAAGAACACTTATGGAAAATGCAGTGGTATTCTATGTCAGGTTAATGTACATCTGTCGGTTGAAGTTTTGTTCGGTATCAGTTGAAAGTCGTCTTCTTTGCGCTGTTTTGCTCTTTAGGCGTGAGCAAAAAGCTTTGTCAATGCCATTAGATTTACAAAAAATGTTGGGCTAGCGTAAGTTTAAGAATACTAGGGAAACTGGGGATCCATGGCAAAGTTCATCAAATGTCCGTATCTCAAGTTGTCAAAACTTCTTCTTTGGTCTATTCGTTGTCTGTATAGCGTCTCGTCAACTTCCTCGTCCAAGGGGGTCTTTTTATCTTGGGGAAAAGCAGAAAAACAGGTGAAAGAAACGGACCGTATAACGGCATTTTCATCACATCATTGTTTCTATCATTGGGTCATAAATCAAATCCAGGTTAATTACAGTTTCCTCACTCCTTAGACTCATTACCTCAGGTAGTACTTTTCCAATATAACACAATCCTTCAGAGTTTGGGGCAAGCCGCTCATACGCCTTTCTCCCGCATATGAAATATGCATCATCGGGGAGAACATATGGGACGGAATATGTCATTACCATGTTACACATTTTCCATGTGAACTCTCCTAACCCTAATTCTCCCATCTGTTTAGTACACGTATCAGTTTGTACGATATGTGCACAGTATCCTGGTGATACTTCTCCAACTCTCGTAATCCTATTTCCTAAGGTATACCTATACCGGAAAGATTTTCCTCTACTGGCTATGTGGCGTACAAGCTCTGTATCTGTAGGCATTCTATCTGCTCTATGCGAAAAGGTCATGGTTTGGTTGCTCCATGACACTTCCCAATTTCCCGGCTTTCGGGGATTGGAGATGTTAAAACATATTAGGGACCTATCCACATGGTATTGGTGGAGCTTCAAACTAGGAGGGCTGGAGCTATTAAACCTCCTGTCCACCGGTCTCCCACCCTTTAGCTCAAGTACCTCCCCTACCGTTAAAGGAAATGGTACTAGCCCTGATTTACTATGACCCTGAGGTACTTGAGAGCATACCCAACAATCTGTTTTATTTAACACACTACCCACTAAGAAGTGATAGTCACTCAATGGATGCCGGTCCATATGGATATTAAAACTGGATTGGCATTTCTTTATGCATCCATCCTCTACCAGATTGTCACAGAGCCTACAGATACAATTTTCTTTTTGAAATAACAATCCTTCACAATTGTTTACAAATAACATGGTTGTTAGATCGTGCCCGGTACTCGCCTTTGCTTGGTGATTGGGTTGCTATTGGAAATTTACACCTCCGTCTCAGTCATCAGGACCTTTCTGGATCCTTTCTCGACCTCACTGGTACTCTCACCGAAACAGACTGTTCTGGTCAACATCATGGTCAACAGGAAAATCCATATCACAGTCTCTTGGGGCAAGTCCATCTTACAGGAGGAGAAAAGAAGAAATTTGTAAAGGGGGTATAAGAAATCAGTTTGAGGGGGAGAGAACTTGTTACGATAATAAGTTCTCTCGTCTTGTTGTTCTTCTTGTTCTGCTGTCCTCTCAAAGGTGCTGTCTCTCAGTCTTCGAAACGAACATTCTGGTGATGCAATATTCCTTCCTAACCGGCGATCTTTCTGTAAGGAGCAAAAATCTGGCATTACCATTGGTCCAACTGAGGGGTGACATACCATCTTTAAACCATGAAAACATGAGTGAGAAGAGAGAGAAAACAAAAAAAAACAAAAGAGATAGAGAACAATTCATATGCATATATATATTACATAACTCGACATTAACCATCAATAGGAAAAGAGAAACAAAGCATTTTTAAAACATTGTCAACATTAAGAAAACATTGTTAGATTATCAGGCTGTCATATCTACGTGTCTAATGGTCTCCTTGAGCAGTCCCTCCCCACCAGCACCTGCATTACTCCACTGTCTGTATCTGGCCAGAAATACATTGTGGCGGAGGTCATGCTGGGGTTTGGTAGACTTCTGCAAGGACCAAGTGGATATGCAATGTGTGAATTCTTACCAATACTCGTCAGAGATGGGGATAGAGAGAGAGAGAAAAAAAAAAACATTTCAGATACATTTACAACGTTTCACCTGGTCATTCCTGTGTCTTCAGGGAATGACCTCCCAATTTATTAACCGTTACCTCAGGCTTACCATCAGTCCTAATGATCACCTTTCCTGACTATATATTATGGGTGTGGCCCAAAATCCTTCCTATATGATCCCTGATTATAATTTGGTGTGTCATAACTTTTGCTCATTTTCATGTCTAGGGGGTCTGATTTTATGTGGGCTGTTGCAGTTACTGGCATAATGCCCTTCTCTTTTGCACAGATCACAAATCCTTAAGTTCCTCCATGTGTCAATGGCCTGGGGTTTTGGTTGATTTGATGCCTCCTCAAACGCTTGGATGCTCATCACCATCAACCGCTTTCCCTGTACCTACCTGATTCCTTGGATACCATGATTATGTCGTTGTCTAGGGAGTTGATATACCTTCTGTGAATCTTTGATCATACAGTTAGATCTTTCCTAGGATCTGGGTAATCAGACATGATTGATCTCAATTCTGTCCGGGACCAGGGATGGCGCATTGCACTGTCCTTGACGGGAATGGTTCCCTGATCGTCAGTCTTCCCATTGGGGACTGTGATCACCCTGACAGGACTAAACTCAATTACATCACCTTGTTTTGGTCTTACAATATGGGGTACATTTGTTTGTGCGTGATATAAAACATTGTACGTACCTGTGGACACGACCTCACCTGACCCTCCGTTAGGGGGTTTGATTATTGCCTTTACCAATTTGGTCGCGTCCACCTGGATGTCTTGTAGGATGGCTTCTGGAAGAGGTGCCGACATCGTTCTGGGCTCACTTTCTTGTTGGTAATCCTGAGGGAAGTTTAACATGGGGTGCGACTTGCACAGGTTAACATTTGTAATTTTTACACTTTCATTTTCATAAACATTATTACATTTAACACTTTCATTCTTAATACAGTTACTAAGTGCATTTTTATCGTACAACATTGTGCCATTTCTCTGCAACCATAATCCTCTTCATTGCCATGTCTCTCCTCTCAAGATGAAAGTTAGATATGTAAGTTACATTTCTTTGCATTTCACTTTCCTGTTGCCATAACTGCAAACAATCATCATGTTTAACTCGTTGTTTCCAGGATTTTATGAGACTGATCCTTTGCCTTAAATTATGCAACACCTCTGAGTCAAAACTACCTATCCCGGGAAATGGTGCCTTATCCCCCGCAGTCATTCGTGTCCATTCATCACAAAAGGTCTCAGTGTGGGGACCATATTTCCCCCACATTACTAACCGAGCAGACCCTCGGGGTCTGCAAGCCTCTGGAGTCTGAATCCTGACCTCCGACCGTCTCTGTGTTGTGCACTTGGCTGCCATTGTGGACCTTTTTAACACAGAAAAACTTCCTAAAATGCACCAAACACAGAACTTCGTTGGAAATCCTTAAAGCTCTTCCACTGAACTTCTTCTGCTCCGGGTATCTCCGGTCCGCCTTCTAGCAGACACGTGTAGCCGTTGCAGGCCCTATCTCTAGAGATTTTCCTGAGAAAATTCCCTTCCTTTTTCTTTACACAAATCACGCTTGCATGTGCTCCCTACAACACGTATGAGGGCAAGATTTACGCATGGATATACGACCTCATATCACGTTGCGTTATTGGTCACACATACAACCGTGCGGTCCAATCGTACCACTTATAGACACTTGTTGCCCATAAATGGTAGGATCATTGGAGTCTCCCTACTGTGCTCCAAAACAGCCAGAGCGTAATACAACGAAAACTTTATCACACTCTGTTGCACGTTTTCACTCAGACCGTGCTCATCACGTTCCACTAAAGATCACACAGATCACAAAGTCCACAAAGCGGGATTCAATACCGTTTTATCACATAGATCACAAAGTCCACAAAGCGGGATTCAATACACTCATACCGTTTTCAACCCACTATCATTCTTATAGTTTTCTGATCAGAAAAATCATTTCCCGTAGTCTGATAGCTCTCCCCAGAGGCGTTACAGTAAAGTAAGGTATTTAAACTAAGTTTTGGAAACTGAAATCAATTTGTGCTATGATCTTGTGGCTTCTGTATCGCCTTACTATAAGCAATATTTCACTATATAAACGCTTACCAAACACCACACAGTATCTTCTATGCTGTGTGCTTGTTTTTTTTTTTTTCAATTACTCCCTTACCTTTTTTTTTTAATTAGCAGCAAATTTTCTCAGCACGTTATCAATGCAAATGGCAAACAGGAAGGTGAGATATGTGAAAGTACACAGATGAAAATGCAATTCTAAATTAATCTAATAACATACATTGATGTAAGCACAGACATATAGACATTACATATATGTACTAATCACTTATTACATATATGAGACCTTATTCAGTGCTTCCAATTTGCATACGAATGTGCTTTCAAACTATCTGTGAATGCAATCTCCTTCACTGCTGGGAGAGAAAAAACAACAACAAACCAGTCACACAAGTTCATTTGCATTTCAATGGCCCATCTCACAACTAGCAGAGAATCCTAGAATCTTGGAGGTGAGAGGGGAAAAAGAAAAAAAAACACAACAAAAAACAAAACAACAACTTTCATTAAGCCCTATCTGAACTATTTATAATTGACTATGACACTGGTTAAATAAATGCATTGGTAACTCATAAATGGTGATTTTTTTTATTTTTATTTATTATTATTATTATTTTTGACAATGGGTGGCTGATTATTTCCTGAGTCAACTGAAAAGCAGCCGTTCAAAAAAAAAAAAAATTTGACCTTCCCAAAATGGCCGCTGCTCCTCCCCCTTCCACCTCCATGAGGGTCACACAAAATGGTGGACAGACCATGCGGCCTCTCCTGCCATAAAGAAAATCACCATGCTAGTTCCCAAAGTAACTTTTAAATGTACTTTTAAACCTACTTAAACAGATAAACAATCTAATCTTAATCAAATACGATATGATCCATTTGAACCTGGTTTTGCGACAATAAAAATACATTTTAGCATCTTAAATATTATGAGAAACGCCTTGTCCCTTAAAATTTCCTATCAGCGTCTTACTGATACCACAATACATTAACGTGGGTGTTTTTTTTTTTTTTTGTTGTTTTTTTTTCAGCATTTTGCGAGATGTCCATCATTAGCCGGTCAATTACAGCCGCGTTTGTAATGTACAGTGCATCATTAAGATCGTGATATCGCGGACCAGAGCCCCCATCTAACAAAGCTAAATATTTATCGTATATATTACCCTTTATGAGGTCTAAGAACACTGTACGCTATCTACGTAAGAAGTACCGTAAGGGTACGCAAGTTGCGTAACGATCGCTCAGCCGTAGGCGAGACGCTCAAGCGTCGCGTTCGCTCACGGCCCAGAGATCACAGGCAGGCACGCTATTGGCCGCTGACTAACGTAATGTTTCGCTATGGCGTAGCGGACGCTCGAGACCACAAGAAGATCACCAGCGGCGCAGACGCTCACAACGTTAAACCTTTATATCTATACCTTTAACAATGAGATACACAGTATACCTTAGTGTAGAGACAGGGTGTAAGTGCAACCTGGTGTAACCTGATTAACTACAAAGCTGTTTGAGCGTCACCGACGCTCAGAGAATACTTAACACTATAAGAAATACACAGATACCTGGGTTTAGGGTCCAAAGCCTATTATATGTATTATGACTATTATACTTGCAAAAAGAAACACAGTACAAATGATACACTACAATATAACAGAGACTACCTAACCAGATAACTACACCAGAAATACAATACAATACAATTACTATTTATGGGAAAATGGAAGGGGAAGAGGAGAAGAGAGAGATAGAGAGAAATGGCTCACGATAACATTAAATAAGAGACAACATGGTTGCAGATAAAACTACACATGTGAGAGACAATCGCTGCGCAGTTAGTCAATGCTGAATACCGCATGGGATGGAAGCTAGACTCCATTTTGAGAAAACTCCCATAATTCCAAAGACTGCACCACATGGCTGAAAGGGGGAGGGGAAGACATCCAGCAGCAGCCATTTTAGATTTGCAGGTCCAAACACATGGCACTCTCTACTACACCACAATCACATAGCAGAAAACACAAGACTCCATTTTATTCCAAAATGTCCAAGCCTCAAAACAATGCATATGTTCTGATTTTACAATTCCAAACAATCTAAATCACCTTTCAATCCAACTTCCTAGAACCATCTTATTAAATCTCCATAGGCAAACAAATACCACAAATGCTATGCTACAAGTTACATTCACACAGCTGCGCAAGCCTCACCATCCCCAAGCCATTTGTTTCTCCAAACCAACCACTCTATGCTTACCCATCATTCCACAACTACCCCACCACAAAACACACATTTAAAACTACTCTATGCCAATCAGCCATGAGATATTGAAATTATGATACTTAGCCTTTGTTTCCTGGAGGATCCAGCCATGCTTCTGAGCGCAGCCACATCACATCTGCTTCTCTGAGGCAAAACAGCAACACTGACTCTCACCTCCCCAGACAGGAACTACTCTTCCTGTGTGTCTGTTCCTGGGGGAGGGGTCTCTCTAGCTCCCTTGTATATGCTAATCAGGTTCAGCCCTGAAAACTTAGTAAAGGGTTGTCTTGATCATCCATTGTTCCCAACACAGTGATCCCAGCTTTTATACATATAATCATATCTATCCGCTGCAATGTCCCACAACAACACAACAGGCCTCAAACTAACCCACACCTCATTCTGCTTGCTTCAATACCAAACATGATGTGTTTATCTGGTTCGGTTCGAATGATACACATCCATGACATTAATTCATTAGCTAATTTTAAATCTCCATGATGTCTGGTGCTCGCTGCGCATATTTGCAAGTATAGCGACTTAAATGTGTGTGTGGTTTGAATGTTCTCTCTATGTAATATTTTTGACTTTGACATACCCTAGCCCCTTACTTTATCACCAGGTCTGGGAGAATTTCCAGGCCTGATCCAAAATTCCAGGACTATGTTACGGAATCTCCTATTTTTTCAAATTATGTTTGTTCTTTTGTTGTACGCTGTCCCTACATCCAACATCTGCAACACCACCTTACACCCACACACTTTTTTATTGTTCTATTTATTGAAAGGGGGGGTAGATGCTAGAATCAAGTGGGCTAAGGGACCTTTTCCATAAGGGGGAGGAGTTACGACACAAGGGGGAGGAGCTATGCCAGCGGGATAGTTCCTCTACTATCCACGCCACCAACTATTACCTTTAGTAATCAGGTGGCGAGCGAAGCGAGCCACCGAGCCTGAAGCGTGGCGAGCGAAGCGAGCCCGCGAGGGTACTTTTCGGGTACCCTGTTCGCCCGTAGCTCCTCCCCCTGGTGACGTATCTCCTCCCCTAGATACGTCAGAAGGTCCCTTCTCCCACTCCGAAATAGAATCAACCAAGGGGCTAGTGGCGTGTGAATAGGCTTACTATTGGGCAAGGGCAGGGCCACCACCAGGGGGGGACTGCCAGGACTGGAGCCCTGCGCCCTGACAGCTGAGGGAGCCCGGCCACTGGCAGAGTTAATCATTACAGTCATACAGCACAGAGCAAACTGAGAATGATATGAATGAATGACTCATCACACAGCTAAAATGAGCGATGAGTCATTCATGAATTAACTCGTCAGCCAGTGCTAGCAGCAGCATCTGAGCAGGGGCCTTGATCCTCTGATACTGTGAATCAGAAGCACCGGCAGCAGGAGCAGATGATGCATTCATTCTTCCTCCATAGTTGCTCCGCCTGCAGTTATTCTCCGCCCTGCCCCCCTGCTCTAATTGGTCTTATATAGTGTACACTGCACTGAAGATGGGATTGTGAGATTGTGGCTGCTGTGCACAGAGGTACCCACCCCCTCCAAATCTGTGTCCCTGATCCCTCCATATCTGTCTCTCTGCCCCCTCTCCACATCTGCATCTCTGCCCCCTCTCCACATCTGCATCTCTGCCCCCTCTCCACATCTGCATCTCTACCCCCTCTCCACATCTGCGTCTCTGCCCCCTCTCCACATCTGCGTCTCTGCCCCCCTCTCCACATCTGCGTCTCTGCCCCCTCTCCACATCTGCGTCTCTGCCCTCTCTCCACATCTGCGTCTCTGCCCCCTCTCCACATCTGCGTCTCTGCCCCCTCTCCACATCTGCGTCTCTGCCCTCTCTCCACATCTGCGTATCTGCCCCCTCTCCACATCTGCGTCTCTGCCCCCTCTCCACATCTGCGTCTCTGCCCCCTCTCCACATCTGCGTCTCTGCCCCCTCTCCACATCTGCATCTCTGCCCTCTCTCCACATCTGCGTATCTGCCCCCTCTCCACATCTGTGTCTCTGCCCCCTTCTCCACATCTGCATCTCTGCCCCCTCTCCACATCTGCGTCTCTGCCCCCTTCTCCACATCTGCGTCTCTGCCCCCTCTCCACATCTGCGTCTCTGCCCCCTCTCCACATCTGCGTCTCTGCCCTCTCTCCACATCTGCGTATCTGCCCCCTCTCCACATCTGCGTCTCTGCCCCCTTCTCCACATCTGCGTCTCTGCCCCCTCTCCACATCTGCGTCTCTGCCCCCTTCTCCACATCTGCGTCTCTGCCCCCTCTCCACATCTGCGTCTCTGCCCCCTCTCCACATCTGCGTCTCTGCCCCCTCTCCACATCTGCGTATCTGCCCCCTCTCCACATCTGCGTCTCTGCCCCCTCTCCACATCTGGGTCTCTGCCCCCTCTCCACATCTGCATCTCTCCCCTCTCTTCACATCTGCGTCTCTGCACCCTCTCCACATCTGCGTCTCTGCCCCCTCTCCACATCTGCGTCTCTGCCCCCTCTCCACATCTGCATCTCTGCCCTCTCTCCACATCTGCGTCTCTAATCCCCCCTCCACCTTTGGGTGGAGGAACCGATGAGGTGGGCAAGAGCATGGCATTTCTTCAGGGGACTCATTGTCCATGACAGTGCTCACACCAAACACTGTCTGATTTCACCACATTATTTTTGGACCTGTTGGAATATCCTTGCACAGTCCCAACTCTATCAAACCCTACAGGGGTCTGGAAGCAAATGGTCTGTCCCTTGGACAAGGGTCTCAAGCGGTGGGATCTAACTCTCTCTGCAAATATTATATCTGCCTCACCTGCAGTGTACGTGGGGGTAATTCAGAGTTGATCGCAGCGGCAAATTTGGTAGCAGTTGGGCAAAACCATGGCCCTCATTCTGAGTTGATCGCTAACTGCCATTGTTCGCTGTGTAGCGATCATTTAAAAAAAAACAGCAAAACTGCGCATGCACCGCAATGCGCACGTGCGGCATACGGGTACAACAAGCATCGTGGTTTTGCATAGGTTCTAGCAACGCTTTCAGTCGCACTGGCGGACGCAAGGAGATTGACAGGAAGTGGGAGTTTCTGGGTGGCTATTAATGCTAGGACTACTGCTATGGCAGTGTCGGCATGCAGAGCTTTGTGGCTGCGTCAGTGGATAGCGGATGCTGATTCCAAGCGCAGTGTGGAGTCTCTTCCTTTCTCAGGGGAGTGGCTATTCAGGGTTGAGTTGGATACGTGGATTTCTAAGGTTACAGCAGGAAAATCCATGTTTCTCCCCTTTGGGCCCCGGCAGCTAGGCATTCCTACCCGGGGCTGTCTGCTCGGTCTTTTTGGACTACCAGGTTCATATCAAGAGCTAGAGGCACCTCCAATGCGGCGAGAGGCACCAGAGGTTACACAAGAAAACCAGCCGCCGCAGGTTCTCAGGAACAAAGCACCAGTTCAGCTTCCACTAAGGCCTCAGCATGACAGTGCCCCCCCCCACCCCGAGGGGATCTCGAAGTGGGAGCTTGACTGCGTCACTTCAGACGCATCTGTGAAGGGTCCTGCCAGGATGCCTGGGTAAAGGACCTAATTTATCAGGGCTACAAGCTGGAGTTTGACACGTCTCCTCACCAGCGATTTTTCAAATCAAGCTTACCAGTTTTGGAGGATACACAAGTTACACTGCAACAGGCCATCCTAAAGTTGGTCCAGTCCCAAGTCATTGTCCCAGTGCTACTACAACATCAGGGAAAGGGTTACTACTCCAACCTGTTTGTGGTACCAAAACTGGACGGTTCGGTAAGGCCCATTCTGAATCTAAAATCCTTGAACCCTTATATAAGAGTTTTCAAGTTCAAAATGGAATCCTTGCGAGCAGTGATTGCAGGTCTGGAAGAATGGGAGTTCATGATCTCGCTGGATATAAGGGACTCTTATCTCCATATCCCGATTTGGCTTACCTGAGGTTTGTCCTGCTGAACGATCTCTTCCAGTTCCAGGCGCTACCCTTCAGCCTGTCCACAGCTCTGAGGGTCTTCACGAAGGTGATGGCAGAGATAATGTTCCAGCTCCGAGTCCAGGGGGTCAATATTGTCCCTTACCGAGATGATCTCTTGATAAAAGCGAGATCCAGGGAGCTTCTATTGCTCAATATAAACCGCACTATTCAGCTTCTGTCACAACATCGGGGATCCTCAATTTACAGAAGTCCCACCTGGAGCCTTCTCAGCGGCTCCTGTTCCTGGGAATGTTTCTGGATACTGTGGCTCAGAAAGTCTTCCTCCCAGAGGACAAAGCAAGGACACTACAGGAGATGGTCCGAATGGTTCTACAGGCTACTCGGATATCCACCCATCTTTGCATTAGATTGTTGGGAAAAATGGTAGCCTCATACAAGGCGATCCAGTACGGAAGGTTCCATGCCAGAACATTTCAATTAGATCTCCGAGCAAGTGGTCCAGCTCACATCTTCAGATGCATTGGATAATACGTCACCTCAGGCCAGGATTTCTCTCCTATGGTGTCTACAGTCCTCAAAACTGCTGGAAGGTCAAAGTTTCGTGATTCATGATTGGATCAGATGCGAGTCTGAGAGGATGGGGAGCTGTCACCCAAGGGGCTTAGTTCCAGGGCAGATGGACACCCCACGAAGACCTACTTCCGATCAAAATTCTGGAACTTCTGGCGATTTACAAAGCTCTGCTTCAGGCCTCTCCTCTGCTCAGGGATCGGGCGATCCAAGTTCAGTCGGACAACGCCACGGCCGTGGCTTACATAAATCGACAAGAAGGGACAAAAAGCAGAGCCTGCATACGAGAGGTGTCAAAGATATTCCTCTGGGCAGAAAGAAATGCAAGAGCAATGTCCCCCATCTTCATTCTGGGAGTGGACAACTGGGAAGCGGACTTCCTGAGTCGTCACAATCTCCACCCGGGAGTGGGGTCTCCACTAACAGGTGTTTCAGCAGATCATCGACCTGTGGGACTGCCCAAAGATAGACATGATGGCTTCTCGACTCAACAAGAAGCTTCGCTGGTATTGCGCAAGAACCAGGGACCCTCAGGCGAGGGCAATAGATGCACTAACATCGCCTTGGCCTACGATTTCATTGCTCCCGAGGGTGCTAAAGTGAGTCAAGAATCAAAGAGTCCAGGCAATTCTGATTGCCCCGGATTGGCCTCAGAGGGCGTGGTATGCGGATCTTCTGGACATGTCCGTCGAAGACCCTTGGCCTTTGCCAATGAGAAGAGATCTTCTTCAACAAGGACCGTTCATCTACCCGGACTTACGGCAACTTTGTTTGACGGCATGGAGGTTGAGCGGAACATCCTAGCTCACAAAGGTCTTTCCAAAAGGGTTATTGCTACCATGGTTCAGACCAGGAAGCCTGTGATGTCAAAACACTATCATCATATCTGGAGAAGAAATGTGTTATGATTCCAGCACTCCTGACCGGAGGAGATTTTATGACAAGGACCAGAGCGCTGGAATGGAATGCAGGTAACGGGAGCAGGAAAGACTAGTTGCCCCTGGCGCCCTAACTCTATTGTCTCACCCGTGCTATCGGAAATCCCCTGCGAGACTATGGTTTCTTGAGCCCCTGGCAGCCACGTTTGAAGGGCGGATTATCTCTGCCCAACTCCGGTGCCCCCCGGTCTTAGTGAGAGACAAAGGGAAATCCGAGGCAGGATGATAACAAGAGGACCTCTGACTGACAACAGGCCAGGGGCAACAAGCTAACTAACAAAACCTGAAGTATGTGCGGAAACCCGCCAGGGAAAAGGACAACCAAAATCCACTTGTCCAATACTCCTACCCAGCACCGCTGGATACCAGAGTGGACCTGTGGAAGCGGAACCCTCCGCGAAATGCTCCAAAACACAAATAATAAATAATAAAGCGGACAAGCCGCAACACACGGCAAAGCCGCGACTCACGAACACCACTGGATGTTATACGGTGATTAGTCAGGACTCCAGGAATAAGATGACAACTTCCGAGTTCAGGACTTCCGAATACTGGAATGACCGGATACAGCAAGACTGGAACAGACTCTCAGCAAACAGAGACAGCATGCAGGAAGCTATTACCGGCGTCTGTGAGAAGCCCTGAGAGTGCATATGAACAGGAGTCCTCCAATCAGGTGCTGACAGGGCTAATTACCTACATGCCGTGCAGCTGCCTTGCTGCACGGCCAGGAAACAGGTGTAGGTTCATTAAACCCTGGACCCAGCAACGGGGAACGCGGTCCGTCAGTGGCGTCCCCGTTGCTAGGGTCCGTGCGGCTCAGTGCGCCCGGCGTCCAGCGTTGCCAGGGAGCCGGCGGCTGTCCGCGTACGGCGTCCCTGGTTGCTAGGCGCCGGGCCGCACCGACGAGCGGACCCCGGCGCCTAACAGTACCCCCCCCCCCTTGAGGAGGGGTCAAGGAACCCCTAAAGCCAGGCTTCCAAGGAAATTCCCGAAAAAATGCCCTCTTGAGCCTTGGGGCATGAAGATCCTTATCCAGGACCCAGGACCTTTCCTCTGGACCATAACCTCTCCAGTGAACCAGAAAATAAAGCCGGCCCCTGGACAACTTGGAATCGAGAACCGTCTCCACCAGGAACTCCTGTTGTCCCTGTACATCCACTGGAGATCTTCCCTGAGAGATCTTCCGAGGAAATTTATTGGAAGAAATGTATGGCTTCAACAGGGAGCAATGAAACGTATTACCAATCCGAAGAGATTTTGGTAAACGTAACCGGAAAGCAACTGGGTTAACTTTTTTAATGATATGAAATGGTCCAATAAATTTGGGTCCCAACCTAGCTGAAGATTGTCGAAGTCTAATGTTACGAGTCGACAACCATACCCTATCTCCCACCTTAAAATTGCAAGGCCGTCGGATCCGGTCAGAAAATTTTTTCTCTCGAAAGGCCGCTTTTCTGAGAGCAAGGTGCACTTTTTTCCAAATGGCTCTGAGATGGGAGGTTAAGGTTAGCGAGAAAACTGAGGAATGTTGAAAAAAAGAATTAGCTCTGGGGTGAAAACAAAAAACGGAAAAGAATGGAGACACGTTGGTGGAGGAATGACAAGAATTATTGTAAGCAAACTCCGCCAATGGAAGAAACTCGGACCAATCATTCTGGAGTTTGGCTGAGTACAAACGCAAATACTGTTTCAATGATTGGTTAACTCGCTCGGTTTGGCCGTTGGACTGTGGGTGGTAACCAGATGTTAATGACAATCTCATCTTTAATGAAGCACAAAAACACTTCCAGAATTGTGCAATGAATTGTGGACCCCGATCAGAAACAATATCAGTGGGCAACCCATGAAGTCTGAAAACATGGCGGAGAAACAACACTGCCAATCCTTGGGCAGATGGCAGTCGGGGAAGGGCAATGAAATGAGCCATCTTGCTAAAACGGTCTACTACCACCCAAATGACTCTGCATCCAGCTGAAAGGGGAAGGTCCACCACAAAATCCATGGAAATATGAGACCATGGCCTGAGAGGGACATTCAAGGGCATAAGTTGCCCGATAGGCAAGGAACGGGGAACCTTATGCTGTGCACAAACCTGACATGAAGAAACAAACTCCTTAACGTCTTTAGAAAGACCAGGCCACCATACTGAGCGGGAGACTAACTCCAATGTCTTAGAGATCCCTGGATGCCCGGAAACTTTGTTATCATGGAACTCAGTCAAAACAGTAGCTCTCAAGAACTCAGGGACGTAAAGACGACCAGCAGGAGTATTTCCAGGAGTTTGGTGTTGAAGCTGTTTTAACTGGGTAAATAAATCTTGTGTGAGGCCTGCCCAAATGACTGAAGATGGAAGTATGGGAGTAACAGGACTGTTATCATGAACCGGAAGAAAACTGCGTGACAGAGCATCTGCCTTGGTATTCTTGGAACCTGGCCTGAAAGTTATAATAAATTTGAAACGAGTAAAGAACAAAGCCCAACGAGCCTGCCGGGCATTCAGCCGCTTAGCTGATTCGATGTATTGCAGATTCTTATGGTCAGTCAATACTGAAATGGTATGTGTTGCTCCCTCCAGCCAATGCCTCCACTCCTCGAAAGCCCATTTTATTGCCAGTAATTCCCGGTTACCAACGTCATAGTTGGATTCAGCGGAGGAGAATTTCCTGGACATAAAGGCACAAGGATGTAGTTCCAGAGACTCTGGATCCTTTTGAGATAGTATAGCCCCTACTCCAACCTCCGAGGCATCAACCTCCACAACGAAGGGCAATCCTGGATTGGGATGTCTGAGGACTGGAGCCGAGACAAAAGCTTGTTTCAAGGCCCGAAAGGACAACTCCGCTTCACGCGACCAGTTGGTAGGATCCGCTCCTTTCTTTGTCAGGGCCACAATGGGAGCAACCAGGTCGGAAAAAGAATGAATGAACCTCCTGTAATAATTCGCAAACCCTAAAAAGCGCTGAATTGCTTTTAAATTGGTGGGTTGCGCCCAACTAAGGATGGCCTGGAGCTTCTTTGGTTCCATGAAAAATCCCCGAGAGGAAATAATGTACCCTAAAAAAGATACCTCCGTGACATGTGTCAAAGTCAGAAAAATATCTCTATACACACTGCCATATTTGCACCTCATTCTGGTCCGCGCTGCGCATGCGTGCGCTCTCCCGTGCGTGCGCATACTCACAGTCGCGGGCACCCGCAGGCGCACGGTATGCGTATTTACGGTAGAGTTTATGTGATCGTAGCGTGCGACTCAATCGTTACATATTTTCAGTAATAATGTATTTTGTAGATCATGGTCCCTTTGATAGATTCTGAAAGTTTAGTTAATATAGCATGTTCCTGAACAGAGAGATCCCTCTTTGTATTGTACGAAGGGTCTAACAGGGGTCATACAGTGGTGTTTGGTACCCATCGGAAGAGTATTTAAATAGCAATATTCCGGTGTTGGTTTGGAGCGGATTAATCGCTCGTGCGAATAGTTATGGACATAAGAAGTTTATGTCCATTTACTATTATTTGTTCTTATTTAGTCATGCGGCGGGAAACTCAGTATCCCACCCACCTGAACAGATGGAAACAGTCACAACCCACCTGTATGAATCAACCTATGACCTTTTGTTATAATGCGAAGCCGAATTCCTGTGTCCAATGAACAATGAGATTGTAGGGACCATTGAATTGTATTGTGTGTGGGGCATAAATAGGCAGGCCGACCATATCCAGTTCACTCTCTTCAACGGTTCTCATTGCTGATAATCGGGAGCTGGATATCGAGGCGCATGCGATCGTTTCCCCTTGTGCGTAAGTGTTTCTCCGCAACTATATTGATCTTCTTGTTATTGTGGGCCAATCTCTCTCAATTTCTCTCTATCTCTCTCTTCTTCTCTTTCTCTCTCATTTTCCCTTAAATTGTATTGTATTGTATTTCCTGTGTAGTTATCTGGTTAGGTAGTCTATGTTATATTGTAGTGTATGACTTGTATTGTGTTTAACTCTTTTGCAAGTATAGCATTCATAATATATATTTTAGGCGTTGGACCCTGAGCACGGTATCTGTGTGTTTCTTATAGTATTAAGTATTCTCAGAGCGTCAGTGACGCTCAAACAGCTTTTAAGGTAATAAGGTTATACTGTGTTGCATTTACACTCTAACATTACACTAAGGTTTTACTGCACAATACACTGTTTATGGTTTAGATACAAAGGTTTAATATAGTGAGCGTCAGCGCCGCTGGTGATCTCCTCGTGGTCCCGAGCGTCCGCTACGCTATAGCGAATCATTACGTTAGTTAACAGCCAATAACGTGCCTGCCTGTGATCTCTTGGCCGTGAGTGAACTTGACGCTTGAGCGTCTCGATCACGGCAAAGCGATTGTTACGCAACTAGCGTACCCTTACGGTACTTCATACGTAGATAGCGTACAGTGTTCTTAGACCTCATAAAGGGTATTATATACGATAAATATTTAGCTTTATCAATTGGCGGCTCGCCCGTCCTTCACATATCTACACTAGGTAATTTCAGCAGACATTATCCAGCAGCAAAGGGCGGGAGATCATATTCCTCGTAGTGCTGTTTGGATAAGCGTCTGCTTCTCTTAGTAAAGGGTGCTGAAGGAATCCGGGAACCGGAGGTAAGAACAAAACAATAGTGTCTTTTTAAAACTGTTTATTTTTCTGTCTTGCGTACACACGCACGCACACATATATATCTGCATTTCCTTTTCATTGGTGTATTTTCGTATGTCACTCTCCTGTTTGCCAGTTCTATAGTTGATAAACGTATAAATTGTGTTACGGTGGATCTTTGCTTTGCGTACACGTGTCTCTAACAAAAGACTGAGACTTGCGTACGCAATCCAAGGGCCGACGCACGCAGCGTATATTACGCAACGGAGCGTACGGGTACGCCCACGTAACTCAAAACACAAGTTTTTTTTCTCTCCTCTCAACGCGATAAGTAGCGCCACACGGTAAATAACGCCAGGCGATAAATCGCGCAAATTTTTTTTAATTCCAAATTTAAATTAATAGATCCTTCTCCTAATTTGTAAACACATCTGGTCTAAAGAGAAATTTCTGCGCAGAAATAGAAATAGAAACAAAAGTGTACAGGTGGTGAGTGAGTGTGTTGTATACAATTTTACAGGTTGAACCACAAGAAAAGTCGAGTTCTCGTGAGGTACATGCGTGTAAGTGACGTACATGGTGGCTAGGGAGGCATCCCTGGTTAAATATACAATTTGAGCATTAGAGTGTAGCAGACCAGGAGGTCATACTGTAACAGACCAGGAGGTCATAGCAGACCAACAGGTTCAGGTACAGCAGACAAGGAAGTCCGCTATACAGTCCACAGGCACAACACCAAGAAAGGGTTGGTGCAACACCCATATAGGCCATATAAGCTCTGGCTGAAGGAATTCGCAGCCGAAATTTTCGATTCCACTGGTCGCTCAGTACATAAGATTAGTTGCTTGTGTACTAAACGATTGTACCGCACGTAATTGTGTGCATTAGTAAACCTGACCGGTACTATTTGTGTACGAAGGTCATAAACGCTATTTGTACATTCTAACGTGATTTGTGTAAATTTTTTTTTATTTTAAGGGAAGTTCGCTGCTCACTCAGGAACTATCCAGCAACCAATAGTTACTGGAAAGAGTAAGTGTTCTTCGGAGCACCCTCACAGGTTCCAGTAAATACAGGTTCAGGTCGCAGGGGCCCTAGGTCGAGTACGCCAGCACCATATCGGTGTGATCAGGTCGTATTGGTCGGCGTGGGCGAGTGAGTGGGGTACTCGGTAAACCGCCACCGTCAGCCTATTTTGGACATTTGGTTTGCGTAAGGGTTGGTTGAATAAAGCAACACCTTCGAACTATGGGGGCCACTTGTTCAGGTAGGGGGCGATCAACCTCGGTTCGGGTTGATTCAGTGAACCGACCAATTGGGTCGGCAAGGTATGTAATGTGTGAGAAATACGGAAGTCACACAGAAGCTTTATGTGATGAATGGGAGAGAATGACAGTACATGACGGGGAGAAATTCCCAAGAGTAGGTAGCTTCAGCACAGAAGTGTTAACGAATTTAAGGAGAAGGATATGTCTCATCAAATCAACAAAGAGACGAATCAAACATTACGATTATTTGCAGTTGTGGCAACAGGAAGGTGACATACAGAGAGGATTGGCTCAGGCGGCGGGATCTGGCTCAATCAGAAAACTGATAGCCACGGCCCCACCGCCACCATACATATCAGGAGAGAAATTGGTTGCGGAGAATGACGCACTAAGGTGTAACACACAAACACTTAGCAACTGTATAAATGTTAAAGATAATGTTAACCAATTAACCAATGCAAGTATTAACCCGTGCAAGCTGTACCCTGTTTTGAACTTTCCTCAGGAGTGTGATCAAGAAGACGAATCGGCAACAATTTCAGCGCTCTCTCTAGCAGCCACCATAGCAGAGACCACAGTAGGCACAGCTCCACCCACGAGATTAGTAACAAAGGCCCCTAGCGGAGGGATAGGTGAGGTCGTATCTACAGGTAAGTACGGCACCATACACTATGCTGAAGCCATTTCACCACAGGCTGTAGAACCCACACAGAGTGATGTTGTTAGAGTTACTCCTGTTAGGGTAATAGCTGTTCCAAATGGGAAAACTGACACATCAGGGGTCACCCCTGTGAGGAACATTGCCATGTATAGCCCATTTTCCAGAATGGAATTAAGGACCATAGTGTCTGAAATCCCTGACCCTAGAAAAGATTTAGTTGCCAGTCAAAAATACATCAGAGACTTAGGTAACACTGTAGAGCCCAACAATAAAGACTGGCAGATATTGCTGAGAGCATGTTTACCCTCCAATGTTGACGCAACTCAATTTTTAGCTGATTGTGGATTAGATCAGGATGTACCTCTTACAGATGTGTACAACAAAGACAATGTAAAAAGAATAAACTTACAGTTAAAAGAGTATTTCCCAGCGGTAGTCAGATGGAACAAGATATTCCCCATTAAACAGAAGGAGTCAGAGACAGCTGCAGAGTATTTTCACAGAGCATTATCAGAAATGGCAAAATACACAGGCATAGAGGACATTAAAACAAACATAAACCATCGAGAAGTAGCAGTATCGGTACTGATGGATGGTTTAAAAGAATCATTAAAGACTAGGGTACAGACCACACAACCATGTTGGCGAGGTCTGTCTGTGGCTACTTTGAGAGAGGCTGCTATTGATCACGATAGGAACATCACCAGACACAGGGAACAACAAAGTGATAAGTTAATGGCCGTAAGTATACAGGCCCTGACCACAAGGCAGCCTTTGTTTGTATCACCAAACCCTGTGGGTAAGTCAAGTGTGGTTACTTGTTATCCTTGTCATAAACAGGGACACATGGCACGAGATTGTAGAGTAAAGAATGTACGAAACTCATACCAACCCCCTAGACAACGACACGACACACGACATTGGGAGCAAGGTCCGCAGAAACGGAGTTACGAGCCACATACAGGGGAAACAAAAAGATACCCCCCAAACAGAGATTGGCAAACCTCTGGTAGTTCCCAGCTAACTCCCTCACAAGTAGTTGCTGCCAGCGGGATTCAGGGAGGTCACCATACCCAATAGGGGTGTGGCCATACCTGTAATCTGCAGCCAGTAAAATTGATTGCAAGTCTTGGAAGTGAACCAGAAATTGCAATCAATGTAGCTGGTAAATCATTAAACTTTCTTGTAGACACAGGGGCGGCCAAATCAGTGATAAATTCGACAGTTGGCATGAGGACCACTGGTAGGACAATTCCAGCCGTGGGAGTAACAGGAGTAGTCCAGCATTACCCTGTTAGCAAACCAGCAGAGATTACAATAGGGCCTTTACATACCAAGCATTCCTTTTTGCTGGCTGCATCGGCACCGACCAATCTCCTGGGAAGAGACTTACTGTGTAAAATGGGGTGCGTCATTTATTGTACTCCTGAAGGTGTATTCTTGGACATACCTGAGAATCACGCTCAGGAAGTACGAGACATGTTAGACTCCCCGTCAAAATTAATGTCACATACCACTATGACAAATAGGACTCCCTCCCAAGTAGAAGAAATGACATCTCAGATACCAGAGTCACTTTGGACTAAAGATGGACAGGACACTGGATTAATGGCAAACGTAGCTCCGGTAGTTGTACAAGTAAAAGATGGTAGGATAGCTCCAAAAATCCCACAGTACCCTCTGAAGCCAGAGGTGGAGTTAGGAGTTTACCCAGTAATAGAGCGCTTGCTACAACAGGGCATTCTGGTAAGAACGTCCAGCACTGCTAATAGTCCCATCTTCCCTGTGAAAAAGAGTGGGGGGAGGGGTTACCGGCTAGTGCAGGATCTAAGGGGGATTAACAAAATAGTTGAGAGTCAGTTCCCCGTAGTGCCAAATCCAGCTGTCATCCTAATGCAAATCCCTCCCACTGCGAAATTTTTCACTGTTATTGACCTCTGCTCCGCTTTCTTTTCGGTACCTCTGCACCCTGACAGTCAATATTTGTTTGCATTCACATACAGAGAAGTCCAATACACATGGACTCGATTACCACAAGGATTCATAGATAGCCCAAGTATATTTTCTCAGGCTTTGCATGATTGTTTACAGTCTTTCCAACCAGTGAGTGGATCAGTATTAATACAGTACGTGGATGATCTACTACTGTGTTCTGATTCATTGGAAGCATCCCTGAAGGATACGAAACAGCTCCTGTTTCATCTTTCAGACACAGGACACAAGGTTTCCAAAGACAAGTTGCAATTATGCCAAACTAAGGTAAAATATTTGGGACACTGTTTAACACAAGGACTGAGACACCTGACCGCTGATAGAATTCAAGCAATTAGAGACATGACTCTGCCACAAACCCAGCAACAGATCAGAACATTTTTAGGAATGTGTGGGTATTGCCGTAATTGGATCCCAGGGTTTTCCATTTTAGCGTTACCTTTGCAGGAGATGGTCTCCTCAAACAAACCTGATCGGATTTCGCATACAGACGAGTCTGAGGCAGCATTTGAGAGACTTAAACAGTGCCTAACGCAGGCACCAGCATTAGGTATGCCGGACTATGGGAAACCCTTTGAACTATACGGAACAGAAAGTGCTGGTTGCGCGGCAGGCGTACTAACCCAAAAGCACGGTGATGCCAGCAGGCCAGTAGCATATTACAGCGCTCAGCTAGACACGGTAGCGCGATCCCTCCCCACATGCTTGCGAAGCGTTGCTGCGATAGCATTGCTAGTAACGAAAAGCGAAGACGTCGTGCTAGGTCACAACCTCACAATTCATACACCACATGCAGTGTCAGCCTTGTTAAATTCTGCCCAAACCAGGCACGTCTCATCAGCGCGGTTTACAAGATGGGAATTGGCACTAATGGCCCCCGTAAACATCACCATAAGGAGATGCAGTGCATTAAATCCTGCAACATATCTCCCAGGTGTGCCTGGACAGGCACAAAGGGTGGAGGATGAGAGTACTGGGGAAGGAGGATTTAATACAAAGGAAGACACTCATGATTGTATGGAATATTTGACCCAAAATTTTACCGCAAGGCCTGACATCAGTGACAACCCACTGAAAGATGCAGAACTTACGTTCTACACGGACGGTAGTTGTCATAGACAGTCAGACTCGGGAGACTTGTGTACTGGATACGCAGTCGTAGATGACCAAGGCACCATAGAAGCGGAACCGCTAGGCCCACCTCACTCAGCCCAGGTTGCTGAACTGGTCGCCCTAACCAGAGCATGTGAATTGGCTAAGGGCAAATCAGCCAATATCTACACCGATTCTAGATACGCATTCGGGGTAGTCCATGATTTCGGAGCCCTATGGCGCCTCAGAAATTTCATGACGGCAGCTGGTACACCGGTAGCGCATGCAGCTCACATAAAAAGGCTTCTAACAGCGATACAGGAACCCGACAGAGTGGCTGTTATCAAATGTAAAGCACATACATATAGCCAAGACCCAGTATCGCTTGGTAACAGCCGAGCAGACGAAGCAGCTAAGTTAGCAGCTGCTACCCCCAGACAGACAGACACCACACAACTGATGGTATTTAATACCATCAACACACAGAAGTTGTGTGAGATGCAAAATTTGTGTTCCACACAGGAAAAGGCAGTCTGGAGGGCAAAGGGATATGGCCAGGAGTCCTCAGGACTCTGGACGGATGGACAAGGTAAACCGGTGGCCCCCAGAGCATACCTTCCATGTTTGGCTGAGGCAGCTCACGGGCTGACTCATCTAGGCAAGGAAGGGATGTGCAAGTTGGTAAGAGCATATTGGTGCGCCCCAGGATTCTCCTCTCATGCGAGTAAAAGAGCCATGTCATGCCTTACCTGTTTGAGAAAGAATATTGGAAAGGCAATACCTACAGAACCATCCCATATCCCACCTGCCGGCGGCCCTTTCCAGGTAATACAGATTGACTTCATTCAATTACCCCCTTGTCGAAATTTGAAATATGTACTTGTTTGTATAGATGTTTTTTCAAATTGGGTCGAAGCATTTCCGGCGGCCACAAATACCGCTATGTTTACTGCTAAGAAAATTGTGCAGGAATTTGTATGTAGATATGGTATCCCTAGAATTATCGAAAGTGATAGGGGTACCCATTTTACAGGTGATGTCTTTCAAGGAATGTGTAAATTGATGGGAATTGATAGCAAGCTGCATACTCCATACCGTCCACAGGCGAGTGCGAAAGTGGAAAGAGTGAACAGCACTATTAAAAATAAACTGAGTAAAGTGATGGCAGAGACAGGATTGACATGGCCAGAAGCTTTACCCATTGTACTGTACAGCATCAGAACCACTCCCAGGTCCCCTCTTAATCTGTCTCCCTTTGAAATCTTGTTTGGTCGACAACCGCATGTTATGATTAACCCTCAGGATGATTTGAAGTGTAACAATGAAGTGACTGTAAAATACTTGATTAACATGAGTAAACAGTTAAGGAATCAAAATGATAATCTGAAGTTAGTGATTCCTGATTTACCAGATAGTAATTGTCATGACATTGAACCTGGGGATTATGTAATGATACGGAATTTTCTACGCTCAGGTTGCCTTATTGACAGATGGGAAGGACCATACCAGGTCTTATTGACTAGCACTACAGCATTGAAGGTTGCTGAGAGAGAGACTTGGGTTCATTCGTCCCACTGTAAGAAGGTTGCTGATCCAGAGAGGTCCCGCGATAAGGAACAGACGGTAGAGGTTGTATCACTGGAGTGTCTGTTCCAGGAAGATTGAGGCGGCACCTGAGCATCGAGAACCACAAGATCAAAAGCAGTTGTCGATCCCCTGTTCCCTTTTATTGTTTTTCTCCAACTTCCCATCCCATCTCCCTCAATTATTTTTTTCCCCTTCTCATTCTTCTTCGTCTCCTCCTATAAGATGGACTTGCCCCAAGAGACTGTGATCCGGATTTTCCTGTTGACCATGATGTTGACCAGAGCAGTCTGTTCCGGCGAGAGTACCATGGAGGTCGAGAGAGGTTCTGGAATGGGTTCTGATGATAAAGATGGAGGCGTAGTTTTCCAAGAACAACTTAACCAACAAGTAAAGGCGAGTATCAGAAAACGATCCGATAGCATTGACCATAGAAGGAATTGTGAAGGATTGTTAGCTGAAGAAAACTGTATCTGTAGGCTCTGTAACAATGTCATTGAGGATGGGTGCATTAAGAAATGCCAATCCAGTTTTAATATCCATATGGACCGGCATCCATTGAGTGACTATCACTCCTTAGTGGGTAATGTGTTAAACAAAACGGATTGTTGGGTATGCTCTCAAGTACCTCAGGGTCATAGCAAATCAGGGCTAGCACCATTTCCTTTAACGATAGAGGAGGTACTTGAGTTAAATGGTGGGAGACCGGTGGACCGGAGGTTTAATATCTCCAGCCCTCCTAGTTTGAAGCTCCACCAATACCATGTGGATAGGTCCCTATTATGTTTCAACATCTCCAATCCCCGAAAGCCGGGAAATTGGGAAGTGTCATGGAGTAACCACACCATGACCTTTTCGCATAGAGCAGATAGAATGCCTACAGATACAGAGCTTGTACGCCACATAGCCAGTAGAGGAAAATCTTTCCGGTATAGGTATACCTTAGGAAATAGGATTACTAAAGTTGGAGAGGTATCACCAGGATACTGTGCACATATCGTACAACCTGATACGTGTACTAAGCAGATGGAAGAATTAGGGTTAGGAGATTTCACATGGAAGGTGTGTAATATGGTTATGTCCTACTCCGTCCCATATGTTCTCCCCGATGATGCATATTTCATATGCGGGAGAAAGGCGTACAAGTGGCTTGCCCCAAACTCTGAAGGATTGTGTTATATTGGAAAAGTACTGCCTGAAGTAATGACTGTATCACATGACAAAATGAAAGACATACACCGTGGTGCCCAAGCTCCTTATACTCACACCCATTACGAGCACGTTGTTAAAAGGCACCTGATAGAGAAGACAGAGCATCCGGCCTCTGATCTGATAAGTGAATCCACCGGGATTCAATTCTTAATCGCGTTAGATTTCACCCGCACCGCTAGAGGAGTGCTGAATTATAAATACATTTCTGCGCTCGCCAATTTGTTAGATAATATCACTGAAATGTATGATGACACGTTTAGGTATACTGGAAGAGAACTTCAGGCTTACAAAACAGAACTGGTACAGCATAGAATGGTTCTCAATTACCTCACAGCAGTGACAGGCGGATATTGTGTCACACTGGCAACACAATACGGCGTGAAATGTTGCACATATATTACGAATAGCACCGAGGATCCGGTCGAGGTCATAGACCAAAAGATGGACGATATTCTCCAATTGAAGTGGGAATTTCGCAGGAGACACAATCTCACTCTTGCTGCTGTAGGTAATGAGCTGACTGGTTGGGTGTCATGGTTGAACCCGCGAAATTGGTTTTCTGGTTTAGGAGACTGGGCTCAAGGAGTCATAATGGATGTTGGGAAGTTTCTCCTATGTATCTTAGGTGTTGTCATATCGATTGGATTGATATTTAGATGCGGTCAGGCTTTAATGAAGTGCAATCATCGTACTAGGGTAATGAGTTTAAGGAGTGAGGAAACTGTAATTAACCTGGACTTGATTTATGACCCAAATGTAGAAACAATGATGTGTTGAAAATGCGATTTCTACGGTCCGTTTCTTTCACCTGTTTTTCCGTTTCCTCCAAGGTAACAAGACCCACTTGGACGAGGAATTTGATGAGCCGATAAACAGACAACAGAGGGATTAAAGAAGAAGTTTGACAACCTGATACACAGATTTTTGATGAACTATGCCATGGATCCCCAGTTTCCCTAGAAATTTTAAAATTACGCTAGCCCAACACTTTTGTAAATCTATGGACATTGACAGCTTTTGCTCGCACCTTATGGGCAAAAGCACAAAGAAGACTGCATTCAACAGACACCAAACAAGACCTCAATCGACGAATGTACATTTACCTGACATAGAGTACCACCGCATTTACCGTAATTATGTCTTTTCTTCATTACTACAACCCTCAGGTAATGACACACATAGTCGATAGGGAATACAGGCACAGATATCAGCAATCACATATCTCCCCCATTCATGTATCATCAACTAAAATGTGCTCCCCCATTTTGTTACAACCAAAGCCGAAAAGAGCTCGGTAAAGTTTGACAGCCCATCCACAGACCCGTACCACGGGATAAGAAGGAATTCACATGTATACTTCGCAATACCTCGAAGCTTGATTTAAAACACGTACGGCACGATGATACATGACCCCCAAGCACGGATTCATACACACATGCTTCTGCTATCTCACTAGGTCATACCCTTTTCCTACCTTCTCCTCTCCTCCCCTACCCAACCATGTAAATGTATTAACCCCTGACATATATTTTTCTCTTTTGAAATGTTTTAGAAGGTGGCAGTTATTATTGACTGCCAAAGGGTGGACTGTCAAAGTCAGAAAAATATCTCTATACACACTGCCATATTTGCACCTCATTCTGGTCCGCGCTGCGCATGCGTGCGCTCTCCCGTGCGTGCGCATACTCACAGTCGCGGGCACCCGCAGGCGCACGGTATGCGTATTTACGGTAGAGTTTATGTGATCGTAGCGTGCGACTCAATCGTTACATATTTTCAGTAATAATGTATTTTGTAGATCATGGTCCCTTTGATAGATTCTGAAAGTTTAGTTAATATAGCATGTTCCTGAACAGAGAGATCCCTCTTTGTATTGTACGAAGGGTCTAACAGGGGTCATACAGTGGTGTTTGGTACCCATCGGAAGAGTATTTAAATAGCAATATTCCGGTGTTGGTTTGGAGCGGATTAATCGCTCGTGCGAATAGTTATGGACATAAGAAGTTTATGTCCATTTACTATTATTTGTTCTTATTTAGTCATGCGGCGGGAAACTCAGTATCCCACCCACCTGAACAGTTGGAAACAGTCACAACCCACCTGTATGAATCAACCTATGACCTTTTGTTATAATGCGAAGCCGAATTCCTGTGTCCAATGAACAATGAGATTGTAGGGACCATTGAATTGTATTGTGTGTGGGGCATAAATAGGCAGGCCGACCATATCCAGTTCACTCTCTTCAACGGTTCTCATTGCTGATAAACGGGAGCTGGATATCGAGGCGCATGCGATCGTTTCCCCTTGTGCGTAAGTGTTTCTCCGCAACTATATTGATCTTCTTGTTATTGTGGGCCAATCTCTCTCAATTTCTCTCTCTCTCTCTCTTCTTCTCTTTCTCTCTCATTTTCCCTTAAATTGTATTGTATTGTATTTCCTGTGTAGTTATCTGGTTAGGTAGTCTATGTTATATTGTAGTGTATGACTTGTATTGTGTTTAACTCTTTTGCAAGTATAGCATTCATAATATATATTTTAGGCGTTGGACCCTGAGCACGGTATCTGTGTGTTTCTTATAGTATTAAGTATTCTCAGAGCGTCAGTGACGCTCAAACAGCTTTTAAGGTAATAAGGTTATACTGTGTTGCATTTACACTCTAACATTACACTAAGGTTTTACTGCACAATACACTGTTTATGGTTTAGATACAAAGGTTTAATATAGTGAGCGTCAGCGCCGCTGGTGATCTCCTCGTGGTCCCGAGCGTCCGCTACGCTATAGCGAATCATTACGTTAGTTAACAGCCAATAACGTGCCTGCCTGTGATCTCTTGGCCGTGAGTGAACTTGACGCTTGAGCGTCTCGATCACGGCAAAGCGATTGTTACGCAACTAGCGTACCCTTACGGTACTTCATACGTAGATAGCGTACAGTGTTCTTAGACCTCATAAAGGGTATTATATACGATAAATATTTAGCTTTATCACATGAAACTCGCATTTTTCCAGTTTGGCATATAGATGATTCTCACGTAACTTTTGAAGAACCTGACGCACCTGGGTAACATGTTGTTCAATAGAGTCAGAATAAATCAGGATGTCGTCTAAGTAAACGACCACGAATTTCCCTAGGAAGTCACGGAGCACATCGTTAATGAGGTCCTGGAAAACTGCTGGAGCGTTAGACAAGCCGAACGGCATCACTAGGTACTCGTAGTGACCCGACTGAGTACTGAAGGCTGTCTTCCACTCATCTCCGGACCTGATTCGGATGAGGTTATACGCTCCTCTTAGATCAATTTTGGAAAAAATCACAGCCGAACGCAGCTGATCAAAGAGGACAGAAATCAGCGGCAGAGGATAAGTATTTTTAACTGAGATTTTATTAAGGGCTCTATAGTCAATGCAAGGTCTGAGCGAGTCATCCTTTTTCTCCACAAAGAAGAAGCCTGCACTTAAAGGAGATTTAGATGGCCTAATAAATCCTTTCCCTAGGCTCTCTTTAACATAGTCATTCATGGCCGCAGTTTCTGGCCCGGATAAAGCATATAACCTTCCCTTTGGCAATGCGGCACCAGGAATTAGCTCAATGGCGTAATCATAAGGCCGATGGGGAGGCAGAATGTCTGCATTGCCCTTGGAGAACACATCAGCAAACTCCTGGTACTCCACGGGAATGAGTTCAGGAATGGCAGCAGCTATTCTGACTGGAAACGAAATACATTCCTTATCACAGAGGGCACCCCATTGAGAAATCTCCCCTGACCGCCAATCAATGGTGGGATTGTGAAAGGCCAGCCAAGGGTGACCCAGAACCACTGGAACTGCTGGGCAATGGGTAAGGAAGAACTCGATTTTTTCAGAATGAAGAGCTCCTACCGTAAGTAGTACAGGGGGTGTACAGAGGGAAATAACCCCATTGGACAGTGGACTCCCATCTAAGCCATGCATGGTGACACACCTACCCAAAGATAACTGAGGAATGCCTAAGGCCTTAGCCCAAGTTAAATCCATAAAGTTTCCTGCGGCTCCACTGTCGACAAAAGCCGACACCGAGGAACTGAGGCTGCCAAAGGAAACCTTAGCTGGGACTAAAAGGGAGTTATTCGAGGAGATAAGCTGCAGACCTAGGTGAACCCCCTCACAATTCACCTGGTCAAGGCGTTTCCCGACTTATTCGGACAATTACGAGCAAAATGTCCCTTACCCCCACAGTACAAACAAAGACCAGAGTTTTGCCTTCTGGCTCTCTCTTCAGGAGACAACCGGGAGAGACCCATCTGCATGGGCTCCTCTATGTCCTCAGGGATGGAATATACACATGGAGATGACCTGACCGATGCTCCTTTTTCAGCCTTCCGCTCTCTGAGACGACGATCAATCTTAATAGAAAGCTCCATGAGTTTATCGAGAGTCTCAGGAGCGGGATACTGGAGGAGACTGTCTTTAATAGATTCTGATAAGCCGAGGCGAAACTGACTGCGCAGGGCTGGGTCATTCCAGCCACAGTCGTTCGACCACCGGCGAAACTCCGTACAATAAACCTCTGCAGGATTCCTACCCTGTCTGAGAGCGCGCAATTGACCTTCAGCGGATGCCTCTCTATCAGGGTCATCATATAACAGTCCTAAAGACCCAAAAAAAGCGTCTACTGACAAAAACACCGGATCATCTGCTTTTAAACCAAATGCCCAAGTCTGGGGATCCCCCTGGAGCAAAGAAATAATAATCCCGACCCGCTGAGATTCAGTACCCGAGGAGATCGGTCTTAAACGAAAATAAAGTTTACAGGATTCTTTAAAATTAAAAAACTCTTTTCTATCACCAGAAAAACGGTCAGGCAAATGCATTTTTGGTTCAGGAACTACCCTCGGGGAAGTTCGTAAAAGATCTTCCTGCGACTTCACCCGAAGGGAAAGATCCTGAACCATCTGAGTAAGTTCTTGAATCTGACTGACTAAGAGCTGACCAGGATTTGGTCCTAACCCTGTTGGATTCATGAGGCCGACAATTTCTTACAAAAACTGAATAAGAAAAAATTAAACTCCGTTTAATTTTAAGTTTTGGTATGGCCGGTAATAATGTTATGATTCCAGCACTCCTGACCGGAGGAGATTTTATGACAAGGACCAGAGCGCTGGAATGGAATGCAGGTAACGGGAGCAGGAAAGACTAGTTGCCCCTGGCGCCCTAACTCTATTGTCTCACCCGTGCTATCGGAAATCCCCTGCGAGACTATGGTTTCTTGAGCCCCTGGCAGCCACGTTTGAAGGGCGGATTATGTCTGCCCAACTCCGGTGCCTCCCGGTCTTAGTGATAGACAAAGGGAAATCCGAGGCAGGATGATAACAAGAGGACCTCTGACTGGCAACAGGCCAGGGGCAACAAGCTAACTAACAAAACCTGAAGTATGTGCGGAAACCCGCCAGGGAAAAGGACAACCAAAATCCACTTGTCCAATACTCCTACCCAGCACCGCTGGATACCAGAGTGGACCTGTGGAAGCGGAACCCTCCGCGAAATGCTCCAAAACACAAATAATAAATAATAAAGCGGACAAGCCGCAACACACGGCAAAGCCGCGACTCACGAACACCACTGGATGTTATTCAGTGATTAGTCAGGACTCCAGGAATAAGATGACAACTTCCGAGTTCAGGACTTCCGAATACTGGAATGACCGGATACAGCAAGACTGGAACAGACTCTCAGCAAACAGAGACAGCATGCAGGAAGCTATTACCGGCGTCTGTGAGAAGCCCTGAGAGTGCATATGAACAGGAGTCCTCCAATCAGGTGCTGACAGGGCTAATTACCTACATGCCGTGCAGCTGCCTTGCTGCACGGCCAGGAAACAGGTGTAGGTTCATTAAACCCTGGACCCAGCAACGGGGAACGCGGTCCGTCAGTGGCGTCCCCGTTGCTAGGGTCCGTGCGGCTCAGTGCGCCCGGCGTCCAGCGTTGCCAGGGAGCCGGCGGCTGTCCGCGTACGGCGTCCCTGGTTGCTAGGCGCCGGGCCGCACCGACGAGCGGACCCCGGCGCCTAACAGTACCCCCCCCTTGAGGAGGTGTCAAGGAACCCCTAAAGCCAGGCTTCCAAGGAAATTCCCGAAAAAATGCCCTCTTGAGCCTTGGGGCATGAAGATCCTTATCCAGGACCCAGGACCTTTCCTCTGGACCATAACCTCTCCAGTGAACCAGAAAATAAAGCCGGCCCCTGGACAACTTGGAATCGAGAACCTTCTCCACCAGGAACTCCTGTTGTCCCTGTACATCCACTGGAGATCTTCCCTGAGAGATCTTCCGAGGAAATTTATTGGAAGAAATGTATGGCTTCAACAGGGAGCAATGAAACGTATTACCAATCCGAAGAGATTTTGGTAAACGTAACCGGAAAGCAACTGGGTTAACTTTTTTAATGATATGAAATGGTCCAATAAATTTGGGTCCCAACCTAGCTGAAGATTGTCGAAGTCTAATGTTACGAGTCGACAACCATACCCTATCTCCCACCTTAAAATTGCAAGGATGTCGGAGCCGGTCAGAAAAATTTTTCTCTCGAAAGGCCGCTTTTCTGAGAGCAAGGTGCACTTTTTTCCAAATGGCTCTGAGATGGGAGGTTAAGGTTAGCGAGGAAACTGAGGAATGTTGAAAAAAAGAATTAGCTCTGGGGTGAAAACCAAAAACGGAAAAGAATGGAGACACGTTGGTGGAGGAATGACAAGAATTATTGTAAGCAAACTCCGCCAATGGAAGAAACTCGGACCAATCATTCTGGAGTTTGGCTGAGTACAAACGCAAATACTGTTTCAATGATTGGTTAACTCGCTCGGTTTGCCCGTTGAACTGTGGGTGGTAACCAGATGTTAATGACAATCTGACAATCTCATCTTTAATGAAGCACAAAAACACTTCCAGAATTGTGCAATGAATTGTGGACCCCGATCAGAAACAATATCAGTGGGCAACCCATGAAGTCTGAAAACATGGCGGAGAAACAACACTGCCAATCCTTGGGCAGATGGCAGTCGGGGAAGGGCAATGAAATGAGCCATCTTGCTAAAACGGTCTACTACCACCCAAATGACTCTGCATCCAGCTGAAAGGGGAAGGTCCACCACAAAATCCATGGAAATATGAGACCATGGCCTGAGAGGGACATTCAAGGGCATAAGTTGCCCGATAGGCAAGGAACGGGGAACCTTATGCTGTGCACAAACCTGACATGAAGAAACAAACTCCTTAACGTCTTTAGAAAGACCAGGCCACCATACTGAGCGGGAGACTAACTCCAATGTCTTAGAGATCCCTGGATGCCCGGAAACTTTGTTATCATGGAACTCAGTCAAAACAGTAGCTCTCAAGAACTCAGGGACGTAAAGACGACCAGCAGGAGTATTTCCAGGAGTTTGGTGTTGAAGCTGTTTTAACTGGGTAAATAAATCTTGTGTGAGGCCTGCCCAAATGACTGAAGATGGAAGTATGGGAGTAACAGGACTGTTATCATGAACCGGAAGAAAACTGCGTGACAGAGCATCTGCCTTGGTATTCTTGGAACCTGGCCTGAAAGTTATAATAAATTTGAAACGAGTAAAGAACAAAGCCCAACGAGCCTGCCGGGCATTCAGCCGCTTAGCTGATTCGATGTATTGCAGATTCTTATGGTCAGTCAATACTGAAATGGTATGTGTTGCTCCCTCCAGCCAATGCCTCCACTCCTCGAAAGCCCATTTTATTGCCAGTAATTCCCGGTTACCAACGTCATAGTTGGATTCAGCGGAGGAGAATTTCCTGGACATAAAGGCACAAGGATGTAGTTCCAGAGACTCTGGATCCTTTTGAGATAGTATAGCCCCTACTCCAACCTCCGAGGCATCAACCTCCACAACGAAGGGCAATCCTGGATTGGGATGTCTGAGGACTGGAGCCGAGACAAAAGCTTGTTTCAAGGCCCGAAAGGACAACTCCGCTTCACGCGACCAGTTGGTAGGATCCGCTCCTTTCTTTGTCAGGGCCACAATGGGAGCAACCAGGTCGGAAAAAGAATGAATGAACCTCCTGTAATAATTCGCAAACCCTAAAAAGCGCTGAATTGCTTTTAAATTGGTGGGTTGCGCCCAACTAAGGATGGCCTGGAGCTTCTTTGGTTCCATGAAAAATCCCCGAGAGGAAATAATGTACCTGTCACGAACCGGTCTCTCACCTTTGCGGGTTCTGGGGTTCATCCGTTGCCAGTGCGGTTGCTCGCGGTGCTGTGCGCCCGTGTGGGGACACGGCGTGATCAATGGCACAGGTAATGCAGAGTCTGGGAACTGTGAGTGCGGGGACCAAATGGCCTAAGGCACTGCGGTGTGTCTGCTGTATAGGAGGTGGCCATGTTGGAGACCAAATAGCTAATACTGAGCACTTGTGAAAACACCTGTGAGCAGGTGTAAGCCAATCCCGTGCTTGTGCTGCCTTTAAGTAGGCTGGGATTATGTCACTCTGGGCCAGTGCTTTGTTGTATCAAAGCTGTGCTCTAGCTCTGAACTCTCTCCGTGCATTCCTGTGTGATTCCCGTGGTCCAGATATCGCCTCCGTTCCCAGAGGTCCGTTTGCAGCCTTCACTGCCAAAGATTCACCGGCTCTCCATTGTGCTATCAGTCAATTGCACACCTATTGGAAATACTTGGATTCCCAGTATCCTGCATGAGGTTACCTTGTCTGTCTGCCTTTCATACAAAGTCTGGAGGATTCCAATTCCCTCAGCTGTTCGTTTGTTCAACTCTGCATTTAACCCATTCATCACCTTGCCATCTACTACAGTTTCACAGTGATCTCCGGAACCCGCAAGTAACCCAATTCAGTACTTTTATTTTCTATGTTGTCATTACAAGGATAATTCATCACAGTCTCTCAGTTAACTCTTAAAGCTCCATTGCAAATTCTTACAGTTGATTCTCCATGTCTGCATTAACCAGTTAAACTCAATCTGCAGCTCAGCATCAAAGCTTGTTTATATTTGGACAATTCAACATTTATTCTTCAGCTTGTTTTTGCATATGTTTCCATGAACATTTCTTTCATTTATTTCTGAGTTTTCTCTTGCATATTATTTCTGCCATTCCTGCAATACTTCAGTATAATGATGATTAACAACTAGTTATTTAACCCTTACTGAATTGTTACTTTAATAAATATATGAAACGGAACATCCTTCGTCCTCCCTGTTTTCTTCATACCCCAGCACCTACACCTGTGGTTGGTTCCAGGTTAACGGATTCACAAAAACACCCGGACCTGACAGTAAGCACTGGCCACATGGATCCGTCAAGTGACCAATTCGCAGGAGGCGGTGCTACGTCAAATATCCTTTCCCGTCTGGAAAACCAGGAGTCTATACAGACACAAATAGTGCAGTTTATGCAAACTATGGCAGACCGTTTAGAGACTCTTCATACAGCAATTAAAACGTCTCAAGTCCAGATTCTTCCAACTCCGGTTGTCCCAGTTACCACTACAGCTTCTCCTGTGATGCTGCCTACGTCCCGCTTGCAGTTACCCTCTCCAAGTAAGTTTGACGGAACTCCAAAACTTTGCAGGGGATTTCTGAATCAATGCGAGATCCAGTTCGAACTGATGTCCGCCAGTTTCCCATCAGCTCGTTCTAAAGTCGCATATATTATTGCCCTCCTCTCCGGTCAGGCTCTGGAGTGGGCATCACCATTATGGGAGAGAGGTGATCCTATCCTCTCTAATTACAAAGAGTTTGTATCTTCTTTCCGGAGAATCTTTGACGAACCCGGCAGGACCACCTCAGCTTCTTTGGAGATTCTCCGTCTACGTCAAGGTTTACGTCCTGTCAATCAATATATTGTTCAGTTTCGCACGTTGTCTTCAGAGTTAAACTGGAATGAGGAGGCCCTGATCGCCGCGTTTTGGAATGGACTTTCTGAGAGAATCAAGGACGATTTAACTATCCGGGATGTGCCGACTAAACTGGATGAATTGATTTCTCTCTGTAACAAACTTGACCTACGCTACAGGGAGCGATGTTTAGAGAAATCCAGGGCAGAGCGATCCAGTCCACGTTATCATCCTAGGCCTCGACAAGATTCTTCGTCACAGTCTCCGGTAACGACAGACGAACCTATGCAGATTGGGCGCTCTCGCCTCACAGAAGAGGAACGACTTCGTCGTCGACAGGGTAACCTCTGCATGTACTGTGGGTCCTCTGAACATTTAGTTAAATTCTGCAAACTCCGACCGGGAAACTCTCGCTCCTAGCTTATTCAAGAGAGGTTAAGCTAGGAGTTACTCTAGAATCACGTTCTGGGAAAGAGCCGACCTTGTCTATTCAATTAGAAGTTCCAAGTTCTACAGTGAAAGTTTCAGCTCTCCTAGATTCTGGGGCAGCCGAGAACTTCATCTCCTCAGCCTTTGTCATGCGGTCTAAAGTTCAAACCATGCCTCTGGAAGCAGCAGTTGCCGTTACAGCAGTGGATGGAAGTCGAATTCCAGATGGTATAATTACTCATCGAACCGTATGTCTCAAGATGAAAGTTGGTGTGCTCCATTCCGAATACCTCTCCTTCTACGTGATTCCCAAAGCCTCTCAAGATGTGATACTTGGTTTACCTTGGCTGCAGAAACATAACCCTCAACTTAATTGGCAAACCATGGAAGTCCTCTCATGGGGTAAATCTTGTACCAAGGACTGTTTAGCCTCAATTGTACCTCTCCGGTCAATCAGCCTTCCCGACCTACCTCCGGTGTATCAATCCTTTGCGGATGTTTTCAGTAAACAAGCAGCAGACTCTCTACCTCCTCATCGCGAATGGGACTGCCCAATTGTCCTGGTTCCGGGTAAAACACCTCCTAGGGGACGAATTTATCCGCTATCCATCCCAGAGACGCAAGCTATGTCTGATTATATACAAGAAAATCTAACCAAAGGATTTATCAGACCATCTTCTTCACCTGCAGGAGCCGGATTCTTTTTCGTTAAGAAGAAGGACGGTGGGTTACGACCATGCATAGATTACCGTGGACTCAATGAGATCACTGTGAAAAACAAGTATCCATTACCCTTAATTCCAGAATTATTTGACCGGGTAAAGGGAGCTACTGTGTTTACAAAACTGGATCTCCGAGGGGCCTACAATTTAATCCGCATCCGTGCAGGGGACGAGTGGAAGACCGCTTTTAATACCCGGGATGGGCATTACGAATACCTCGTAATGCCCTTTGGCCTTTGTAACGCACCTGCAGTTTTTCAAAGCTATGTGAATGAACTTTTTCGTGATCTTCTCTACAAGTGTCTAGTAGTGTACCTGGATGATATCCTAATATTCTCTAAGGATCTAAAGTCTCACCGTCACCAAGTTAAAGAGGTACTGACACGTCTGCGGAAAAATCAACTTTATTGTAAGTTAGAGAAGTGCACTTTTGAAGTATCTTCCATACCGTTCCTTGGTTACATCATTTCTGGATCAGAGCTATGTATGGATCCAGGTAAGGTACAAGCTATCCGAGATTGGTCCACTCCTTCAACTCTCAAGGGGATTCAGCGATTTCTCGGCTTTGCGAATTTCTATAGGAGATTCATCAAGAATTATTCTACATTAGCTGCTCCCATCACAGCCCTAACTCGCAAGGGAGCAAATCCTACGAACTGGTCTTCTGAAGCAATCAAAGCCTTCTCTGATTTAAAGCAAGCCTTTGTGTCAGCCCCCATTCTTCGACAGCCTGATTTGAGTCGTCCCTTTCTACTAGAGGTGGATGCATCTACAGAAGCAGTAGGAGCTGTGTTGTCACAAGTCTTTGAAGATAAAAAGGTCCATCCCTGTGGATATTTCTCCCGTAAGTTCCTCCCGGCAGAACGTAATTATGCAATCGGTGAGCAAGAGTTACTTGCCATCAAGTTGGCATTTGAGGAGTGGAGATACCTTCTAGAAGGAGCTCAACATCGCATTACAGTTTATACTGATCATAAGAATCTTCTGTATCTGCAGTCAGCTCAGTGTCTGAATCCACGACAAGCTCGATGGGCGCTTTTCTTCTCACGATTTGATTTCAAACTCACCTATCGTCCAGGGTCTCAGAACAAAAAGGCAGATGCCCTTTCCCGGTCCTTTGCTTCTTCTGAATTAAATGATGCTACCACGAATCAAGCCATTGTGAATCCTACGTCCTTTTTAATGACTCGAACCTCTCCAGTTCCTCCGCTTGGCAAGACCTTTGTCGCCACAAGTCTTCGAAAACGGCTGCTTACCTGGGCTCACGCCTCTTCCTTCATGGGTCATCCTGGGGTTCTAAAGACTCTCAAATTTATTCAACAGTCTTATTGGTGGCCACGTCTCAAAGCCGATGTCCAAGAGTTTATAGCAGCATGTCCTAAATGTACCCAACATAAGAGTCCAAGAAGTTCTCCACCAGGTCTACTACATCCACTATCCATACCCAAACAACCATGGACTCATATCTCAATGGATTTCGTGACCGATCTACCTCCATCAAAAGGGCGAAATACCATTTGGGTGATAGTGGATCGATTTTCGAAAATGGCACATTTCATTTCATTAACTGGGTTACCATCAGCCCCTTTACTAGCCAGATTGTTCATCTCTGAAATCTTCAAGTTGCATGGCCTTCCTCGAGAAATTATCTCTGATCGGGGAACACAGTTTGTGGCCAAGTTTTGGAGGTCGCTTTGTTCATCTTTAAATGTCAAGTTGAACTTTTCTTCTGCATATCATCCTCAGACAGATGGACAAACTGAGAGAGTCAACCAAGACCTTGAAACATTTCTCCGGCTATATATATCGTCCTCACAGGATGACTGGGTTGACTACCTTCCATTGGCAGAATTTGCTCATAATAATCTCTTCCATTCATCTTCAGAATCTACGCCCTTTTATATTAACTTCGGCTTTCATCCTCGTGTGCCAGAGTTTCATCCATTGCCAGCCCTAGAGGTCCCAGCGGCAGATCAAGAGCTTCAACGTCTATCTAGCATCTGGAGTTGTGTACGTAAGTCCTTGGTCAAAACTTCCGCTCGTTATAAATCTTTTGCAGATAGAAAACGTAAAGCTGTACCGAATTACAAAGTGGGAGACCAAGTTTGGATTTCTACGCGCAATCTCAAGTTCAAAGTTCCTTCTAAGAAATTTGCTCCCAGGTTTATTGGTCCATTTCCCATTGTAAAGGTACTCAATCCTGTGTCATACAAAGTCAAGCTGCCACCGTCTTTGAGAATTCCTAACGCCTTTCATACATCTTTACTGAAGCCTTTGATTCTCAATAAGTTCCGTACTACCCAGTCCAAATCTCCTAAAGTTCACTCTTTGCAGAATGAGGAATTTGAAGTTAAAGAGATTGTGGACTCACGTTCCCGATATGGACGTTTACAGTTTCTGGTCGACTGGAAGGGTTACGGTCCGGAGGAGAGATCCTGGGTTTTCTCTGAAGATGTTCATGCTCCAAGACTGGTACAGAAATACTTCTCCAAAAATCCTGACAAGGTTCAAAGGTGTTCGGAGACCACCCGTAGAAGAGGGGGTACTGTCACGAACCGGTCTCTCACCTTTGCGGGTTCTGGGGTTCATCCGTTGCCAGTGCGGTTGCTCGCGGTGCTGTGCGCCCGTGTGGGGACACGGCGTGATCAATGGCACAGGTAATGCAGAGTCTGGGAACTGTGAGTGCGGGGACCAAATGGCCTAAGGCACTGCGGTGTGTCTGCTGTATAGGAGGTGGCCATGTTGGAGACCAAATAGCTAATACTGAGCACTTGTGAAAACACCTGTGAGCAGGTGTAAGCCAATCCCGTGCTTGTGCTGCCTTTAAGTAGGCTGGGATTATGTCACTCTGGGCCAGTGCTTTGTTGTATCAAAGCTGTGCTCTAGCTCTGAACTCTCTCCGTGCATTCCTGTGTGATTCCCGTGGTCCAGATATCGCCTCCGTTCCCAGAGGTCCGTTTGCAGCCTTCACTGCCAAAGATTCACCGGCTCTCCATTGTGCTATCAGTCAATTGCACACCTATTGGAAATACTTGGATTCCCAGTATCCTGCATGAGGTTACCTTGTCTGTCTGCCTTTCATACAAAGTCTGGAGGATTCCAATTCCCTCAGCTGTTCGTTTGTTCAACTCTGCATTTAACCCATTCATCACCTTGCCATCTACTACAGTTTCACAGTGATCTCCGGAACCCGCAAGTAACCCAATTCAGTACTTTTATTTTCTATGTTGTCATTACAAGGATAATTCATCACAGTCTCTCAGTTAACTCTTAAAGCTCCATTGCAAATTCTTACAGTTGATTCTCCATGTCTGCATTAACCAGTTAAACTCAATCTGCAGCTCAGCATCAAAGCTTGTTTATATTTGGACAATTCAACATTTATTCTTCAGCTTGTTTTTGCATATGTTTCCATGAACATTTCTTTCATTTATTTCTGAGTTTTCTCTTGCATATTATTTCTGCCATTCCTGCAATACTTCAGTATAATGATGATTAACAACTAGTTATTTAACCCTTACTGAATTGTTACTTTAATAAATATATGAAACGGAACATCCTTCGTCCTCCCTGTTTTCTTCATACCCCAGCACCTACACCTGTGGTTGGTTCCAGGTTAACGGATTCACAAAAACACCCGGACCTGACAGTACCCTAAAAAAGATACCTCCGTGACATGAAACTCGCATTTTTCCAGTTTGGCATATAGATGATTCTCACGTAACTTTTGAAGAACCTGACGCACCTGGGTAACATGTTGTTCAATAGAGTCAGAATAAATCAGGATGTCGTCTAAGTAAACGACCACGAATTTCCCTAGGAAGTCACGGAGCACATCGTTAATGAGGTCCTGGAAAACTGCTGGAGCGTTAGACAAGCCGAACGGCATCACTAGGTACTCGTAGTGACCCGACTGAGTACTGAAGGCTGTCTTCCACTCATCTCCGGACCTGATTCGGATGAGGTTATACGCTCCTCTTAGATCAATTTTGGAAAAAATCACAGCCGAACGCAGCTGATCAAAGAGGACAGAAATCAGCGGCAGAGGATAAGTATTTTTAACTGAGATTTTATTAAGGGCTCTATAGTCAATGCAAGTTCTGAGCGAGCCATCCTTTTTCTCCACAAAGAAGAAGCCTGCACTTAAAGGAGATTTAGATGGCCTAATAAATCCTTTCCCTAGGCTCTCTTTAACATAGTCATTCATGGCCGCAGTTTCTGGCCCGGATAAAGCATATAACCTTCCCTTTGGCAATGCGGCACCAGGAATTAGCTCAATGGCGCAATCATAAGGCCGATGGGGAGGCAGAATGTCTGCATTGCCCTTGGAGAACACATCAGCAAACTCCTGGTACTCCACGGGAATGAGTTCAGGAATGGCAGCAGCTATTCTGACTGGAAACGAAATACATTCCTTATCACAGAGGGCACCCCATTGAGAAATCTCCCCTGACCGCCAATCAATGGTGGGATTGTGAAAGGCCAGCCAAGGGTGACCCAGAACCACTGGAACTGCTGGGCAATGGGTAAGGAAGAACTCGATTTTTTCAGAATGAAGAGCTCCTACCGTAAGTAGTACAGGGGGTGTACAGAGGGAAATAACCCCATTGGACAGTGGACTCCCATCTAAGCCATGCATGGTGACACACCTACCCAAAGATAACTGAGGAATGCCTAAGGCCTTAGCCCAAGTTAAATCCATAAAGTTTCCTGCGGCTCCACTGTCGACAAAAGCCGACACAGAGGAACTGAGGCTGCCAAAGGAAACCTTAGCTGGGACTAAAAGGGAGTTATTCGAGGAGATAAGCTGCAGACCTAGGTGAACCCCTTCACAATTCACCTGGTCAAGGCGTTTCCCGACTTATTCGGACAATTACGAGCAAAATGTCCCTTACCCCCACAGTACAAACAAAGACCAGAGTTTTGCCTTCTGGCTCTCTCTTCAGGAGACAACCGGGAGAGACCCATCTGCATGGGCTCCTCTATGTCCTCAGGGATGGAATATACACATGGAGATGACCTGACCGATGCTCCTTTTTCAGCCTTCCGCTCTCTGAGACGACGATCAATCTTAATAGAAAGCTCCATGAGTTTATCGAGAGTCTCAGGAGCGGGATACTGGAGGAGACTGTCTTTAATAGATTCTGATAAGCCGAGGTGAAACTGACTGCGCAGGGCTGGGTCATTCCAGCCACAGTCGTTCGACCACCGGCGAAACTCCGTACAATAAACCTCTGCAGGATTCCTACCCTGTCTGAGAGCGCGCAATTGACCTTCAGCGGATGCCTCTCTATCAGGGTCATCATATAACAGTCCTAAAGACCCAAAAAAAGCGTCTACTGACAAAAACACCGGATCATCTGCTTTTAAACCAAATGCCCAAGTCTGGGGATCCCCCTGGAGCAAAGAAATAATAATCCCGACCCGCTGAGATTCAGTACCCGAGGAGATCGGTCTTAAACGAAAATAAAGTTTACAGGATTCTTTAAAATTAAAAAACTCTTTTCTATCACCAGAAAAACGGTCAGGCAAATGCATTTTTGGTTCAGGAACTACCCTCGGGGAAGTTCGTAAAAGATCTTCCTGCGACTTCACCCGAAGGGAAAGATCCTGAACCATCTGAGTAAGTTCTTGAATCTGACTGACTAAGAGCTGACCAGGATTTGGTCCTAACCCTGTTGGATTCATGAGGCCGACAATTTCTTACAAAAACTGAATAAGAAAAAATTAAACTCCGTTTAATTTTAAGTTTTGGTATGACCGGTAATAATGTTATGATTCCAGCACTCCTGACCGGAGGAGATTTTATGACAAGGACCAGAGCGCTGGAATGGAATGCAGGTAACGGGAGCAGGAAAGACTAGTTGCCCCTGGCGCCCTAACTCTATTGTCTCACCCGTGCTATCGGAAATCCCCTGCGAGACTATGGTTTCTTGAGCCCCTGGCAGCCACGTTTGAAGGGCGGATTATGTCTGCCCAACTCCGGTGCCCCCCGGTCTTAGTGAGAGACAAAGGGAAATCCGAGGCAGGATGATAACAAGAGGACCTCTGACTGACAACAGGCCAGGGGCAACAAGCTAACTAACAAAACCTGAAGTATGTGCGGAAACCCGCCAGGGAAAAGGACAACCAAAATCCACTTGTCCAATACTCCTACCCAGCACCGCTGGATACCAGAGTGGACCTGTGGAAGTGGAACCCTCCGCGAAATGCTCCAAAACACAAATAATAAATAATAAAGCGGACAAGCCGCAACACACGGCAAAGCCGCAACTCACGAACACCACTGGATGTTATACGGTGATTAGTCAGGACTCCAGGAATAAGATGACAACTTCCGAGTTCAGGACTTCCGAATACTGGAATGACCGGATACAGCAAGACTGGAACAGACTCTCAGCAAACAGAGACAGCATGCAGGAAGCTATTACCGGCGTCTGTGAGAAGCCCTGAGAGTGCATATGAACAGGAGTCCTCCAATCAGGTGCTGACAGGGCTAATTACCTACATGCCGTGCAGCTGCCTTGCTGCACGGCCAGGAAACAGGTGTAGGTTCATTAAACCCTGGACCCAGCAACGGGGAACGCGGTCCGTCAGTGGCGTCCCCGTTGCTAGGGTCCGTGCGGCTCAGTGCGTCCGGCGTCCAGCGTTGCCAGGGAGCCGGCGGCTGTCCGCGTACGGCGTCCCTGGTTGCTAGGCGCCGGGCCGCACCGACGAGCGGACCCCGGCGCCTAACAAAATGTCTCTTGGTGTGAGGAACGCACGTATCCACCTGCAGAGTTTCACTTGAGACGTTTCTTACATTTCCTGCAGGCTGGTGTGGATAAGGGCTTACGTCTGGGCTCCATTAAGGTCCAGATTTCAGCTCTCTCGATTTTCTTTCAGAAGAAGTTGACAGTGTTGCTAGAGGTTCAGACCTTCTTGCAAGGGGTATTTCACATACAACCTCCATTTGTGCCGCCCACGGCACCCTGGGATTTGAATGTGGAGTTGGAATTTCTACAGTTCTCCTGGTTTGAACCTCTAATGATGGTAGAAGACAAGTACCTCACGTGGAAGACGGTGATGTTACTGGCCCTCGCTTCTGCTAGGCGTGTTTCAGAATTGGGGGCCTATCGTGTAAAAGTCCCTACTTGGTCTTTTACAAGGACGGAGCGGAGCGGAGCTCAGGACTAGGCAGCAGTTCCTGCCGAAGGTTGTCTCTGCGTTCCACTTGAATCAACCAATTGTTGTCCTGTCAAGTTCTGGCACTTCTGCCCCTCCGGAGACATTGGATGCTGTGCGAGCCTTGAAGATTTATATCAAATGGACGGTTCGGATAAGAAAGACGGATTCCTTGTTTGTGTTCTATGATGCACAGAAAAAGGGTTGCCCTGCTTCTAAGCAGTCCATTGCTCGTTGGCTTAAGTTGACTATACAACAGGCCTACAGTATGTGTCAGCAGCCTTACCTAGTCCACGGTCTCTGAAGGCCCACTTTACAAGATCGGTGGGGTCTTCTTGGGCGGCTGCCCGTGGAATCTTGTCCTTGCAACTATGCCGAGCTGCTACCTGGTCGGTGAAGAACACTTTTGTGAAGTTCTAGAAGTTTGATACCCTGGCCAAAGAGGATACCCAGTTTGGGCAGGCGGTACTGCAGACGTCTCCGCAATTTTCCACCCGTTCTGGAAGCTTTGGGACGTCCTCATCGTATTAAGTGAACCCCAGTATCCCTTATGGATGTTAGAAAAAAATAGGATTTTAATTACCTACCGGTAAATCCTTTCTCGTAGTCCATAAGGGATATATTGGGCGCCCGCCTCAGTGCATGACTTGTCTGCAGGTTTTTCTTTGTGAAAGTTTACCTGTTCAGCTGTTGCTGTTTTGTTACCAGCCGTTGCTGGTCGGTTATTGGTGTGCTGGTGTGTAAATCTCACCACTTATTGTTGTTCTGTTCCTTCTCTCAAGTATGTCCTTCTCCTTCGGGCACTATTTACCTATAACTGAGCTTTAGGAGGGGGCATAGAGGGGAGGAGCCAGCACACCCGGTTGAAGAAAGTTAAAGAGCGCCGGCTCCTTTGGACCCCATCTATACCTCATCATATTAAGTGAACCTCAGTATCCCTTATGGACTACGAGAATAAGATTTACCGGTAGGTAATTAAAATCCTATTATATGCCCCTATATGGGCAATAATATATAGGCTCCAATGGCCTTTTTCAGATGTGGATGGAGTGCCGTCCTGCACTGCAAATACTTGGGTATGCGCAGGATCTGGTCTGCGCCTGCATGAACGGGTCCTGTGACACAGGATGCAGGATGGCAGCAGACTGTTAGTGATTGACAGCCTGCTGCCGCTTGGAAGACGGGGAGGCGTGTCGCTGCCGTTTCAGGGGAGGGACGTGGCCAGAATCTCCGTCAGAGGACAGAGATTTCATGGCCTCTTGATAGCTCCAGCGGTGGACAATGGTGACCGAGACGATCCAATACTGCGTCCGAGAACTCAGGGGGTCATTCCGAGTTGATCGCAGCCAGCAACTTTTTGCTGCTCGTGTGATCAACCTGACGCCACCTATGGGGGAGTGTATTTCTGCATAGCAGGGCTGCGATCGCTTGTGCAGCCCTGCCATGCTCAAAAAGTTTCCTGCAAAACAAGACCAGGGTGAGACCTACTTACCCTGTGCGACGGATCCAGCGATGAAGGTCCTGGAATTGACGTCAGACAACCGCCCTCCAAACGCCTGGACACGCCTGCGTTCGGATCTCCACGGTGAGTATCCGCCCCGGAACGCCTCCCCACTGTCAATCTTCTTGCGATCACGCTAGCGATCACTTTCTTCTGGTCGTTGCCCGGCGACGGCTGTCGCTGGGCACCGATGCGCATGCGCATTGCGGGCACTGTGCATGCGCAGTTCCGAACCAATCGCACCGCATCGATGAACCGCAGCGTGCGAACGGGTCGGAATGACCCCCTTAGTTCGGATCAGCAATGTAGCAAAAGGCGCAGCATCAAGAAACACACTCCCGCTCACCAGCATCCAGTGTCGCCGAGAGAGGCGGGGAGCGGGTACCAATTACCGCGGCCCAGTCTCATCTACCTGCAGGTAGAGCACCTAACTTATCACTTTCCACCTGGATCCTCCTGTGCAGCTCACAGCGCCATCTCATGGCGCCAAGCAGTCACAGTTGCAAACACGGAACTGCAGTGCAGACCATTTTTTTTAATACTGGAGGTTGTCTGCGGGCAGGGCCGGATTAAGGGAGGGGCGACAGGGGCGGTTGTCCCAGGGCTCCCACACATTAGGGGCCCTCACATAGTGCTGCTTTGTAGTGCAAAGGTACCCTCTTCGGTGGCTGAGCTGTGCAGCCGGTGAGGAGGTCGTGTGTGTCTAATGGATCTCGCAGGATGGTGCGGCGAAATCCTGTGAGACAGTGGGAGCTGCTGCGGCGCGCTGATACGATCTCGGCTGGTCCAGGTAGAGTGAGGAAGGGTGTGTGTACGTGTATGTCAATTTTAAATACTGGGGCCCCCCACAACTTCATTGCCCCTGGGCACCCACCCCTCTTAATCCGGCCCTGTCTGCAGGATCGTAAGTGCACCGGGAACCAGTGTAGTAAATTCTCTAAATTATTAGCTAGAATCTGATTGGTTGTTCACTTGATAGGTAGAATCTGAATGGTTGCTATCAGCAACAACTCCAATTCTCCTTTTTCGAAAGCTTTGATAAATACCCAATGGCACCCCTTTTACACCTACGAGCACGGGTTGCAGCCGGGAGCCTGACACGGGAGCTGCCCCCTGCTGCGACCCGTGCTCGGTCCCTTTCCCATTAGCAGTCACAACCCGGCATATGCCGGGTTGGTGACGCTTCTACTGACGCGGCAGGGGCGGCGCAGGGAGATCACATGATCTCCCAGCGCCGCCCATCCATACAGTGTAAACGGGAGCCGTGTCGCATCGACACGGCTCCCGTTTACACTACACCCTACCCGGATCATTCCCGTGTCCTACCCAGGTAAATAGCCGGGTAGGATTCACGGGTCACTTGATCCGGGTTTACCCTTTTCCACTTGCCAAAAACACGGGTAAATGTAAATGCGCGCCCCCGTGCATTTACCCGTGTTTTTTGAGCTAGTGGAAAAGGGTAAAGTGATAGGCTGCTTAAGCCAGTTTGGAAAGCGGTTGCATCCACCGTTTGCAGACAACAAGTAAACTTCAATGAATCTCCGTCCTCTACTGACAAGTCAGCAAACTGTTCAACTGTTTTAAAAGCTGAACATCCGTCTGCAAAATCATTCTGAAAATGAACGGTATATACATTCCCAACCATTTTTAAAAGCCGCCATTTATCAGAGAAGAAATTATTAATCCCTAATCAGATTTTTTCGGCGCCGTTCCATCTCGCGTTCTACACTTTTATTTGCAATATGTAGCTTTTAAAAGATGTTCTTCATCCGTCTGCTCGCGATGCTGTATTAATATTGCAGTAATTGAAGAGAAGCGAGTATTTCATCTATGCCCCGTCGCTATTTTAAGGATGTGAAATTCAGATACATGTGCTCTCGCCCCAAAAATGCTTTACGCAGAGAGCTGAGTAAATCATCAGTCTTTTAAAATGTCACCAGATTATTAGATATTGCGCTGTTTAGATATTTAGCATGCTGTTTAAACAGTCACAATGTGCCGTGCCAGCAATCTCCACCGGGAGAGGGAAATTTATTCAGGTTCTCGGGGTACAATTACTCCAAAGCAAATAACATTTGTCTCTGACTGATATTTATAGTGCCTGAGAAATGTAGGAATATGTCACGTTAATGAATCACAAATGGGTCACAATTCCTGGATTGTATTTTATTTTATTTTATTTTTCTTGTAAAAAAGATGTGTCCGGGATTAAAACGGAAGAGTCTGAACTTCTAATGTGAGATATCTGGGAAGTTTTGATGCTAAGTGTTCTACGACCAGAGGCGCTCAGCTATGAAGGAGAATTACAGAGCGCTTTTTGGGGGGTCATTCCGACCCGTTCGCACGCAGCGGTTTGTCGCTGCGGTGCGAACGGGTCTGGAATGCGCATGCGCGGTGGCCGCACTGTGCACGTGCATCGTTGCCCGGCGACAGGGGTCACAGGGTTACGTCGCGCCCAACAAAGAAAGTGGTCGCAGAGTCGACCGCAAGAAGATTAACAGAAAGAAGGCGTTCCTGGGCATCACCAGACCGTTACCTGACGTTTTTGGGGAGTGGTGAATAAAACGCAGGCGTGTCCAGGAGAACGGAGGGCGGATGTCTGACGTCAAAGCCGGCCCCAGCATCGCTGCTATCATTGCACAGGGTAAGTATGTCCAGGGCTACTCTTGTTCTGCTTGAATTTTTTTTAGCTTAGCAGGACTGCACAAGCGATCGCAGCCCTGCTAAGCTAAAATACACTCCCCCATAGGCGTGGACTATTGACCGCAGCAGCAGCAAAAAGTTGCTGGCTGCGATCAACTCGGAATGACCTCCTTTGCCCGGTGGGGCTCATTCAGCGGTGGGCCCAAATCGGGTCTGTGCTGCATCAGTTGCAGCGGATCGAAGAAGATATGCAAATGCCGCGGGAACCATCTTTTGTAAAAAGACGCCCACTGGCAGCTTCTCAGTTCCGCCGCTTGCCCGCTGAAACTGTCTGTCGCAACAGAGACGCGGGGCCAGAAGCACTGTACCCGATGACGCAATGGCTAGCTGCAACACTCCCAAACATGGTTGAAACACGCCTGCAGTTTAGTCGCCATTTCCCGTTACCTCCCCCAAAATTTTGCACGACTACGATCACTCACCCTGACAAGCGGGGGGGGGGGGGGGGGGGGGGGGGCAGCACAGGGCTAGTCCGCCCCACATGTCTGGCCCTCCCCCCGTCGCACGGGTGTGATAGCATCGCACGACGGGAACACTTGTCACCAACGGCGAACCTCCACAGTGAACGGTGTACAATGAATGCCAGCAGTGTTCTGTGTGTGGTCAGCTAGACATTTTTACCTCACAGTTGCGATCTAGTTACCACTGTATTGTGAACATGTCCTGGGCCCGCAAACCGGTACATTTCTGAACTGGATTTTGAGCCAGTTGGACATTTTCGAGGATTGTAATTCTACTAGGTAAGACACTCCGTTGAGTAGAATCAGGGTCAGTAGATAGATACTCAGTGCCCTAATTGACACCTCACCTCAGGGTCACCTCCCCTGGGTGCCTCATCAGTTTTACCTGCGCACAGTGGCCCTCATTCCGAGTTGATCGCTAGCTGCCGTTGTTCGCTGCGTAGCGATCATTTAAAAAAAACAGCAAAACTACGCATGCGTATGAGCCGCAATGCGCACGCGCGGCATACGGGTACAAAGAGCATCATTGTTTTGCACTGCTTCTAGCAACGATTCCATTCGCACAGCCGATCGCAAGGAGATTGACAGGACGAGGTCATTCATGGGTCTCAACTGACCGTTTTCTGGGAGTGTTTGGAAAAACGCAGGCGTGGCCGGGCGTTTGCTGGGCGGGTGTCTGACTTCAATTCCGGGACCTTCGTCGCAGCAATCATCGCACAGAATAAGTAACTACAGGGCTGGTCTTGTTCTGCGCAAAATGCTTTTGTACCCGCTCGGCTGCACAGGCGTTCGCACTCTTGCAAAGTGAAAATACACTCCCCCGTGGGCGGCGACTATGCGTTTGCACGGCTGCTAAAAGTAGCTAGCGAGCGAACAACTCGGAATGAGGGCCTGTGTACATAGCTCTGTTGGTGGCAGGCACGACGTGCGGTGCTGCTCTGTGACATCATTCTGCAGTGCCATCCTGCCGGCTCATCAGTGACACAGTGATGTCAGAGCTCCACGCAGGAAGCACACAGCGCATGTGCACGCATGAACCTTAAAATGGAAGAGGGGGTGTTTTATTTATGTCTCTGGAGTGGCAGGAGCTCAGCAGGGCTACCACAGGGGGAAATAAATAAAATAAAAGCAGTGACGTCACTCATACTGTGTTTTAGGTGTCCTATAAATGTTGGTGCACTAAGCGATGGCCTGAGTTTGTTTAATGGTACGGTGGGGTGTGCATTATACAATGCATAACAGATTGGTGCAGTGTGATGTGCAGAGAACCGTTGTGTCTAAGTTGTGAGACGAAATGTTAAACATGGCTGAGGCAGACGGAATTATGGGTAGTTACCTGCTTTCCTTCAGTTTCTCCAGCGCCCCATCCGGCCACTTAACATAGATTTAGGCATTTTAAACTTTAGAAATGATTTACATTTTTTTTTTTTTATTTGGGATATGTGTGGAGATGTGCCCTGTGTCCCAGGGCACATCACCACAACAGTGTGCAGGGGATCTGTGTCCCCTGCAGAGCGTGAGGGTGGACAGCGCTGGGGCAGCTTGTCTGTCCCCAGCGCTGGGTGTGCGGCAGCGGCGGGTGTCTGGTGCAGGGATCGGATGTTTCCCTGCACCGGGCTGTCGGCGGCGGCGGGTAGCGGCGCAGCGGTGCTTTAAACTTGGCGCCACTTGGGCCGCCAATGAGAAGCGCCGCCGGCGTCTTTTCAAACCCGGCGCCATCCGCGAGCCAATCGCAGATCGCGAGGCGCCGGCCAATCAGAGGCGGGCGCGGCGAGCCAATCGCAGAAGAGCCGGACGGGGAGCAGAGGCGGCGTGGACAAGGAAGAAAACAGCGGCCGTGGGGAGAAGAGCTCTGGTGGCCGCTGAAGAGGCCGGAAGATGTCGGCCTCCTGAAAGAAGATGTCCAGCGGCGGCTGGACTCAGAAGGACGGTGGAGGCGGCGCTGCTGGCCAGGACGGGTCAGCAGCAGAAGAGGGCAGCGGAGATCCTTGGATCAGGTGAGGCCTCAGTGAGGCTACGCTCACCCCCTCCCCTTTTCCTCCCTAGACCTGCAGGGACGGGCAATAGGCCCGGGGGGCACTAGGCCCAATCCATAAGTGACCCTCCTCAAAGGTGGATAAAGGTGGCACTGGGCACTAGGCCCAGTCCACCCCAAGGTGTTTAGGCAGGCAGGCCCGCTCGGCCTGAGCCCCTGAGGAGAGAGTACGGGAGGTGGGTGAGCTGTGCGGCCCCCACTACCGGGTGTTCTGAGTCGGGTACTTAAAGGGACAGCACCGTGGTAGTTGCTTGCACTGTGTATCGTGATGTATGTTACCGTGCGGGGCAAAGTATGAGCTTGTTAAGTGTGTTTAGTTTGTTGCACCACACCCACAGAGCTAGTTTGAGGGCTCTGCCGTTGTAGTTAGTATAGGGGTGTGACACTAGGTTAGAGTTAGGCCCTGCACGGCTGTTTGCTTGTTTGTTTGTTTGTTTGCCTCCTTACAGGGACCTGTAAGAGAAGAAGACGTTCGCAGTGCAGAACTGACGGTGAGTAGCCTCTGTGTACGTTTGTCCCTTGTCTGTCCCCGAGCGCCGGAATAGGGATTGCTCACGGACGTGAGAATCCCCTTCATCACACTACGCGCGAGAGTGTGAGTGTGTGAAATCTGGGTGGCTGAGGCTTTGTGCCAGTGATGACCTTTCACCCAACCGGTGAAGGTCGCCGTCACCCCTGGGGTATCCCCTTTTCCGGTGGAAGAAGGGTTGATACCCCCCTTAAGGTAGACTATTTTTTCCTCAGCTCGTTCGTCTGTCAGCTCCGAGAGGGAATCACCGTGTCCGTATCCGACTGAAGATTGCCAGGTCCGTTGAAGTTTCCGGTACCTGAAGGTGAGAGAGAGCGGCGCCTGGTGAATACCGAAGCTACACCTGCACGGCAGCAGGCACCAGCACACGCACCGCCGCCCTCTTACATATGGAATACTTTAAGGTGGACTGCACAGTGATAATTGCATGTTTGACTCTCTCCTGCCATCTATTGTATGGCGCGTTATTTAGAGGCCACATTGGCATATATAAGATGCTACAAGCACTGTCGGACGAGCCAGTTTCCATGCTCTGTGTAATGCAGCTGAAACTGAAACGTGTCCAATTACTTCATTCCACGGTTCTTTCTTGACCTCACTTCAGCGCATTACCTATTCCGATTGGACATTCCTCCCGGATTCCATGTTAGGAGCCAGCTGTAATATAATAAGTTCAGGTTCACTGAAGCACATGCCTTTACCTCAGCCCTATTATCCATTAAAAAAAATGCCAATTGACATTTTCTTTTCTCATTTTATTCCCGAATGACTACCTTGTCATTTATGACCTGGCTGCTTGATGGGGATTTTGTCTGAAATGACATTAAAATTAATCTGCCATGAATTTATTTGCCATCAATTTAAGATCCAGAGAGCAGCTGAAATCCCTGCAGATTACAGAGGCAGAAAACACCTCATTTAGAAACCAATAAAGTTGGATTTAAAAAAAAAAGAAAGAAAGAGAAGAAGCTCATTCCGCAAAGCCTTTATTAACTATGAGAAATGATGAGGACGGGTAAGGTAACATGCATGACGAACATGGGGGGGTCATTCCGATCTGTTCGAATGCTGCCGTTTTTCACAGCACAGCGATCAGGTCACTACTGCACATGCATATGCACCGCAATGCGCAGGCGCGTCGTACGGGTACAAAGAGGATCGTTGCTGAGCGATGGATTTAACAAAGAATCCATTCGCACAGGCGATCGCAAGGAGATTGACAGAAAGAGGGCGTTTGTGGGTGGCAACTGACCGTTTTCTGGGAGTGGCTTGAAAAACGCAGGCGTGTCCAAGCGTTTGCAGGGCGGGTGTCTGACGTCACTTCCGGGACCAGACAGGCTGAAGTGATCGCAGCGGCTGAGTAGGTTCAGAGCTACTCAGAAACTGCACAAAATGTTTTTGCAGAGCTCGACTGCACAGGCGTTCGCACACTTGCAAAGCGAAAATACACTCCCCTATAGGCGGCGACTAGCTGATCGCAGCGCTGCAAAAAGTAGCTAGCGAACGATCAACTCGGAATGACCCCCATTGTTGGGTTAGGTGGTCTCTACCCTAGTCCATTTAATTGGCAGACATGACCGACCCTTTAATTAAAACCTGTTTTTTTACCAGCTAAACTTCATGTGACCTCCCGTGTCTGTTCTGGGACATAACGTGAGGACCTTCAATGCTTACTGTATACTAAATGGCGTAATCAGTATAATACAATCCAGCCTGAAACCATTTACTTACAGCAGAATCTGTCCAATGAAAAACAAGGACATTCCAGTATGCAGAGTAAGTGGTATAATTTATATGAATACAATATGAATTATTATTATTATCAGCAATCAATCTTCTATCTATGCATTTTACAAATGAGAACGTCTGTTTGTTTGTTTGTCTGATTGTGATAAACTCTGGTACCACTAAACCGATTGCGACGTGGTTTTCACCATTCTGTAGTTTATTTTCCCAGGCAGGTTTTAGGCTAAGTATCATCAATATCGGTCATCGGGGGCTATTGGCGACGCTCTGCAGGGTGGGGTCCTGTGTACTGCTCTCGGCAAGTCAGCAGCGACAGGCATACAGGCCTCAGTAGCAACCAAGCGGTCTTCAGGGGGCTGTGGATGGGCCTCTGTGGGAAGGTGCCTGCTCATTGCAAGTAACCAGCGTCAGGCACCTCAATTGCAACCGAGCAGAACATTGCTGCATGCGGGTACTGTGTACCGCCATAGACTTTCTTGTAGCTAAGCTTGACTTGACGTTAAGCTTCGTTAATTAGTACTTCTTTGGACTAACATCTATAAATGTAGTTCAAAGAGCTATCAATGATTTTTTTAACCGGTTTGTTTTTGTGGGTAACTGACTATCACGACTTCCACCTGAGCTGAGCCAGGTACTGCAGTTAGTTATTATATAAAAATATTCAAAGATGCAAGTCAGCGGTTTAGAAGTCGAGGTCTCATTAAAATGGCTTTGTTTTTTGTTTTTTTTGAGGATGGGCGGGTTTGGAATGAGCGCAAAAGCAGGTTCACAGAACAATCACCTAGCATTGACTGCTAGAGGAGATATCACTACAAGTGTTAGAGAGTGCTGCTTTTATCACCATCAAGGTACTCCATGTAGTAGCTGGAGACACCGTTTTAGCTTACAGGCAATGGCCCTCATTCCGAGATGATCGTAGCTCAATTTAGCACAGCTACGATCATTCACACTGACATGGGGGGGTGGGGGGGGGCCCAGCACAGGGCTATCCCGCCCCGCATGTCAGTGCCGCCCTCCCCCGCAGAAGTGCAAAGGCATCGCACAGCGGCGATGCCTTTGCACTTCCAGAGTAGCTCCCGACCAACGCAGCTTTAGCGTGCTGGCCGGGAGCTACTCATCGCTCCCCGGCCCGCAGCGGCTGCGTATGACGTCACGCAGTTGTTGCGGGCCACTCCCCGCACAGTCCGGCCATGCCTGACCGCGCCCAGGAAACGGCGGCCAAACGCCGCCGTTCTGCCCCCTCCCGCCCAGCGACCGCCTCTGCCTGTCAGAGGTGATCGCGGCCCGGATCGCGACCGCCTCTGCCTGCCAGAGGCGATCGCTGCCCCGCTACGCCCTTCAGCCGTCTGGCATGCGCCTGCGCACTATGGCGCCGGTGCTTGCGCAGTGGGTACCCGTTCGCTCGGCTGCTATAAAAAGCAGCGAGCGAATGGGTCAGAATGACCCCCAATATCCTGGAATCTATGAGAGCTATATCGCCCAGCCAATTCGTCAGAGCAAGTGGCAAAAGAACCGAATAAGCGTTTCGGTAGCGCAATACATATAGCTGACCTTTGAGATAAATGCTTTACATCAATGTTGAGATCAGGTCAGACCTGCACAGACCACAGTTAGTTACTAAAAGGAAATTTGAATCCTTTGGTTCCTATATTTTGATCAGGGCCGAAACTAGGGGGGGGCTAGGGGGGCAGGCGACCTGGGCGCCAGATTGGAGGGGGCGCCGAGACCCCCTAACACCCGCCGCGGCACTTACTTTTAAACCCCCTTCTCCCGAGTGCCCAGCTCGGGGGGCGGGGTTTCGCGGAATGACGCGATTGCGTCGTGACGTCACGGCGCAAACGCGTCATTCCACGAAACCCCGCCGGAGGAGGGAGAAGGGGGAGCCCGGAGCCGCGCAGACGAGGAGGGAGAGGCGGCTGAAGAGCGGCGAGAACCGCTTCAAATGTAAGTCAGCCCCTCTCCCTTCCTCTCTCTCTCTCTCCCTCCACCACCTGCCGCAATGTGTAAAATGGGGACCTGTGCCTGCCGCTATGTGTAAAATGGGGACCTGTGCCTGCCGCTATGTGTAAAATGGGGACCTGTGCCTGCCGCTATGTGTAAAATGGGGACCTGTGCCTGCCGCAATGTGTAAAATGGGGACACTTTTTCCTGCCGCAATGTGTAAAATGGGGACACCTGTCTGCCGCAATGTGTAAAATGGGGAATGGGGACACTTGCCTGTCGTACTGTGTAAAATGGGGACACTTTTTCCTGCCGCTATGTGTAAAATGGGGACACTTGCCAGCGTACTGTGTAAAATGGGGACCTGTGCCTGCCGCTATGTGTAAAATGGGGACCTGTGCCTGCCGCAATGTGTAAAATGGGGACACTTTTTCCTGCCGCAATGTGTAAAATGGGGACACCTGTCTGCCGCAATGTGTAAAATGGGGAATGGGGACACTTGCCTGTCGTACTGTGTAAAATGGGGACACTTTTTCCTGCCGCTATGTGTAAAATGGGGACACTTGCCAGCGTACTGTGTAAAATGGGGACCTGTGCCTGCCGCTATGTGTAAAATGGGGACACGTGCCTGCCGCAATGTGTAAAATGGGGACACTTTTTCCTGCCGCAATGTGTAAAATGGGGACACTTTTTCCTGCCGCAATGTGTAAAATGGGGACACCTGTCTGCCGCAATGTGTAAAATGGGGAATGGGGACACTTGCCTGTCGTACTGTGTAAAATGGGGACACTTTTTCCTGGATATGAAATTTATGTTAGAAAAGGCAGTTTTTCAGGTAAAAAAGTTCTGAAAGAGAGATATATATATCTATATATATATATATACTAGGTGGTTCATCGCGCCCTACGGGCGCTCTTCACACCGTCGCAAGGGGCTACGCCCCCTTAACCCTTGCATGCCTTTCTGGGGTTCAATATTTGTGTTATATGGAGTATCACCTGCATTCCTTTGTTAGTGGTTAAATATTGCACAATGAAAGGGCGTGCGATGGTGAAGGAGGCGCAGCCCCTTGCAACGGCGTGAACAGCACCTGCAGGCCACAATGTACAGAATGTAGCGGGTGCGGGGGGTACTGCGGATGGTGTCTGTAGATGCTGCGGATGGAGGGGGGGCGGAAGTGAAGGTGGGGCCCGGATGGGGAAGGGTTGGGAGGTGCTGCGGGTGGGGGAGGGGCAGAGGAGTGGGGGATGCAGATGGGGGAGGGGTCCGGAGGCACTGCAGGTGGGGGAGGGGCAGGGGTGCCATGGGTGGGGGAGGGGCAGGTGTGGGGATGTTGCAGATGGGTGAAGGGTTCCGGAGGTGCTGTGGGATGGGAAAGGGCGGGAGTGCCACTGGTGGGGTAGGGGTCCGCAGGCGCCATGGGTAGGGGAGGGGCAGGTACGGGTGTTGCGGCAGATGGGGAAGGAGGTCCGGAGGTGCTGCAGGTGGTGGTGGGGCAGGTGCGGGGGTGCCATTGGTGGGGGAGGGGTGGGGGAGGGGTGGGTGAGGGGGGGACCGCGGATGGAGGAGGGTGTCTGCAGATGCTGCGGGTGGAGGGGGGCAGGTGTGGGGGAGACATATAAGGGGGGTGAATGGTGGAGGGGGCCTGGAGATTGCTGGGGGTGGTGAAGGGGCGGAGGAGTGGGAGCCGCAAGTGGTGTAGGGGGTCTGGAGGCACAGCATGTGGGGGAGGGGTGGAGTGCCGCATGTGGTGGAGGGGAAGGTGCGGAGGTGTGGTGCATTGGTAAGAGGTCTGGAGGTGCTGCGGGTACTGTACCTGCCAAAAAGGTAGTTGGAGGGTATGCAGTAACAGGGCCAGGACAGGGGTGACAGGGTCAGAACAGGGTTGACTGGGCCAGGGCAGGGGTGACAGGGTCAGAACAGGGGTGACAGGGTCAGAACAGGGGTGACGGGGCCAGGACAGGGGTGACGGGGCCAGGACATGGGCGACGGGGCCAGGACATGGGCGACGGGTCCAGGACAGAAATGACAGGGACAGGATAGGGGTGACAGGGTCAGTGTAGGGGCGGCAGGACCAGGACAGGGGTGACAGGGCCAGTATAGGGTTGACAGGGCAAGCACAGGGGTGACAGGGCCAGGATAGGGGTAGCAGGGCCAGCATAAGAGTGACAGGGCCAGGATAAGGGTGAAAGGGCCAGGATAAGGGTGAAAGGGCCAGGATAAGGGTGGCAGGCAAGGCCAGGGGTGACAGGGACATGACAGAACACAGGGCACGGGAGAGATTGGTATTAGGGACAGAACAGTGGTGACAGACAGATGTGTCTTACCGGAGTCACTGCTGCTGTTCCACTCCAACCTGTTGGCATCTGCTGCTGGTGGAGACTTGGCATGGCTGACTCTCTTAGGCTGTATTCCTGCTTCCTCTGCCCGTCCGCATCACTCCCCCCCTCCTCAGTCACACACCGCAGACCTCGTGCAGCTGCCGGGCACTGTGGTAAGGTGAGACTGGGAGTGACTGGTTAGACCCCAGGAGATGCTGCGGCTGGAGGGAGGAGGGGGTCATAGCATGCACGTGGCGCGGACCTCACGGCTGCTGGGCACTATGGTAAGGGGACACTGGGAGTGACTGGTTAGCTCCCAGGAGACGCTGATGCTGGAGGGAGGAGGGGGTCAGAGCCTGCAAGCAGCGCGGACTTCTGCAGCGCTACCCGCCGGCTAAAGTGTGTGAAGGAGCTGGGCGCAACTCACTGCGGGTGGCAGCGCTGCAGCTAGCGGTGGGGTCGCAGGGGCTGGAGATAACAGAGGCAGTACGGAAAGTGCACAACGGCTGGTGACCCACAAAACTACAGCTAAGAAGCGTGGAGTGTGCCAGAATGTGACGCTCCTCCCTGCCAGAGAGACCCTGCTGAGTATGCTGATGTGGGGGTCAAGTATGGCATACCCCCTCGCACACCCCCATACCTCCCAAATGTCCCAATTTTCGCGGGACAGTCCCATTTTTTGGGGTCTGTCCCACTGTCCCACCCGCGGGTCGCAGTGTCCTATGGTGGGGGGGGGGGGGGGGGGGCAGTTGGAAAGCTCCTGTACTCGGTGTTCTGCTTAGCAGAGCAACGGTGAATAGTGGAGACAGAGGGAGAGGGGGCATCAGGGGGTACGGATTAAGTGGGGGTTCCAGCAGCAGAGCCGGATTAAGGGGGGGGGGGGGGGGGGGCAGGCGGTACGTACCGTTGGCCCCACAGTTTTAGGGGCCCCCCCGGCTGGAGTAGCTCTGTCCCAGCTCAGAAGCTCCCCCGTCCTGCCAGCAACAGCGGCAGCATTGTGCTACAGTCAGCACACGCTGCTGCGTATTGGCAGGTCTGTGGTGTTGCAGGGAGGCAGCAGTCTCCCTGCTTTCTTCTGCCTGTGCGGGTGTATAGGGGGAGCGACCACCTCCTCTGGTTTTACCTCTAGCTGAGGGGCCAAAATTCCATTTAAAAAAAAAAATCCCGGAATTTGCATAATGGGGCGTGGCCTCGCGGGCCGCGATTAGACCACGCCCCCAACCCACAGCATGCACAGCAATGAGATAGGGCTCCCCTGTCTCAAGTACCCTGTGCCCCCCGGACTCATTATCAGCCCCTGGGGGCATGCCAGCAGCTCACAGAGCGCTGGGCATGCCCCCTCACTGACGAAAACGGGGGCCCTCCCGTGAAGCCACGCCCCCTTTTCGCCGTGTGTGTGTGTGTGTGTGTGTGTGTGTGTGTGAAAGCTGGGAGGTATGCACCCCTGCCTGTGCCATGTCCATACTATCTGCTTCTGCAGCTGCTCCTAGTGTCCTATAGATTTGGCCAGATCTGTGACTCATTTGACTAACTCCGCCCACTGTTGTGACTCCGCCCAGCGTTAGCAAATGAATCACAAGATCACAGATCTGGGCTATTATATAGGAGATATATAATATTTGTATTCATTTATTTTATATTTTTTGTATTTTATTTTATTATTTTTATTTATTTATTGTAAAATATTTATTTATTTTTTGTGTGGGGGGGGGGGGGGGTGTCAAATGACTACCTTGCCCCGGGTGACAAAAATCCTAGTTTCGGCCCTGTTTTGATTAATGATTTTTGGTGGACCCTAAGAAGGTCCCATCAGCCCTGGGTAGGGCTACTTCTACTGGTATTAAATATATTCAGCATTACATGGGATTGAAAATTATTATGGGACACGTGCTAGAATCACTTCATTCGGCGTCTTCCTCTAAGCCTCCAGTTTGGGCCGTAAAGGCTTTCCTTTAGCTTAGAAAAGCATTCTCCTAGCTCCCACTTGATTCACCTGGATCCTACTGTACCCTATTTTCTGGATCTTAATGCCTCTGAGACTGGTGCTGGAACACTCCTTTCACATCATCAAACTGTAGCCTTGTGCCTTCTGTTCCAGGAGGCGTTCCCAACCTGATCAAAAAATTATGGCGGGGCAAGCGACCGCCAAGGTCAGAGAGTGGAGACTGTAGGACCATCATGATCACAAGATGAAGTCACAGCCAATACGGGTCACACAGCAAATGCACCCTCGAAACGCAGGATGTGTGGATGAAAAGAGAAGGGGTCTGCACAAGCTTCAGCTTACTCAGATGGCAGAAGCTGCCAACATCGTGACTGATGGTCGTGATGGTGAGTCTTTGGGTGCAGCACTCGGATTGCAGATGCTGGCAGGAGGCATCTTTTTCCTACAGACGATTCCTGCTGCAATAGCATTTTTGCTAAAGGACACAGAAGAGACATTAGAGGAGGTAAAAAGAATGTAGAAGAGAAGTAATACAATGGAACTGTACTTATAAGTACCATCACAGAAAAGAAGGAAAGCCTTATAGTTAGTGGATGTTTATTGTTCATACTTTCATTATTTAATATTAACATTAGACAAGAGATGCAGAAGGGCACTATTCCAACCTGTGCTGGCCCCACCCCTACCATGTGACATCATGATGTCAGATGAAGGGGCGGGCTGCTGGGACCAAGAAAGTGCTGAGGGCCCAGAACTTCCTACAAATGCCCCTGTGCGACTCTCTAGACTGCAGGATGTCATTCCGCAAGCCTGCAGGGCAAATTCCGGTGTCGGGCCCTGGGGAGGTGCCTGCATCAGACAAATACATTGGGAAAATAGCAAAATAAATACTTAGGGGCTGACTTATGACCATCCGAATCTGAGGATGCTGATGTGATGTGATAAAATCGCATGAATTGCGATTATTGAGAAAATCGCATAGATGTATCAATGATCACATGAGGGGAGGGAGCTTGCGAGAAAGCTCTGCCCCTGAGATGCCTCTCTGCAGACATATCGGGTATTTTTCATAAAAAATACTCCGAGGTGCAGTCATCGCTGCTACCGGGCGCACCCCTTTTCACATTATTTTTGTTAAAAAAAAAAGGTTAATAAATCTGCCCGTTGGTCCCATTGAAACAATTTGTACCTGATTCAGAGTTGCATGCAAATTGTCTGCAGATGTTTCCGTGTTGCATGCTAAGAAACAAATACAGACAGTTAACCTGTAATCAAAGTATGCCACATTTCTGAAAACCACACAATTCTTTCTACAAGCTCATCGCATGCCCTTGGGACCATTAGCCCGTGTTGAACTTGAATGGCCATTTTACTGATGCTTTCTTTATTGGATGGCAGTCACTGATGCTCTCTATTATATGGAGGCCACTGTTGCTTTCTGTATTACATGGCAAATCGCTGATGCTCTCTGTATTCTATGGCCATCACTGATGCGCTCTCTATTGTATATGACCACTGATGCTTTCAGTATTGTATGGCTGTAATGATGTGCTCTGTATTGTATGGCTGTCACTGATGTGCTCTGTATTGTATGGCTGTCACTGATGTGCTCTGTATTGTATGTGGTCACTGATGCTCTCAGTATTGTATGGCAGTCACTGATGCTCTCTGTATTGTTTGGCCATCACTGATGCTCTCTGTATTCTAAGGCCATCACTGATGCTCTCTGTATTCTATGGTGGTCACTGATGCTCTCAGTATTGTATGGCTGCAATGATGTGCTCTGTATTGTATGGCTGTCACTGATGTGCTCTGTATTGTATGTGGTCACTGATGCTCTCAGTATTGTATGGCAGTCACTGATGCTCTCAGTATTGTTTGGCCATCACTGATGCTCTCTGTATTCTACGGCCATCACTGATGCGCTCTGTATTGTATATGATCACTGATGCTCTCAGTATTGTATGGCTGTCACTGATGCTCTCTATATTCTATGGTGGTCACTGATGCTCTCTGTATTCTATCGCTGTCACTGATGCTCTCTGTAGTCTATGGCTGTCACTGATGCTCTCTGTATTCTATGGCTGTCACTGATGCTCTCTGTATTCTATGGCGGTCACTGATGCTCGCTGTATTCTATAGTTGTCATTGATGCTCTCTGTATTCTATGGCTGTCACTGATGCTCTCTGTATTCTATGGCTGTCACTGATGCTCTCTGTATTCTATAGTTGTCATTGATGCTCTGTGTAGTCTATGGCTGTCACTGATGCTCTCTGTAGTCTATGGCTGTCACTGATGCTCTCTGTATTCTATGACTGTCACTGATGCTCTCTGTATTCTATAGTTGTCATTGATGCTCTCTGTAGTCTATGGCTGTCACTGATGCTCTCTGTATTCTATGGCTGTCACTGATGCTCTCTGTATTCTATGGCTGTCACTGATGCTCTCTGTATTCTATGGCTGTCACTGATGCTCTCTGTATTCTATAGTTGTCATTGATGCTCTGTGTAGTCTATGGCTGTCACTGATGCTCTCTGTAGTCTATGGCTGTCACTGATGCTCTCTGTATTCTATGACTGTCACTGATGCTCTCTGTATTCTATAGTTGTCATTGATGCTCTCTGTATTCTATGGCAGTCACTGATGCTCTCTGTATTCTATGGCTGTCACTGATGCTCTCTGTATTCTATGGCTGTCACTGATGCTCTCTGTATTCTATAGTTGTCATTGATGCTCTGTGTAGTCTATGGCTGTCACTGATGCTCTCTGTATTCTATAGTTGTCATTGATGCTCTCTGTAGTCTATGGCTGTCACTGATGCTCTCTGTATTCTATGGCTGTCACTGATGCTCTCTGTATTCTATGGCTGTCACTGATGCTCTCTGTATTCTATGGCTGTCACTGATGCTCTCTGTATTCTATAGTTGTCATTGATGCTCTGTGTAGTCTATGGCTGTCACTGATGCTCTCTGTAGTCTATGGCTGTCACTGATGCTCTCTGTATTCTATGACTGTCACTGATGCTCTCTGTATTCTATAGTTGTCATTGATGCTCTCTGTATTCTATGGCAGTCACTGATGCTCTCTGTATTCTATAGTTGTCATTGATGCTCTCTGTAGACTATGGCTGTCACTGATGCTCTCTGTAGACTATGGCTGTCACTGATGCTCTCTATATTCTATGGTGGTCACTGATGCTCTCTGTATTCTATGGCTGTCACTGATGCTCTCTGTATTCTATAGTTGTCATTGATGCTCTCTGTAGTTTATGGCTGTCACTGATGCTCTCTGTATTCTATGGCTGTCACTGATGCTCTCTGTATTCTATGGCGGTCACTGATGCTCTCTGTATTCTATAGTTGTCATTGATGCTCTCTGTAGACTATGGCCGTCACTGATGCTCTCTGTAGACTATGGCTGTCACTGATGCTCTCTGTATTCTATAGTTGTCACTGATGCTCTCTGTAGACTATGGCTGTCACTGATGCTCTCTGTATTCTATAGTTGTCATTGATGCTCTCTGTAGTCTATGGCTATCACTGATGCTCTCTGTAGTCTATGACTGTCACTGATGCTCACTGCATTGTATGTGTCACTGATTCTCTGAGATGCTCTCTGTATTCTATGGCGATTACCGCAATGTTCTGTGGTGGGGAAAGCAGTGTAGTACAGCCAGCAATACTTACCTTTACAGACTTGAGACAGAAAAGTGAAGACACCGCAGAACCACAGAATACATGCAGCAGACGCTAGCACCTTAATGTAATGGCCTTTGCTTTAATCTTAGCGCATCGGCCAAGAGAAGATGGGTCACCGTAGGGCCACCAGTGAACGACAGTCTAACATGTAGACATTTCATCACTATCTACATTATGACCGTCAACATTTCATACTACACACAATTAAAGGGGATATTCAATTAGGGCCATTTTTTCACATAGGCAAAAAAACTGCACCTTTCGCTATTTTTAGGTTGAATTCACCCTATTCAATTGGAGGGCCTTTTTTCCCTAGTTAAAAAATGCGGCAGGGGCAGAAAACATGTGGATCGTGAATTCACATGTTTTCTGATGAAAACGAGGGCCATTTTCACAGATTTTGAGGCATTTTTGCCAATGCCTTTTCGCTTTAAAAAAAAAGTGAAACGGCATCGGCGAAAATGCCTTAAAAATGGGCTAAAACGTCCCGCAATTGAATAGGCAAGGGGGAGAATTCAATAGCACCAAAATCATCAGAGCTAATTGACTACCCCCTATAATCAATGTTTTCTAATGTGAAACAATATATCGGGAAACAGAACCATAATGCCTCTAATGTCTGAACAGGAATTTTCTAATATTATACTGAGATCACGGGTTCAATCTCTACCAAAGTTCAATCTGTGTGGAGTTTGCATGTACCTGCAAACTTTGCGTGGGTTACCTACGTGGCTTCCGCCCACACTTCATATACATACTGGTAGGTCAACTGGCTTCTGACAAAATGGACCCATAGATTGTGTTTGTGTGTGTTTGTTGCAGGGAATTTAGAATGTAAGCTCCACTGGGGCAGGGACTGTGAATCACTGACAATTGTGAGCTGTTTGTGTGGGTCAACATTTACAGTACCTTCTGTTTGTGTTATTGTATGTCATTTGTTTGTGTCATGTGTCCAAAGCTTCGTAGCGTGTCAAAGCTAAAACACTTTCATGTACGTAAGCGTATTATTAATTGAAGACATGGAAATTCAGATGCAACTCTATTCTTAGGCACATTCGGCATCTTTACTGTCACCTGTAAACGTGGCCAATGTTCTCAGGAGCCTCTGTGCCTTCCATGCCACAGATTATTACGATTTGCCCCCAATATTCACGAGAATGCAGTTTACATCATTAGATATACTTCAGATTCAGAAGTTGCTTACTGCTGCTGCCATATTTGTTACAAATCTGTGACACATGACTGTCACTAACTTGAATCATTAAATATTACTCTATATTATACTACAGCTGATTATTTAATATCCATGCTGTGTAAAACTTTTCTATCTTTTGAGGGTGGGCTTGAAAGCATTACTGCCCTGTTGTGTGGCAAGAGGAGGAAGAGGAAGAGGCAGATATATGCAAAGTTGCTACTAGTCCACCCTCAGGAAACAGAACATTTATACATTACTAGTTACCAGCCTGGCAAAAATGATGGAACAACATATTCATATCAGCGCCCTGGAGGCTGTGCGTGCCTGAACGGAGCAACAATTGAATTGGCGCAAAACCCTTTAATCCCCCCATAGAGGTGAGGAGGAGCACTAATGTTTTATAATATAGGATAGGTAATGTTAGATACACTCTGCCAGTGGACATATATAACAAACACGACACATACTGTAAGTTGACCAATTATTTAAAGCTGTCTAGAAACACAGAATAATTCTGCTCCTTGTAATTTAACGAGGTCTGGGTACTTAAGTTTAAAATGCGCTTTTTGTCTTTGAGAATTCTCATCATTACCATTTTAATGTTGAAAAGCAAATTCAGCCCCATCACATTGCCTCCGATCTGCGTTATTATAGTTATGCTTATAATCAATGAAACCCAAATTGCTAAATGGAACATCTGCTTTTCCAATAACTCTGTGTGCTGTAAGTAGAGGAAATGGCGGTGATTAGTGTATCATCGCTTACAGAGCTAGCTCCGAGGTGACAGAGGGAGCACAGAGCAAGAAGACAAGATGTGAAACTTCAAATGAATGAGGAAATAATAGCTAGACTTGGCATCTGCAGCTAATGCGTTGTTAAACTGCGCGCTACTGCCATCGATTCACACTGATGGTAAAAATAAATGATTTTTAGCAGGAAAAATGTGCTAAATGATTGTTACGTGCCAGATTACATGTTAGGATTTGCATGGAAAAGCACCTTATTAATATATAAGCTATTTTCTAACATGAAGATATAACACAGCAATAGATGAAAATGTGATTTAATACTTACGGGCATATTTATTACCAATTGTTTTACTAAAATAATGTGAGTTTTCACAGCTTTTTCACATTATTTTAGTATCACCTGAATCATACTTGCCTACTTTAAATATCTCCCCTCCGGGAGAAGCCCAGAAAGGAGACGCTGCAGGAGACTTTGGGGGGCGGGGCCGGGCTGTGACATCATCAAGCCCCACCCCCACACCGGAAAACGACGCGATTTGCGGGTCCACGGGAAGGGGGTGGGGCTAAATAAACACAATTTGCGTCATTTTAACCCCCTCCCCACCCCAAGGACCTGCGAAGATGGGAGAGTATCTTTCCGTGCTGCCCGCATCACTAGCAGGATGCGGGAGACCTGCCTACTCTTCCGGGGGTACGGGGGGCTACCCAAAAAACCGGGAGCCTCCCGCAACTTCCGGGAGAGTAGGTAAGTATGACCTGAATGTATTAAAGGGCTTTTGGAGCAGATTTCGTGAAAAACTGCTCCAAACCCTTTAATAATTTTTTTTTTTTTAGTAACCAAGATCGCATTTCCCATACTTATAATGGGAAATGCGATTTGGAGGAATTTACCAAAAATAAATTGTAAAAAAAATACCGCAGTGTGCCCTGTGATAATTACGCCAGCGCCAGCTGGTACAATCAAAGATCCTGGCCTCGTCCCTCATCCGCAACATTGGCGACACGTCTCTGTTTTGAGAAACGGAGGCCGTCACCACCCTACATCTACCCTACAATGTTTAAACCAGACCATCATGCTCTGTCTGTGCCATCTGCCATGAGTTGCATAATTAAAACAAGAAAAATAAATAATTTTTTACTATTTACCAAATTTAAAGCACAATTGCTCACAAAAGGGAAAATTGTGTTTCGGGTGGAACATTGCAAATTAAATCTAGTGACCAGCAATTATCTTCATGGGGTCTTAGGGGTAAATTTACAAAAGCTCAGATTCCGTCTATCATTTCATCCTAGAAAATGATATCGCAAACCTGATTGGTTGCTATGGACAAAGGTTTTAGTAAATTTCTCTCCCCCCAGATGCCCAGACATCTTATTCCCTGTTCTCCGTATTTCTACCTGTCCATAGGCAGTCTGTTTTTTGGGAGGTACCCCCTCGTACGAGGAGCCACGTGCGCAGAATTTAAATTTAAATTTTTTGCGGGAAAAAGGTCAAAAATACACAATCGTAGACTAGAAACAAACCTCTAATTATGCTTCCATGGAACGTAATATGCTAAAGACACTAAAGGAAAATTGTACAATACAGAGCGTATTTCCATTCGTGCCAGTCAGAGCTATATTAACCTCGTTAGCATTGAGCGTTTATAACAAAGACATATTTCTTTGTGAGGCACAAACAAAAACATTGTAAGAAAAAGTTCCCGGGAGTCAGAACTATCCTCACGCTAAACCCATCAAAGCAAAGCCGATCAATATCTCTCTGACGTGGCTTCTCAGAAAGAAAGAGACGACGGTGATATATATCTGGTAGCTACAAGGCTAAAATAAAAGTCATTTTAATTACTGTTTAAATTGGCTTCAGTCTGAAGTCAAATCCTTTTCATTAATTTGCTTACGTGGGCCGTGTCACATCGTTCTGTTGTTAATCTGCCTAAATGAGTAAAAATAGGCGGCCTCTGTAACTGACCTTCCATTCTTGTGTTATATGTATCGTTTTATGCACTTCTAATTATTCTCTGTCTGGGAGGTGAAGTTATAGCACCTGATCTGGTAATATAAGACTGGGGTTTCGCAGGATAACCTTGCTCCAGCTTCCTCTGCACAAAAACACATACCTAAAATATGGCCGACAGATGTTCCGGATGCCATTTTCTGGGCTAAACATCAACCTGTCAACTCATTTGGAACAAGTGACATCAGTGAGCGATGAGGTATATACAGTGGTTTGCTAGCCACATCACTGTATATGAATCCAATATTCTGCAATCTGTAAAAGATTGTTTCTGTTACCTAGGAGACCAGACAGTCATTGTAAAAAGGTCTAGCTTTGCAATGCTGCAAGTTAAAGATACCTGGCTGCTGGCTTATAAATCTGCAGGAGTTACTTGATTCTCAATGTGCCAGTTGGTCCTGCCAGGGGAGCAAAAAACGTCAAATGACAACACAGGGTTAACTCGGGGATTATCACCAGATGTCCAAGGACTGGATACTTCATGATCTATTAAAGTGGGTGTCCATTAAAGAAGCTAGACTGCCCAAAGTGGCTCACAGGAGGCCAGAGTGCTCAAGACCACCGGAGAACTTGGGTAGGCTACATGGGTTCCGGTATGAATGGTCGACCATGTTATGGTCGACAGTCATTAGGTCGACCACTATTGGTCGACATTGACATGGTCGACATGGACACATGGTTGACACATGAAAGGTCGACACATGAAAAGGTCGACCTGAGTTTTTTCACTTTTTTGGTGTCGTTTTTTGCGTAATGTGACTGGGAACCCCAATTAGTGCACCGCGTCCCCTCGCATGGCTCGCTTCGCTCGCCATGCTTCGGGCATGGTGCCTTCGCTCCGCTACCGCTTCGCTCGGCACAGATTACCGTTCCAATCGTAGTCCACGTGGATCGTAAAGTATGGAAAAGTTCCCCAAAAGAAAAAAAAAGTTAAAAAACTCATGTCGACCTTTCCATGTGTCGACCTTTCATGTGTCGACCATGTGTCCATGTTGACCATGTCAATGTCGACCAATAGTGGTCGACCTAATGACTGTCGACCATAACATGGTCGACCACCTGAACGGATACCGGCTACATGCCAGCACCTCTGATAACCAGGTGACAGCCCAAAAGCAGGTTGATTATCTGTGACTACCCGACTGAAGCCACAGGTACGGTTAAGCTGGTCACTGCCTGTAGTGCTATATTAGGGGGTCATTCTGACCCGATCGCAGCGTGCCGTCGTTTGGGTTAAACAGGAATAGGAATAACAATTAATACTGTGAAGAACATGCTTCATTTACATGCAAAGATAGCAAAATGGGGCAGATGTATTAACCTGGAGACGGCATAAGGAAGTGATAAACCAGTGATAAGAGCAAGGTGATATATGCACCAGCCAATCCGCTCCAATATGTAAATTAACAGTTAGGAGCTGATTGGCTGATGCGTTTATCACCTTGCACTTATACCTGGTTTGTCACTTCCTTATGCCATCGCCCAGTTAGTACAATATCTGCCTCGTCATTTTAGCTGCGCACAGGACAGACGTGGCTGGATACTTGACTTATTGATTGATTGAAATCTTTATTTATATATATATATATATATATATATATACTTTAATATCACAAGCAGTTTTTCCATACATGTTATATATCGGGGGGGGGGACGACCAAGGGCCGAGACAGCCGATAAATCAATAAATCACCTTGTGCACAAATCCGGTAGAGTTTCATCGTCTGCCTTCATTCGTCAGGATAACTTGCTAGAGTTTTATGTGGAATATTGAATATAAATGTGGATAAGACGTAATCCAGCCACCTTGTCTCCTGCAAACAGTGCAAATGCAAATCTAACTACTGCAATCACTTCTGCCACAGATCTCCTAAGTGTAGCAGCAGATAGCGGGGGGCTAGCTATGAATTGAGGTCACAGAATCGTACTTGTGTATCGTGTGGCCGACACATACAGTGGGGTGTACACAGGCACGCTCATCGTTGCTGATGCCGAATCCTGCGCATAACTCTGTATATGGGCAAATATACGCATGTAGTTCGGCGCACGAAAGTCAGAGCAATTATGACGGATGCATTCAATTCTGCATAAGACCAGTGGCGTATCTGTAATGGGTGCAGGGCACACACGGGCACCAGGGGGACCACAATGCACATCCTGTAGACCTTTGCATGCCAGTCTACTCACTTGAGCCATTGGTTAGAGAGGAGAGGGCTCGGGGGGATACGGCACACCGGCCCCCGCCTCGCTTATTACACCCCTCCCCAACCATCAGACACTTTGAACCAGGTAGCTGGTGGCCACAATCGGCACTTCTTGCAGCATCGGTGATCAGTGGTGCCCCCCTATAAGGTACCCCAAGAGGCACCCGAACAAGTACAGCCAACACTGGTCGCACTCAAATGACGAAACGGCTCAGAGTCAGGAATACATTTTCCAACGTTTAAGACACCATTTATTGATGAAAAGACCCAATAAGGGTGTTCTGAAACATTGGAAAACCAGATGTACTATATGTACAGTATATCTGTCTATATAGTATATATAAATATATATATATATATATTAGGTGCTTCATCGCGCTACACCCCCTTAACCCTTGCACGCCTTTCTGGGGTTCAATATTTTTATTATATGGAGTATTACCTGCATTCCTTTGTTAGTGGTTAAATATTGCACGATGAAAGGGCGTGCGATGGTGAAGGAGGCACAGCCCCTTGCGACGGCGTGAACAGCGCCTGCAGGGCATGATGTACAGAATGTAGCGGGTGTGGCACTGCGGTGCCGGCGCATGCGCAATTCCGACCTGATGGCTGCACTGCAATAAACTGCAGCAAGCAATCGGGTCGGAATGACCCCCTCTGTCACTTCGGCTCCTGGGAAATACTAATTGCCTCCTCATCGTTCCGACCCCGCCTAAAGTACGGCTTGAGCGGGCTAATGATCGTAGGCACATTGCCGGTCACTAATCGGGCGTTATTTCGGCATGGATAAACGCCATAAACCCACTATTATCTCGCCTTCATTTCCCAGGGAAAAGGCTTCATCTACCGTATGAGCCATTCTCATTGTCTCGCTAATTAAAATGATTCCACCGTGTTAACTGACCTATGGTTCTGACCTTTATTTTGTAATACTCCCAGGGTGTGGGTAGTGCAGCTGTAGAACGTGTTCTGGTGACAGTGAGTTGGCTCGGAGTCCCCTCCGGACCTGTCACATCATTAACTTGTAATGGGGAGCTCAGAGCTGGAAAGAGGAAAAAACCTCATTGTATTCTTTGTAGAAGCTGCTGCCTTTGTTGCTGCACTTGGAGACTGCGATTCGTCTTTCTGTAACAAGGAATTATCCTTCCACTTCCTTCCTGGAGGGTCTACCCTTCACATCTACGCGAGAGCTGAGCCGGGTGGCTCTAAAAATAGTTAAAAACAGATCATGCGAGGCTGACTGCCAACAATTGTGTATGACATAGTGACAGCTCCTTCACAGGTGAGGCCGGGGATGGGGGCTGCGTGGCTCTGGGGAAGGGGACCACTCACTCATTAAATAAAAAAGGAAATGGAAAAGTGTTTGGCAACAGGTAAATTAATGATGACAGAAATGTCACCTGCAAGGGCAAGAAGATTACCCAACTAGAAGACACATTGCACGACCAGAAGACACATTACCTGGTCAGAAGACGCACTACCCAGTCCATACTTGCCTACCTGACCCTCTCCATGGGGTAAATTTACTAAGATGGGAGTTCTATTTAAGATAGGATGTTGCCCATAGCAACCAATCAGATTCTACTTCTCATTTATCTAGCACCTTCTAGAAGATAATACCTGGAATCTGATTGGTTGCTGTGGGCAACATCCCATCTTAAATAGAACTCCCATCTTAGTAAATTTACCCCCATGAGGGAGAAAATGCTCTGTTCCTGGACTTTCCTGGTAATGTATGATTGCCATCACCTGTGGTGAGCTAGTTAATAGATAAGAAAGGTGTTTCACCACAGGTGATGGCAATCATACATTACCAGGAAAGTCCAGGAACAGAGCATTTTCTCCCTCATGGAGAGGGTCAGGCAGGCAAGTATGACCCAGTCAGAAGATGCACTATCCGAACAGAAGACACACTACCCGAACAGAAGACTCACTACCCGACCAGAAGACGCACTACCCGACCAGAAGACTCACTACCCGTCCAGAAGACTCACTACCCGTCCAGAAGACTCACTACCCATCCAGAAGACGCACTACCCGACCAGAAGACGCACTACCTGACCAGAAAACACACTAGCCAAACAGAAGACACACTACCCAGTTAGAAGACGCACTACCTGACCAGTAGACAAACTACCCAACCAGAAGACACACTACCTGGTCAGAAGATGCACTACCCGACCAGAAGACACACTGCACGACCAGAAGACGCACTACCCGACCAGAAGACACACTGCGCGACCAGAAGACGCACTGCACGACCAGATGACGCACTACCCGACCAGAAGACACACTACCCGACCAGAAGACACACTACCGAAGACGCACTACCCGACCAGAAGACGCACTACCCGACCAGAAGACACACTACCGGGTCAGAAGACGCACTACCCGACCAGAAGACGCACTACCCGACCAGAAGACACACTACACGACCAGAAGACACACTACCCGACCAGAAGACGCACTCCCCGACCAGAAGACGCACTACCCGACCAGAAGACGCACTACCCGACCAGAAGACGCACTACCCGACCAGAAGATGCACTACCCGACCAGAAGACACACTACCCGACCAGAAGACGCACTACCCGACCAGAAGATGCACTACCCGACCAGAAGACACACTACCTGACCAGAGGAACTAGATGTACAGATTAGTTATTTAATTTAAAGAAATCTCATATATATACATAAGTAGATTCGTTTTATCTTCCCATTCAAAAAAAAATGCTTGGTCATAGGAAAATGGTAATTTGGTGGAAACTTTTAGCGGTTGGATACGAAAACCTGGTTTTTACAATCCCAACGGTCAGGATGAGAACAGCGGCATCCTGACGGTCAAAATCCTGACGGATTCCAGTAAGTATTTCAATCCTAATCCTCCCCCCCTGCAACCTAACCCTAACTGCTTCCTCCCCCACAGCTTAACCCTAACCTCCCCAACACCCATAGCCTAACCCTAACTGCTTCCTCCCCCGCAGCCTAACCCTGACCTCCCCAACTCCCACAGCCTAACCCTAACTGCCCCCTCCCCCGCAGCCTAACCCTAACCTCCCCAACTCCCACAGCCAACTGCCCCCTCCCCCGCAGCATAACCCTAACCTCCCCAACTCCCACAGCCTAACCTCCCCCCTAGAGCCTAACCCTGACCTATGTACTTACCGTCGGAATTCTGTCGGGACTAACCGCCAGTGCCGTAACTAGACATTTTATCGCTGTGTGCAAGATAGGGCATCGGCGCCCCCTATGTAAAAAAGGGGCAGTGCGCGCTGTAGGCATGCGCAAAAACTATAGGGGCATGGCTTCATGGGAAAGGGGTGTGGCCACAAAATAATACCAATTCATATTACATATTATAGTAGTCTCTATTATTCAAATTACGCTGCACAGTAGCGCCACTACACCAGGTAGAGCCCCTTTTACACATTACGGCGAACAGATTCCCCTTTTAACACATTACGGCAGACTGCGTCCCCCTTTTTACACATTACGGCAGCCAGGGTCCCCTTTTTACACATTATGGCACACTGCGTCCCCCTTTTTACACATTATGGCAGACAGCGTCCCCTTTTTACACATTACGGCAGACTGTGTCCCCTTTTTTACACATTATGGCAGACTGCGTCCCTTTCTTACACATTACGGCAGACAGCGTCCCCTTTTTACACATTACGGAAGGCAGCGTCCCCTTTTTACACATTACGACAGACAGCGTCCCCTTTTTACACAGTATGGCAGACTACTATCCCCTTTTTACACATTACGACAGACAGCGTCCCCTTTTTACACATTACAGCAGACAGCGTCCCCATTTTACACATTACGGCAGACAGTGTCCCCTTTTTACACATTACGGCAGACTGCGTCCCCCTTTTTACACATTACGACAGACAGCGTCCCCTTTTTACACATTACGGCAGACAGCGTCCCCATTTTACACATTACGGCAGGCAGCGTCCCCTTTTTACACATTACGGCAGACAGCGTCCCCTTTTTACACAGTATGGCAGACTGCTTCCCCCTTTTTACACATTACGGCAGACAGCGTCCCCTTTTTACACATTACGGCAGACACCGTCCCCTTTTTACACATTACGGCAGGCAGCGTCCAACTTTTTACACATTATGGCAGACAGTGTCCCCTTTTTACACATTACGGCAGGCAGCGTCTCCTTTTTACACATTACGGCAGGCAGCGTCTCCTTTTTACACATTACGGCAGGCAGCGGCCTTTTTTTGCACATTACGGCAGGCAGCGTCCCCTTTTTACACATTATGGCAGACAGCGTCCCCTTTTTACACATTACGGCAGACAGCGTCCCCCTTTTACACATTAGGTAGACAGACCGATAGATAGACAGACAGACAGACAGATAGAATAGATGATACTTACCATCTCTCCGCTGGCTCAGGCAGTCAGGCTCCTCTGTGCTGGCAGCTTTGGGGGCAGGGGAGGAGGAGGAGGGAGGGGGACTCGGGAACTGCAGCAGCGCACTGTAATTGCCGGTGGCGTCGCTGCAGCTATCCCTCTCCAGTCCTTCCGCATTGGCTGGTCACCGCCGTTGTGAATGCTGGGATGAGGGAAGCACATCCCAGCATTCACAGCAGCGGCGACACTACTTGGTCAGAAGATGCACTACCTGACCAGAAGACACACTGCACGACCAGAAGACGCACTACCCGACCAGAAGACACACTGCACGACCAGAAGACACACTGCACGACCAGAAGACACACTGCACGACCAGAAGACACACTACCCAACTAGAAGACGCACTACCCGACCAGAAGACACACTGCACGACGAGAAGACACACTGCACGACCAGAAGACGCACTACCCGACCAGAAGACACACTGCACGACCAGAAGACACACTACCCGACCAGAAGACACACTGCACGACCGGAAGACACACTGCACGACCAGAAGACACACTACCCGACCAGAAGACACACTGCACGACCAGAAGATACACTACCCGGTCAGAAGACGCACTACCCGACCAGAAGACGCACTACCCGACCAGAAAACACACTACCTGACCAGAAGACGCACTACACGACCAGAAGACACACTACCTGACCAGAAGACGCACTACCCGACCAAAAGACGCACTACCCGACTAGAAGACGCACTACCTGACCAGAAGACACACTACCCGACCAGAAGACACACTGCACGACCAGAAGACACACTACCCGACCAGAAGACGCACTACCCGACCAGAAGACACACTGCACGACCAGAAGACACACTACCCGACCAGAAGACACACTACCCGACCAGAAGATGCACTGCACGACGAGAAGACACACTGCATGACCAGAAGACGCACTACCCGACCAGAAGACACACTGCACGACCAGAAGACACACTACCCGACCAGAAGACACACTACCCGACCAGAAGATGCACTACCCGACCAGAAGACGCACTACCCGACCAGAAGACGCACTACCCGACCAAAAGACGCACTACCCGACCAGAAGACGCACTACCCGACCAGAAGACACACTACCCGACCAGAAGACGCACTACCCGACCAGAAGATGCACTACCCGACCAGAAGACACACTACCTGACCAGAAGACACACTACCCGACCAGAAGACACACTACCTGACCAGAGGAACTAGATGTACAGATTAGTTATTTAATTTAAAGAAATCTCATATATATACATAAGTAGATTTGTTTTATCTTCCCATTTAAAAAAAAATGCTTGGTCATAGGAAAATGGTAAATTGGTGTAAACTTTTAGCGGTTGGATACGAAAACCTGGTATTCACAATCCCAACGGTCAGGATGAGAACAGCGGCATCCTGACGGTCAAAATCCTGACGGATTCCAGTAAGTATTTCAATCCTAATCCTCCCCCCCTGCAACCTAACCCTAACTGCTTCCTCCCCCACAGCTTAACCCTAACCTCCACAACTCCCACAGCCTAACCCTAACTGCCCCCTCCCCCGCAGCCTAACCCTGACCTCCCCAACTCCCACAGCCTAGCCCTAACTGCCCCCTGCCCCGCAGCCTAACCCTGCCCTCCCCAACTCCCACAGCCAACTGCCCCCTGCCCCGCAGCCTAACCCTGCCCTCCCCAACTCCCACAGCCTAACCCTAACTGCCCCCTCCCCCGCAGCCTAACCCTAACCTCCACAACTCCCACAGCCTAACCCTAACTGCCCCCTCCCCCGCAGCCTAACCCTGACCTCCCCAACTCCCACAGCCTAACCCTAACTACCCCCTCCCCCGCAGCCTAACCCTCTTTCCCCAACTCCCACAGCCTAACCCTAACTGCCCCCTCCCCCGCAGCCTAACCCTGACCTCCCCAACTCCCACAGCCTATCCCTAACTGCCCCCTCCCCCGCAGCCTAACCCTGACTTCCCCAACTCCCACAGCCTAACCCTAACTACCCCCTCCCCCGCAGCCTAACCCTGCCCTCCCCAACTCCCACAGCCTAACCCTAACTGCCCCCTCCCCCGCAGCCTAACCCTAACCTCCCCAACTCCCACAGCCAACTGCCCCCTCCCCCGCAGCATAACCCTAACCTCCACATCTCCCACAGCCTAACCGCCCCCCTAGAGCCTAACCCTGACCCATGTACTTACCGTCGGAATTCTGTCGGGACTAAGCGCCAGTGCCGTAACTAGACATTTTATCGCTGTGTGCAAGATAGGGCACCGGCGCCCCCCCTATGTAAAAAAGCGGCAGTGCGCGCTGTAAGTGTGCGCAAAAACTATAGGGGCATGGCTTCATGGGGAAGGGGTGTGGCCACAAAATAATACCAATTCATATTACATATTATAGTAGTCTCTATTATTCAAATTACGCCGCACAGTAACGCCACTACACCAGGTAGAGCCCCTTTTACACATTACGGCGAACAGATTCCCCTTTTAACACATTACAGCAGACTGCGTCCCCCTTTTTACACATTATGGCAGACAGCGTCCCCTTTTTACACATTACGGCAGGCAGACAGCGTCCCCTTTTTACACATTATGGCAGACAGCGTCCCCTTTTTACACATTACGGCAGACTGTGTCCCCCTTTTTACACATTACGGCAGACTGCGTCCCCCTTTTTATACATTACGACAGACAGCGTCCCCTCTTTACACATTACGGCAGACAGCGTCCCCTTTTTACACATTACGGCAGGCAGCGTCCCCTTTTTACACATTACGGCAGACTGTGTCCCCCTTTTTACACATTATGGCAGACTGCGTCCCCCTTTTTACACATTACGACAGACAGCGTCCCCTTTTTACACATTACGGCAGACAGCGTCCCCTTTTTACACATTATGGCAGACAGCGTCCCCTTTTTACACATTACGGCAGACTGTGTCCCCCTTTTTACACATTATGGCAGACTGCGTCCCCCTTTTTACACATTACGACAGACAGCGTCCCCTTTTTACACATTACGGCAGACAGCGTCCCCTTTTTACACATTACGGCAGGCAGCGTCCACTTTTTACACATTACGGCAGACTGTGTCCCCCTTTTTACACATTATGGCAGACTGCGTCCCCCTTTTTACACATTACGACAGACAGCGTCCCCTTTTTACACATTACGGCAGACAGCGTCCCTTTTTTACACATTATGGCAGACAGCGTCCCCTTTTTACACATTACGGCAGACTGTGTCCCCCTTTTTACACATTACGACAGACAGCGTCCCCTTTTTACACATTACTGCAGACTGTGTCCCCTTATTACACATTACGGCAGGCAGCGTCCCCTTTTTCCACATTACGGCAGACAGCGTCCCCCTTTTACACATTAGGTAGACAGACCGATAGATAGACAGACAGACAGACAGAGAGATACAATAGATGATACCATCTCTCCGCTGGCTCAGGCAGTCAGGCTCCTCGGTGCTGGCAGCTTTGGGGGCAGGGGAGGAGGAGGAGGGAGGGGGACTCGGGAACCGCAGCAGCGCACTGTAATTGCCGGTGGCGTCGCTGCAGCTGTCCCTTCTCCAGTCCTTCCGCATTGGCTGGCCACCGCCGTTGTGAATGCTGGGATGAGGGAAGCGCATCCCAGCATTCACAGCAGCGGCGGCCAGCCTATGTGGAAGGAGAGGGACAGCTGCAGCAGCGCCACCACCAATGACATAGCGCTGCTGCGGCTCCTTCCCTCCTCCCCCTTGCTCCTCTTCCTTCTCCGCTGCTCCTCTCATCCTCCGGCACAGGCAGCTTGCAATGAGTCAATTTGAGTCATTACAAGCCGCTGACTTTAGGGAAAGCGGATAGTTGCACCCTCAGGGCAACTGCGCTGTGTGCCAGGCACACCTAGCACACAAGTAGTTACGGCCCTGCTAACCGCATCCCCTTTTAAGGCAGTTGAGTTTTCTGTTCTGGCTTTCTGAATTCTGCTGCCTGTTTTGTACATGATCCATTGCCAGGGAAAGCACTACCATAAGGAATCTCCCTAAGGAGCCCACACCGGTGGGTCTTGCTGAGGCCTTCTTGTACTAAAAAGCAAGGCTGTCTCTGTTCTTTCTAGTGCTGGCGGCAGCATACAGTTGGTGGACAGCATTGCTGGGAGCCGAACAACATTGATCAGTTTTCCGTGTGATCTGTGTTTATTTTATTTCTTTCCTTGTGTGTGTAATAGACATAGAAATTATGAATATATTTTAAAAAGTGAAGTGTGAATGTGAGGGAATGGAGAGATGGTAAGGCGAGGGTTGGGCGTGGGGGGCAGGAATGTAGGATGAGGTCTGATTTAGAGTTGGACATAAGTCCTACTTTCCCCTGCAAAGCTTAGGTCTGTGGGGCTAATTCAGACCTAATCGGTGCTGCAGCAGCGTTCAGGCCTGAACTGCGCCGGCGCATGACAGACACCCGACGTTTTTTTTAGCTAGCGATCGCCTCTGCCTGATTGACAGGCAGAGGTGGTCGCTGGGTGGGAGGGGGCGGGACAGCGGCATTAAGCCGTCGTCTAAGGGGTGCGGTCCGGCCAACGCTGGTGCTGCACTGGCCGGGAGCTACTCCTGAAGTACAAAAGCATCGCAGCTCTGCGATGCTTTTGTACTTCTGCGACGGGGCAGGGACTTACATGTGGGATGGGCTAGCCCTGTGCTGGGCGTCCCCCCCGCATGTCCGTGCGCCTGATCGGAGCTCTGCTAAATGTAGCACAGCTACGATCAACTCGGAATCACCCCCTATATGCAGCAAATCAGGGATTTTGTTTGTCATTCCAGCCAAGCTGATTGGTAGAGACCCGTCCAATCAGGGCGCAGCTACGAGTTTGATCAAACATCCTAAACCTTTATTTGAACATGTCCAATATCCTCCTCTCCTTGATCCTAGGAATTGGGGTTACACTAGTAGTAAAAAATATCCTTCTGAAAACTTAACGCACAAGTGGGGGACAAGATTATCCACTGCTGGGGTTCTGCACCATTGCTCTACTGACCAGTACCTTCATATCATAGGACATATAGCACATGCACATCTATGGGGTAAGCGATCTTTGGGGTGTATTGTATTGCCCAACGAGGCTTAACAGGGCCCATTTATTTATTATTGGGTTTTAGACCCAATAATTATAATTACTTATCGACACCTGGCAGCAATATGAAATGATATACCGCTAGGACGTATTAAAAATCATATACAAGGACAGGATTGGAGCCCATCCCTGCGACGTGCAAAAGCAAAGTGATCGCTAGTGCGCATGTGCGAGTGTCCGTTACTGGGGAGGGATCCTAGGGACCCCTCTCCAGGTAAATTGTTCGATCTGTATCCCATAGGCTACAGAATGCTTCACATTCCAGAGCTTGGTAAATCTCACAGTACAGCAGCACCAAAGAAATTGTAAGTGCAATCAGAAATGGGGAAGCGAAGGGCCTGCTTGGAGTTCCCCAAACTGAATTATAAGTATATAGCTCCTTCTTATCTCCAGACGTAGTGGATCCGCACCAGTTGGGGGCCAACATGTGAGACAGCCACAGGGCTGGGTCCAGGGGGACCCACGCCGCACACCCTGCATCAGCGCTGCAGCAGCACTAATCAACTGTGAAATGGCGCTGTTCCAATCATCCTGGAGATTTGCGCATTACACAGTGGTGGTGTCACAATGCCAGAGTCTGCTGCACACGGTGTCTGCACACGTGCCCCTTCCTCTCCTAAACCGCCCCTCATATCATTATAAACTATAAGCACACAAGTTATTAGGCGTATTATTCAGCTCAGTTATACACTGCCTTTTATATATTAATATTAACAAAGTAAAGCGAATTTGGATTTTTACATATTGCGAGCATGGATTGTTTCTACGGAAACAGCATGTGTGCTCTGCGGACATCTTTTCAGGAGTTTTCACGATCGCCATGGTAACCAGCCACCTACTGAACATGGATGAAGGACAACGCCATCACGTTTCCGTGGTGATACAGTAAGGCTATGATCCCCTGACAGTCCAGAATGGCTCATCCTGCGGCAAGCCGAGAATACCCCGCAGACAGCTCTATATGCGGATGGTAGCCGGCATGTATTTCAGATAAATATATTACCAGAGAAGGCCGCACAATGGCTTCATGTGAGACGTCAGTGAGAAATTCCTGGACACATTGCGTACGTAACAGATTTGACATAAAACTGTATAAGGGGGGAATTCAGTTACTGGTGATGCATCGCTGTGACGCGCGGCTGCGCATATGTCAGCCAGTTACACCGCTATGTGGTACCAGGAAAAACTTATGATATCACTGGACGTAATTTGCCAATTCGGAATCTTGTCTCATCTGTGGCAAATAAAGCATCACAAAATTAAATAAACTGGCAATTATTTACCGATAGTGTGGAAACGTGCCGTCACCCGTAGCAACCTATCAGAAATTTGATTTATCTGGTGCAAATTTCAAAATAAGGGGTCTATTCATGAAGCAGTGAAAAGTGTGGAGAAGCGAGCCAGTGGAGAAGTTGCCCGTGGCATCCAATCAGCTGTTCTGTATTATTTTATAGTATGCAAATTATAAATGTTACTTCAATGCTGATTGGTTGCCATGGGCAACTTCTCCACTGACTCACTTCTCCACACTTTTCACTGCTTCATGAATATAAGTGCCTGTGGTAACCCTTTGATGTATAGGGCACAAGCGAGAAAAGCCCTTTGTCAGTGGAGGGGACGTTTCCATAATAAATTGGGAAAAACGACTGCAGAACTGATGCAGAACTTAATTCAGAACAAATCAGATTTTAAAAAAAACGACGTATTATATAACGTAAGTTTCACCTAAGTGGAGTGTAGGGAGCGTGCACATCAGCGCAGTAACACGCCGGCGCTGACATGAGCTGAAGACCGCTAAGGTAGTGGCTGGGTCAGCCAGGCGGCCTAGGAACCTGCTAGAAAGCGGAACTGTCTCTGGTTGTCGTGTAAGCGGTAGTGATGCCTTAATGAAGCGGAACCTGAGTTCCACTAATGAAAACTCGGAAGGATTGCAACGCTTCTGCAAGGAGTGAAGTGGTAATTATGCAGCACTGATAACAAGCTCGGAATAAAGGAAACTGTGCTACATGCAAATTGAGATTTCTTTTATGGACTACTAAACTTTAAGTACACATTTCTTCTTTAACTAATGAGTCAAGATTTATTCCCTGGCATGTGCTTAGAGAGCTCTAATAAGTATGTATGTGATTAAGCACTGTAAATAGACTTATCTCGTCACAATATAATGCCATCTTATGTCAAATTAAATATATATGAAGTTTGACATCTATTTAACAAGTTTTTTTTCTAATTTTACTTTTAAATATGCAAATTCCTTGCATTAAATCTCCTCTTCACTATAGGGAAGGCTACTGTGACGAGCCCAATAGCTGGGAGAGATATCAGAAGCCCTCTGATGCAATCTGCAGGTCAGTGTCGGACTAGGGCATGGAAGGCCCACCAGGGGGGGATGTAGAGGTACAGGCTCATGCTTAGGGGTGTGGCCAGCTGCCACAGAGGCTTGGCTAACAGGGTATGGACCCCATGATAAATATATATAGTAAATACTGCTTGTGCATGCATGATAATGTACCATATTAATAGCTGCAATGCACTGTAGATAATATGTATAATGTACAATTCAAGTGCACAGTCGGGACCTGATCCATAGAGGAGGAGGTGGGGCCCCAGGCAGTGGGGCCCACCGGTGGTTTCCCCTGTACTCCTGTGGGCCAGTCCAACCCTGCTGCAGGCAAATAATTAGAATTGTTGGGGACACACAGAGTACTTGCTTAGTACTCGCCCAGATTATCTGGGAGGCTCCTGGATGCCCGGAAGAGTTGGGAAGTCTCCCCAAGGTGTCCGCTACCTGCATGCAGCTGCCTTCTTCCCAAGTGATGTGGGTGGTCTGGGCAGACGATGACACGATTTGCACTGATTTGCTGGCAATGTGTAGTGGGGGTGGGACAACAATGTCACACCCCCACACGCCGCCCACTTTGATATGTCACACCCCCGCAGAGCCGACTACAGCTAGTAAGTCCACAAGTATGCTTCAGAGTAACATTTTGAAGGGGCCCAAGCCATAGTTCTAGAAAGACACCTCCCTCCTCAACAGCTGTTCATTTTATGCACCACACTAGTGCCCTAAGTCATTTAATGACCTTTATCAGTACACATTAGGCTAAACAGTACCCTCAGTTCTTATTATACCACTGTTACGATCCTGATGCTCAGGACAGGGGAGATCTTATGTAGTGAGTCCTGAGCACCAAGACGGAATGCTGGGATTGGGAAATGGGAAGGAAATAGCCCCTAGCACCCTACCTTCGTTGTCTTACCCGTGTTATCAATTCACGCCTGAACGACTATGGTTTCTTGGGCCCATGGCAGCCGCGTTTGAAGGGCGGATTAGGTCTGCCCAACTCCGATGCCCCCTCAGGTCTTAAAGAGAGACAAGGCGTGAACTGAGACAGGGTAATAACAAGGGGACCTCTAACTGAAACAACCACGCTAGGGGCTATAAACTACCTAAAAACTAAACGTATGTGCGGCACGCCGCCAAAGGAAAAGAACTACAAAGAAACCACTGTCCACTCCCCCACACGGCACCGCCGAGTTCCGGGGAGGACAGTGAAAGTGGAAACCTCCGCAAATGCACCAATTTACAGTGAAGTAAACACTAAGCGGCACAAGCCGCTACTCACGAAACCGGGCGAGAACCCCAGATGACAGAGACAGGTTCGCAAGGACTAGAAGGATTCCCAGGACCGGCTTCGGACCTCCAAAGTACCAGAGGGCAGGGAGCAAGATCCACCAAACACGGCTGACAGGAACAGAGTTCTGCAAGGCATGAACAGCAAACAAGAAGCTATCACCGGCGGGGCTGCAGTGTGCTGGCTCACATAAAAAGGCCCTGCTGGCCAATAACAGGAGGGCCAGCAGGACCAGCCCCCAGACCCTAATTACTAGTTGCCGTGCAGCTGCCCTGCTGCACGAGCAACCTAATTAACTATTCTTAGCAACGGGGAATGCGGTCCACCTGTGGCGTCCCCGTTGCTATGCACCCGGCGGCCCTGCACGCACGGCGTCCTGCGTGGCCAGGGACCTGGCGGCTATCGTGCGCATGGCGTCCTGGCGTTGCTAGGCGCCGTGCGGGGGACAGGGAGGGAGAGAGGCGCGGCGGCCATGACCACTGCTCAGTCAGGGCACGGCCGAAGATCGCCGCGCCTAACAGTACCCCCCCTTGAGGAGGGGTTAAAGAACCCCTAGAGCCAGGTTTCTGAGGAAACTCCCGAAAGAATATCCTCTTAAGCTTAGGAGCATGTAAATCCTTATCCAACACCCAAGATCTATCTTCAGGGCCATAACCTTTCCAGTGGACCAAAAATAGAGCCGACCCCGAGAAAGCTTAGAATCTAAAACCTTCTCCACCAAGAACTCTTATTGCCCCTGAACATCCACCGGAGATCTACCCTGGGAAGTCCTCAGAGGAAATCTCCTGGAAGAAAAATACTGTTTCAAAAGAGAACAGTGAAAAGTATTGCCAATTTTGAGATATCTTGGCAAGCGTAGCCGAAAAGCAACTGGGTTGACCTTCTTAATGATAAGGAATGGTCCAATAAATTTGGGTCCCAATCTAGCCGAGGGTTGTCGGAGCTTGATGTTGCGAGTTGACAACCATACCTTATCTCCCACCTTAAAAGTGCAAGGACGTCGGAGCCTATCAGAAAATGTCTTTTCTCGGAAGGCAGCTTTTCTCAAGGCAGGGTGCACCTTTCTCCAAATTGTTCTAAGATGGGAGGTTAAGGTCAACGAGGAGACTGGAGAATGAGAAAAAAAAAGAGTTGGCTCTAGGATGAAATCCAAAGACCGAAAAGAATGGGGACTCCTCGTTGGAAGAATGACAATAGTTATTATAAGCAAATTCTGCTAAAGGAAGAAATTCAGACCAATCATTCTGGAGTTTGGCCGAATACAACCGTAAATACTGTTTTAATGACTGGTTAACTCGTTCGGTTTGTCCGTTAGATTGTGGATGGTACCCAGATGTTAAAGAGAGTTTCATATTTAATGAGGCACAAAAACGTTTCCAGAAACGAGCAATGAATTGCGGACCCCGATCAGAGACAATATCCCTGGGCAACACATGGAGCCTGAACACATGACGGAGAAACAAGACTGCCAACCCTTGAGCAGAGGGTAATCGGGGAAGAGCAATGAAATTAGCCATCTTACTAAAACGATCTACTACCACCCAAATGACTCGAAATCCGACTGAAAGAAGAAGGTCCACCACAAAATCCATGGATATATGTGACCATGGCCTGAGAGGAACGGCTAAAGGTACGAGTTGCCCGATCGGCAATGAACGAGGAACCTTATGCCGTGCACAAACCTGACAGGAATGGACATATTCCCATATATCTTTAGAAAGACTAGGCCACCACACCGAGTGAGAGACTAACTCCAAGGTCTTAGTGATACCTGGATGACCAGAGACTTTGTTGTCATGAAACTCAGCTAAAACAGTGCTTCTCAGAAATTCAGGGACAAAGAGACGATCAGCAGGAGTAAGTTTAGGAGCCTGCTGTTGAAGCTGGACTAACTGAGTAAATAAATCTTGTGTGAGGCCTGCCCGGATGACAGATGATGGAACTATGGGGGTAGTAGCAGGATGGTTATTGTGAACCGGAAGAAAACAACGTGACAGGGCATCAGCTTTAGTATTTTTGGAACTGGGCCTGAAGGTTATAATAATCCTGAAACGAATAAAAAACAATGCCCAACGTGCCTGCTGAGTATTAAGCCGTTTAGCTGACTCAATATACTGCAGGTTCTTATGGTCAGTAAACACTATAATGGTATGCCTAGCTCCCTCCAGCCAATGCCTCCACTCCTCAAAAGCCCATTTAACTGCCAGCAATTCTCGATTACCAACGTCATAGTTGGATTCTGCGGAGGAGAATTTCCTGGACATGAAGGCACAAGGGTGTAATTCCTGAGACTCCGGATCTTCCTGAGATAGGATAGCCCCCACTCCAACCTCTGAGGCATCTACCTCGACTATAAAGGGGAGCTCCGGGTTAGGGTGCCTGAGAACAGGAGCCGAGACAAAGGCCTGCTTTAAGGCCCGAAAGGCAGACTCGGCTGCAGGCGACCAATTGGAAGGGTCCGCTCCTTTTTTAGTCAATGCTACTATAGGAGCGACCAAATCAGAAAAGGTATGAATGAACCGTCTATAATAGTTTGCAAACCCTAAAAAGCGCTGAATTGCCTTTAAATTTGTGGGTTGCGCCCAATTAAGGATGGCCTGGAGTATTTTCGGTTCCATGAAAAATCCCTGGGGAGAAATAATATACCCCAAGAAGGACACTTCCGTGATGTGAAAATCACATTTCTCTAGTTTTGCGTATAAATGGTTCTCCCGTAGTTTTTGAAGAACCAGACGCACATGGGTAATATGTTGTTCCATAGACTCAGAATAAATCAAAATGTCATCTAAATAAACGACAACGAACTTTCCAAGAAAGTCACGAAGAACATCATTGATGAGGTCTTGAAATACCGCAGGAGCATTTGACAGGCCAAAGGGCATCACCAGGTATTCATAATGACCCGACTGTGTGCTGAAAGCCGTCTTCCACTCATCCCCAGATCTTATTCGGATGAGATTGTAAGTTCCTCTAAGATCGATTTTTGAGAAGATAACGGCAGAGCGTAACTGATCAAAAAGTACTGAAATCAAAGGCAAAGGGTAGGTGTTTTTAACAGAAATTTTATTCAGAGCCCGAAAATCAATACATGGTCTGAGCGACCCATCTTTTTTCTCAACAAAAAAGAATCCTGCACTCAAAGGAGATTTCGAGGGCCTAATGAAGCCTTTTTTCAGGCTTTCCTGGATATAATTATCCATAGCTGTGGTTTCTGGCCCGGAGAGGGCATATAATCTCCCCTTAGGTAAAGTGGCCCCGGGAACGAAATCTATAGCGCAGTCATAGGACCGATGGGGAGGCAGAACGTCCGCATTACCCTTGGAGAAAACATCAGTAAAATCCTGATATTCCAAAGGAATAAGTTCTGGGGTAACTGCCGCAACCCGGACTGGATGGGAAATACACTCCTTAACACAAAAAGGACCCCATTGGGAAATCGCCCCAGACCGCCAATCTATGGTGGGATTATGAAAGGCAAGCCAGGGGTGACCCAAAACTACTGGAACTGCCGGACAATGTGTAAGGTAAAATTCTATTTCTTCTGAATGTAGAGCCCCCACTGTCAGCAATACTGGAGGTGTGCGGTGAGTAATAACCCCATTGGAAAGCGGATCCACATCCAAGCCGTGCATGGTGATACGTCTATCTAAGGGTATCTGTGGAACGCTTAAAGCCTTAGCCCAAGCTAAATCCATAAAATTTCCTGCAGCTCCACTGTCGACGAAGGCCGACACCAATGAACTGAGGCTGCCAAAGGAAATCTTTACCGGAACTAATAGAGAATTATTAGAGGAGATTAACTGCAGACCCAAGTGAACCCCCTCACAATTCACTGGGTCAGAGCGTTTCCCGGCTTGTTTGGGCAGTTACGTGTGATATGTCCCTTACCACCACAATACAAACAAAGACCAGAACTTAACCTTCTGGTTCTTTCCTCTGGGGACAGCCGGGAGAGACCCATTTGCATGGGCTCCTCGACATCCTCAGGAAAAGTATATACACATGGATTAGGCCTAAAAGTTGTTCCTCTTTCAGCCCTCCGCTCTCGGAGACGACGATCAATTTTAATAGCGAGCTCCATGAGTTTGTCTAGAGTTTCAGGAGCGGGGTACTGAAGGAGACTGTCTTTAATAACTTCCGACAAACTGAGGCGAAAGTGACTGCGCAGGGCCGGGTCATTCCAGCCACAGTCGTTCGACCAACGGCGAAATTCGGTACAATACACCTCTGCTGGATTTTTGCCTTGCTTAAGGGCACGCAGGTGACTCTCAGCTGATGCTTCTCTATCTGGGTCGTCATATAAGAGGCCTGAGGATTTAAAAAAGGCGTCTACTGATAACAAAGCAGCATCATCCGCTCTTAGCCCAAACGCCCAGGTCTGTGGATCACCCTGAAGTAGAGACATCACAATCCCGACCCGCTGAGACTCAGTACCAGAGGAACGGGGCCTTAAACGAAAATAAAGCTTACAAGCATCCTTAAAATTAAAAAAATCCTTTCGGTTACCCGAAAAACGTTCAGGTAAATGCATCTTTGGTTCTGGAACCATACTCGGGGAGGCTCGCAAAAGATCTTCCTGCGATCTCACCCGAAGATTAAGGTCCTGAACCATCTGAGTTAATTCCTGTATTTGGTTAACCAAAAGCTGACTGGGGTTTGGCCCTAAACCTGCCGGATTCATGAGTCCGGATTTCTAGGCCCACCAATACAACGGAAAAAATGAAACCCCCTTTTTTTTTGTGTGGGCCGGTGATAATGTTACGATCATGATGCTCAGGACAGGGGAGATCTTATGTAGTGAGTCCTGAGCATCAAGACGGAATGCTGGGATTGGGAAATGGGAAGGAAATAGCCCCTAGCACCCTACCTCTGTTGTCTTCCCGTGTTATCAATTCACGCCTGAACGACTATGGTTTCTTGGGCCCATGGCAGCCGCGTTTGAAGGGCGGATTAGGTCTGCCCAACTCCGATGCCCCCTCAGGTCTTAAAGAGAGACAAGGCGTGAACTGAGACAGGGTAATAACAAGGGGACCTCTAACTGAAACAACCACGCTAGGGGCTATAAACTACCTAAAAACTAAACGTATGTGCGGCACGCCGCCAAAGGAAAAGAACTACAAAGAAACCACTGTCCACTCCCCCACACGGCACCGCCGAGTTCCGGGGAGGACAGTGAAAGCGGAAACCTCCGCAAATGCACCAATTTACAGTGAAGTAAACACTAAGTGGCATAGGCCGCAACACGCGGCAGAAGCCGCTACTCACGAAACCGGACGAGAACCCCAGATGACAGAGACAGGTTCGCAAGGACTAGAAGGATTCCCAGGACCGGCTTCGGACCTCCACAGTACCAGAGGGTAGGGAGCAAAATCCACCAAACATGGCTGACAGGAACAGAGTACTACAAGGCAGGACCAGCATACAAGAAGCTATCACCGGCGGGGCTGCAGTGTGCTGGCTCACATAAAAAGGCCCTGCTGGCCAATAACAGGAGGGCCAGCAGGACCAGCCCCGAGACCCTAATTACTAGTTGCCGTGCAGCTGCCCTGCTGCACGAGCAACCTAATTAACTATTCTTAGCAACGGGGAACGCGGTCCACCTGTGGCGTCCCCGTTGCTATGCACCCGGCGGCCCTGCACGCACGGCGTCCTGCGTTGCCAGGGACCCAGCAGCTATCGTGCGCACGGCGTCCTGGCGTTGCTAGGCGCCGTGCGGGGGACAGGGAAGGAGAGAGGCGCGGAGGCTGTGACCGCTGCTCAGTCAGGGCACGGCCGAAGACTGCCGCGCCTAACAACCACATTACACAATGTCCTCCAATTCACATTATGCTACACAAAGCCGGGTGCCCCCCAGTTGACATTATGCCACAGTGCCCTCAGTAACTCACCAATGCAGCCATGGCCCATGCCATCTGAAAATGAGTTACATGATTTGTTGGAGCGATCAGACGGTTCTAGGTGGCCTGTAGTCATGGCATAGAGAACACAATATCCACACCAATTGCCAATACTGCTGCCTGCAGATCCCTGCCTGTCATAGTTGTGACTAGGCCCAGCCAGGGGTACAGAAACTGTCTGATATGTGCTCTGAGTAACTGCACCATGGCCCTCATTCCGAGTTGTTCGCTCGCAAGCTGCTTTTAGCAGCATTGCACACGCTAAGCCGCCGCCTACTGGGAGTGAATCTTAGCATAGTAGATTTGCGAACGAAAGATTAGCAGAATTGCGAATAGACACTTCTTAGCAGTTTCTGAGTAGCTCCAGACTTACTCGGCATCTGCGATCAGTTCAGTGCTTGTCGTTCCTGGTTTGACGTCACAAACACAGCCAGCGTTCGCCCAGACACTCCTCCGTTTCTTCAGCCACTCCCGCGTTTTTCCCAGAAAAGGCAGCGTTTTTTTGCACACACCCATAAAACGGCCTGTTTCCACCCAGAAACACCCACTTCCTGTCAATCACATTACGATCACCAGAACGAAGAAAAAACCTTGTAATGCCGTGAGTAAAATACCAAACTTCTTAGCAAATTTACTTGGCGCAGTCGCACTGCGGACGTTGCGCATGCGCATTAGCGACTAATCGCTCCGTTGCGAGCAAAAAATACCGAGCGAACAACTCGGAATGACCACCCATATTCTGGGCTGCAGAGCAAATGGGATCGGTATGAAATACTTCCAATCAAAATCCCGACAAGGACAAAATCCCGACATAGACAAATACCGACATGTAAATTGACGACAGGTTAAAATACTGACATGCGGTTTTCATTGTTTTTTGTGTGTAGGTCGACACAATTATATTCCTTCTCCAGGTCCACTAGGATGGTAAAGTATGAACAAGTCGGTTTCAAAGAAAAAATCATGAAAAACTCATGTCACCATTTTGACCTGTCGGCATTCTACATGTCGGTATTTTGACCTTGTCGGTATTTTAAATGTCGGTATTTTGTCCATGTCGGGATTTTGACCTTGTCGGGATTTTGACCGTCGGTCAATTGCTGTCGTGATTTTGATTGGAGGTAAATTGACTGCATCCCGAGCAAATGACGCATAAACTTCTGTCAGTGTATTGCAGCTTTTACATGTATTTTCCTGCATAGTAGAGATGTATGTAGCTAGAGTATGGGAATGTCCATCAGTGGTCTGAAAGCTGGGGATCTGGGACACTTGGTAACCATTTACTATACTCGCAGCACCCAACCTTTTCATACTCCTGCAAGGGCCGCATGATTTACTTTTTGAGTTGCAATTGTTATTAATATTAACAAATAACACCAAATTAAGGGACACAATAGAGCAGATTTGATAACTTTTTTATTACATAGACTATTACATAGAGTAGACGATACTTTCCTTGGAAGATGTTCAATAGTGGGGTCTTTCCCTGTTTCTGCTGCATTAGTGTAATGTTTATGATATGATGTACTGGCAATGAATTTCTGCACTGTGAGGCGCTGTATTCTCTCACTACCTCTATTTTACTGCCAGGTACCAGTGTAAGGGGTTTATGGGGGTCATTCCAACCCATTCGCACGCAGCGGTTCTTCACTGCGGTGCAAACAGGTCGGAAATGCGCATGCGCGGCGGATGAATTGCGCATGCACGTCGTTGCCTGGCAATGATCGTCACCGGGCAAAGCTGCCGCCAGCGACAAATGTGATGGCGGCGATCGCAAGAAGATGGACAGGCGGGAGGCGTTTTGGGGCGGATATTCACCGTTTTCCAGGCATGGTGAGTCCAACGCAGGCGTGTCCAGGCGTTTGGAGGGCGGATGTCTGATGTCAGGACCGGGGCCTTTGTCGCTGGATCCGTCGCACAGGGTAAGTAGGTCTGACCCTGGTCTTGTTTTGCAGGAAACTTTTTTAGCGTATTAGGACTACACAAGCGATCGCAGCCCTGCTATGCAAAAATACACTCCCTCATAGGCGGCATCAGGTTGATCGTACCAGCAGCAAAAAGTTGCTACGTGTGATCAACTCGGAATGAGGCCCAATGTACTAAGCTTTGGAGAGATATAAAGTGGAGAGAGATAAAGTACCAGCCTATGGGCTTCTTACGCACCCGCGCCACGTGCCGCACCCATAGACCAGCGCCTCCCCCCTCCTCACCTGTGTTTGGGTGCTGCTCCTCGATCCCCCAGCTCCTCCCCCGCTACACAGCCATTTCTGCTTCCGATGTTATGCACACCAGTGCCTGCAGGAATGTACTGGTGTCTGAACGGAGAGGGATGCAAAACAAATGAACTCACAGACAGACTGGGGAATATGACATTACGTACACAGAAGGTGATAGGGTAACAAAATAAACACAAAGTGAACAGAGAAGCCCAGAGGCTAAGAAACTGAGTGTCTCCCTAGTATTAGGAGTGCTCAGATGGAAAGAAGCAAGATGTTGTGTTTTAATACGTAGAGAACCCGAAATGCTGTTGCTAAGGGCAACAGCAAAACCCTAAAGGGTTACCAACGGGTGTGGCAGTAAACTCCTTGGTCAGAGATGGAATAATAGACACAAGGAGAGTCTCCACAATCCTAGTCCTCACTTGCAGTGCACTGGTTCAGCTTACTGCCACTAAACTGACACCAGAACACCTTGCACAGTGAGAAAGGATTTTGGCAGGCAAGTCTGAGAATACAGCAGCAAACTTGCTAAGTTCACAGAGTAGCAAAAGAACCCCAGCAAGTTAAATGACTGACTCCAGTCTTACTGCTAGGTCTGGATTGGCAGAGTGTAGTACCAAATCCCAAGGCCTATTTGCAGTAAGCAACAAACAAATACAAAGCTACACAGTACTGGCTAACTTTAAGGAACTGACTAACCAACAAAGATTCAGCAGCATCTGCTTAACCTGAGAAAAGGCCTTATATAGCAGGTGCTGTCCACGCCCCACTCAGACCTCACAGACTGTGAGCACAAAAACCAGCACCGGATCCCCTGCCGTGCACAAAGCCTGTAACCACTGCACAGCAAAAGACCCGAACCGGAGTATCAGCTGCGCTCAGGTTACTCCGCTAGCACTTGTCTCCCGGTTGCCATGACGACGTGGCAGCACAGGGCAGGAGACCCTAACAGTACCCCCCCTCTGACGAGGGGTCAAAGAACCCCTACCACCGGGTTTATCGGGGAACTGCGAGAAAAAAGAGCGTATCAGTCTGGGGGCATGAAGATCACAACTGCGCACCCATACCCCTTCCAGTGCACCAAAAATGACAGCCGACCCCGAACCATCTTGGAGTCAAGAATCCTTTCAACAACAAACTCCCTCTGGCCACGTATCAGAAGAGGAGAAGGTCTTCCACTGGAAGAAGGATTACTAATCGCCCGTTTTAAAAGGGAACAATGAAATGTTTTATTGATACCCAAAGAACGGGGCAGATCTAACTGAAATGCCACCGGATTGATAACCCTAGTGATCTTATAAGGGCCGATGAACCGGGGGCCTAACTTATGAGATGGCTGTCTCAACTTCAAATTCTTGGTAGACAACCAGACGAAGTCTCCTAATTTGAAGCTGCAGGGTCTTTTCCGCTTATCAAAAACCCTTTTGGTCACTAATGACACAGACCCAAGGGCTTTCTTCACTTTCCTCCAAATACCCCTAAGGACCGAAACCACAGAGGAACCACCAGGCGTGGAGTCCAGGGGGTGAAAAGAATTGGCCTTAGGATGATGCCCATACACACAAAGGAAGGGAGAGATCCCTGTAGCAGAGTGAGCCGCGTTGTTATAGGCAAACTCCGCCATGGACAGATGAGCAACCCAGTCAGTCTGACACTTGAAGACATAACACCTGAGGAACTGCTCCAAGGGCTGGTTCACCCTTTCAGTCTGCCCATTAGACTGCGGATGGTAGCCTGATGACAAGCTGACAGAAATCTGGAGATCGGAACAAAATGCCCTCCAGAATGTGGCCACAAACTGGGATCCGCGGTCAGAGACCACATCAAGTGGCAACCCGTGGAGGCGCACAACATGCAGCATAAATAATTCAGACAGGCGTCTGGCCGATGGCAGCCCAACCAGTGGAACGAAGTGCGCCATCTTCAAAAAACCTGTCAACGACAACCCAGATGGCTGTCATCCCCGAGGATTTGGGCAAGTCCACCACAAAATCCATTGAAATGTGGGTCCATGGCTTAGATGGAATAGAGAGTGGATGTAATGGGCCAACAGGAACCCCTCTAGGAGTCTTATTTCGGGCACAGATGTCACATGCCCGAACCCACTGATCCACATCCTTAGCCACCGAGGGCCACCACACCGCCCTAGATAGCAACTCCCGAGTTCTGGCAATACCCGGGTGACCTGCCGACTTCTTGGCATGGAATTCCAGGAACACTCGCTGTCTTAACCTAGGAGGCACAAACAAAAGACCTACCGGAAGGTCTGGAGGAGCCTGCTCCTGTGCTCTAAGGACTAATGACAAGAGGTCCTGGGTAATGCCCACTTTAATACATGATGGGGACACAATGGGCAATGGCTCCTCGCTGGTCTCCTGGATTGGAGCAAAACTCCGCGAGAGCGCATCAGCCTTGATGTTTTTTGACCCAGGGCGATATGTTATCAAAAAATTAAAGCGAGCAAAAAACAAAGCCCATCGTGCCTGCCTGGCATTGAGACGCTTCGCTGACTCTAAATATGCCAAATTCTTATGGTCGGTGAGAATTGAGACCACAAACTTAGCCCCCTCAAGCCAGTGTCTCCACTCCTCGAGTGCATCCTTAATAGCCAACAATTCCCGGTTACCCACGTCATAATTCATCTCGGCAGGCGAAAATTTACGGGAAAAGTAAGCACAGGGATGAAGGCGATTATCAGACACTCCCATCTGAGAGAGCACTGCCCCAATACCCATCTCAGAGGCATCCACCTCCACCACAAAAGGACGCTCTGGATCTGGGTGTCGCAGCACCTTGGCCGAGACAAATGCCCTTTTGAGACGGGCAAAGCCGCTTTGGCCTCACAAGACCAGTGAGCAACATCCGCCCCTTTCTTAGTGAGTGCCACCAAGGGCGCCACTATAGACGAAAATCCAGCGATAAATCATCTATAAAAATTCGCATAGCCCAGGAAACGCTGAAGCGCCTTCAAACTAGTGGGCTGCACCCAATTCAGGACTGCCTGTACCTTGGAACCCTCCATTTGGAAACCTTCTGGGGAGATAATATATCCTAGAAATGCGATTTGCTGAACTTCAAATTCGCACTTCTCCAGCTTCGCCCCAAGCCGGTGGTCTCTGAGTTTCTGGAGAACTAAGCGTACATGCTTCCGATGTTCCTCCAGGGAATGGGAGAAGATTAGGATGTCATCTAAGTATACAACTAAGAATCTATCCAAATATTCCCTGAGCACATCGTTCATGAAATCCTGGAAGACTGCCGGGGCATTACAGAGCCCAAAAGGCATCACCAAATATTCATAATGCCCTGAGTGGGTATTAAAGGCAGTCTTCCATTCATCCCCCTCTCTTATTCGGATTAGATTGTACGCACCGCGTAGGTCAATCTTAGAAAAAATGGTGGCAGTACGAAGCTGGTCAAACAAGACCGAAATGAGAGGCAGTGGGTATGAGTTTTTAATCGTGATACGGTTCAATTCCCTGAAGTCGATGCAGGGTCGCAACGAACCGTCCTTTTTACCCACGAAGAAGAACCCCGACCCAACTGGAGACTGTGAAGGTCTGATAAATCCCTTAGCCAAGTTCTCCTGAATGTACTCTGCCATAGCCTGAGTCTCAGGACGTGACAGGGAGTACAACCTGCTCTTGGGAAGCTTAGCATTCGGCAACAAATCAATGGCACAGTCATAGGGGCGATGGGGAGGTAGTACCTCTGCAACTTTTTTGGAGAACACGTCCGCAAAATCTGCATAACATCCTGGCAATCCGGGCAAATTTAGCTGCGAAAGCCTGACTGGAAGGCTCAAGCAACTCCTGAAACAATCAGTACCCCAACTAAGAATCTCCCCAGAGACCCAGTCAAATTGAGGATTGTGGGCCCTTAACCAGGGTAACCCCAACACCAATGGGGCAAAAGTACAGACAGTCACATAAAAGGACAATTTTTCAGAGTGTGTGGCTCCAATAAACAAAGAAATCTGGCTAGTGCAAGAGGTAATTTTACCCTGGGATAATGGTTCCCCGTTTAACCCACAGATCTCAATTTCCGATGCCAAGGGTACTAAGGGAACAGAGTGTTTCAGGGCAAATTGGCGGTCCATAAAAACCCCGGCGGCCCCACTGTCCACAAAGGCCTCAGTCTTGACAGTTTGACCGAGGATCTTCAAGGTCACCGGAATGATAAAAGTCTTCTTGGGAAATTCTGACTTCTGGCCTGACAGGATATTTCCCATCACCCTCAGGCCCTGAAGTTTTCCGGCTTTTCTGGGCATGATACTACCACATGACCTTTATTCCCACAGTACAAACACAACCCCTGCTGTCTCCTCCGCGTCTTCTCACGCGAGGAGAGGCGGGTAGCCCCAATCTGCATAGGCTCCTCGGAAAATTCCTCAGAGTCTGAGGTTCCCTTGGGAAAGAAGGAAGCCTCGGTCTCCCTTTCAAGCCTACGCTCTCTCAGCCGTCTATCCACCCGGATGGATAACTGCATGAGCTGATCCAAGCTATCAGGCAAGGGATATTGTACCAGTTGGTCTTTTATCTGGTTAGAAAGACCTCTTCGGTACTGATGTCTCAGGGCTGGGTCATTCCACTGGGTATCATGGGCCAACCTCCGAAACTCCGTACAGTAAACCTCAACTGGCCTTCGCCCTTGCTTAAGGATCGAAATCTGAGCCTCGGCTGAGGCCGTCTTGTCAGGGTCATCATACAACATGCCCAGTGCCGTAAAAAAACACCAACACTTTTAAGCGACGGACAGTCAGGCTGCAACCCATATGCCAAGACCTGTGGGTCTCCTTGTAGCAAGGAAATCACTATGCCCACCCGCTGAATCTCTGACCCAGAAGACTGAGGCCTAAGCTGGAAATATAGCTTGCAGCTCTCCTTGAAACAAAAGAACTGCGAGCGATCTCCAGAAAAACGATCCGGGAGATTTACTTTCGGCTCCTTAACCCCTGAAGGTGCTGCTGCTGCGGGAGCTCCGCCAGCGGCCTGGGAGGTGTGCATTTTAATGGACAAATCATTAAATTGTCGAGTCAAGACCTGCACCTGATAGACCACCTGTTGCAAAGAATTTTGAGGGGTATGCTCCATATTCCCACAAAATTTCAACAGGAGTATTGGGCTGCTGAATATGTTATGCAAAAAGTTGCTACGTGTGATCAACTCGGAATGAGGCCCAATGTACTAAGCTTTGTAGAGATATAAAGTGGAGAGAGATAAAGTACCAGCCTATGGGCTTCTTACGCACCCGCTGCCACGTGCCGCACCCACCGACCAGCGCCTCCCCCCTCCTCACCTGTGTTTGGGTGCTGCTCCTCGATCCCCCAGCTCCTCCCCCGCTACACAGCCATTTCTGCTTCCGATGTTATGCACACCAGTGCCTGCAGGAATGTACTGGTGTCTGAACGGAGAGGGATGCAAAACAAATGAACTCACAGACAGACTGGGGAATATGACATTACGTACACAGAAGGTGATAGGGTAACAAAATAAACACAAAGTGAACAGAGAAGCCCAGAGGCTAAGAAACTGGGTGTCTCCCTAGTATTAGGAGTGCTCAGATGGAAAGAAGCAAGATGTTGTGTTTTAATACGTAGAGAACCCGAAATGCTGTTGCTAAGGGCAACAGCAAAACCCTAAAGGATTACCAACGGGTGTGGCAGTAAACTCCTTGGTCAGAGATGGAATAATAGACACAAGGATAGTCTCCACAATCCTAGTCCTCACTTGCAGTGCACTGGTTCAGCTTACTGCCACTAAACTGACACCAGAACACCTTGCACAGTGAGAAAGGATTTTGGCAGGCAAGTCTGAGAATACAGCCGCAAATTTGCTAAGTTCACAGAGTAGCAAAAGAACCCCAGCAAGTTAAACGACTGACTCCAGTCTTACTGCTAGGTCTGGATTGGCAGAGTGTAGTACCAAATCCCAAGGCCTATTTGCAGTAAGCAACAAACAAATACAAAGCTACACAGTACTGGCTAACTTTCAGGAACTGACTAACCAACAAAGATTCAGCAGCATCTGCTTAACCTGAGAAGAGGCCTTATATAGCAGGTGCTGTCCACGCCCCACTCAGACCTCACAGACTGTGAGCACAAAAACCAGCACCGGATCCCCTGCCGTGCACAAAGCCTGTAACCACTGCACAGCAAAAGACCCGAACCGGAGTATCAGCTGCGCTCAGGTTACTCCGCTAGCACTTGTCTCCCGGTTGCCATGACGACGTGGCAGCACAGGGCAGGAGACCCTAACATCCGAGTGCAGGGGGGAGGAGGAGGAGTATGGGGACTCCCAGCAATCATCACCTAGAAGGGCTGGGAGGTGACGGACCCCACAGAGACCCCCTGCAGTCCTTCTCACAGGTATTGTAGGGGGTCTCTGTCACTGCATTGCGATGTTAATTGCATATGTTAGTACATATGCGATTAGCATCGCTGCGGTGGGCAGCGAGGGGCAGCAATGCATTTTAATACATCCCGCTCTAAGGCTGGTGGGGGCCCCCACTAGTAAAATTGGTACCTAAGGAATACGTGGATATCACAGAGCAGCAGGGACAGCGCCCCGGAGCAGGAGATTTTTGGCGGCTCACAGTCAGTGTCTTGCAAGATTTCCCTTCACTATCCTGTGAAAATGACTGTCCACAGAGGAGCTTAAATGACTGTCCACAGAGGAGCTCAAATGACTGTCCACAGAGGAGCTCAAAGGACTGTCCACAGAGGAGCTCAAAAGACTGTCCACAGAGGAGCTCAAATGACTGTCCACAGAGGAGCTCAAATGACTGTCGACAGAGGAGCTCAAATGACTGTCCACACAAGAGCTCAAATGACTGTCCACAGGGGAGCTCAAATGACTGTCCACACAAGAGCTCAAATGACTGTCCACAGAGGAGCTCAAATGACTGTCCACACAAGAGCTCAAATGACTGTCCACAGAGGAGCTCAAATGACTGTCCACACAAGAGCTCAAATGACTGTCCACAGAGGAGCTAAAATAACTGTCCACAGAGGAGCTCAAATGACTGTCCACAGAGGAGCTCAAATGACTATCCACAGAGGAGCTCAAAGGATTGTCCACAGAGGAGCTCAAATCACTGTCCACAGAGGAGCTCAAATGATTGTCCACAGAGGAGCTCAAATCACTGTCCACAGAGGAGCTCAAATGATTGTCCACAGAGGAGCTCAAATCACTGTCCACAGAGGAGCTCAAATGACTGTCCACAGGGGAGCTCAAATGACTGTCCACAGAGGAGCACAAATGACTGTACACAGAGGAGCACAAATGACTGTACACAGAGGAGCACAAATGACTGTCCACAGAGGAGCTCAAAGGACTGTCCACAGAGGAGCTCAAATGACTGTCCACAGAGGAGCTCAAATGACTGTATACAGGGGAGCTCAAAATGACTGTCCACAGAGGAGCACAAATGACTGTCCACAGAGGAGCACAAATGACTGTCCACAGAGGAGCTCAAAGGACTGTCCACAGAGGAGCACAAATGACTGCCCACAGAGGAGCTCAAATGACTGTCCACAGAGGAGCTTAAATGATTGTCCACAGAGGAGCTCAAATCACTGTCCACAGAGAAACTCAAATGACTGTCCACAGAGGAGCACAAATGACTGTACACAGAGGAGCACAAATGACTGTCCACAGAGGAGCTCAAAGGACTGTCCACAGAGGAGCACAAATGACTGCCCACAGAGGAGCTCAAATGACTGTCCACAGAGGAGCTCAAATGACTGTCCACAGAGGAGCTCAAAGGACTGTCCACAGAGGAGCTCAAAGGACTGTCCACAGAGGAGCTCAAAGGACTGTCCACAGAGGAGCTCAAAGGACTGTCCACAGAGGAGCTCAAATGACTGTCCACAGAGGAGCTAAAATAACTGTCCACAGAGGAGCTCAAATGACTGTCCACAGAGGAGCTCAAATGACTGTCCACAGAGGAGCTCAAAGGATTGTCCACAGAGGAGTTCAAATCACTGTCCACAGAGGAGCTCAAATGATTGTCCACAGAGGAGCTCAAAGAACTGTCCACAGAGGAGCTCAAAGGACTGTCCACAGAGGAGCTCAAAGGACTGTCCACAGAGAAGCTCAAATGACTGTCCACAGGGGAGCTCAAATGACTGTCCACAGAGGATCTCAAATGACTGTCCACAGAGGAGCTCAAATGACTGTCCACAGAGGAGCTCAAATGACTGTCCACACAAGAGCTCAAATGACTGTCCACAGAGGAGCTAAAATAACTGTCCACAGAGGAGCTCAAATGACTGTCCACAGAGGAGCTCAAATGACTGTCCACAGAGGAGCTCAAAGGATTGTCCACAGAGGAGCTCAAATCACTGTCCACAGAGGAGCTCAAATGATTGTCCACAGAGGAGCTCAAATCACTGTCCACAGAGGAGCTCAAATGACTGTATACAGGGGAGCTCAAAATGACTGTCCACAGAGGAGCACAAATGACTGTACACAGAGAAGCACAAATGACTGTCCACAGAGGAGCACAAATGACTGTCCACAGAGGAGCTCAAAGGACTGTCCACAGAGGAGCACAAATGACTGCCCACAGAGGAGCTCAAATGACTGTCCACAGAGGAGCTTAAATGATTGCCCACGGAGGAGCTCAAATCACTGTCCACAGAGAAACTCAAATGACTGTCCACAGAGGAGCACAAATGACTGTACACAGAGGATCACAAATGACTGTCCACAGAGGAGCTCAAAGGACAGTCCACAGAGGAGCACAAATGACTGCCCACAGAGGAGCTCAAATGACTGTCCACAGAGGAGCTCAAATGACTGTCCACAGAGGAGCTCAAATGACTGTCCACAGAGGAGCTCAAAGGACTGTCCACAGAGGAGCTCAAAGGACTGTCCACAGAGGAGCTCAAAGGACTGTCCACAGAGGAGCTCAAATGACTGTCCACAGGGGAGCTCAAATGACTGTTCACAGAGGAGCTCAAATGACTGTCCACAGGGAGCTCAAATGACTGTCCACAGAGGAGCTCAAATGACTGTCCACAGAGGAGCTCAAATGACTGTCCACAGAGGAGCTCAAATGACTGTCCACACAAGAGCTCAAATGACTGTCCACAGAGGAGCTAAAATAACTGTCCACAGAGGAGCTCAAATGACTGTCCACAGAGGAGATCAAATGACTGTCCACAGAGGAGCTCAAAGGATTGTCCACAGAGGAGCTCAAATCACTGTCCACAGAGGAGCTCAAATGATTGTCCACAGAGGAGCTCAAATCACTGTCCACAGAGGAGCTCAAATGACTGTCCACAGGGGAGCTCAAATGACTGTCCACAGAGGAGCACAAATGACTGTCCACAGAGGAGCACAAATGACTGTCCACAGAGGAGCTCAAAGGACTGTCCACAGAGGAGCACAAATGACTGCCCACAGAGGAGCTCAAATGACTGTCCACAGAGGAGCTCAAATGACTGTCCACAGAGGAGCTCAAATGACTGTCCACAGAGAAGCTCAAATGACTGTCCACAGAGGAGCTCAAAGGACTGTCCACAGAGGAGCTCAAAGAACTGTCCACAGAGGAGCTCAAATGACTGTCCACAGGGGAGCTCAAATGACTGTCCACAGAGGAGCTCAAATGACTGTCCACAGGGGAGCTCAAATGACTGTCCACAGAGGAGCTCAAATGAATGTCCACAGAGGAGCTAAAATAACTGTCCACAGAGGAGCTCAAATGACTGTCCACAGAGGAGCTCAAATGACTGTCCACAGAGGAGCTCAAAGGATTGTCCACAGAGGAGCTCAAATCACTGTCCACAGAGGAGCTCAAATGACTGTCCACAGAGGAGCTCAAATGACTGTCCACACAAGAGCTCAAATGACTGTCCACAGAGGAGCTAAAATAACTGTCCACAGAGGAGCTCAAATGACTGTCCACAGAGGAGCTCAAATGACTGTCCACAGAGGAGCTCAAAGGATTGTCCACAGAGGAGCTCAAATCACTGTCCACAGAGGAGCTCAAATGATTGTCCACAGAGGAGCTCAAATCACTGTCCACAGAGGAGCTCAAATGACCGTCCACAGAGGAGCTCAAAATGACTGTCCACAGAGGAGCACAAATGACTGTCCACAGAGGAGCTCAAAGGACTGTCCACAGAGGAGCACAAATGACTGCCCACAGAGGAGCTCAAATGACTGTCCACAGAGGAGCTCAAATGACTGTCCACAGAGGAGCTCAAATGACTGTCCACAGAGGAGCTCAAATGACTGTCCACAGAGGAGCTCAAAGGACTGTCCACAGAGGAGCTCAAAGGACTGTCCACAGAGGAGCTCAAAGGACTGTCCACAGAGGAGCTCAAATGACTGTCCACAGGGGAGCTCAAATGACTGTTCACAGAGGAGCTCAAATGACTGTCCACAGGGAGCTCAAATGACTGTCCACAGAGGAGCTCAAATGACTGTCCACAAAGGAGCTCAAATGACTGTCCACAAAGGAGCTCAAATGACTGTCCACAGAGGAGCTCAAATGACTGTCCACAGAGGAGCTCAAATGACTGTCCACAGAGGAGCTCAAATGACTGTCCACAGAGGAGCTTAAATGACTGTCCACAGAGGAGCTTAAATGACTGTCCACAGAGGAGCTCAAAGGACTGTCCACAGAGGAGCTCAAAGAACTGTCCACAGAGGAGCTCAAATGACTGTCCACAGGGGAGCTCAAATGAGTGTCCACAGAGGAGCTCAAATGAGTGTCCACAGAGGAGCTCAAATGACTGTCCACACAGGAGCTCAAATGACTGTCCACAGAGGAGCTCAAATCACTGTCCACAGAGGAGCTCAAATGATTGTCCACAGAGGAGCTCAAATGACTGTCCACAGAGGAGCACAAATGACTGTCCACAGAGGAGCACAAATGACTGTCCACAGAGGAGCTCAAAGGACTGTCCACAGAGAAGCACAAATGACTGCCCACAGAGGAGCTCAAATGACTGTCCACAGAGGAGCTCAAATGACTGTCCACAGAGGAGCTCAAATGACTGTCCACAGAGAAGCTCAAATGACTGTCCACAGAGGAGCTCAAATGACTGTCCACAGAGGAGCTCAAAGGACTGTCCACAGAGGAGCTCAAAGAACTGTCCACAGAGGAGCTCAAATGACTGTCCACAGGGGAGCTCAAATGACTGTCCACAGAGGAGCTCAAATGACTGTCCACAGGGGAGCTCAAATGACTGTCCACAGAGGAGCTCAAATGACTGTCCACAGAGGAGCTCAAATGACTGTCCACAGAGGAGCTCAAATGACTGTCCACACAAGAGCTCAAATGACTGTCCACAGAGGAGCTAATATAACTGTCCACAGAGGAGCTTAAATGACTGTCCATGGAGGAGCTCAAATGACTGTTCACAGAGGAGCTCAAAGGATTGTCCACAGAGGAGCTAAAATCACTGTCCACAGAGGAGCTCAAATGATTGTCCACAGAGGAGCTCAAATCACTGTCCACAGAGGAGCTCAAATGACTGTCCACAGGGGAGCTCAAATGACTGTCCACAGAGGAGCACAAATGACTGTACACAGAGGAGCACAAATAACTGTCCACAGAGGAGCTCAAAGGACTGTCCACAGAGGAGCACAAATGACTGCCCACAGAGGAGCTCAAATGACTGTCCACAGAGGAGCTCAAATGACTGTCCACAGAGGAGCTCAAATGACTGTCCACAGAGGAGCTCAAATGACTGTCCACAGAGGAGCTCAAAGGACTGTCCACAGAGGAGCTCAAAGGACTGTCCACAGAGGAGCTCAAATCACTGTCCACAGAGGAGCTCAAAGGACTGTCCACAGAGGAGCTCAAATGACTGTCCACAGGGAAGCTCAAATGATTGTCCACAGAGGAGCTCAAATGACTGTCCACAGGGGAGCTAAAATGACTGTCCACAGAGGAGCTCAAATGACTGTCCACAGAGGAGCTCAAAGGACTGTCCACACATGAGCTCAAATGACTGTCCACACAGGAGCACAAATGACTGTCCACACAGGAGCTCAAATGACTGTCCATAGAGGAGCTCAAATGATTGTCCACAGAGGAGCTCACATGACTGTCCACAGGGGAGCTCAAATGACTGTCCACAGAGGAGCTCAAATGACTGTCCACAGAGGAGCTCAAATGACTGTCCACAGTGGAGCACAAATGACTGTCCACAGAGGAGCTCAAAGGACTGTCCACAGAGGAGCACAAATGACTGTCCACAGAGGAGCTCAAATGACTGTCCACAGAGCCCCTAATGTGTGGAGGCCTGGGACAGCCATCCCTTTCGCCCCTCCCTTAATCCAGACCTGTCTCTATCCATTATAATTAAAATAGTTGTTGTTGAACTTCATGTCCCATCATATCATGAGAATATAATGTATTTTTCATATTATCACGCATGCTCCGGAACCCTGCGTACGCAACTTCGGATGATGCAGAGTTGTAATCATTTCAGGCCCGTGTCCACTTGCGCATGTAGGGGTGTAACTGGGCTTTAATGGGATGTTCTCAAATACACAATGGGGGTAATTCAGAGTTAATCGCAGCAGCAAATTTGTTAGCAGTTGGGCAAAACCATGGCCCTCATTCCGAGTTGTTCGCTCGCAAGCCGATTTTAGCAGCATTGCACACGCTAAGCCGCCGCCTACTGGGAGTGAATCTTAGCTTCTTAAAATTGCGAACGAAAGATTCGCAACATTGCGATAAGACATCTCTGTGCAGTTTCTGAGTAGCTCGAGACTTACTCTGCCAGTGCGATCAGTTCAGTGCTTGTCGTTCCTGGTTTGACGTCACAAACACACCCAGCGTTCGCCCAGACACTCCTCCGTTTCTTCAGCCACTCCCGCGTTTTTCCCAGAAACGGTAGCGTTTTTTCCCACACGCCCATAAAACGGCCTGTTTCCGCCCAGTAACACCCACTTCCTGTCAATCTCACTCAGATCGCCTGAGCGATGAAAAAGCCGTGAGTAAAAATCCAAACTTCTTTGCAAATTTACTTGGCGCAGTCGCAGTGCGGACTAAGTGGCAAATCGCTGCGATGCGAAGAAATTTTCCGAGCGAACAACTCGGAATGACCACCCATGTGCACTGCAGGGGAGGCAAATATAACATGTGCAGAGAAAGTTAGATTTGGGTGGGTTATTTTGTTTCTGTGCAGGGTAAATACTAGAGATGAGCGCCGGAAATTTTACGGGTTTTGTGTTTTGGTTTTGGGTTCGGTTCCGCAGCCGTGTTTTGGGTTCGACCGCGTTTTGGCAAAACCTCACCGAATTTTTTTTGTCGGATTCAGGTGTGTTTTGGATTCGGGTGTTTTTTTCAAAAAACACTAAAAAACAGCTTAAATCCTAGAATTTGGGGGTCATTTTGATCCCAAAGTATTATTAACCTCAAAAACCATAATTTACACTCATTTTCAGTCTATTCTGAATACCTCACACCTCACAATATTATTTTTAGTCCTAAAATTTGCACCTAGGTCGCTGGATGACTAAGCTAAGCGACCCTAGTGGCCGACACAAACACCGGGCCCATCTAGGAGTGTCACTGCAGTGTCACGCAGGATGTCCCTTCCAAAAAACCCTCCCCAAACAGCACATGACGCAAAGAAAAAAAGAGGCGCAATGAGGTAGCTGTGTGAGTAAGATAAGCGACCCTAGTGGCCGACACAAACACCGGGCCCATCTAGGAGTGTCACTGCAGTGTCACGCAGGATGTCCCTTCCAAAAAACCCTCCCCAAACAGCACATGACGCAAAGAAAAAAAGAGGCGCAATGAGGTAGCTCTGTGAGTAAGATAAGCGACCCTAGTGGCCGACACAAACACCGGGCCCATCTAGGAGTGTCACTGCAGTGTCACGCAGGATGTCCCTTCCAAAAAACCCTCCCCAAACAGCACACGACGCAAAGAAAAAAAGAGGCGCAATGAGGTAGCTGTGTGAGTAAGATAAGCGACCCTAGTGGCCGACACAAACACCGGGCCCATCTAGGAGTGTCACTGCAGTGTCACGCAGGATGTCCCTTCCAAAAAACCCTCCCCAAACAGCACATGACGCAAAGAAAAAAAGAGGCGCAATGAGGTAGCTGTGTGAGTAAGATAAGCGACCCTAGTGGCCGACACAAACACCGGGCCCATCTAGGAGTGTCACTGCAGTGTCACGCAGGATGTCCCTTCCAAAAAACCCTCCCCAAACAGCACATGACGCAAAGAAAAAAAGAGGCGCAATGAGGTAGCTGTGTGAGTAAGATAAGCGACCCTAGTGGCCGACACAAACACCGGGCCCATCTAGGAGTGTCACTGCAGTGTCACGCAGGATGTCCCTTCCAAAAAACCCTCCCCAAACAGCACATGACGCAAAGAAAAAAAGAGGCGCAATGAGGTAGCTCTGTGAGTAAGATAAGCGACCCTAGTGGCCGACACAAACACCGGGCCCATCTAGGAGTGTCACTGCAGTGTCACGCAGGATGTCCCTTCCAAAAAACCCTCCCCAAACAGCACATGACGCAAAGAAAAAAAGAGGCGCAATGAGGTAGCTGTGTGAGTAAGATAAGCGACCCTAGTGGCCGACTCAAACACCGGGCCCATCTAGGAGTGGCACTGCAGTGTCACGCAGGATGTCCCTTCCAAAAAACCCTCCCCAAACAGCACATGACGCAAAGAAAAAAAGAGGCGCAATGAGGTAGCTGTGTGAGTAAGATAAGCGACCCTAGTGGCCGACACAAACACCGGGCCCATCTAGGAGTGGCACTGCAGTGTCACGCAGGATGTCCCTTCCAAAAAACCCTCCCCAAACAGCACATGACGCAAAGAAAAAAAGAGGCGCAATGAGGTAGCTGTGTGAGTAAGATAAGCGACCCTAGTGGCCGACACAAACACCGGGCCCATCTAGGAGTGTCACTGCAGTGTCACGCAGGATGTCCCTTCCAAAAAACCCTCCCCAAACAGCACATGACGCAAAGAAAAAAAGAGGCGCAATGAGGTAGCTGTGTGAGTAAGATAAGCGACCCTAGTGGCCGACACAAACACCGGGCCCATCTAGGAGTGGCACTGCAGTGTCACGCAGGATGTCCCTTCCAAAAAACCCTCCCCAAACAACACATGACGCAAAGAAAAATTAAAGAAAAAAGAGGTGCAAGATGGAATTGTCCTTGGGCCCTCCCAACCACCCTTATGTTGTATAAACAGGACATGCACACTTTAACCAACCCATCATTTCAGTGACAGGGTCTGCCACACGACTGTGACTGAAATGACGGGTTGGTTTGGACCCCCACCAAAAAAGAAGCAATTAATCTCTCCTTGCACAAACTGGCTCTACAGAGGCAAGATGTCCACCTCATCATCATCCTCCGATATATCACCGTGTACATCCCCCTCCTCACAGATTATCAATTCGTCCCCACTGGAATCCACCATCTCAGCTCCCTGTGTACTTTGTGGAGGCAATTGCTGCTGGTCAATGTCTCCACGGAGGAATTGATTATAATTCATTTTAATGAACATCATCTTCTCCACATTTTCTGGATGTAACCTCGTACGCCGATTGCTGACAAGGTGAGCGGCGGCACTAAACACTCTTTCGGAGTACACACTTGTGGGAGGGCAACTTAGGTAGAATAAAGCCAGTTTGTGCAAGGGCCTCCAAATTGCCTCTTTTTCCTGCCAGTATAAGTACGGACTGTGTGACGTGCCTACTTGGATGCGGTCACTCATATAATCCTCCACCATTCTTTCAATGGTGAGAGAATCATATGCAGTGACAGTAGACGACATGTCCGTAATCGTTGTCAGGTCCTTCAGTCCGGACCAGATGTCAGCATCAGCAGTCGCTCCAGACTGCCCTGCATCACCACCAGCGGGTGGGCTCGGAATTCTGAGCCTTTTCCTCGCACCCCCAGTTGCGGGAGAATGTGAAGGAGGAGATGTTGACAGGTCGCGTTCCGCTTGACTTGACAATTTTCTCACCAGCAGGTCTTTCAACCCCAGCAGACTTGTGTCTGCCGGAAAGAGAGATCCAAGGTAGGCTTTAAATCTAGGATCGAGCACGGTGGCCAAAATGTAGTGCTCTGATTTCAACAGATTGACCACCCGTGAATCCTTGTTAAGCGAATTAAGGGCTCCATCCACAAGTCCCACATGCCTAGCGGAATCGCTCCGTGTTAGCTCCTCCTTCAATGTCTCCAGCTTCTTCTGCAAAAGCCTGATGAGGGGAATGACCTGACTCAGGCTGGCAGTGTCTGAACTGACTTCACGTGTGGCAAGTTCAAAGGGCATCAGAACCTTGCACAACGTTGAAATCATTCTCCACTGCGCTTGAGACAGGTGCATTCCACCTCCTATATCGTGCTCAATTGTATAGGCTTGAATGGCCTTTTGCTGCTCCTCCAACCTCTGAAGCATATAGAGGGTTGAATTCCACCTCGTTACCACTTCTTGCTTCAGATGATGGCAGGGCAGGTTCAGTAGTTTTTGGTGGTGCTCCAGTCTTCTGTACGTGGTGCCTGTACGCCGAAAGTGTCCCGCAATTCTTCTGGCCACCGACAGCATCTCTTGCACGCCCCTGTCGTTTTTTAAAAAATTCTGCACCACCAAATTCAAGGTATGTGCAAAACATGGGACGTGCTGGAATTTGCCCATATTTAATGCACACACAATATTGCTGGCGTTGTCCGATGCCACAAATCCACAGGAGAGTCCAATTGGGGTAAGCCATTCCGCGATGATCTTCCTCAGTTGCCGTAAGAGGTTTTCAGCTGTGTGCGTATCCTGGAAAGCGGTGATACAAAGCGTAGCCTGCCTAATAAAGAGTTGGCGTTTGCGAGATGCTGCTACTGATGCCGCCGCTGCTGTTCATGCGGCGGGAGTCCATACATCTACCCAGTGGGCTGTCACAGTCATATAGTCCTGACCCTGCCCTGCTCCACTTGTCCACATGTCCGTGGTTAAGTGGACATTGGGTACAGCTGCATTTTTTAGGACACTGGTGAGTCTTTTTCTGGGGTCTGTGTACATTTTCGGTATCGCCTGCCTAGAGAAGTGGAACCTAGATGGTATTTGGTAACGGGGGCACACTACCTCAAGAAATTGTGTAGTTCCCTGTGAACTAACGGCGGATACCGGACGCACGTCTAACACCAACATAGTTGTCAAGGCCTCAGTTATCCGCTTTGCAGCAGGATGACTGCTGTGATATTTCATCTTCCTCGCAAAGGACTGTTGGACAGTCAATTGCTTACTGGAAGTAGTACAAGTGGTCTTCCGACTTCCCCTCTGGGATGACCATCGACTCCCAGCAGCGACAACAGCAGCGCCAGCAGCAGTAGGCGTTACACGCAAGGATGCATCGGAGGAATCCCAGGCAGGAGAGGAATCGTCAGAATTGCCAGTGACATGGCCTGCAGGACTATTGGCATTCCTGGGGAAGGAGGAAATTGACACTGAGGGAGTTGGTGGGGTGGTTTGCGTGAGCTTGGTTACAAGAGGAAGGGATTTACTGGTCAGTGGACTGCTTCCGCTGTCACCCAAAGTTTTTGAACTTGTCACTGACTTATTATGAATGCGCTGCAGGTGACGTATAAGGGAGGATGTTCCGAGGTGGTTAACGTCCTTTCCCCTACTTATTACAGCTTGACAAAGGCAACACACGGCTTGACACCTGTTGTCCGCTTTTCTGTTGAAATACCTCCACACTGAAGAGCTGATTTTTTTGGTATTTTCACCAGGCATGTCAACGGCCATATTCCTCCCACGGACAACAGGTGTCTCCCCGGGTGCCTGACTTAAACAAACCACCTCACCATCAGAATCCTCCTGGTCAATTTCCTCCCCAGCGCCAGCAACACCCATATCCTCCTCATCCTGGTGTACTTCAACACTGACATCTTCAATCTGACTATCAGGAACTGGACTGCGGGTGCTCCTTCCAGCACTTGCAGGGGGCGTGCAAATGGTGGAAGGCGCATGCTCTTCACGTCCAGTGTTGGGAAGGTCAGGCATCGCAACCGACACAATTGGACTCTCCTTGTGGATTTGGGATTTCGAAGAACGCACAGTTCTTTGCGGTGCTTTTGCCAGCTTGAGTCTTTTCAGTTTTCTAGCGAGAGGCTGAGTGCTTCCATCCTCATGTGAAGCTGAACCACTAGCCATGAACATAGGCCAGGGCCTCAGCCGTTCCTTGCCACTCCGTGTGGTAAATGGCATATTGGCAAGTTTACGCTTCTCCTCCGACAATTTTATTTTAGGTTTTGGAGTCCTTTTTTTACTGATATTTGGTGTTTTGGATTTGACATGCTCTGTACTATGACATTGGGCATCGGCCTTGGCAGACGACGTTGCTGGCATTTCATCGTCTCGGCCATGACTAGTGGCAGCAGCTTCAGCACGAGGTGGAAGTGGATCTTGATCTTTCCCTAATTTTGGAACCTCAACATTTTTGTTCTCCATATTTTAATAGGCACAACTAAAAGGCACCTCAGGTAAACAATGGAGATGGATGGATACTAGTATACTTATGGATGGACTGCCGAGTGCCGACACAGAGGTAGCTACAGCCGTGGACTAACGTACTGTGTCTGCTGCTAATATAGACTGGATGATTGATAATGAGATGAAATCAATATATATATGTATGTATATATAATATCACTAGTACTGCAGCCGGACAGGTAGATAATATATTTATTAGGTAATGATGACTGATGACGGACCTGCTGGACACTGTCAGCTCAGCCGCTCCGCAGACTGCTACAGTAAGCTACTATACTATAGTAGTATGTACAAAGAAGAAAGAAAAAAAAAAAAACCACGGGTAGGTGGTATACAATTATGGATGGACTGCTGAGTGCCGACACAGAGGTAGCTACAGCCGTGGACTAACATACTGTGTCTGCTGCTAATATAGACTGGATGATTGATAATGAGATGAAATCAATATATATATGTATGTATATATAATATCACTAGTACTGCAGCCGGACAGGTAGATAATATATTTATTAGGTAATGATGACTGATGACGGACCTGCTGGACACTGTCAGCTCAGCAGCACCGCAGACTGCTACAGTAAGCTACTATACTCTATAGTAGTATGTACAAAGAAGAAAGAAAAAAAAAAACCACGGGTAGGTGGTATACAATTATGGATGGACTGCCGAGTGCCGACACAGAGGTAGCTACAGCCGTGGACTAACGTACTGTGTCTGCTGCTAATATAGACTGGATGATTGATAATGAGATGAAATCAATATATATATGTATGTATATATAATATCACTAGTACTGCAGCCGGACAGGTAGATAATATATTTATTAGGTAATGATGACTGATGACGGACCTGCTGGACACTGTCAGCTCAGCAGCACCGCAGACTGCTACAGTAAGCTACTATACTATATAGTAGTATGTACAAAGAAGAAAGAAAAAAAAAACCCACGGGTAGGTGGTATACAATTATGGATGGACTGCCGAGTGCCGACACAGAGGTAGCTACAGCCGTGGACTAACGTACTGTGTCTGCTGCTAATATAGAGTCTAGACTGGATGATAAATTATTGATAATGAGATGAAATCAATATAATATCACTAGTACTGCAGCCGGACAGGTACTATATATATTTATTATGTAATGACTGATGACGGACCTGCTGGACACTGTCAGGTCAGCACAGCACCGCAGACTGCTACAGTAAGCTACTATAGTAGTATGTATAAAGAAGAATGAAAAAAAAAAAAACCACGGGTAGGTGGTATACAATATTATATATATTTATATATATATTATATACAATTATATATATATATATATATATATATATATTCAACTGGTGGTGATTGATTATTAAACTGGTGGTCACTTCAGGTCACGTTGCAACTTGCAACTAGTACTCCGAGGCCTAAGCAGACAATCACAAAATATATTATTATACTGGTGGTCAGTGTGGTCACAGCAATGGCAGTGTGGCACTGACTCTGGCAGCAAAAGTGTGCACTGTACGTTATATGTACTCCTGAGTCCTGCTCTCAGACTCTAACTGCTCCCCACTGTCAGTGTCTCCCCCACAAGTCAGATAATACACTTACAGTCACACTATCTAATCTATAAATATCACTTCAGCAAGTAGTATAGTAGTATACAGTATAGTAGTACTCCTCCTAATAATGCTCCCCAAAATACTGTGTCTCTCTCTTCTCTAAACGGAGAGGACGCCAGCCACGTCCTCTCCCTATGACTCTCAATGCACGTGTGAAAATGGCGGCGACGCGCGGCTCCTTATATAGAATCCGAGTCTCGCGATAGAATCCGAGCCTCGCGAGAATCCGACAGCGTGATGATGACGTTCGGGCGCGCTCGGGTTAGCCGAGCAAGGCGGGAAGATCCGAGCCTGCTCGGACCCGTGTAAAAAACCTGAAGTTCGGGCGGGTTCGGATTCAGAGGAACCGAACCCGCTCATCTCTAGTAAATACTGGCTGCTTTACTTTAACACTGCAATTTAGATTTCAGTTTGAACACGCCCCAACCAAATCTAACTCTCTCTGCACATGTTACATCTGCCCCCCCTGCAGTGCACATGGGGGTAATTTCAAGTTGATCGCAGCAGGATTTTTTTAAAGCAATTGGGCAAAACCATGTGCACTGCAGGGGGGGGGGCAGATATAACATGTGCAGAGAGAGTTAGATTTGCGTATGGGTGGTCATTCCGAGTCGTTCGCTCGCAAGCTGCTTTTAGCAGCTTTGCACACGCTAAGCCGCCGCCTACTGGGAGTGAATCTTAGCTTATCAAAATTGCGAACGAAAGATTAGCAGAATTGCGAATAGACACTTCTTAGCAGTTTCTGAGTAGCTCCAGACTTACTCGGCATCTGCGATCAGTTCAGTGCTTATCGTTCCTGGTTTGACATCACAAACACACCCAGCGTTCGCCCAGACACTCCTCCGTTTCTTCAGCCACTCCCGCGTTTTTCCCAGAAACGGTAGCGTTTTTCGCACACACACATAAAACGGCCAGTTTACGCACAGAAACACCCACTTCCTGTCAATCACATTACGATCACCAGAACGAAGAAAAAACCTTGTAATGCCGTGAGTAAAATACCTAACTGCATAGCAAATTTACTTGGCGCAGTCGCACTGCGGACATTGTGCATGCGCATTAGTGACTAATCGCTCCGTTGCGAGAAAAAAATAACGAGCGAACAACTTGGAATGACCACCATGGTGTGTTCAATCTGCAATCTAATTTGCAGTGTAAAAATAAAGCAGCCAGTATTTACCCTGCACAGAAATAAAATAACCCACCCAAATCTAACTCTCTCTGCACATGTTACATCTGCCCCCCCTGCAGTGCACATGGGTGGTCATTTCGAGTTGTTCGCTCGTTAATTTTTTTCGCATCGCAACGATTTTCCGCTTAGTGCGCATGCGCAATGTTCGCACTGCGACTGCGCCAAGTAAATTTGCTATGCAGTTAGGTATTTTACTCACGGCTTTTTCTTCGTTCAGGCGATCGTAGTGTGATTGACAGGAAGTGGGTGTTTCTGGGCGGAAACTGGCCGTTTTATGGGTGTGTGCGGAAAAATGCTACCGTTTCTGGTAAAAATGCGGGAGTGGCTGGAGAAACGGGGGAGTTTCTGGGCGAAAGCTGGGTGTGTTTGTGACGTCAAACCAGAAACGACAAGCACTGAACTGATCGCAGATGCCGATTAAGTGTGGAGCTACTCAGAAACTGCTAAGAGGTATGTAATCGCAATTTTGAGAATCTTTCGTTCGCAATTTTACTATGCTAAGATTCACTCCCAGCAGGCGGCGGCTTAGCGTGTGCAAAGCTGCTAAAAGCAGCTTGCGAGCGAACAACTCGGAATGACCACCATGGTTTTGCCCAACTGCTAACAAATTTGCTGCTGCGATCAACTGAATTAGGCCCCATATTCACTGAGGTGCGTGATGAAACTGCGGCTTGTGCAGAGCTGTGGGTAGATGTAATATGCACCTAGGGGTTTATGTACTAAGGGGTCTATTCATGAAGCAGTGTAATGAGTGGAGAAGTGAGCCAGTGGAGAAGTTGCCCATGGCAACCAATCAGCTGCTTTTATAGTATGCAAACTATAAATGTTACTTCAATGCTGATTGGTTCTTCTCCACTGGCTCACTTCTCCACAGTTTTCACTGCTTCATGACTAGACCCCTAAGCCTCAGAGACAGAGATAATGTGGACGGAGATAAAGTACCAGCCAATCAGCCCCCAACTGTCATTTTTTAAACACAGCCTGTAACATGGCAGTTAGAAGCTGATTGGCTAACACTTTATCTCTCCTCAAGGCTTGGTACATATACTCCGTAGCTCTGTATGCTCTGTGCCGAAGCACTTATGATTGACTAGCGTTAATACAGTATGTGTGACACCCCTCCCTAAGCTGCGCTCTGCGCTAATCTAACACTGCATTGGATGTTCATGACTCCTCCCCCTAGGCTGACCACACCTCCTTCATAATCACACTGCTGCTTAGCGCTGCCACATGCTGTTATTCCAGCAACAGCCATTGGGTTCCCTGGCGGACCGTTCATACTCCAGTCCAACACCAGATACAGTAAACTAAAAGCATTGAGTCATGCAGCTGCAAGCAATGCAGCCAGGTTGGGATTTGTGGAAAGGACGCCTGGGTTCAGCCCTAGGGCCTGTACCGTAACTAGGAATTATAGCGCTGTGTGCAAGAAACGGCATTGGCGCCCCCCCCCCACCTTATGCAAAACATGGGCAGTGCGCGCTGTAGGCGCGCACCCAAAAAATTAGGAGCGTGGCTTCATTAGGAAAGGATGTGGCCACAAAATAATACCAATTCATACTACGGTGCGCAGTAGTCTCCATTATTCAAATTACACCGCACAGTAGCGCCACTATACCAGGTAGAGCCCCTTTTACACATTACGGCAGACAGCGTCCCCTTTTTACACATTACGGCAGACAGCGTCCCCCTTTTTACACATTACGGCAGACAGCGTCCCCTTTTTACACATTACGGCAGACAGCGTCCCCCTTTTTATACAGTACGGCAGACTGCGTCCCCTTTTTTAACAATACGGCAGACAGCATCCCCCTTTTTACACATTAAGTCAGACAGTGTCCCCTTTTTACACATTAAGGCAGACAGCGTCCCCCTTTTTACACATTAAGACAGACAGCGTCCCCTTTTTACACATTACGGCAGACAGCATCCCCCTTTTTACACATTAAGTCAGACAGTGTCCCCTTTTTACACATTACGGCAGACAGCGTCCCCCTTTTTACACATTACGGCAGACAGCGTCCCCCTTTTTACACATTACGGCAGACAGCGTCCCCCTTTTTACACATTAAGTCAGACAGCGTCCCCTTTTTACACATTACGGCAGACAGCATCCCCCTTTTTACACATTAAGTCAGACAGTGTCCCCTTTTTACACATTACGGCAGACAGCGTCCCCCTTTTTACACATTACGGCAGACAGCGTCCCCCTTTTTACACATTACGGCAGACAGCGTCCCCTTTTTACACATTACGGCAGACGGCATCCCCCTTTTACACATTACGGCAGACGACGTCCCCTTTTTACACATTACGGCAGACGGTGTCCCCCTTTTTACACATTACGGCAGACGGCGTTCCCCTTTTTACACATTACGGCAGACGGCGTTCCTCTTTTTACACATTACGGCAGACAGATTCCCCTTTTTACACATTATGGCAGACAGTCCCCCTTTTTACATATTACGACATATATATATAACCCTTTTTACACATGAGGCAGCAGAGAGAGGTGTGTGTGTTTGTGGTGTGTGGTGTGCGTGTGTGAGTGTGGCTGTCCCCCGTCCACCTGTAACGTGATGCGGCATCGAGGAGCATCAGCAGCAGGCACTCACACAAAGTCCAGGTGCTCACGATCCCCCTACAGCACCAAGGTGCCGGGTCTCCCTCGCAGCAGCAGCGGCTCATATGCGGCAGCAGGCGCCTGATCCAGTGCTCCCGCTCCTTGTCAGAGACGGCAGTGGGGCTGACAGGCGGAATTACCGCCCGGCGGCATATAACACTTGGAGCCTGTGCCACCGCTCCAGTTCCTAGCAGAGGTGGCGGCTGAACACAGGCACCAGTGGACAGCATTACATACAACGTGCGTACGTGCGGGGTGTGCTGCCGATGGTGCGCCTTCAGTGCAGTTGCGCTGTGGGCAAGGCACCATCGGCGCACACCAAGTTACGACCCGGCCTAGGGCTGCTGAATATTTGGGGCGGGGGATAACCCAAAAATTCCCCCAGGTCTGTAATACAGTAAGGGTAATTTAGGAAAATTCATCCTGCACCAAGCTTTGCAGGTTGGCGGATAAACCTAAAAATGGTGGAAATGTTCAGTTTTCGCCTTACATTTATCATTTACAAATGGTAGGAAAAATCTTACCCCTAACAGTTCCCGCTTTTGGCAACTCAATCCGTATTTTTCAGGCATTATCCCTCTGTCCCACAGGAGTGATGGGTAAGGGGATGTGCTAAGAGGCCACATCCCTTGCCCTCAAGCTATACACCTTTGGGTACCCTTCAAGCGAAATGCGTTTGCCGTGGGACTGCAACAGTGCTGCCCCCAGTATCCTAGTTACGGCCTGGGGTGTTCATCTCTCTTAAGGTAGAATGTATCAATGGCAAAAAATAAGAATTTACTCACCGGTAATTCTATTTCTCGTAGTCCGTAGTGGATGCTGGGAACTCCGTAAGGACCATGGGGAATAGCGGGCTCCGAAGGAGGCTGGGCACTCTAGAAAGATCTTAGACTACCTGGTGTGCACTGGCTCCTCCCACTATGACCCTCCTCCAAGCCTCAGTTAGGTACTGTGCCCGGACGAGCGTACACAATAAGGAAGGATTTTGAATCCCGGGTAAGACTCATACCAGCCACACCAATCACACCGTACAACTCGTGATATGAAACACAGTTAACAGTATGAAACAATAGAGCCTCTCAACAGATGGCTCAACAATAACCCGATTTAGTTAACAATAACTATGTACAAGTATTGCAGATAAACCGCACTTGGGATGGGCGCCCAGCATCCACTACGGACTACGAGAAATAGAATTACCGGTGAGTAAATTCTTATTTTCTCTAACGTCCTAGTGGATGCTGGGAACTCCGTAAGGACCATGGGGATTATACCAAAGCTCCCAAACGGGCGGGAGAGTGCGGATGACTCTGCAGCACTGAATGAGAGAACTCCAGGTCCTCCTCAGCCAGGGTATCAAATTTGTAGAATTTTGCAAACGTGTTTGCCCCTGACCAAGTAGCTGCTCGGCAAAGTTGTAAAGCCGAGACCCCTCGGGCAGCCGCCCAAGATGAGCCCACCTTCCTTGTGGAATGGGCATTGACAGATTTTGGCTGTGGCAGGCCTGCCACAGTATGTGCAAGCTGAATTGTACTACAAATCCAACGAGCAATAGTCTGCTTAGAAGCAGGAGCACCGGGGGCGTGGCCTGGATACTGAAGGCAGCAGACTTGCTTTACACGAGCTCCAGCAGTTTGCACCTTCTTTACACTATTATACAGCCCCTTGCTGTCCCTATTTTCGGCAAAGTCGACTCCGGCCCCTCCCTACCACCCAGAGGTGCCCCTGTAGGAGCCGCGGAATCGGGGAGCACCTTTTGGAGCTCCCGCGGATTGCGGCCTGCGGGCGCCCTCGGGACCGGGACCTCAATTTTCCCCAGACCGCAAGGATCGTTGCAGTGGCGCTGTGGATCCCCCCTTTTCTTACCCATCGGTGTCGGAGCAACGGCTACGCGTCCCGCAAGGAGGCTACAGGAGGCCGGCAGCTGAGCTCTGTTCCTGGCCAGCCGGAACCGTCAGGGGTGAGACGGAGAGGAGCGGCGCCCGGCGGTCACGTGCGTCTGGAGACCTGATCCGGGATCGGAGCTGGTGCCTGCACTCGGCGCTCTGTGACTCGCCGCTGGTGGTCCTGTGGGGACGGGAACAGGGGAGACCTCAGAGCTGCGCTCTCGAACTGGGAGGCAGCGCATCACCCTCACTCCCCCCACGAATATCATCTGACAGGATTAAACTGCTGGCCCACATTATTCCACACAATATGGACTCCTCTATACTGTGAACACACATAATAATTATAGCTAGCTCCTTGGTCCTCAAGGCAAACAGGGCTGCATTGCCCCAGCCACCCGGAGGATTGAGCTGCAAAACCTCGTCCCCAGTACCCCACACCGACCAGCGGCCATTTTACCTCCACTGCTGCAGTCTATTATCAGAGGGCCTGAGACGGAGGGGGACGGGAGCTGCACTGTCACTGCTGCGGACCATCATCGGTGCGGTGAGGAACTCTCCCTTCCTGATTCCCTGATTCTTGGTGACCAGAGCGCATTCTCCCGCTGCCCGCGGACCCGCGGGGCCATTGGTTTCCTAACTATATGTCTGCCTGCCTAATGTAACCCTGTGGCCATGTGGGGGCTCTTGCACGGCGACGACCCATAAGCTGCATGCTGCTGAGGATGTGTGAAGGTGTAATTCCACATTGCTCTACTTGAAGACCGACCTCATGGTGAAAGGGACTAAGAAAAATAAGGCCAAGACCAAGCCGGAAGCGACCCCATCCCCTGCGACCCGACATTCGTCGGACCTACGTCAGTTCTTATCTACTCCAACCTCAATTCCCACTATTTCCTCAACTGTCCCGACCTCCCCGAATCTACACAGTCAGGCGGACGATATGGCATCACCCGGGCCTCCACAGGCCCCATCTCTGTCTGCGGAGATAAGCGAGATATTATCTCATGTGAGATCGCTCCCCACGAAGCAAGACTTCTCAGCCTTGGAGACTCGCTTACTTTCCACCATCACTCAAGAAGTGACAGCGCTCCGACAAGATATGTCCCAAATTGCGACTCGTGTTGATGTCTTGGAACGCCATGAATCGTCTACCTTGGATTCTCTGACTAAATTTCGGGAGGTGCTATCTCATCAAAGGGACGATATCTCTTTTCTAAAATCACGCATGGAAGATATGGATAATCGCGGCCGGCGGAATAATATCAGAGTCCGGGGCTTATCTGAGAGTGTCCAACAGGCTGATCTGACAACCGCATTATCTACGATATTTGGAGAACTCATCGACCTGGATCCGAATAAGGACATTACATTTGACAGAGCTCACCGAGCCCTTCGTCCTCGTGGCTTACCCTCCGATAGACCACGGGACGTGATATGCAGGCTCCATTAAATGCCCAGAAGGAGGAAATAATGAGATCGGCCCGTCAGCTGGACAGCATTGACTTTCAGGGAGACAAGATCCAGATATTTCCTGACCTTGCCTGGTCGACCTTACAACAACGTCGAGCCCTAAAGCCTCTAACAGACGCTCTAAGGAAACTCGAGCTGAAATATAGATGGGGCTTCCCTTTCTCCCTCCAGGTCTCTCATGGTGGCAAAGTCGCGAGTCTCTCTAGACCCTCGGATTCACAGGCCTTCTTCACGATATTAGGAATTCCTCCGGTACCGTTACCGGATTGGGATGCTTTTCACCACCTACCGGAACTGCCTGTTGTGCTCCCTCCAGACGACGCGTGGCAACAGGTTCGCTCCCCACGGAGGCGGGGAGCTAGTCCTGGGCCACGTTCATCAGAGCCCCCCTGAATGGGAAGTCTTGTTCTGAATGGTCGTAAACTTACTTGCTACCCACTGAGTTTTTGTTGTTGGTTTCTTTTTTCCCCTAAATAATGTCATGTGTTGCTCACACGTGAGATCGGTTCAGGTAATGTAGTAATTTTGTAATAGTATGCAGTTGCCATGGTTTCAAAGATAAGCGATGTGGTTTGTCAACATATTATCCCGGTTCATTTTTATACCGTATTCTTTATTTTGTTGACGATACTCACATACACAACTAACCAACTTTCATGAAACCTGGTCTGATAGTCTAAGGTTTATTCGTATACTTTTACATAAGCTTTTATATATTTTTTTAAATCTTTTTTATTACTTATGCTTTTGTGCACTCCTCAGTGGTATCACACATTTGTTTAGATCCTATCTTGTGGATGGTCGCTGTCCTGGGCCCCCCGTAAGACCCCCACTATGCTGCATCCCCTGTCTCTTTGGACTGGGAGCCGGCAGGATTCCGCTCCTGTCCTTTTTGCAGCGGTTCTTCTCGTAGTATTACTGTCTCTGTTTATTGCCGAAGTGTATTACGGCGTGGATTCCCACGCTGCATCTTTTTTCTCTTCTTTTCTTTTCTTTCCCTTTTCTCCTATCTTCTTCTCTTGCTGCTCTTCCTTTCCCTCCCCCAATGTCTGCCATAGGGAAGACTTTTATGAAGCAATTGGATCCGCCGGATAATGGGGGTGAACGAGCTACATGTCACTACCCTTAACGTCAAAGGGTTGAATGTTCCTGAGAAAAGGTCTAAACTTCTTAAATGGCTTAGAGACGAGAAAGCTGACGTTGCTTTCATTCAGGAAACACATTTCAAGATGGGACACGTGCCGTCCCTAAAATGTCACTACTACCCTCATGTTTTCCTGTCTAATAACTCTACTGGTAAAACATTGGGCGTAGCTATATTATTGGCTCGCCACCTGCCTGTTCTTAATGTGGCCTCCCATAGAATAGCTGAGGGTAGGGGGTTGTTGGTGAAATGCGACATACATGGTCAACGTTTCTCTTTCCTGAACATATACGCCCCTAACGCTAAACAACCTTCCTTCATATCCTCGGTACTAGATACCGTTGAACCTCTCCTGGAGGGGGTGGTGGTGATGGGAGGTGATCTAAATTGGACCCTAGACCCCCACCAAGACAACTCTAAAAAGAACTCTTGCAGGCCGGAGAGGGAGCATAGGGGAATGAGACGTACCCTGCTTGACCACCAGCTGATTGACACATGGAGACTGACACATCCCACTGAGTTAGATTACTCCTTTTTCTCGCACCCACATCAGACATACTCCAGAATCGATTACTTGTTTCTGAGCCATCGGCACCTACACCTTCTTTCTGACGCCTCTATAGGACAGATAGTGTGGTCAGATCATGCTCCAGTTAATCTCACATTACGCCTACCTCCCAGTACACACCGCCAATGGTCCTGGCGCTTTAACGACACTTTTCTGCAGGACGCAGATTGTAGGTCCCGAATCGAGAACGCCTTAGATTCTTATATTTGTACCAATGACCTAGATGACATTTCTAAAGTCTCAGTCTGGGAAGCTCATAAATGTGTCATTAGGGGGGTTTGTGTTCAGATAGGATCCTTCCGCAAAAAGCAGAGGGAGAAACTTCGGGGTGATTTATTGTCTAAAATACAATCTCTCGAGCTCCTACACAAAAAATCCCAAACCCCACTACATTATGCTGATCTTGAAGCTGCTAGGGCAGATCTGAATAAGTTACTCTCTGATGGAATCAAGTTTTCTTATCGGAAGTGCCGTAGCAGATACTACCAATGGGGCAATAAACCTGGGAAATTATTAGCCAAAGCACTTAGAGAGCAACGTGCTCTTACCTTTATTCACACGATTAAAAATAGCCATGGCCAATCCCAACACCAGACACCCCACATTGCTAAGGCCTTTAGGGCATATTATTCCACCCTGTACAACCTCTCCGGCTTGACCGGAAGAATTGATAAGTTGTCCCATCAAACTGCTATAGCTGATTACTTACGGGCCTTAGACTTCCCAACACTAACCACAACGGAAGCAGAAGGTCTGGACGCCCCGTTCTCTACTGAGGAGGTTCAGAAAGTAATTGAATCCTCCCCCAACGGCAAGAGCCCTGGTCCCGATGGATACACCACTGCTTATTACAAAGCTTTTAAAGAGAAATTAGTCCCTATACTCACGAGAGCCTTTAATACCATATCAGATCAATCGCCTTTTTCCCCACAATCTCTTGAAGCCCATATCGCAGTTCTACCCAAAGAGGGTAAAGACCCCAGTCTTTGCTCCAGTTACAGGCCAATCTCACTGTTAAATATAGATATAAAACTTTTTGCTAAATTGATTGCAAATCGCCTTAAACTATTATTACCTGGTCTGATACATGGTGATCAAGCGGGATTTGTTTTAGGCCGCAAAGCTAGGGATAACACCTCTAAAGTGCTCAACATGATTCATTATGCCGGCCAGCTTTCATCCCCTTCTATCATACTGTCGACCGATGCCGAAAAAGCATTTGACAGAGTGGACTGGGACTTTCTGGCCGGTATACTGAAGCATATGGGACTCGGTAACGCCTGTCTTCATAGAATTTTATCTCTTTATACCTCTCCGTCCGCCAAAATTAGGATTAACGGCTCCCTTTCTGATTCTTTTCCAATCTCCAATGGCACGCGACAGGGCTGTCCACTATCCCCATTGCTCTTTGTCCTTTGCATGGAAACCTTAGCTCGAAGCATTAGGGCGAACCTGAGTATTGCGGGTCTGTTGGTAAGGGGGACAGAATACAAATTGGCATTGTATGCCGACGACCTACTTGCTATAATCACAAAGCCGGTCACTTCTTTGCCAAACTTGATGGTAGAATTTGATAAGTTTGGAGCCCTCTCCAATTTCAAAATAAATTATTCTAAATCTATTGCCATGAATTTAACTACTCCTCCTGATATAGTAGAGGGCTTGAAACACGCCTTCCCTTTTACCTGGCATGACCACAAATTAAAATACCTGGGGGTGTTACTGACCAACGATCTAACCAAATTATTTTCCCTGAATTTTGTTCCCCTTTTGGCCAAGCTTCGCCTAGACTTCCAGAAATGGAAGAAATTAAGACTGTCTTGGTTCGGCAGAATTAACATTGTCAAAATGAATACCCTCCCTAGGATACTATTCTTTCTCCAGACACTTCCGATACACATTCCCCGGCTTTGGCTCCGAGACGTCCAGAATCTTATCCGTGCGTTCGTTTGGGGCTGTAAGACACCCAGGTTTAAACACGACATTTTATTTAGGAGAAAACACCACGGGGGGCAACAACTCCCGCATATTCCTAACTACTATCACGCAGTACATCTGAATAGGATTCTGGAATGGACACGTGCTAAAGACCGCAAACAGTGGGTCCTGCTAGAGGAGGGCTGTTTCCCACATTATATTGAAATTGTACCTTGGCTCCCTACCCTTCCAAAGGTTTCACACCCCACGGTCTCACCCACGCTCAAATTATGGGCCACGCTGAGATCCCAGAGCCACATATCCTCCAAATGGTCCCCACTAACCTCCCTTCTCAATAACCCTGAGTTTACTCCGGGTCTTCATGGGACAGCTTTCACTCCATGGGCAGAAGCCGGGATTTTTAGAGTTGGTCAGCTGGTGAGCTCGGGTAGGGTGCGCTCCTTTTCAGATGTTCAATCCTCCTGGAACCTACACAGCGCTGAGTTCTGGAGGTTCCTACAGGTTCATCATTTCATATCATCCTCTAAGAACCTCTCGGATATAACCAGGGACCTCACTGCGTTTGAAAGCCTATGCACCTCTCCCGGCTCTCCCACACATACAATTTCACAAATATATGTGCTTATCATGGAAAACTTTTTCCCACAACCCCCTACCTTTATGGCTTCCTGGGAAAAGGAACTATCAGGGCTACCTTCGCAGATTAATTGGGAGTCCGTATTTAAGAACGCCCAGGCGAGTTCTCTATGCTTATCGACACTTGAGACCCTCTATAAACTTATATATAGGTGGTATAGGACTCCTCGTGTTCTTAATAAAATGTTTCCCTCTCTTTCGAACCTGTGTTGGAGATGCAAAAATGCCCCAGGGAGCTTCATACATATTTGGTGGGAATGCCCTCTTATAACCCCATTTTGGGCAGAGGTATTTAAATGCACCGAACAAATAGTGGGAGATAAGATCCCGAAAGACCCAGGTTTTTGGCTCCTCAACCACACCCCCACGGGAACACATTCCTACAAATGTTCACTGTTGAGACACCTTAGCAACGCAGCAAAAGCGGTTATTCCACTCATTTGGAGATCCACCTCACCACCCTCGATTAAATTATGGATTTCAAAGGTCGATTACTTTTTGGACATGGAAGACCTTGTCTCCTTCTCATCTGGGAAAACCGTTAACTTTATAGCCACTTGGTTTCCCTGGTACGACTTTAAAGACACACCTCTGTATCGGTCCCACATGACGACATAACCCCCCTCTTATTCATATCCATATTTCGGTTATGATGTCTCTTTAATATGGCTTAAACCCTTAAGTGGTAGAGATCCCTTCCCCTCCGTCCCCCAAACTACCTGTCCCTACTGCGCAGACTTTCACACCTGTCTTAATTTTCCCTCTCCTTTTTCCTTTTCTTTTCTTCTTTTTTCTTCTCTTCTCTCTCTTTTTCCTCTTTCTCATTCTCCTATACTGTTTTGTTAAAATGTTCCCCATTTATAAGTTCTGAAGTTGTAAGCAAAGCAGACAAATTATTTTTCTACTCTGTGCGCTGTATGTGTATTGGACTGACATGTATGACAAGTGATGTTTTTGTCCCTTCTGCTTTCTTTCTGGAAAAGTATTGCTGCAATGTTTTGTATGCTGCTTTATTTAATAAAAAACAGTTTACACAAAAAAGAAGCAGGAGCACCCAGCTTGTTAGGTGCATATAGGATAAACAGCGAGTCAGATTTTCTGACTCTAGCCATACTGGAAACATATATTTTCAGTGCCCTGACAACGTCTAGCAACTTGGAGTCCTCCAAGTCCCTAGTAGCCTAGGCACCACAATAGGCTGGTTCAGGTGAAACGCTGACACCACCTTTGGGAGAAACTAGAGATGAGCGGGTTCGGTTTCTCTGAAACCGAACCCGCACGAACTTCATGTTTTTTTCACGGGTCCGAGCAGACTCGGATCCTCCCGCCTTGCTCGGTTAACCCGAGCGCGCCCGAACGTCATCATGACGCTGTCGGATTCTCGCGAGACTCGGATTCTATATAAGGAGCCGCGCGTCGCCGCCATTTTCACACGTGCATTGAGATTGATAGGGAGAGGACGTGGCTGGCGTCCTCTCCATTAGAAATTAGATTAGAAGAGAGAGAGAGATTGTGCAGAGTCAGACAGAGTTTACCACAGTGACCAGTGCAGTTGTTGTTAGTTAACTTTTATTTATTTTAATATAATATATCCGTTCTCTGCTATATCCGTTCTCTGCCTGAAAAAAAACGATACACAGCAGCAGCCAGTCACACAGTGTGACTCAGTCTGTGTGCACTCAGCTCAGCCCAGTGTGCTGCACATCAATGTATAAAAGGCAAAGCTTATAATAATTGTGGGGGAGACTGGGGAGCACTGCAGGTTGTTATAGCAGGAGCCCCCAGGAGTACATAATATTATATTAATTTAAAATTAAACAGTGCACACTTTTGCTGCAGGAGTGCCACTGCCAGTGTGACTAGTGGTGACCAGTGCCTGACCACCAGTATAGTAGTATATTGTTGTATGTATTGTATACTATCTCTTTATCAACCAGTCTATATTAGCAGCAGACACAGTACAGTGCGGTAGTTCACGGCTGTGGCTACCTCTGTGTCGGCAGTCGGAACTCGGCAGGCAGTCCGTCCATCCATAATTGTATTACAATATATACCACCTAACCGTGGTATTTTTTTTTCTTTCTTTATACCGTCGTCATAGTGTCATACTAGTTGTTACGAGTATACTACTATCTCTTTATCAACCAGTGTACAGTGCGGTAGTTCACGGCTGTGGCTACCTCTGTGTCGGCAGTCGGCAGGCAGTCCGTCCATCCATAATTGTATTATTATTATAATATATACCACCTAACCGTGGTTTTTTTTTCATTCTTTATACCGTCATAGTGTCATACTAGTTGTTACGAGTATACTACTATCTCTTTATCAACCAGTGTACAGTGCGGTAGTTCACGGCTGTGGCTACCTCTGTGTCGGCAGTCGGCAGGCAGTCCGTCCATCCATAATTGTATTATTATTATAATATATACCACCTAACCGTGGTTTTTTTTTCATTCTTTATACCGTCGTCATAGTGTCATACTAGTTGTTACGAGTATACTACTATCTCTTTATCAACCAGTGTACAGTGCGGTAGTTCACGGCTGTGGCTACCTCTGTGTCGGCAGTCGGCAGGCAGTCCGTCCATCCATAATTGTATTATTATTATAATATATACCACCTAACCGTGGTTTTTTTTTCATTCTTTATACCGTCGTCATAGTGTCATACTAGTTGTTACGAGTATACTACTATCTCTTTATCAACCAGTGTACAGTGCGGTAGTTCACGGCTGTGGCTACCTCTGTGTCGGCAGTCGGCAGGCAGTCCGTCCATCCATAATTGTATTATTATTATAATATATACCACCTAACCGTGGTTTTTTTTTCATTCTTTATACCGTCGTCATAGTGTCATACTAGTTGTTACGAGTATACTACTATCTCTTTATCAACCAGTGTACAGTGCGGTAGTTCACGGCTGTGGCTACCTCTGTGTCAGCAGTCGGCAGGCAGTCCGTCCATCCATAATTGTATTATTATTATAATATATACCACCTAACCGTGGTTTTTTTTTCATTCTTTATACCGTCGTCATAGTGTCATACTAGTTGTTACGAGTATACTACTATCTCTTTATCAACCAGTGTACAGTGCGGTAGTTCACGGCTGTGGCTACCTCTGTGTCGGAACTCGGCAGGCAGTCCGTCCATCCATAATTGTATTATATACCACCTAACCGTGGTTTTTTTATACCACCTAACCGTGGCAGTCCGTCCATAATTGTATACTAGTATCCAATCCATCCATCTCCATTGTTTACCTGAGGTGCCTTTTAGTTCTGCCTATAAAATATGGAGAACAAAAAAGTTGAGGTTCCAAAATTAGGGAAAGATCAAGATCCACTTCCACCTCGTGCTGAAGCTGCTGCCACTAGTCATGGCCGAGACGATGAAATGCCAGCAACGTCGTCTGCCAAGGCCGATGCCCAATGTCATAGTACAGAGCATGTCAAATCCAAAACACCAAATATCAGAAAAAAAAGGACTCCAAAACCTAAAATAAAATTGTCGGAGGAGAAGCGTAAACTTGCCAATATGCCATTTACCACACGGAGTGGCAAGGAACGGCTGAGGCCCTGGCCTATGTTCATGGCTAGTGGTTCAGCTTCACATGAGGATGGAAGCACTCAGCCTCTCGCTAGAAAAATGAAAAGACTCAAGCTGGCAAAAGCAGCACAGCAAAGAACTGTGCATTCTTCGAAATCCCAAATCCGAATTCCGAGCCCACCCGCTGGCGGTGATGCAGGGCAGTCTGGAGCGACTGCTGATGCTGACATCTGGTCCGGACTGAAGGACCTGACAACCATTACGGACATGTCGTCTACTGTCACTGCATATGATTCTCTCACCATTGATAGAATGGTGGAGGATTATATGAGTGACCGCATCCAAGTAGGCACGTCACACAGTCCGTACTTATACTGGCAGGAAAAAGAGGCAATTTGGAGGCCCTTGCACAAACTGGCTTTATTCTACCTAAGTTGCCCTCCCACAAGTGTGTACTCCGAAAGAGTGTTTAGTGCCGCCGCTCACCTTGTCAGCAATCGGCGTACGAGGTTACATCCAGAAAATGTGGAGAAGATGATGTTCATTAAAATGAATTATAATCAATTCCTCCGCGGAGACATTGACCAGCAGCAATTGCCTCCACAAAGTACACAGGGAGCTGACATGGTGGATTCCAGTGGGGACGAATTGATAATCTGTGAGGAGGGGGATGTACACGGTGATATATCGGAGGATGATGATGAGGTGGACATCTTGCCTCTGTAGAGCCAGTTTGTGCAAGGAGAGATTAATTGCTTCTTTTTTGGTGGGGGTCCAAACCAACCCGTCATTTCAGTCACAGTCGTGTGGCAGACCCTGTCACTGAAATGATGGGTTGGTTAAAGTGTGCATGTCCTGTTTTGTTTATACAACATAAGGGTGGGTGGGAAGGGCCCAAGGACAATTCCATCTTGCACCTCTTTTTTCTTTTATTTTTCTTTGCGTCATGTGCTGTTTGGGGAGGGTTTTTTGGAAGGGACATCCTGCGTGACACTGCAGTGCCACTCCTAGATGGGCCCGGTGTTTGTGTCGGCCACTAGGGTCGCTTATCTTTCTCACACAGTCAGCTACCTCATTGCGCCTCTTTTTTTCTTTGCGTCATGTGCTGTTTGGGGAGGGTTTTTTGGAAGGGACATCCTGCGTGACACTGCAGTGCCACTCCTAGATGGGCCCGGTGTTTGTGTCGGCCACTAGGGTCGCTTATCTTTCTCACACAGTCAGCTACCTCATTGCGCCTCTTTTTTTCTTTGCGTCATGTGCTGTTTGGGGAGGGTTTTTTGGAAGGGACATCCTGCGTGACACTGCAGTGCCACTCCTAGATGGGCCAGGTGTTTGTGTCGGCCACTAGGGTCGCTAATCTTACTCACACAGCTACCTCATTGCGCCTCTTTTTTTCTTTGCGTCATGTGCTGTTTGGGGAGGGTTTTTTGGAAGGGACATCCTGCGTGACACTGCAGTGCCACTCCTAGATGGGCCCGGTGTTTGTGTCGGCCACTAGGGTCGCTTATCTTTCTCACACAGTCAGCTACCTCATTGCGCCTCTTTTTTTCTTTGCGTCATGTGCTGTTTGGGGAGGGTTTTTTGGAAGGGACATCCTGCGTGACACTGCAGTGCCACTCCTAGATGGGCCCGGTGTTTGTGTCGGCCACTAGGGTCGCTAATCTTACTCACACAGCTACCTCATTGCGCCTCTTTTTTTCTTTGCGTCATGTGCTGTTTGGGGAGGGTTTTTTGGAAGGGACATCCTGCGTGACACTGCAGTGCCACTCCTAGATGGGCCCGGTGTTTGTGTCGGCCACTAGGGTCGCTGAGCTTAGTCATCCAGCGACCTCGGTGCAAATTTTAGGACTAAAAATAATATTGTGAGGTGTAAGGTGTTCAGAATAGACTGAAAATGAGTGTTAATTATGGTTATTGAGGTTAATAATACTATGGGATCAAAATGACCCCCAAATTCAATGTTTTAAGATGTTTTTTAGGGTTTTTTGAAAAAACCACCCGAATCCAAAACACACCCGAATCCGACAAAAAAAATTCGGTGAGGTTTTGCCAAAACGCGGTCGAACCCAAAACACGGCCGCGGAACCGAACCCAAAACCAAAACACAAAACCCGAAAAATTTCAGGCGCTCATCTCTAGGAGAAACTGGGGACGAGTCCTCAATTCTGCCCTATCCATATGGAAAATCAAATAAGGGCTTTTACAAGACAAAGCCGCCAACTTTGATACTCGCCTGGCAGAAGCCAAGGCCAATAACATAACCACCTTCCACGTGAGATATTTCAGATCCACGGTTTTTAGTGGTTCAAACCAATGTGATTTTAAGAAACTCAACACTACGTTGAGATCCCAAGGTGCCACAGGAGGCACAAACGGGGGCTGACTCTGCAGCACTCCTTTTATAAATGTCTGAACTTCAGGTACTGAAGCTAGTTCTTTTTGAAAGAAAATCGACAGAGCCGAGATCTGTACCTTAATGGAACCCAATTTAAGGCCCATAGTCACTCCTGCTTGCAGGAAATGCAGAAATCGACCTAGTTGAAATTCCTCTGTTGGGGCCCTTTCGGCCTCACACCATGCAACATATTTTCGCCATATGCGGTGATAATGAGTTGCTGTAACCTCTTTCCTGGCTTTAGTAAGCGTAGGAATGACTTCCTCCGGAATGCCCTTTTCCTTCAGGATCCGGCGTTCAACCGCCATGCCGACAAACGCAGCCGCGGTAAGTCTTGGAACAGACAGGGACCCTGCTGCCGCAGGTCCTGTCTGAGTGGCAGAGGCCATGGGTCCTCTGATATAAATTCTTGAAGTTCTGGGTACCAAGCTCTTCTTGGCCATCCACGAGTATCGTTCTTACTCCTCGCCTTCTTATTATTCTCAGTACCTTTGGTATGAGAGGCAGAGGGGAGAACACATAAACCGACTGGTACACCCACGGTGTTACCAGAGCGTCCATAGCTATCGCCTGAGGGTCCCTTGACCCGGTGCAATATCTTTTATAGCTTTTTGTTGAGGCGGGACGCCATCATGTCCACCTGTGGCCTTTCCCAATGGTGTACAATCCTATTGGAAGACTTCTGGAGGAAGTCCCCATTCTCCCGGGTGGAGGTCGTGTCTGTTGAGAAGATCTGCTTCCCAGTTGTCCACTCCGGGAATGAACACTGCTGACAGTGCTAACACATGATTTTCCGCCTATCGGAGAATCCTTGTGGCTTCTGCCATCGCCATCCTGCTTCTTGTGCCGCCCTGTTGGTTTACATGGGCGACTGCCGTGATGTTGTCTGATTGGATCAGTACCGGCTGGTTTTGAAGCAGAGGCCTTGCCGGCCTCAGGGCATTGTAAATGGCCCTCAGGTCCAGAATATTTATGTGTAGGGAAATAACCTGACTTGACCAAAATCCCTGGAAATTTCTTCCCTGTGTGACTGCCTCCCAGCCTCAAAGGCTGGAATCCATGGTCACTAGGACCTAGTCCTGTATGCCGAACCTGCGGCCCTCTTGAAGATGGGCACTCTGCAGCCACCACAGTAGAGATACCCTAGTCCTTGGAGACAGGGTTATCAGCCTATGCATCGGAAGATGCGATCCGGACCACTTGTCCAACAGGTCCCTCTGAAAAGTTCTTGTATGGAACCTGCCTAATGGGATTGCTTCGTAGGAAGCTACCATTTTTCCCAGGACTCGCGTGCAATGATGCACCGCTACCTATTTTGGCTTCAGGAGGTCTCTGACTAGAGATGACAACTCCTTGGCTTTCTCCTCCGGGAGAAACACTATTTCTGGTTTATGTCCAGAACCATCCCCAGGAACAGTAGACGTGTCATAGGAACCAGCTGTGACTTTGGACTGTTTAGAATCCAACCATGCTGTTGTAGCACTTTCCAAAATAGTGCTACCCCGACTACCAACTGCTCCTTGGACCTCGCCCTTATAACGAGATTGTCCAAGTACGGGATAATTACAACTCCCTTTTTTTGAAGGAGTATCAACATTTCGGCCATTACCTTGATAAAACACCCTCGGTGCCATGTACAGTCCAAACGGCAGTGTCTGGACTTGGTAATGGTAATCCTGTACCACAAATCTGAGGTACTCCTGGCGAGGATGGTAAATGGGGACATGCAGGTAAGCATCCTTGAAGTCCCAGGATACCATGTAATCCCCCTCGTCCAGGCTTGGAATAACCGCCCTGAGCGATTCCATCTTGAACTTGAATTTTTGTGTTCAAGGATTTTAAATATAAAATGGGTCACACCGAACCATGCGGTTTCGGTACCCCAACCCGTGTGGAATAGTAACCCCGTCCTTGTTGAAGTAGGGGCACCTTGAGTATTACCTGCTGGGAATACCGCTTATTAATTGCCTCTAGCACAGCCTCCCTGCCTGAGGGAGTTGTCAGCAAGGCATATTTTAGGAAACGGCTGGGGGGAGACATCTCGAATTCCAGCTTGTACCCCTGAAATACTACTTGAAAGAAACAGGGATCCACCTGTGAGCGAGCCCACTAATTGCTGAAATTTTTTAGACGGCCCCCCACCGTACCTGGCTACACCTGTGGAGCACCCGCGTCATGGTGTGGCCTCACAGGAGGCGGGGGAAGAATCTTGATTCAGGGAACAGGCTGACTGGTGCAGCTTTTTTCCCTCTACCCTTGTCTCTGTACAGAAAGGAAGCGCCATTTGACCCGCTTGCTTTTCTGAAGCCGAAAGGACTGTACCTTTGTCTGTGAGGAAACCTGAGGTAAAATTATTTCTTCCCAGCAGTTGCTGTGGATACGAGGTCCCAGAGACCATCCCCAAATAATTCCTCACCCTTATAAGGCTCTCTATGCGCTTTTTAAGTCAGCATCACCTGTCCAGTGACAGGTCTCTAATACCCTCCTGACAGAATGGACATTACATTTATTTTGGATGCCAGCCGGCAAAATATCCCTCTGTGCATCCCCCATATATAAGACGACGTCTTTAATATGTTTTTATGTTTGCCAACTAGTATCCCTGTTTGACAGGGTCACCGACCACGCTGCAGCAGCACTATCTGCAGGTCTCAGTCTAGTACCTGAGTGTGTAAATACAGACTTCAGGATAGCCTCCTGTTTTTTATCAACAGGTACCTATTAAAGTGGCCGTATCCTAAGACGGCAGTGCCACCTTTTTTGACAAACGTGTGAGCGCCTTATCCACCCTAGGGGATATCTCCCAGCGTAACTTATCCACCTGGCGGGAAAGGGTACGCCATCAGTAACTTTTTATAAATTACCAGTTTCTTAACGGGGGAACCCACGCTTTCACACACTTCATTTATTCATCTGATGGGGGAACAAAACACTGCCTGTTTTTTCTCCCCAAACCTAAAACCCATTTTTAGAGGTGCTTGGGTTAAAGTCAGAAATGTATAACACATTTTTTATTGCCGGGATCACGTCACGGATGTTCCTAGTGGATTGTGTATATGTCTCCACCTTGTCGACACTGGAGTCAGACTCCGTGTCAACATCTGTATCTGCCATCTGAGAGAGCGGGCGTTTTTGAGCCCCTGATGGCCTTTGAGACGCCTGGGCAGGCGCGGGCTGCGAAGCCGGCTGTCCCACAGCTGTTACGTCATCCACCCTTTTATGTAAGGAGTTGACACTGTCGGTTAATACCTTTCACCTATCCATCCACTCTGGTGTCGGCCCCACAGGGGGCGACATCACATATATCGGCCTCTGTTCTGTCACCATATAAGCCTCCTCATTCAACATATCGACACAGCCGTACCGACACACCGCAGACACACAGGGAATGCTCTAAACGAGGACAGGACCCACAAAAGCCCTTTGGGGGGACAGAGTAAGAGTATGCCAGCACACACCAGAGCGCTATATATATATACAGGGACTAACTGAGTTATGTCCCTAATAGCTGCTTTTTATATAATATACTGTATACAGTGCCAATTTTAATGCCCCCCCTCTCTTTTCCCTCTTACTGTACTGTAGAATTGCAGGGAAGAGCCAGGGAGCTTCCTTCCAGCCGAGCTGTGAGGGAAAAATGGCGCCAGTGTGCTGAGGAGATAGGCTCCGCCCCTTTTTCGCGGCCTATTCTCCCGTTTTTTATGGAATTCTGGCAGGGGTATTTACTAGAGATGAGCGGGTTCGGTTTCTCTGAATCCGAACCCGCCCGAACTTCATGTTTTTTTTCACGGGTCCGAGCGACTCGGATCTTCCCGCCTTGCTCGGTTAACCCGAGCGCGCCCGAACGTCATCATGACGCTGTCGGATTCTCGCGAGGCTCGGATTCTATCGCGAGACTCGGATTCTATATAAGGAGCCGCGCGTCGCCGCCATTTTCACACGTGCATTGAGATTGATAGGGAGAGGACGTGGCTGGCGTCCTCTCCATTTAGATTAGGGTTGAGAGAGAGAGAGAGAGATTGACCTGAGGCTGTGATACTGTAGAAGAGAGTGCAGAGTTTAGTGACTGACGACCACAGTGACCACCAGACAGTGCAGTTGTTTGTTTTATTTAATATATCCGTTCTCTGCCTGAAAAAAAGATACACACAGTGACTCAGTCACATACCATATCTGTGTGCACTGCTCAGCCCAGTGTGCTGCATCAATGTATATATATATCTGACTGTGCTCAGCTCACACAGCTTATAATTGTGGGGGAGACTGGGGAGCACTGCAGTGCCAGTTATAGGTTATAGCAGGAGCCAGGAGTACATAATATTATATTAAAATTAAACAGTGCACACTTTTGCTGCAGGAGTGCCACTGCCAGTGTGACTAGTGACCAGTGACCTGACCACCAGTATATATAATATTAGTAGTATACTATCTCTTTATCAACCAGTCTATATTAGCAGCAGACACAGTACAGTGCGGTAGTTCACGGCTGTGGCTACCTCTGTGTCGGCACTCGGCAGCCCGTCCATAATTGTATATACCACCTAACCGTGGTTTTTTTTTCTTTCTTTATAGTCATACTAGTTACGAGTATACTATCTCTTTATCAACCAGTCTATATTAGCAGCAGACACAGTACAGTGCGGTAGTTCACGGCTGTGGCTACCTCTGTGTCGGCACTCGGCAGCCCGTCCATAATTGTATATACCACCTAACCGTGGTTTTTTTTTCTTTCTTTATACATACATACTAGTTACGAGTATACTATCTCTTTATCAACCAGTCTATATATTAGCAGCAGACACAGTACAGTGCGGTAGTTCACGGCTGTGGCTACCTCTGTGTCGGCACTCGGCAGCCCGTCCATAATTGTATATACCACCTAACCGTGGTTTTTTTTTCTTTCTTTATACATACATACTAGTTACGAGTATACTATCTCTTTATCAACCAGTCTATATATTAGCAGCAGACACAGTACAGTGCGGTAGTTCACGGCTGTGGCTACCTCTGTGTCGGCACTCGGCAGCCCGTCCATAATTGTATATACCACCTAACCGTGGTTTTTTTTTCTTTCTTTATACATACATACTAGTTACGAGTATACTATCTCTTTATCAACCAGTCTATATATTAGCAGCAGACACAGTACAGTGCGGTAGTTCACGGCTGTGGCTACCTCTGTGTCGGCACTCGGCAGCCCGTCCATAATTGTATATACCACCTAACCGTGGTTTTTTTTCCTTTCTTTATACATACATACATACTAGTTACGAGTATACTATCTCTTTATCAACCAGTCTATATATTAGCAGCAGACACAGTACAGTGCGGTAGTTCACGGCTGTGGCTACCTCTGTGTCGGCACTCGGCAGCCCGTCCATAATTGTATATACCACCTAACCGTGGTTTTTTTTTCTTTCTTTATACATACATACTAGTTACGAGTATACTATCTCTTTATCAACCAGTCTATATATTAGCAGCAGACACAGTACAGTGCGGTAGTTCACGGCTGTGGCTACCTCTGTGTCGGCACTCGGCAGCCCGTCCATAATTGTATATACCACCTAACCGTGGTTTTTTTTTCTTTCTTTATACATACATACTAGTTACGAGTATACTATCTCTTTATCAACCAGTCTATATATTAGCAGCAGACACAGTACAGTGCGGTAGTTCACGGCTGTGGCTACCTCTGTGTCGGCACTCGGCAGCCCGTCCATAATTGTATATACCACCTAACCGTGGTTTTTTTTTCTTCTTTATACATACATACTACTACGACATCTCTTTATCAACCAGTCTATATTAGCAGCAGACACAGTACAGTACGGTAGTTCACGGCTGTGGCTACCTCTGTGTCTGCACTCGGCAGGCAGTCCGTCCATAATTGTATACCACCTAACCGTGGTTTTTTTTTCTTTCTTCTTTATACATACATAGTTACATAGACATCTCTTTATCAACCAGTCTATATTAGCAGCAGACACAGTACAGTACGGTAGTTCACGGCTGTGGCTACCTCTGTGTCTGCACTCGGCAGGCAGTCCGTCCATAATTGTATACCACCTAACCGTGGTTTTTTTTTCTTTCTTCTTTATACATACATAGTTACATAGACATCTCTTTATCAACCAGTCTATATTAGCAGCAGACACAGTACAGTACGGTAGTTCACGGCTGTGGCTACCTCTGTGTCTGCACTCGGCAGGCAGTCCATAATTGTATACTAGTATCCATCTCCATTGTTTACCTGAGGTGCCTTTTAGTTGTGCCTATTAAAATATGGAGAACAAAAATGTTGAGGTTCCAAAATTAGGGAAAGATCAAGATCCACTTCCACCTCGTGCTGAAGCTGCTGCCACTAGTCATGGCCGAGACGATGAAATGCCAGCAACGTCGTCTGCCAAGGCCGATGCCCAATGTCATAGTACAGAGCATGTCAAATCCAAAACACCAAATATCAGAAAAAAAAGGACTCCAAAACCTAAAATAAAATTGTCGGAGGAGAAGCGTAAACTTGCCAATATGCCATTTACGACACGGAGTGGCAAGGAACGGCTGAGGCCCTGGCCTATGTTCATGGCTAGTGGTTCAGCTTCACATGAGGATGGAAGCACTCAGCCTCTCGCTAGAAAAATGAAAAGACTCAAGCTGGCAAAAGCAGCACAGCAAAGAACTGTGCATTCTTCGAAATCCCAAATCCACAAGGAGAGTCCAATTGTGTCGGTTGTGATGCCTGACCTTCCCAACACTGGACGTGAAGAGCATGCGCCTTCCACCATTTGCACGCCCCCTGCAAGTGCTGGAAGGAGCACCCGCAGTCCAGTTCCTGATAGTCAGATTGAAGATGTCAGTGTTGAAGTACACCAGGATGAGGAGGATATGGGTGTTGCTGGCGCTGGGGAGGAAATTGACCAGGAGGATTCTGATGGTGAGGTGGTTTGTTTAAGTCAGGCACCCGGGGAGACACCTGTTGTCCGTGGGAGGAATATGGCCGTTGACATGCCAGGTGAAAATACCAAAAAAATCAGCTCTTCGGTGTGGAGGTATTTCACCAGAAATGCGGACAACAGGTGTCAAGCCGTGTGTTCCCTTTGTCAAGCTGTAATAAGTAGGGGTAAGGACGTTAACCACCTCGGAACATCCTCCCTTATACGTCACCTGCAGCGCATTCATAATAAGTCAGTGACAAGTTCAAAAACTTTGGGTGACAGCGGAAGCAGTCCACTGACCAGTAAATCCCTTCCTCTTGTAACCAAGCTCACGCAAACCACCCCACCAACACCCTCAGTGTCAATTTCCTCCTTTCCCAGGAATGCCAATAGTCCTGCAGGCCATGTCACTGGCAATTCTGACGATTCCTCTCCTGCCTGGGATTCCTCCGATGCATCCTTGCGTGTAACGCCTACTGCTGCTGGCGCTGCTGTTGTTGCTGCTGGGAGTCGATGGTCATCCCAGAGGGGAAGTCGTAAGCCCACTTGTACTACTTCCAGTAAGCAATTGACTGTTCAACAGTCCTTTGCGAGGAAGATGAAATATCACAGCAGTCATCCTGCTGCAAAGCGGATAACTGAGGCCTTGACAACTATGTTGGTGTTAGACGTGCGTCCGGTATCCGCCGTTAGTTCACAGGGAACTAGACAATTTATTGAGGCAGTGTGCCCCCATTACCAAATACCATCTAGGTTCCACTTCTCTAGGCAGGCGATACCGAGAATGTACACGGACGTCAGAAAAAGACTCACCAGTGTCCTAAAAAATGCAGTTGTACCCAATGTCCACTTAACCACGGACATGTGGACAAGTGGAGCAGGGCAGGGTCAGGACTATATGACTGTGACAGCCCACTGGGTAGATGTATGGACTCCCGCCGCAAGAACAGCAGCGGCGGCACCAGTAGCAGCATCTCGCAAACGCCAACTCTTTCCTAGGCAGGCTACGCTTTGTATCACCGCTTTCCAGAATACGCACACAGCTGAAAACCTCTTACGGCAACTGAGGAAGATCATCGCGGAATGGCTTACCCCAATTGGACTCTCCTGTGGATTTGTGGCATCGGACAACGCCAGCAATATTGTGTGTGCATTAAATATGGGCAAATTCCAGCACGTCCCATGTTTTGCACATACCTTGAATTTGGTGGTGCAGAATTTTTTAAAAAACGACAGGGGCGTGCAAGAGATGCTGTCGGTGGCCAGAAGAATTGCGGGACACTTTCGGCGTACAGGCACCACGTACAGAAGACTGGAGCACCACCAAAAACTACTGAACCTGCCCTGCCATCATCTGAAGCAAGAAGTGGTAACGAGGTGGAATTCAACCCTCTATATGCTTCAGAGGTTGGAGGAGCAGCAAAAGGCCATTCAAGCCTATACAATTGAGCACGATATAGTAGGTGGAATGCACCTGTCTCAGGCGCAGTGGAGAATGATTTCAACGTTGTGCAAGGTTCTGATGCCCTTTGAACTTGCCACACGTGAAGTCAGTTCAGACACTGCCAGCCTGAGTCAGGTCATTCCCCTCATCAGGCTTTTGCAGAAGAAGCTGGAGACATTGAAGGAGGAGCTAACACGGAGCGATTCCGCTAGGCATGTGGGACTTGTGGATGGAGCCCTTAATTCGCTTAACAAGGATTCACGGGTGGTCAATCTGTTGAAATCAGAGCACTACATTTTGGCCACCGTGCTCGATCCTAGATTTAAAGCCTACCTTGGATCTCTCTTTCCGGCAGACACAAGTCTGCTGGGGTTGAAAGACCTGCTGGTGAGAAAATTGTCAAGTCAAGCGGAACGCGACCTGTCAACATCTCCTCCTTCACATTCTCCCGCAACTGGGGGTGCGAGGAAAAGGCTCAGAATTCCGAGCCCACCCGCTGGCGGTGATGCAGGGCAGTCTGGAGCGACTGCTGATGCTGACATCTGGTCCGGACTGAAGGACCTGACAACGATTACGGACATGTCGTCTACTGTCACTGCATATGATTCTCTCAACATTGATAGAATGGTGGAGGATTATATGAGTGACCGCATCCAAGTAGGCACGTCACACAGTCCGTACTTATACTGGCAGGAAAAAGAGGCAATTTGGAGGCCCTTGCACAAACTGGCTTTATTCTACCTAAGTTGCCCTCCCACAAGTGTGTACTCCGAAAGAGTGTTTAGTGCCGCCGCTCACCTTGTCAGCAATGGGCGTACGAGGTTACATCCAGAAAATGTGGAGAAGATGATGTTCATTAAAATGAATTATAATCAATTCCTCCGCGGAGACATTGACCAGCAGCAATTGCCTCCACAAAGTACACAGGGAGCTGAGATGGTGGATTCCAGTGGGGACGAATTGATAATCTGTGAGGAGGGGGATGTACACGGTGATATATCGGAGGGTGATGATGAGGTGGACATCTTGCCTCTGTAGAGCCAGTTTGTGCAAGGAGAGATTAATTGCTTCTTTTTTGGTGGGGGTCCAAACCAACCCGTCATATCAGTCACAGTCGTGTGGCAGACCCTGTCACTGAAATGATGGGTTGGTTAAAGTGTGCATGTCCTGTTTTGTTTATACAACATAAGGGTGGGTGGGAGGGCCCAAGGACAATTCCATCTTGCACCTCTTTTTTCTTTTCTTTTTCTTTGCATCATGTGCTGATTGGGAAGGGTTTTTTGGAAGGGACATCCTGCGTGACACTGCAGTGCCACTCCTAAATGGGCCCGGTGTTTGTGTCGGCCACTAGGGTCGCTAATCTTACTCACACAGTCAGCTACCTCATTGCGCCTCTTTTTTTCTTTGCGTCATGTGCTGTTTGGGGAGGGTTTTTTGGAAGGGACATCCTGCGTGACACTGCAGTGCCACTCCTAGATGGGCCCGGTGTTTGTGTCGGCCACTAGGGTCGCTAATCTTACTCACACAGCTACCTCATTGCGCCTCTTTTTTTCTTTGCGTCATGTGCTGTTTGGGGAGGGTTTTTTGGAAGGGACATCCTGCGTGACACTGCAGTGCCACTCCTAGATGGGCCCGGTGTTTGTGTCGGCCACTAGGGTCGCTAATCTTACTCACACAGCTACCTCATTGCGCCTCTTTTTTTCTTTGCGTCATGTGCTGTTTGGGGAGGGTTTTTTGGAAGGGCCATCCTGCGTGACACTGCAGTGCCACTCCTAGATGGGCCCGGTGTTTGTGTCGGCCACTAGGGTCGCTAATCTTACTCACACAGCTACCTCATTGCGCCTCTTTTTTTCTTTGCGTCATGTGCTGTTTGGGGAGGGTTTTTTGGAAGGGACATCCTGCGTGACACTGCAGTGCCACTCCTAGATGGGCCCGGTGTTTGTGTCGGCCACTAGGGTCGCTTATCTTACTCACACAGCGACCTCGGTGCAAATTTTAGGACTAAAAATAATATTGTGAGGTGTGAGGTATTCAGAATAGACTGAAAATGAGTGTAAATTATGGTTTTTGAGGTTAATAATACTTTGGGATCAAAATGACCCCCAAATTCTATGATTTAAGCTGTTTTTTAGTGTTTTTTGAAAAAAACACCCGAATCCAAAACACACCCGAATCCGACAAAAAAAATTCGGTGAGGTTTTGCCAAAACGCGTTCGAACCCAAAACACGGCCGCGGAACCGAACCCAAAACCAAAACACAAAACCCGAAAAATTTCAGGCGCTCATCTCTAGTATTTACCTCATATATAGCCCCTGGGGCCATATGTTGAGGTATTTTAGCCAGCCAAGGTGTTTTTATTGCTGCCTCAGGGCGCCCCCCCCAGCGCCCTGCACCCTCAGTGACCGGAGTGTGAAGTGTGTGAGAGGAGCAATGGCGCACAGCTGCAGTGCTGTGCGCTACCTTGGTGAAGACAGAGTCTTCATGCCGCCGATTTTCCGGACCATCTTCTTGCTTCTGGCTCTGTAAGGGGGACGGCGGCGCGGCTCCGGGACCGAACATCAAGGCTGGGCCTGCGGTCGATCCCTCTGGAGCTAATGGTGTCCAGTAGCCTAAGAAGCCCAATCCGGCTGCAAGCAGGCGAGTTCGCTTCTTCTCCCCTTAGTCCCTCGCTGCAGTGAGCCTGTTGCCAGCAGGTCTCACTGAAAATAACAAATTCTAAGACTATAACTTTCTAAGAGCTCAGGAGAGCCCCTAGTGTGCATCCAACCTCGGCCGGGCACGAAATCTAACTGAGGCTTGGAGGAGGGTCATAGTGGGAGGAGCAAGTGCACACCAGGTAGTCTAAGATCTTTCTAGAGTGCCCAGCCTCCTTCGGAGCCCGCTATTCCCCATGGTCCTTACGGAGTTCCCAGCATCCACTAGGACGTTAGAGAAATGCGATTGAATCTCCAAAAATTTCATTTATGGAGGTCTTACAGCATTCCCCATATACACCAAGCCCCGGGTTGCAAAACTTTTCGGAGCTTGGACCCAATAGTCAACCCACTTAAAACCGTCGAGATGGTAGTAGACTTTAGGAAGAAACCAGCTGAAGCACCCCCACTAATCATAGCCGATAGTGCGGTGCCGCTAGTGGACTCCTTCAAGTTCCTGGGGACTACGATCTCTAGAGACCTCAAGTGGGGGACAAATGCAGATGCCACCATCGGAAAGGCGCAGCAGAGGCTCCTGGCCGCGGTACATGGGCCCGCATATTTGCGCAAATGTGTGCTAAGAACTTCAATTATACTCCATGTTAATTGTGAGAGTTTATTTAAATTATTTTTACTATTAGTGTTCTTAGTGCTAGGAGTGTACATCTGCATCTCTCTTCTTTGCTTAAACTTACATGCATGCATATAACTTTAAAAAATGCTGCTATGCAAGCGATCAGTGGCGGGATGCAATGCGTGATATGTAACACCCCTGATCTGCCATAACCCTCAGATCGGTTGCTGAAACCTATCATGGCTCACAAATATTAGTGCTTTCTCATAAATGCACTTTATTTTTCATTTTATTTTCCCCCCAGAAATGTTCAGAAATGTTCTTCCATATAATGTACTTTTAACTGAAAATTAACGTCTATTCATTTAATTGTGGGAATGGAGAGCGAGATATAGGACACGAGGGCTTTGGAAAAAAAAATGTAAAATCTGGTCCGGAACCAGGGAACCCTCAACGAAATTAGATATTAAAAAAAAAAATTGTAAAATAAACTGGGAGGACGTCTTTGTTGGGAAAACTGGCAGCAACTAAGCAGGAATTACAGCGCTGTTAGGAGGATCCAACTCTGCCGTCTTGTAATATTTAAGATCTCGCTTTACCTTTTATTTGGAATATTATTTGGTATGCAGACAGGAAACCTTACAGCCCTGCAAGAACACATGAGATTACTATGTCGGTTTTACAAAAATAATGGTCCTTCCAATTCCTCTTAAGCTGAATGTGCTGTCTACTAAATGTTCCATAATGTTGTATTATTTCCAAATAACTTCATATTTCGTTATGATTATTGAATTACAGAACACGGGGACGCCCAGAGGTGTAAAAGGAAGGTCATTTCGCATCCAAATTTCTCTGTATCAATTGCATTAAGAACAAGACTGTTCCCAGAGTACAAAAATATGATCATATTGCATTACTAATTTCAACAGCTCGCCAAACTTCAAAGGACGGAGGGAGAGAAATCCCTCTACAGAAATGAAAAAAGCGAGAGACTGTTATATCTACCCCACTCCCTTACACTGAGCAAGAATAATCGGCGTCAGTTTTGTACGATGACGTTGGAGACTACATGGAGCGCTTGGACACAGTTCTCAAAATCTAAAAGGGATTATAAGAACACAACCTCAACCACCCGCCAGCCAAAAAGATTTAGTTTTCGAGTTAAAATTGGCTTCAGTTTTATTTGCAGATGTTTTATTAGCAACAATTGCAGACTTGAGATTTATCACAACTTGTGACAATGCAACACTAGGCCGCAGAATAAATTTGCAGACGTAAATTATTCTCAACTGAGGTGCATCTGAAACCTCATATCTCCTCCGTTGCAGATATATCCCTGGTTACAGTCCGATTAGAAATAGTTTACAAATCACTCACAGTCCTCCCTAAGGGTAAGATTTATCAAAGCTTGGAGAATGATAAATCGGAGAGAGAGATAAAGTACCAGACAACCGGCTCCTGACATTGTTCAAATACAGCCTGTAACGTGACAGTTAGAAGCTGATTGGCCGGTGCTTTATCTCTCTCTCCACTTTATCTCTTCAGGCTCAATAAGCTCCCCCCCCCCTACCATATCTACTTGGAGGCAACGATAGCACAAATAAAGAGGTCACACAAGTCCAAGGTTTTTGGTGCAAGTAGCCTCAACCAGTTTTATTAAGCAGCAAAACAAAATTAAACATCAAAATAAATACCCTGCCATCCGCCACTAACTAAACACAAGTTATTACTAACTCACTACAAAAAAAACATGATAAGTTTCACAAAGAATAGCTCACTTGTTTTCAATAGTAGATTTCTCTCACAGAGACTCCACAGTTTCCATTTCCCCAGACAGTGTGAGAGAAATAGTGATCATGCTGACAGCCTTATAACACTGGGAATAATTCAGACCTGATCGCAGCAGCAAATTTGTTAGCAGTTGGGCAAAACCACGTGCACTGCAGGGGGAGGGGCAGATATAACGTGCAGAGAGAGTTAGGTTTGGGTGGGTTATTTTTGTATCTGTGCAGGGTAAATACTGGCTGCTTTGTTTTTACACTGCAATTTAGATTTCAGTTTGAACACAACCCACCCAAATCTAACTCTCTCTGCACATGTTACATCTGCACCCCCTGCAGTGCACATGGTTTTGCCCAACTGCTAACAAATTTGCTGCTGCGATCAACTCTGAATTAGGCCCACTTACATGCAGCTGAAATCACTAACTAGCCTCTGTGAAACCAACAGGTCCTAAGACCAGAAGTGGGCCTAATAATCGATGGAACCCTTCCTTCTCTCTCGTATCCATACCCCAGGAAAACTTATCCAGCTTTTATCAAAAACTATCAGCAGAGCAACCACAAATATCTTCCCAGGGTTTGACTGTCTTGTGGATTTGCTCTTCAGAAACCCTTTGGGGCAGATTCCACGTTGCATGCAAGTCAGCCATAATTGCACCCGCTTTGCAAGCATGGAGAGAAAAGTGCATATTTGCCTGTATGTAGAGTTTGAGCATCAATGTCACGGCACCGCTACTATTCATACACTTGGTTTCAAGAGATCCATCTGAAGACCTCTGATTATGTTCTAATGCTTATTGTCCACATTTCTATCAACATGCTTCCATTAACACCCAGTTACACCCAGTCAGTTGTGACCGGAGATGTGACTTGAGTTGGGCGCGGTTACGGAGCATGTACAGTGTGAAATTATTCAAGATCTATCCACAAAAGGACTTGTATTCCACTCTGCATCAGTCACTGTGTTGATTCACGCACCAGGCCAGTTTTACTGACGTCACAGCAGCTTAGCAGACTGCAGTCTCTGCTTTTGTCGTCTGCATCTCATTTTATTAGGACATTGAGCTTAAGAAGTGGACTGGGCTTCACTTGCCTGTAACACAGAGCCGGCCTTAGGCATAGGCAAACTAGGCAATTGCCTAGGGCATCTGGTATGCCTAGGGGCACAAGCAGCTTCTGCTGATTAAAATGATATGCGGCATGCCTATATTCTGTGTGTAGCATTTAATATGCAGATACAGCCACAGTCTCACACAGTGTAGGCATGCCGCATATCATTTTAATCAGCGGAAGCTGCTTGTGCATCCTTGCCACATAGCAATGCAAATAAGATGCATTTTCATAAAAAACAGGCACCCGACGTTAGCAAAGCTGCCAGATGATTCACGCCTGGAACTATATGTGTCATTATGTGTATAAGGGCAGTAATAATGTGTAACATATGTGTAAGGGGCACTATGTGTGTCATTATGTGTATAAGGGCACTAATAATGTGCGGCATATGTGTAAGGGACATTATGTGTATCATTATGTGTATAAATGCATTACCAATGTGTGGCATTATGTGTATAAGGTGCTCTACTGTGTGGCGTAACGTATAGAAAGGGCACTACTGTGTCGTCTAATGTGAATAAAGAGCAATATAGTGTGGTGTAATATGTATAATGAGAATAAAGAGCAATATGGTGTGGTGTAATGTGGAATAAGGAGCAATTCAGTATGATGTTATGTGAATGAGGGGCTCTACTGTGAGGAGTAACGTATATAAGGTAAAGTGGTACTACTGTGTGATGTAATGTGAATAAGGGACACGATCGTATGATAAATTGTGAATAAAGTTGCACTACTGTGAGGCATAAGTTGAATTGGCAGCAAAAACACATACCTTTTTGGCCTGGTGCTGGGAAAGGGGTGCAGGGTCACAGGCGGAACTAGCGGTGGTGCTAGGGGCACCAGCCAAAATCTTGCCTAGGGCATCATATTGGTTAGGGCCGGCTCTGCTGTAACATTGCTGACCTAGACATGTGTTATGTTTGAAAATCACAATCCCGAATGTACAGTAACATACTAAGCTAAAATAAGTGACATACTAAGCAAAATGTGTAGCCATTCATATCAGGAGGAACTTAGGTGTGCATTACTATAGAACACAGGTTCTCAAACTCGGTCCTCAGGACCCCACACAGTGCATGTTTTGCAGGTCTCCTCACAGAATCGCAAGTGAAATAATTAGCTCCACCTGTGGACCTTTTAAAATGTGTTAGTGAGTAATTAATACACCTGTGCACCTGCTGGGTGACCTGCAAAACATGCACTGTGTGGGGTCCTGAGGACCGAGTTTGAGAACCACTGCTCTAGGTCAGGCATTCCCAACCACGGTCCTCAAGGCACACCAACAGTGCAGGTTTTAGTGATATCCAGGCTGCAGCACAGATGGTTAAATCAAAATAACTGAGCTACTAATTAAGTCACCTGTGCTGAAGCCTGGATATCACTAAAACCTGCACTGTTGGTGTGCCTTGAGGACCGTGGTTGGGAATGCCTGCTCTAGGTAAGGCATGTCCAAACTGCGGCCCTCCAGCTGTTGAAAAACGACACATCCCAGCATGCCCTGACATAGCTTTAGCATTCTCTGACAGCAAAACTGTGTCAGGGCATGCTGGGATATGTAGTTTCACAACAGCTGGAGGGCCGCAGTTTGGACATGTCTGCTCAAGGTCCTATCCAGTGCAGTGTTCAGCTCCTATGGTGCTGCAGGCTGGAGACAAGCACCTACAGAATCATCCCGAATAGACAGAAGCACCAGACCTAGGTCAGAGCAGCTATTGCCTTGGGGCCCCCTGAGAGAAGGGGGCCCGGGGGTAGCAATCCCCTGTGCCCACCCCCCCCCCCCCCCCCCTTAATCCGGCTTGGTTGCTATTTGTCCAGTATCCAACATGTTATTCACCAGCATCCACAATCACCACATCATTCGATATGGCTTAATTGGCAGAGGGAATTACTATATAAAAATTAAGGAGCCGTTTACATCTGCTTTAAAGAATTTTTTGAGCCATCTCTGGTTGTGTTGTAATTTCCTTCCGTATCCCAACTCCACACAGCATCATATTAGTTTTGCAGCTACACTATACTGTATATATATAATATATATGGAATGTATTTGTTACATCTTACAAATTCCTTCTCTTGTGGCTTATTTGCTCTTCTACCTGCAATACAGATTACCAATGTATTTTTTTTATTAGAGGGGTTATAAGACAAAACCTCTTTCTAATGTTCCACACCGTTAAGCATTATAGCTGTTTTATTTGTACATACATACAAGCTGTCTCTCCTACTAGTAACTCACAAGCTTCCTATAGGCAGAAACGTGATAAAACTGAAGTTACAGTGTTCTGTCATTGGCAGTCAGAGAAGGAGCAGATGTACCCTGGGTGGCATCTGCTGGAACACGGAGGGTCATTCCAAGTTGATTGCTCGCTAGCAACTTTTTGCAGCGCTGTGATCAGGTTAAAACTCGGCAAAACTGCGTATGCGTATGTTAAGAGGATCGGTGCTCGGCGATGGATTTAACGAAGAATCCATTCGCACAGTCGATCGCAAGGTGATTGACAGGAAGAAGGCGTTTGTGGGTGGCAACTGACCGTTTTTTGGGAGTGTTTGGGAAAATGCAGGCGTGTCCAAGCGTTTGCAGGGCGGGTGTCTGACGTCAATTCCGGGACCGGACAGGCTGAAGTGATCGCAGCGGCTGAGTAAGTTCTGAGCTACTCAGAAACTGCACAAACTGTTTTTGTACCGCTTGGCTGCACAGGCGATCACACACTTGCAAAGCAAACATACACCCCCCCATAGGCGGCGACTATCTGATCGCAACGCTGCAAAAAGTAGCTAGCGAGCGATCAACTCGGAATGACCTCCATGGTGCGTAGCCAACAACAGGCCTGGAATTGTAGGATACATCCATTATGAGCAGCCATCTCCCATCCCTATCTCTCTACCTCCTGTGCCATTCTCCTCTGGTCCCCTTAGTGTGGGCCCTGGAGGTCTACAGTGGGCCGGCATCTCTAGAGGGCCTCCTGATCTGGTCATACCTGGTGCCCCTACTGGGCTTCTCTTGGACAAGAGCAGCCCAGGCATACTGCTAATAAAAATGAATGGGCCCTACACACATACCGAGCCGCCGCCGAGCTGCGCGACGGCGGATACGACCAACGGGCGACCCGGTGGCGGGGGGAGTGAAGTTTCTTCACTCCCCCCGTCACTCGGCTCCATAGCAGTGCAGGCAAATATGGACGATATCGTCCATATAGGCCTGCATGCACAAGCGACGGGGACCAGCATGCATGCACAAGCGACGGGGACCAGCGATGAACGAGCGCGGGGCCACGCATTGTTCATCGCTGGTGCCTCCACACAGAACGATATGAACGAGTTCTCGTTCATTTATGAACGAGAACGTTCATATCATTCTGTTTTATCTGCCAGTGTGTAGGACCCATAAGCCTACCTAGTCCCCTCCGTGCCCAGCGTTGACGTGAATACTGAACATGCTGTATGTCCTGTGAAATGTACATATCTAATATAATGTATGTAGTTCTGAAGTGTGGTGTCCGGGTGTTCCTAAATGTGGCCAGCTGGGTCCTGAAGATACTGCTACCTTTACCAACACCCCCCTAAGAGACCTGTACTCACCCAAGATCGCCGGGGCAACACAGGGCACCAAGGGAAGTTCTGCAGTCGGCCATGTTGTGTCATATGTGTTGGTCAGCTAGAGCACCAATCTTACCCACATATACACTCATGGGTTCATTGTGGTATGTGACATGGGAGTAGGAGGTTCTTTCATGTACGGCTGGACAAATGGTTGCCATTTGTTTTCCACCCAGCTCGGGCACACTTTCAGGAGCCCCTCTCCGCAGAGCTTGGGGAAGATTCAGCAGCTGCCCTCCAATAAGCAGTCATCCAATCCAGCAAGTAAGTGTTTTCTAGGGTTAGACCAATTAAAGCCACACCAGGTGAAGTCCAGGACCGATAGCTCCAGGCCTCCATCTAAAAATAAGCCCATCATTATGGTAGCATAGTGGTGACCAGCTGCCTACCTGGCCACACGGTCAGCCATAAAAAAATTTATTTCTATTTTACTCATAAAATTATGGAATGTTCCTATTTCTCCATATTTAGGGAGTAAGTGGGGCTGATAGTGTAGGGGGTAGATGCCCATATGACTCTGGCCCCACCCACAAAGCACTGGTCACACCCACTCAGCACTGGTCACACCCACACAGCATTGGCCTCACCCACACACCTCTGGTCACAGCTCCTCCCCTTTTCAGTGCAGGCCCTTATACACTGTGAGCTCCAGGCCTATGTGGCCATTCATCCAGCCCTCCTGGTGAAGTCCGGTCACCCGGCTGGGAATTCTACCTTCTATTTTGTACAGGCTGACTAGGAGTCATTACTCCTGTTGTACTGGACCCAGAGACTGTAGTGCCAGAGTGGACATTGAAGCTGCCACAAATTTGATTTCCTTGCACTTGGCAATGGCAGGAGGACATAGAGCTTGGTCCCTTCTCAGCTGCTCCTCTGAGGAGTATGGAGATAATAGCCCCTTTAGGTTAGGGTTGAGGGCATGCTCCCTGTGCTGGTAAGTGACTGGCTGTTGCTAATTTAGTGAAATCCCTGTGTGCTTTGTAAATAAAGATATGTCTATTTTGATATTACATAAAGACATTGTTGTACCTTGCCAGTGGTTGGCCTCAGGTGGCACATAGGATATCTTCGGGTGACCAGTTAGCACTGAGATAACAAATCCTGAGTATTTTCTGCTGCACTACTCCCAACATCATGGGCATACGGTGATTTAGCCTGTCTGCTGTCCCTGGTTGAGGGCCTCCACTACCAACCAGATTGGGCTGATCCACAATTATATTCGCTCAATGCTTTTTTCTTGTAACAAATCCCTCCTAGAATTCTTCCATCTGGTCCTGATCCAATAGGCCCTACGGTTCACCCGTTGCATGGATTCCTTGGTGACTCATTCCTGGAACCGGGCTGTTCTCCTCAGATACACTCTAAGGTTTCCCGCAATGAGGGCTCCAAGTTAGTCACTAAAGTGCATGAGGAAGTGAAAGACTAAGGTAGACTAAGACTAAGGTAGACTTAGGCCGCCAACCACCTAGCTCTTGTTCCGGAACCCTGCCTGGCTTGACTGACTCGTTTACTGCCTCCACTCTATGTCCAAACCCCAAAGCATGGCCTCCTATACAGTATGGGCTGTTACTGTAAACCGAACCGGCAGCGTCAACTAGGCTGTGATAAGGTTGCTCAGACCATACCACTCATGGATGCTGTCAGCTTGCAAACTGTACTTTGAGATCAGTCCTCTTCGAAATAGACATTATCCTGCTATATACCTACGTCGCCTCAACCAATCACTACTCATTAAACTTACACAGAAATCCATATTTGTCAGAGCATTAGGAGACTGGAACACCTCAGGCAACGTCACATGTGTGTACGGGTCCATTCACATCCGTTATTTTTTTTGACTAGTCTAGTAGGCTTTGATAACCTGCAATGAATACCCATGTGCTCAAGGCCTCAGAGTAGCTTCAAGACATAAAAAACCCAACACCTCAAATAGTACTGAGTTATTCCCTGCACCTGGAAGAGACACAGGAAATGTCAGCATTATACAAAGGTGCATTGGGGTATATGGGAAGAAATGCATATTAGCTGATGCTGCATTCACATAATTATTCTGTAAGGATAATCTATGCATTGTAAATTGCCATTTGCTCTCCATAAAAATATAAAGTGATTTTCTCTTGCACAAAGGGACACGTGCAGAATTTTATCCAGCCTTCCACATTCCCCGGTACGCCGTCTTGGGTTATTCGGCTGTAACTGTTATGTTTTAATCTGTATAGGCTGCCTGTTACACAGCTGATTCCATCACTTATAATAATATGCATTGAATTATTCAGTACTGTCTTTCTCACGTCACCTGTTGTCTACCTTGGGATGCCAGCGTCATAATGCAACAGCAGTAGTGATTGTCAATGTAAATGATATTCTAGTGGCAGGTAAATATGTAAACGCATAAAAAATAACACTAAATATTCCCTCTTTTTTGAATAGTGAAATAACTAAGATAATAGTTGACTTGCATTACCTTGGTTGGAGGAAAACAGGATTGCATGGATCTAGCTACTGGGGACCAACCAGGATTGGCAGTGCGTTGAGACTAGCGAAATTGGGGCACACTTTTGCGCACATTGCGTATCACAGGTGAACAGAACATTTGACAGAGGTGCAAAGGTCTAGAAGAACAGCCCTTCAGTTCTGAATTTGCTTCTCTATTCTGCACTATGGTGATAATTCCGAGTTCATCGCAGCCATCAACTTTTTGCTGCTGGTGCGATCAACTAGTCCCCGCCCATGGGGGAGTGTATTTTAGCTTAGCAGGGATGCGATCGCTTGTGCAGCCCGGCTAAGCTAAAAAAAATTCTAGCAGAACAAGACCAGCCCTGTACCTACTTACCCTGTGCAACGATCTCTGCGATGCTGGGTCCGGCTTTGACCTCCGCCCTCCGCCCTCCGTTCTTCTGGACACGTCTGCATTTTCCTTACCACTCCCCGAAAACGGCAGCCAACGGTCCGGATCCGCCCAGGAATGCCTTCTTCTTGTCAATCTTCTTTGCGGTCGGCTCTGCGACCGATTCCATTGGCAACATCGCACACGCCCAGTGCGGCCGCCGCGCATGCGCATTCTGAACCCGTTCGCACCACAGCGATAAACCGCTGCGTGCGAACAGGTTGGAATGACCCCCTGTGTTAGTAAATTCACATTTTGCAGAAATTATCATCTTTGAATAGAGATGAGACTACATAAGACAATCCACTCTACTTTGTGTTGAGATTGTGGAAGGATACCGGGACGGACAGGGGCTGTGGAAGGATACCGACACGGACTGGGGCTGTGGAAGGATACTGACACGGACTGGGGCTTTTGAAGGATACCAGGATGGACTGGGGCTGTGGAAGGATACCGACACGGACTGGGGCTGTGGAAGGATACCGACACGGACTGGGGCTGTGGAAGGATACCGACACGGACTGGGGCTGTGGAAGGATACCGTCACGGACTGGGGCTGTGGAAGGATACCGGGACGGACTGGGGCTGTGGAAGGATACCGGGAAGGACTGGGGCTGTGGAAGGATACCGGGACGGACTGGGGCTGTGGAAGGATACCGGGACGGACAGGGACTGTGGAAGGATACCGGGACGGACTGGGGCTGTGGAAGGATACCAGGACGGACTGGGGCTGTGGAAGGATACCAGGATGAACTGGGGCTATGCCGGGCATCCTTAGTTACTCATGATAAAGAGGTGTTGCCACATCTCTCGGGGGAGGGGGGGGGTCGCGAATCATGGTGGCATGGCCTCACGGTAAGCCCTCTGTGATATGTGGTGCGGCGTACCTGGAATCTCACGCCTGTCCGGTTGCGGCCTCTCCGATCGTACACTTCTTGCTTGCCGCGGCTTCTGTCGGTATCTTGCGTAGGGCAGCTGCGTAGGACCTGGGCAGAAGGACGGGGACACCCCAATACAAGCAACACCCCCCCCCCCCCCCCTAGTGCACAATAAGTACTATGGTGGGACACAGTAACAAAGGTTTATTGCACCACTTACATAACATGAGTTACTGGGTAGTACGTTGAGCATACTTTTGTAAGGCACATCTGTACATACTACACATCATATGCATATTAAAACAGGTCATGACAACAAAAGCGCAACGACATTTTCATATCTAAACTGACGTTTGCATAACACAGATCAATTAGTGTTTGAACAGTATAACAATAGGCCACTAAGCGTCCTATGGACTCTTTAAAGAGAAGCCCCTGACTCTACACAACATCCGTAGCAGTCCATATACGAGTTTGCCAAGAGGGGGGTAACTGAAGGCAGTTAAGTCTGCTGGTCGTCTGGTGGGGCTGGTAAGTCCGGCAGGCAATGCACCATCCAGACGGCCTTCCGGAGATCACTTCCCTTAATGTCTCCAGAGAATGGGCATATAACAAATGTAGTGCAGCGAAATGTTACTGTTCCCTTAAGGCTCGTACGTCCCTTTCCTAGGCTGGAGATCGGGTGACAGCTTATGGGTTGCCCGGGGTGAGGCACGGCGGTGACTCAGAGGATTGCCGTGATTAATGTTCACATATCTGTGGAGGGACACAGGTGGATGACTGTGATTCTATTAGGGGGGTGTCTGAGTTCCCCTACTAAGTGTCTCTTGACATGAGGAGTGTGTGGGGGGGATGCAACGCGAAGAGTACCTGTTTCCAGTAGCACTTTTCCACGTTCACTGGAAATTCCCCTGGAGCAACAGTGATGGATGTTCTGGGGGTTGTTCCCCAGCGCTGGGTCGCCTTTCAGCACTCCCTTGGGTGTCCCTCTGGCTCTCTCCCTTTTTCGGCGGCTCCGTCTCTCTCTGCAGGCGGCTCCCGCTACCTCCGTCGCGCGCTGTACAGCGCTCGCTCCAGCGTCTCCCCGCCGCGGTTCTCCGTCACACTCAGGTGGCAGCGCGTCTTCTTTCCGTCTCCCGTTCAGGCGGTCGCGTCGCTCTCCAGCTCTCCCTTCTGTCCGGTCTTTTCTTCTTACGCCAGCGGCAGGGCGCCCTCCATCTTGTCAGCCGCCACTCGTTCCGTTCTCTTCCTCCCGCCTCGCTCGCCGGGCACCACTGCTCTGTCCCGCCTCCTTTCTCCTTCTGGCGCCAGTCCCGCCTACCACTCTCCCGCTCTCCGGGCCGCCAATCCCCGTGAGCCGGCAGATTCTTCCTTCCCGGGTCCTAGGGTCCTGCAGGTAATTGTTGGATCCCGCTTTTGTTGCCTAGCAACCGGCCGCCTATTAAACCCTGCGGACCAGCAGCTGCAGTAGTAGTTAGACGGGGTCAGAGGGCTAGGTATCACACCTCCATATAAGCATGCCGACCAAGAAGAGAGCTGGGAGGCCAGCCGCCAGGCAACATGGCTGGCCCGGCCCATCTGGCATTTGCCTGCTTTGCCAGTCCAGCCGTGGGTAGGAAGGCTAATGTCTAAATGCTGGAAAATGTGTGAAAATTTTCTGCCAAGTATTGTATGAGGTCAATATTTTCCAGAACAGTTTAGGAAATGTGACTTGTTCCATTGCAATACTTGTTCTCTTATCGTTGTCTCAGGATGACGATAACTGAAGAAAGCCACTGAAAAGAATGTTTCATTACTTCAATTAACTTTATTTCCAATGTGGTAAGGTTTCTTATTAGCTGAATATTAGGAGGCCCCATCAGACCCTTAATAGGCTATTTTCTGAAAACTTGTAAAGTAACGTTTCCAAAGGTGTAACGAGCAGTGAACAGGCTCCTTGATGCGCAGGACAGTTCTCCAAGATGATGGTTCTTCTGAATGAATCAGGACAGTTTAGAAGTAGTCATGCTGGCCACGAATGATAACAGAAAGTCCATATAAATGGCAGCAATCGATACAGACAGGAGATTGACTAGAAATGGTATCAATCAATGCAGGCAGGAGGCTACAACTGGAATGAGGTAGTGGTGACTCAACAGCCTCTGAGTTTAACCGTATTTTGGGCCTAATTCAGACCTGATAGTAGATGTGCGAAAAAAACGCACTTCTACTATCAAAATCTTGTGGGGGAACGCCCTGCCCTGGGCAAGTCCGCCATGCCAGGTCCTACCGCCCCCCCCGCAGACGTGCAAAAGCATTGCAGAGCGCCAATGCTTACACACATGTCGAGTAACTCTCTGCCTACACATCCTAGCTGCATAGGCAGGCGGCTAGACACCATATTTAGGGTCGCAGCGGCTGCGTGAGACGTCACGCAGCGGCCACAGCCTGCACCGCAAACAGTCCGGACATGCCTGCATTATCCCGACTGTGCCCCAAAAAAGCCACCACAACGCCGCCACGATGCCCCGCGACCGCCTTTGCCAATCAATCAGGCAGAGGCGATCGCACGCGTGAGATGCCGTCTCGTCTCACTGTATGTACGCGTGCAGTGCGGCTGCTGCGCGTGCGCACACTTCACCGGGATTCAGCCTGCAAGCACTGCCGCTGCAGCGTCCAGGTCTGACTTAGGCCCTGAATTAGGCACTTTGCACCAAATAATAAATGTTTTCTAAAAAACGTTTGTGGAGTAGAATATTTATTAGTATAAGTAAACTACTAAGGGGGAGATGTATAAGTTTGGAGAGAGATAAAGCGGATTGAGAAAGTACCAATTAATCAGCTCCTAACTGCCATGTTACAGGCTGTTTTTGAAAAGTGACAGCTAGGAGCTGATTAATTACTTGAGTTCTCTCCACTTTATCGTCTCCAAGCTTTGATAAATCTCCCCCTATGGATTTTGTCAAATTGACTTCCAGTGAAATACTAGTAATCAGATTTATATGTTGAGGTTCAATGACAATTTAAATAGCATGGACATTATTAGCCAAAAACTGTAACCCAGAGATCTATTGGCCCTCATTCCGAGTCGTTCGCTCTGTATTTTTCATCGCATCGCAGTGAAATTCCGCATAGTGCGCATGCGCAATATTCGCACTGCGACTGCGCCAAGTATCTTTGCTATGAAGATAGTATTTTTACTCACGGCTTTTTCCTCGCTCCGGCGATCGTAATGTGATTGACAGGAAATGGGTGTTACTGGGCGGAAACACGGCGTTTTATTGGCGTGTGGCTGAAAACGCTACCGTTTCCGGAAAAAACGCAGGAGTGGCCGGAGAAACGGGGGAGTGGTTGGGCGAACGCTGGGTGTGTCTGTGACGTCAAACCAGGAACGACAAGCACTGAACTGATCGCACTGGCAGAGTAAGTCTGGAGCTACTCTGAAACTGCTAAGTAGTTTGTGATCGCAATATTGCGAATACATCGGTCGCAATTTTAAGATGCTAAGATACACTCCCAGTAGGCGTAGGCTTAGCGTGTGTAACTCTGCTAAATTCGCCTTGCGACCGATCAACTCGGAATGAGGGCCTATTGTACACACGCTGAGTACGAGTCGGCAGCCGTAGGATATGTGACGGTTTATCCTGGCATGTGTTATCTATGGTTTTACCCGTTTATTTTGACTGTGACCTATGTCTTCACTATAAAGCTGCAATAAAATGTGGAAGACCTCTAATACATCAGCTGCATCTCATGTACAAAGGAAAATTGCTCATAAAAACAACGGGCCTGGGCCCTCATTCCGAGTTGTTCGCTCGTTATTTTTCATCGCATCGCAGCGATTTTCCACAAACTGCGCATGCGCAATGTTCGCACTGCGGCTGCGCCAAGTAAATTTGCTAAGAAGTTTGGTATTTTACTCACGGCATTACGGGGTTTTTTCTTCGTTCTGGTGATCGGAGTGTGATTGACAGGAAGTGGGTGTTTCTGGGCGTAAACTGACCGTTTTATGGGTGTGTGTGAAAAAACGCTGCCGTTTCTGGGAAAAAGGCGGGAGTGGCTGGAGAAACGGGGGAGTGTTTGGGTGAACGCTGGGAGTGTTTGTGACGTCAAACCAGGAACGAAACTGACTGAACTGATCGCAGATTGCGAGTAAGTCTGGAGCTACTCAGAAACTGCTAAGAAGTGTCTATTCGCAATTTTGAGAATCTTTCATTCGCAATTTTGATAAGCTAAGATTCACTCCCAGTAGGCGGCGGCTTAGAGTGTGCAATGCTGCTAAAAGCAGCTTGCGAGCGAACAACTCGGAATGAGGGCCCTGATTCATCAACGTCGATGAGGACGCGGGGGAGCGATGTTTTGCTCCTGCTCATGCACCTTTGCCGTACTGTTGACACATGGCGATGGATTAGCGACAGCGCACGCACAGAAGATTTATGCGCAAAATGGGTGACAGGTAGTCAGCGTCTGGGGGGGTTGGGTAGCACAATGCAGGCGTGTCGGGATTGTTTTTTTTTTGGCGTGTCTACAAATTTGTTGCAGTTGGAGAGGCCCCGACGTCTTAGCTGAGATGCACAAAGGGTTTCCCAGATGGGCAATGCTGCAACACACATTCCCGATGTTCTGCCATCTGTATGTAAGCAGCGTATGTGAGGCGTCAGAGGTGGGAGCCTCTGTACACAAGACGTCATGCAGCAGGAGGTGACTGGTATAAATAGATGCCTCCTGGTTGCTCTGTAATCCGCTGCTGCGTCTGAAAATGCACCATCGCATCACTGTGCCGGAACATCGGTCACCTGAGTAATCGGGTAACTACTTACCCGGACCTGGATGGGCCTGGCAGCGGTCTGTGTCAGCTGTTTCTCTGCCCACTACCGCTGGCTGCTGGAGAGAGAGAGGACACTGCTGCTGCCCTCTTTGTACCCTGGCCCATCTTAGCTCTGGACGCCCCTGCATATAAGCTTCTTTATACTGTTCTGCTTCGTATGTTCCGTCCCAGTGCTCCAGGCGCCAAGTGGGTGTACGTTCCAGAATTTGTATTCTGCGCCGACACATGTCACATAACTGACATAAAATATGCTACACAAAGTGGCATAAGTACCAGACCCAAAATGTGGACGGGGTGGGGGGGGGGGGATCTGTAAGTCACATGACATAGCGGCTGACACATTTTATAGTCCCAGGTGGAAACGGTGCGCATTAACATTAATACATAGAGCAAATTGAGTGAAAACCGGCGCTCTCTGAGAGAGATGGGAAACGGTCGTTAGGTCAACACAGATTAGGTCGACCACTGAATCAATAGGTCAACATGGTCATTAGGTCAACAGGTCATTAGGTCGACGTGAGTTTTTCACATTTTTTTTTATTTTTGGGGGGACTTTTTCATACTTGACGATCCACGTGGGCTACAATTGGGAACGGTAACCTGTGCCGAGCTCTGCGGTGCACTAATTGGGGTTCCCCGTCACTTTACGAAGAAAAACCCATGTCAACCTTTTGACATGTCGACCTAGTACACGTCGACCTAACGACCTTGTCAACCTATTGCCCCTGTCGACCTAATGCATGTCGACCTTCCATGGTTGACCTAATGACTGTCGACCTAAGTTGAGTCGACCCAACGACCCGCACCCGAGAGAGATAAAGTATCATCCAGGCAGTGGATCAGGAACGAGACTTACACGCTCACTGGAAGCTGGAAAAGTCAAAGCTCTTTTTATAGTTTGCTGCCTCCCGGGCGTTTGAAATTAACACCTCAAATGTTAAAGGGGTCAAAGTGATGTGTTTTTTTCTTGGTAATTCACTGACGCCATCCCTGTCACGTCTCTGGATCCCTCTCCCCCTCTGCTTATCTGTCTTTATGGAGCAAATACACTTCTGAGAAAATAAAAATAAGTAAAACGTGATATGTCACTTTGATCTTGAAATAATTCTTGAGACGTTGCGCTCCGCTGTTCCAGGATTCTCTCCAGTTTTGCATCTGGTGACCCAGATTTTGTGAGGACGGAAAGGCTGATATTAAACAAACAAAAAAAAAGTTAACTTGAAATGAGGTAATTCTGTGTTAAAGGCAGTCAGAGCCCCCGCTGTGTCTGTGGCTGATCCTTATCGTCTCAGAGAGGGGCTTATATCGCAGCCGGTCCCCTCTTGTTGTAGTGTGCCACAGAGGAGGCAGCTTGTGAACTAATAGGATACAGTCTCAGTGATGTCAATGGGTCCTACTGAACTGATTGGACGTATCCCAATGATGTCACTGGGTTTTACTGAACCTATAGGATGCAGTATCAGTGATGTCACTAGACCCTAATGAACCGATTGGATGCAGTCTCAATGATGTCACTGGGTTTTGCTGAACTTATAGGATGCAGTCTTAGTGATGTCACTAGTTCCTAATGAACGGGATGGATGCTATCTCAGTGATGTCACTAGCTCATAATGAACTAATTGGATACAGGATCAGTGATGTCCCTAGCTTCTAGAGAACTGATTGGATACAGCATCAGTGATGTCACTAGCTCCTAGAGAACTAATTGGATAAAGTCTCAGTGATGTCGATAGCTCCTAGAGAACTGATTGGATACAGCGCCAGTGATGTCACTAGCTCCTAGAGAACTGATTGGATACAGTCTCAGTGATGTTGATAGCTCCTAGAGAACTGATTGGATACAGCATCAGTGATGTCACTAGCTCCTAGAGAACTGATTGGATACAGTCTCAGTGATGTCACTAGCTCCTAGAGAACTGATTGGATACAGTCTCAGTGATGTCACTAGCTTCTAGAGATCTGATTGGATACCGTCTCAGTGATGTTGATAGCTCCTAGAGAACTGATTGGATACAGTCTCAGTGATGTCGATAACTCCTAGTGAACTGATTGAATACAGTCTAAGTAATGTCACTGGTCACTGATTGACAGGCAGAGGCGATCGCTGGGCGGGAGGGGGCGGAACGGCGGCGTTTGGCCGCCGTTTTGTGGGTTTGGTCCGGACAACGCAGGCGTGGCCGGACCGAACGGGGGGCGGGCCGCATCGGCTGCGTGACATCACACGCAGCTGCTGCGGGCCGGGAGCGATGAGTAGCTCCCTTGCCAGCACGCTAAAGCTGCGCTGGCCGGGAGCTACTCTTTAAGTGCAAAGGCATTGTTGCTGTGCGATGTCTTTGCACTTCTGCGAGGGGGGGCCGGACTGACATGTGGGGCGGACTAGCCCTGTGCTGGGCGTCCCCCCGCATGTCAGGGAAGAAGATCGTAGCTGTGCTAAATTTAGCACTGCTACGATCAACTCGGAATGACCCCCTATGTGCGCGCCACACAGTTTGGGCGCTGGTTGATGGTCAGCCAGGGGCAGATGGGGGGGTCAAGTGCGATCCCTCCCCCTTCCGCACTCGCACATCACGCAAGTAGAGAGAGGACTGACTGCAGCAGAGTGTGCCGGGCTTGGGAGATAGGCTGCATATGCCGTAGTCACTTCTTTCTCCCTGCCCTGTCATGGGCGTGGAACCCACAGTGACCAATCAGATTCCAATGATTCCATTTTTAGCACAGATTGCAGGGTAAAGGCAAACATGTCATTGGTTGGTTTGGATTACAGCATTTATTGTATACAGTTAGCCAGTGTCTTCCAGCCGCATTGTCACACCGGTAGTAAAGCGGACTACAGTTAACATCGCTGACATCATTGGACACCATTTTGCATCAGGAGCAAATACATCTGAACAGTGCGAACCAAAGCAAGCGCAGTTTTTATATTTTGCATGCAGGAAATACAGAGGCCGATGCAGAACTCGATAGGAATCCATTTGCGGAGCATATCTTGCATGTGTTCTTCAGGACCAGCGCGACTCGTACATACTGTAATTCAGCGGCATCTCCACTTGTGACGGAGGGGGTGTAACTGGGCTGCAATGGGGAATTCTCATGCAGGCTGCGTTCACTGAGGAGGTGTAGACTAATTGCAGGCTACGCAGCGTTGTGCATAAATACACCTATTTTCTGATGGGTCTGTTGCACCTAGATGGTGTAAGTGTGGACTGATGATAATGGAAATTATCAAACCAAGCATAGATAGGGTGTCTGGCCACAGAGATGCGCACAGCTCAGCATAGGGATGAATGCAACGCATTTCGCTCATGCATAGAATGCAGGATCAGTTATGGCCAACTTGAGGTCAACTCTATAATGACCCCCGTTTCCTGCCTCAGCAATTAGCACACAAATGCTGGACAGCTTTATTTTTACTGTGAGATTTAGGGCCCCATTGACCATTGGGTGTGGATACTTAATTACCGGCGCAATTCAGCTCCGATGCCAGGACAGTTGCTGCGAAAGGCATGTTTCCATGCGGTCGGCAGAGATACTTACCACTGTTGCGCCAGCCTTGTACGCATGTGTGACCTGAGTTCATGCATGTGCGCAGCCACAGAACATTCACTGCAGAAGTGGCGGAAGGGAGTCACTTGGACTGGCCTGCACCTCCTTTGTATAGGAAGGAGCAGGGCTCTGAGAACTAAAGCCATCTGAAGATAGCGTTTGTTCACTCAGTCAACCCCTGAAAACTTTCACCTTTTGGTGTTTGCTCAATACTAGGTGGCCCCATCGGGCCCCTAATGAGGAATGAGTCTGTATGTGTTTCCGCATGTGTAACGAGTCCATTAGTGATCATGAATAGGCCCCGATAGGACGCACCCCTCCTACCTCGAAATCTGTCCACACATTGTAACTGTGCACCCCTGCCGTGCATCATAGTTTTTTCAAGGCCCGTTGCATTCGCGCATCACTTTCATCCATGCAATACACCCATACAAGTATATTCCAATAACGCCGCTGCCCGGTGGGGACTGAATCATCCGCTCTCTGCAGAACGGCGCAATGGAATTCATAGCTCATTCTGCCTACAGGGAACCGCAACATCCATAAAATTCATCAATTGCGGTTAACCTGACTTTCTCACGTGGCTAAAGGTTAACGGTATCACGATAAAAAGTATATATATACGTTTTTCCCAGCAAAATGACTCAAATAGCTTCAGAATAAGGACTTTATTTTTTAAAGAAAATAAATATAAATTTTTAATTTTTTTTTTTTTTAATAGAGAAATCAGTACAGATTGGAGACAGCGACTTCAGACCATTGAGCTGATGAGCCGGGTCAGGCAGACAGATTTTTGGCTAGGGGGTTATTTGTCAGTTGGCCCAAATATTAAGACATCTGCGGCCTTCACACAGTTTTCTCTGTGAATATTGTTTATACTCTGCAAGAAGCTGCTTCAGATATATGGGAACTTAGAAAGTCAGAGATCACAGCTGGCATAGACCATCGTAGAAAGGATCGCTATTATAGTTCTAGAACATCAGGGGGACCTTTCACTACGGAACTACTTTCATTATTTATCTAGTGCAGTTTAGAAATAATAATTATTATTATTATAATCCTTTGTTATATAGCGCCGCATGGGATCCGCAGCGCCCATTGCAGAGTACATAAACAAATGATCAAGAGAGAACTTACAGTTGAACACAATATAGGACAACTACGGAAAACCAGGGGGTTAGGTGCCATCAAAAGGAGTATTGAGCATAAGATAGGGGCCCTCATTCCGAGTTGTTCGCTCGCTAGCTGCTTTTAGCAGCCGTGCAAACACTATGCCGCCGCCCTTTGGGAGTGTATCTTAGCTTAGCAGAAGTGCGAACGAAAGATTAGCAGAGCGGCACCAAAATATTTTTGAGCAGCTTCAGAGTAGCTTCAGACCTACTCAGCGCTTGCGATCACTTCAGACTATTTAGTTCCTGTTTTGACGCCACGAACACGCCCTGCGTTCGGCCAGTCACACCTGTGTTTTCCCAGGCACGCCTGCATTTGTATCTGACACGCCTGCGTTTTTCAGCACACTCCCTGAAAACGGTCAGTTACCACCCGGCAGAAACACCCACTTCCTGTCAATCACTCTGCGGCCAGCAGTGCGACTGAAAAGCTTCGCTAGACCTTGTGTGAAAAAGCATCGGCTGTTGTGAAAGTACGTCGCGCATGCGCATTGCGCCACATACGCATGCGCAGAAGTCCCGCTTTTTTGCCTAATCGCTGCACTGCGAACGAAAACAGCTAGCGAACAACTCGGAATGACCACCAGTGTTAGTAGGAGAAGGAAAGGCACATGAGGAGTCTCCGCCTACAAGTGTACTCATGCTGTACACAATATGGAAGATATGGTGAGACCTTGGACTGCACACCCTAATTCCAAACAGAATAAGACATAGCTTTTTCTTCTTACTTTGCTCTATGTTAGATTGCAGAGTTTATTATAGTTATTCTGCTTAGCAGTGTTTAGCGCTATAGAGTGCGCATCTGCATTTTCATTTTTCCATGTAGCTTTATATAGGGAAGCGGGGAACTGATAATCTCAGGAGAAGGGAAATACATGTGATTAAAACCAGTCCAATTAGGGTAGAACTGGGGGTGGAGCTTAACCTTTATAAAGGTGATGTTTCCTGTTGGCGGGGGAATCAGTGTCAGACCAGCTGGCTGATCTGCTAGTCAGTTGGGCCAATCCTGGATTAAAGGGGGAGGGGCCCCCTCTCTCAGGGGTCCCTAGGCCGAAGCTGATTGTTCTTCTCTCCAGTCCCTGCCGCCATCAGCTACACTCTCTCAGCAGCAGCGCTACAGCGCTACTGCTACTGGTGGAGGAGCCTAGAGAGGAGTAGAATCGTCCCCGATGTCTGCACCTGTCTGTACCTGTTTGAGGAGAGTGAGGCTGGACTGGGTGACTATGCTGGGACTCTGTGAGCCGGAGGACTAAGCTGATAGTAGCCCAGTCCAATCAGTTAGTATGTAAAGATGGGAGGGGGGGGAGAGTTGGGGTGAGATAAGATCATTAAATATGTGAGTAAAGGAAAGGAGTGGGGACATTTACTCAGGCCCGGTTCTAGCCCTTGTGGCGTCCCGGGCGAAAATAGGGGCGTGGTTTCATAAAGGGGCGTGGTCAGTTATGCCCCCAGTAGAGTTGTGCCCCCGTTTGTGCCCCCAGTAGAGTTGTGCCCCCGTTTGTGCCCCCAGTAGTATTGCCCCCAGTAAAGTTGTGCCCTATAGTTGCGCCGCTTACACAAAAAATAAAAAAATAAATGAATACTCACCATCCCCGCTCCTGATTCCCGACCGCTGCTGACCTCCATCTCCGGCCGCCGGCGCCGCTCCTTGGATCTATGGTAGAGACGTCATGACTTCTCTCCCATAGCACCGCATAGACACTAGAGGTCAATCATGACCTCTAGTGTCTATGTGCCACTCCCACAATGCAGTGCTGGTGCGCGATGACGTCATCACGCACCGCACAGCAGTGACAGCACAGCACCACCAGCAGCGGATCTTACCATGGCGTCTGCGCCCTGCACTGCTGCTGCTACTGCCTCATCGAAGTGCAAGGGGGAGGAAGCATACATACAGCAGGCACGACCAGGGGGCGGTGCTGTTATGAGGGGGAGGGCCACCTATCTTAGTTGCATCGGACCAACCCATAGGCTTAATCTGGCCCTGAGTTGGACTACTGTGTTAGACTAGTGCTAGGGGTTGCCGAGAGAGAGAGAGAGAGAGAGAGAGAGAGGGAGAGAGACTGTTTTATTTTGTGATAGTTGTCTACCATCTTGACAAATAAAGCCGACTATTACACCAAAGGTACTGTGACAAGAATCACGTAGGCCGGAGTACAATCCAAGACGCTTTTATTTATAACCACAGGCAGTTACACGAGCAGGAGTCACAGGTCAGGTACAGCAAAACAGAGTTCACAGAGTCTTTTACAGTGCACAACACAAGTTCTCAAGTGGACCTTAAGGTCCAGGACCCCTAACAATAGCCACCCCCCTGCCCTATCACCTGGGCAGCTTGTCCACCAGCAGGAGCCATGCTTCTTGTGTCTGAAACCCTTTTAGCACAAACTGACAGGTGCTTGCAATTAACTGCTTCTCAACCCTGGCTAGCAGCAACACCTGGCCTGGATTCTCTCCTGCCAAAGTCCTACAGTTCTACACCCCTGTCAGATTTGTGCTGTCTTTGGGGGTAATTCAGACCTGATCACTGATGTGTGTTTTCGCACAGCGGGCAATCAGACACAAACTGAGCATCCGTATGCACCGCAATGGACAGGCGCGTTGCACGGGTACAAAGCGGATCGCCGCTCCGCAATGTGTTTGTGCGAAGGATAAATTGCACGGGCGATCACAAGGAGACTGACAGGAAGAGGGTGTTTGTGGGTGTCAACTGACCGTTTTCAGGGAGTGTTTGGGAAAACGCAGGCGTGTCCAGGCATTTGCAGGGAGGGTTCCTGACATCAATTCCGGTCCCGGATAGGCTGAAGTGATCGCAGCGGCTGAGTAAGTCCTGGGCTGCGCAGAGACTGCACAAAATCTGTTTGTACAGCTCGGCTACACATGCGATCGCACACTTGCACAGCAAATATACACTGCCCCTGTAGGCGGCGACTATCTGATCGCAAAAATCGCCTGCTAGCGATCAGGACTGAATTACACCCTTTGTCAGAGTACATTGGGGGTCATTCTGAGTTGATCGCACGTAGCAACTTTTTGCTGCTGGTGCGATCAACTAGACGCCGCCTATGGGGGAGTGTATTTCTGCATAGCAGGGCTGCGATCGCTTGTGCAGCCCTGCAATGCTAAAAAAGTTTTGTGCAGAACAAGACCAGGGTCAGACTTACGTACCCTGTGCGACGGATCCAGCGACGAAGGTCCCGGAATTGATGTCAGACATCCGCCCTCCAAATGCCTGGACACGCCGGCGTTCGGATCCCCCCACCCGGAAAACGGTGAGGATTACTTTCTTCTAGTCTTTTCCCTGCGACGGATGTCGCTGGGCAACGACGTGCGTGCGCATCGCGGGCGCCACGCATGCACATTTTCGCAGTGATGAACCTCAGTGTGCGAACGGGTCGGAATGACCCCCATTGTGTGTCAGAATCACAATAATGAAAACTACATTAAAAAAAGTTCTGATTTCCACAAGTCTTATATTCAGGATCTAATACCTGTAGTCCACTATTTGCTTATATATGTGTCTTAGGGGGACATTTACTAAGCAGTGATAAGAGTGGAGAAGTGAGCCAGTGGAGAAGTGCCCATGGCAACCAATCAGCACGGAAGTAACATCTATAATTTGCATACTATATAATGATACAGAGCGGCTGATTGGTTGATAGGGAAATTTCTCCACTAGCTCACTTCTCTGTTCTTATCACTGCTTAGTAAATACCCTATAACATAGCTGAGGTGACAGGTAATAAGGAAATAAAGGCCTCACATATCCATACACAGACAGTAATATAATGGTTGCCAGACATTAGTAAATGAATCAAAATGTTTTCCACCAGTAAGAATAAAGCAATCCGTGAATCAATAATGTTGGTGCCGTATGGGTGTAATATCCCGGTATTCTCAGTCCCCGGCCCCGCTGTCCTCCCAATACCTCCATTTTCAATTTTAATACATTTCTGAATTAGATAAATAATATGTCAGTAAAATGTCACCTGTCAGTAGAATGCTTTATAGCGCTGCCTGGTTTGGGAAATTACCCATTTTCATTGTAGCAAAACCTTGCGAACAGCCAAAAACATTTTCCAAATACTAATATTAAAAACACCAATGCGAGACTGAAAGAAAATAGCGTTTTATCCTCTCGCTGCTGGTAGATGTGAGTTTAGCAGAAACATATTTTGAATTCCCAGACTCTATTAACCTCTCTCCCCTCCATGAGCCGGCTCTTCTAGTAATCCTTCACTTTTTGTCTAGAAATTACTTTTTCCTGCAGGTCTTCCGAGACGACCATCGCCTCCCTCTGTGCCCCTTTCTCTCGGCTGTAGTACGTGAAACAGTAACGGGAGGAGCAGTGTAAGAATCTTGTAAGTGGCGCTGTGACGTCACACTGTGGTATGCACTTATAAAGCGGAAGTCTGTCCCTGTTTGTACTGGACTGTGCATAAATTTGCAAAATCAAATGAAAATTGGGATTTTGCACAAGATGACGAGGTAATGAGCATTGTTCCTGCGACAAGAGCAATGACACAGAATTGGTAGTAGTCGGTATTCCGGCGGTTGTGATACCCCCATGCCAGAATCTCGATACCACTCGGCATCCCAGAACCGGAAAACCGACCGCTGTCATCCTGAAGGTAAGTCTTGGTGACGGGGGGAATAGACGTAGCCACTACCCCGCTGAGTCTTAGCTCTAGCCGCCACGACCTGTGACTTAGCCCTAGCCAACACTCCCACTATCTTACCCTTAGCCGCCACCCCAGGCGGGATAAGGTTAGGGTAGGGGAAAGGGGAGGGGTTATATAATGACTCCGTCCCCTACCTGCATTCTAATTGTCATTATGCCGATGTTGGTCGTGTGACCCCCTGACATCCCGACGGCCTCCTGTATCACACCCGTCTGTGCATATATTATAAAAAAATGTACAAGCAAATTGCCCACTTGCGCACAAATGTGAAGATGTATTATCAGCATATGAGCCTAGTGTACTACAAGTCACAGTCTAATCATCGGTGTGCAATTTACAGCAGCCTTGCAGCCCCCCCCCCCCCCCCGACCCCCCCTTTCTACGTGGTGGCCACGCCTCCTGGAACGCAACACATATATCTAATAGGTAAAAGAGATGAGGAGGTGTAGCCACACCCCCTAATTTGGTCACGCCTCCACAGCACCTGGGCATTGCCAGGAGTCTCAGCCGTCCTGTTTATGCTGCGTTACTGCACTCCTCCTAAGTTAGGACATCCCTTAGTTGTTAGCAAACCAAGAACGTTAGTAATTGGGCAAAACCATGTGCAGTGCAGGTGGAGCAGATGTAACACGTGCAGAGAGAGTTAGATTTGGGTGAGTTATATTGTTTCTGTGCAGGGTAAATACTGGCTGCTTTATTTTTACACTGCAATTTAGATTTCATATTGAACGGGTGTGAACAGTCAATAGGTTGACCACTATTGGTCAACAGTGACTAAGTTGACACCTGAAATAGGTCGACCAGAGTTGGACTGGCCCACAGAGGAAACCCCCAGTGAGCTCCACTGCCTGTGGGCCCTCCTACTCCTCTAGGGATCAGGTTCCAGCAGGGGTTAAAATGTGGGGGAACTAGGTGGAACAGAGTTCCACCACCTGCAATGGTAGAGGGAACTAGTTCCACCACCTCCATTGCCCTGCGCAGTAATTCCAACAGAAAACCCTGCCCCATCACCTACATCAATAGATGACGCAGGTGGCGATATTGTTACTGATGAGCTGAAGCAACCTCCTTCCTCAGGTCCTGGTGGCACCATGGTCTTCCTTAATTTACAGTCCACCCCTCCTGGTACTCACACATACTGTGTCTGTTGAACAGCATTCATCCCCTCATCAGGTCCATGTGGCTTCATTTTCAAGCACAGAGTATGTGATGTCATGCTGTCACCGCTGCTGAAGTGAAGAGTAGCAGGCTCTGTGCATCTTGAAGACAAGATAAGAGGGGGCTGGAGGGAAAAGAGGGGGGGGGGGGGCGGGAAGCTGCTGGAGTGACAGAGGCAGAGTAAGGGGCACTACTGTGGGCAATATGTGTATAAGTGGCACTACAGTGGGAATTGTGTATAAGGGGCACTACTACAGTGGGAATTGTGTATAAGGGGCACTACTGTTGTGGGCATTATGTGTAAGGGGCACTACAACTGTGGGCATTATTGTGTAAAAGGGCACTACTACAGTGGGAATTGTGTATAAGGGGCACTACAGTGGGAATTGTGTATAAGGGGCACTACAGTGGGAATTGTGTATAAGGGGCACTACTGTGTGGCATAACATGTATAGAGGGTACCACTGTGTAGTGCAATGTGAATAAAGGGCACTACTAAGTGACGTAACCTGAATAAGGGGCATTACTATGTGGTGTAATATGAATCTGGGGCACTACATGTGGCATAATGTTGATACAATTGTGCCACTGTGTGGCGTAATTTGAATTGGGGGACTTGGGGGTACTATTATGTGACAATGCTACTTCTTTCTGAGATTAATGTCCCTTCATAAAGTATGTGAAGTAGGGCGCTACTGTAATTTACAGTTTGCAGGGGGGTGTCAAAAACACTACCACTGCCTCTGGCCCCGCTTAATGTAGGGGAGGTCTGGTATCTGGGTAAATGAGTTCCACCACCTCTCCAGGACCACTTTAAGCCCTGGGTTCCAGACTCTATTCTAGTGTACTTAAATGATGCATTATACTTATGTTACATTATACTTCACAGGAATGTGGTTTATTATATATTTACCAAGGGGCACAGAACATGTACTCTGTAATGGTTAGCCAAACCTCTGTGGTGGCTGGTCACGCCCCCACTGGAGCCTGGCCACACCCTTAATCATGGGCCACTACAATAGCATTCCCCCGGTGGGCCCTTCATGCCCCTGTCCGACACTGAGGTCAACATGAGTTTAAAAAAATAATAATTTGGTGGTGTTTTCTTCGTAAAGTGACCGGGAACCCCAATTAGTGAACCATGTCCCCTTGCATGGCTTGCTACGCTACCGCTGCATTCGGCACAGGTTACTATTCCCAATCTTAGTCCATGTGGATTGTAAAGTATGAAAAACTTTAAAAAGTTACATGAAATGTGAAAAACTCATGTCAACCATTTTCCATGTCGACCTAGTACTGTCACGGTTGTTGGTACTTGTGGAACAAGACGAGGTTGAGTAGCTAGTTGGCTGGAGTCCCGAGGACGGAATAGTGCGAGCTTGATATATGACCTGCTCATAGAGGCGTGGCAGGTTCGGCTAAAGTATATGGCTGACCACAGGTGTTTGTACAACTAAGGGGAACAAGAACACGGGGGATACCAGTGCAATGATAGTTGAGTGACACTTGTGGTAGAAATTGATAGCTGGAGGCTGGGATTGAACCAGCAGTACAGGATAGCTGGAAGCTGGGACTGAACCAGCAGTACAGGATAGATGGAAGATGGGATTGAACCAGCAGTGCAGGATAGATGGAAGCTGGGATTGAACCAGCAGTGCAGGATAGATGGAAGATGGGATTGAACCAGCAGTGCAGGATAGATGGAAGTTGGGATTGAACCAGCAGTGCAGGATAGATGGAAGATGGGATTGAACCAGCAGTGCAGGATAGATGGAAGTTGGGATTGAACCAGCAGTACAGGATAGCTGGAAGTTGGGATTGAACCAGCAGTACAGGATAGCTGGATAGCTGTAAACTGGGATTGAACCAGCAGTACAGGATAGATGGAAGATGGGATTGAACCAGCAGTGCAGGATAGATGGAAGCTGGGATTGAACCAGCAGTACAGGATAGCTGGATAGCTGTAAACTGGGATTGAACCAGCAGTACAGGATAGATGGAAGATGGGATTGAACCAGCAGTGCAGGATAGATGGAAGCTGGGATTGAACCAGCAGTACAGGATAGCTGGATACTGGGATTGAACCAGCAGTACAGGATAGCTGGATAGCTGTAAACTGGGATTGAACCAGCAGTACAGGATAGATGGAAGATGGGATTGAACCAGCAGTGCAGGATAGATGGAAGCTGGGATTGAACCAGCAGTACAGGATAGATGGAAGATGGGATTGAACCAGCAGTGCAGGATAGATGGAAGTTGGGATTGAACCAGCAGTACAGGATAGCTGGAAGTTGGGATTGAACCAGCAGTACAGGATAGCTGGATAGCTGTAAACTGGGATTGAACCAGCAGTACAGGATAGATGGAAGATGGGATTGAACCAGCAGTGCAGGATAGATGGAAGCTGGGATTGAACCAGCAGTACAGGATAGCTGGATACTGGGATTGAACCAGCAGTACAGGATAGCTGGATAGCTGTAAACTGGGATTGAACCAGCAGTACAGGATAGATGGAAGCTGGGATTGAACCAGCAGTTCAGGATAGCTGGATAGCTGTAAACTGGGATTGAACCAGCAGTACAGGATAGATGGAAGCTGGGATTGAACCAGCAGTTCAGGATAGCTGGATACTGGGATTGAACCAGCAGTACAAGACAGCTGGATAGCTGGAGGCTGGGATTGAACCAGCAGTACAGAATAGCTGGATAGCTGGAGGCTGGGATTGAACCAGCAGTACAGAATAGCTGGATAGCTGGAGGCTGGGATTGAACCAGCAGTACAGGATAGCTGGATAGCTGGAGGCTGGGATTGAACCAGCAGTACAGGATAGCTGGAAGCTGGGATTGAACCAGCAGTTCAGGATAGCTGGATAGCTGCAAGATGGGATTGAACCAACAGTACAGGATAGCTGGAAGGTGGGATTGAACCAGCAGTTCAGGATAGCTGGAAGCTGGAATTGAATCAGCAGTACAGGATAGCTGGATAGGATACGCAGTGATGCAGCTATACTGGATATTGTATTGACCAGCGGTGCAGGTTTGCAGGTATAATGGAGATAGGATAACCAGCGGTGCAGGCTTGCAGATATCCTGGAGATGAGATATCCAGCGATGCAGGTTTGCAGATATCCTGGAGATGAGATAACCAGCGATGCAGGTTTGCAGATATCCTGGAGATGAGATAACCAGCGATGCAGGTTTGCAGATATCCTGGAGATGAGATATCCAGCGATGCAGGTTTGCAGATATCCTGGAGATGAGATAACCAGCGATGCAGGTTTGCAGGTATCCTGGAGATGAGATATCCAGCGATGCAGGTTTGCAGATATCCTGGAGATAGGAGTCAGGAAGTGCTGAAGTTGGTAATGCACTGTCTCTTTAAGCAGGGGATTGCAGGAGCTCTCTACAGGCTTGATAACAACAAAGCACTGACAGCTTTCCAGTGCTTGGAGCTAGAATATATACCCCTTGCTCTCTGGTGATAGGCTGAAGGGATCACATGTTAGGGAATCACTACCTGGTTGGAGAGCTCTCTGCAGAGTGAGCTGATCAGGAAGTAACATGTAGTACTCCAGAGTAGGCTTCAGAGTGGACTGAGGCCTAGCAGGCTGGAAAGGAGGCGAAGACTAACTATCCTGAAATGGATGCTGTGACTGACAGAGTAAGACGCCGGATGGACCAGCGCATGGCGGATAGCGCTTTGGACTGCGCCGCAGGTAGGTCAAAGTGTGACTGGGAAGCGCTGTAGACCACTGTTTTGTAACAAGTACACATCGACCTAGTGACCATGTAGACATATAGACCATGTTGACCTACTGCATGTTGACCAGTAGTGGTCGACCTAATGACTGTCGACCTAAGTGTGGTTGACCTAAAGACCGGATACCGTTTGAACACACCCCACCAAAATTTAACTCTCTCTGCACATGTTACATCTGCCCCACCTGCACTGCAGCATGGTTTTGCCCAATTGCTAACGTTTTTGGTTTGCTACAACTCTGAATAACCCCCTTTGTACTGTTATGCGCCTCATATATAAATTTATCTTATTTCTACTTTGGTCATATAGGGTGGGATGTACTATGCATTGCATCTGCGATGCAGTACAAACCCACCACTTATCGCGTACATTCTCACTGGATATGTACGTAGAAATGCAATTATGATCCTGGTAAGAGCTGACCTTTGCGGTGTGTGGACTTCCAGGTTTAGGAGACTAGGGGGGGTTGGGGGGGGGATTGCAAAAATAAGCCTATGGGTAATGCCAACCAAATATGCATCCTGGAGCTTGGTACATAAGGAGGGAGGCCTGTCGGGATTCCAGCGGTCAGGATACTGACGCCAGAATCCCGACACTGGCTGAAATACCGGCGGTTGGAGTCCTGACCGGCAGCGAGTTCCCTCTCCTGGGTGGTGGTCGCCACTGGGACCAAAGCGTGGCGAGCGCATTAAGCCCGCGAGGGGACACGCTGCGCTCGCCGCTGGGATCCCGGCTGTCGGGCTCCCGGCGCCTGTCTCCTGACCTCCAGGATTCCGACCGCCGGGGCCTCGTACTGACCCCCATAAGGAAATGCTGTAAAAGTTCTGAAAATTATATTTTCAGGGTTTTTATTGTATTTTAGACCTTAGTACATCCCATACTTGCCTACTCTCCCGGAATGGCCGGGAGGCTCCCGAAAATCGGGTGACCCTCCCGGCCCCACGGAAGAGCAGGCAAGTCTCCCGGTTTTTCAAGTTCCCCCTGCCCGGCCACCCACTTTGAGAGTAAAGTGGGCGGTCCGGACAGTAGATGACGCGATTCTTGTTGAATCGCGTCATCATAGTCACGCCCCCTGCTGTAAAATGCCGGTTATCGCGGCATTACAGAGCGGGGGCGTGGTTTAAACGTGTAAATCTATAACCCCACCCTCGTTCCGCCTCCTCCCCTCCTCCTCCCCGCCCCGTTCCGCCTCCTCCCCGCCCCCTCCTCTCGACATTGCCCAGCCCCTCCACTGAGCCGTCCTGGCAGCTCTCTCCCGGAGAGAGCTACCAGAAGGTAGGTAAGTATGGTACATCCTACCCATAAACTGTTGTTGTTTTTTCCTACTTTTCAGACCTACTTGGATAACTGGTTGAACCGGGCCGGTGAGGGTCAAACTCTCTTTTGTTTATAATACCGTTTTGCACCTTCTCACCTCGGTGATGGCTCAGAGGGTCAGACATACAACTGAATCTAGCGGTATCTGTAAAAGAAGTACAGGAAGGAGGTTAAGGAGAACGCGCTGTTTCGTCTTCCTCTTTTCATTCTGAGATGTGATGTACTCTTTAACCCCTTGGTAGTCCAACTACAGCCATACTTTTGATGACGCTCTATGGGGGTCATCCCGAGTTGATCGCTCGCTAGCTATTTTTTGCAGCGTTGCGATCAGATAGTCGCCGCCTAGGGGGGAGTGTATTTTCGCTTTGCAAGTGTGCGAACGCATGTGCAGCCGAGCGGTACAAAAAAGTTTTGTGCAGTTTCTGAGTAGCTCAGAACTTACTCAGGCGCTGCGATCACTTCAGACTGTCCGGTCCCGGAATTGATGTCAGACACCCGCCCTGCAAACGCTTGGACACGCCTGCGTTTTTCCAACCACTCCCTGAAAACGGTCAGTTGACACCCATAAACACCTTCTTCCTGTCAATCTTCTTGCGATCAGCTGTGCGAATGGATTCTTCGTTAAATCCATCGCTCAGCACCGATCCGCTTTGTACGACGCGCCTGCGCATTATTATTATCCTTTATTTATATGGCGCCACAAGGGTTCCGCAGCGCCCAATTATGGAGTACATAAACAAATAATCAAACAGGAAAACAGCAACTTACAGTTGATGACAGTATAGGACAAGTACAGGGTAAATAAACATAGCTACATCAGCAGAAGACACTGGAATAAGTATCAGATGGCAGAAGACTGCTGGATTTGGTGCAGTTGAAGATTATTAAAGTAAGAAAGGATAAGCACATGAGGGAAGAGTGCCCTGCTCATGAGAGCTTACATTCTAAAGGGGAGGGGTAGACAGACAGGGGTGACACAGATGGGGTACATAGAGAGCGTAGAACAGAGGGTTAGGATGAGATTTGGCTGGGTTTGGTGAAGAAGTGGGTCTTGAGAGCCCGTTTGAAGTTTTGTAGAGAGGTGGAGAGTCTGAGGGGGAGAGGTAGGGAATTCCAAAGAAGTGGTGCAGCACTTGAAAAATCTTGGAGGTAGGAGTGGGAGGAAGTAATCAGTAGGCAGGAGAGTCGGCGTGCATTAGCAGAGCGAAGAGGACGGGTGGGAGTGTAAAGGGAGATAAGGTCAGAGATGTAGATGGGAGAGGAGTGGGTGAGTGCTTTGTAAGCGAGTGTGAGAAGCTTGAAATGGATTCTGAAAGGGAAGGGGAGCCAGTGAAGGTCTAGTAAGAGAGGAGAGGTGGACGTAGTGCGTTTGGTGAGGAAAATGAGCCGGGCAGCAGCATTGAGGATAGATTGGAGTGGAGAGAGGTACTTGTCAGGGAGGCCAATCAGGAGGAGATTACAGTAGTCCAGTCTGGAGATGACCAGTGAGTGGATAAGAGTCTTAGTAGCATCCTGGGTCAGAAAGGGTCTGATCCTGGAAATATTTTTTAGATGAAAACGGCAGGTTTGTGAGAGGTGCTGAATGTGTGGTTTGAAGGAGAGGGAGGAGTCAAGGATTACTCCAAGACAGCGCACTTGGGGGCTAGAGGAGATAGTAGTGCCATCAATAGATAATGAGATTGTAGGAGGTGAGGTTATGCGGGAGGGAGGGAAGATGATCAGCTCGGTCTTAGACATGTTAAGTTTAAGAAAGCGCTGGGACATCCAGGAAGAGGTAGCAGAGAGACAGTTGGAGATACGAGTGAGGAGAGCAGGGGAGAGGTCTGGAGAGGAAAGATAGATTTGGGTGTCATCAGCATAGAGATGATATTGGAAACCAAAAGAACTAATGAGCTTACCTAGTGAGGACGTATAGAGAAAGAGAAGAGGACCAAGGACAGAACCTTGGGGTACACCTACAGTTAGTGGAAGTGAGGGGGAGGTGGAGTCATGAGAGGAGACAGAGAAAGAACAGTCAGAAAGGTAGGAGGACAGCCAAGAGAGGGCAGTGTCACGCAGACACTGCATTGCGGTGCATACGCATGCGCAGTTTTACCAAGTTTTGACCTGATTGTAGCGCTGCAAAAAATTGCTAGCATGCGATCAGGTCGGAATGACCCCCTATGTGCCTTAAATTCATACTGTATTATAAGACCTACCACTAGGAGCACTTACTAAACAATTTTCCAAGTATATCATACACCACAATCAAGCTAACAAGTTTATAATCTTCTTTTATTATCAAGTATTACTGTTCCCCCCTTTATGTTTCCCATTATATATGTAACATAGTAACACTAGCCTTGTAGCCAATAACAACTACAACTAACTAACACAATAAACATGTAACGATTGTTTTCATTTTCTGGGCGTGCCAAGTAGAGATGTGCACCGGAAATTTTTCGGGTTTTGGTTTTGGGTTCGTTTCTGTGGCCGTGTTTTGGGTTCGAACGCGTTTTGGCAAAACCTCACCGAATTTTTTTTGTCGGATTCGGGTGTGTTTTGGATTCGGGTGTTTTTTTCAAAAAACCCTAAAAAACAGCTTAAATCATAGAATTTGGGGGTCATTTTGATCCCAAAGTATTATTAACCTCAATAACCATAATTTCCACTCATTTTCAGTCTATTCTGAACACCTCACACCTCACAATATTATTTTTAGTCCTAAAATTTGCACCGAGGTCGCTGGATGACTAAGCTCAGCGACCCAAGTGGCCGACACAAACACCTGGCCCATCTAGGAGTGGCACTGCAGTGTCACGCAGGATGGCCCTTCCAAAAAACACTCCCCAAACAGCACATGACGCAAAGAAAAAAAGAGGCGCAATGAGGTAGCTGTGTGAGTAAGCTAAGCGACCCTAGTGGCCGACACAAACACCTGGCCCATCTAGGAGTGGAACTGCAGTGTCACGCAGGATGGCCCTTCCAAAAAACACTCCCCAAACAGCACATGACGCAAAGAAAAAAAGAGGCGCAATGAGGTAGCTGTGTGACTAAGCTCAGCGACCCAAGTGGCCGACACAAACACCTGGCCCATCTAGGAGTGGCACTGCAGTGTCACGCAGGATGGCCCTTCCAAAAAACACTCCCCAAACAGCACATGACACAAAGAAAAATGAAAGAAAAAAGAGGTGCAAGATGGAATTGTCCTTGGGCCCTCCCACCCACCCTTATGTTGTATAAACAGGACATGCACACTTTAACCAACCCATCATTTCAGTGACAGGGTCTGCCACACGACTGTGACTGAAATGACGGGTTGGTTTGGACCCCCACCAAAAAAGAAGCAATTAATCTCTCCTTGCACAAACTGGCTCTACAGAGGCAAGATGTCCACCTCATCATCATCCTCCGATTCATCACCGTGTACATCCCCCTCCTCACAGATTATCAATTCGTCCCCACTGGAATCCACCATCACAGCTCCCTGTGTACTTTGTGGAGGCAATTGCTGCTGGTGAATGTCTCCATGGAGGAATTGATTATAATTAATTTTAATGTACATCATCTTCTCCACATTTTCTGGAAGTAACCTCGTACGCCGATTGCTGACAAGGTGAGCGGCGGCACTAAACACTCTTTCGGAGTACACACTTGTGGGAGGGCAACTTAGGTAGAATAAAGCCAGTTTGTGCAAGGGCCTCCAAATTGCCTCTTTTTCCTGCCAGTATACGTACGGACTGTCTGACGTGCCTACTTGGATGCGGTCACTCATATAATCCTCCACCATTCTTTCAATGGGGAGAGAATCATATGCAGTGACAGTAGACGACATGTCCGTAATCGTTGGCAGGTCCTTCAGTCCGGACCAGATGTCAGCATCAGCAGTCGCTCCAGACTGCCCTGCATCACCGCCAGCGGGTGGGCTCGGAATTCTGAGCCTTTTCCTCGCACCCCCAGTTGCGGGAGAATGTGAAGGAGGAGATGTTGACAGGTCGCGTTCCGCTTGACTTGACAATTTTCTCACCAGCAGTTCTTTGAACCCCTGCAGACTTGTGTCTGCCAAAAAGAGAGATCCAAGGTAGGTTTTAAATCTAGGATCGAGCACGGTGGCCAAAATGTAGTGCTCTGATTTCAACAGATTGACCACCCGTGAATCCTTGTTAAGCGAATTAAGGGCTCCATCCACAAGTCCCACATGCCTAGCGGAATCGCTCTGTGTTAGCTCCTCCTTCAATGTCTCCAGCTTCTTCTGCAAAAGCCTGATGAGGGGAATGACCTGACTCAGGCTGGCAGTGTCTGAACTGACTTCACGTGTGGCAAGTTCAAAAGGTTGCAGAACCTTGCACAACGTTGAAATCATTCTCCACTGCGCTTGAGACAGGTGCATTCCACCTCCTATATCGTGCTCAGTTGTATAGGCTTGAATGGCCTTTTGCTGCTCCTCCAACCTCTGAAGCATATAGAGGGTTGAATTCCACCTCGTTACCACTTCTTGCTTCAGATGATGGCAGGGCAGGTTCAGGCGTTTTTGGTGTTGCTCCAGTCTTCTGTACGTGGTGCCTGTACGCCGAAAAGTGTCCCGCAATTCTTCTGGCCACCGACAGCATCTCTTGCACGCCCCTCTCGTTTGTTAAATAATTCTGCACCACCAAATTCAAGGTATGTGCAAAACATGGGACGTGCTGGAATTTGCCCATATTTAATGCACACACAATATTGCTGGCGTTGTCCGATGCCACAAATCCACAGGAGAGTCCAATTGGGGTAAGCCATTCTGCGATGATCTTCCTCAGTTGCCGTAAGAGGTTTTTAGCTGTGTGCGTATTCTGGAAAGCGGTGATACAAAGCATAGCCTGCCTAGGAAAGAGTTGGCGTTTGCGAGATGCTGCTACTGGTGCCGCCGCTGCTGTTCTTGCGGCGGGAGTCAATACATCTACCCAGTGGGCTGTCACAGTCATATAGTCCTGAGTCTGCCCTGCTCCACTTGTCCACATGTCCGTGGTTAAGTGGACATTGGGTACAACTGCATTTTTTAGGACACTGGTGAGTCTTTTTCTGAGGTCTGTGTACATTTTCGGTATTGCCTGCCTAGAGAAATGGAACCTAGATGGTATTTGGTACCGGGGACACAGTACCTCAATCAAGTCTATAGTTGGCTCTGCAGTAATGATGGATACCGGAACCACGTTTCTCACCGCCCAGGATGCCAAGGCCTCAGTTATCCGCTTTGCAGCAGGATGACTGCTGTGATATTTCATCTTCCTCGCAAAGGACTGTTGGACAGTCAATTGCTTGGTGGAAGTAGTAAAAGTCGTCTTACGACTTCCCCTCTGGGATGACCATCGACTCCCAGCAGCAACAACAGCAGCGCCAGCAGCAGTAGGCGTTACACGCAAGGATGCATCGGAGGAATCCCAGGCAGGAGAGGACTCGTCAGAATTGCCAGTGACATGGCCTGCAGGACTATTGGCATTCCTGGGTAAGGAGGAAATTGACACTGAGGGAGTTGGTGGGGTGGTTTGCGTGAGCTTGGTTACAAGAGGAAGGGATTTACTGGTCAGTGGACTGCTTCCGCTGTCGCCCAAAGTTTTTGAACTTGTCACTGACTTATGATGAATGCGTTGCAGGTGACGTATAAGGGAGGATGTTCCGAGGTGGTTAACGTCCTTACCCCTACTTATTACAGCTTGACAAAGGCAACACACGGCTTGACAAATGTTGTTCGCATTTCTGTTGAAATACTTCCACACCGAAGAGCTGATTTTTTTGGTATTTTCACCAGGCATGTCAATGGCCATATTCCTCCCACGGACAACAGGTGTCTCCCCGGGTGCCTGACTTAAACAAACCACCTCACCATCAGAATCCTCCTTGTCAATTTCCTCCCCAGCGCCAGCAACACCCATATCCTCCTCATCCTGGTGTACTTCAACACTGACATCTTCAATCTGACTATCAGGAACTGGACTGCGGGTGCTCCTTCCAGCACTTGCAGGGGGCGTGCAAATGGTGGAAGGCGCATGCTCTTCACGTCCAGTGTTGGGAAGGTCAGGCATCGCAACCGACACAATTGGACTCTCCTTGTGGATTTGTGATTTCGAAGAACGCACAGTTCTTTGCTGTGCTTTTGCCAGCTTAAGTCTTTTCATTTTTCTAGCGAGAGGCTGAGTGCTTCCATCCTCATGTGAAGCTGAACCACTAGCCATGAACATAGGCCAGGGCCTCAGCCGTTCCTTGCCACTCCGTGTGGTAAATGGCATATTGGCAAGTTTACGCTTCTCCTCCGACGATTTTATTTTAGATTTTTGAGTCCTTTTTTTACTGATATTTTGTGTTTAGGATTTTACATGCTCTGTACTATGACATTGGGCATCGGCCTTGGCAGACGACGTTGATGGAATTTCATCGTCTCGGACATGACTAGTGGCAGCAGCTTCAGCACGAGGTGGAAGTGGATCTTGATCTTTCCCTATTTTTGGAACCTCAACATTTTTGTTCTCCATATTTTAATAGGCACAACTAAAAGGCACCTCAGGTAAACAATGGAGATGGATGGATACTAGTATACTTATGGATGACGAGTGACTGACGACACAGAGGTAGCTACAGCCGTGGACTACCGTACTGCGTCTGCTAGTATAGAGATGATAATGATATAAAAAATATATATATATCACTACTGCAGGTATATATAATATAATGACGGACCTGCTGGACACTGTCAGCAGACTCCTAAACTACTAGTATGAAGAAGATAGAAAAAAAAACCCCCACCACAGGTAGGTATACAATTATGGACGAGCACTGACGACACAGAGGTAGCTACAGCCGTGGACTACCGTACTGCGTCTGCTAGTATAGAGATGATAATGATATAAAAAATATATATATATCACTACTGCAGGTATATATATAATATAATGACGGACCTGCTGGACACTGTCAGCAGACTCCTAAACTACTAGTATGAAGAAGATAGAAAAAAAAACCCCACCACAGGTAGGTATACAATTATGGACGAGCACTGACAACACAGAGGTAGCTACAGCCGTGGACTACCGTACTGCGTCTGCTAGTATAGAGATGATAATGATATAAAAAATATATATATATCACTATTGCAGGTATATATAATATAATGACGGACCTGCTGGACACTGTCAGCAGACTCCTAAACTACTAGTATGAAGAAGATAGAAAAAAAAACCCCACCACAGGTAGGTATACAATTATGGACGAGCACTGTCGACACAGAGGTAGCTACAGCCGTGGACTACCGTACTGCATCTGCTAGTATAGAGATGATAATGATATAAAAAATATATATATATCACTACTGCAGGTATATATAATATAATGACGGACCTGCTGGACACTGTCAGCAGACTCCTAAACTACTAGTATGAAGAAGATAGAAAAAAAAAACCACCACAGGTAGGTATACAATTATGGACGAGCACTGACGACACAGAGGTAGCTACAGCCGTGGACTACCATACTGCGTCTGCTAGTATAGAGATGATAATGATATAAAAAATATATATATATCACTACTGCAGGTATATATATAATATAATGACGGACCTGCTGGACACTGTCAGCAGACTCCTAAACTACTAGTATGAAGAAGATAGAAAAAAAAAACCCACCACAGGTAGGTATACAATTATGGACGAGCACTGACGACACAGAGGTAGCCACAGCCGTGGACTACCGTACTGCGTCTGCTAATATAGAGATGATAAAGATGATAGAGATGAACAAAAAAAATATAACACTACTGCAGGTAAATATTTATATAATATAATGAATGACGGACCTGCTGGACACTGTCAGCAGAATGCGTTTATAGAATAAAAAAAAAAACACCACAGGAGTGTTTAACTTTTTCAGGCAGACAATATACTGGTGGTCACTGGTCAGTCACACTGGCAGCAAAAGTGTGCACTGTACTCCTGCTATAACTGCACCCCAGTCTCCCCCACAATTCAGCTGTGTGAGCAGTGAGCACTCAGCACAGTCAGATATACATAGATATATCATGCAGCACACTGAGGCTGAGCACAGATATGGTATGGAGCGGTTTTTTCAGGCAGAGAACGGATTAAAAAAACTAGCAAAACTCTGCACTGACTGTACTCCTCCTAACAGCTCTCCCCAATCCTCCCCACAATAAGCTAAGCAGCAATCAGATCAACTAACTACTAACAGTAACTATAAACGGAGAGGACGCCAGCCACGTCCTCTCCCTATCAATCTCAATGCACGTGTGAAAATGGCGGCGACGCGCGGCTCTTTATATAGAATCCGAGTCTCGCGATAGAATACGAGCCTCGCGAGAATCCGACAGCGGGATGATGACGTTCGGGCGCGCTCGGGTTAGCCGAGCAAGGCGGGAAGATCCGAGTCTGCCTCGGACCCGTGTAAAAAGGCTGAAGTTCGGGGGGGTTCGGATTCCGAGGAACCGAACCCGCTCATCTCTAGTGCCAAGGCTAGCGGCTGCGGAAGCGGGAAAGCACCGGCCATCCTGACTAATAGCACCCATACATCAACGGCCACGATTCCCCTATCCGCCGGCACCGCGATCAGTTAACCGTATCCCCCGAACGGCTATCCATCGGGGTATCGGGGATATTAAACATGTTAATAATGCCCCATTTGCCAATCCCGACCATCAAACACAGCCTACAAGCTTGGCTTTTCCGTTCTAGCCTGATGAAGCCCATTTTGTGCTGTGTTTGCGCATTTCTAAAATGTATAGTCTTGAGAACGGTATATTCATTCTGTGAGGAGGGGTTCAGGTAAGTCTGTGGACTCCAGGCGAAACGCGTAAGCTTACTTCCACATGAGAGAAATTCTGCTGCCAAATGTGGAATGAGGTGAATATTTGGTGGAACAGTTGTATGAAACATTCTCGTCTTTGGATATAGATGTCTCTCTCTGCTGTGTCCTAAAATGGTCCTAGAGGGACAGGGCAGATGGACTACACAAGACTGGGACTGCGGGCCTGTGTACACAGGTGCTGTCCAGTGAGCCACAGAAAACCCTATGAATGTTCTTGGGCATGTTCCTCTCCATGGTGCCAAGAGGTGGGGGGGAGGCGGCAGCTACAAATTACCCAGCCCAGGCTGCTGGAGGGGTCCAGCAGGGGCCCAGGTCCGCTAACCCCCCCCTCCAGGAAACCCGTGCTGTGGCCGGCGGTGGCACCATCTTCCGGGTGATATCTTCAGGATGATGGCGCCGCACATACAAAGCAAAGACTCTGGCACCAAATATCACTGGGAAGATGGTGCTGACTGGGGAGGAGGGACCCGCTTCCAGATCAAGTAAGGTAGGGTGAGGGTGCCTCCCCCAGTGTTGAAATGGTGCCCCTCTTATGGAGCGCAAAGCGGCCCTCACAATTATTTTATTATTTACAGATTTTTAGATGAAAGGGTGTTATCACACCCACTTTATTAAGCCACGCCCCCCACTCATTTACAGAGGCTGGCATGGCTCTCAATACCCCCTGGTTCTGCCACCCGGAAACCCACTTCCTGTATGCAGCCAAGCAGCTGCATTCTGAGGGTACATAAATCTGGCGCTTATTTCCGCAAACTACCAGATTATTGCGCTAATGTGAAACCTGATTTAATTCTTAGGTATGACCCCAGCTACTCCTGACAACCTACCCCCTTTCCGACAATCGCTCTTGTTACGTATGTATTCCTGATTCTCCGACCTCTGCATCTACTACACACCAGCCTGGCTTCATAAACATTTACACCACAGTGACCTTCGGCGCTCCTCGACACTTGAATCCATACTACCGTAGAACCCAGGGGGGGATTAAGGTTCCTGTCCTCTCCACACCGCAGCAGACGTAAGCTTCACTCATTCACAATGCAGGCTGGTTCTATAAACTGTTTATTACCACAAACATCCCCTCCCGAGTCTGCGTCTTATATTTTATCCTGCCTTCTCGCCTGTCTTAATAAAAAATGTTATTCTGAAGCCAGAAGGAGAAAAAGGATCATGGGGAGTTTGTCCTATGTTTCAAGGTGCATCACGCTGAGATTTATTCTCTTGCAAGAAACATGCACACTTCCAGATAAACACCTTAGAAAGAAAAAAGGATGTTTTTTTGTTTTATTATACTGTTTAATGGAGTCAGCTTCTGTGTAAATAACCTGTTTACATATTTATCAGGAATAGAAGCGGATCTTCACAGACGTCTTCAGAGGGAATTGAGAAACTTCCTATCGCTGTTGTCACTTATAATGCAGATAAATATTTTTTTCTCTGTGTCTTTTATTCAGGGAACATACAGGACAGATGTGATGGCTGAGATGAGGGAACTGGCGTTCCTTCCCCGTCCTAGGTGCATTTGAAGGGCAGAAGAAAATAAAATCGGAATGTTTGTGTAAGAGACGGCGACGAGGCTTGCAAGCAGATCTTATATGCAGATCTGTCTGGCGGGAAATCTTCTTCGCCAGTGCACCGAGAAACAAATTCATGCAAAACAGATATTATTTAAAGTTTATATATTTAACGGTCAGTTGCGATTATGGACACAGGAGTGGCTGGGTGTCACAGTTTAGGAGGGACAGTCTCAATTTATGATGTGGAGGTGTGTGTGCAAGAGGGCAGCATCTTAATGAGGTTTTGTTTTCAGACAAAGGGGGTTTGAAGTAGGGATGGCCATCGACCATCGATGGTTCAAAATCATCTATGGTATATGTCCGATGTTGAATACGTTTACCTTCGATGGGGGAGAACCAGATGGTTTCCCGCCATCAATGGTTCAGTGCTTTATTCTTCTCAAAGTGTCAGGACATGGAGCTTAGCCCCGCCCCCTGGCACCCGCGAAGCCATGCCCCCGGGCTCTGATTGGCCCACATTTCATTACACAGCAATGCAGGGATGACCATCGATGGGTAAAACCATCGATGGGTCCCTTCTAGATGGTTTTACACCATCGAGGTTACCCATCAATGGTACCATCGATAGTGACCATCAATGGATAACCAACCAATGGCCATCTCTTGTTTGGAGGCAACCTTGTGCTTCATAAATTCATGACTCCCCCCAAGTGCTTTTTAAAGAGCATGGCAACTTGGCAATATCACACCCCATTTTCTGAGGAGGCGTGTCCATGACCCAATATGGAAAATATATATATGTTAGGAGGCCCCTGTACCACAATGAACCAACCCTAAAATTCAATCCCAAATGTTCAGTGCTGCCCGGCAACTTTACATGTAAGAATTTGAATAACACTATGTCACGTTTTTAGGCACCTTCTAACCTAGGGGTGGGCAACAGGCGGCCCGCGGGCCGGATGCGGCCCGCGGACCGATCCTGCCTGGCCCGCTGTGCCCCACCAGAGTGCAATGACAAGCGGCCCGACATGCCTCTTGTCATTGCACTGCTCTCAGACGCGGCGCCGCTGAGGAAATCCCGGTCACGTCACAGGGTCAGCTGCCGGGATTTCCTCTGTTATCATGCGCTGGGAGGCACGGGGGCGGGCACTGCAGTGAGCAGGAGCGGCGTCCGAGAAGCGGCGGCCAGTGAGAAGAAGAAGCGGCGGCCAGTGAGGAGAAGCGGCGGGCAGCGAGCGGGAGCAGGAGAGGCCACATCAGCTGTGACTCCGGCCGGCAGCAGCGCGGATCATCGGACAGCGGGGATCGTCTGCCACTGTGACAAACAGGTAAACCCCCTGTCCAGCCAGCCCCTGGATCACTGCTTAAGCTGCCATATAGGTTTAGGGGTGGGGAGGGAGGGGAGTTAAAAACTGCAATATGGGTTTAGGGGGGGAAAGGGGGGTAGGGACTGTCTGCCGTAATGTGTAAAAACGGGGGCGCTGTCTGCCGTAATGTGTAAAAACGGGGGCGCTGTCTGCCGTAATGTATAAAACGGGGACGCTGTCTGCCGTAATGTGTAAAAAGGGGACGCTGTCTGCCGTAATGTGTAAAAACGAGGGCGCTGTCTGCCGTAATGTATAAAAATGGGGGCGCTGTTTGCCGTACTGTGTAAAAAGGGGACGCTGTCTGCCGTAATGTGTAAAAACGGGGGCGCTGTCTGCCGTAATGTGTAAAAACGGAGGCGCTGTCTGCCGTAGTGTGTAAAAACGGGGGCGCTGTCTGCTGTAATGTGTAAAAAGGGGACGCTATCTGTCGTAATGTTTAAAAAGGGCACGCTGTCTGCCATAATGTGTAAAAAGGGGGACGCTGTCTGCCGCAATGTGTAAAAAGGGCACGCTGTCTGCCGTAATGTGTAAAAAGGGATCTCTTTTTGAGTATTTTGTGTGGGGTCCTCGAATATTCGCTGGAAGTGTTAAGCGGCCCCCCAACTGAAATAATTGCCCACCCCTGTTCTAACCACTGGCCCAGAGTCTAAGACCTACTGTAACTGAGTTGTGAACATTTGCACAATTATAGCCAACTTCCCAGAATGCATCTGGTACCTTGAGAGTGCCATGAACAAAATGCCAACCAGATTCCAAAATAATCTAAATCCATCACACGGTCAACCCACAAAATATGAACCCACATAGTCAGCATGAGTTTGGAAAGCCCCAGTTGCCAGTCAACCACTTTGTGAGCTGGACCAATAGTCCTGAGAATGTTGCCTACATATTCACTAGGGAGCAGTGACATTATTAAATGAATGCTCTGTCTCTGTCCACAAAATGTCATTTCCACTGTGTATAAAGTTCTGGGACATTTGAAGCCATAAAGTGGCTCATATCTAGTTTGGAGCAAAGCAATAAATGGAGCAAAAAAGGGGCAAACTTGCTCCTGGAGAATTCTTGTAGTAATGAAGGGCTTCAAAGGCATTTATTATCTCTGCATGCAGGGACTATACTGGCTGCTTCTGCCTATTTAAAAACTGATCCAGGACAAAACCCTGCGGCGGATCCACAAAACAAAACTACAGGAAGGGCACCATAATCCAAATCATGAAAATAAATAAAGAAAAAGCTGGACAAGTCAATGGTGAGACATTGGTATATAGATGAGAGTGGACATAATGCAGCAACGGGAAGACCTCGACTTGGTGTGAGCAGTAAAAACGAGCACGTTCCCCAGTTCTCCCCGCCCAACTAGCCCCAGCACCCACTCTGACCATCCCCCGCACCTCCTCATTGCTCATGTAAATGTTCAGGCTTACTGGGAATACCGGACTGGACTTTTCTGACAGGCAAGAGAACTGGGAGCAGTAGGAACAGGGACACTTGCACCTGGTACAGTAGCTGGATGGTGCCATGCTGTCTGTACCATCTACCACTTGGCAGATGCCAAGGGCACCACAATTCTAGGGGCCTCCGAGCAGGGGCAGGTGGTAGTCAGAGTGTTGATGCAGCAATGCAGCATGCTGATTGGTGGATGTCTGGAGCGGTCCACCAATCAGAGCCAGTCACAGTGACTGTTGATAGCCAATCACTATATGGAAGCTTGTGGAGAGGCGGTGCAGGACTGCAGGAAGGGCATGTTATGATTTTCTAACATTACTTCACGTGAATGGGTGTGTAGGGGCACTCGGAACCATAATCTGTCTACTTATCTTACATTTGCTCCCCTGCCGTGCAACATGGCTTTGCCAACGTACAAATCTGCTCCTTTGTTTGCTCCTGGCGCTACGTGAGGTCCTGAATGTAAATAATATATACATGTTTATGCAGATGTATATGTATGGCAGCTTCCTGAAATTGAAAAGAAAATTTTCTGACACGTGAATCTGATCTTTCATGACTGTTGTTTAAATACCCAGATGTTCAAGAAAGAACGAGGTATCGTGTTAGCTAGAACCTATACACTCTTCACACCTCTAATTGTCAATCATTAACTTTGATGGCTCTCCATATGCAGAAACCTGCTGTATATTTTATGATTCTGTATTATTCAACTCATTAAGACTGGCCACAAACAGGCTGATCCTACAGCTTCGTGCTCGTACCTAAGTGATAAATATCCATACTGGCTACACACACAGGCAGGGCCATTTTAGCAGCATTGTAGGCCCAGGGAAAAGCAATTAGCTGTGCCCGCTACTCACCCATTCACAGGAATAAATAAATATTTATTTTTAAATCATAAATTACCCCTCCTGTGGTCCTGCACCATCTCTCCACATGCTTCCATACAGTGACTGGTTGTCAGCACTCTAATTGGTGGATAGCTCAAGCCGTCCACCAATCAGCATGTTGACAGCCATTCACTGTCAGGCTGCAGGCTGGAAGGCAGGTAGAAAATGCTGCCTGGTCACTCTGATTGTGTGTAACTCACAAATGCCTTCCAGCTTGCCCCTGCTCAAAGGCCCCTAGAATCGCGGGGCCCCGGGCAGCTGTCCAGTGTGCCTATACATAAAGATGGACCTGCACTATACGTAAAGATGGACCCACACTCAGAGCCGGCCCTAACCAATATGATGCCCTAGGCAAGATTTTGGCTGGTGCCTCCTAGCACCACCGCTGGTTCTGCCTCTGACCTTGCATCTCTTTCCCATCACCCCTCACCCATAGCAGTCCTTGTACCCCCTATATTTTAAATAGGAACAGTTCGCACATTTGACGCACAGCCCAAAAAGGGGCATCTTCTTGCTGGGAAGGGGCATGGCCACACAATAGTAACCCCAATTCCAATTACGCCACACAGTACTGCAACTTTATTCACATTTTATCTTGCGATAGTGTCCATAATTCATATTACATCCCACAGTAGTATCACTTTACCTTATAAACGTTACTCCTCACAGTAGAGCCCCTTATTCACATTACATCACACTGAATTGCTTCTAATTCACATTACACCACACCCTATTGCTCTTTATTCACATTAGACAACACAGTAGTGCCCTTTCTATACGCAGCGCCACATAGTAGATCACCTTATACACATAATGCCACACATTAGTAATGCATTTACACACATTCCATACATTAATGCCCCTTACACATATGAGACACATTAATGTCCTTATAAACATAAAGCGTCTTACACATTATGACAATCTTTATTAATGCCCTTTTAGACATAATGTCCCATACACATATGCCGCACATTATTAATGCCCTTATACACATAATGACATACATAGTGCCCCCTACACATTTGCTGCACATTATTAGTGCCCCTATACACATTATGACACACATACAGTAGTACCCTGTTACACATATGCCGGACATTATTAATGCCCTTATACACATAATGACACACATAGTGCCCCTTACACATATGTTGCACATTATTAATGCATTTTTACATGACACACATAATGCTCCTTACACATATTCTGAACACTACTGCACAACCAACCCACTCACATGCACACAGCACTCACACTGCCACTAACACTGTGACCTCTGCCTCTGCTTGGATACAGATGTGTCCTCACAAATCTTGCATCAATACTAACGTCGGGCACCTTTTTTGTAAATGAAAATGCATCTTATTTGCATTGCTATGTGGCTAGGATGCACAAGCAGCTTCTGCTGATTAAACTGATATGCAGCATGCCTATATACTGTGTGAGACTGTGGCTGTATCTGCATATGAAATGCTACACACAGAATATAGGCATGCCGCATATCATTTTAATCAGCAGAAGCTGGTGATGCCCCTAGGCATATCAAATGCCCTAGGCAATTGCCTAGTTTGCCTATGCCTATGGCCGGCTCTTCCCACACTATACGTTAAGATGGACCCGCACTATACGTAAAGATGGACCTGCACTGTACGTTAAGATGGACCCGCACTATACATGAAGATGGACCCGCACTATACATGAAGATGGACCTGCACTATACATGAAGATGGACCCGCACTATACATAAAGATGGACCTGCACTATATATGAAGATGGACCTGCACTATACGTAAAGATGGACCCGCACTATACATAAAGATGGACCTGCACTATACATAAAGATGGACCTGCACTATACGTAAAGATGGACCCGCACTATACATGAAGATGGACCTGCACTATACGTAAAGATGGACCTGCACTATACATGAAGATGGACCTGCACTATACGTAAAGATGGACCCGCACTATACATGAAGATGGACCTGCACTTTACATGAAGATGGACCTGCACTATACATGAAGATGGACCTGCACTATGCATGAAGATGGACCTGCACTATACGTAAAGATGGACCTGCACTATACGTAAAGATGGACCTGCACTATGCATGAAGATGGACCTACACTTTACATGAAGATGGACCTGCACTATACGTAAAGATGGACCCGCACTATACATGAAGATGGACCTGCACTATACGTAAAGATGGACCTGCACTATGCATGAAGATGGACCTGCACTATACGTAAAGATGGACCTGCACTATGCATGAAGATGGACCTGCACTATACGTGAAGATGGACCTGCACTATGCATGAAGATGGACCTGCACTATGCATGAAGATGGACCTGCACTATACGTAAAGATGGACCCGCACTATACATGAAGATGGACCTGCACTATACGTAAAGATGGACCTGCACTATACATGAAGATGGACCTGCACTATGCATGAAGATGGACCTGCACTATACGTAAAGATGGACCAGCACTATACATGAAGATGGACCTGCACTATACGTAAAGATGGACCTGCACTATGCATGAAGATGGACCTGCACTATGCATGAAGATGGACCTGCACTATACGTAAAGATGGACCCGCACTATACATGAAGATGGACCTGCACTATACATAAAGATGGACCTGCACTATACATAAAGATGGACCTGCACTATACGTAAAGATGGACCTGCACTATACATGAAGATGGACCTGCACTATACATGAAGATGGACCTGCACTATATATGAAGATGGACCTGCACTATACATGAAGATGGACCTGCACTATACATGAAGATGGACCCGCAGTATACATGAAGATGGACCTGCACTATACATGAAGATGGACCTGCACTATACATGAAGATGGACCTGCACTATACATGAAGATGGACCTGCACTATATGTAAAGATGGACCTGCACTATACATGAAGATGGACCTGCACTATACATGAAGATGGACCCGCACTATACATGAAGATGGACCTGCACTATACGTAAAGATGGACCTGCACTATACATGAAGATGGACCTGCACTATACGTAAAGATGGACCTGCACTATACATGAAGATAGACCCGCACTATACATGAAGATGGACCTGCACTATACGTAAAGATGGACCTGCACTATACATGAAGATGGACCTGCACTATACGTAAAGATGGACCCGCACTATACATGAAGATGGACCTGCACTGTACATAAAGATGAACCCACACTATACATGAAGATGGACCTGCACTATACGTAAAGATGGACCTGCACTATACGTAAAGATGGACCTGCACTATACGTAAAGATGGACCTGCACTATACGTAAAGATGGACTTGCACTAGACATGAAGATGGATCCGCACTATACGTAAAGATGGACCTGCACTATACATGAAGATGGACCCGCAGTATACATGAAGATGGACCTGCACTATACGTAAAGATGGACCTGCACTATACTTAAAGATGGACCCGCACTATACGTAAAGATGGACCTGCACTATACATGAAGATAGACCCGCACTATACATGAAGATGGACCTGCACTGTACGTAAAGATGGACCTGCACTATGGGGGTTATTCCGAGTTGATCGCTAGCTGCCGTTGTCCGCTGCGTAGCGATCAGTGAAAAAAACGGCTAATCTGCGCATGTTTATGCACCGCAATGCGCACGCGCCTCGTTTGGATACGAAGTCCATTGTGGTTTTGCACTGGATCTAGCGACGATTCCAATCGCACAGCTGAACGCAAGGAGATTGACAGGAAGTGGGAGTTTCTGGGTGTCAACTGACCATTTTCTGGGAGTGTTCGGAAAAACGCAGGCGTGTCCGGGCGTTTGCTGGGCGGGTATCTGACGTCATTACCGTGTCACTCGTTGCAGCAATCATCGCACAGGATAAGTAACTACAGGGCTGGTCATGTTTTGCACAAAATGTGTTGCACAGGCGTTCGCACTCCTGCGAAACGAAAATACACTCCCCCGAGGGCGGCGACTATGCATTTGCACAGCTGCTAAAAACTGCTAGCGAGCGATCAACTCGGAATGACCCCCTATACGTGAAAATCGAGCTGCTTTCATCTGTAAAGCTATCTGACGAAGCCGCATCGGGGCCCCCATGTGCTGACTCTATCTAGTATTCTCTGGTTAGCCATTAATGTTCCTGGGGAAGAGTTTCATTTCCACTTTATATTATGCAACAAGCATCTTCTGAGCACCAGACTTTTCAATAGTAAATGGGAAATATGTCCCTCTCTCACATTAGTAACATTAGAGGAATCTTCCACCAAGACCTCTGGTTACATCGTTACAATTCTCTTTCCTTATCGTTTACAGGAATCTGAAGGAAGAATCCCTCTGCTGTGAAAGTGATAGGCGATAATTACCCCTGAGGCAGAATGCGCTCTCTGTCTATCTATTCAGTGTCCTGGACGCGAATGGTAATGAAAAGTATTGAATAGTCCTCTTGATTAGCCAAACAAGGTCAGGGGAAAGAAATCCTGCGCGTTTCATATATCTATTGGCCCGCAGTCACAGCCAGCGGTAATTGGAGAAACCGTGTGTAGTGATAATGGCTGTGCCTCCCTTTAGCCGAGTAACAACCTCAACTGTCTCCAGTATTTATGGTCAGATTTATCAAAGGGCAAAAAGCCCTATTGCTGGGGAAAATCTCTCTTGTACTGCCGCATCACTTCTTCTGTTGTCCTGATATGGAGAAACCAGATCCCAATCATTTAAATTAAAGCTTAATTCTATGGCTGAAGCAATTTTTATCATGTTTCATTTTTTTGTTTTTGTTTTATATCATTGAAACTTTTTGTATTTTTTTTTTTTTAAAGCACATATAGTACCTGGGCTTTTAGTTTAATTGCGCATACGTAGACGAGAGATTTATTCAGAAATGTTTTGAAGGGTGGAAATCTCTTTTAGAAGCTGCCATTGAGGGAGTTTTTTCCCTAAGAGATCCCTTGGTCAGCGACTAAGGGCCAAATTCAGACCTGATTGCTCCTCTGCGTTTTTGCAGCGGTCTGCGATCAGATAGCCGCCGCACATAGAGAGTGAAAACCCGCCCCGTGCAATGTGCGAATGCACGCGTACGCCGTGCGAAAACTTCGTCAGACAGCGGATATCTGCAAATCCGTTCGCAACTCACCATCGAACTATTTTTCCAATCTGTGCAGTGTGTACGTAGCCCAGGACTTACTCCTACAGTGCGATAGAATCTGACCGGGGCCGGAGCTGACGTCATACACCCTCCCTGAAAACCCTTGGGAACGCCTGCGTTTTCCCAGACACTCCCAGAAAACGGGTAGTTACCAACTCCCCCCCCCCCCCAAAAACATCCGCTTCCTGTCAATCAGCCTGCGTATGCCTAGCGATAAAAAAAGGTGCCGGGATTACGGCACACCAGGGTAGCCGAAACTATTGGCGCACTGCCTGTGCTGTTATGCAAACAAAACGTCACTGTATGATGTATTACCATTAGTACTCTTACATCCAGGGTGGTATTGGGAATTTGGGACTTTGGCCCAGCCTTGTATACATTGTATCTGTGTGTGCGCCACAATAAGTCAATAAAATTATTTACATATGACGGTGTCATACGGGGCTCATTCGCTGAGTGTCTCACATCCGTGTCCCTTGCTTCTTGGTGGCTGGTAACAAACAATTATTTGTAACATGTTTATGAACAGTCATTTCCCCCCAGATTCTCTCAGGAACTCCAGCATAAGTGGCAAACGCAGGAACGCACAGCCTGGACCTGTACTGTACCGCACAGTATCGCACACTGTCTGAGAGATCATCATGGCAGGCTCCAATCAGCAACTGGCGTGGGTAAGATTTATTACCTTCCCATGTATGACTTATTACATCTAACATCGTATTTAAATGTCTTTCTATATTTTCAGTGTCTGATGTCACAGAGAGGTCGGGCTTAAGTCTAGCAGGGGGTGGAGTCTAAATCCGGGAAGGGGCTTAAGTCCGGATCTGCCAGTTGGGCCAGGCTAGCTTCTCGGACCTGCATCGGCTGCAGCCCCTGGAAGCCAATAGGGCTAATGTACTATCAGGGGAGTGGCTTAACATGGGAAGCGCACTCTCTGCTATCGCTGTATAGACTGGCAGCCTCCTGGTACTGTATGTCTGACTGTTATAAGCAAGGAGTGCTTCCAGTGGGAATTCTGATGCGTCTCTGTGCAAGATTTTTGCACACGCACAGATGCAAAAGATCACTCAACTCTCTGAACATTGTGATTGCTTACGACAGAGAATCAGGCCTTGTAAAGATTGTAGGTGGCGAAGTACAAGCCAAAACAGTATGGAGTGATGTGAAAGTGAAACTCATTTTAATGAGCTCAGGTCCTCAGCAGCAGTTTCCATTACAATGGTGGAACTGAACAAGTACACGCAGGTGTAACCCATTGGAAATGCACAGAATATGGTATTTTTTATTGCACTAAACTTCATAATGTTTAATAATTGCACGTCTGCTCCGGAGACCGGTCTGTATTGCACACAGGACGCATACAGCAGCAAAGGCCGTGATATCATCTTGTATAAAACAAAACATAACCAGACCAGACATACGTGTTGTAGCAACATCTCCTTAGGCGGACGCAAATCATTCTGAAGTCACACAATACAGCCCTAAAAAATATTTCACTCCAAGGGCCTAATTACAATGCGCAGAAATGGCTGCTTGAGTTATTAGCCATGTAAGCATTGATTCACTGGTAGCACTTGGAGTTTATTTATTGCTCTCAGGATTACAATGCTGGGATAAAACAAGAGAGACGGGTACAGAGATGCGCCCGCCACTTCAAGCAACGGATATAAAACTCTAAGGGGGGATTTACATCATGCTCAATAAAATATAAATAAATATGTTAAGGCATGCAGCTTTAATGCATCAAAGGGTTTGCCACCAGTTGGCGGTACCTTATTGCATTGAGACACAGAGACATTTATTACACAATCAAAGGAATTGGGGGACGGAATGCACATTGCAGTTTATTAATGCAACAATTCATGTATTCCTCAGATATCTTCTCTTCCCACCAGTAAACGGCTGTGCCCAAGTCTTGTCTCAGATGAGCGCCTCCAGCCTTAGATATTGATTGTGGATCTGCATAGGACCTCTGCCGGATACATATACCCCCCATGGGACCCATCCTCACAATCCCCTTTAAATCCGTAGTGTTATTTTAAGATTTAAGGAATTATTTATTACAGTGAGACAAAGAGTGATGTAATTCTTCTAACCCTTACCAGGTTCTGGCTGAGCAGTCTGTAAGCCAGTCTGACACGGCTCCATCATTTTTATCTATGGGTCAAAAGACTGAGTTTAAAATGTTAAGCTCAAAGTCTAGGAAACATCTTTCATATTTGGTCTTTGATGTAGGTTCACAGGGAAGTATGTGCTTGTGAATTGTCAATATTAGAAACTGGAAAAAGCAGATGCTATATATTTATCCGACATCAAGCTGCTATGATGTCCGGAATAGGTTGGCGTTCAACCACTAGGCAAACCGGGCATCTGCCTAGGACTGCATTGTCCACGGGGCCACCGAGAAACTGTTTCTTTTATATTAAGTTTTTTTTCTAGTAAGATTTTTATTTTGATTTATGCATCATGGGGTTTGCCTGTTACCTGTAATTCCCAGTAAAAATAATAGGGAGCGGAGTGTTTGGACGAGGGAGTGTCAGCAGGCATGGACATATGGGGCCTGTGGACATATGGGGCCTGGCATTCTTCATTTAAGGCCTATTCAAACAGTCCTGTTCATTCTCGCAGGAATAATAAATGAAGTACCACCTGGATGCATTAATGATGCGCTGGCAGGGGTCAACCTTAATTCAATGCGTCCGTAATTAAATTGCGGACGCATCGTGAGGTGGCGTAACACATGCTGGCTGGTCTTGCCCTGTGCTGGCCGGCCCCCAGCATGTGAGCAGATGGACGCAGATCTTACTGCTTATGCAGCGGTCTGCGTCCATCTCTGAATAACCCCCATAGTGCACAGACGCAAAACCATAGGCGAAGAAATGTTATTCTGTGTGGCGTGGTAAGGACACGACGCTGGCTGATGAGAAGTGGCACGGCCTTAAACAGGACTTTTTTGTTACCCTATCGAAATTTATTTATTGCATAAAGCACCACAAATATACATTATACAGTGCGCACAAAGATAATACATATATATTTTTAATATAAAAAGATTATTTCTCTGCTCTATTAATATCTTCTGAATATATTGCTTCCTAGCATTAAAATAATAAAGAATTAATTTTATTGCAGTACTGTTTGAATTATTTTACCTGTTTTCTAAAAATGGAAGATATACAGATGGAGCCATCTTTATCTTGGCCTTTAATGGGATTAATTGAGCCAGGGCAGTCAGACTTAATCCCCTGCTGTAATGACTTAATCCCCTGCTGTATTGTTCTCTGTATTGTATTGCAGCTGAGAACAAAAGATGAAGGTTTTATGCTAATAAACCATGGTGCACCTAGGCGCAGCAGAGAGGCCAAGATAAGCGTGGCTCCATCTGTATGATAATTGTACAGGGACCACTGTATCTCATCAGCATCCCTTCTTCCTGTTGAACCAATGTTTAAATACTACCTTAATGCAAAGTATTGAGGAAAATCTGAGGACCTTTGGGTGACCATGGAAACAGTGGAGAAGGAGATTCTGCTGAGGTGATCTACAGACCACCAGGCCTGGGGGAGGAACCAGACAGGAACCTATTGCAGGACATCACTGATACCACTTTCAGACATAATTATCCGGAACGGACCAGGGACACAGAGCACGGGATAAAGCCGGGGGTTACACCTTTCACACATGGGTGAGTACCCGGGTTATTCCTGGGACATCACCCTTCACACCAGACCCAGTATTATTGAGTATTAAGGAGCATGAGACTGGGTACATGAAGTTTTCCTGGCTGCATTCCAGTTACATTGAGGTAGCCCAAAACTGAGAGGCACTGGATGACGTGAATGGGGTTTTTGAGACGGCCATGTCTGTTTTATACATGATGCATACTACACCCAAAGTAACCCCCCCCCCCTCCACCATAAAATAAGCCCCTCCCCCTGCCTGAAATTATACTATAAGTAAGTAGGACTACCGGGTCATAAATCCGGAAATCCTCACTGTGCGGAGTGCAGCTCTTATTGGAATGCATGCAATAAATGACGGGATGTAACGCATGCAATATGCAATGCATTATACACCCACCCTGCCACCGTGAAAAAAAACCTTGTGCCACTGTGTACTATAACCCCTGGGAACACCCACATTACCTGAAGCCGCCCACTTGACCTGTGTATTTACCATATAAATGGGGGGAGGAAGGGGGGTGGAGATACTCTGTACTCTGTAAATTGGGGAACCCTTGTGGCGCCATATAAATAAAGGATAATAATAATAATAATATTATTCCAATGGTGAAATCATACATCCCAAAAAATTCTAATGCAAAAATTGTTGCCCTTTTGACTATTTCCTAATCCATTCAGAACATGGCACCGACCCATCCAACCATTGCCCCAGTTGGGTGCACCCTGTCACCTCCCCCAGATGTTCCCTGGCTGTCATCGCTTTGCACAGTTATATCTCTGACCAATCTAACAAACGCAAACCGCATCTGCCTGACCGCTTCCACATTCTAACAAAAACACACCCACTTTCCCAAGAGGCCACACCCCTTTCTCAGATCAGACTCTGGGCAGACCCACCAAAATAGGGACTATTGTGTATCTGGCATGATATTGATGGGACTTGTAGTGCTTTCAAAAGTATCTTGATAGTAACTTGCTTTAAAGATGAAACAAAAACTGCCGTACAGCAGCCAAATGTCCCTCTAATGTACTTAAAAGAAAAAAAAAAAGCAATATTAAAATATATATTTATTTTTCCCATTTCATTCTTGTTTTTATTTTCCCCTTACCTGCAAAGGCCAATTAAGGACAGAAAGAAAAACTTCTGCTCTCTCCAATTAACACAGAGACCTCGTGATCCGTCAATCCCATCCGCGCAAAACTCGATGGAAATACAATTACAATGATAGACGATCTGCAAACACTACTTGCATGAATTATACAACACTCATGCTATAAGAAGCTTATACATCATAAAGCTGAAGTATTGTACTGTACATTTCCATGCTTCGCCAGCGTTATATTTACTATGGTGACAACGTTGCTAATTACCAAACGCCCCGTTACTCATTCTCTGTCTCACAACATTACTGATTATGTCATTCAATTAACATTGGGATATGGAAAAACAAGCATTTGTTGCTTTAATAGGTTGTTGCGTTCAATAATGATCCAAGACTCGACCATAATTTATCTGCCGCCTGTCAGTGAGAGCAAGGCCGATCGTGTCACTCAGTCAGTTCTGCGCTATGGCGGATACGTAAAACCGCACTGTTTACTTCTAATTGGCTTTTTGTCCCTAGTGGTGGAGAGGGGGCCTTTGTTGTTTGATGTAAGTAAGCGTGACGGAACACAAGAGTAATTCTGACATCTAGCAGCTTTTATTTAGCCTGTTTTCCTGTGCAGAAGCAGCTGTTGTAGAATGTAGACGGGCAGGTCCTATGGTATAATGCCATACAACCTTCCGGGGATAAAACACTCTTAAGCCGCGAAAAGTTGTAAAGAGCGTAAACGTCCTCTACAGTTATTAATACAGAAAAAGTATTGGAAACGCTATCTAGACGTTATAGCGGGAGATTTATCAACGTTTGGAAAGATAAAGGGGGGCATGTACTAAGCAGTGATAAACGTGGAGAAGAGAGCCAGTTGAGCAGTTGTCCATGGCCACCAATCAGCTGCTCTGTATACTTTTATAGTATGCAAATTATAAATGTTACGTCAATGCTGATTGGTTGCCATGGGCAACTTCTCCACTGGCTCACTTCTCTTCTTTTATCACTGCTTAGTAAATGTCCCCCAAAAGTACCAACCAATCAGCTCTTAAATTCCATTTTTCAAACACAGCCTGTGACATGGTAGTTAGGAGCTGTACTTTATCTCCGTCCAAGACTTAGTAAATAGACCCCAGAGGCTCTATTTGAAAAATGACAATAGCTGATTGGTTGGTTCTTTATCTCTCATCAAAGGCTTAAGTGTCTATTCATGAAGCAGTGAAAACTGTGGAGAAGTGAGCCTGTGGAGAAGAACCAATCAGCATTGAAGTAACATTTATAATTTGCATACTATAAAATCATACAGAGCAGCTGATTGGTTGCCAAGGGATCAGCCCAGAGCCGGATTAAGCCTTGGGGGTGCCCGCGGCACTTAAGACAGGATGGCCCCAGTGGAAGGTGGGGGGTGTATATTAGATTGTGCACACCTCCCAACATGTCCCATTTCAGGAGGGACAAAATGCTCTCTATCTGGGCTTCCCACTTAATATATGATCGGCGTCACCTGTGTTGAACTATTTAATTGATAAGAAAGGTATTTCATCACAGGTGAAGCCATCATAAATTAAGAAGTAAGTTCAGGTAGAGAGCATTTTGTTCCTCCTAGAATGGGTCATGGTGGGAGGTAAAGATTGTGTATATTAAATTTAAACCAATGGTGTGTATTGGTTTTAAACCAGGGCCGGTTCTAGCCCTTGTGGCGCCCAAAAAGGGCGTGGCTTCATACAGGGGCATGGTCAGTTTTTGTGCCCCCTGTAGAGCTGTGCCCCCATTTGTGCCCCCTGTAGAGTTGTGCCCCTATGTGTGCCCCTTGTAGAGTAGCGCCACTTAAAAAAAACATAAAATAATAAAAAAAAATTTTAATACTTACTATCCCCGCTCCTGATTCCCGACCGCTGCTGACCTCCGCTGCGCCGCTTCTTGGATCTATGGGAGAGACGTCATGACGTCTCTCCCATAGCACAACATAGACACTAAAGGTCAATTATGACCCCTAGCGTCTGTGTGCCAGTCCCATAATGCTGTGCGGTGCGCGATGATGTCATCGTGCACCGCACAGCAAAGGTCCTCTACATGAAGGGAAACTAGACGGGTAGCGTCTTCCCATCTAGCTTCCTTCACAACGCCGCACAGCACCGGGGGGCACTGACCAACAGTAGCAGATCTTGCCATGGCGTGGCGCCCTACGGACGGCGACGGCACCCTCCGGAAGGCGGCACCCCGGGCAAAAATCCCATATGCCCATAGCAAGATCCGCTACTGTTTTAAACTAATAGTTTAAAAATGCCTGGGTACTGTTTATGCAGTAGCTCCACCTAATTGAAAGACAATTATTTTATAAACTTTTCTTGTAGTGGAATAAAGAAAACTTAAATGACCTTAAAATACACATAGAAAATTTTTATAATTTATCTTGTCACATGCAAGAATAGCAGTAGCCTCTGTACTACTTACACACTGGGAAAGGACTCAGGAGGACTCTGTGTGTCACTATCTCTAGACCCAAATGGTTTAGTTGCATAACAGTTTAGACAGGACTCAGACACCCAGGTGGTAGGAAGAGAAGCTGGGATTCTTGTGTCACTTACAGCTCTCAACCCCCCTCCTATCTCTCCTCTGGTCAGAATGCTCTATCAGTAGCTCATGATACCTCTGATACTCCTGGCTCTCGCATTTAGAGGGAAAGCTAGTGATATCAGTGTGCTTTGGCCGGGGGGCCCCTGACACAGGGGGGCCTGGGGTACAGTATGCCCTGCATTCCCCACCCCCCCCAACCTAGCTATGGATCAGCCAATGGTATATCACTTTATCATAGGTTACTGAAACAGATGTAGACACCCCTCTTCCCAAGTGACCCCAACATTGTCCACCAGGTGGCACAGCTGACATTAAACAGAATAGGGGAAGATGGACAAGAGACCAGGCAATACAGTAGGATAAAATACCTAAATAAATACCTTTTACTGTAAGGGTGGCACTAAAGGGGCTGTGATGCAGCCAATATACAGAATGAATGGGAAAACGCTAGGGTCCATTTTTAAGTTGAAAATTGCGCCACACACGAGACGGGAATCCTTCAGCTTTATCAAGTCTAATGTATGGCACTAGAAGTATGGTGGGGTAAATATGTCAAATAGCAAAATAGGAACCATATTGGGAAAATGGGGATACAGGTAAAATGATGGTACATGGAGGACCTAAAATTTTCTTAAACTGGCTACTGTTATTTATTAACAGTGATGTATATAGTGCACACATATTCCGCAGTGCTGTACAGAGAGTATTTCGGTCATCCACATCAGTCCCTGCCCCAGTGGAGTTTACAATCTATGGTGGTGATTTGATTAGTTTAGCAGGGATGTAACTTCTGTGCTAAGTGGCCGGAGTTATTCAATTGCTCCTGCGGTAAGATCGCGACTAGCGGAGTTCTGCTCATACCCTCCTGACGGTGCGAGCAGAAATCCGCAACAAGTGCCTCGGGGCTTGTCGTTGGATTCCCCTGTGCGGTAACAGCATAGCGTCCGGCACTTAACTCAGGAGACGCACTTTACCGTGACTCCCGGGAATTAGCCGTGGTAAGTTGCACATACCGGGATATGTGCCAGGCACGACTGAACAGCTCCGGGCCCTTCCTCCGGGAGCTATATTCCTGCAATGCTCACTGAATCGCCCCCTATATTCCCCAACACATACACACCAGAGCTAATTATTTGTCAGAAGCCAAATAATCTCCCAGCATGCTACTGGAGTGTAGGTGGAAACTGAAGCCCCCAGAGAAAACCCACACAAGCACATGGATAACATACAAACTCCACACAGATGCTGTCTTGGCCAGGGATTGAACTCATGACCTAGGCATTGTGAGACAGCAATGCTAACCACTGTTATCAGTTTGTGCAGTCATCTGACCTCACTATCGGGCCGGAGGACACCCTGCTGCTTGGCTCATGCTGACTTCCAATATGGCCACTTACATGCATGACCAAATTAGAGACTGATCCTGTTGCACGGTACACGTGAGATCACGCACAGACCGTATGTATGTATGTATGTATGTATGTATGATGCTGCATTCTATAACACATACACTAAGAGGAAAGGGATCAGCCCCATAAGCCCTCCAGCTGCTGTGGAACTACACATCCCAGCATGCCCTGCCTCAGTGTTAGCATACCTTAGTAACAAAACTGTGGCAGGGCATGCTGGGATGTGTAGTTTCACAGCAGCTGGAGGGCCACAGGTTGGAGACCCATGATATACCGTACTGTATGTGGTGCATCCCCCACACCAGATGATAATTGGCTACATATGAGGGTAGAGAATGCATCTGAGTGGATTAGATGGTCTCTGTCATCACTATGCCTGTCAGGCGCCGCTGTTATTCCCGCCATACACTGCAGTGGCCTCGGGCAACGTCAGTATATGGCGTGTGATTGCTGCTGCTGGACCTGACTGGACACGAGTGATGCGACTGTCACACTCACACTAGACAGCTGGGAGATGTCCCTGAGACGGGTGCTGACACCACCTATGGCTGCGAGAGGACAACATGGCCCAGAGCTGGTCCCCGGAGACCAGGGTGGTCTGACACACACAGTATATAGCAGTCACCGTGGCTACTGGGAGAGATCTCACCTCCAGGTCAGGAGAGACAGCGCATGACTCACATTAGGGGGAGAGAGAGCTTAGCAATAGGAGAGACAGACATGGATATAATGTATAGATGTTACATCAGACAGAGGAAGAGATCGCACCGAGACCAGAAGAGACAGACATGGATACACTCCATGGCTGTCCATTAGACAGAGGGAAAGACTGCCCTAGACCAGTAGAGACAGATATGGACACCCTGTATGGCTGTCACATTAGACAGAGGGAGAGATCATCCTGAGACCAGGAGAGACAGACATGGATGCACTGTATGGCTGTCACATTAGACAGAGGGACAGATCGTCCTGAGACCATGAGAAACAGACATGGATGCACTGTATGGCTGTCACAGTAGACAGAGGGAGAGATCGTCCTGAGACCAGGAGAGACAGACATGGATACATTGTATGGCTATCACATTAGACAGAGGGAGAGATCCCCGGAGACCAGGAGAGACAGACATGGATGCACTGTATGGTTGTCACATTAGACAGAGGGAGAGATCACCCCGAGACCAAAAGAGACAGACATGGATACACTGTACGGCTGTCACATTAGACAGAGGGAAAGATCGCACTGAGATCACAAGAGACAGACTTGAATATACTATACAGCTATCATTTTAGACAGAGGGGGAGACCACCCAAGACCAGGAGAGACAGACATGATTATACTGTACGGCTGTCACATTAGACAGAGGGGGATATCGCCTTGAGATCACGAGAAACAGATATGGATATACTGTACGACTGTCACATTAGACAGAGATCGCCCTAAGAGCATCAGAGACAGACATGAATTTACTGTACGGCTGTCACATTAGACAGAGGGAGAGATCACCCAGAGGTCAGGATAGTCTGACACTAATACAGTACTCTATATGGCAGTCACCTTAGTTACTGGAGAGATCTCACCTTGAGATAAGTGTCAGTATAGATGTCACATTTAATAGAGTGAGAAGGACACAATTCATATGAGACAGACACGGATACAATGTATAGCTGTCACATTAGTGGGAGAGAGACACCCGGAGATCATATGAGACAGACACAGATACAATGTATAGCTGTCACATTAGTGGCAGAGAGACACCCGGAAATCATATGAGACAGACACGGATACAATGAATAGGTGTAATGGGAGAGAGACACCCGGATATCATATGAGACAGACACGGATACAATGTATAGCTATCACATTAGTGGGAGACAGACACCCGGAGATCATATGAGACAGACACGGATACAATGAATAGGTGTAATGGGAGAGAGACACCTGGAGATCATATGAGACAGACACGGATACAATGTATAGCTGTCACATTAGTGGGAGAGAGACATTCTGAGATCAGGAGAGACAGACACCGGATATAATGTATAGCTGTAGTGGGAGAGAGACACCCGGAGATCAGGAGAGACAGGCAAGGATACAATGTATAGCTGTCACATTAGTGGAAGAGAGACACCCGCAGATCAGGAGAGACAGCCACGGATACAAAGTATAGCTGTAGTGGAAGAGAGACACCCGGAGATCAGGAGAGACAGACACGGATACAATGTATAGCTGTCACATTAGTGGAAGAGAGACACCCACAGATCGGGAGAGACAGCCACGGATACAATGTATAGCTGTAGTAGGAGAGAGACACCCGGAGATCAGGAGAGACAGACAAGGATACAATGTATAGCTGTCACATTAGTGGAAGAGAGACACCTGCAGATCGGGAGAGACAGCCACGGATACAATGTATAGCTGTAGTAGGAGAGAAACACCCGGAGATCAGGAGAGACAGACAAGCATACAATGTATAGCTGTCACATTAGTGGAAGAGAGACACCCGCAGATCAGGAGAGACAGCCACGGATACAATGTATAGCTGTAGTAGGAGAGAGACACCCGGAGATCAGGAGAGACAGACAAGGATACAATGTATAGCTGTCACATTAGTGGAAGAGAGACACCCGCAGATCAGGAGAGACAGCCACGGATACAATGTATAGCTGTAGTAGGAGAGAGACACCCGGAGATCAGGAGAGACAGACAAGGATACAATGTATAGCTGTCACATTAGTGGAAGAGAGACACCCGCAGATCGGAAGAGACAGCCACGGATACAATGTATAGCTGTAGTAGGAGAGAAACACCCGGAGATCAGGAGAGACAGACAAGGATACAATGTATAGCTGTCACATAGTGGAAGAGAGACACCTGCAGATCGGGAGAGACAGCCACAGATACAATGTATAGCTGTAGTAGGAGAGAGACACCCGGAGATCAGGAGAGACAGACAAGGATACAATGTATAGCTGTCACATTAGTGGAAGAGAGACACCCGCAGATCGGGAGAGACAGCCACGGATACAATGTATAGCTGTAGTGGAAGAGAGACACCTGGAGATCGGGAGAGACAGCCACAGTATACTGCAGCCTGAGATGATGTACAGTATATTAATAAGCTGTCTCCATTCTCACAATGTGACTGCAGGGTTAAGTCTCCGCTCAGGAAGGAAGAAGTGAGTCTCGCTCTGTCTGCAGGGGGTTAATTAGGACCGGCAGGCACAGGGATAATCAATTATAAAGCTGATATCTGACGTTGAGCTCAATATTTCACAATGATAAGTTAAATAGAGAAAATAAGAATTATGTTTGTAATTTGCTGTAACAGAGATTAGTCATCATGAACAATGCACTTTTGTTGCAGCTCACTTATAAAAAGATTCTGAATAATGAAAGAGATTTGAAAGGTACTAATTATTTTTATTCTCTCCTGTTATTTGGGGATTTATAAATTATGTTCTACTATTTTTTTTTTTTATGGATTTTTGAAGATTAACATAAACCCCCTTATTTAGTCCTCTGTATTATTTTATTCCGTTCAATTCATTTCATTCAGTGCAACGTACAATAAAACGTCTTTAAGGCAGCCCCGCCGCTGTCTGCCGCGCGTCTCAGACATACACGCTAATTCTACGGCATGATAACAGACACTATTGTGCAGCGGAGAAAGGCTACTGTAGTTATTACACGTCTCCCGAGCAGGATAATTCAGTAATAGAGTTGTCATAATATTTTGCCCCAGATTTGGTAGGCTGACGTGTTAGGAAATGAGGCCTATCATTTCACCAGGCACTCGCCAATAATGGTGAAAGACACAAGGAGTTTTGTTTTCACATTTTCTCTCTGCATATGTGTAATATAACTTCTATAAAGTCTTATTTACTTGACTAAGAGTATCTCCCTTCACAATGTAGCTGACAGGCCCCAGGACCGGGGCATGCGCACGAGTGGTGGCGGGACTGCACTTGCGCAAAATCCCAGCCTTTATGGACTGCATTGGCTACAGCCCATAGAATCTGGCTAGGGCTGCCCTAAAGGCAGGGAGTGGCTTCCTACTGGAAGGCAGATCTCTGCTAATTACAGCCTGGTCTGGCAGTCCCGGAGGGAGAACACACCTCCCGTTCGAACTGGCTGTGCTCTGGGTGACTGGAGATCCAGTAGGAAGTCACTGCCAGTCACAGTGAAGCGGACTGCATCTGGCTCACTGACACTGAGCTGGGTGGCGTATTTTACCTGGGGATGGGGCTGCAGTCCTGCAGTCCGCCACTGCGTGTGAGTATTCTCACCTGGGCTAGATTAAGGGCCACGTGGACCTGTGGTGGGAAAAAATGGGAAGCTCAGGACCTGTGGCCAGTGCTGTGCGGGTGTGACAGGTGTGTGTTGGTGTGGCTTGTGCCACCTGGATATGTAGACACCCCCCCCCCCCCCAACACACACACACACACACACACACACACACACACACACACACATGCACACACACACACACACACACACACACACACACACACACACACACACACACACACACACACACACTATTTGGCACAATGTTTCCCTAAATGCATAAAAGTAGAAGTATTGCATCATTTTGTGAGAATTGTGATATTGTGTGTTAATGTACCAGGACGTGTGGTGAGGTAAATGGCTGAGGAGGCACTGGCTAGCACCAGAGCTGTGGTATGATGTCACTGTTGGTATAGGAGAGCGCTACTGCGCATACACCAGCATGGTTCCTCCCAGGGCCGTCTTAACAGCAGTGTAGGCCCCTGGGCACAGCAATGCACTGGGCCCCCTACCCATCCTCCAGCGGTAGGGGAGAGGGGGCGCTATCAGCGGCAGCTTTGATGTCCCGTGGGCGGTAGGGGGGTGATCTATCTTCCGCTCAGCATGTAGGACCTGGAACAGTAATTTTTGATAATTACTCCTTTACTGCACAGATGGGGCTAAACTGTAGAAGGGGGTATTAGGCTGAATGAAGAAGCCCTGGTACATGACTTCCAGGGTGGTAGGGGATGTTTAATACGTAGGGGAGGAGTGGATTGTGGAGTGGGCTTAATATTTATAATTTTCTGGTGGGAGGGCAGCTTGCTTGACTGCAGATATCTCAAGTTCCGGAAAATATATTTCTTAGCTTTGAATGGGATAAAAAAACTAGAGTGTCCACCTTTCAGGAGGTACTGGGGACTTAGGGATCAGAGTTCAGGAGCCAGATCAATCCACCAATGAAAATCTAAAACTGCATATTAGGCGTGTGGAGCTGGAGCAGGGACCAGCTGCTGGAAGGCTGATATCTCTGGTTCTGGGCATAGTAGAGACAAGCTGCCAGTGTCCACCGAAAGGGGAGAGTCCCAGCTTTTGGAGTATATCCTCAGAAAAACTCTAAGTCAGACAGAATCAAAGCTATCTGGCTGGGAAGAGCAATTAACAGGCTTGGATGGGGACCACTGCTTTCAAGTCAGATATCTCCGGTTCCCCAGGGCCGATTTTTAAAAATCTGGTACCCCTGGAAAGAGGAGACCCTCTGCTATCAGCCTAGGGCCCTTATACTCCTGGGGCCCTTGGGCAAGAGCCCATTGAGCCCATACGAAAAGACAGCCCTGGTTCCTCCAGGGATGCTTCATTTCCTAACCAAGATGGCTGTCAGAGACAGTACTGCGCATGGGCGGTGCCAATACATTTAAATATAAATAATTCCATTTCCATATAAAACATGATTACAAACACAATCACAAAATTAAAAAATATAATAAACTACAAACATCAGGTGTTTTCACCTTGGAAATCCAATGAGAATCTAATTTTCTACAGTAAATCAAATAGAAATGGCAATGAAATAATATGATGTCATTGCCAATAAATAAAGACTCATCAGTGGGAGGGATCAGTGTACAATCTTAGCCAATCAGAAATGGATGCTGATTTGCATAATCATTAATGCGTGTCCCTATCCCCGCCTCCAGCCCCTGGCTCCACCTCACAAGTTTATCTTCACATTAGAGACAATGTTTGGTCGGATTAGAGTCATTAAATTATTCTTTGTACAAATTTACATCAGACCTAAAAGGTAGATTTTATTATTTTTTAATGTCTCACGTCATCATCATTTTCGTTGTTCTTTTTTTACCCCATTTAATCAGTCTGCTTTTACCCCTGTTGTTTTATTATATTTTTAGGCCATCGTGATAAACTATACCCTGCCCCCTGTCTACTGCTTCTACCGAAAGGCATCGTTATCATCGCAAGGGCAGTTAGAAGTTAGAGGCTGATCTCTGAGGTGCATCGTGGGACAAGATAATATTTCTGTATTACTAGTGTCCCTGAGGAAACTGGGGATTAAATAACTAATTGCACGCAGCATGGGATTTTTTTTTAAATATTATGATTTAATGTCTTGAATGGAACTCGCCCCGTTCGCCACTCTCCAGCACCGTCCCTGTAACTGGAGCCTTTTTGTCTTTGCAAGACAGATGTTTCCCAAGTGAGTGCAGATAAATCTAAAGATTGTTGTACTGCAGAACTTAATGAAGCTGATCCACGTTATACCTAATAATAGCTGAACATGGGTAAGTCGTGTTCCTGATTTTTTTTTAAATAAAGGTAATGAATGAGAGAACTTGTAAGTGCCGGGTACTTCGATGGGAAATATCCTCTCGTACTGGAAATAGTTTGAGCATGCCTGTATACAAAGGCTTAGACGCTAGTACACCAGGGGCCTGTAAATCCAATTGTTATGTAACTGACTACATTTATCTACAATCACAGTAATATACAATGGAAGCCCACGTGCTACAATTTGTCATCTTTTAATCCAATCAGTTTTAATAAGATTGTAAATCAGAACATGAGAGATTGATTCAGACGCTTAATAGTTTTCATATGACAGAGCAAAAAGTAATGTTCAATACATGCGTAATATAGGAGCATTACATGTAACACCCTCCACGTATCAGGATAAGAAAGCTGCGGCTCAGAACAGGCTGTCTGAAGAGTGGTGTTACACGTCGGGGTCCCTACTGGCCGCCGTCAGCTTCCCTAAGACTTGTGGTCACTCATCTGTAATATGCAATTCCTGCTGTTTTGCATCATGGGCGCTGCCATTTTGTATAGTATCACATGATCTGCTCTGGACACATGATCCATCCAGCCTATCGGATCTAAGGGTGTCCAATTTAAACCAGGAACTGCTGACTGCTCATCGTCGCTGTGTCTGAAATGCCGGTACGACACAAAATTGAACGCTAAAGATTGTACGCTATTCTTCCCAGAGCGGCTGTCGCGCTGGTTATCTTGCGCAGTATGGCGGATGAATGCTTAATGTAGGAGCACATACCTGTAACGCATGTACATGACAAAATAAAACAAATGTAACTACTCCCAGATTATTGTCTCAAATAATTTACTCCAAATTTCAGTGTTCGTTGTCTAAAATAGCAGATAATATAAATCGCTCTTAGCTCATTTTATAATGTGATTTACTACACTTGTGCATCCTAGCTTCTAGCTGTCTCTGGGTCTCGGGGCTTGTCTTAATGTCTAGGTGCTGGAATATGTACAAAGTAATAGTGAACCTACACAGAAGTGTCGTTTGTACTTACAGACGCAAATCCCCAAAGTTATTAGCCCTATCTCACATTTCTGCAGGTAACTCTGCCCGCACACACATCACCCATGCCGATTGCACAGAAATCCATATATTATTGCTCTGTGTGCTCCGGTAGCCTGATATTTAGTTTTTGCCTCGGGCCCCACTTCTGTGCAGACTTTCCTGCCCAGCAGACTGAGCTACATGCATACATAATGTGAACATATGCTGACAACTGCAACCAGCATATAGAACTACAAAAGCTGTAGCAGAATAAGACCTAGAGGGTCATTCCGAGTTGTTCGCTCGGTAAAAATCTTCGCATCGCAGCGATTTTCCGCTTAATGCGCATACGCAATGTCCGCACTGTGACTGCGCCAAGTAAATTTGCTATGCAGTTAGGAATTTTACTCACAGCTTTTTCATCGTTCTGGCGATCGTAATGTGATTGACAGGAAATGGGTGTTACTGGGCGGAAACAGGCCGTTTTATGGGTGTGCGGGAAAAAACGCTACCGTTTCCGGAAAAAACGCAGGAGTGGCCGGGGAAACGGGGGAGTGTCTGGGCGAACGCTGGGTGTGTTTGTGACGTCAAACCAGGAACGACAAGCACTGAAATGATCGCAGATGCCGAGTAAGTCTGGAGCTACTCAGAAACTGCTAAGAGGTGTGTAATCGCAATATTGCGAATACATCGTTCGCAATTTTAAGATGCTAAGATTCACTCCCAGTAGGCGGCGGCTTAGCATGAGCAAATCTGCTAAAATCCGCTTGCGAGCGAACAACTCGGAATGACCTCCCTAGTGTAGAGAATTACAGGAAACCCAGCATACCAGAGAGAACTGGTGCTGTGCTGCTGTTGATATATACAAGTGTCCCTTCACTGTTAAGGACAAGTCGGACTCATCCTAAGTGGTATCCGGACTCCAGGTCGACAGCACAAAGGTCGACACACCTTAGGTCGACGCCAATTGGTCGACACACCTTAAGTCGACATGGACAAAAGGTCGACATGGACAAAAGGTCGACAGGAACAAGGTCGACGTGGAAAAAGGTCGACATGAGTTTTTCACGAATTTTTTTTCTTTTTTTGAACCTTTTCATACTTAACGAGCGAAGCGAGCCATGCGAGGGGACGCGGTGCACTAATTGGGGTTCCCGGTCACTCTACGAAGAAGACGACACCAAAAAAACATAAAAAACTCATGTCGACCTTTTTCCATGTCGACCTTGTTCCTGTCGACCTCAGGTGTGTCGACCAAGTGGCGTCGACCTAAGGTGTGTCGACCTTTGTGCCTTCGACCCTCAGTCCCAGACCCATCCTAAGCAGGGTTACAGTTTGGGGGATTTACTTCTAAAAGTCCAACTTTGTTCTTGCTGTCAGTACGTGTGTGTGTGTGTGTGTGTGGGGGGGGGGGGGGGGGGGGTAGGGGTGGTGATATCATTGCACAAAGCACATAACACTGTGGTGCTCAAGCACAGTGGCAAGATGGTGCCACACAGTGCCAGATTACCAAATAGACAGAGTAGGCACCGGCCTAGGTGCCCCGCAACAAAATAATATTGATTTACTCTTGGAAGGAAATTGCAATCAATCTTTCTTTAATTGTTTCCAAAAGACATAAAAAATGAATCAACTCAAAGAAACAAAAATCTTACATTAAAGAATTCTATACAGAGAATACTGCATTAATGTAATGTATCCATTAACAAAATAAAGTACATAAACCATAGACATCAGATTCACATTACAGTTTCCAGATCATAGAGTGCTGGTGTTATGAACCACAAGTAGTGGTTCATTCCTGTTTGCTTTCCGTTTATGTATTTTGTACTGTAGTTCTGTTCGCATGCCAGGATTTCCATTACACTGGTTTAGAAGACTCTTGTTGGCCGCCGGTGGTGAGTCTGTGTAATTGCAGCCTGTTTCTATGTGTTTAGTCTCACCTGTCTGATAGTTGATCATTGGGGGTCATTCCGAGTTGTTCGCAACGGAGCGATTAAGGCGAAAATGCGCATGTGCATGGTACGCAGTGCACATGCGCTAAGTATTTTAGCTCAAAACTTAGTAGATTTACTCACGTCCGAACGAAGAATTTTCATTGTTGAAGTGATCGGAGTGTGATTGACAGGAAGTGGGTATTTCTGGGCGGAAACTGACCGTTTTCTGGGAGTGTGCGGAAAAACGCAGGCATGCCAGGATAAAACGCGGGAGTGTCTGGAGAAACGGGGGAGTGGCTGGCCGAACGCAGGGCATGTTTGTGACGTCAAACCAGGAACGAAACTGACTGAGCTGATCGCAGTGTAGGAGTAAGTCTCGAGCTACTCAGAAACTGCTAAGAATTTTCTATTCGCAATTCTGCTAAGCTAAGATACACTCCCAGAGGGCGGCGGCCTAGCGTGTGCAATGCTGCTAAAATCTGCTAGCCAGCGAACAACTCGGAATGAGGGCCATTATGTGGTGAGTCTCTGTACTGCAATCTGGCTCTTGTCGGTTACTCTCACCTGTAGCTATTCTGGTTATTATCTTGTTCCTGGCTTCCAGCCATCCTGATTGGGGCGTGTTCCCTTATTACCCAGATAGCTCTGCAGTTCTGAGCTGGTGATAGATGTTCTGTTAAGATACCTGTATGTTCCTGAATAGAGTCTTGTCCAGTATAGCATCTGTGTCCAGACCCTGTCTGATACACCCTTTCACGGAAAGGGTAGTGGACAAGTGGAATAGCCTCCCATCAGAGGTGGTATAGGCTAAGACTGTAGAGCAATGTAAACATGCTTGGGATAGGCATATGAATATCCTTACAAAGAATTAAGGTTCAAAAAGGGTTGAGATTACCTAAAGGATAAAAAAGGGGCAGACTAGATGGGCCAAGCGGTTCTTATCAGCCGTCACATTGTATGTTTCTATGTTTCTATGATACTGGAATCCTGTGTACTCAAGCTCTGTCAGAATCCAGAGCTTCTTGTGAGCTGCTTCCTGCCCTGGAGCGTTCCTGTCCTGGAATCCTGAGTTACAGTCTACCTTTGATCCTGGAATCCTGAGTCCTGGTGTTTGGTGGCCTGCTGTTGGAATCCTTCCAGCTTTCCATTCCTGTGAGCCTGTGTCTGCGGCCTCGGGGTTCCCGTTCACCTGTCTGTATTAGCACCGGTGTTGTGAGTAGCGGCTTTGCAGCACCTTACGGCCTTGGCTGTATCTGTCCGTTATATTTGCATTGGATTTTCTGCAGAGGGTTCTGCGTATGCTGTCATCGCCGGTACACAGTAGTATTGTGCCGGCATGTGGACAGCATTTACTTTGTTGTTGTTTGTCTTGGCGGCTGAGCCGCACATACTTTTGTTTGAGTTCTGTAGTTGCCCCTAATTCGGGTTTCTGTTTAGTTAGAGGTTCCCCTTGTTCTCGCCCCGTCTCAGTTTACGCCTTGTCTCCAACTAAGACCGGGGGGCATCGGAGTTGGGCAGACATAATCCGCCCTTCAAACGCGGCTGCCGTGGGCCCAAGCAAACATAGTCTCGCAGGCGTAGACTGACCACGCGGGTGGAACAACGGACTCAGGGGTTCTGTAGGGGTTGCTGCTGAACTCAATTCCCACTCCCGCATTACGTTCCTGTACTTGGGGCTCATCCGCCAAGTTCCAGGAGTACCAAGTACAGTGAACGTAACAGCTGGTTGGTAAAATTAAAACATATTAGGTGATAATAGGCGAGGGATGGACCAAAGATTTAGACTGCCTAGGGGCCTCCACAGGGTTTAGACTAAAGAACGGCGGCCATCTTGGTAATAGATCAGATGCTTCAGTTATGGAACATCTTGGAGGAACTGCAGTAGCGTGCTCCACATACCAACAGGATAGAGTATTAAAAGTGCCATGACTTTTCTAATCTGGGCACCCACAGACTCAGAGGTATCCTCATTTTAAAGACAACTTGAACTGTAAGTAGGGGTTAGTAGGGGTTTAAGGCATCAAAGTTGGTAGCCTACATACAACAGCAGAGTTCCGGAACTCTATGAAAGCACTAGGATGACTGCCTCTATGCAGCTCACAAAAACTGACTTCTACTAATGCACAGCAAGGGGTACTTTATTACTTAAATATTCGCCCCCTCTGTTTTAAAACAAACAGCTTTTATTATACTTGGCCGATGAGAAACAATGAAGACTTCATTCCCAGTTTTAAGTGCAAAATTTTGGCAGTAAAACTCATGTTTTTAGTTAATACACTGAATAAAACAATCCAGGATTCTGAACATGCAACACTAGACTTGTTACTTCTTTGTTGGGTTGTCCCGGTGGACTCTAACATTCGGCTAAGACCTCCAGACCCTAAAGATTGGACAATGCAAACATTTGTTAGATACAGGCCGACCCTTGTTGGGTGGTGGTTGGGTGTTTCTAACCACAAAACAGAGAGAGGTGAGACCTACGCCCACCCCCCACCAGCTAGTCCAAGACCTCCAAACAGCTGGAACATTTTAACGAAGCAGTTATCATGAGTCAGGAGAATGAAGGAACGAACATGGAGGCTTTCTCAATGAGTTAATTAACAAGTCACCAAAAGCAATTACCTAAATTAAGTGTGAAAGGTCTATAGCAGTAATAAATTATCCAATACATTAATCTAAAAAGATCAATACAATAGTTATAGATCACGGCATCATCTAGTCCAAACAATCAATAGGATGTTAATATATTACCCTATAAATTAGGCAGACTTTTGGTCAAGAGAAAAATAAGACTGATTGCTGATATCTCAACAATTCTGGAAATCGCAATGAGTCATTTTATTACCCTTCCAAGTAAATATTTGAATACTGAATATTTAATTAGTCACTAGGATGAAATATACTACTTCTTATTTAAACCCGGCCCACTTTTAGTACAAAGCTAGTTTGCGCATTCCACGGTTCCTTTCCAGCAATGTTGTGAAGTAGCTTTAAAGGTAATAACCCTAACTCCATAGGTTAGCATCTAGATGTATTTAATGGTCTGTTACTCTATATCACTCTGGGCCCTGCCTAGCTTTTCACTTGAAAATGAATTAGTGAGCCATTTATCACTCGAAACAGCACTTGCTAAGGGCGGCAAAGCAGCCTGCCACCAATCCCAACCCCCATTGGTGCAAGTAGAATTTTTTTCGTAGTGGTACTGATAGTAAAAATGGGCGAGGTCAAGTGTCATGAGGGTGCGTGGTCACACGAAACTAGGGGAGTGGCTACATGACAATAAATACATGGCCACATTATGCCACACACCGTAATGCCCCTTACACAAGATGCCAAACGTTGTAATGCCCATTACACATTATGCCACAAACCGAATGCTTATTACACATTTTGCCACACACTGTAATGCCCATTACACATTATGCCACACACCATAATGCTTATTACACATTATGCCACACACCGCAATTCCTATTACACATTATGCCACACACTGTAATGCTTATTACACATTATGCCACACACCATAATGTTTATTACACATTATGCCACACACCGTAATGCCCATTACACATTATGCCACACACCGTAATTCCCATTACACATTATGCCACACACCGTAATGCTTATTACACATTATAACACACACCGTAATGTTTATTACACATTATGCCACACACCGTAATGCCCATTACACATTTTGCCACACACTGTAATGCCCATTACACATTATGCCAAACACTGTAACACCCATTACACATTATGCCACACACCGTAATGTTTATTACACATTATGCCACACACCATAATGCCCATTACACATTATGTCACACACTGTAGTGCCCCTTACACATTATGCCACACACTGTAATGCCTATTACATATTATGACACACACAGTTATGCCACTGACACCATTTTATGTCCCACACACAAAAATGCCCCTTATAAATTGTGGCCCAGCTGAGTACCACCATCATATTTCTTAATGGTACTCCGTACCACCCTACTTTCAGCACTGCCAATCCCCCTTTCCCCACATCAGAGCAGCTGGCCCCTTATCTTATTTAGCATTGCTGGGAGGTGGGGGGCCGTGGACGGAGATTTGCAATGTGGGGAGTGGGGTTGCAATATGCTTTGCATTACCAATATTAGGAAATCTGGCAGCATCACATTCCCCATAGAAACCTATGGGGAACAGAGGCGGAACTACCGCCAGTGCAACCAGTGCGTTGCACTGGGGCCCGCCTCTGTCCAGGGGCCCAAAGCATGTAATGAGTCAAACTGACTCTGTCACGCACCTCGGGCAGCGGCGACCGCGCTTGTCCCTGCGGGTGGCCTGGTCTGCCCGGCGCCTCTCTTCTCCTGGCGGTCTCGGGCTTCGGCGGCGGGTCGGCGCGTCCCTCCGGCGGCTTCCCGGAAGCAAGGACGCCGCCATCATAAGCGAGGGCAAGGAGGCGGAGCAGGTCTGACGTCACCTGCCTGCTCCGCCAATCAGGCTAGGGCGGGGGATTTAAAACCAGACACCAGGCAGAGATCCGGTGCCTGAGTATCTTCGTTTCTCCTGCGGAAGCTGTGATTCCAGAGCTCCCTCGTCCCTGTGATCTCCTGTGCCTACAAGCATCCTGTGCCTCCAAGCATCCCGTGCCTCCAAGCTTCCTGTGCCTCCAAGCATCCTGTACCTCCAAGCATTCCGTGCCTCCAAGCACCTCGTGCCTCCAAGTACCTCCGTGCCTCCAAGCACCCCCGTGCCTCCAAGCACCTCCGTGCCTCCAATTACCTCGTGCCTCCAAGTACCTCCGTGCCTCCAAGCACCCTCGTGCCTCCGAGTGCCTCCCAGTACTCCCTGTACTTCCAGCACCTCAGTGCCTCCAACACCACAGTGTCTCCAACACCACAGTGCCTTCAATATCTCAGTACCTCAGCCTTCAGTATTTCTACAAGTCTTGTCTTTCAGGAGACCTTCAAGAATTCCTCTGTGCTTCCTGCCTGCCGTCTTAATCCTGCATGAGGAAGACCTACATCCGGCCATCTCTACTGCGACCCAGTAGCGGGTCCTCTTCCCGGTCATCGGAAGAAGCCCAGAGTCCACAACACTCCCAAACCAGGTCAGTGATAGTATACTCAGGCACCAATGGACCCGGGGAATCGGAACACGGACTCAAGTGCCATCCAGAACCTGGCTTCTCGAGTACAAAGTCAGGAAGCGGCACAAGGCCAGGTGATGCAGTACCTCCAGCAGTTGTCCGGGCGTCTGGATCAGATTCAGGCGTCTCTAGCCTCAGTAATTCCGGCACCTGTTCCAGTAGTCGCACCAGTCGCCGTTGCCAGCAATGTTCAACCATCGGCCGGTATCACTCCACGCCTTCAGCTGCCTACTCCGTCCCGCTATAATGGGAATCCTAAAAATTGTCGTGGTTTCTTGAACCAATGCGAGGTACATTTCGAGCTACTTGCACACAACTTTCCTACAGACCGGTCCAAGGTAGCATATATTATTTCTCTGTTGGAAGGTTCTGCTTTGGATTGGGTGTCTCCATTATGGGAACGATCTGATCCCATGGTTTCCAACTATACCAACTTCATCTCGTCCTTTCAAAGGATTTTCGACGAACCCGGCAGAATGACCACTGCTTCTTCCGACTTGCTCCGTGTTCGACAGGGCGCCCGTTCCGTGGGTCAGTACGTGGTTCATTTCCAGACCATTGCTTCCGAACTACGCTGGAATAATGACGCCTTCTGGAACGGTCTTTCCGACCGGCTGAAAGATGAGCTGGTTACCAGAGATCTGCCGGATCCATTAGAAGATCTGATTTCCCTTTGCGTCAAGGTGGATCTTCGGATGCAGGAGCGTGGAAGAGAACGTAGCCGTCCGGATCGTTCCAGGTTCCGGAATCCTACTCCTAGACCGGTGGCCTCACCTAGCTCAGATGAGCCCATGCAAATTAACCGATCCCGACTGTCTCCGGAAGAACGACAGCCTTTACTGTGGAGCCGCGGGAAACGGGCAGGCCTAGCTTGTTCCGGAGGAGTCAAGCTGGGGGTTACGACAAAAGCTTCTCCAACTTCGGACTGTTTGCTTCCAGTAACTCTAGTCTCCGATTCAGTCTCCAAGTCTTGTGAAGCCCTATTGGATTCCGGAGCTGCAGGGAACTTCATTTCTTCCTTCTGTGCCCAAAGCTTGGGTTTAAAGTTACGGCCTATCGAGCGGCCAATTTCACTGACGGCTATCAACGGGACTAGAATTTCCAAAGGTCTTATAATGTGGCGCACGGGGCCAGTTAAGCTGCAGGTCGGGGCTCTACATCAGGAAGATTTGGAACTCTTGGTAATCCCAGAAATGCCCCATGATCTGGTTCTTGGAATGCCTTGGCTAAAAAGTCATAATCCCCACATCGACTGGAAGTCGTCACAAATTCTGTCCTGGAGTTCCTTTTGTCACACTAATTGTCTTACTCCTGTTTGTCCGCTCCGTGTCACCTCCAAAACGGATGAAGAGCACATTCCGGAGGCATATCAAGGGTACAAGGACGTATTTTCGGAACAAGCTGCTGACCTGTTACCACCTCACAGGCCTTGGGACTGCCCTATTGACCTTGTCCCAGGGAAGATGCCACCCCGTGGTCGCACATATCCTCTGTCTCTTCCCGAGACTCAAGCCATGTCGGAGTATATTAAGTCCAATATGCTCAAGGGATTTATTCGCCCCTCTTCCTCCCCTGCTGGTGCAGGCTTCTTTTTCGTGAAGAAAAAGGACGGGAGGTTGAGACCATGCATCGACTACCGCGGCTTAAACGACATTACTATTAAGAATAAATACCCCTTGCCACTAATCACAGAATTATTTGATAGGGTTCGTGGTGCCCGCATTTTTTCCAAACTCGACTTGAGGGGAGCTTATAATCTTATACGCATCCGAGAGGGGGATGAATGGAAGACTGCCTTTAATACCCGAGATGGGCATTACGAATACTTGGTGATGCCGTTTGGTCTTAGTAATGCTCCCGCGGTTTTCCAGGGATTCGTCAATGAAATCTTTCGTGACATGCTGTATCAGAGTGTTGTGGTATATTTGGACGACATACTGATCTTTTCCAAGAATTTTGTCGAACACAGGACTCAAGTCAAAGAGGTGCTCCACCGTTTACGAGAGAATCATCTCTATGCCAAACTTTCCAAATGTACCTTTGAAGTAACATCTATTCCGTTCCTCGGTTATATCATCTCGGGGACGGAGCTTCGCATGGATCCGGAAAAGCTGTCTGCCATTCGTGACTGGACTCAGCCTCTTTCTTTGAAAGCAATACAAAGGTTCCTGGGCTTTGCGAACTACTACAGGAAATTCATTAAGGGTTTCTCCACCATTGTTGCGCCCATTACCGCCCTGACGAGGAAGGGTTCTAATCCAAGTTTGTGGCCTCCGGAAGCCATTGTAGCTTTTTCTCACTTAAAGTTAGCTTTCATGACGGCTCCAGTTCTCCAACAACCAAATTTCGATGAACCCTTCTTCTTAGAAGTTGATGCATCTTCAGTCGGGGTTGGGGCTGTTCTCTCCCAGTACACCTCTGATAAGAAATTACATCCGTGTGGCTTCCATTCTCGTAAATTCTCTCCGGCCGAACGAAATTACACTATTGGAGACCAGGAACTCTTGGCTATCAAATCTGCCTTGGAAGAGTGGAGATATCTTCTGGAAGGGGCTAAACATGTGTTTACCATCTACACGGATCACAAGAATTTGCTGTACATCAAATCCGCACAATGCTTGAATCCTCGCCAGGCGAGATGGGCACTTTTCTTTTCCCGATTCTCGTTCATTATCAAGTACCGGGCCGGGACTCTCAATATTAAAGCAGATGCGCTTTCCCGTTCACAAGTTTCCACAGACGAGGATGAACCTCCTGAGCGGGGTTTAATTCTGAATCCAGTTTCTGTCTCTGCTGCTTTAACTACTCCAGCTCCTCCTCCTGGAAGAATGTCCGTACCAGCTAGATTCCGGCCAGGAATACTACTGTGGGTCCATAACTCCAAGTTTTCGGTCATCCCGGTGCCCAGAAGATGTACAAGTTTCTGCAAAGGTCTTACTGGTGGAACACCATGAGGAAGGATGTACAAGATTGCGTTAATTCTTGTCCCCAATGTACACAACATAAATCTCCTCGTCTGCCTCCTGCAGGGTTACTTCGTCCTCTGCCTATCCCTGTGAGACCCTGGACTCACATTTCCATGGACTTCATCACTGACTTGCCCTGTTCCAAGGGTTGCAACACCGTTTGGGTTATCGTTGACCGTTTTTTCGAAGATGGCACACTTTGTGCCTTTGACTGGTCTCCCGACAGCACCGAAACTGGCTCTACTGTTTATCCGAGAACATTTTCGTTTGCATGGGTTGCCACAAGAGATTGTTTCTGACCGTGGAGTACAGTTCACCGCCAGGTTTTGGAAAGCCCTCTGTTCAACCCTACAAATTAAACTTACGTTTTCGTCCGCTTATCATCCCCAAACAAATGGTCAAACGGAACGAGTCAATCAAGATCTAGAGACTTTTCTTCGTTTGTATCTCTCTCCTTCACAGGACAACTGGGTGGAGTTGTTGCCTTGGGCGGAGTTTGCCCATAACCATTTGTTTCATTCTTCCACTGGGGAATCACCATTCTTCGTCAACTACGGGTTCCATCCCCGTGTTCCAGAATTTCCAAGCCTTCCGATAGTAGAGGTTCCTGCTGTAGCGTCCACTCTACAACACTTTGGACAAATTTGGAGAAAGGTTCATGCTAATCTTAAGAAGGTTTCTGTCCGGTACAAGTTCTTCGCAGATAAGAAACGGCGAGCCGCACCTCAATATAAAGTTGGGGACAGGGTATGGCTGTCCACACGTAATCTCCGGTTGAAGGTGCCCACCATGAAATTCGCTCCAAGGTTCATCGGTCCTTACCCGGTGCTACAAGTCTTAAATCCTGTGGTCTGTAAACTGGGTTTGCCTGCCCATCTTCGAATACCTAACGCCTTTCATGTTTCTCTACTCCGTCCCCTCATTCTGAATCGGTTCCACTCAGCATTCCCTAGGCCAACGTCTGTAGTGGCAGAAGCTGGAGCGGAGTTTGAAATCAAAGCTATTCTTGACTCTCGTTATCTTCATAAAAAATTACAGTACTTGGTGGACTGGAAGGGTTATGGTCCTGAGGAGAGAAGTTGGATTGAGGCTACTGAAGTAACGGCTCCTCGTCTGGTTCGGATCTTCCACTCCAGACATCCGACTAAGCCCGGGAAGTGTCCAGGGGCCACTCCTGGAGGAGGGGGTACTGTCACGCACCTTGGGCAGCGGCGACCGCGCTTGTCCCTGCGGGTGGCCTGGTCTGCCCGGCGCCTCTCTTCTCCTGGCGGTCTCGGGCTTCGGCGGCGGGTCGGCGCGTCCCTCCGGCGGCTTCCCGGAAGCAAGGACGCCGCCATCATAAGCGAGGGCAAGGAGGCGGAGCAGGTCTGACGTCACCTGCCTGCTCCGCCAATCAGGCTAGGGCGGGGGATTTAAAACCAGACACCAGGCAGAGATCCGGTGCCTGAGTATCTTCGTTTCTCCTGCGGAAGCTGTGATTCCAGAGCTCCCTCGTCCCTGTGATCTCCTGTGCCTACAAGCATCCTGTGCCTACAAGCATCCTGTGCCTCCAAGCATCCTGTGCCTCCAAGCATCCCGTGCCTCCAAGCACCTCGTGCCTCCAAGTACCTCCGTGCCTCCAAGCACCTCCGTGCCTCCAAGCACCTCCGTGCCTCCAAGTACCTCCGTGCCTCCAAGCACCTCGTGCCTCCAAACACCTTGGTGTCTCCAAATACCTCCGTGCCTCCAAGCACTTCGTGCCTCCAAACACCTTGGTGCCTCCAAGCACCTCCGTGCCTCCAAGCACCTCGTGCCTCCAAGCACCTCGTGCCTCCAAGCACCTCCGTGCCTCCAATTACCTCGTGCCTCCAAGCACCTCCCTGCCTCCAAGCACCTCGTGCCTCCAAGCACCTCGTGCCTCCAAACACCTCGTGCCTTTAAACACCTCCGTGCCTCCAAGCACCTCGTGCCTCCAAGCACCTCGTGCCTCCAAGCACCCCCGTGCCTCCAAGCACCTCCGTGCCTCCAATTACCTCGTGCCTCCAAGTACCTCCGTGCCTCCAAGCACCCTCGTGCCTCCCAGTACTCCCTGTACTCCCAGCACCTCAGTGCCTCCAACACCACAGTGTCTCCAACACCACAGTGCCTTCAATATCTCAGTACCTCAGCCTTCAGTATTTCTACAAGTCTTGTCTTTCAGGAGACCTTCAAGAATTCCTCTGTGCTTCCTGCCTGCCGTCTTAATCCTGCATGAGGAAGACCTACATCCGGCCATCTCTACTGCGACCCAGTAGCGGTTCCTCTTCCCGGTCATCGGAAGAAGCCCCGAGTCCACAACACTCCCAAACCAGGTCAGTGATAGACTCATTACATGCCGCTGTGTGCTGCGGGCAACCGCTGCTCGCAGCACACAGCCGCCCGGACAGAGAGGAGAGGAGCAGCGGTACGGGGGAGAAGGAGGAGGAGGGAGGTTGAGGAGGGAGCCGCAGCAGCGCTTTGTTACTGGTGGAGGCGCTGCTGCTGCTGTCCCTCTGCTTCACTATAGGCTGTCTTCCGAGAACAGCCTATAGTGAAGCAGAGGGGCAGCAGCAGCAGTGCCTCCACCAATAACACAGCACTGCTGCGGCTCCTTCCTCCACCTCCCTCCTCCTCCTTCTCTCCTGCCCGGGAATCGTCAGAAGCTGCACCGAGGAGCCTGAGCCAGCAGAGAGGGTAAGTATAATTCTTTCTTTCTTTCTTTCTTTCTTTCTTTCTTTCTTTCTTTCTTTCTTTCTTTCTTTCTTTCTTTCTTTCTTTCCGTCTTTCTTGGGACTGTCTGCCGCAATGTGTAAAAAGGGGGAATCTGCCTGCCGCAATGTGTAAAAATGGGGAATCTGCCTGCCGCAATGTGTAAAAAGGGTGAATCTGCCTGCCGCAATGTGTAAAAAAGGGGAATCGGAATCTGCCTGCCGCAATGTGTAAAAAGGGGGACGCTGCCTGCCGCAATGTGTAAAAAGGGGGACGCTGTCTGCCGCAATGTGTAAAAAGGGGGACGCTGTCTGCCGCAATGTGTAAAAAGGGGGAATCTGCCTGCCGCAATGTGTAAAAAGGGGGAATCTGCCTGCCACAATGTGTAAAAATGGGGAATCTGCTTGCCGCAATGTGTAAAAAGGGGGAATCTGCCTGCCGCAATGTGTAAAAAGGGGGAATCGGAATCTGCCTGCCGCAATGTGTAAAAAGGGGGAATCTGCCTGATGTAATGTGTAAAAAGGGGGAATCTGTCTGCCGTAATGTGTAAAAAGGGGGAATCTGCCTGACGTGATGTGTAAAAAGGGGGAATCTGCCTGCCGCAATGTGTAAAAATGGGGAATCTGCCTGCCGTAATGTGTAAAAAGGGGGACGCTGTCTGCCGTAATGTGTAACAAGGGCACGCTGTCTGCCGTAATGTGTAAAAAGGGGACGCTGTCTGCCGTAATGTGTAAAAAGGGGACGCTGTCTGCCGTTATGTGTAAAAAGGGCACGCTGTCTGCCGTTATGTGTAAAAAGTGTACGCTGTCTGCCGCTATGTTTAACAAGGGCACGCCGTCTGCCGTTATGTGTAAAAGGTGTACGCTGTCTGCCGCTATGTGTAAAAAGGGCACGCTGTCTGCCGTTATGTGTAAAAAGGGGACGCTGTCTGCCGTTATGTGTAAAAAGTGCACGCTGTCTGCCGTTATGTGTAAAAAGGGCACGCTGTCTGCCGTTATGTGTAAAAAGGGGGACGCTGTCTGTCGTAATGTGTAAAAAGGGGACGCTGTCTGCCGTAATGTGTAAAAAGAGGAATCTGTCCGCCGTAAGGTGTAAAAGGGTCTCTACCTGGTGTAGTGGTGCTACTGTGCAGCGTAATTTGAATAATGGAGACTACTGTGCACCGTTTTATGAATTGGTATTATTTTTGGCCACACCCCTTCCCCACGAAGCCACGCCACTATGTATTTTTGCGCGCGCCTACGACGCGCACTGCCCCTGTTTTGCATGCAGGGGTGGGGCTCCGATGCCGTTTCTTGCACACAGTGCTAAAATGTCTAGTTATGGCACTGTTGCCAGGTATCCATTTCTCTGGCCCTGAGCAGGTCCCCCTCACCAGATCCTCTCCAGGGGTGAGGGGGTGGACTTGGATGGGATGGGGGGGGGGGGGGGGCAAAGCATTTTGTTGCACCTGGGCCCACCGCTCGCTAGTTCCGCCACTGATGGGGAATGTAGCTGTGGGCGGCAGTGGAGAGATCGCAGCATGTATTAGTTATACCTACTGTAATCCCTCCTTTATACCTTGCAGAGATATATATTGTATTTGTGCTAGTCCCCGAAAACACATAGCAGCAAATACTGTTTGATAAATGGGCTCGTATGCCCTTAGTTTCCCTTATCAGATATGGGGCAGCTGTGTACAGCTTGTCAGACCTGTCTCCCATTGCTCCCCTATTACCCCCAATTGGGACAATCCTACCATTCCTCCAGGGAAATCTCCAACCTGCGTTATTCTCTGGATTAATAAAGGTGTCAGGCAGCTGATGAATGTGTTGGAGAATGGCTTTTGTGTATTATTAAGTGACCTTCAACATAAATTCACATTTCCAGAGGCTAATCCCTTTATGTATCTCCAGCTGAAACATTTTATCACCTCCTTAACGAGACCAGCAACCACTAACAACTTCCATTTCAGTCATTGTGCCGTGGCAGCCTCATCTCTTCTTCAGGAACACCGGGGCGGCTTAGTGCCGCTAATGGGAGGACCCTAAAATGTTCTCTTTTACAATAAAAAAATCTGTTTTATGGCTGATATGAGGTATACAGTATATTGATAAACACAGTATGCCCTCTATTGCCCCCTGGCAAATATCTGTTCCTCCCTATGCCCTCTATTGCCCCCTGGCAAATATCTGTTTTCCCCCTCTGTTTTCTCTCCCTCTGGGTGAGATGTATCAAGCCTTGGAGAGTGAGAAAGGTACCAACCAATCAGCTTCTGTCATTTTCCCAAAACAGCCTGTAACATGACAGGAGTTGATCGGTTAGTACTTTATCTCTCTCCAATGGGTCTATTCATGAAGCAGTGAAAAGTGTGGAGAAGTGAGAGGGTGGAGAAGTTGCCCATGGCGACCAATCAGCTTTGATGTAACATTTATAATTTGCATATTATAAAATCATACAGAGCAGCTGATTGGTTGCCGGGAGCAACTTCTCCACTGATTCACTTCTCCACACTTTTCACTGCTTCATGAATAGACCCCTTGGAGAGAGATAAAGTACTAACCAATCAACTCCTAACTGTCATGTTACAGGCTGTTTTGGGAAAATGACAGAAGCTGATTGGTTGGTACCTTTCTCACTCTCCAAGGCTTGATACATCTCACCCTGGGCCGGATGTATCATTGTACATCGCCGCCCACTGCAGTGATGCTAATCGCATATATACTAATATATGCAATTAACATTGCAATGTGGTGACGGAGGCCCCCGCGATACCTGTGAGGTGGTGTGCCGGGGGTCTCCGTCACCTCCCTGGCTGTCCCCGGTGCCTCTTCCTCCTCTCTGCAGCCGGAAGGATCTCCAGCTGTGTTGCTAGGGGTAGCAGGAGTTTAGCTTCTGGGACCAGGGCTGCCTGGAAGAAGGTGTGCTGGGGGGGGAGGTGGGGGGGGGGGCGGTGTCTGCGGTGGGATGCGGCGGCCGGCAATAAGAAGCCCGTAGGCTTCTATAAGGTATCGCCAACCAAAGATACCCTCAGGGGCAAAAGCGCGGTGGCCGGGGGCAAATACATATAAAAATGCGATAAAACCCCCAAAATGGGGGTTTTATCGCATTTTCCTTTTAGTACATCTCACCCCCTCTGTTCTGTCTCCTCCCTGCTGGTCTCAGTTTCTCCCCTCTGTGCTCCTTTATCAGCCCTCTGCTCCTTCTCTCTCTCTTTCTCTCTCTCCCTCTCTCTCTCCCTCTCTCTCTCTCTCCCTCTCCCTCTCTCTCTCTCTCTCTCCTTTTAACTCTCTCCAGTTAGCTCAGACTCCCCCCCCCCCCCCCCCCCCCATCTTCCTCTCTGCATCTCTAGAAACTGGCGTCTCCTTCTCTTGGCAGCGCCAGCTCCTCAGTGACTTGCTGTAATTGCTCTGCAGATTTTTAGTCATTGGTGGAATCAATATGAGCTGCGGGTGCCTCGTTAGTGATCATCAGTTATTATTAAGAGTACCCCACTTAGACAGGAAGTTATTCGGGTACAGTGGGTGCTGCAGTGATAGCGCTGTATGTACGTGCACCAGGAGGTGTCTATTACACGCAGATGACTCCTGCTGCACTAGTGATCTGAGCTACGTCATGGGATGCAGCATTGGATCAAACCAGCCACCATCGGGCGGCTTACGGCACACATGGTGCCGCGCAAGCCGCCCGTAGCAGAGGCCAGGAAATCGCCATCCCACAACGGAGATCCCTGGCCTCTTACCAGCCCTAAAACGGCGACACGTCTCCATTTTCACAACAGGAGGCCACTACTACCCACTCCCCACCCCCGAAACGGCATCAGACTGTCAATCAAAGACAGTCTGATGCCGGCCTGCATCCTATCCCGCGTAACAGGTCCTGCGCATGCCCAAAGTACCGATAATCAGTACTGTGCACCGATGGTTGCAGGAGCAGCTGCACCTGAATGACCCCTGTGGACGGCTGGCATGCAACTTCGGCGGCATTCTGGCGGCAGGGATCCCAGCGTCGGTATGCCAACCGCCGAGATCCCGGCCGCCGCTAACCCGTACCCAACGTGTCTGCAAACGTTGTCACATGACAAGAATAACAGCAGCCGTGGAATGGAATAGGTCGTTTTAGATGAAAGCGGAGATGATGGAAGATACAGAGAAATAAAACTTTCCGAAAGTCTATTGGATTTCTACACAGAAAACACTTCCCAGCTCGGGGATCTAATTTATACTGATTTTACATCATTTGCAGCTAAATAAAAGCCTTCCTCTCAGGCCTCTGACGATCAGCGCCCTGTTACCATGTACTGCTTTATAAGCCATTATGTTTTTCCTATTGTTATAGGAGTTTTATAGTTATTTTTAATCATTTTTATTCTTAAACATTAGTTCTGTCTCCGCCTGGAGAATCCCTTCAGTCAGATGAATGCCGCAGGGACCGGCTTATGGCTATCGCGCAGAGCTGCTGTAAACAGTGATTCTGTGATAAAGCCGATAAGGCTGATTCGATCTTGGCCAATTAGTTAAGACGAAAGAGGGCGCTCGCCCTGACTGGTGACATGACGAAGAAGAAGGACGATTCCACCACTTACAGTCCTACGGAAATCGTTAAAAGAAAATGTCAAATTATTTTAAACCCCTGTATAACTTTCCCAGGTTTCCAAGTATCTGTGTCGTCGGAAGGAGCGACTGATTCCTCGTTAACACCCAAACGTCTTCGATGACCGACGCTTCATTTTGAATGTGGATATTGCATTAGAGGAGACTCAATCGAAGCTTTGACGTTATTGTAAACTTCGCAGCCTGAAGGCTTAACAGCCCAGCATTACCGGACGTTTGCAGATGCGCTATCCCCGTTTCTTACAGACAACGGGGGCGTGTCCAGACCGCTGGGGTGGCAGGCCACTGTGGCTGCATGATGTGCACGCAGCCGCTGCGACACGGGACGCGGCCAGTAGCTCCTTGCCAGCACGCAGGAGCTGCGCAGGTAGGGAGCTACTCACCAGGTACGAAGGGGGTAATTCAAAGTTGATCGTAGATGTGCTAAATTTAGCACATCTATGATCAACTCTGAATTCCCCCCTAAATCCACTCATCCCGTCTGATACATCTTATACCAGCCAACAGGCAACCGATAACACCAGACATACCATCAACGCCATACATGTGCAAAACTGCCCCTCTCTGGCTTTGGCGCTAGATGGCATATGGACGTTTGATAGAATATGTTGGCCATTCATGGTTAGAGTGCTCAGGTTGAGTGAGTTTGATGAGAACCTTCTTGACAGGATCTCAGCACTATACCACTCCCCGAACACCTACCCCCATTCGGTAAGTACAACATATCACGTTCTGGGTGTATAGGATGCTGTCAGACTAGGATTTGCACACGCAGGCTGAGGCAGAGTCTGCCAAACACCACCGCAAGACAGGATGTGCTTCACTGCCAGCAGTCCAAATGTTGTGGCCTTCTAGCTGCCCCTGGAGGTAACGGTGTAAGAGTGTAACAGAAGCAGGGTCCAAAAACAGCAGGCTAAAATGTAGTCCATAAGTCTGAGGTCGGACTCACAGGCAAAGTAGCTTCACATCGCACAAATAACCCGGTACCGACACGGCATATTGCCGTGTCGAACCGGGTCAGTGTGCGATGTGAAAGCACACTGGCCGATTTAGCGGGTCGCCTGACCCGGTAAATCAACCCAGTAAAAAAGAAGGGTTTTACCCGGGTTGATTACCGGGTCAGGTGCGGTGTGAATGGGAGCCGTGTCGATGCGACACGGTTCCCATTCACAAGATAGGGAGAGGCGGCGCTTGAGATGAGCTCATCTCCCGACGCCGCCTCCACCCCCGCCCCTGCTGCTGCTGCGCGCTCCGTTGTTATGGCAACCGACCCGGTATATTGCCGGGTCGGAAAGCCAGCAGCGGAGTGCAAATGCCGGATCCCACCCGGTAAGTACACGTTTGTCTTACCGGGTAGGATCCGGCATTTGCAGTCTGAATGCAGCATAAGAGAAGCTGAGGTAGGGGGCACAGGCAGGCAGCAGAACGGTGAGGGAAGCCAAGGTCCGGGGCACAGGCAGGTAACAGAACAGTAAGACAAGCTGAGGCAGGAGCACAGGAACGTAGCAGAATGGTGAGGCAAGCTGAGGCAGGGGCACAGGCATGCAGCAGAACGGTGAGGTAAGCCAAGGTCAGGAGCATAGGCAGGCAGCAGAACAGTGAGGCAAGCCATGGTCAGGGGCACAGGCAGGTAGCAGAACAGTGAGACAAGCCATGGTCAGGGGCACAGGCAGGTAGCAGAACAGTGAGACAAGCCATGGTCAGGGGCACAGGCAGGTAGCAGAACAGTGAGGCAAGCCATGGTTAGGGGCACAGGCAGGTAGCAGAACAGTGAGACAAGCCATGGTCAGGGGCACAGGCAGGTAGCAAAACAGTGAGACAAGCCGAGGTCAGGGGCACAGGCTGGCAGCAGAACAGTGAGACAAGCCGAGGTCAGGGGTACAGGCAGGTAGCAGAACAGTGAGGCAAGCCAAGGTCAGGGGCACAAGCAGGTAGCAGAACAGTGAGGCAAGCCGAGGACAGGGGCACAGGCACGTAGCAGAACAGTGAGACAAGCCAAGGTCAGTGGCACAGGCAGGTAGCAGAACAGTGAGACAAGCCGTGGTCAGAGGCACAGGCAGACAGTAGAACGGCGAGACAAGCTGAGGTCAGGGGCACAGGCAGGTAGCAGAATGGTGAGGCAAGCCGAGGTCAGGGGTACAGGCAGGTAGCAGAACAGTGAGACAAGCCGAGGTCAGGAGCACAGGCACATAGCAGAACGGTGAGGCAAGCCGAGGTCAGGAGCATAGGCAGGAAGCAGAACGGTGAGACAAGCCGAGGTCAGGGGCACAGGCAGGCAGTAGAGCGGCGAGACAAGCTGAGGTCAGGGGCACAGGCAGGCAGCAGAACGGTGAGACAAGCCGAGGTCAGGGGCACAGGCAGGCAGTAGAACGGCGAGACAAGCTGAGGTCAGGGGCACAGGCAGGTAGCAGAACGGTGAGACAGGCCGAGGTCAGGGGCACAGGCAGGTAGCAGAACGGTGAGGCAAGTTGAGGTCAGGGGCACAGGCAGGTAGCAGAATGGTGAGGCAAGTTGGGGCCAGGGGCACAGGCACGTAGCAGAACGGTGAGACAAGCCGAGGTCAGGGGCACAGGCAGGTAGCAGAACGGTGAGACAAGCCGAGATCAGGGGCACAGGCAGGTAGCAGAACGGTGAGACAAGCCGAGGTCAGGGGCACAGGCAGGTAGCAGAATGGTGAGACAAGCCGAGGTCAGGGGCGCAGGCAGGTAGCAGAACGATGAGGCAAGCCGAGGTCAGGGGCGCAGGCAGGTAGCAGAACGATGAGGCAAGTTGAGGTCAGGGGTATAGGCAGGCAGCAGAATAGTTTGACAAGCCGAGGTCAGGACCACGAGAAATTTGTCTTTAGGGGAAAATCGCCTGTAGGACATTCCCTTGCCTGCAGCAGATCCAGAGAGAGAAACTGGGAGAAACTGAAACTAATAGTTGCCACACAGGATACAAAATACCCCTGCTCCCCCTCCCCAAAAAAAGCAAAGTTTTAGGGGGAGATTTACAAAAAAATTATTTTGCCATAAAGCGGGTTTTTTTCATTCAAAAGGATTTTCTATGAATCGGTTTGCAGGGTGATTCTCAGGCTATTAGTGATGTGGAGCAGTGTTCAAGTACCGACCGGAGGGATAGAGGAATTTGCAAGAACAACCCCAGAACCATCGCCAGACAGGTTTGGAAGGTTTTGCCATCTTATAACTGCGGAGGTGATTACCTGTACCTGTTTGTTGGGAGGAATAGCCAGCCAAGCTTTGGTGGAATAAACGACGTGCACGTCCACAGTGAATACGGAATCTAGGGCCTGATGCAAAGAGGGACACTATGCCAACATGTACGCAGCTGACTGATGTTTTGTTGCACGGTGTATATTGTCCTGATTGTGCTCAGACATGCTGCAAAGAATTGGACACATGGGGCAGGATGTACTAAAGGAAAAATTTGTTAAAACTCCGTTTTCGGGGGTTTTACCGCATTTTCAAATGTACTATCACCCGACCGCCGCGTTTTCGCTGATGAGGGTATCACCATCTCTGGATGGTGATACCCTATAGAATCCTATGGGCTTGTTTTGGCCAGTCGCCGCAACCCGCCACAGACTCCGACCCCCGCCGCAGACGCCTCCCCCCGGCGCACCTCCGGCTGCGTTGCTAGGGGGAGGAGGAGATTACCTTCTGGGGAGGGAGGGAGGGGGGAGGAGGAGGCACCGGGGACAGCCTGCTGCCTGCTTCCCGGCAGAGGAGCAGGGTGGAGATCCCGGGGAGGTGACGGAGACCCCCAGCACACCACCTTAGTACATATGCGATCAACATCGCTGCGATGCGTGGCGAGGGACGGCGATGTATCTTAATACATCCCGCCCATTGACTGAGAACTTTAGTGGGTGTTCTTAGGAGATAACAGGAGGGTGGCAAAACCAACATTGGCGTGTCGCTGATAGCGCCTTCATTCAAATATGCGTGGCCGCTCTCACAGCGGACCATGCACAAACTGCACCTGTCATAGGCCCTCATTCCGAGTTGATCGCTAGCTGCCGTTGTTTGCAGCGCAGCGATCAGGCTAAAAATCGGCATTTCTGTGCATGCATATGGGGCGCACTGCGCATGCGCAACGTACTTTCACAACGGCCGATGCAGGTTCACACAAGGTCTAGCAACGCTTTTCAGTCGCACTGCTGGCCGCAGAGTGATTGACAGGAACTGGGTGTTTCTGGGAGGTAACTGACCGTTTTCAGGGAGTGTGTATAAAAATGCAGGCATGTCAGATACAAACGCGGGCGTACCTGGAAAAACGCAGGCATGGCTGGCCGAAGGCAGGGTGTGTTTGTGATGTAAAAACAGAAACTAAATACTCTGAAGTGATCGCAAGCTAGGAGTAAGTCTCGAGCTACTCAGAAACTGCACAATCTTTTTTTGTAGCCGCACTGCGATCCTTTCGGTCGCACTTCTGCTAAGCTAAGATACACTCCCAGAGGGCGGAGGCTTAGCGTTTGCACGGCTGCTAAAAGCAGCTAGCGAGCGAGCAACTCGGAATGAGGGCCATAGCACGGTTGGGTCTGTGTCCGCCACTGAAGCAGACCCCAGTCTCGTGCTGGGTTTGCTGGTAAGGAGATATCAGTGCTAATGTAATAAGACAGTGACCTTACTGGCCACACTCCCCCGGCTGCATTGAGCGGCTCTGCGCTGCAGACGGTATGAAAAGTTGCTCCCTCCCTCCTCCAAAGAAACAATTGCATTTAAAATTTCACAAATGACATTTTTCCTATTGCCGTGACATTGATCCTCAGCGACTGTAACCCAATTATCAAGCAGCAGAGATTTCTTCCTATCTATCTTGCATGATCCGGTGTCAGAAGCAAAAGTTAATTTCCAGAGTAATTGATTTATGCATTCTGCCTCATAGAATGTACACATTATAAATATTCAGGCTTCTCATTATTTAATAATGAGCCCAGAAATAACTAGTCTTCCTTACGTCAACATTCATTGCAGGCATACACTTGGATACTGTTATGCGGGCGCACTGCACGCACAAACGTTAAGCAAATTAAGGACTTTTAGCCGCCATTGGTGCCTATCCGCCAGGAAAGGAATACAACAAGAGATCATTTCATTATACAAAGTCATCAGTTTTGCAGGACGGTTTCCGCTCTCTCTCAGGGAGGTACATGCAGGAGTCAGTCCATACCACAGAGACCGGGATGATGTTGTACACGGCACGTGGGCTTTATAAGGGGGTCATTGGGCCAAGGGCACGACTGTGATTTAAATTCCGAGCTTGCTGGAAAATACTTAACCTCTTAGTTTCCGCAAAGACTTCAATTTAAAAAAAAAAAACATTTATATCAATGGGTAAGAACATTGCTGATACCAATTGCACTGGAAATGTGTCCTGAGTGAAAGTGTTCTATGGGCCTAATTCAGCATGGATCGTTAGTCTGAGGCGCCACCCCAACAGGAAGAAAAAATTCCCCGTGCAAAACTGCGAATGCATGGTAGATCGCTATCCACTCGCAGATGCATACGCAATTCCCTGAACATCGAAGAACTTTTGCCGTCTGCGCAAATGCGAGTAGGTCTGAGGCTGCTATTAATCTCTGACTGAGACGGCCTGGAAGTGGTCTGAGCTGACGTCAGAGCCCTCCATAAAAACGTCTGGGCACGCCTGCGTTTTTTCTGACACACCCAGAAAACGGCAGGTTTCCGCCCAGAAACGCCGACTTCCTGTCAGTCAAACAGCGGCTACATTGCGATTACAATCTGTAGGCAATTGTCGCTATTATCCCTCATGTGCAGTCATTCGATAATCGCTCAATTTGCGAATTCTCTGAATAGCGATGCATGCTGAATTTTGGCTAATTTTGGCTCTTCGACGCATAACTAGACCCTCAACTCATCTGTAGATGATTAAAGAAATCCGCAAAACATGACATGTTGGAGAAGTGTGACATTCCATTAGAACGGATCATTGGTCAGCTGGTACCTCCATCGGGCTTTCTTTGACCCCACTGGGCTATGCTTCCCCGGAGTGGTCCCAACACAGTGGTCCCTAAGATTACTGCTCATTATTGCAAAGGAGAAAAAAGGGCAAGAAGCAGTGGCGTAAGTTCGCCCCAGTCGCCCGGAGGCAAAATAAATATTAGTGCCCCCCCCATATATAGATAAATGTATGTATGTATGTACTGTATATATTTTGTGTGTGTGTGTGTGTGTAGTATTCTGAAAAAGAAGACATATCTCCTATATAATAGCCCAGATCTGTGACTTTGTGCTTCATTTGCTAATGCTGGGCGGAGTCAAAACACTGGGCGGAGTTAGTCAAATGAGTCACAGATCTGGGCAAATCTATAGGAGACTTGGAGCACGAGCAGATGGTATGGGCATGGCACAAGCAGGGGTGCATACCTCCCAGCTTTCTTCAGGCAGGAAGTGGAGGGATACACGTACAGCAAAAAGGGGGCATGGCCAACGGGAAAGGGGGCGTGGCTTCGCGGGTGTACCCGCGATCGCGAGCCACGCCCCTGTTTTCGTCAGTGAGGGGGCATGCCCAGCGCTCTGTGAGCTGCTGGCATGCCCCCAGCGGCGGATTATGAGTCCGGGGGGGCCAAGGCACTTGAGACAGGAACTCTATCTCATTGCTGTGCCTGCTGTGGGTTTGGGGGCGTGGCCTAATTGTGCCCTCGTGGCCACGCCCCTTATGTAAATTCTGTATTTTATTTTATTTTTTATGGGATTTTGGCTAGGGGTAAATCCAGAGGGGGTGGTTGCTCCCCCCTACACACCCGCACAGGCAGAAGAAAGCAGGGAGGCTGCTGCCTCCCTGCTACACCACAGACCTGCCAATATGCAGCAGCGTGTGCTGACTGTAGCACAATGCTGCTGCTGTTACTGGCAGGACGGGGGAGCTTCAGAGCTGGGACAGCTACTTCAGCCGGGGGGCCCCCTAAAACTGTGAGGCCCGGGGTACGTACCCCCTGGGCCCACCCTTAATCCGTACCCCCTGATGCCCCCTCTCCCTCTTTCTCCACTAAATAGACGCTGTGTGCATGCTAAGCAGAACAGCGAGTACAGGAGCTTCCCAACTGCCCCCCCCCCACCGCGGGACACTGCGCCCGCGGGTGGGACAGCGGGACAGACCCGAAAAAATGGGACTGTTCCGCGAAAATCGGGACTGTTGGGAGGTATGGGGGTGTGTGAGGGGGTACGCCATACAGACAGACGGGTGCTTGACCCCCCACATCGGCATACTCAGCAGGGTCTCTCTGGCGCGGAGGAGCGTCACTTTCTGGCTCATTCCACGCTTCTTAGCTGCAGTTTTGTGGGGCACCTGCCGCTGTGCAGGTTCCGTACTGCCTCTGTTATCTCCAGCCCCGGCAACCCCACCGCTAGCTGCAGCGCTGCCACCCGCAGTGAGGTGCGCCCAGCTCCTTCACACACTTTAGCCGGCGGGCAGCGCTGCAGAAGTCCGCGCTGCTTGCAGGCTCCGACCCCCTCCTCCCTCCAGCCGCAGCGTCTCCTGGTGGCTAACCAGTCACTCCCAGTCTCCCCTTATCACAGTGCCCGGCAGCCGCGAGGTCCACGCCGCGTGCATGCTATGACCCCCTCCTCCCTCCAGCCGCAGCGTCTCCTGGGGGCTAACCAGTCACTCCCAGTCTCCCCTTACCACAGTGCCCGGCAGCCGCGCGAGGTCCGCGGTGTGTGACTGAGGAGTGGGGGGAGGGATGCGGGCAGGCAGAGGAAGCAGGACTCCAGCCTGAGAGAGTCAGCCATGCCAGGTCTCCACCAGCAGCAGATCCCAACAGGTTGGAGTGGAACAGCAGCAGCCAGCAGCAGTGACTCCGGTAAGACGCATCTGTCTGTCACCACTGATTTGTCCCTAATACCAATCTCTCCCGTGCCCTGTGTTCTGTCATGTCCCTGTCACCCCTGGCCTTGCCCTGTCACCCTTATCCTGGCCCTGTCACCCTTATCCTGGCCCTGTCACCCCTATCCTGGCCCTGTCACCCCTATCCTGGTCCTGCCGCCACTACCATGGCCCTGTCACCCCTATCCTGTCCCTGTCATTTCTGTCCTGGCCCCGTCACCCCTGTTCTGACCCTGTCACCCCTGTCCTGGCCCTGTTACTGCATACCTTCCAACTACCTTTTTGGCAGGCACAGTACCTGCAGCGCCTCCACACCTCCGCACCACACCTCCGCACCTTCCCCTCCACCACATGCGACACTCCACCCCTCCCCCACACGCTGTGCCTCCAGAGCCCCTACACCACCAGCGGCTCCCACTCCCCCACCACCCACAGCACCTCCAGAACCCCTCCAACATCCATCCCCCATATATGTCTCCCCCCACACCTGCCCCCCTCCACCCACAGCATCTGCAGACACCCTCCTCCATTTGCGGTCCCCCCCTCACCCACCCACGGCACCTCCGCACCTGCCCCTCCACCACCTGCAGCGCCTCCGGACCCCCTTCCCCGTCCGCCGCACCACCCGCACCTGCCTCTCACCCACCGCGGTGCCTCCGGACCCCCTACCCCACCCCCGCCCCTTCCCATCCCACAGCACCTCCGGAACCCTTTACCCATCCGCAACATCCCTGCACTTGCCCCTCCCCCGTGACACCCCTTCCCTCCCCCACCTGCAGTGCCTCCGGACCCCTCCCCCATCTACAGCCCCCACTCTTCTGTCTCTACCCCACCCGCAGCACCTCCCAACCCTTCCCCATCCGGCCCCCCCGCATCTGTCCCCCCTCCACCTGCAGCATCTACAGACACCCTCCCCCATCCGCAGTCCCCCCCGCACCCGCTACATTCTGTACATTGTGGCCTGCAGGTGCTGTTCACGCCATCGCAAGGGGCTGCGCCTCCTTAACCATCGCACGCCCTTTCATTGTGCAATATTTACCCACTAACAAAGGAATGCAGGTAATACTCCATATAATACAAATATTGAACCCCATATAGGCATGCAAGGGTTAAAGGGGCGTAGCCCCTTGCGACGGTGTGAAGAGCGCCCGTAGGGCGCGATGAAGCACCTAGTATATTATATTTAGATTTCATTGTCATTTATTTTAAATGACACATTTCTTAGCAGTCATACAGACCACAGGAATAGAACCCATGACCTGTTACACAGAAGACAGACACCTTACTGATCTAGCTTTCTGCTCCTGTGCAGAAAAGCTGCAGATTCTAATGATATGAACCTACTTAGAATTGTCAATTCCAAATCATTGCAACGAGGCAGATCTATGTAGTGTGCAGCTACACACTGCATAGATCTGCTCAGTCACTCACAAAGCTGATTATTTCTCTGACAATTATTTATAATATATATAATATACCCAGGATTAGAACCCACAACCTATTATACTGGAAGCATCATCCGGGGTCCATATGGTAGTACCCAGGGGTCTATTTACTAAGCCTTGGAGAGAGATAAAGTCCCAACCAAGCAAATCCTAACTGTCATTTTTCAAACACAGCCTGTAACGTGACAGTTAGGAGCTGATTGGCTGGTACTTTATCTCCGTCCACTTTATCCTTCTCCAGGCTTAGTAAATAAACCCCTTGATTACAGATATAGGGCCTGAGCCAGATGCTTGTGGAAAAGGGGACAGACCTCGTGAACATCCGCACTTGGAGGAACCCGGATCCTTTCGGATCCAAGTTCCTCCGTTGGTCAGGCCCTGTCGCCTTCCCGCCACCTGCCGCACCCCGACGCCAGCCGCCCGCCTTACACGTGTGCCAGACAATGCGCTCGCGCATGGGCGGGGGTGGCAATTGAGGACACACTGATCCGTCCATTGATGGATCACTCTTTTCGTGACATGGGCGTTACTGGTGATCACGTCGATGCAGGAAAATGTTCCGTCTCGTGGACACGTCAGATAATTTCACAGCATGCGGACGGCAGAGCCGGATTAAGGGGGGGGTCCCGGGGATACGTACCCCGGGCCCCCCTTTCCAAAAGGGCCCCCTGCCACACCACAGATCGGATCTTTCTTCAATCCGATCTGCGGTGCAGCGCTCACGAGCCCCGGCTCCCCGCTGCCCTGTCCCTCCTCCTCCTTCAGTACAGCGTGCGGCCAGTGACTACTTATCTCCTCCCTCTCTCTCCCCCCGAGCGCCCCTGCTCGGGGGGCAGGGCTTCGTGGAATGACGCGTTTGCGTCGTGACGTCACGACGCAAACGCGTCATTCCGCGAAGCCCCGCCCCCCGAGCAGGAGCGCTCGGGGGGAGAGAGAGGGAGGAGAGGAGATAAGCATCGAAGGAGGAGGCGGCCGGCGCGAGGGACGTGAGTCAGCGGGACCCGAAGAGCGGGAAGATGTAAGTATTTTTTTTTCTCTCTTTCTCTTCCTCCCTTCCTCCCCCCCACTTGACACCTGCCTGCCGCACTATGTAAAATGGGGATACCTTCCGCACTGTGTAAAATGGGGATACCTGCCGCACTGTGTAAAATGGGGATACCTGCTGCACTGTGTAAAATGGGGGCATCTGCCGCACTGTGTAAAATGGGGATACCTTCCGCACTGTGTAAAATGGGGATACCTGCCGCACTGCGTAAAATGGGGATACCTGCCGCACTGTGTAAAATGGGGACACCTGCCTGCGTACTGTGTAAAATGGGGACACCTGCCTGCGTACTGTGTAAAATGGGGACACCTGCCTCACTGTGTAAAATGGGGACACCTGCCGCACTGTGTAAAATGGGGACACCTGCCGCACTGTGTAAAATGGGGACACCTGCCGCACTGTGTAAAATGGGGACACCTGCCGCACTGTGTAAAATGGGGACACCTGCCTGCGTACTGTGTAAAATGGGGACACCTGCCGCACTGTGTAAAATGGGGACACCTGCCGCACTGTGTAAAATGGGGACACCTGCCGCACTGTGTAAAATGGGGACACCTGCCGCACTGTGTAAAATGGGGACACCTGCCTGCGTACTGTGTAAAATGGGGACACCTGCCTGCGTACTGTGTAAAATGGGGATATCTGCCTGCGTACTGTGTAAAATGGGGATATCTGCCTGCGTACTGTGTAAAATGGGGATATCTGCCTGCGTACTGTGTAAAATGGGAACACCTGCCTGCGTACTGTGTAACATGGGGACACTTGCCTGGTGTAATGTGTAAAAAGGGGACTTTTTTATTTTTATTTTTCCCCCCTGTGGTAGGTGTGATGATATCAGACGAGGCCACGCCCACTTTAATGAGACCACGCCCATTTTAATCAGGCCACACACCCTTGTCGGGAGCGCGCGCGCATGCTTTTTCTTTTTCTGGCTATATGGGGGGGGGGGGGGGGGGGGCACGCAATTTTTTTTTATAGCAAGGGGGGGGGGGGCGCATTTTGAAATCTCGCACTGGGAGCCAAATTGTCTAGAAACGGCCCTGCGTGCGGCGCACTAATGACGGAGCCGCAGGCTTGCTGTGCCGGACAGCAATTGGACAACTGAGCCGTCGCTCAGCTGCACTGACTACAGCTCTAAGAAGGGTGCTCTAACAGCTGTAGTCAGGGCAGCTGAGCGACGGCTCAGCTGTCCAATTGCTGTCCGGCTCAGCAAGCCTGCGGCTCAGTCATTGGCGTGCCGCACGCTAAACTGAAGGAGGAGGGATTCTTAGATAAATTATTTATATATATATATATATATATATATATATATATGGAAAACAAGAATTAATATTGCGCCACTTGTGATATACACAGATATGCTAAAAGACAGGTTTTTTTTGGCAATGTCGGACACTCCCCTCTATATCTTAATGGGGCGTCAAGCTGGTTCCTTCAAATAGAATCAGGGGGGGTGAATCCCTGGATAAAATTTGTTGAAAGCGGGGGAAATGAAGGATATAGCGACCTAGGTGTCAATATAAAAGGTATATAGTTGCCAAATAGATGTAAAATAGATATTTATTCACATGAATATTACAGGATAGATGTAAAATAATTAAAAGAAAAACATTCTAAAAAATGGGACAATAATAAAACACAATATGAACTAAAAGCACTTAGATGAATTAAAACTACAATAAAAGTAAATAAGAGCAAGTATAAGAATTTCTTTCTTATCTTAGTTTGAGGTAGGTGTATGTTCCCAACGCGTTTCGTCTATTGAGACTTCTTCAAAGGGTGAGGGTACAATGAACCTGTGAGACTATTTATAGCTGTTATAGCATGGTGGGAGGATCATATTCTAGCAGGGAGTCATGTGATGCAATTAAATATATAATGCAGTTGGTACATGTTTAAATACAATATAAACACAATATAAACATTAGCAGTCAATTAGGGATCCGAAATAAGGGAAAACGAGTGATTCTGATCGTTTTTTGCATGGTTAAAACATGAGAAATGTCCGTTTTTGTTGTAATTGCGGCACTTCCGCCACACTTCCGGGGACGGAGGTCGCGACACGTCATTTCCGCCCCACTTCCGCTATCGTCTGCGCATGCGCCCGCGGCGCTGCGACGTCATTCTTTCAGTTCACTTGGTAGCTCTGGGTATTGAGGATTGAGGAGTATTCTTTAAAAAACGTCCTCTCCCGGCGGCCATATTTGATGAGATTTTAGTTATTCAGTAAAGGTATTCTTGGCCATTTTCTAGTGGATTATCTGGGCCAGCATCCGTCAGGTTGTCATGGGGATCGTTCCATATAGAAGAAAACCGGAGAAAGTAGTATCAGAAATAGTGTTCAAATCGTAGATTATATCTTCCACAGTACAATGATTTATATTAATGGACTGGTGCAAGTGATGTTTTTAACAGTATTTTAATAAAGTGCTGGTGCATTAATTATGCTATATTTATATAGATGGCTCTAGATAATTGTGCACAGGAGTTAAAGTGACAGTGTTAATAAAGTGTACAGCAGTATTCTAATAAATATAATAAATAGACATTAAATATAAATAAAAAAATATATATAAATATAAATAATAAAAATAGTGATAAATAATTGTATGTATATATATATATATACATATACATATATATATGTATGTAGAGTGTTTTACCTTTCTCAGGCCTCTATGAGTTACTATTTCGTACAGTACCTGATCTTCCCAGTTGGTCTCCCTTACTGGTACTGATCGGGCCCAACGCTGCTTGGCTTCCAAGATCAGGCGTGTTTGGGCATTTCCAGCGTGGTATGACTGTAACTTCGTATGTGCCTTATGGATAAACACTCTACTAAAGTTATTTATCAACGGAATTAAATGTGCCTATGGGATGAGGGTGGTGGAGGATGGGTGGGGTGGAGGGATGGGGGGGGGGTGGGGGGGGTGGGGGTGTGATGGGGGGGTTGTGGGGTTTTGGGAAGGATAGGATAGGGAACCTTAGGGGGGTGGGATTACTGTATAAATGAAGGTTCTAATCACATGGATGAGAGATAATAACGTATTTTACAGGAATGGTGCAATTTCATAGTTGTCGTTGAATCCTTTTGGTTGTAGTGTTTGAAGTTGGAATATCCAGAACATCTCTCTGCGTGATAATTTATTGGCAAGGTCTCCTCCTCTCTCCCCCAGTTTAACCAGTTCAATAGCTTTAAAAGTTAGAGCTTCTGGGTTAGAGTTGTGTGTTGTAAGAAAATGTTGGGAGACAGCGTGAGATTCCACTTTGTTCTTAATATTTCTTACGTGCTCCTGTATCCTTAGTTTCAGGGGTCTCTTGGTTTTTCCTATGTATTGTTTACCACAGTCACATTCTAGAAGGTATATGACCGACTGGGTATTGCAGTTCATATATTCCTTAATCCTGTATTCTTTTTTCTTCTCCATGTCCATAAAAGTTCTCCTATTAGGGTGTAGATATCGACATACATTACATCGCCCACATTTATATGAGCCCTTGCATTTGGGCCAAGTGTGGTCCTTGTCTTGGTCATTCCTCAACATGCTTGGGGCTATAATATCCTTCAAGTTTCTTGATTTTTTAAAAACTATCTCAGGCTGGGGAGGGAGGATTTCCTTGAGGATGGGATCCATGAGCAATATCCGCCAATGGTTCCTGAAAGACTCTCTGATGGATTTTTCGTGTCGGTTATAAGTAGTTATGAAAGCCGTAGAGTCTTTCTTGGTTTCTCTTGTTTTATATTCCAGCAGTTGTGGTCTCTCAACCAGGTTAGTTCTGGTGATGGCTTTCTTTATAATTGTGTCCGGGTATTTCTTCTGCTTGAATCTGTCGGTATACAGTTCCAATTGTGTCTGACAGTCCTCTGGATTGCTGCAATTTCTTTTAATTCTACTAAATTGGGAAAGAGGAATATTGTTCTTCCAGCTTCTCAGATGATTACTTTTGTAGTGGAGGTAGCTGTTGGTGTCCACATGTTTAATGTAATTCTTAGTGGTAATTTTTCCATTTTCCCCTGTGAGAATCAAATCCAGAAACTCAATATGTTCTTTATTCACATTGGATGTAAATACCAGATTCATGTCATTAGTACAAATGTGTTTAAAAAATTGATTAAAAAGATCCATGTCACCATCCCAGATTATCAGAATGTCATCTATATATCTTCGATAAAAGATTAAATGGTTCTTAAAATCCTGGTGGTCATATATAAAAACTTTTTCCCAACATCCCATAAAAAGATTAGCGAAACTCGGCGCAAAAATAGTGCCCATTGCGGTGCCGCACAGCTGTAGATAAAACTGATCCAGGAATTTAAAATAATTGTGTTGAAGAATAAAACGCATGATGTCACAAATAAAATTTTTATGTTCAGTTGTAAGTGTGTCATCTTTATCCAGGTAGTCTTTACAGGCTGTAATTCCCTTGTTGTGGTCGATACATGTATATAAAGATTGTACGTCTATTGTTATCCACATGTACGAGTCCTTCCATTCTATATCCTTCAGAAGACCCAGTACTGATGTGGTATCCTTGAGGTACGATGGAAGGTTCTTTACATAAGTTTTTAAAAAGACATCAGCGTATTCGGATAAATTAGAGGTAAGTGAGTCTATACCCGCCACTATCGGTCTTCCTGGCGGGTTTTCCAAATCTTTATGAATTTTTGGCGAAAAGTAGAAGATGGGGGTAGTGGGGTCCGACCTCAATAAAAACTGATATTCATCTTTGGTAATAGTCCCTGTTCTAAAACCATGTAATAAAATTGTCCTTAGTTCTTCAATGTAGTCATCCTTCGGATCCTTTGGGAGTTTTTTATATGATTTTTCATCTGATAAAAGTCTTTCAGCTTCTGCGACATATTTTATCCGATCCATGATGACCAGCCCCCCCCCTTTGTCAGCTTGTTTTATTACAATGCCTTTGTTCTTCTGTAAGTTCTTTAGGGCCTCACTTTCTCTGTTGGTAAGATTCTTCTCTTTGATTGTTTCCTGGTCAGTGTCACACAGGTCCTTTTTTACTAGTTCGTAAAACATACTTATATTACTACCTTTAGATTCTAAAGGGTAGAACTTCGAGATTGGTTTTAGGCCTGATTTGGAGCGGCTTTCATAATTCGCTATAACAGCATCCTCTTTTCTTAGAAAATGTCTTTTCAATGTTAGTTTTCTGACATATTTATTTAGGTCTATGAACGTGTTAAATTTGTTCAGGCCTTCTGTGGGTGCGAATGATAATCCTTTCTCTAAGATCGATACTTCTGGTTCCGTTAGTACATGTTGGGAAAGGTTGAATATACCCTTATCTTTTGGATTTGTTGTTAGATTGTTCTTTTTTTGTTTTCCCTCCCTCCTGCCTCCTCGAGATCCTCTTCTTCTGTAAGTCTTCTTTTGAGGGGCGATGCATGATGTATGTCTTCTCTCATTGGATTCTTTAGGTTGTACTTTGGTCTTGCTCCTGTTCTTTTGGATAAAAAATCCTGATCACTGCTTGAGCCATGTCGTTGTAGTGCAGAGAATCTATTAGATGTTTTTGTACTGCTGTTTGGAGTATTTCTATTTTGTGTTGTATTAGTTCTTGAAGTGACAGTTTTCCAATCTCCTCTGTCCATCCTTTGGTTTGGCTGTTTATTGGAGTTGAATCTGCTCCAATTCTTCACCTTCCCTTGTTCATAGTCGTTCTTGTCCCTTTGGAACTTTTTTTCCTTTCCTTTAATCACCTCCTCCTCTATGTGCTCCATTTTCTTGTTCAAAACTGATTCGTTGATTTTGTAGTCCTCCTTGTCTTTAAAAGGTTCAAGATCCCTCTCTTTCAATTTAATGTCAGTCTCTAGAGATGAGAGGGATTGTTTCTTTTCGTCAATTAGGAGTTTCATTAAGTTTATAGAACATGTGTGTAATATTTTGTCCCATTTTTCCATGAATGTTCCCTCTTGGTTGCCAAATGTGGGTTGTTTGCGTAGTCTAAGGCCCCTTGGTATTCTATCCATAGATATATAGTGCTCAAGGCCTTTGATATCCCACCATGTTTTGACTTCTTTTGTAAGAAGTCTTTCAATGCCCCAAAATAAGTCATCTAAATTCGCAGATTGGGTTGGTTCATTAACTATAGTACTTTCATTAAATATCTTTTGGCACCAAACATTTCTCTTACTAGTACGGTCTGTGTTTCTCCACATTCTGTAGGGTGTGACCCTCCACCAGGCCGCAATAAAAAAATTTCACCGGGAATAGTTTGGAAAACAAGAATTAATATTGCGCCACTTGTGATATACACAGATATGCTAAAAGACAGGTTTTTTTTGGCAATGTCGGACACTCCCCTCTATATCTTAATGGGGCGTCAAGCTGGTTCCTTCAAATAGAATCAGGGGGGGTGAATCCCTGGATAAAATTTGTTGAAAGCGGGGGAAATGAAGGATATAGCGACCTAGGTGTCAATATAAAAGGTATATAGTTGCCAAATAGATGTAAAATAGATATTTATTCACATGAATATTACAGGATAGATGTAAAATAATTAAAAGAAAAACATTCTAAAAAATGGGACAATAATAAAACACAATATGAACTAAAAGCACTTAGATGAATTAAAACTACAATAAAAGTAAATAAGAGCAAGTATAAGAATTTCTTTCTTATCTTAGTTTGAGGTAGGTGTATGTTCCCAACGCGTTTCGTCTATTGAGACTTCTTCAAAGGGTGAGGGTACAATGAACCTGTGAGACTATTTATAGCTGTTATAGCATGGTGGGAGGATCATATTCTAGCAGGGAGTCATGTGATGCAATTAAATATATAATGCAGTTGGTACATGTTTAAATACAATATAAACACAATATAAACATTAGCAGTCAATTAGGGATCCGAAATAAGGGAAAACGAGTGATTCTGATCGTTTTTTGCATGGTTAAAACATGAGAAATGTCCGTTTTTGTTGTAATTGCGGCAGTGTCCGACATTGCCAAAAAAAACCTGTCTTTTAGCATATCTGTGTATATCACAAGTGGCGCAATATTAATTCTTGTTTTCCAAACTATTCCCGGTGAAATTTTTTTATTGCGGCCTGGTGGAGGGTCACACCCTACAGAATGTGGAGAAACACAGACCGTACTAGTAAGAGAAATGTTTGGTGCCAAAAGATATTTAATGAAAGTACTATAGTTAATGAACCAACCCAATCTGCGAATTTAGATGACTTATTTTGGGGCATTGAAAGACTTCTTACAAAAGAAGTCAAAACATGGTGGGATATCAAAGGCCTTGAGCACTATATATCTATGGATAGAATACCAAGGGGCCTTAGACTACTCAAACAACCCACATTTGGCAACCAAGAGGGAACATTCATGGAAAAATGGGACAAAATATTACACACATGTTCTATAAACTTAATGAAACTCCTAATTGACGAAAAGAAACAATCCCTCTCATCTCTAGAGACTGACATTAAATTGAAAGAGAGGGATCTTGAACCTTTTAAAGACAAGGAGGACTACAAAATCAACGAATCAGTTTTGAACAAGAAAATGGAGCACATAGAGGAGGAGGTGATTAAAGGAAAGGAAAAAAAGTTCCAAAGGGACAAGAACGACTATGAACAAGGGAAGGTGAAGAATTGGAGCAGATTCAACTCCAATAAACAGCCAAACCAAAGGATGGACAGAGGAGATTGGAAAACTGTCACTTCAAGAACTAATACAACACAAAATAGAAATACTCCAAACAGCAGTACAAAAACATCTAATAGATTCTCTGCACTACAACGACATGGCTCAAGCAGTGATCAGGATTTTTTATCCAAAAGAACAGGAGCAAGACCAAAGTACAACCTAAAGAATCCAATGAGAGAAGACATACATCATGCATCGCCCCTCAAAAGAAGACTTACAGAAGAAGAGGATCTCGAGGAGGCAGGAGGGAGGGAAAACAAAAAAAGAACAATCTAACAACAAATCCAAAAGATAAGGGTATATTCAACCTTTCCCAACATGTACTAACGGAACCAGAAGTATCGATCTTAGAGAAAGGATTATCATTCGCACCCACAGAAGGCCTGAACAAATTTAACACGTTCATAGACCTAAATAAATATGTCAGAAAACTAACATTGAAAAGACATTTTCTAAGAAAAGAGGATGCTGTTATAGCGAATTATGAAAGCCGCTCCAAATCAGGCCTAAAACCAATCTCGAAGTTCTACCCTTTAGAATCTAAAGGTAGTAATATAAGTATGTTTTACGAACTAGTAAAAAAGGACCTGTGTGACACTGACCAGGAAACAATCAAAGAGAAGAATCTTACCAACAGAGAAAGTGAGGCCCTAAAGAACTTACAGAAGAACAAAGGCATTGTAATAAAACAAGCTGACAAAGGGGGGGGGCTGGTCATCATGGATCGGATAAAATATGTCGCAGAAGCTGAAAGACTTTTATCAGATGAAAAATCATATAAAAAACTCCCAAAGGATCCGAAGGATGACTACATTGAAGAACTAAGGACAATTTTATTACATGGTTTTAGAACAGGGACTATTACCAAAGATGAATATCAGTTTTTATTGAGGTCGGACCCCACTACCCCCATCTTCTACTTTTTGCCAAAAATTCATAAAGATTTGGAAAACCCGCCAGGAAGACCGATAGTGGCGGGTATAGACTCACTTACCTCTAATTTATCCGAATACGCTGATGTCTTTTTAAAAACTTATGTAAAGAACCTTCCATCGTACCTCAAGGATACCACATCAGTACTGGGTCTTCTGAAGGATATAGAATGGAAGGACTCGTACATGTGGATAACAATAGACGTACAATCTTTATATACATGTATCGACCACAACAAGGGAATTACAGCCTGTAAAGACTACCTGGATAAAGATGACACACTTACAACTGAACATAAAAATTTTATTTGTGACATCATGCGTTTTATTCTTCAACACAATTATTTTAAATTCCTGGATCAGTTTTATCTACAGCTGTGCGGCACCGCAATGGGCACTATTTTTGCGCCGAGTTTCGCTAATCTTTTTATGGGATGTTGGGAAAAAGTTTTTATATATGACCACCAGGATTTTAAGAACCATTTAATCTTTTATCGAAGATATATAGATGACATTCTGATAATCTGGGATGGTGACATGGATCTTTTTAATCAATTTTTTAAACACATTTGTACTAATGACATGAATCTGGTATTTACATCCAATGTGAATAAAGAACATATTGAGTTTCTGGATTTGATTCTCACAGGGGAAAATGGAAAAATTACCACTAAGAATTACATTAAACATGTGGACACCAACAGCTACCTCCACTACAAAAGTAATCATCTGAGAAGCTGGAAGAACAATATTCCTCTTTCCCAATTTAGTAGAATTAAAAGAAATTGCAGCAATCCAGAGGACTGTCAGACACAATTGGAACTGTATACCGACAGATTCAAGCAGAAGAAATACCCGGACACAATTATAAAGAAAGCCATCACCAGAACTAACCTGGTTGAGAGACCACAACTGCTGGAATATAAAACAAGAGAAACCAAGAAAGACTCTACGGCTTTCATAACTACTTATAACCGACACGAAAAATCCATCAGAGAGTCTTTCAGGAACCATTGGCGGATATTGCTCATGGATCCCATCCTCAAGGAAATCCTCCCTCCCCAGCCTGAGATAGTTTTTAAAAAATCAAGAAACTTGAAGGATATTATAGCCCCAAGCATGTTGAGGAATGACCAAGACAAGGACCACACTTGGCCCAAATGCAAGGGCTCATATAAATGTGGGCGATGTAATGTATGTCGATATCTACACCCTAATAGGAGAACTTTTATGGACATGGAGAAGAAAAAAGAATACAGGATTAAGGAATATATGAACTGCAATACCCAGTCGGTCATATACCTTCTAGAATGTGACTGTGGTAAACAATACATAGGAAAAACCAAGAGACCCCTGAAACTAAGGATACAGGAGCACGTAAGAAATATTAAGAACAAAGTGGAATCTCACGCTGTCTCCCAACATTTTCTTACAACACACAACTCTAACCCAGAAGCTCTAACTTTTAAAGCTATTGAACTGGTTAAACTGGGGGAGAGAGGAGGAGACCTTGCCAATAAATTATCACGCAGAGAGATGTTCTGGATATTCCAACTTCAAACACTACAACCAAAAGGATTCAACGACAACTATGAAATTGCACCATTCCTGTAAAATACGTTATTATCTCTCATCCATGTGATTAGAACCTTCATTTATACAGTAATCCCACCCCCCTAAGGTTCCCTATCCTATCCTTCCCAAAACCCCACAACCCCCCCATCACACCCCCACCCCCCCACCCCCCCCCCATCCCTCCACCCCACCCATCCTCCACCACCCTCATCCCATAGGCACATTTAATTCCGTTGATAAATAACTTTAGTAGAGTGTTTATCCATAAGGCACATACGAAGTTACAGTCATACCACGCTGGAAATGCACAAACACGCCTGATCTTGGAAGCCAAGCAGCGTTGGGCCCGATCAGTACCAGTAAGGGAGACCAACTGGGAAGATCAGGTACTGTACGAAATAGTAACTCATAGAGGCCTGAGAAAGGTAAAACACTCTACATACATATATATATGTATATGTATATATACAAACAAATATAGAAAACCACAGCACTCGCCACCCCAGAAGCGGGGTGCAGTGTCTGCACTCACCACTCATAGGGTGGGGTGCATGCAGCCCATGGCCACCTACCCAAATACATACAAATAGAGAATTCAGCACTCACCATAGCAAGCTCACTTGTCCTCACAACATCAGTAAATAAATGATGGGGGTTTAGTTAGTGAATTGGCCAATGCACGGAAGCCTGCATACCGCTCCACGGTACCCCACCTACATGCAAGTCCTACACTATCACAAAGCCTTAAGAATTAAAACCTGGCAACTGTATCACATAATATAACTGCAAATATGCCCACTAAGTTTAATGTATGCCTGCCACATATCTAGTGGCTTTTAAAGGCATACTAGTCACCTGACACAGCCGGTAAATTACTAAGGAGCAGCTGACACAGGTTTAGAACAATTGAGATTACACAGGGGTGCATGAAAAGGCCTGTGACCATGGTTAATAAGAGTTAACCAAAGATTAACCCCATAATATACAAACAAATATAGAAAACCACAGCACTCGCCACCCCAGAAGCGGGGTGCAGTGTCTGCACTCACCACTCATAGGGTGGGGTGCATGCAGCCCATGGCCACCTACCCAAATACATACAAATAGAGAATTCAGCACTCACCATAGCAAGCTCACTTGTCCTCACAACATCAGTAAATAAATGATGGGGGTTTAGTTAGTGAATTGGCCAATGCACGGAAGCCTGCATACCGCTCCACGGTACCCCACCTACATGCAAGTCCTACACTATCACAAAGCCTTAAGAATTAAAACCTGGCAACTGTATCACATAATATAACTGCAAATATGCCCACTAAGTTTAATGTATGCCTGCCACATATCTAGTGGCTTTTAAAGGCATACTAGTCACCTGACACAGCCGGTAAATTACTAAGGAGCAGCTGACACAGGTTTAGAACAATTGAGATTACACAGGGGTGCATGAAAAGGCCTGTGACCATGGTTAATAAGAGTTAACCAAAGATTAACCCCATAATATACAAACAAATATAGAAAACCACAGCACTCGCCACCCCAGAAGCGGGGTGCAGTGTCTGCACTCACCACTCATAGGGTGGGGTGCATGCAGCCCATGGCCACCTACCCAAATACATACAAATAGAGAATTCAGCACTCACCATAGCAAGCTCACTTGTCCTCACAACATCAGTAAATAAATGATGGGGGTTTAGTTAGTGAATTGGCCAATGCACGGAAGCCTGCATACCGCTCCACGGTACCCCACCTACATGCAAGTCCTACACTATCACAAAGCCTTAAGAATTAAAACCTGGCAACTGTATCACATAATATAACTGCAAATATGCCCACTAAGTTTAATGTATGCCTGCCACATATCTAGTGGCTTTTAAAGGCATACTAGTCACCTGACACAGCCGGTAAATTACTAAGGAGCAGCTGACACAGGTTTAGAACAATTGAGATTACACAGGGGTGCATGAAAAGGCCTGTGACCATGGTTAATAAGAGTTAACCAAAGATTAACCCCATAATATACAAACAAATATAGAAAACCACAGCACTCGCCACCCCAGAAGCGGGGTGCAGTGTCTGCACTCACCACTCATAGGGTGGGGTGCATGCAGCCCATGGCCACCTACCCAAATACATACAAATAGAGAATTCAGCACTCACCATAGCAAGCTCACTTGTCCTCACAACATCAGTAAATAAATGATGGGGGTTTAGTTAGTGAATTGGCCAATGCACGGAAGCCTGCATACCGCTCCACGGTACCCCACCTACATGCAAGTCCTACACTATCACAAAGCCTTAAGAATTAAAACCTGGCAACTGTATCACATAATATAACTGCAAATATGCCCACTAAGTTTAATGTATGCCTGCCACATATCTAGTGGCTTTTAAAGGCATACTAGTCACCTGACACAGCCGGTAAATTACTAAGGAGCAGCTGACACAGGTTTAGAACAATTGAGATTACACAGGGGTGCATGAAAAGGCCTGTGACCATGGTTAATAAGAGTTAACCAAAGATTAACCCCATAATATACAAACAAATATAGAAAACCACAGCACTCGCCACCCCAGAAGCGGGGTGCAGTGTCTGCACTCACCACTCATAGGGTGGGGTGCATGCAGCCCATGGCCACCTACCCAAATACATACAAATAGAGAATTCAGCACTCACCATAGCAAGCTCACTTGTCCTCACAACATCAGTAAATAAATGATGGGGGTTTAGTTAGTGAATTGGCCAATGCACGGAAGCCTGCATACCGCTCCACGGTACCCCACCTACATGCAAGTCCTACACTATCACAAAGCCTTAAGAATTAAAACCTGGCAACTGTATCACATAATATAACTGCAAATATGCCCACTAAGTTTAATGTATGCCTGCCACATATCTAGTGGCTTTTAAAGGCATACTAGTCACCTGACACAGCCGGTAAATTACTAAGGAGCAGCTGACACAGGTTTAGAACAATTGAGATTACACAGGGGTGCATGAAAAGGCCTGTGACCATGGTTAATAAGAGTTAACCAAAGATTAACCCCATAATATACAAACAAATATAGAAAACCACAGCACTCGCCACCCCAGAAGCGGGGTGCAGTGTCTGCACTCACCACTCATAGGGTGGGGTGCATGCAGCCCATGGCCACCTACCCAAATACATACAAATAGAGAATTCAGCACTCACCATAGCAAGCTCACTTGTCCTCACAACATCAGTAAATAAATGATGGGGGTTTAGTTAGTGAATTGGCCAATGCACGGAAGCCTGCATACCGCTCCACGGTACCCCACCTACATGCAAGTCCTACACTATCACAAAGCCTTAAGAATTAAAACCTGGCAACTGTATCACATAATATAACTGCAAATATGCCCACTAAGTTTAATGTATGCCTGCCACATATCTAGTGGCTTTTAAAGGCATACTAGTCACCTGACACAGCCGGTAAATTACTAAGGAGCAGCTGACACAGGTTTAGAACAATTGAGATTACACAGGGGTGCATGAAAAGGCCTGTGACCATGGTTAATAAGAGTTAACCAAAGATTAACCCCATAATATACAAACAAATATAGAAAACCACAGCACTCGCCACCCCAGAAGCGGGGTGCAGTGTCTGCACTCACCACTCATAGGGTGGGGTGCATGCAGCCCATGGCCACCTACCCAAATACATACAAATAGAGAATTCAGCACTCACCATAGCAAGCTCACTTGTCCTCACAACATCAGTAAATAAATGATGGGGGTTTAGTTAGTGAATTGGCCAATGCACGGAAGCCTGCATACCGCTCCACGGTACCCCACCTACATGCAAGTCCTACACTATCACAAAGCCTTAAGAATTAAAACCTGGCAACTGTATCACATGTGATACAGTTGCCAGGTTTTAATTCTTAAGGCTTTGTGATAGTGTAGGACTTGCATGTAGGTGGGGTACCGTGGAGCGGTATGCAGGCTTCCGTGCATTGGCCAATTCACTAACTATTTATTATTTACTGATGTTGTGAGGACAAGTGAGCTTGCTATGGTGAGTGCTGAATTCTCTATTTGTATGTATTTGGGTAGGTGGCCATGGGCTGCATGCACCCACCCTATGAGTGGTGAGTGCAGACACTGCACCCCGCTTCTGGGGTGGCGAGTGCTGTGGTTTTCTATATTTGTTTGTATATTATGGGGTTAATCTTTGGTTAACTCTTATTAACCATGGTCACAGGCCTTTTCATGCACCCCTGTGTAATCTCAATTGTTCTAACCTGTGTCAGCTGCTCCTTAGTAATTTACCGGCTGTGTCAGGTGACTAGTATGCCTTTAAAAGCCACTAGATATGTGGCAGGCATACATTAAACTTAGTGGGCATATTTGCAGTTATATTATGTGATACAGTTGCCAGGTTTTAATTCTTAAGGCTTTGTGATAGTGTAGGACTTGCATGTAGGTGGGGTACCGTGGAGCGGTATGCAGGCTTCCGTGCATTGGCCAATTCACTAACTAAACCCCCATCATTTATTTACTGATGTTGTGAGGACAAGTGAGCTTGCTATGGTGAGTGCTGAATTCTCTATTTGTATGTATTTGGGTAGGTGGCCATGGGCTGCATGCACCCCACCCTATGAGTGGTGAGTGCAGACACTGCACCCCGCTTCTGGGGTGGCGAGTGCTGTGGTTTTCTATATTTGTTTGTATATTATGGGGTTAATCTTTGGTTAACTCTTATTAACCATGGTCACAGGCCTTTCATGCACCCCTGTGTAATCTCAATTGTTCTAAACCTGTGTCAGCTGCTCCTTAGTAATTTACCGGCTGTGTCAGGTGACTAGTATGCCTTTAAAAGCCACTAGATATGTGGCAGGCATACATTAAACTTAGTGGGCATATTTGCAGTTATATTATGTGATACAGTTGCCAGGTTTTAATTCTTAAGGCTTTGTGATAGTGTAGGACTTGCATGTAGGTGGGGTACCGTGGAGCGGTATGCAGGCTTCCGTGCATTGGCCAATTCACTAACTAAACCCCCATCATTTATTTACTGATGTTGTGAGGACAAGTGAGCTTGCTATGGTGAGTGCTGAATTCTCTATTTGTATGTATTTGGGTAGGTGGCCATGGGCTGCATGCACCCCACCCTATGAGTGGTGAGTGCAGACACTGCACCCCGCTTCTGGGGTGGCGAGTGCTGTGGTTTTCTATATTTGTTTGTATATTATGGGGTTAATCTTTGGTTAACTCTTATTAACCATGGTCACAGGCCTTTTCATGCACCCCTGTGTAATCTCAATTGTTCTAAACCTGTGTCAGCTGCTCCTTAGTAATTTACCGGCTGTGTCAGGTGACTAGTATGCCTTTAAAAGCCACTAGATATGTGGCAGGCATACATTAAACTTAGTGGGCATATTTGCAGTTATATTATGTGATACAGTTGCCAGGTTTTAATTCTTAAGGCTTTGTGATAGTGTAGGACTTGCATGTAGGTGGGGTACCGTGGAGCGGTATGCAGGCTTCCGTGCATTGGCCAATTCACTAACTAAACCCCCATCATTTATTTACTGATGTTGTGAGGACAAGTGAGCTTGCTATGGTGAGTGCTGAATTCTCTATTTGTATATATGTATATATATATATATACATACAATTATTTATCACTATTTTTATTATTTATATTTATATATATTTTTTTATTTATATTTAATGTCTATTTATTATATTTATTAGAATACTGCTGTACACTTTATTAACACTGTCACTTTAACTCCTGTGCACAATTATCTAGAGCCATCTATATAAATATAGCATAATTAATGCACCAGCACTTTATTAAAATACTGTTAAAAACATCACTTGCACCAGTCCATTAATATAAATCATTGTACTGTGGAAGATATAATCTACGATTTGAACACTATTTCTGATACTACTTTCTCCGGTTTTCTTCTATATGGAACGATCCCCATGACAACCTGACGGATGCTGGCCCAGATAATCCACTAGAAAATGGCCAAGAATACCTTTACTGAATAACTAAAATCTCATCAAATATGGCCGCCGGGAGAGGACGTTTTTTAAAGAATACTCCTCAATCCTCAATACCCAGAGCTACCAAGTGAACTGAAAGAATGACGTCGCAGCGCCGCGGGCGCATGCGCAGACGATAGCGGAAGTGGGGCGGAAATGACGTGTCGCGACCTCCGTCCCCGGAAGTGTGGCGGAAGTGCCGCAATTACAACAAAAACGGACATTTCTCATGTTTTAACCATGCAAAAAACGATCAGAATCACTCGTTTTCCCTTATTTCGGATCCCTAATTGACTGCTAATGTTTATATTGTGTTTATATTGTATTTAAACATGTACCAACTGCATTATATATTTAATTGCATCACATGACTCCCTGCTAGAATATGATCCTCCCACCATGCTATAACAGCTATAAATAGTCTCACAGGTTCATTGTACCCTCACCCTTTGAAGAAGTCTCAATAGACGAAACGCGTTGGGAACATACACCTACCTCAAACTAAGATAAGAAAGAAATTCTTATACTTGCTCTTATTTACTTTTATTGTAGTTTTAATTCATCTAAGTGCTTTTAGTTCATATTGTGTTTTATTATTGTCCCATTTTTTAGAATGTTTTTCTTTTAATTATTTTACATCTATCCTGTAATATTCATGTGAATAAATATCTATTTTACATCTATTTGGCAACTATATACCTTTTATATTGACACCTAGGTCGCTATATCCTTCATTTCCCCCGCTTTCAACAAATTTTATCCAGGGATTCACCCCCCCTGATTCTATTTGAAGGAACCAGCTTGACGCCCCATTAAGATATAGAGGGGAGTGTCCGACATTGCCAAAAAAAACCTGTCTTTTAGCATATCTGTGTATATCACAAGTGGCGCAATATTAATTCTTGTTTTCCAAACTATTCCCGGTGAAATTTTTTTATTGCGGCCTGGTGGAGGGTCACACCCTACAGAATGTGGAGAAACACAGACCGTACTAGTAAGAGAAATGTTTGGTGCCAAAAGATATTTAATGAAAGTACTATAGTTAATGAACCAACCCAATCTGCGAATTTAGATGACTTATTTTGGGGCATTGAAAGACTTCTTACAAAAGAAGTCAAAACATGGTGGGATATCAAAGGCCTTGAGCACTATATATCTATGGATAGAATACCAAGGGGCCTTAGACTACTCAAACAACCCACATTTGGCAACCAAGAGGGAACATTCATGGAAAAATGGGACAAAATATTACACACATGTTCTATAAACTTAATGAAACTCCTAATTGACGAAAAGAAACAATCCCTCTCATCTCTAGAGACTGACATTAAATTGAAAGAGAGGGATCTTGAACCTTTTAAAGACAAGGAGGACTACAAAATCAACGAATCAGTTTTGAACAAGAAAATGGAGCACATAGAGGAGGAGGTGATTAAAGGAAAGGAAAAAAAGTTCCAAAGGGACAAGAACGACTATGAACAAGGGAAGGTGAAGAATTGGAGCAGATTCAACTCCAATAAACAGCCAAACCAAAGGATGGACAGAGGAGATTGGAAAACTGTCACTTCAAGAACTAATACAACACAAAATAGAAATACTCCAAACAGCAGTACAAAAACATCTAATAGATTCTCTGCACTACAACGACATGGCTCAAGCAGTGATCAGGATTTTTTATCCAAAAGAACAGGAGCAAGACCAAAGTACAACCTAAAGAATCCAATGAGAGAAGACATACATCATGCATCGCCCCTCAAAAGAAGACTTACAGAAGAAGAGGATCTCGAGGAGGCAGGAGGGAGGGAAAACAAAAAAAGAACAATCTAACAACAAATCCAAAAGATAAGGGTATATTCAACCTTTCCCAACATGTACTAACGGAACCAGAAGTATCGATCTTAGAGAAAGGATTATCATTCGCACCCACAGAAGGCCTGAACAAATTTAACACGTTCATAGACCTAAATAAATATGTCAGAAAACTAACATTGAAAAGACATTTTCTAAGAAAAGAGGATGCTGTTATAGCGAATTATGAAAGCCGCTCCAAATCAGGCCTAAAACCAATCTCGAAGTTCTACCCTTTAGAATCTAAAGGTAGTAATATAAGTATGTTTTACGAACTAGTAAAAAAGGACCTGTGTGACACTGACCAGGAAACAATCAAAGAGAAGAATCTTACCAACAGAGAAAGTGAGGCCCTAAAGAACTTACAGAAGAACAAAGGCATTGTAATAAAACAAGCTGACAAAGGGGGGGGGCTGGTCATCATGGATCGGATAAAATATGTCGCAGAAGCTGAAAGACTTTTATCAGATGAAAAATCATATAAAAAACTCCCAAAGGATCCGAAGGATGACTACATTGAAGAACTAAGGACAATTTTATTACATGGTTTTAGAACAGGGACTATTACCAAAGATGAATATCAGTTTTTATTGAGGTCGGACCCCACTACCCCCATCTTCTACTTTTTGCCAAAAATTCATAAAGATTTGGAAAACCCGCCAGGAAGACCGATAGTGGCGGGTATAGACTCACTTACCTCTAATTTATCCGAATACGCTGATGTCTTTTTAAAAACTTATGTAAAGAACCTTCCATCGTACCTCAAGGATACCACATCAGTACTGGGTCTTCTGAAGGATATAGAATGGAAGGACTCGTACATGTGGATAACAATAGACGTACAATCTTTATATACATGTATCGACCACAACAAGGGAATTACAGCCTGTAAAGACTACCTGGATAAAGATGACACACTTACAACTGAACATAAAAATTTTATTTGTGACATCATGCGTTTTATTCTTCAACACAATTATTTTAAATTCCTGGATCAGTTTTATCTACAGCTGTGCGGCACCGCAATGGGCACTATTTTTGCGCCGAGTTTCGCTAATCTTTTTATGGGATGTTGGGAAAAAGTTTTTATATATGACCACCAGGATTTTAAGAACCATTTAATCTTTTATCGAAGATATATAGATGACATTCTGATAATCTGGGATGGTGACATGGATCTTTTTAATCAATTTTTTAAACACATTTGTACTAATGACATGAATCTGGTATTTACATCCAATGTGAATAAAGAACATATTGAGTTTCTGGATTTGATTCTCACAGGGGAAAATGGAAAAATTACCACTAAGAATTACATTAAACATGTGGACACCAACAGCTACCTCCACTACAAAAGTAATCATCTGAGAAGCTGGAAGAACAATATTCCTCTTTCCCAATTTAGTAGAATTAAAAGAAATTGCAGCAATCCAGAGGACTGTCAGACACAATTGGAACTGTATACCGACAGATTCAAGCAGAAGAAATACCCGGACACAATTATAAAGAAAGCCATCACCAGAACTAACCTGGTTGAGAGACCACAACTGCTGGAATATAAAACAAGAGAAACCAAGAAAGACTCTACGGCTTTCATAACTACTTATAACCGACACGAAAAATCCATCAGAGAGTCTTTCAGGAACCATTGGCGGATATTGCTCATGGATCCCATCCTCAAGGAAATCCTCCCTCCCCAGCCTGAGATAGTTTTTAAAAAATCAAGAAACTTGAAGGATATTATAGCCCCAAGCATGTTGAGGAATGACCAAGACAAGGACCACACTTGGCCCAAATGCAAGGGCTCATATAAATGTGGGCGATGTAATGTATGTCGATATCTACACCCTAATAGGAGAACTTTTATGGACATGGAGAAGAAAAAAGAATACAGGATTAAGGAATATATGAACTGCAATACCCAGTCGGTCATATACCTTCTAGAATGTGACTGTGGTAAACAATACATAGGAAAAACCAAGAGACCCCTGAAACTAAGGATACAGGAGCACGTAAGAAATATTAAGAACAAAGTGGAATCTCACGCTGTCTCCCAACATTTTCTTACAACACACAACTCTAACCCAGAAGCTCTAACTTTTAAAGCTATTGAACTGGTTAAACTGGGGGAGAGAGGAGGAGACCTTGCCAATAAATTATCACGCAGAGAGATGTTCTGGATATTCCAACTTCAAACACTACAACCAAAAGGATTCAACGACAACTATGAAATTGCACCATTCCTGTAAAATACGTTATTATCTCTCATCCATGTGATTAGAACCTTCATTTATACAGTAATCCCACCCCCCTAAGGTTCCCTATCCTATCCTTCCCAAAACCCCACAACCCCCCCATCACACCCCCACCCCCCCACCCCCCCCCCCATCCCTCCACCCCACCCATCCTCCACCACCCTCATCCCATAGGCACATTTAATTCCGTTGATAAATAACTTTAGTAGAGTGTTTATCCATAAGGCACATACGAAGTTACAGTTATACCACGCTGGAAATGCCCAAACACGCCTGATCTTGGAAGCCAAGCAGCGTTGGGCCCGATCAGTACCAGTAAGGGAGACCAACTGGGAAGATCAGGTACTGTACGAAATAGTAACTCATAGAGGCCTGAGAAAGGTAAAACACTCTACATACATATATATATGTATATGTATATATATATATATACATACAATTATTTATCACTATTTTTATTATTTATATTTATATATATTTTTTTATTTATATTTAATGTCTATTTATTATATTTATTAGAATACTGCTGTACACTTTATTAACACTGTCACTTTAACTCCTGTGCACAATTATCTAGAGCCATCTATATAAATATAGCATAATTAATGCACCAGCACTTTATTAAAATACTGTTAAAAACATCACTTGCACCAGTCCATTAATATAAATCATTGTACTGTGGAAGATATAATCTACGATTTGAACACTATTTCTGATACTACTTTCTCCGGTTTTCTTCTATATGGAACGATCCCCATGACAACCTGACGGATGCTGGCCCAGATAATCCACTAGAAAATGGCCAAGAATACCTTTACTGAATAACTAAAATCTCATCAAATATGGCCGCCGGGAGAGGACGTTTTTTAAAGAATACTCCTCAATCCTCAATACCCAGAGCTACCAAGTGAACTGAAAGAATGACGTCGCAGCGCCGCGGGCGCATGCGCAGACGATAGCGGAAGTGGGGCGGAAATGACGTGTCGCGACCTCCGTCCCCGGAAGTGTGGCGGAAGTGCCGCAATTACAACAAAAACGGACATTTCTCATGTTTTAACCATGCAAAAAACGATCAGAATCACTCGTTTTCCCTTATTTCGGATCCCTAATTGACTGCTAATGTTTATATTGTGTTTATATTGTATTTAAACATGTACCAACTGCATTATATATTTAATTGCATCACATGACTCCCTGCTAGAATATGATCCTCCCACCATGCTATAACAGCTATAAATAGTCTCACAGGTTCATTGTACCCTCACCCTTTGAAGAAGTCTCAATAGACGAAACGCGTTGGGAACATACACCTACCTCAAACTAAGATAAGAAAGAAATTCTTATACTTGCTCTTATTTACTTTTATTGTAGTTTTAATTCATCTAAGTGCTTTTAGTTCATATTGTGTTTTATTATTGTCCCATTTTTTAGAATGTTTTTCTTTTAATTATTTTACATCTATCCTGTAATATTCATGTGAATAAATATCTATTTTACATCTATTTGGCAACTATATACCTTTTATATTGACACCTAGGTCGCTATATCCTTCATTTCCCCCGCTTTCAATATATATATATATGTATATATATAAATCCCTCCTCCTTCAGTGGACTAAAAAACTAATAAAAAATAAATAAATAAATAAATAATAATAATAATAATAATAATAATAAAAATATATATATATATATATATATTATTTTTTTTATTAGTTTTTTAGTCCATGGGGGCCCCCTGCAATTTAGTACCCCAGGCCTCCCGGGGCCTTAATCCGGCTCTGGCGGACGGAGGTGGGGCGCCTGTCTCAAACGGACCTTTTGCGGCCAGCGCGGGGCGGGTGCAAGTCCAAACACAAATGCGCTTGACCCACTGATCCCTATTCTGAAGCCTAATGACGCTGCGATCCCCAACTCGCTCCGGAGCAAGTTCCTAAGGGGTCGTGCAGCCCACGCACCAGATGCAGTCTGCTCCAATTCACTCTGCACAGATTGCAGATGGAGCTGAAACAATTGAGTCCTGTGTTAATGTCGATGGTCCATTTGTTACCTAAAGAAGAATATAGAAGAAAACATGTCGCTTACCAAAAATATAGAGGACTCTCTTCACCTGACATCGGCTGCCTGAGAGGGGTGACTGCACCGCAGAGCTATTAGCAAGCGGCTCAGAAAATTGCCCAGCGATCCAGAAACCTATATAAAACTGGAAAATGTCAACTTGTTACTTCTTGTGGGTTTAGTTTTTTTTTTTAACTGAGTGAATTGTAAAGTTTTTACTTAACCCCTTGGCTGCCACATACATCATCGATACATCTCTTGCTTCTCATTTTTGTTTTATCAAATTCAATCAGGGGCAGATTGCGGGGAATGCCGGTAGTGCGCCATTGCAATAGCATTGGAACGAGGGAGGCCAATCGCGGGATTGAGATCGGCGGGATCACGGCCTACAATTGGCAGGGATTCAATCCTGGGATTGGAGCTTCCAATCCCAGGGATTTCAGGATTGGCCAGCAACTTTATATGCCGGGCAGCGTTGAGCGTCCTCAGGGGGCACCAATGTAGTTTGCCACTCAGCTGTTACTCCGACTGCCCAGCTGAGCAGATATGGCAGCGTCCACTGCATATCATAATGACACACCCCTCTCTTCCCATTGGTGGACAGAGGGGCGTGTGTGATGATTTAAATGTCCTGTTGTCCCTCCTGCTTTTCTTATCTTACATAGAACAAAGACCCAGTTAGGCTGTCAGGCTGAGATCACGGTGCTGCTGTGGAAGCACACACTGACTCTGGACTTCTTCACTATGGTTTTATTTTTGTCAGGATGACCGCAGACCAGTAACCATTACAGCGTAAATGTTCACAGCCCCTCTCACTCACTAATGGACACCTACTCCCTAGTCACCGGACAGCTTTTCCTGCGTCGGCCATACAGATAAATGGCCCAGATAGGCTTTTATACCTTAAACTCCTCCTCCCTCACACAGACTGAGCAGCAAGTGACACACCGACCATGAAGGAAGTGAATCACAGCTGCTTCTGTTTTGATCAATCACATGCCTTCAGCTGTGCCAGACTGCAGGGGAAACACACTGAAATTAACAAGCAGGTAACACACACTTTATTATCCCCCAAATGCATGCTACAGCCACAATACATGTATTGTTTCCAGGAGCACACTTACGCTTACTGGACGATAGGAATATCCACTACACGAGCATAGTATTAGATGAGTTTGTCTAACAACACGGATGGGGGAGGGGTACTGTTTCCAGGCTACATTGCAACTTGTTACACTAATACTCGTAATGCTACATGAATGTCCAATATGTGACTTTATTACATTATATAATATGCAACTCTAGTATTACAGGTCTGCCATTCACCAGGTTGCTAGTTGTTGTGACCAGTTTTGCTGATCCCCCTCAGTTTTTATTCTCTCTCTCCCTCCATTTCATCCAGTCTCTTTTGCTCCTTACCCCCCCCCCCTCCCCACCCCTGCCCTTTCTGTCTCATTACCCATGTTCTCCCCATCTTATTTTGCCCCAGACTGTTTCTGATTCACCCCCAGTCTCTACACCTCCCCCCTATTTATTTTAGTTAAGTGCAAGCAGTGCAATTATCACTTCAGCCAATATATCTGTTATGAACCACAGGTAGTGGTTCATTCCTATTCTATGTTTATAGTTGTCTTGCAGGCCAGGATTTCCCGTTGCTCTGGTTTGAGAAGACTCTTGTTTGCTGCCGGTGGTGAGTCTGTGTGATTGCAGCTTGTTCCCATGTGTTCAGCCTCACCTGTCTGTTGATTGCACCTCTCAGTTGTGCAGCAGGGCAGCTGAACTACATAATTAATTAAGACTCTCTGTTATATTCTGGCTCAGTGCAATTCACAGAGGCTGGTGATATTTCCAGAGTTCTTGAGTTCTGAGCTAGTCCCTGCCAGTTCCTGAGCTCCTGTCTAGCAGTGTCTGTCTAGCTGCTTCGAGTGTCGGTTCCAGTGTCGGTTCCAGTGTCGGTTCAAGTGTCTGATCCCGTGTCCTGCCGTGAAGCGTTCCTGTCCAGAAGTCCTGTGGCTTTGTCTGTGCCTGGTCGAGTGTCTGGCTTCTTGGTGTCCACCGGTCTGTCGTTTGGGATTCTGCCTGTCCTCCGGTTCTGAGAGTCTGTGTCGGCTGCATTGGGGGTTCCTGTCCGTTTGCCAGTATTTGTACCGGTTCCGTGAGTAGCGGCTTTGCCGCATCCGTCGGCCTAGGCCGCAGTATTCTTTGGTTATATTTTGTTACTGGTGTCTTGCAGAGGGTTCTGCTTATGCTGTCACAGCCGGTACACAACAGTATTGTGTCGGCGTGTGGACAGCATTTCCTTTGTTGTTCTTTTCCTTTGGCGGCGTGCCGCACATATATTTAGTTTTAGGGTTGTTAGTAGCCCCTAGCCTTTTGTTTGCTTTAGTTAGAGGTCCCCTTGTTGTTATCCTGTCTCGGTTCACGCCTTGTCTCACTCTAAGACCTGGGGGCATCGGAGTTGGGCAGACCTAATCCGCCCTTCAAACGCGGCTGCCGTGGGCCCAAGAAACCATAGTCACTCAGGCGTGAACTGACCACACGTGTGAAACAATGGAGGTAGGGTGCTAGGGGCTATTTCCACACCACACCTTATTTCAGCGTCATGTTCTGGTGCTCTGGACTCACTACGCAACATCTTTCTTGTTCTGAGCACCAGGAACCTAACAATATCAATATGGTTTCAATATTTAACTGTCAATGTCATGGCTATATCCATATTGGGTGCCCTATGGCTGGTCCGTAGGTTTGCTCTCAGGTGCAATCAGCTAGTGCAGAGACACTCCAGAGGCTCGGCTCAGCACAGAGACTTGTGTCTTGCCTGCCAAGCTGCTGGGAGGGAATTGAAGAGGAAGGTGGGATCAGGGTAAGTTATGAGAGGGGATGGGATGATGTACGCTGTCAGGTTAGGTGTGAGTCAGGAGGGATTGGATGTGTGATCATCCAGCTGTGAGGAGAGAGATGTCAGGCAGCCAGTGAGAGCTGTGAGGGAAGAAGTCAGGGGGTAGTGTCCTGTCAGGCAGCCAGTGAGAGCTGTAAGGGAAGGTGGCAGGGGGCTGTGTCCTGTCAGGCAGCCAGTGAGAGCTGTAAGGGAAGGTGGCAGGGGGCTCTGTCCTGTCAGGCAGCTAGTGAGAGCTGTAAGGGAAGGCGGCAGGGGGCTGTGTCCTGTTAAGGAAGGCGGTAGGGGGCTGTGTCCTGTTAAGCAGTCAATGAGAGCTGTAAGGGAAGGTGGCAGGGGGCTCTGTCCTGTCAGGCAGCTAGTGAGAGCTGTAAGGGAAGGTGACAGGGGGCTCTGTCCTGTCAGGCAGCCAGTGAGAGCTGTAAGGGAAGGTGGCAGGGGGCTCTGTCCTGTCAGGCAGCTAGTGAGAGCTGTAAGGGAAGGTGGCAGGGGGCTGTGTCCTGTTAAGCAGTCAATGAGAGCTGTAAGGGAAGGTGGTAGGGGGTTTTGTCCTGCCAGGCAGCCAGTAACAGTAGTGTGGGTAGGTTGCAGGGGACTATGTCATGGCAGGCAGCCGATTAGAGCTGCGAGGGGAGGGGGAAGCTATATCCTGTCAGGCAGCCTGGGATAGCTGAGAGCAGAGGTGGCAGGGGGTTGTGAACAGGCAGGCAGCCAGGGATAGCTGAGAGGAGAGGTAGAGACAACCCCCTGCTACCTCTCCTCTCAGCTATCCCTGGCTGCCTGCCAGGACACAACCTACCGCCTATGGGGGTAATTCAGAGTTGGTCGCAGCAGCAAATTTGTTAGCAGTTGGGCAAAACCATGTGCATTGCAGGGGAAGCAGATATAACATTTGCAGAGAGAGTTAGATTTGGGTGGGTTATTTTGTTTCTGTGCAGGGTAAATACTGGCTGCTTTATTTTTACACTGCAATATAGATTTCAGTTTGAACACACCACACCCAAATCTAACTCTCTCTGCAAATATTATATCTGCCACACCTGCAGTGCAAATGGTTTTGCCCAACTGCTAACAAATTTGCTGCTGCGATCAACTCGGAATTACCCCCTATGGGGGAGTGTAAACTATTTTTGCATAGCAAGGCTGCGATCGCTTGTGCAACCCTGCTATGCAAAAAAAGTTTTGTGCAGAACAAGACCAGGGTCAGAGTTACTTACCCCGTGCGATCAATACAGCGTTGATGGTCCCGGAATTGACGTCAGACATCCGCCCTCCAAACGCCTGGACACGCCTGCGTTCTCCGCACCACTCGCAGAAACCGGTAAGTTGACGCCCCGGAACACCTTCCTCCTGTCAATCTTGCGGTCGCCGCTGCGACCGCTTTCTTCACTAGCGGCGTCGCTGCTCGCGAGCAACGACGGGCCTGCGCAATGCAGCCGCAGTGCATGCGCAGTTCCGACCCGATCGCACGGCTGCAATGAAGCGCAGCGTGCGATCGGGTCGGAATGAACCCCATAGTACATATAGCACCATCGGGGTCATTCCTAGTTGTTCGCTCGTTGCTGATTTTCGCTATGCTGCGATTTGTTGCTAATTGCGCATGCGCAAGGCACGCAGGGCACATGCACTTAGTTTTTTAACTAAAAAGTTAGCAGATTTGCTGTGGATCCTGCGGCGCTTTTCAGTCGCTCTGCTGATCGTGAATGATTGACAGGAAAGGGGCGTTTCTGGTTGGTAACTGAGCGTTTTCCGGGAGTGTGCTAAAAAACGCAGGCGTGTCACTGGTGCGATCGACTTTGCCTGATTGACAGGCAGAGGCGGACGCGGGGCGGGAGGGGGCGTGCCAACGGCGTTAGAACGTCGTTTGCGGGGAGCGGTCCATACAACATTGGCGTGTCCAGACCGTTGAGGGGGTGGGCCGCGGCGGATGCAACCCGGGACGCGGCAGTTAGCCCCCTGCTAGCGCGCGGGAGCTGCTCTGGTAGGGAGCTACTTGTCAGGTACAAAAGCATCACCACCGTGCGCTGCTTTTGTACCTGTGCGGGGGGGGGGGGGGGGGCAGGGCCTGACATGTGGGGCGGTCTATACCTGCGCTGGGCGTCCCCCCGCATATCAGAGAAACTGATCGTAGATGTGCTAAATTTAGCGCATCTACGATCAACTCTGAATGACCCCCTCTGTACAGTGACAAATAGCTCTGTGTGACCACGGGATGGGGGGTGCTCTGGTTTAGTAGTGCCCTGTCCTACCACGCCCTGGACAGTCCCCGTCAATTGATATAAACACCGTGACGAAAGCTCTTGCAGTAAGCGCTGAAGGGTGGATGAGTCCAGGCAGACAGCCAACTCCCAGACTCAGTTACCGCCTGGGAAAAATACCTGCTATCATTTTGCACAGAACTATCTGCCGTGACTCCAATGTCCCTCTGTTAGCAATGTTTGCTAGCGTAAGAAGCTCCTCATGAAGGGACAATGGTAGTCTGTGACAGGTTCCTTAATAATGGCTGCTCTCTCGTCGCTATCAGTGGAAGGGAACCTGCACAATCAATTCAACGGGAACATTCCCCGTCCCAGAATTGTATAGCACAGCCTATGAATCCTGCGACAAAGGAACCCGTCCTGCAAAGACGGCTCAGGCTAATTCCCAGAATCCCTCACTTCCCAAAATGTCACTGGGACAGGGAGGCAGAGATAATTATACCGGCAGTCGGTTGGCTTTATTACGCCATCCGATCCAGGCTTAGTTTCCAATGGCTAATGTTTTCTTCTATTGCTAGTTCCCAGACCGTCAAAATGACGGAACCACATAACAGCAATATCCGCGCCGGCGGCTGTGCACACCCCAGTAGAACAACACTTAAACTGCTCAGTCAGGTGCCATCTAGTGGCCGCCGGTGCACAAAACACTTAAATTCTCCCCATAGAGGTGAGGAACAGCGTTAGCCTTTTATGACATAGGATATAGGAATACAGATCATTTCTGTATATAGTGGTTTATGACTTAATAAAGTCCTTTGGTGCTTGATTGGTGCTTTCATCACTTTAAGCAACAACAAAACAACAAATTCGTACATGAGACTCGGCATTGTGCTCACAGCGTTCTCCTGCGCACTTCTGAGAAGATGTTAATGCATTGGTGATAGGTGCACAGAACACTTAGAGGAGCCTCCTATCTAAATGGTGTCATTGGCAATGTTCTGTTGGATGAAGTGTTGGAGACTGGGAGATTAAGATCTCTGCCTGACGAAACCGCGTCAGCAGAAGCTAAGACTCTAAAGTACTGGCAACACTCCTAATGAGCACTACAGGAATTAAATTGGCAGAATTGATCAGTCCGTGTTTTAGTTCAGGTCCAGTCGCTGCTGCGGTGATGTTTCTGGGAGTGTGACAGGCAGTGCACCACGGTGATCCCCGGAGGGGGAGAGTAAGGGCCACTGGGCCAGAGCCGAGCACAAAATCGCAGACAGCAGCGCCTACTGACGGTCACCCATCTGCAACTTTATGCAAATGATATCCAAACTCCTCCCCCTTGTGTACATCCATGCGGCCAATGTGTAAGGACCGAGGCTGTAACGTTAGCACCCGTGCACGCCTAACATAACGATCACACCATCAGTGGCCAGTCTCCAGAGGGGTGTGGCCAACTGCCACAGAGGCTTGGCTAACCATTATAGAGTGCATGGTCTGGTCCACTTGATAAATATATATAGTAAATACTGCTACTGCATGCATGACACTGTATCAGCTTAATAACAGCAATGCACCATAGTCCTGTGCAGTGTAATGTAACATATATACAGTATAATGTAGAATTCCAGTGCACAGTCTGGAACTTGATCCCTAGAGGAGGAGGAGGTGGACTCTCAGGGAGCAGGGCCCTCCAGGGTTTCCCCCTATTGCCCGGTGGGCCAGTCCAACCCTGTTTATACAGAGCTGGATTAAGGTTTTTGGGGGCCAGGGCACTTAAATTTGGGGAGCCCATAAGAATAACATTTGGGGCAGAGGGATAGGCTCTTCATGTGCAAGCCTTTTGCCCATTTCACGGAAAGTGTCATTTTTGGAAGGCTGGATTGTTCCGTGCACATTACCACTCTCTGCCTGATGCCGGATCGTTCTGTAAACATTACCGCTCTCTGCCTGATGCCGGATCATTCCGTACACATTACCTCTCTCTGCCTGATGCCGGATCGTTTCCGTGCACATTACCTCTCTCTGCCTGATGCCGGATCGTTCCGTACACATTACCTCTCTCTGCCTGATGCCGGATCGTTCCGTACACATTACCTCTCTCTGCCTGATGCCGGATCGTTCTGTAAACATTACCTCTCCCTGCCTGATGCCGGATCATTCCGTACACATTACCTCTCTCTGCCTGATGTCGGATCGTTCTGTACACATTACCTCTCTCTGCCTGATGCCGGAACGTTCTGTACACATTACCTCTCTCTGCCTGATTACGGATTGTTCTGTACACATTACCTCTCTCTGCCTGATGCCGGATCGTTCTGTACACATTACCTCTCTCTGCCTGATGCCGGATCGTTCTGTACACATAAACTCTCTCTCTGCCTGATGCCGGAACGTTCTGTACACATTACCTCTCTCTGCCTGATGCCGGATCGTTCCGTACACATTACCTCTCTCTGCCTGATGCCGGATCGTTCTGTACACATTACCTCTCTCTGCCTGATGCCGGATCGTTCTGTACACATTACCTCTCTGCCTGATGTCGGATCGTTCCGTACACATTACCTCTCTCTGCCTGATATCGGATCGTTCTGTACACATTACCTCTCTCTGCCTGATGTCGGATCGTTCTGTACACATTACCTCTCTCTGCCTGATGCCGGAATGTTCTGTACACATTACCTCTCTGCCTGATGCCGGATCGTTATGTAAACATTACCTCTCTCTGCCTGATGCCGGATCATTCCGTACAGATTACCTCTCTGCCTGATGCCGGATCGTTCCGTGCACATTACCTCTCTCTGCCTGATGCCGGATCGTTCCGTACACATTACCTCTCTGCCTGATGCCGGATCGTTCCGTACACATTACCTCTCTCTGCCTGATGCAGGATCGTTCTGTAAACATTACCTCTCCCTGCCTGATGCCGGATCATTCCGTACACATTACCTCTCTCTGCCTGATGCCGGATCGTTCCGTACACATTACCTCTCTCTGCCTGATGTCGGATCGTTCTGTACACATTACCTCTCTCTGCCTGATGCCGGAACGTTCTGTACACAATACCTCTCTCTGCCTGATTACGGATTGTTCTGTACACATTACCTCTCTCTGCCTGATGCCGGAACGTTCTGTACACATTACCTCTCTCTGCCTGATGCCGGATCGTTCCGTACACATTACCTCTCTCTGCCTGATGCCGGATCGTTCTGTACACATTACCTCTCTCTGCCTGATGTCGGATCGTTCCGTACACATTACCTCTCTCTGCCTGATGTCGGATCGTTCCGTACACATTACCTCTCTCTGCCTGATGTCGGATCGTTCCGTACACATTACCTCTCTCTGCCTGATCGTTCTGTACACATTACCTCTCTCTGCCTGATGCCGTAATGTTCTGTACACATTACCTCTCTCTGCCTGATGCCGGATCGTTCCGTACACATTACCTCTCTCTGCCTGATGCCGGATCGTTCTGTACACATTACCTCTCTCTGCCTGATGCCGGAACGTTCTGTACACATTACCTCTCTCTGCCTGATTACGGATCGTTCTGTACACATTACCTCTCTCTACCTGATTACGGATCGTTCTGTACACATTACCTCTCTCTGCCTGATTACGGATCGTTCTGTACACATTACCTCTCTCTGCCAGATGCCGGATCGTTCTATACACATTACCTCTCTCTGCCTGATGTCGGATCGTTCCGTACACATTACCTCTCTCTGCCTGATGTCGGATCGTTCTGTACACAATACCTCTCTCTGCCTGATGCCGGATCGTTCTGTACACATTACCTCTCTCTGCCTGATGCCGGATCGTTCTGTACACATTACCTCTCTCTGCCTGATGTCGGATCGTTCCGTACACATTACCTCTCTCTGCCTGATGTCGGATCGTTCTGTACACATTACCTCTCTCTGCCTGATGCCGGATCGTTCTGTACACATTACCTCTCTCTGCCTGATGCCGGATCGTTCTGTACACATTACCTCTCTCTGCCTGATGCCGGATCGTTCTGTACACATTACCTCTCTCTGCCTGATTACGGATTGTTCTGTACACATTACCCCTCTCTGCCTGATTACGGATCGTTCTGTACACATTACCTCTCTCTGCCGGATCGTTCTGTACACATTACTTCTCTCTGCCTGATGCCGGATCGTTCTGTACACATTACCTCTCTCTGCCTGATGCCGGATCGTTCTGTACACATTACCTCTCTCTGCCTGATGCCGGATCATTCTGTACACATTACCTCTTTCTGCCTGATGCCGGGTCGTTCCGTACACATTACCTCTCTCTGCCTGATACTGGATCGTTCCGTACACATTACCTCTCTCTGCCTGATACTGGATCGTTCCGTACACATTACCTCTCTCTGCCTGATACTGGATCGTTCCGTACACATTACCTCTCTCTGCCTGATACTGGATCGTTCCGTACACATTACCTCTCTCTGCCTGATGCGGGATCTGCGTAGCAGTTACAGAGCAGGGCTGCTCTAATCCCGTTCAGTAAGCCTTGTCATCCAGCACTGCTATAATGGGGCTCGGCAGATGATACCCAACATGCCTGCGGGTTATTTAGTTTGTCATTTGTACCTGAATAAAACCAGAAGCAGTTGTCAGTAATCTGCAAACCGTATTAGCACTAAATGTTCCTGAATATTGCACGGATACGGATGAGCAACACGAGACTGCTTAAACATTCATCACAGTTGCTGGTTGCTGATGCAAAGTGGGAATAACAGTCTCCTCCACCGTGCATGTAAATAGATGCCAGAGCTCCATGTATAAGGGACCTGTTCATAAATGTGATGTCATAAACCAGGTCCCTGCTCTGACCCCACCACTCAGTCCACCATCTACCTGGATCGCCCTCTTTCTTTACACCCACAAGAACAGGCTGGGCAGCAACTCTGTGAGGCTTTGCAAGCCAGGAGAACTGTCTGATGACCAAGTGTGGAACCCTGATGACCAAGTGTGGAACCCAGTGGTTACACCTCCTTGGAAGCCCCCAACCCCCAGTACTCCAAAATGGGTGTGGCCAAACTTTCTAGGCGTGCCCTGTCTAGCTTGGGCATGGTCTCACATAGCCGTTACAATATATGCAGTAATGTCTTTTGGACTTTAAATTGGAGTGGAACCAATTGTGAAAGTTGCCTCATGCGGCATGCAGGATCATAGAACCCACGTTTAATAATTAGGCCTTCTTCCACCACATCACCTCCTTCCAGCCCCAACATTTAATTACTAGCATTTATGAGGCCAACCCCTTTCCTCCAATAAGCTCCAACATTAGATCACCAGCATTCACATTCAATAAATAGGTTTCTTCAACCCAAAGGGCTCCAAACATTAAATAATTGTCCCTCAAATTTCATATATAGATCCCATACTGCATTAAAACTAAAAGCACCTAAAATATATTGCAAGTCCCCACCAACCCCACATTACAATAATAGTCCCCACAAAACATGCTATACGTAACTAGGGTGGCCAATCCGGGGCCATTTCTTCAATCCCGGGGATCGGGATTGGATTCTTTACAATGTGTCGTCCGTCTCCCCCTGCCCAGCCCACAAATCTCACCCTTTTCTGGAGGTGGGCCGCTTGCTGGAGGCACTGAGATGCAGGGCAGTGCTGGAGGTGAGGTCCAAAGCGTGACCTCTGACTTCACGTCGTGTCAGGGGGAGCTGAGCAAGGTAAACCGGGCAGAATTTGAGCTTCTGAGAACGCTCAACACTGCCCAACATAACAAAAGGTAAGGTGATGGCCAATCCCAAAATCTCCAGGATTGGAAGCTCCAATCCTGGGATTGAATCCCGGCCAATTTTAAACCGGAATCCAGCCTATGCCGATCCCGGGATTGGCCACCATATGTGTAACCCGAGCTCTGTTAGCCTTTACCTACCACCTCTTGTCTCTTGGCATTTCCTGGCGTGCAACATTTGCATTTGAGATGTATGAACGAAAAGCCCGCGACTACTATTGCCGATAAGCATATATCCGCCAATTACTAACGCAAGTGGATGAGGGATATTTATTCCACAAACTGTTATTTTGTTCTTTCTATATTACGCGGATCTATATTTGCTGTCGCTCAAACATCTGCTGTTCCGCACAAGCTCTTACGTTTTCGCTAAACATTTCCACCGTATGCTTCGTGCACGGGTCACTATTGGTTAAAAATGACTATATTCTTTTTCAAGGCATTGTTCCTAAAGTCTATTGTGCGGTTTGTACTTTCTCTGCTTCTTTTGTTCCTGAGACTTCAAATGTTTCTGTAAAATTAAAATCCTAAGAATATGAAAACAGGAATTGCTCCGGTAGCCGTAGAAGAGGCTTCAGAGTCCTCCTGCCGCAAACACAAAAGAGATGATTTGTGAACGTTTCCCAGGATATTCAACCTGTCTTCCCATAAATATACACAAATGGCAAATGGAATTAAGATGATAGAACGTCACGTGAGCCTCAGCGCGGCAGAAAAACAGATTAAAGGGACTCTGAAATCAATATCAATAAATCCATCTCCGGGACATAAGAAATCAAAAGTCGGCAAATGTTTAATTTATTGTGATCACCATGGAAACCTTCAACAAAAATGACCTTTTCGGGTTTAATAAAAGTAGATTCTTATCAAGTTTTTGACAGCTTCTGCGCTGCACAGCAAAACCGGAGCAAACGGGCTGACGGTTCAAATAATATATCGTTTACAAAAAATTATAGGATCTGTATTTACTGTAGATAAGATATAGATGGAAGTATGTAATGAATACAAGCCTCATTTATTATTATCCTTTTCTTTATATGCTACCGAGTACTCAGGAACGGTACTCTGAGGGGCGAGAACACTGGAACATTGGTGTATAGGCCTAGCAACACTGGCACATTGGTGTATAGGCCTAGCAACACTGGCACATTGGTGTATAGGCCTAGCAACACTGGCACATTGGTGTATAGGCCTAGCAACACTGGCACATTGGTGTATAGGCCTAGCAACACTGGCACATTGGTGTTTAGGCCTAGCAACACTGGCACATTGGTGTATAGGCCTAGCAACACTGGCACATTGGTGTATAGGCCTAGCAACACTGGCACATTGGTGTATAGGCCTAGCAACACTGGCACATTGGTGTATAGGCCTAGCAACACTGGCACATTGGTGTATAGGCCTAGCAACACTGGCACATTGGTGTATAGGCCTAGCAACACTGGCACATTGGTGTATAGGCCTAGCAACACTGGCACATTGGTGTATAGGCCTAGCAACACTGGCACATTGGTGTATAGGCCTAGCAACACTGGCACATTGGTGTTTAGGCCTAGCAACACTGGCACATTGGTGTATAGGCCTAGTAACACTGGCACATTGGTGTATAGGCCTAGCAACACTGGCACATTGGTGTATAGGCCTAGCAACACTGGCACGTTGGTGTTTAGGCCTAGCAACACTGGCACTTTGGTGTTTAGGCCTAGCAACACTGGCACATTGGTGTATAGGCCTAGCAACACTGGCACATTGGTGTATAGGCCTAGCAATACTGGCACATTGGTGTATAGGCCTAGCAACACTGGCACATTGGTGTTTAGGCCTAGCAACACTGGCACATTGGTGTATAGGCCTAGTAACACTGGCACATTGGTGTTTAGGCCTAGCAACACTGGCACATTGGCACTGGATGTCCCTATAGACACGTCTGCAAGGGACATGGGTAGATGCACAGGAGACAGCTCTGTACGAGCTTGAGTGAGCGCCCCCCAGGGGCAGATGTAGTAATCCTTCTAAAGAAGACAGGTGAAGTTGCCAATAGCAACGAATGAGATTGTAGCTATCATTTTATAGAATGTACTAGATAAATGGTAGTGAGAATCTGATTGGTTGCTATGGCAACTTCTCCATTTGTTCTCTCTAGAAGGTATGATACATCTCAATATACTCAATAGGGATCCATTCAGGATATCGACGTCCAGAATCCTGGCAGTCGGAATACCGACACTGCTTGGAATGCCGACGGCGGCATCCCGAAAATGGATTGAGCTGCCGGCGCCAGAATCCTGAATTCTGGAATCCCTCCACCGGGACTCCACATTGTTAAGCTGGGGGGAGGGGGGAGTAGGTTAGGTTTAGGTTGCTGGGGGAGGGTTAAGGTTAGGCTGTGAGGGTGTGGGTTAGGGTTAGGCTGCGGGGGAAGAGTTAGGATTAGGCTGCGGAGAGGGGGGTTAGGTTGAGGCACCACCAGGGAGTGTTAGCGTTAGGCTGCAGGGGGGTCGGGGGAAGATAGTTAGGGTTCGGTGCGGGAGGGATATGGTAATGGGGGAGGGTAAACATACTTACCCGAACCCTGTCAGGATTCTCTGCTTCGATCACTGTGATGTACCGTTGGAATGGCGCGGGACGCTGGTAAGAGGGGCACTTCATTGGCACAACATTGCTCCTTTTAGCTCACACCCACATAGGGTTGCACAGTAAGATGGGCGATGTTGCTCTACCATAATTACTAATGATCCATGACGTGCACTGGCGCCAGACATTGCGGATAATTGAATTGCCCCTCTAAAGAAGTAAAAAGAACAGCCCCAATCATTTTCAAAAGTTGTCTCCCATGGTGAAGAACCTGCTGAGATGCCTTCATCCTCTGGAGATCATTGTAAATCTTAGCCACTGTGCACCTTCCTCGCAGCTTGTAATATGATGCACAGAAGCACGCAATCTATCTATTATACTAATTTATGTGTTCCTATAAATGCTCATTGTGCCATAATCACAGATAAATGTATGGCTGGATGGAGCAAGAGACTTAGATGAACACATTGGAAAAGTACCGATTTCCGGCGTCATAAGATGATAGAAGTTTCATATCAATTTGCACAGCAAAAATCCAATGACGACCTCCAGAACGTGGAGCGGGATAACTTATGTACATAACTTATGTACTAACATCCATGGTTAATTATGTCCAGGAACGAAATTACATTTGATATCTCTAACTTATTTCCCTCCTGCTCAGTATTAAAATGCAAATCAGGGCCTAGATTCAATTCCACATTCAGGAGAAATATTATACAATCAGATCTAATATTCAGTTTAATATATGAATTCTGTCCAACTGTAAAATATATGGTGATGATAATAATAATAATAATAATAATAATAATAATATTCTGTTAGAAAAATATACCATCAAGCTTTAAGCAATAATTCCTATTATAATGGCGGAGGCATCTAAAACAATTAGAAATCCCTAGCACCCCTAGGGGGGGAGACAGCAGCACAGAGTATATCAGGAGTCAGGAGATAGCATAACTCCGGAATTGCTGGAGCAATGTACTCAAAAATTGGTACACATCTGCCTTACACTCTGGCAACAAACACTGGGGGGGGGGGAGACACACACCCCTAGCACCCCTAGAGATGGGACAGCAGCACAGAGTATTTCAGCAGACAGCATAACTCTGGAATGCCTGGAGCAGTTTACAACAAACTTTGTACGCATATGCCTTACACTCTGGAAACATACACTGTGGGGGTAAGACACCCCTAGCTCCCCTAGGGGTGGGACAGCAGCACAGAGTATTTCAGAAGACAGCATAACGCCCGCATGCCTGGATAAATTTACACCAAATTTGCTACACAAATGACTTACACTCTGGGAACAAACACTGTGGGGGTTACACACCACTAGCACCCCAGCAGTACAGAGTATATCAGGACATGCATGATATGTCAGTGATGACAGGGCTGCATGTGACAGGGGCAGTGACATGATGTGAGGAGGGGAATGGAGGCAGCAGGAAGCCACAGACAGAGTTATATAGTGGGAGGAGCAGGATCCCCAGCAGCACAGAGTATATCAGGAGATGAGTGATGTGTCAGTGAGGACAGGGCTGCATGTGACAGGGGCAGTGACATGATGTGAGGAGGGGAATGGAGGCAGCAGGAGGCCACAGACTGAGAGTTATATAGTGGGAGGAGCAGGGTCCTCCAGCAGCACAGAGTATATCAGGAGATGAGTGATGTGTCAGTGATGACAGGGCTGCATGTGACAGGGGCAGTGACATGATGTGAGGAGGGGAATGGAGGCAGCAGGAAGCCACAGACTGAGAGTTATATAGTGGGAGGAGCAGGGTCCCCAGCAGCACAGAGTAAATCAGGAGATGAGTGATGTGTCAGTGAGGACAGGGCTGCATGTGACAGGGGCAGTGACATGATGTGAGGAGGGGAATGGAGGCAGTAGGAAGCCACAGACTGAGAGTTATATAGTGGGAGGAGCAGGGTCCCCCAGCAGCACAGAGTATATCAGGAGATGAGTGATGTGTCAGTGAGGACAGGGCTGCATGTGACATGAGCAGTGACAAGATGTAAGTAGGGGAATGGAGGTAGCAGGAAGCCACAGACTGAGAGTTATATAGTGGAAGGAGCAGGGTCCCCAGCAGCACAAAGTATATCAGGGGATGAGTGATGTGTCAGTGAGGACAGAGCTGCATGTGACAGGGGCAGTGACATGATGTGAGGAGGAGAATGGAGGCAGCAGGAAGCCACAGACTGAGAGTTATATAGTGGGAGGAGCAGGGTCCCCAGCAGCACAGAGTATATCAGGAGATGAGTGATGTGTCAGTGAGGACAGGGCTGCATGTGACAGGGGCAGTGACATGATGTGAGGAGGGGAATGGAGGCAGCAGGAGGCCACAGACTGAGAGTTATATAGTGGAAGGAGCAGGGTCCCCAGCAGCACAGAGTATATCAGGAGATGAGTGATGTGTCAGTGAGGACAGAGCTGCATGTGACAGAAGCAGTGACATGTGAGGAGGGGAATGGAGGCAGCAGGAAGCCACAGACTGAGAGTTATATAGTGGGAGGAGCAGGGTTCCCAGCAGCACAGAGTATATCAGGAGATGAGTGATGTGTCAGTGAGGACAGGGCTGCATGTGACAGGGGCAGTGACATGATGTGAGGAGGGGAATGGAGGCAGCAGGAGGCCACAGACTAAGAGTTATATAGTGGGAGGAGCAGGGTCCCCAGCAGCACAGAGTATATCAGGAGATGACTGATGTGTCAGTGATGACAGGGCTGCATGTGACAGGGGCAGTGACATGATGTGAGGAGAGGAATGGAGGCAGCAGGAAGCCACAGACTGAGAGTTGTATAGTGGGAGGAGCAGGGTCCCCAGCAGCACAGAGTATATCAGGAGATGACTGATGTGTCAGTGATGACAGGGCTGCATGTGACAGGGGCAGTGACATGATGTGAGGAGGGGAATGGAGGCAGCAGGAAGCCACAGACTGAGAGTTATATAGTGGGAGGAGCAGGGTCCCCAGCAGCACAGAGTATATCAGGAGATGAGTGATGTGTCAGTGAGGACGGGGCTGCATGTGACAGGGGCAGTGACATGATGTGAGGAGGGGAATGGAGGCAGCAGGAAGCCACAGACTGAGAGTTATATAGTGGGAAGAGCAGGGTCCTTGGGGGACCAAAAAGGGGACCGGCTACTACACAAAGTGCGTCAGGGAAGCAAGATATGCCTATATACTAGATCTCCAACCAACGTAAATTAACGAACAACTATCATTCTAATTTACCATCCTCATCCCGTAGTGAAGCACGGGTATTCAGCTATCTACAATGTTATTTATACTGTGTGTTTCATATTTACATTTATTTTTTTTAAACAGACATTCTTAAAATCCCGGGCAACGCCAAGTACTCCAGCTAGTAATTAAATAAACAAGTTAGCCCATGTTCTATAAAGAGCGGAGAAAAGATAAAATGGCTTTGAAATAAAGGGGGAGGGGACTGGCGAAATATCACAAATTGACATATAAAGTAGAACACAAAATGATCGTGTATACACATTATTTTCTGGAAAGTTTGAAGTTTTTACAAACTAATTTTTCTCATTTCATCTGAGTATAATAGTTTCTGATTAACTGAACTGTAAAAGGCTTTGGTTGATTTTTTTTTCTACTTTGATTATTTTAGTCTTTCATCTTTTATAATGAAAATTATTTTGACATTTTTAAAACAATTTATTTTCACTTGTAAAGTTTTTCTAGTTTCTCCATCCAGGCTACGAGGATTCAATGTGATTTGGTAGGGCTTGCTATATCTATTTTTACCATAACATTTTATCAGTGCTTTGAGGCACTGTGTTTTTTAAACTATATTTTAATAGCTATTTGTATTTTTGTTTAATTTTGTTAAGACAGTATATATAGTGACATTACAGTTCAGGATTCTCCCTATCACCTAGGTGTGTTGGTCAAGGGTGGGGGTCCAACTTGTAACCCCTGGGGCTTGCTGCCAGCCTGACGCTGAGGTAGGCGCGCCACAAATTGCCTTATCCCTGCCTTTTGTTCTGATCCCCTGGCTTTGTGCACGGCCACAGTGGCTTCATGATGTTGTGGCCCAGATGTGCATTGTGTATAACAACATGATTATATGTCTGAGCAAGTCATTCACTTTGCTAGAATACGCGATACGCCACTGAGAGGCCGGAGGACCAATGGTAAGCTACAATAATGGCATTTCATTGCATTTCATTGCCGTTCCCCGTCTCTTGGATCCTTTTTACAGTGGTGAACAAAAATGTTCTCCGCCTTCGGTGGCAGTGCAGTTTTGGATGAAGAATCGGTTGTACGGACAGGAGTTTTCTGCAATGAAGGTCAATTCAAAAAAGTACAGTAGTACAGTTTACCAACACTCTATAAGGAACCTATTTATCCTCATTTATAAGCTTGTTACACATGCGGAAATGTTGGATTTGGTTTTTGGATTTTTCCCCCCCCAAAAATGGAGAAAAAAAACTAAAATCACGCAATTTGGCCATTTTTTTGTTCCTAGAGTATTATTACCCTCAATAACATTCATGTCCACTCATTTCCAGTCAAGTTTGACCACCCCACAGCTCACAATATTATTTTCATCCACTTTAGGCCAAAGGCCGCAGCAAGCTGGCTGGTTACTAAGCGACAGAGCAGCGGCACAAACACTAGAGATGAGCGGGTTCGGTTTCTCTGAATCCGAACCCGCACGAACTTCATGTTTTTTTTCACGGGTCCGAGCGACTCGGATCTTCCCGCCTTGCTCGGTTAACCGGAGCGCGCCCGAACGTCATCATGACGCTGTCGGATTCTCGCGAGACTCGGATTCTATATAAGGAGCCGCGCGTCGCCGCCATTTTCACACGTGCATTGAGATTGATAGGGAGAGGACGTGGCTGGCGTCCTCTCCGTTATAGTAGAAAAGAGTAAAGACTGAGTGACTTAGTTATAATTGTGGGGAGGATTGGGGACGGGGAGCAGCTGTTAGGGAGTACAGTGATTTAGATTAGGAGAGAGAGAGAGAGAGAGAGATTGACCTGATTTACTGGAGCTTAGGAGTACTGTAGAAGAAAGTGCAGAGTTTACTAGTGACTGACCACAGTGACCACCAGACAGTGCAGTTTTATTTAATATATCCGTTCTCTGCCTGAAAAAAACGATACACACAGTGACTCAGTCACATACCATATCTGTGTGCACTGCTCAGCCCAGTGTGCTGCATCATCTATGTATATATTATATATCTGACTGTGCTCAGCTCACACAGCTTATAATTGTGGGGGAGACTGGGGAGCACTGCAGTGCCAGTTATAGGTTATAGCAGGAGCCAGGAGTACAAGACAGTCACATACCATATCTGTGTGCACTGCTCAGCCCAGTGTGCTGCATCATCTATGTATATATTATATATCTGACTGTGCTCAGCTCACACAGCTTATAATTGTGGGGGAGACTGGGGAGCACTGCAGTGCCAGTTATAGGTTATAGCAGGAGCCAGGAGTACATATTATATTAAAATTAAACAGTGTACACTTTTGCTGCAGGAGTGCCACTGCCAGTGTGGCTGACCAGTGACCTGACCACACTGACCACCAGTATAGTTAGTAGTATACTATATTGTGATTGCCTGAAAAAGTTAAACACTCGTCGTGTGACTTCACTTGTGTGGTGTTTTTTTTTTTATTCTATAAAAAACTCATTCTGCTGACAGACAGTGTCCAGCAGGTCCGTCATTATATAATATATATACCTGTCCGGCTGCAGTAGTGATATATATATATTTTTTATATCATTATTTATCATCCAGTCGCAGCAGACACAGTACGGTAGTTCACGGCTGTAGCTACCTCTGTGTCGGCACTCGGCAGTCCGTCCATAATTGTATACCACCTAACCGTGGTTTTTTTTTTCTTTCTTCTTTATACATACATACTACGACATCTCTTTATCAACCAGTCTATATTAGCAGCAGACACAGTACAGTACGGTAGTTCACGGCTGTGGCTACCTCTGTGTCGGCACTCGGCAGTCCGTCCATAATTGTATACCACCTAACCATGGTTTTTTTTTCTTTCTTCTTTATACGTACATACTACGACATCTCTTTATCAACCAGTCTATATTAGCAGCAGACACAGTACAGTACGGTAGTTCACGGCTGTGGCTACCTCTGTGTCGGCACTCGGCAGTCCGTCCATAATTGTATACCACCTAACCGTGGTTTTTTTTTCTTTCTTCTTTATACATACATACTACGACATCTCTTTATCAACCAGTCTATATTAGCAGCAGACACAGTACAGTACGGTAGTTCACGGCTGTGGCTACCTCTGTGTCGGCACTCGGCAGTCCGTCCATAATTGTATACCACCTAACCGTGGTTTTTTTTTCTTTCTTCTTTATACGTACATACTACGACATCTCTTTATCAACCAGTCTATATTAGCAGCAGACACAGTACAGTACGGTAGTTCACGGCTGTGGCTACCTCTGTGTCGGCACTCGGCAGTCCGTCCATAATTGTATACCACCTACCCGTGGTTTTTTTTTTCTTTCTTCTTTATACATACATACTACGACATCTCTTTATCAACCAGTCTATATTAGCAGCAGACACAGTACAGTACGGTAGTTCACGGCTGTGGCTACCTCTGTGTCGGCACTCGGCAGTCCGTCCATAATTGTATACCACCTACCCGTGTTTTTTTTTTCTTTCTTCTTTATACATACATACTACGACATCTCTTTATCAACCAGTCTATATTAGCAGCAGACACAGTACAGTACGGTAGTTCACGGCTGTGGCTACCTCTGTGTCGGCACTCGGCAGTCCGTCCATAATTGTATACTAGTATCCATCCATCTCCATTGTTTACCTGAGGTGCCTTTTAGTTGTGCCTATTAAAATATGGAGAACAAAAATGTTGAGGTTCCAAAATTAGGGAAAGATCAAGATCCACTTCCACCTCGTGCTGAAGCTGCTGCCACTAGTCATGGCCGAGACGATGAAATGCCAGCAACGTCGTCTGCCAAGGCCGATGCCCAATGTCATAGTACAGAGCATGTCAAATCCAAAACACCAAATATCAGTAAAAAAAGGACTCCAAAACCTAAAATAAAATTGTCGGAGGAGAAGCGTAAACTTGCCAATATGCCATTTACCACACGGAGTGGCAAGGAACGGCTGAGGCCCTGGCCTATGTTCATGGCTAGTGGTTCAGCTTCACATGAGGATGGAAGCAATCAGCCTCTCGCTAGAAAAATGAAAAGACTCAAGCTGGCAAAAGCACAGCAAAGAACTGTGCATTCTTCGAAATCCCAAATCCACAAGGAGAGTCCAATTGTGTCGGTTGCGATGCCTGACCTTCCCAACACTGGACGTGAAGAGCATGCGCCTTCCACCATTTGCACGCCCCCTGCAAGTGCTGGAAGGAGCACCCGCAGTCCAGTTCCTGATAGTCAGATTGAAGATGTCAGTGTTGAAGTACACCAGGATGAGGAGGATATGGGTGTTGCTGGCGCTGGGGAGGAAATTGACCAGGAGGATTCTGATGGTGAGGTGGTTTGTTTAAGTCAGGCACCCGGGGAGACACCTGTTGTCCGTGGGAGGAATATGGCCGTTGACATGCCAGGTGAAAATACCAAAAAAATCAGCTCTTCGGTGTGGAGGTATTTCAACAGAAATGCGGACAACAGGTGTCAAGCCGTGTGTTCCCTTTGTCAAGCTGTAATAAGTAGGGGTAAGGACGTTAACCACCTCGGAACATCCTCCCTTATACGTCACCTGCAGCGCATTCATAATAAGTCAGTGACAAGTTCAAAAACTTTGGGTGACAGCGGAAGCAGTCCACTGACCAGTAAATCCCTTCCTCTTGTAACCAAGCTCACGCAAACCACCCCACCAACTCCCTCAGTGTCAATTTCCTCCTTCCCCAGGAATGCCAATAGTCCTGCAGGCCATGTCACTGGCAATTCTGATGATTCCTCTCCTGCCTGGGATTCCTCCGATGCATCCTTGCGTGTAACGCCTACTGCTGCTGGCGCTGCTGTTGTTGCTGCTGGGAGTCGATGGTCATCCCAGAGGGGAAGTCGTAAGCCCACTTGTACTACTTCCAGTAAGCAATTGACTGTTCAACAGTCCTTTGCAAGGAAGATGAAATATCACAGCAGTCATCCTGCTGCAAAGCGGATAACTGAGGCCTTGACAACTATGTTGGTGTTAGACGTGCGTCCGGTATCCGCCGTTAGTTCACAGGGAACTAGACAATTTATTGAGGCAGTGTGCCCCCGTTACCAAATACCATCTAGGTTCCACTTCTCTAGGCAGGCGATACCGAGAATGTACACGGACGTCAGAAAAAGACTCACCAGTGTCCTAAAAAATGCAGTTGTACCCAATGTCCACTTAACCACGGACATGTGGACAAGTGGAGCAGGGCAGGGTCAGGACTATATGACTGTGACAGCCCACTGGGTAGATGTATGGACTCCCGCCGCAAGAACAGCAGCGGCGGCACCAGTAGCAGCATCTCGCAAACGCCAACTCTTTCCTAGGCAGGCTACGCTTTGTATCACCGGATTCCAGAATACGCACACAGCTGAAAACCTCTTACGGCAACTGAGGAAGATCATCGCGGAATGGCTTACCCCAATTGGACTCTCCTGTGGATTTGTGGCATCGGACAACGCCAGCAATATTGTGTGTGCATTAAATATGGGCAAATTCCAGCACGTCCCATGTTTTGCACATACCTTGAATTTGGTGGTGCAGAATTTTTTAAAAAACGACAGGGGCGTGCAAGAGATGCTGTCGGTGGCCAGAAGAATTGCGGGACACTTTCGGCGTACAGGCACCACGTACAGAAGACTGGAGCACCACCAAAAACTACTGAACCTGCCCTGCCATCATCTGAAGCAAGAAGTGGTAACGAGGTGGAATTCAACCCTCTATATGCTTCAGAGGTTGGAGGAGCAGCAAAAGGCCATTCAAGCCTATACAATTGAGCACGATATAGGAGGTGGAATGCACCTGTCTCAAGCGCAGTGGAGAATGATTTCAACGTTGTGCAAGGTTCTGATGCCCTTTGAACTTGCCACACGTGAAGTCAGTTCAGACACTGCCAGCCTGAGTCAGGTCATTCCCCTCATCAGGCTTTTGCAGAAGAAGCTGGAGACATTGAAGGAGGAGCTAACACGGAGCGATTCCGCTAGGCATGTGGGACTTGTGGATGGAGCCCTTAATTCGCTTAACAAGGATTCACGGGTGGTCAATCTGTTGAAATCAGAGCACTACATTTTGGCCACCGTGCTCGATCCTAGATTTAAAGCCTACCTTGGATCTCTCTTTCCGGCAGACACAAGTCTGCTGGGGTTGAAAGACCTGCTGGTGAGAAAATTGTCAAGTCAAGCGGAACGCGACCTGTCAACATCTCCTCCTTCACATTCTCCCGCAACTGGGGGTGCGAGGAAAAGGCTCAGAATTCCGAGCCCACCCGCTGGCGGTGATGCAGGGCAGTCTGGAGCGACTGCTGATGCTGACATCTGGTCCGGACTGAAGGGCCTGACAACGATTACGGATACGGACATGTCGTCTACTGGCACTGCATATGATTCTCTCCCCATTGAAAGAATGGTGGAGGATTATATGAGTGACCGCATCCAAGTAGGCACGTCACACAGTCCGTACTTATACTGGCAGGAAAAAGAGGCAATTTGGAGGCCCTTGCACAAACTGGCTTTATTCTACCTAAGTTGCCCTCCCACAAGTGTGTACTCCGAAAGAGTGTTTAGTGCCGCCGCTCACCTTGTCAGCAATCGGCGTACGAGGTTACATCCAGAAAATGTGGAGAAGATGATGTTCATTAAAATGAATTATAATCAATTCCTCCGCGGAGACATTGACCAGCAGCAATTGCCTCCACAAAGTACACAGGGAGCTGAGATGGTGGATTCCAGTGGGGACGAATTGATAATCTGTGAGGAGGGGGATGTACACGGTGATATATCGGAGGATGATGATGAGGTGGACATCTTGCCTCTGTAGAGCCAGTTTGTGCAAGGAGAGATTAATTGCTTCTTTTTTGGTGGGGGTCCAAACCATCCCGTCATTTCAGTCACAGTCGTGTGGCAGACCCTGTCACTGAAATGATGGGTTGGTTAAAGTGTGCATGTCCTGTTTATACAACATAAGGGTGGGTGGGAGGGCCCAAGGACAATTCCATCTTGCACCTCTTTTTTCTTTTATTTTTCTTTGCGTCATGTGCTGTTTGGGGAGGGTTTTTTGGAAGGGACATCCTGCGTGACACTGCAGTGCCACTCCTAAATGGGCCCGGTGTTTGTGTCGGCCACTAGGGTCGCTAATCTTACTCACACAGCTACCTCATTGCGCCTCTTTTTTTCTTTGCGTCATGTGCTGATTGGGGAGGGTTTTTTGGAAGGGACATCCTGCGTGACACTGCAGTGCCACTCCTAAATGGGCCCGGTGTTTGTGTCGGCCACTAGGGTCGCTTATCTTACTCACACAGTCAGCTACCTCATTGCGCCTCTTTTTTTCTTTGCGTCATGTGCTGTTTGGGGAGGGTTTTTTGGAAGGGACATCCTGCGTGACACTGCAGTGCCACTCCTAAATGGGCCCGGTGTTTGTGTCGGCCACTAGGGTCGCTTATCTTACTCACACAGTCAGCTACCTCATTGCGCCTCTTTTTTTCTTTGCGTCATGTGCTGTTTGGGGAGGGTTTTTTGGAAGGGACATCCTGCGTGACACTGCAGTGCCACTCCTAGATGGGCCAGGTGTTTGTGTCGGCCACTAGGGTCGCTTAGCTTAGTCATCCAGCGACCTCGGTGCAAATTTTAGGACTAAAAATAATATTGTGAGGTGTGAGGTATTCAGAATAGACTGAAAATGAGTGGAAATTATGGTTTTTGAGGTTAATAATAATATGGGATCAAAATGACCCCCAAATTCTATGATTTAAGCTGTTTTTTAGGGTTTTTTGAAAAAAACACCCGAATCCAAAACACACCCGAATCCGACAAAAAAAATTCGGTGAGGTTTTGCCAAAACGCGGTCGAACCCAAAACACGGCCGCGGAACCGAACACAAAACCAAAACACAAAACCCGAAAAATTTCAGGCGCTCATCTCTAACAAACACACGGCAGTTTATTAAACATCTAAGAAACATTGTCACACATCAGTGACAGAAATGAAAAGTGGTGCAACATGGAATTGTCTTTGAACAAAGCCATACAGGTGTACAGCGTACTGGGGTGCAGTACGCAGAACTGTACAAACAAATTATACAACAATATATTTTTGGATTCTTTTTTTTTTTTACTGCCAGCTCAACTCTCACTGTGTGGAGTCAGACCGCTTTTAGGCATGAGCACTGTGGTACAAAGTGTACTGGGGTGCAGTGTGCAGTGGACACAATGACAGTATTACAGCACCTTAGATGGACACAGTGAGGTCCTAATACATACAGGGGCAGCATTAACCCTTGGTGCACAGTGCACACTAGTGTTTTTTTTTGTCATTGCAGTGCAGAATTAATTAACCCATCATTGGTGCACACTGGTGCGTGCCACCATTACTATATATTTTATGACTTGTGTGTTAAATAAAGCTCAATAGGTGTCGTGCAGCACCACATTACGTTTATAAATAGAGGAACTGTGACTCCACAGTGATAATTGTCATTTGTGAAAAAAAGCTGGTTTTTTTTACAACTTGTGCGTTCACTAAAGCTCAGTAGTTGCCGTGCCACTGCGTTAATAAATATTAGCATTGAGTCAATATGGAGCAGGATCATTTGATAGAAGAGCAGGAGCAGCAACCAAGTACTAGTGCTGCGGCTGCTGCCAGTCAGATAGTACTACAACATCTACTAAAGGTACTCCAGGGGGCAGAAAGTTTAGGGAAGGGCACCTGAAATCAAAATCTCTCTCATCTCGCAGGGCATGCCCCGTTTCCCCCAAAGAGGTGGACAACCCCTCCACCCCATATGTTCCCTATACAGAGCAGCGTTGACTAGGAATAAATCAATAATAATGTCACACTACACGCTATTAACATGTCATTATCTGTTCCATCTTAAACCATGGTGCAAGACAACTAACATTTGACAAACTGCAGATGTTACAGGTTTCATATGTCAAACGGATCCTGTAATTGTAGCGAATGAGATTACATACAGAAATAATCTTATTTTACTTATGTGTGGAATATATTCCTGCCATTCAAATATAATGAATTGACAGCATGCGGCTAACTATTTGCTAAATGTTTACAGCACTCACAAAGACTGTCAATAATCACAAATATCCAGATTTTAGGTCCACACCTGACAGGTTGGGCAGGCAGTGTTAGGGACCAAACAATTTTTGGAGCATAAAAATGATTTAGAGAACATCCACTTTCAAGCGTACACACTACGTAATTATAGAGCCGAGAAGAGGCGCGCCATTGCTGATATAAATACAAACCCCATAAGTGTGTACTCGGAGGGATACGATAATAAACACGTCATAATATTTCATTGCACACATGAAATAAATGAAAGACCACCGTCCTCATACTTTCAAAGGGAAATATCGTAGACACGACAAGTTGTGTTCATTATTTGTATAGCACGGAAAGGTGAAGAATAGAATGTTGCAAAGCTTCACACAGATCAAAACAGATAAATGAATAGCAGGACATACAAGATCAAGACATATACCCGCTTCACACCGCACAAATAACCTGGTATCGGCATATTGCCGGGTCGACACGGGTCAGTGTGCAGTGTGAAAGCGCCATGTCGGATTTCCCAGGTCTGGCGACCCGGTAATTCAACCCGGGCTATAAGCAGTGTCATTCCCGGGTTGAATACCGGTTCAGTGGCTCTGTAAATGGATTCCCGGGTTGAGCCAATCCGGGACCCGTTTACAAGATAGAGAGAGGCGGCGCGGAGATGAGCTCATCTCCCAGCACTGCCTCCGCCCCCGCTGCCAGCTCCACCTCCCACTGCTATGACAACCGACCCGGCAATTTGCCGGGTCAGGAAGCCACCAGAAGAGGTAGGAGAGTCTCCAATGCCGGATCCCACCTGGGAAGACCCGTTTCCTATTTCGGATGGGATCCGGCATTGGAGATGTGAAAGGAGTAATAGAGAAGCACATGTTTAGGCAATTTTCTCAAAAATTATATTTTAATTTATGCACTAAGGTCTGTCCCATCTCCTACACGCATTGCACAGTGGGATCCGCAGCAAACTGCCCTTCCCTAGGCAGATGGGATGGGAGGTGAGTATTCGACCACAGAGGGAGGGGGCACAACAAAGATGGAGGGGGGCACGGATCAGTACAGGGCAGAGGTCCTAACAGAGAGGGCAGAGCAGTGAGGGGGCAGGGCTAGGAAGGGGCGGACAATGGTTAACTGCGATATGCTGGGTCCCTTTGCTGGTAACTGTATATGGAAATTGGTCTTTTACTTCACACTGCTCTAATGTTGGATGTTTTCAATGTTCCAACTGGTGCAGTTCAATAACAAAAATTTTGAATTTATAATATAGAAAAAAAGACCATTTGATAGGAGTTGTGACTAATAACTGCACAGCAAGTTCTGCTAGAAAGTTATGGTGCGGAAGCATTTACTGCATTTACTAAGGTCAAAGTGGCGTAGTACTGCGGTATCCATCTACTGCCATCGTTACTGTAGTAATGGCACTAAAGTAACCACTCCGATGCACAGGGCTCCCCTATGCCCAATCGTAGGAAGAGATTCATAGCTGCAGTGTTGGCACCATTACCCATCACAAGGGCAACGATAGAACTCTCTGCTCCTGCATGCGGGTGGAGGATTTTCATAATTGAGCAGGAAGATGTTTGTATCTCTCAGGTCTCCCACAGTCAGATGTTATCACCGCTCTGACCCCAGGAATCACTGATCCATAACGATGGTTCATTCTCTAGATAGGCATCTCTGCTCCACGGGTCACCAAGCTGAAGGGACCACATCATTTTTAGCTTGACAATGTTCCTCAGAAAAACTGCAAACATATTCTCCTGATATTGGGCCCGATTCAGACCTGATGGCTGCCGAGCGTTTTTGTGAGGTCGGCGATCAGATAGTCGCCACCCATAGAGAGTGAAAACCCGCCCCGACCAAGTGTGCGAATACATGTGTACGCCGTGCAAAAACTTCACCAGACAGCGGACAGCTGCAAATCTGTTCCCAACTCACTCACCATCTAATGATTTTTCCACTGTGTGCAGTGTGTGCGTAGCCCAGGACTTACTCCTACAGCGCGATATAAACAGGCTGATCGGGGGCCGGAGCTGACGTCACACTCCCGCCCTGAAAACACTTGGGAACGCCTTCTTTTTCGCCACCACTCCCAGGAAACGGGCAGTTACCACCCACAAACGCCCGCTTCCTGTCAATCACCTAGTGTACGCATAGAGATCGAAATTTTCGCAAACATTCTGTCACTGTTTGGTCTTGCAGGTGCATACGCATGCGCAGTCATTCAATAATTGGCCACTGTGCAATTTTGCACAACAGCGACCGGGTCTGAATTAGGCCCATAGGCATGTTTATAACGCACAGCAATGTGTATATTAATCCTGACCTAAAATATTTCACGGTTTACTTTAAGTATCTCCTAAAAATACATGGATAATTATTTATTGCTCTCTCAGTCAATTTTAGACACCTTTATTCCCCCACTATTGAAATTATGTGGCGGCCTCTAGTGGCCGCCGGGGCACAAAGCAGAGGCGAGGAGCAGCCTTTTACTAAATAGGATTAAGGACCTCGGGGTCATTCCGAGTTGATCGCTCGCTAGCAGTTTTTAGCAGCCGTGCAAACGCTAAGCCGCCTCCCACTGGGAGTGTATTTTAGTTTAGCAGAAGTGCGAACGAAAGGGTCGCAGAGCGGCTACAAAATAATTTTGTGCAGTTTCAGAGTAGCTTCAGACCTACTCAGCGCTTGCGATCACTTCAGACTGTTCAGTTCCTGTTTTGACGTCACGAACATGCCCTGCGTTCGCCCAGCCACGCCTGTGTTTTTCCTGGCACGCCTGCGTTTTTTCTGGCACGCCTGCGTTTTTTCGAACACTCCCTGAAAACGGTCAGTTGACACCCAGAAACACCCACTTCCTGTCAATCACTCTGCGTCCACCAGTGCGACTGAAAAGCTTCGCTAGACCTTGTGTGAAACTACATCGGCTGTTGTGAAAGTACGTCGCACGTGCGCATTGCGCCGCATACGCATGCGCAGAAGTGTCGTTTTTTTGCATCATCGCTGTGCAGCGAACATTTTCAGCTAGCGATCAACTAGGAATGACCACCCTCATTCAGTAAGGTTTGCAAATTCTGCTTATTAAAGCAGAATTTGCAATCCTTTTGTTCGCATGCTGGGGGCCGCCCATCGCAGTCACACCGCAATTTCATCATGATCGCAGAAAGTAGGGAAGCCTCCTGCCGGCCTTGCCACCTTTTTTGTCACACAGCCGCCCGATCACGCCCGCACCACGCCCCCTGTTCGTCTGCTGCCACCTCCGTTTCCCTGATGCCGCCCCCACAACACTCCGTCTCTGCCTAGGAAACAGAGTGTTGCCACCCCCCTCCTGCCCCGCGAATGCCTCTGCCTGATTGACAGGCAGAGGTGTTCCCATTTACTGCGGGGCGACCGCAGAAAATGCAGGCACATGCACAGGACGGGCCCTGCGCATGCACCCGCATAATCTTAGTCGTTTTTGCGATCGCTAGTTGCGATCCAACCTGAATGACGGCCCTAGTATAGTACTGCCTGCTAACAGATTAGCCGCTCCCTCTTACTTCACTCCAACTTTCCATTCTTTTCTCCCAAAATTCTGCTAGTTTCACCCAATTTTTCACTATCATTTGAATTCTGTGTGTAAGGGGATCAGATATATAAATGTTGCACAATGGAAAGCATTGCTGTGTTTGCAGGATATTATCACACTGAGCTATGAGCATAAATCATGCTTGTATGCAAATGCAATTGCAAATGTGATTTTCTAGGCTACGGAATTGTTAATGTTAGCCAGTGTATCTGCCGCCCAGCGGACTCAGCACAAGCTTATTCGCAATTTGCAAACTATACGCAAATACGGGGAATATGGAGGCTAAGGGTAGGTCTATGGCTGCGGAGAATGGAGACAGCAGTGTAGACGCAGGCGCCATGTTTTAGTACGTACAAGCTCGCAGCTGACAGCAGATACACGCCCTGAAAACGGCCATGACACGCCTGCGTTTTTGCCAACCACTCCCGGTTGACACCTCCAAATGGTCACTTACTGCCAATCACTTGTCCTAGAACTACTCATTGCAAACGAGATCGCAGCGGCACCTTGGTGCATGCCTGTTTTAATCGCAGCACATGCGCAGTCTCCCAATTGCGTGATAATCGCCCATTGCGTACAAACATAAATTAGACCCTATGTCCCAGGCTGATGAGGATTTTGTAGCTAATTCTCTCCAGTCCTTTGTTCTTCAGCGCGTAACGGTCACTCACGTACTGCGGATGCAGCCATTTTGTGGTCTGAACTGAACCAATATTCATGGTTAAGCAGCCAATCAACTGGTGTATTTATAATGGGTGCAGTGTATGCAGTGCACACGGGCTCCCGGGGTTCGGGGGGGGGGGGGGGGGCTCCACTGCGCACCCTGCACCCATTTTTTTCAATACCCTCCGCGTTGAAACAGCAGTGCTGCAGAAATCGATGGTAAAATGGCCACCGCGCCATTTTCCCTGAGACTTGTGCATGTGCACTAGACTCTGGGACAGCGTTAGGGTCTCCTAGTGACCCTAGTGCCCAGAGTCATTAGTGCTGTGGAGGGTCCCGGACGGAGACTACACACAGGCCTCCTCCTCTCTGAAGACGTCCCTGAGCCAATCAGTCACCAGTAGAGGGAGACCACAAAATAGCTGCCTTCCCTGGGTGCATGAGGTGCATAAACTCCATGAACTCCAGACACTCCCATAGTCCTATGTTTACATGTCCTGTGTTGTTTCTATCTTTTCTATCGCTACTCTCTCTCTCTCTCTCTCTCTCTCTCTCTCTCTCTCTCTCTCTATATATATATATATATATATATATATACTAGGTGCTTCATCGCGCCCTACGGGCGCTCTTCACACCGTCGGAAGGGGCTACGCCCCTTAACCCCTGCACGTTTTTCTGGGGTTCAATATATGGAGTATTACCTGCATTCCTAGTTTTGTTAGTGTTTGAATATTGCACAATGATAGGGCGTCCGATGGTGAAGGGGGCGTAGTCCCTTGCAACAGGAAGGGGTTTGGGGAGTGGGGACCGCGGATGGGGGAGGGGGTATGAAGGCGCTGTGAGTGGGGTAGGAGCAGGGGTGTCGCAGGTGGGGGATGGCAGCTGCAGGGCTGTTGCGGATGGAGGAGGGGTTCCGAAGGCGCTGCAGATGGAGAAGGGGTGGGTGCGGGTGTGCAGTGGATGGGGGAGGTGTCCAGGGGGCGCGGTGGGTGGGGGAGGGGTGGATGCGGGGGTAACGTGGGTGGGGGAGTGGCGGGTGCGGTGCTGTTGCGAATGGTGTAGGCGATGCGGATTGGGAAGGGCCTGCTGCATGGGTGGGGTAGGGGATCCAAAGGTGCAGCGGGCGGGGGAGAGCCAGATGCGGGGTGTGGCGGATGGGGGAGGGGCTGCTGCAGATGGGGGAGGGGTTTGGAAGACACTGCGGGTGGGGTAGGGGGTCC